>NC_136717.1:13732723-15077723 GCF_936440315.1 Barbus barbus
CGTTTATTGACTCAGTCGATTCGTTTAACAGTGTTGCAAAGTGTTTTTACAAATGACAAGAAATCAGGTCTGTTTTTCCCCTAAGTTACATCCTGCCAAGCGTGACAATTATCAGTATATTGTAAGTAAGTGCGAGAGAGTTAATTGCTTGCGGTCAAAAGTCATTTAACACTTTTATAGTTCTCAGTTCCTTCGTCAGGTTCTGAATGCACTGAATAAAGTTGAAGAAAATATGGGTCCCTGCAGTGAATGAATAACTTTCGTTCATAAACACCTGCTCACTCACTAATCAAGCGCAGCCTGTCAAAATGTGGAATGACCTAAGTTACATGAATGGTGTGTTACTACACCTTATTTTTATTTTTTTATTTGAACTTAAGTTCAAAGTTCAGGTGTGTTCTGCTAGTCTGTCGCGCGTGCACTTGAGGAACCGCTCGAGCGCTCGCGTGTGTTTCGGTGTTGCTGTAAAACTCAATGAGCGGCCAGCTTTCTCAGGCCCCCTAACCAGGCAAGGCGCCGCAGTTTTGGGCTGTTTACTTTGTCTGCTATGGCGAGTGAAGGGGGAGCAGATATGAGAAACTGACACGTAGGTCTTTAGCCAACCAAGGACTGTCCATGTAGAAACTCGCGAGAGAGTCTGGAAGTTAACGTTACATGAAAACAGACCGGGACAAGCGTTATTAAAATCAATTATGAGTTTTATTAAGTTTTTACTTAAATCATTTCAGCTGTTGTTGTTATAAAACGGTCACTTAATGTATCCTGGTAACCATAGTTTCCGCCAAAATGCCATCACTGTTATTACATTAAAAACATGCTAGCTTATTGTTAGCCAAAACAATAGAAGAAGCTAAACGTAATAGCAAAAAGCTCTTTTCACTAGTTTGAAGGAGATAGCTTCTGTATTTGACTTTTTATGTTGATTTTATAGATAGAATCCATCATTAAGAATCCCAGATAACTGATTCAGTCAATATTATCAGTTCCATGGGGCTAAGATATCCCCCTAATAAAACTAAATTTCTGACACTTGGTTGAAATGGTTCCCATTGTAAGTTATTGTAAATGAAATGTCATGGCCTGTCTCGTATAGCTTTGATTTTGCCTAAACATGAAATTGCACTGTTTAAAACGAGCAGAGTACTTCCCAGTCTTGCTCAACTCCTTGTTAAATCAAAGCATGGTGGATTTGGGAAATTCATGGATATTTTCCACCCCAGACTGTGGTGACTGTATATTCTTCCATACAGCTAGTAATTAGGCAGGCCTTCTGCTCTCAAGGCTTCCACTTTCTTGTTTTATTAGACATTTAATAAGTTTAGGTAAAGTTTACACAGTCATAACACTGATAACAATTAGTGTGTGTGACATGTGGCTTTGCGTTTGAATAAAAATATTTTTAAACAGGACTGAAGCAGAAATTTATCTATAAATTAGGCTTGTGACTAAAAATGGACACAGAATCAAAGTTATCATTCAATCAGTTGATGTAATAATTTCGTAATAGTGCAGATGTGTCTCAGGAGTTTGGCAATTGATCTGACATGTGATTGGATAAGCCACACCTAGGCTAGATATCTGTAAGAGCGGTGTCTTAAGGCATAAAGCAAGCATGATGAGGCTTGTAAACATTAGTTCTGTCAAACATCTCAGAGAACAAGCACTGATTCAAATGCTAATGCGAATACACATAATCATTGATCTCAGAGTGGCAAGGTCTCACCTGAGTGTTTTAAGTTGTATTTGTTTAGGGCTGCTAAAGCTGAGGCATCATGCTGTGATTAACACAGTAGTGATTGTTTCACCGATGTCATCTTTGGTAAGTGGGTGTAATAGTTGTTCAACTGCTGGCCAAACACAAACAAGCAGGTCCTAAAGGAATTATGGCCTCAGTTCCCTCAGGCATTCAGTGTTTGACTTGCAGATTGATTGTTTGTATCATGCATTGCCTATGCCAGTAAAATTACAACTCTCATCATTATTGACATCATGACTGGAATGATAAACTATTTATAAAACATTATATAAGCACTCACATTGATTTGTTTTTCCTTGCAGGTCTTGTCTGGTTGTGCTGTCATCGTTAGGGGTCAGCCGCGAGGAGGACCCCCTCCAGAACGACAGATCAACCTGAGTAACATCCGAGCCGGAGCTCTCGCCCGTCGCGCAGTTCAGGGTCAACCAGACACCAAGGACACACCAGATGAGGTAAACATCAACCCTGCACAGAGCTGCTCTCTCTGGCCCTTGAATTACTTTTTTTTTTTTTTTTTTTTTTAACATGTTCATTTAGTCTTTTTCTTATTTATCTCTTGTTTACACAGTGAATGTTTTTTTGGGGGGGGTCATGTTAACATAATTAACACAAGTATAATACTATTTTATTGCAAATAAAGCAGCAATTCCATTCACTGAGTTCAAGAGCGCAAAAAAAAAAAATACAAATAAAAAAATGTAATAAATGAAAATCACAGTTTCCTGGGAAATTGATATAAAATGAAAGTTGAGGCCTCTGTCTCTCTTTAGAAAAATGATTTGCACAGTATATACATAGTGTGTGCAAAATATGCTTTTAATGTGTTCAAACTTTAAAAGTGCATTAAAACAGAAATAATACAAAGTCCTTAAACATGGAAAGCAATTGAAATTTTGTATCGGAGTCAAGTTTAATTGTTTTTCCTAAAAGATAAATCCGCTTTGAGAGGGCTGTGGGACGCGAACAGGACAAAGCTAACTCAGAGCATAAAATATATGGTTCTGTTTGGAACTCTTACTACATGTAAAGAACCTTTAAGGAACTGTCGGTTTTTTAGAGTACAGAGGTAAATTACATTTGAAAATCTATTACAAAAGAAAACAGTTGTTTTAAATAATAGTATTACATAGGGCTGTGCGATATATATCGAATGCGATATTGTGTAGCTTGTCAGTCATCTACGTCTCTGTTTAATAAATGCTGCTCCATTTGAAAGCAGGTGATGAGATTTACTTCTAATCACGGAACCGGCTTTACTGATGAGATGCGCATGATCATCGCATTCGATATATCGCACAGCCCTAATATTACAATAGTTTCATAATACATCTCTCTACAATGTGCATAATCAATTGCTAATGCAACAATTTTCATGCTATGTGACTAAATGTC
The DNA here is from genome assembly GCF_936440315.1 of Barbus barbus. NCBI lineage: Eukaryota > Metazoa > Chordata > Actinopteri > Cypriniformes > Cyprinidae > Barbus > Barbus barbus. The sequence continues at coordinate 13,735,872 of NC_136717.1, forward strand.
TATCATTAGTTAGTTATTGACAACTTTTTAATTAATTTAATTAATCATAATTTTGAGTTAAAAGCTATGAATAACTTTAGCATGGATATGTTAACTTGCCTATGCTTGAACACTGAGTGTGTGAGAGGTTGACTCTCATTACAGCACACTGTTCTCATTGATATCAATAGATGTGCAGCGTATTTGACGCACTCTAGCGCATAGCATCTGACTCACCGTGGCTTGGGTGGGAGCACTCTGTGTTTCTCTCACACACACAAAGAGAGAGAGGGAGTCTTGCATGCCACGCAGAATTTACATGCAACATGTAAATGGTATTCTTTGTTGTATTTTCCTGTCAAATGATTGAGTTTATTCAGAATTTTTAAGCACAAGCAGAAGCCACTGCCAGTCCCTTCAGTAATGGGTGAATCTAATACACAAACACTTATTACCATCCATGTTTGATTTCAACAGATAAGTGAACGCAGACAGGTTGATTAATATTCATTATCCCAGCAACTCATCTGTAACATCAATAACTTGTCTAGTTTGGCGAGTAAACAAACAAACAAATGACTAGCCAGTGGTGATTTTATTACCATTTTGTGCATATAGGGTTTTAATGACTTTTTACTGTTTTTCCATCAAATTAATGCAGCCTTCATGAGCGCAAGATGCATTTTAAAAAATGTCTTACTGAACTAAAGTTTTTGAATAAGAGGTATGTGCACATCAGACTTAAATTCAACTCAGGCCAGTGTATGCGTTTTGTATTTGTGTCTCTGTCAAACATATTAATTGCAACATCCCTATATTTGGAAAAAAATCTTTAGGCAAACCCGCTTAATCTCAGTTTTGTGGTGCTTATAAGGTTTCTTTTGTTCTAATGATGATGATAATAATAATACATTTTATTTGTAGTGCGCCTTTCTTAAATTCAAAGCGCTACAACGTGTACAAACAAAATAACAAATCAAGCAAGCTACATATCAAAAATAGAATCACAGTAATCACCATAAATTAAAAGCTTTACTAAAAAGGTGCGTCTTAAGAAGTTTCTTAAAAAGTCCAGGGAAGCAGCATTCCTAATAAACGCAGGTAATAGGCACTTAGGAAAAAGCCCTCTCCCCATGTTTTTTAATTTACAATGAGGCTGATACAAAGAGAGACAACCAGCGGAGTGGAGAGTGCAAGAAGGAGTGGAAAGAGTGACCAAGTCACTAATGTAATATGGGGCCAGCCCATGCCCTGCTTTATAGGTTAAAATCACAGTTTTAAAATCAATTCGGGATTGAACCAGGAGCCAATGAAGTTGCTGGAGCACTGGGGTAGTGTGATGGCGTGAGGATGTATAAGTCAAAAGTCGTGCTGCTGAGTTTTGTACAGTATATATTGCAACCTCTTAACAGAACTTAATCGAGCCGTGATGTGATGAAGGCATGAATAAGCCCCTCAGCATCAGGCCTAGAGAGAAAGGGTCTAATGCGAGCAGTGTTACGCAGATGGAAAAACGCTACTTTAGTTATATGTTTGAAGTGAGAATTAAAAGTCAGCTGAGCATCAAAAATCACAGCTAAATTACGCACCTGGGCAGAAGGAGATATTTGGGTATTGTCAACCGAAAGTTTAAAATTACTGCACCTATTAACATTAGACAGAGTGCCAATTAATACAATTTTAGTTTTAGAACAATTTGGCTTCAAAAGTTGTTTCATCCATGCCTTGGTTTCCAGCAAACAGGCAGAAAGAGTCGAAGAAGAAGTGGAATCGGGCTAATATAAATCTGGGTGTCGTCCACGTAACAATTGGCGCTTTTCCACTGCATAGTACGGCACGGCACGGCACAGCACGCACGGTTCAGTACAGCTCACTTTTGGCGGGTTTTCCACTGGGAGCAGTACCTGGTACTTTTTTTAGTACCACCTCGGCCGAGGTTCCAAGCGAGCCGTACCGTTACCAAAACGTGACGTGTAAACTCTGCTGATCACTGATTGGCCGGAGAGAATCATCTCTGCCTGCGTCATTGAACTTTCAGCACGAGACACAACAGACCTGCTAGATTTAAATTAGCACAGCCAGTGAAGGAAGGAACGCAACCGTTTTGAATGAGCGCACCTTTTTTAAACAACCAAAAAATGGCTGTTTCGTTGTCTGTTGAGGAAGTACAGATGTTCCTCTCTTTGATAGCCGAGGAGCGGATCCAGCGAGAGCACGATGGAGCGATGCAGAATTAAGAAGTTTTTCAGGAGTCACGGCAGTGGAGGCGGCACAACTATAACGACACGTGAATAATCCCGCCCACTCTAAAGCGGTACTAAACTGCAGTGTGGAAACACAAAACGAGCCGAACTAAGCCGTGCCTAGCCGAGTCGTACCACGCAGTGGAAAAGCGCCAAATGATAGCCCAGGCCATACTTCTGAATAATCTGCCCGAGAGGCAGCATATAAGCACTAAATAAAACAACATTAATATTAATTAACTATATTAGTTAACGAACAATATTTATGTAGTATTTTATTATTCATAGTTAATATTAAGTTCAAAATGTATTAATTACATTAAAATTTAAAGTTGTATCTGTTAACATTATTTAATGTACTGTGAACTAACATGAAAATTTTTACTAACACTAACAAAGATTAATAAATGGTGTAAAACTATTTTGTTTATTGTTGGTTCATGTTAGTTAATGCATTAACTAATGTTAACAAATGAGACCTTATTGTAAAATGCTACCAATAATTTTAACGCCTAATGTAGCATTGCTTTTTTATCAGTAATGTTGAATTTTGCTGTTGGATCTACATTGTGAATGAACTGGTAAAATGCATACCTTGAATGCAGTGTTAGTCACTTTGGATAATAGAGAATCTCACATCTGCCAAATGCATAAAAAATAAGAATTTGAGAAAAATAAATGTTTAGACAATAAGCCACTTAAGTCTGTACGTTCTGCTTCATGCTGTTTCTAAAATCACTGTTTCGCTTTGCATCTTGAGACCTTTTTCCTTAGTAATAAATCCATTATGTTTCTAAACCTTGAATTCATCACTTTTTTTTTTTTTACACTTTTGTTAGGACATTTTCATTCTCTCGAGTGAATAGAGGCTCTTTTTAGTAGCTAATGCATATCCTCCATTGCTGAATGGCTGTAAATAGCTGTGTGTGTGCTTTGCAGCCATGGGCTTTCCAGGCACGAGAGTTTTTGCGCAAGAAGGTAATCGGCAAAGAAGTCTGCTTCACCGTGGAGAATAAAACCCCTCAAGGCAGGGAATACGGCATTGTCTACCTGGGAAAAGGTGAGTGGTGTTTATGTTCACCAAAAAGATTCTCAGTGCGACAGTGCTGATCTGAAATGTGAGTGTTTATTGTAGTGCTGTTATAGTAACACACTTGATCTCTCCAAAGACAACTCAGGAGAAAATATCGCAGAGTCCCTGGTGGCCGAAGGTCTTGCCACAGTTCGCAGAGAAGGCATCAGAGGAAACAAGTAAGAACCCTGCGTGGTTGTTGTTTTTTTTTTTTCTTTTTTTTTCTTTTCCCCAAGCGTTTAACCACTGGTGTCAGTACGGTTCTTGCACCTATTGTCAAGCCTTCACAATGCCGGCTATGTTTTCCACTTCAGCTGAGATAATTGGTATCGGAACAGTGGTTTAATTGTAAAAACCCATTATTTGTCCTGCAGGGGGCAATGTTTGCCTTTAATGAAATTACTTTAGACTTTCTCTGGCTTTATTGCTTTTCATATTTCTCCGTTTGATCTCTCACTCCCTCTTCTGGTCACATCATCTCATTACACGTCCTGTCTATCCACCCTTCTCCCTCTGGCTTGAAGCAATGTAATATTGTCCTAAGCTTTTGGGACTTAATGATGCGTACGCGGGCCGCTCTGTGAAATGGCCCTGAACAATTGCCAGTGGAATCGGTTTGCTTTAGGCTCATTTTCCCCACAGGAGACGGTGGTGTTAGACCCACTGTTCTCTCCACAGCCCCTGAACAGTCTTCTCATTAGCCGGGCCTGCTGTGGCCCATCACAGCCCACTGGATCAGCTATCATAATCTCCAAAGGAGTCATGTTTAAACCTGGGCCGCGCTCTGCCCACCAGCTCTCAATTAGGCACAGCTGAGCTGGGAAGGATGCCCACTCCTCTCCCTGACATGCTCTCGCTCTGTCTTTTGAAAAGATGAAGGAAAATAAAACTTTACAAGACAAAGACAGCTTAAGATGGCTGCTGAGATTTGGCAGCCCCTTATTTCCTGTAGTTAAAATTTATGAAGGCTTAGATAATTGGAGCTTTGGGCTTGTCATTTAATAGGCAGAAGGCGACTTTTCTTTGCCATTTGCTTTACCAGCCTCGCCGGTTACTACATGAGTGAGTTTTTAAGTAAGAGTCAGGTATTAACAGCTGTCCTGTGTCTTGTCATCTTGCATGTTGGAAAAAGAGGGCCGATGAACCCAGATGGCTGGTTTGAATATTTTGAGCTTTGTGTCTGTGTCCATTAGACGTGGCAGTGTCCTAGTCTCCCTTGAGCCTGCAGTCTGTTTACTGACCATCTGAAGAATATTGCACATAAAACTGGAAATTTTCACAAGGGTCCGTGAAATTGCCTGACTACAGCGCAACTTCTGGGAATTGATGTGTACAGGTTTTTATCAGTCCACCTGGAAACAAAATCCAGTTTGCAAGGAATAAGGTGGACTGTCAGAAATTATTAGATGAATAACAAATCAGTTATTTAAAAAAATTGCTTGGTTAGTGGCTTTTAATATTTAAAATGCATTCAGAGTTTTATTTTCAAGCACAAAGCAAGTAAACTAGATACTCGCATACATTCTCCATTGTTTATAGTGGTTTCTGTACAACCGCCCACTGAGATTAGATGTTATTGATTTCAAATCTAGTATAAAATCCAAGCAAACTGTGGTTGGCCTCTCAGAAGGTCTATCCAGTGTTGTTATTAGCCCCTTTCACACAGTAATACCAATAAATTGCCGTAAAATTTCCGGAACGACTTTACCGGTAAATTAAAAAATGCGCTGTTCACACAGGCAAAGATATTCCATCTTTTTTTCCGGAAAAGCACCATTCACACATGCATTCCAAAATACTGGTAAATTCTGTGACATCATTAACCTCCAAATGGCTGCGCTTGTATTTGTAAACATGGAGGGGTATATGCGGTCACTCTTTTTGTTGGTTTAATTTTTTTCAAACTTTCGCATTCATGCAGCTGCTTTTTTCCCAGTGACATCATAATAGACTACTACAAACCAGTGCTTAATTTGTAAATTTCGAGGTCCTGGAACAAAGCGGGGTGATGGATTCGGTACGTGATTAGAGGAGGGAGAGGTAACGGAGCATTCAGTCGATCACATTGGTGGGCCAGCTTAAGTGATTAACAGAGTGCATCAGCTGCTTTTATTAGGGTTCGTACATGGAAAAACCTGAAAAAGCCATTACATTTTGAAACAGCAATTTCCAGGCCTGGGGGAAAAAATAATAAAAAAATAATGGAATTTTCTTTCACAAATCTCTGTAATAGAGTTATAATTAATCATGTCCAGAATTTCATGGGGGATTGTGTATATTACATAGTTTTACTCATCCCCGCAGCTTTCAAGTTTATAATGAGGGAAATTCCTGCAAACATTTATAGATAGCAAGTAGCCTAGGTTATATGAGTAAATAAATTCACACAAACTAGCAGATTAAATCAGTCATTTGAAAACCGCATGAGTGATTCAGCTGGACTGCGTCTTCTCTCTTTTACTCTCTCAAAGCGGCTTCACATCAGCGCATCTCATCTGCAATGAGCTGCTGCTGCACACTGATCCAAGACTTTTGCACACATTTCGGGACAGTTGACAGAATTGTCACTTGCTTAATCGGGTCATTGTTGCATCATCACAAAAATGTATAATTTGCACGTCCTTTTAAGTCAATCAGTACTCGCGCGCTCCACATGCGGTTTCAAGGCTGAGCGCTCACAGTCACATCCAAAGCCGCCTATAGCGAGTATCGTATTGAGTTATTTTTCGTAGTGTGTTGTTGAGCTTAAGTGGCCAAATACACACACAATTATGTAAAAATGGCTGTCCTAGCGAGTATCCAGGTTTTTTCTTAAGTAAATGTGAACAGTTGAGAAAGAAAACGCATGTGTATAGGCTACACAGAGGTCTGTGCGACGGACATGGGCAGATACATGGGAAAGTGTGGAGTGAATGCGTCATCTGCGTCAGAATGTTATGATTGGCCCGGAGTAGACGTCTTATGTCAGCGCGTTCTGAACTCGTACATGCTCATACCAGTAATTTTCCTTCTGCGGTCACACACAGCAGAATTTCGGCAATTTACTGGTAATGCTACAACTTCTCATACCGGTAAATTGCCGGAACAAATTTACCGGTATTTTTGAAAAGGTCCTGTTAACACATGATCTCTTTACGGCAATTTACCGGTAATTTTCTGGAAAACTCTGTATGTGTGAAAGGGCTTCTTGTTAACTAAAACTGTTAAAAAAATAATTTTGCATTAATTGAAATAAAGCTGAAATTATAAGGGTTGCCTTGGCAACTAACTGAAAGAAAATAAGTTTAAATACTAAAACTGACACAAAAATAATTTAAAACTAAAGAGAGAAAAAACAATAAAAATGACAAAGCAAAATTATTGAAACTTAATTACAATGAAATCTAAAAATGTATAAATAAAAGCCAATTCAAAATATTAATAATTACTGTAATACTATGTAAACAAAACAAAAATAACACTCTTCCTGAAGGTGTGCAGAGTGACAGCATTGGGTGTTCATTTCTTGTGTCGATTTTTTTTATAGCTTAAATACATTTAAAAGAATTTAAGTATAGAGAAACACCAATTAGAAATTCAGAATGCGTGCTCGTCCACTTTAGATATGAGATATATCTAAAAGACACTTTCAATCTTGTCTTTTCATCTGGTTTCAGTGAGACATGAATAAATTGAAAATTCAATTATCATTATATGTTTTAATATTCAATCGCTGCCATTGCACCATCAAAAGTCCCATAATTCATAATTTAATTCTAGAATTTAGTTTGTTGTCCGAGCCAAGACATTAAAGGAAGGGCTGATACATCATTGACAGAGTCGCTGGTCAGACTTGGTCTTTAATTAATGAACTTTCAACACCCACGTTTTTTTTTTCGCACCAAAAAAAAGTTTTCATCATAGATTCTGATTCATCTCTCTCTCGTTCGTTCTGTCTGTCTGTCTCGCCTCTTTAAGTCTGTTCATTATTAAGGCCAGCGCTATTTAAACTGATAGAGCCTTATTAAAAAATCTGACGAGTGTCTGCCGTGGTCAGACTGTTTAATTCCCCTTAAAGATAATGATGGCTTTTAGAACAACAGAGGAATTAATTGAAACATGTGTTGGCTTTTGATAATGAACTCATTTGAAGAGCTTATCAAGCGCTCCGAAAGGGGCAACTCTTTGTGAGAGACCTCTACATCTGTTGCTCAGTGCATTGAAGTCTGGAGAGGAAAGAAAGGAGGGCTAAAATTATCTTGCGTAGTTTTTGGCTCTCCGGACTCTTGTGGTAAACTCTTTGGTCTGTAATTTGATATTTACTGGACTTTCTGTGTGTTTCAGTCCTGAGCAGGCTAGACTGTGTGATTTGGAGGACCAAGCCAAGGCTACTAAAAAGGGTCAGTGGTCTGAGGGTGGAGGCTCACACACTATTCGAGATCTGAAGTATACCATCGAGAACCCTCGCAACTTTGTGGACTCCCTCCACCAGAAACCAGTCAATGGTAAGAAGTGATAGAGTTTGTAGATCATGTATTGTACTCTTGAGGGCCAGTGCACACCAATGCTGGGAAAAACATCTGTAGTATTCTAGATCAAGTTCAAATTTCATATTCATGAATGCAAATTTACTAATAAACAACCTGATTTTAATGAGTGAAGAAAGGAGTACTATTAAAGCTTTAAATATTTGCAAGTTTTGAAATATCTATCTATCTATCTATCTATCTATCTATCTATCTATCTATCTATCTATCTATCTATCTATCTATCTATCTATCTATCTATCTATCTATCTATCTATCTATCTGTGGTTACAATTTAATTCATTTTTTTTACTTTGATAAAGTTGGGCCTTATGTAATGTTTTATTTTTTTTCTTAAAGACAATTAAATATTAGTTAATAAATAAATATTAATTCATATTAATATTATTTTTGTCATATAATGAGAATTTGGAATTTAATTTACAAAGAGAAAATGGATCATCATTAGTATTATTACAAATCAACATAAATATTGTGAATTGTTAATCATATTAAACTTAAATGATCGACTTGCTTAATGTAATATTTTAAATATAAAAATATTTAATTAATTTTTAAAATAGGATGTTTATTTTTTTAAATAATACCTAGTGTACAATAAAATGAAGTAATAATAATAATAATATAATTGAATTGAACAAAAAGAAAAAAGTCACACCGGAGGTACCGGAGCCATGTTTAGGGAGCACAATATCATAAAGACTTCAGGGAGTTTTACAGGGTGTTTTCTTTTCACCCAGAACGCTCAAAATTATGCTGTGCATTTTCTTCAGACAAAAGCTGAAATTACACGCATTAAAGCACTCCATTCTCTCTGGTGTAATGTCTCACTCTTCTTCCAGAAGCCCTTTTTTTCTCTTCACAGCTCTGCACACAGTTCGTTTCTCCTATTTAAACTGAATACTAACCCTGATGAGAGTTAACCTCCATCAGAGGGCTAGCCAGCTCACTGCAAATGAACAACTGAGCCATTAAATGCTATAGAAATGTGCCTCATTTCCCCTCTTCACTAACAAGCTTATTAGATGCTAATCAGAAGTCAAAGTTGCGACATTGTTCGTAATATTGAATTTAAACACACTTGGCCACATGACCCTTACCAGCGTGGCTGTGATTCACCTTCTTATCAAATTATTTCACAGCTCTCACTGTGCAGTTATGCCAAGTGATTTTTAAACATGCCAATTTGTTGTTCTCTTCAAAAGTGAGCACCATGCAGAACTGGAGAGGCCTGTTTACATACTGGCAGCTACCCACATGCTGTGACACTACGTGAACTTTCTGTGAAGTGGGCTGACAATTTGAATTTGAAAAACAAAGTTAGAATCAAATTAACATGCTGAATTGTCTTAGCTTTAACTATTACAATAGTTGAAGAGAGTTCATCGTGCTGTAATTCATCATTTTATCACCAGTGTGTTAATTAAACGATGTTTAATTTTGTACGCTACCTTTCAAAAGTTTGGGGTCAGTGAGATTTTTATGCATTAAACTGATCAATAATTTATAATGTTACAAAATATTTATTTTGCATAAATGCAGTTCATCAAAGAATTCTGAAAAAAAAGATCACTGTTTCCACAAAATTGTTCAGATATTTTAAAAATAACAAAATTAGGGTACTAGAATTTTTTTTTTTTTTTGAAGCATCATGTTACACCGAGGACTGGCGTAATGACTGCAGAAAATTCAGCCTTGCTATCACAGAAATAAGAATTTAATAGAAAAATTAGTTTAAATAGTAATTTTCTTATTGTATTTTTGATCAAATAAATGCAAAAAGAAAGTTTTTTTTTCAAAATGTTAGTGTTACTAACCCCTTTTGATTAGTACGGTTATTTTAATTGTGTGAATCAGAAGCCAAAACCAGATTACACTTTCAAGTTTTGTCCTTCATTAACTCTTTCTATATTTTTCTTATACACTCACACAGCCATTATTGAACATGTGCGTGATGGCTGCATGGTACGGGCGCAGCTTCTGCCTGACTCCTATCTGGTGACAGTCATGCTGTCTGGAATCAAGGTGAGTTTCAGTCCTTCTCTATGTAACGCTATGAATAAAAGAAACCCAATTTCTTTCAGCAGAAACCTTGAGACCAAGATTTCTCAGGATTCCCCAGCTGCTTATTAGTTCATCTCTTGATGGGTAGCCTTGAGAGATTCCCTCTAGGTTTTCTTAGACCAGACCTGTTCCATGAATTCAGTAGACCATCTTACTGCTTAATCTTGCTAATCATGAAAAAATGAACTCCATAACTGTGCTAAATTAAATGTGGTCAAACTAGAGTTTTCGCTCCTTTTCAGGAAAGGGTTGAGTTTGTTTTTCTGGGGTTTGTTTCTTAGTATTTCCCAGTAGATTTCAGAGAATGTATATTTTCTGTAATGTTTATGAAAAATCTGTGTGTCCAGTGCCCTACGTTTAAACGGGAGGCAGATGGCAGCGAGACCGCTGAGCCCTTTGCAGCAGAGGCAAAGTTCTTCACAGAGTCCAGGCTTCTTCAGCGAGATGTGCAGATCATTTTGGAGTCTTGTCCCAACCAGATCATTCTGGGGACCATCTTGCACCCGGTATGAAGCCACATCAGACGTGTTTTCTGATTGATCTCTCTAATAACTGCAGTTGAACAGGAGTGTAAAGCATTTGAGCTTTTTGAGTGTTCCTCCTGTTTCATATTTAGGCTAGATCAATTGTTTCGATCCAAAATCTTAAAGTGTGTGAGATGGATTTTCTCGGTTGGAAAACCTGGCAAGCAATACTGGGAGAATTTATTTGTTTTGATTTTGTTTGTTTTTTGCTTCTCTTTGCTTTTCATTTTGTTTTGCTTTTTGCTTTTTGTTTTGTTTTTTCCTTTACTTTTGTTGCATTGAGTACATGATAGCCTACAGTTTTTGTTTGCTTTTTGTTTTCAAAGTGACAAACAATACTGGGAGAATTAATTAGTTTGAATTAGTTTTTTTTTTGTTACTGTTTTTTTGCATTGGTTTTCGTTTTGTTTTGCTCAGTTTTTTTGCTATTTTTTTGTCTTTGTCGCATTGAGTACATGATAGCCTAGCGTTTGTCTGTTTTTTGTTTGTTACCTGATATAAATAAATTGTCACTGAATGTTTAGTTTTCAGCCAGCATACATGGTTTTTAACATTCCACACACAAACCACAATGACTGTCAAAACTAAGTACTTCAGGGACAGGAAGCACACCGGTTTTGATACCCCATCAGAAGTAATACTATTTTTTTAAGTGAACATAGTGCCCTCGAGCAATTATTCAAGACAAGTAAACAGTCAGTTAGAATATGTAAGAACAAAGAAATGCTACCAGCTGTAGAACAAAATAAAAATAGATAAAAAATCAATAGATTAAAAGATGTAAATGAAGTAAACATTGCTGAGATATTTAACAACAATATAAAGCATTCAAATAAACTTGAGTGAAATACTGGTACTTTTGATATCCCTAGTGCGTATAATGCAAACACCAAGGCTGTAATCAGTAATGCATGCTGTGGCAATGTGGGAAGATCTACAGGTTCAGACTTTAATATATTATGCGTGTTTATTGTATTGGCCCTTCACTGCCAAGAATCATTGATAAATTAATTCACTTTGAAACCACATGTATAAAGCCTTCTCATGTCATTGATCTTGTTAATCAGAGTGTCACACATAATCCATTTCACACAATGTTCAATGCTCATGAACAATATTATACACAATAACCTTAGTGGTTTCTTTCTGTTGATAATGCCAGCAAAGCGTCTCACTGTCAGTCTGTAGGCTTCCCCTGTCCTCTCTCCCAGTTTCTGGTAAATTTCTTTGCTAACATGATATCCTTATGTGTATGTCTTTTGTTTGGTCATTACAGAACGGGAACATCACAGAGTTGCTGTTGAAGGAAGGCTTTGCACGTTGTGTGGACTGGTCCATGGCTGTGTACAGCCAGGGGGCAGAGAAACTCAGAGCAGCAGAACGGTCAGTGCTTGTCAGCCCTAGTTCACTATGCATTTCAAATACGCCTGGCATTTTGGCTGTTGGATCAGACTGAGCAGCTTGTTAAATGGTTTAGACTATCTCGAGTTGCTCTTACTTCATGTTTCAGCAGAATAGTTTAGCAGATGTGGCAACTTATCACACAGCCGTTCAAGAACACCTGCCCTGATGCCCACCTGCTGGCTTACTGAAGCATTAGACACAATCACAATGAAATATGATAGGAGCACACGAGGTTGTGTCTTTAATCCAATTAAGTGCATATGCGGCTGTCCTTTATGCAGTGCTTCATTTTGGTGAAATGCCTTATATCTCTCTCTCTCTCTCTCCAAAACCCTGCAGCTCAGCAAAAGAGCGTAAAGTGAGAATCTGGAAAGACTATGTTGCTCCCACAGCCAATCTGGACCAGAAGGACAGACAGTTTGTAGCGAAGGTGAGTTTTTGTTCTCACTTACTTTTTCTGTTTCAATCCTTGCAGCCTTAATAGTGAAAAAAACAAAAACAAAACAAAAAACACAGAATCATGATATAAGGGTCAATGACATGATGCTGGCTTATTAATTTATCCTGCATATTTGTCCAGAATTATCCATTCATTCTAAAATAAATCAAAATAATGAACGGCAAAATGAAAACAAAAAGCCTCATTAAAAGCCCTACTTTTTATTTTTGATGATCTGTTACAGTGAAATGTCATATGGACGAAATTATTGGTTGCTCCTTATGTTTAATTACAACGTCAAAATATTATAAGTAGTGTAGCGCAAGCAACAACAAAACTTAGCATAAAATAAGAAATTATATCATAGAGAGGACCCCTGAGGACCCTCATGACTTTATCATCCTAACATTTTAGATAAATTGACTTTTTTTGACATAGCAAGGTTAGTTCTGGTTGTAAAATGTCCGAATTGATTCATATTTATGAGTGCATTCATATTTAATTTTATTTCTTCATTTATTACTTTTTTTGGAAATAATTAAATGACATTGATAATTCAGGTTTTAAGAAAAGAAAAAAATATTACATTTTACTTAATAGCTTCATCACATGACATTTTTGAGTCATGAATTTGAAAGGATTTGTGCTTCAAATCCAAATGAAACCAACATGAATGCAAGGAAGAACAATGTAAGATCTTGGTACGTTTTAACCTACATTTTTATTTATTCTTTGTTCTTGCTATTGACCCACAAAACAAGCCGTCAGAAATCTGAACCGTCACACCACTAATTTCTTATATAGATGGTGTTGCAGTTCTGAACTCTTCAAAAGTGCTTCTGATGTTTCTCACTAAAGGTCAAAACCTGTTGATCTAAACTCAGCTCTTGAGCCCTCCAGCCAAACCTTTGATCTTTAGACATTAGGCTTTTTTCACTTAGAACATCTAAAAATAACATGAGAAGTCTGCAGAGTTTAGGTCGACGCTTCCAGACCAGCAAAGCATGACATTTCACCAGCTGAGTCCCAACATGATAACAAATGACCGTTTCCACTCTGTCTTCTCTTCAAACTCCTTCATAACGGAGGCTTCTGAAGAATATTTGAGCACCACTGTCTCTTAAAGTGCTGACTGCGGTTGACGTACTCGTCTCCCTGACGCCTTGTTCTCTATTGTGTCTGTCAGCGAGGCAGGTCTTTCAGGTCTCAGGTGTTTCATTTCATTTTGCATACTCTGTAAAGTCAGCCTTGGGCCGCCTCAGCGCTTCTGTTCAGCTGCAGCCTTCAGCATTCCCCTTGCTAAATTACCGCTGAATATCTGCTTTTGCATCCCTGACCTAGAATGCACGAGGAAAGAATAAGACAACGATACCTTTTAAGGGTTATTTGCTTTTCTCGCATGTTAAAAAACAGTTAAAGGGTTACTCCACCCCAAAATGAAAATTGTCATCAATCATTTACCCCCATGGCGTTCCAAACCCGTAAAAAAGCTTCGTTCGTCTTCGGAACACAATTTAAGATATTTTTGATGCATTCTGATAGCTCTCTGACCCTCCCATAGACAGCAATGTAATTAACACGATCAACGAAAATAAATCTTATATGCTCACCAAGACTTTGATAAATTAAATAAAAACAGTAGCATTGCATAATATTATAAAATAAAAATATATTTTATTATACAGGGCCCTCAAAAAGTATTGGAACAGTAAAGTCAAAATTGCTCTGTTGGCTGTGGAGTCAAGACATTTACAAATATGATTAAAAGATGAATATGAGACAAAACTACAGAATGTCACATTTTATTACTGGGTGATTCAACTAGGGCTGCAACTAACGATTATTTTGATAATCGATTAGTTGGCGATTATTCTTTCGATTAATCGGATTAAAAAAATATTGACCAAAAAAAACACTATTCCACATTCTGCCCAATGTCCTTCAAACAAACGTGACAACTGAATGCTATGAAAACATACAGTGCTTAATTTATTAGACCACTTAGCATAATAAAGAGAAAACATATTTTAGAAATTTGTCAAAAATTTGTTTAAATTTAAAAATGTTATTGTCATTTATTGGACATAATAATAAAAAATGTCCTCATAACAGCTTGCATTCTTGCTGGTATTGTTTATGTACTTTTTGACTGCAATTGGGTATCGCGAAAAATAAATACTCAAATAAAAAATACAAGAAAAAATAAGTGCTCTGGTTTTCTTTCATAGATAACAGCAATAATGATATTATAGCATTAAAAATAGCCTACTACTGTTACTAAAGAGCTTACACATATTGGAGTACTAACCAGTACAGAAAGCCGAAAAATTATTTTGGTTATCACCAATACTGTTACTTTAGAGCAGCAGTGGCACAAACCTTACATAAACACATTGTTAAACTTACATAAATTTGTTAAGCATTGTAAAAATTGAATATAGTTTAAACCTCTATTAAAAATTAAAATAATAAAGATAATAATAAAGAGGAATAAAAACACAAACTCAGTGTTAACCAACAGGTAAGAGTAATGTTCTGCAGGAACTACTTTGATCACAGTCACCTCGTCATTTCTTTATCCTGTAAAAGGCCGTTATGGAGCGTCTCATGTTTATATTCAGACAGACAATTACACGCTGTTATCCCTTTAAAGTTCCTACTCTCATAAAATATTTTAATTTATTTTAAACCTTAAATTAACTTTCAACAACAGATAATTCAGCACAATGGATATGTTTGCGCTGAAAAGCCTATTAATTGTCTCCCTCTCTACTGTGTTCTGTCCGTCTGACGCGCGTGCGCGCGCCCGCCGCGCCGGCGCTCATTCGGTATTTTAAACTTAACACAGACTGTCAGGACGGACCTTTATGCAAAAATGGAAATGATCGCGTGAATTTGTGGCATTTATAGATAAGGATATGACCGTAAACTGAACGTTTTTGCGCTGAGGACACACACGCATCTGTCAAAGCGCCTGACAGGGCAAGCCATTACTCTTATGCATTAACTTAAAGCTTAAAATAAAGAATTATCATGTTTTGGGCAGCTTGGATCACGTGCTTCTCCGGCAGAATCTCATTCTGTTTCCTCCACTATTTTTAGATGCATTTTGTCCATAGAAATGCATTATTCAGTGCCGTAATTTGACTAACCAGCTGAAGTTGGACGTGCACTGTGGGCAGACCCGATTAATCGATCATGAGAATCGTTGTCGATGATTTTCATAATCGATAATAATCGATTTTATCGATTAGTTGTTGCAGCCCTAGATTCAACACACATGTTTTAGCAGCTAAGAAGTTCAGCACTTTTAGAGTTTCATCCCTCTATCTGATGTGAGCATAAGTATTGGAACAGTTCCCTCACAGGTCTTTCTAAGTGATCAGTTGTGTCCTGTTACATTAATTATTCAGATATTAAAAGCAGGGAATGTGTCGTATCAGTTATATCCTTTACTTCTGTGTTCTGAATCTTGCATTCGACGATGACACACACAAACCAGGATGAAGATGAGGGAGCTGACTTTGAGAGAAAAGCAAGCAATTTGGATGCTAAAAGAAAAGAGGAAGTCAATTAGAGCTATAGCAAAAACAAAGGGCATGGAGAAATAAAGAGTTTGGAAACCACCAGCGACCAACAATGACCTGATAGGCTGAGAAAACAACAGTAGCTGATGACAGACAAATCATAAAAGCTGTGAAAATGAACCCTAAAAGACATGTCTGTAAAATCACCAACAACTTCCAGAAAGCTGGGGTGATGCTCTGACAATCTACTGTCCTCAGGAGACTTTGACACAGAATTACAGATGCTACACAGCAAGATGCAAACCTCTGACCAGCACCAAAAATAGAAAGGCAAGATTAGAGTTTGCAAAAAAGCACAAAGGTGAGCCAGAAGAGTTTTGGAACTGTGTTTATGGACCGATGAGACAAAGATGAACCTTTATCTAAGTGATGGGAAAGCAAAAATGTGGAGAAAAAAAGGGAACTGCAAATGATCCCAAGTATACAGCCTCATCTGTAAAGCATGGTGGAGGTGGTGTCATGGCATGGGCATGCATGGCTGTCTCTGGAACAGGCCCGCTCAACTTTACTGATGACTTAATGTATGATGACAGTAGCAGAATGAATTTGGAAGGGTACAAAACCATCTTGCCTACCAATATTCAAGAAAATGCCACCAGATTCATTGGGAAGTGCTTCATATTGCATCAGGTCAATGACCCAAAACACCCTGCCAGTTCAGTGAAGGAATTTATAAGGGCAAGGAAATGGAAAGTCTTAGATTGCCCAAGTCAATCTCCAGATTTAAATCCGATTGAACATGAATTTCACCAGCTGAAGAGTAAAGGCAGAAACTCCCCAAAACAAGCAACAATTGGAATTGGCTGCATTAAAGGCTGGGAAAAGTATTTCAAAGGATGAGACCAAGAGTCTGGTGATGTCTATGGGTCACAGACTCACTGCTGTGATTGTGCACAAGGGATCTGCAACTAAATAATAGCTTTTAATCTTTTATATCTGCCTTATGTTCAACTGTTCCAATACTTATGCTCACATCAATGAGTGGGATGAACTCTAAAAGTGCTGTTCTTTTTATTTGGTAAAACATGTATGTGTTGAAACGACTAATAATAAAATATGACATTCTGTAGTTTTGTCTCATATTCATCTTTTAATCATATTTGCAAATGTCTTGACTCCACAGCCAACAGAGCAATTTTGTCTTTACTGTTCCAATACTTCTGGAGGGCACTGTATATATTATTATATTATAAAATACAAATAATATTATAAAATAAACGTATGATGGCAAAGATGAATTTTTATCAGCTATTACTCTAGTCCTTCGGAAATCATTCTAATACGCTGGTTTAGAGGTCAGTAAACATTTGTTACATTTATTAGTATTGAAAAAAGTTATGCTGCTTAATATTTGTGGAAACTGTGACTATTTCATGATTATTTGATAAATAGAAAGTTAAAAAGAACAGCATTTATTTTAATTTCTTCAGATTTTTTTGAAATTGTTAATACCTTTTACTATTGCTTTTTGAACAATTGAATGCATCCTAGCTGAATAAGTGTTGATTTAAAAAGAAAACTTCTTTCTGAAATGACTTAAATTCTTGCTGATACCAAACATTTGAATGGTAGTGGTTCTGATTAATGTGCACAAATATTTACGTTATTTAATAGAAAAAAAACAAACAAAAAAAACTTTTACTCTGCTTCTGAAATGACTTTGCTTTTTAAGTGACAACTATGTCATGCAGGTGGCAACAAATAATGGTAAGCTAAAGTAAAAAGTAAAGTCGTGATGTATTGTCAAGTATGGTGACCCATACTCGAAATTGGTGCTCTGCGTTTAACCCATCCAAGTGCACACACACAGCAGTGAGTAGTGAACAAATGCACACACACACACACACACCGTGAACACACACCCGGAGCAGTGGGCAGCCATGCTGCAGCGCCCGGGGAGCAGTTGGGGGTTCGGTGTCTTGCTCAAGGGCACCTCAGTCGTGGTATTGAGGGTGGAGAGAGCGCTGGACATTCACTCCCCCCACCTACAATCCCTGCCGGCCGGGGACTCGAACCCGCAACCTTTCGATTACGAGTCCGACTCTCTAATCATTAGGCCACGACTTCCCCTGTATGTTACTGTATGTATGCATTATTTTAAGTAAAGTAAAATATTGCTAACCATGGATAAAATCTTTTTTGTGTGTTTCAGTTAGAAATGCATTACATTATGGTCTATGAATGCTATTTCACGTTGACTTTAAGATTTAAGAAGAATGTGTTGGGTTACTTTTTTGCAGTGGCTGTGCTGATATGACCACATCAGTAAGGCTTGTTAACTTTGTTTAAACCGCTGCCGTCTGGTCTTAATTGACATGTTGACACTGTGTGCTCTCTCCTAAGTCAGCAACTGTGCTTTTGCAGAAAGTTTCTTCATTCTCCTTAAAGTAAGGTTGTTTCACTGAACTTCAAGACCTTTAAAATATTCATGTTTGGCCTTTGGTTATGTAAAGGTGTTGCACTGCAATCTGCTTACAGAATTAGTTTCAAAATCCGCAGACACAAAAGTGTGTTTTTTGCTTGAGTCAGAAAATACCAGAAGTGAAGAATAAAACATTTATATGAGCTTTAGCTTGCCTCAGATCTCTCTGAGCAGGGAGAGAAAGAAGATATACTTTGAAATTGTGCGCGTGTGTGTTTAAGTAAGTGTGTGTGTGTGTGTGCGAGAGAGAGAGACTCAACAGAAAAAGCTACTGACAAAGGCAGAATGGCAAGTATTTGTAAGCTGTTTCTGTGTCCTGGAATACAGTTCTAGAGGTTTTCATTGGTTTGCATTTCCTGTGTGCAAAGTGAATCTCTTTTTTTCTTGTTTTTTGCTTAGTTAAATTTAGTTTAAGTTTAATTTAAAGATGATTTGGAAACTATAAACGATCTGTAAGTAGATCTATCTACAGAAATTACAATTTTTACATAAAGATTTAGAGTTCCAATGTAAATAGCATGGTACATGCACTACCGTTCAAAAGCTTTTTATTCCTCAGGATGATTTTTTTATTTTTTTTAAGTAATACTTGTATTTGGCAAGGATGCAATAAATTGATCAAAAGTGAGTACAGACATGTATAATGTTGCACAAGATTTATAGTTCAAATAAATGCTGTTCTTTTTAACTTTCTATATATTAATGAAACCTGATAAAAATGTATCACTGTTTCCAAGAATTATATTGAGCCGCATAACTGTTTTTTTATAATAACATTAGAATATTAGAATGATTTCTGAAGCATCATGACACACAATCATGTGGTGAAATGCTGCTGAAAATTCAGCTTTGCCATCACTGGTAAAAAATTGCTTTTTTTTTTTTTTTAAAGAAAACTGTCATTAAAATTGAAAAGCATTCAGTAGTCTGTATCAGAAGTTTCATACTACTTATTACCATGGTATTACCACTGTTTTTTTAATGTTTTAGGAAAAGCCACAGAACAGAGAGGCAGATATCAAAATGTACATTCAAATATTTGGTACAAGTTTTTTAAATGTTTCCTGACTTCTTGGTGTCCTTTTGATGTAGTGCTAGTCACGGTCTGTAGGTGGCAGTAGCTCCCTGTCATGTTCAATGGGCTGCAGTACCAGAGTGAGTCATGGATCTGGGCTGTAGATCCCTGTTGGCAGCTTGCGGTGAAGCGCCTTGCATGTGTGACTGCTAATGAAACGGCAAAATGTTCTCCTAACGGTTCACAGTTCTGCTCCGCTACTACCACACAGAAAAATAAAACCACCGATTTGCTCAGATGACCTTGTTGATTTGGGACTGCATGCTTTTAGGAACACAAGCGCACACACACCTACATATACCATGACATTCTCTGCTGCATCACTGCCGAGCATTCAGCAGAATGTTTTTGCAAGTGATCGGTTTAATTTCCACTCTGAAGATTTAGTTCAAAGCCAGACAATTTGTCAGTCTGTGATGTAACTCTGCTCATATCATCCTTCTTTCCTGCTCATATCCCTCTGAAGACTAATTTTGTCTTCATTTGTTCAGATCAGATAATGCATGCATTTTTGAGGCATTCCTCTGCCTGTTCAGGTCTGATTATATCTGATCCATTACCCAGACCCGCACAAACGCCAGTCATCTTCCACATCACTGGCTCCTCTATTAAATAACTTGGAGTTGATGATCATAAAAGATGACATGGATATGATATACTCAGACATGGTTCTAAACGTCAGAGCTTTTGTGACATTTGTCGTCTTGTGCGGATACCACCCTGTACGCAACGGATGCGGTCCGCACATGTAACGCATGGTCTGGCGAGTCCTCTTAGATCTAATGTAATATGATTCTGTCACAAAACCTGCATGTCAAAGGTGGCACATGCCAGTTTTAACCTCAGGAGTCTCTTCACATTGCTTGTCTTTTCTTTCTGTACTTTTCTAAGTGATCATACAATGAAAAAGCCCATAGATAGATCCCATAGATGCAAGCTATCATCAAGAATATATATTCTGATTCTATAATCCTGAAAACGGTTCTTTAGTTAGTTAGTTGTGCATTTGGCCAAAATTGTGATTTATCAATGACTTGTAACTAGTAACTACATAAAGTTGCTCAAGACTGAATTGCAAAGGCTTTGCAACCACTCACAACACCCCAAAATCATGGAGGCAACTTTTGTACGGACGAGCAGTTGTATCCCCCCCCCCCCCCCAACCCCCCCCCCCCCCAAAAAAAAAAAGAAGAGGCCATGCCCATGTAGGTTATTTATTTAATGTCTTTTTTTAGCAGATCAGTTACTAAACAAATGCTTTGGCACACTTTTAAATGCTCAATTTAATCCTCTTCCTCTTCCTTTTCGTCTAAACAAAATGATGGACCGTTCCCACCCTCTCTTTATCTCAGATCCTTTGTGTTCCCCTTCGGCTCACTTTCATTGTCTTATATGAGTGAAATGGTGAGGTAATGGTGGTAGGATGAGAGAATCAGAGAGAGGAGGGTTGTTCTTTTGAGAACGGAGTGTGGGAGAAGTGTTTTGTTTGCAGCTGTTTGCTTTTGTAGCATGACTCGTGGCGGGGAACAGTAATGTTTCTCTGGCAACAAGTGAGTCTCTCGCCACCTCTCGTTCTCTTTCTAACACCTACTCAACGCACTCTCTCGACAACAATCTTGAATATTGGGGTGACTGACAACTATTCAGTGAAAAAACAGGCTGAATACATAGTCTTTATAAAAAAGTTAAAATGGGAGCATTGATCACTGCAGGCAGTTTGAGTGTGAAGAATTCTTACAATTTGTTGAATGTGGTACATGTTACAAACGCAGTGCTTTGATTACTATATATGTGGGCTGGATTTAAAATGCTACAATTTTTTTTCAGTATTTTTTTCAGTATTGACTTTCAAACAGTTACTTTCAAGGCCGACACAAGCTAATTGTCGGGCCGTCATTAAGTGTCTGTCAATTCAGTTTTTGCAGTGTGTTTGGTACCATTGGCACTAGTTGCATGAGTTTTTGATTTGAAAGATGAGGAATCGTTTCAGCCCTATGTTCGAGTAATTCGAATACAAAAAATCGAGGCAAATTATGTGCTTTGAAGAATCGTTTAGTCCATTCCTAGGGATGCACTGAATTTTCGGCCTCCGAGAATAAATGCCGCACCGCACCGTTATTCTAAGGAATTTCTATGTAGTATACTTTTTCTTGCTTGCAGTAGCGCTACTGTGCTGTGGAATGCTGTAGTACAGCTGTACTGGTTAAATCTCCTTCACTGATCTGCTTCCGCTACGCTCTGCTCACATGCACCAATAATAATAGCTTTGCCAGGGTTTTATATTTTTATACATGTTTACTTTACATTTCTTTACACATAATCATCATTTCTATTAATTTCCCACTGCTTTACGTGATCTGATGAGCATTAACTCCTATTACGTGATCATATCTCAGTATGAATGAATGGCAGAGACGTGCGTTTTCCTTTACCACACGCACACTCACACACACACACACACACACACACACTGAAGTGCGCGTGATGCTCGCCGTGATTTCAGGGTCTGCCGTCTCAGTGAGGACATAAACACACAAACAACATCTCCAGAACTGCTCTGAGAGTGTTTTACCGTTTCATTTGAGTAAAACTAGCGTCATGTTATATACACAGAGAAATTTAAAGGTATTCACTTCAACCCGTCAAAATAAAGGTCTGGTTTAATTGGAAGACATTACAGCAGAAATATATTTGTTCAGCAGAATGTACATACTACCACTACTAAAATTATGAAAACTTTATTTTTTAAGGAATCACACATTTCCATGTTTTAATTCTAATAGTAAATCCCCTTTGTTTGCCAAAAAGTTTAATTTTCAATAATATAAAGATAAATGAAATTAATGTTTTATGCCTTCATTTGAGAACCAGATACACAACACAGAATTTCCGAGGAAAAAGAAAACATTTCACAAGGCTATTTTACGAATAAATAACAATAAAACATCAGGTGAGAGCAAATAAAACAACTTTATAATTATGATTTTCTTTAATCATAGCTATAAATATAACACCTAAAATATGTTGCGTGTAAAAAAAGTGTTTGTTTCAGCCAGTTGAAGGGTGGGTACATTGTGTGAACATGGTACCGCATTTTGAGAAAGGAAAAAACGTTTGCAGGACTATACATTATTTGCATAATTAGTCAAAAACAACAACAGTTATGTCTGATTCTGTCGCATAGAACTAAATAAAAATAATACACTGATATTTAATATTATATTTTCTGTCCAAATTTTCTTTAAATAAAAGTGATTATTTTATTGGCTTGTTTTTTAAATTCCGTGCCATTTAAAATTTAGTTAAATTAAAAAGTCTTACAAAATTACTTTGTATTATTTAATAAAATTAAATTAAAATTACAAAGCATTTTTGGTTTTGGTTTTCGACCAAGCATTTTCATTTCGGTGCATCCCTACCATTTACTGTAACTGCATACAGAGCACTGTGTTTGCAACTACATGCTCCTTTAAAGGATTACACACACACATCAGTATGCAGAGAGCAATTAACTGCACTAAATGGGTTTAGTTTTCACAGTTAATACATGCAATTTCAGCAATAAAAATTTTCCTTTTTCTAAAAAGGAAACAAATTACTTGTTCTTTTAAAGAGACCTGTCTTATTTTCTCTTGTATATTTAGTATTGCTCTTTAGTAAAGAAAAAATACTACTTTTCGGTAAAAACATTTTTTACCGAAATTTTCGGTAAAATACTTGTCTAATTGAAAACCTTTTGTGGTTCCAAACGTGCATGGTGTTATTTTCTTGTGGAACAAGCTTCTTTTTTTGGCCTTAAAGGTGACACATCATTAAAATCGGACTTTTTCCATAAGTGCTATAATCGGGTCCCTGGTGCTTGGAAACATGAAAAAGAACAACCCAGTAAAGTGTTTTTTTTTTTTTTTTTTTGGTAAGCCTTTCTCTGCATGCTTGTGAAAATTAGCTGCTTAGATTTCAAGGATTTGTTGATCTGGGTTTCATTTTAAATCGAGTTGTTGCACCACTTAATTTTAAACTTAGATTAACAAATCGGGGATTAGAATTCTAATTTGCGATTAAAACCTCCATTTATGATTAATTTTCTCCGCCATGATGGATTCGTCATGTAACTTAATCAAACAGCAACAATGTTAATATTCCTTATCCCCTGTCTCTGATATAAGTTGCTTTTGTCGATAAAGGAAATAAACTTGTAAAAGGTGCGCCGTCTTTATAAACCGCTACGTAGAGAGACAGGAAATCAAAAGGCTGATCAAGCAAGCAATGAAAACCTTTGAGGCAGTGCACACGGTTTTAATAATCTTGTAAATATATTTATCAATTAATGGAGTATAGCTTATGACAAAACAACCGAGATGATAGAAAATAACTCGCATGATTCACAGAGTGACTACCTCCGCTCGTGACAGCGCCACACTGTCCGTTTGATCACCGTCCGGCACGTGTATGGAGCGGCCCTGAGAAACGATCCTGTCTTTTCTTTGTCGTGCGCCAAGATGCACCGAGATAAGAGACAGATTCACATCCTGGGCTCGATAGCAGGCGCAAGTTTACTATGGGCTGCCACGACCCTCACAATCTGCCGGCTCAATGCACTTTAATTTTTATTTTTATTTATAATAAACACCTCTCTGAGACCTGACGACACACCCTCTGTTTCTGTCTTTTTTTCAATCAGTCACGTTGTAACTAGGTGCACTTTATTTTATTTAAACCTCCTCACCTGTAAATTTAAAGTTAATCCCTAATTGAGAGTTAAATCTGAGTTTAAAGTTATGGAGCAACAGGATTAAAGTTAATCTATTTTAAATATAAAATAAATCCAGGATCAAAATGGATGGTTTAAATGTAAACCTGCTTATTTTTAAACGAGGTTTAAAGGGGTCATGTTTTCCTTTCTCTTTGGAGTGTTACAAGCTGTTTGTGCATAGATAAGATCCCTGAAGTTGCAAAGACTAAAGTCTCCAAACCAAAGAGATATTCTTTATCAAAGTTAAGACTCGACCACGGCCACCTAAAACGGCTCATTTAAACACGCCCCCACGTCTATGTCATCGTGTGAAAATATTTGCGTAATGCCACCCAAATGTTCAAGCAAAGAAAGAAGGCGTGGTTTCAGTAACCGCAGTAGTGTTGATGAAGCATGACAGGGAGACGCTGCGTGTTTCTAGGCGAACGCAAAAGCACTTTATTTGACCTTCCGAAAGTAGATGCATTAGGAATCATTAAGATTACTTACAACAGAACAGCACAACCCAGATGTTATCAACACATTTTATAAACGACAGTTTCGTGAACCTAGGAGAGGAGGCAATTCTGATTTTGCTATGACAATCTGGCGTTTCTGAATCAGCGACTGTATGTTTTAAGTATTTGCTATTGACTGCTCAAATGTGGAGTTTTGTGCGTCGTGTGTGTGTGTGCTCGCGTGTGAGACAGAGGGAGACACGGTCACACAACCGCGGCTTGTGTACTGCAAACGCATGCGAGCATCACTGTCTGTCACGCAACTCTGTTCCCCTTTTGGGCTTGAACTGATGGTAAAACTAAGGACATCATTAACTGTCTTTACATTTATTTTGAAAGTTAAAGCTCACGATTATGGAAAGGGGCGTTACATTTCTGACGAGTGCTTGTGGTGTTCGGCCAATCACAATGCACTGTGCCAGTTGGCCAATCAGAGCACACTGTACTTGTCGGAAGGAGGGACTTTGTAGAAAACGATGCGTTTGAGAGGGGCGGGGCATAGAGGACCTACAATAATGTACAGTATTTGAAAAATAGTGTGTTTTTTGAACACATTGTTACATCAAATACACAATTTTCTTTAAAAAAGCTTCATATGACCCCTTTAAACCTTGATTTAATCTAGATTTAAGCTTAATCCTTATTGGTGCAACCCACCCTTAGTTTAGTGTGACAGACACTTTCTGTGCGTGTGCTTCGGATGTGCGTGCTCAGAAAACTATATAAAAGAAGTTTAAAGTAATATGCTTTAAAACGCATGATTTCAGCATGATAGACATGATAATCAAAACCAAACAGATGTTTTAAGCAGAGTATCTGAGGTAAAATCTGTAAAGGCACAGCCCTATTCTGGAAAGGGAGTGGGGAGCAACAGCTCATTTGCATTTAATGAGACTTGCTTCCACTCAAATTTAGCATTTTCAAAGTGGTATAATAAATGATCTGTGGGATATTTTGACCTGAAAATTCACAGACATTCTGGGGACAGCTGAGACTTATATTACATATTGTAAAAAGGGGCATAATAGGTCTCCTTTAAAACAACAGTTCACTATGTCTGTCATGTTTGGACAAAAATCATAGTTATGGACAATGCAATATTCAAACATGGATTCATCTGTGGAATTTGGATGTCAGTATAGTATCAAATGTCATTGGTTCTTGATTGTTTAATAACCAAATATCATAATGTCAAACCTGTTGCAAGTACATTATGCCAGAATTCTTTGCTAACTAGTTGACCTTTCTGTCTTTCTCTGCATTACTGAATTTTCTTTTTGCCCTCTTCTGTACAGGTGATGCAAGTCGTGAATGCAGATGCCATCGTGGTGAAGCTGAACTCTGGGGAGTATAAGACCATCCACCTGTCCAGCATCAGGCCTCCGAGGCTTGAAGGCGAGGTACGAGTTAATGCATGTCTGTCCTTGGATATCCCTGTCACTAAGGCCATTGCTGAATCCACAGGGTGCCGGCTGTCTGTTACACTGTTTGCAAAGTGCTGATGTGAAGGTTTTCTCTCCCCTCCATCTCTTAAAAGCGCCAATCTCCTCCCTTCATGCATCTTTCACGCTCTGATCTCAGAGCAGTGTGTTTAGTGGACACCAGGGGGAGCTAGAGACAGAAGACCACCGGCGCCCCCTCCCCTCCACACGCTCTGACACACCAGTGCTGCACTGCAGCCAAAAGCCCTATAGATCTACTCCCGTAATGAGCACACGCTCTCGCCGAATCTCTCTTCCTCATCTATTAATGTCATACGCATCCACTCAATCCAAAGCAATTCTCAAATGCTCACTTTTGATTTGCTAGATGTTAACAAATTAATATGGAGGCATCATTTTGCAGGACTGTGTATGCGCACACACATTTTTGCAGTTTTCAAACGCTCAGAAATGTGCTTGTCCATTCTTATTCATGCCCATTAAGGCTTTTAATGAGAGTTGATGTGTAATGGGTGCTTTGTCTAGCTAAGTGTGTGTGTGTCAAAGCTGTATGTTAAACTAAAAGCAGTTAAAATTGGAGTGTGAATCTCACTGCAATTAGCCTCCCTCTTCTTGACCCCTGACCTCCTGTAATAAGACGCAATGATTCAGCATCTTAGAAAAAAAATTAGCTTCAGTGATTATTTAGCAAATTAGACGTAGTTTATTAAGGAGGGCTTTAAATAACAGAACACTGCAGTTGCATGCACATTTTTGCTGGAAAATAGTTTCGTGTTCTTGAACTTTTGATAGATACAGCAATATGTTCCAAATCTTTAATGAAGTTTGTGATCATTTTTAAAGGAGGCTTTTCAGTGAGTCGCAATTTGTCATGCACATGTAAACAGAGAGCTGGAATGCGGAGCTGTGGGTCTGTATCTATGGATACCGGGCTGCGGCGAGCATTCAGATCACAGCGTGTTTCTATCCTGGCAGCTTAAAGATGGCTTTAATCAGATCAGAGATGATTATAAAACAATAAAGATTACGGATGTATTTAGATCCCATACGTGCTTCGGAGGCATGAGACGAACCGAAGAGCTTTTAAAAAATGATTTTTTTTTTTTTTTTTTAAGTGTTTTGACTAGTTGATTTTTCTTTAAAGATAAACCTGAAAGCTTGATTTTGACAAAGAGACAGGAAACTGATCTTTTGTATTCTTAGAATCTTTTTTGGCAAGCATTTTTAATGAGATTTATGTTATAGCCATTTCAGACTGTTTCTTTGTTCAGTTTTCAGCATTTCAGGCAAGTTGTATCATTACTGTTTTACTTAAATGTGTAGTAAACCTAGGGCTGCTCGATTATGCAAAAAAATTATACACGTTTATTTTGGGCAATATTTTAATCACGATTATTTAACACGATTATGAATGTGCCATATGACCAAAACTTTATATGAGTGATTTATTTAAAGATTGATATAGGCTGTATTAAATATATATTTTCTGTAAATAAGGTTGCTATGACATCTACATTTTAGAGACTAGAGAAATGTCACAATTCTCAATACCACAGCAGAGTATTAGGGTAACTGATTTTAGTAACAAACAAAAAAGTCCTCAATTTTTGAAAATAATTAAACTGTCAGTAATAAAAAAAGCCAAAAGGACAAATGCAATAGAATAAAAAGATACAAATGAAACAAATTGTGCTTAAAGGATTTTTTTTATGCAAGTCTGGAGTATTCAGTTAATAGGAATGAATAATCAAATGTAAAATAAAACAGCATAGTCTGAGTAAGAATTACACTTTTTGTTTCTTATTAAAGCTACAAAAGTATTTCACTCAAGCAGTGTGTGAGTTTTGAATTTGTCTTTTGTTGTTTGATTAATATTAAGCACAAAGTCGCAGTAGGAATATAGCCTGCTGTCACAAGCTGCACAGATCCTATTTACTGTTATACATGTATTTTCATTCTCAAGTGTTTGTTCATTTATTACATGGCTGACAAAGGTTTACATGAATGATCAGTAAGCGCCGTGTTTTGACACATTTTTGCGTGTATTTAGGCACGCGGCTTGACCTAAAGTTGACTTTACATGATGTCCGTCTTCTGTTCCGTCTCTGAACGCAGGCACAGACATCTTCCTGAGGATGTTAAAAACAAGAATCTAACACACTTCAATAAAAATTAAGCACATCCCATTTTGTAAAAGTCACGTTAACGTTACACGATTTTACTAATTTGCACGTGAAATTGGGCTTTTATGGAGGAATGGAAGCACACCGCTGGAAAGGGGGCGGAATGGGGCGCAATAATCGTTTTATCTCTATTGTATCTTCATAATCGTTGGAGGCCAAAATTTAAATCAAAACTGTTTTTCGATTAATAGCACAGCCCTAAGTTCACCCATAAATGAAAATTTCCACTCACTCACCTTCCTGTTGTTACAAAACTCTGACTATAAAAGAAGATATTCTGAGAAATGTCTGTTTTTGCCAGTACAAACAAAAACACTGGTTTGGTTTCCAACATTCTTCAAAATATAATCCTTTTAATGATATAATTCATTTTTGGGGGTTTGGAATGACATGAGGGTGACTAAATTGACAGCGTTTTCATTTGTGGATGAACTATCTCATTAAGGCTACCTCTAACCAACTGCTTCATAACAATGACTTGGCAACCACCCATGACACTCTTGCATTGTGGCAAAGCACCTCTTATATTTTCCTCAGAAAACTGTAAATCCCATTTTATTACAGTCTTTTCGTGCTGCAGAAGGTAGATCAGATGGCAGGGAGCTTGTGTATCAAGCAGTGTGATGTAGTTATCATAATACCATGGTGACCATCCGGCAGTGTTTGGTTGCATGCATATCTAACACCTATGGCAGCTGCCTCACTCCACAGTCAATCGGTGACTTAACTAGAGATTCATAATAAAACTAGTTTCAGACCAGCTTTCACAATGCAATAACATCATATTTAAAGATCTAAAACTAAATCATGTGAGCTTAAGTACATATTTAGTGAATATAATGTTTTTTTTTTGTTCTCTGTATAAATTAAATCTTATAATTTCTTTTTTTTTAATGGGTGTAAATTCACTCTTCTTTTAAGTGCTGCATCAGATGCTGTTTTACTATAGGCTGCCGAGTATACATTTATGCTGCCTTTAAAAACCAACCAGATAAAGGCATCTTAGTAGAAAGGATTCGGATGGTGCCTTCTGCCTTTTATATGCTGCGCCGGCAGCGTTTTTCCGGGCACAGCCATGTTGTAGAGGTATTGATGTGCTGGAGGTACTTCCTCTTTTGAAACCTGCACTCCTGTTCAGTTTACCGACTGTATCTTCTGTAGTGCATCTCTGCACCAGATGTTCTTTCAGCATGTTTTCCCTGCTCGGCTGCGCTCTTTGACGAGGGTGAAAGAGAGAGAGGGATGTGCAAAGTTGTGCCTATATTAATGTATTACAGCCATTGAGGTCAGTCTGCCCTTGAATGTGAGGTTTCATCAATAAAGATGCTGTCATGACAAATCTGACCTCTGACTCTGTGCTTCTATGGTCTGGATAAAAGTCAGCTGAGAACCAAACAATTAAACATTATTAATAGTGTCTGTTCCATCTCCTTGGTTCTAAGGGACCTGATGCAGATCAGGTTAATGATTATTTTTATTAAATTCTAGAAAACAGTTAATGTAGTTTGAGAAATCATCCTAAGAGTTGAAATGAAAAGTTGAAATCTGTAATGCTTGTTTTATTCACTCCACTAAACACAATGACCCTTTGCAAATGTGTCGATAGTCATTCAAGAGCTGTTCCTTCGCAGTCGAAAAGGGGAGGCTACCTATATTTTTCTTCTTAATCTAATGCTACATTAACCTTGACACAATGCTACATAACTAACAAGATCTCTGTTAATCTTTTCATCAAGCTGATCAATTCTGGCCAGCATGTCTGCAGTAGTTCAGCACACAGCAACTTTTAAATTAGTATCGTAATTAATTTAAACTGCGTATATTCAAACAACAGCTGTACAATGGTTTCGGAACAGCTGCAAACATTTTTTTTCAGTCACTCTTTTGATTGCATTTTATCAAAATGGTTCTCGGTAATGGCTTTATATTTGTGCACATGCACATTGTGAGCACTCTGTCTGATTCACGCACACATACAGAGAAAAAATTAAGAGTTTAAAGGTTCACAGTATGCCAGTATGCAGTTAAGTGGTAATGTTACACTAAACGCACCCTTAAAATTGAGGTCTCATTAGCGAAATTGCATATGCAATAAATGTGACCACACCTGTAGTTCATACTTAGTGTTTTAGATTTTTCCATCATAATGTTACCCACTTTTATGCAAATTTTCTGTGTACCTTTATCTTTACGTCATGTCTTAACAAAATGTTATAAAGCAGAAAAATTTATAGATTTTTTTATTTTGATTTTTTTTAAACAAGGGACGAAATGCTGCATTCTGTGAACTATAAACAAAACACCCAGGTCTATTTGTGTTTAAAATTTTAGTTTGCAGTATTGCCATTTGGTTTTGAAATGACCCCGGCTCTTACACATTCTCATCCATCAAATGCTCCATCAGTGCCGCCTCTAGTGTGCAAGCATCTAACGGTCAATCAGAATAAATTTGATGTGTAATATACAGTATACACAAGGCCACCCAGCCAATGCGACATAAATGGAAATGAAATGACTGACAAAATGTCCTGTTGCTTTTCGCTTGGTTAGGACAAAAACTTGCATAAACATGAAAGATCTTCTATTGCTTGTCGCTTTATCACATCGTGTCTGGTGTCACGGTGTGACAGTTCTACCTTCTTTCCAGCCATCTGTTTCTCATGCTCTTTCTCATCCTGATTTTTAAACACTCTCTCTTCAGTTCATAGTAGGGCGTGAAACTGTTGTCCCCACGCCATGCCGTACAAACACTTCAACTCAAAGAGACAAACCTGACCTCAGCTCGGGGATCTGTGTGTGTTTGTCTGTACTGTTCTCTCTCTCTTTCTCTCTTGCTGTGAGGACTTTGAGGGGGGTTTAAGGCCAGATGTGTTGACCAACACGAAGATGAACTCTGGCAGCTGCTGCCCTGTGTTTCTCTCTCTCTCGCTCCTGTCGCTTAATGCTGGGACCCCCGTTTTTCTTTCCTGTGGCTACTTAATTGCTTTATTATTATTATTATTAGTGATGGCATGGCAGGGTCATATAGTCTCTGCTTAAGGGAACCTTTTTTTTTTTTTTTTTTTTGATAAATAAAATGGGATATTTACCATGGGTGGCAGAGCACGATACATGATATTAACCAATCAAAACAATTGAGATTCAGCAACATCTCTGATTGGTTGATGTAGATTTGACCTTATGACAGATAAATGACTGATTTGCACTAATACTAGATATCCAGAATGGTTAGTTGAGTTTTCGAAATCAGTCAATAATCTAGAAAAATGCAAGTATTGAAAGGAAGGATGGCACTTACCGTTAGAGATCTGCGCGGGACTATTTTTTTTATTTTTTTTTAGTCCTGCAACCTCCCGCTATATATTCACTTTGTTCACCCACTGTCCGCTTAGAATAAATTTCTTCCCGACCCGATCGTTCCCGCTGAATTTAGATTCCGTTTCCAGAATATCACACAATTTCTGCTACTGAAAGAAATCGAGAGGGGCTAAAAATAAGTGTAGTCTGCACAAAATTGTATTTATTTTATTCGTCTTGTCAAGAGTCTTGAATTTATTGACAGCAATGTTAACTTAAGACAATTTTTTTTAACATTTAGCTGCCAACACAGTAGGTAAAAAGTGTCACAAAAAAAATTAAAATGTTGTACAAAAATTGTATTTATTTTTATTCGTCTTGTCAGGATACAATCAGTTTAACATTTTACAACACAATAGGAAAGTGTCGCAGAGAAAAAAAATTGTAGGTTGTACAAAAATAGCCTCTTAGCTATTTTTATTCGTCTTGCCAAAATAATACATTCATTTAACATTTTGCTGTTAACACAATAGGAAAAGTGTAGCAGAGGAAAAAAAAATACGACATCTGTCATTTAAATTTATAGGCTAAGCAAAATATAAACACAACCGAGTTGAACATCCTTCAAGGACAGCGCATCCACACTCTGTCACTATTCACAACCTGCCTGTTCTGTCTGGGGGCCGTATATTCACCACCGGTACAATCTGCTCTGAGGACCATTATGCACATGCTGTGCACAGACCTCGCAAATAAAATGCGTGACGCAGAAAGCACTGGTTCATGCGTGCAGCGTGCATAACAGTCCTGAGTGCAGGCTGTTCTGGTGGTCAATAAGAATAAAGCACAGATATGCTGTTCTGAAAGGACCTCGGAAACGGGATATTGTTAGACCGCCCACTCCCATTCAAATTACACCAGAGTTACTGACAGCTACCGCGTTTTATTCGGGAATTTAATCCCGCGTCGCAAGAAATCTGGTCGGGTCCCGCCACGGTTCCCGCGTGAGAGCTGCAGGAATGCAGACCCCTACTCACCGGTTTTGTTCTTAACATATTCCATGTGATATTTTCCATGTAATTTGAAGTTATACTACAGAACTATGGATAGTACAGACACAATTTAAGATGTTTTTCGCTTTTGTTTGCATTCAAATTTCAAAAATATGGCATTTGTTTACTATATTGAACCAGTGGTGTTTCGACGTTATCACGCCTTTTTTGACTGGGTGAGCTATCCCTTTGAGAGAAACGTGACTTCATGTGCCATGCCTAATTTCTTTTCCTCATTCATTTCCCCCCCTCTCACTCCCTTGGCCAGATGGAGGCTTATTTTTGCGCCATGGCGAGCTATTTCCAGCTGCGTGGTGGTGTCAGCCGTTTTAGGAGCACTCACAAGGATGTGGAGGGGGAGGAGTTATGTCAGCAGCTCAATGAGTCATCCTCACTCCCACTGTATGTGTGTGTGTGAGGGGACTGCAGGGGAAATGTTGACATCTGGTTTAAAGCCGAAGATGCCATACCCCCTGTCTTCCCTGCAGAAATAGCAATATGCAATGTATCGGTCATTGAATTACTCTTCCGTGTCATTTGCTGTCACCTTGCTCAGTGTGTTTGTGTTCTGAGTGTGTGTTCAGAATGTAATTCGTCTGATGCCACATTGTCTCGTTTCATAGTTTGTGTATCGGCTGTGCCTGTTTGCTGAAGGCATGTGTTTGTGTGTGTGTGTGTGTCCTGTGGCCTCTGTCTGGGATCACTGTATGGTTCCATGGCTCATCTCACACTTGGTTGGTCAGGCTTTTTCTTGCAGACGACTCTGCTTTGCCTCAGGATCGCTTGACTCTTGGAATTCTAGCGAACTTCCTTCCAATCATTTGAGAGTAATGACCCATGGATGTTGTAAACCAGAATTTTATTTATTTTAATGGAATGTTCTGGGTTCAATACAAGTTAAGCGTGACTCACATGGGTGCCCTAGGCAAGGTCAGACATGAGTTGCCACATACCTCAAATCATGTTCTTTCAAAAAAAAGAAAAAAAAAAAAGTGTATACCTACAAAAAAAACAGTAAAGATAACAGCAATTTTGATGTTACAAAATATTTGTATTAAAATTCTACCAGTCACCAAATCAACATATTAGAATGATTTCTGAAGCATCATGTGACAATAAAAACTGGCCTAATGGCTGCTAAAAACTCAGCTTTGCCATAACGGGTATAAATTACATGTTAAAATATTATATATTGAAATATCAAGGTAGTCATCTATTAACTTAATTATCTATTTAAAAATGTCAACTCTATATTGTAATATTATTTCACAATGTTACTGTTTTACTGAATTTTTTTTAATCAATTAAATGTAGCAGTAAAAAATATTACCAACCCCAAAGTTTTGAAGGGTAATGAATTTAACATTATGATGTTAATAGTTGGCCAGAGGAATGTGTAATGCATGTTGTCTTAGGCCCATTGCTACTTCCTGGAGCATGCATATATGTAGTACATTCATATATGTTTGCATATGTGTACATGTAGACATACCTGTAACTATATTTATTTTGATACCTCTGCTTTCAAAGATCGTCTCAATTGTTTGTCCTCCGCTTTTTTTTTTTCTCTCTCTCTCTCTCTCTCTCTCTCTCTCTCCCAGTGTCCTCCATTTCTCATTTTATCATTTCGTTTCTCCATGCGTCACTGTTGTTCGTCACTGCTGATTTATTTTAAGAGGGCATTGTAATTTCAGTCTTAAATGCTGATTATTTTTCTAAGGCATCTGTGATGCAGCTGTATGAGTTTAAATTGCTCATTGCAACTCTCATGACTGATGCTGAGGGTCATAATACTCTATTCCTGGCTGTCGTGTGAGACTTATGCGATCTTACGTGAGAGGCTGAAAGGTTTTCACCTCAGTTATGCTCTTGACATGCACCACTCGTTAATCGTTACTTAAAAATTGCTGCTATTTTTTTTTTGCGTCATTCAAGGTCCATCATTCTTGATGATTAAGAGGTTTGAATCATGTTTAAATTTAGACTTCTGCTTTTTCTGCATTGATCAAATCTACTATAGTTGAATAGAACAGCTTAATCTGTTGTAAGGTTTTACTTGTTAAGGTTTGGGAAGGTTGATTACAGGAATGCATATGAATTAGATACAAATTAAGCTTCTATAACATGCTGTTAATTACCTCTGAAAAACATCAGCTGTTTGCACAAGATGAAAGGAAAAATGCAATATTTGATGAATGCATTGTGCAAAACATAAGATTAAGGCGTAAAATCAGTTTTAGTTGTTTTTACATAGAGCTAAATCTAGAATGGCATTCAATATGCAGCTCTACTGTTCTTCCTTAAGGTGTCACTCCATAATGCTTCAAATGTTCAATTGCTTTAAGTGCAAAAACAAATCTTTTACTTAAGTGATATTCTCTGAGTATTATCTTCCAATAATGGCAATCTAATGGAAATCTAAAAGGGTATGCTTAATTAACAATTTGCATGTGCAAAATGACATCTAGAACATTAACAAACTGAGTGGGAAATGGAGCTTTGACTCTATTTTCTTGTTTTCTGTTTAATCCCCCCCCCCCCACATTATTATTAACTTTCTTTTCTCAAAACATTAACAAATGAATTAGTGAGGCTCTTGTTTGTTTGAAGGGCTAATTCTCCAAAAAAAATAAAATGTACTTCCTCAGTGTCCTGCAAAACATCAATGTCTTGAAAATGTCTTTATTCCATTTTTTTATACAAAGGACTTTTTTTATATCAACAAACTATGGAAACACTTTCCCGCCACTGAATAAAAAAAATAAAAAAGGTTGTGACTTTCTCTCATGATAACACGAGTTATAAAGTTAGAATTGCGAGAGATAAACTCACAATTACGCGTTAAAGTCAGAATTACAATTTATAAAGTCACAATTGCGAGATATAAACTCGCAATTCTGAGAAGAAAAAGTCGCAATAAGATTCATAAGATGGCTCATGGCAGCCTCTGTGGCTTTGGCCGCAGTTGTTTTTGTTAGTTTGTCCTGTCTCTTAGTTATATCACTGCAATCAGTTTCACCAGAGACAATTCGGCAGCACACACCACCCAATATTTCACCGTTTTCGATTATCCTGATGTTTTGCTGGACATTGTAGTCGGCGGAGCGGTGGCGCTGATCAAACGCAGGACGCACAGACCGGGGGAGCTCAGACAACGCAGATTTTGAATGCCGTTGCCTAGCATCCATCTGGCGAATCTCCGCTCTCTACCCAACAAAACATACAAACTTCTCCTGCTCTCCCGGACAAATAAGGATTTCTCACACTCTGCTGCTCTGTGTTTCACTGAAACCTGGCTGAACGATGCCATTTCAGACAGCTTGCTTCATCTGCAGAGTTTTCAACTGTTTAGAGTGGACAGCGACGCAGAACGGGGAAACCGCGCGGCAGAGGGACATGCTTTTACATCAATGAGACATGCTTTTACATCAAGCGCACGTGAGCCTGGTTTTAATCATTCTCAGGGACTTTAATAAAGCAAATCTCTCCCGTGAACTGCCAAAATACAGACAGCATGTCCCACCAGAGACCGTAATATTGGATCACTGTTACACAGCAATAAAAGATGCATATCACTCTGTCCCACGGGCAGGTTTAGGACTCCCACTGTTTGATTCATCTTATACCAACCTACAGGTAGAAACTGAAATCAGCTAAACCCGTATTAAGGACTGTTAAAAGATGGACTAATTAAACAAAGCGGGTTTTACAGAGACTGTAACCTCTTATATCAGTTTCTGTGAAGATGTGTGCATTCCTAACAGGACTCATTTAACCTGCAACAACGACAAACCTTGGTTCACTGCAAAACTGAATGACAGCTCCGTCAGGCCAAAGAAGATGCCTACAGGAAGGGGGACAAAGTCTTGTATAAACAGGCCAAATACAAACTAAGGATTCAGTTTACTTCCAGCGACTCAGCATCAGTGTGGAAAGGTCTGAAAGAGATCAACTACAAGACACCATCCCCCAGCACTGTGGAGAATCAACAAATGGCAGACGATCTGAATGAGTTCCACTGCAGGTTTGAAAACTCCCCACACCCGCCCTGAACACCTCTCCACACAACCATTCACACCTCCTGCAAACCCCTCTCCCCCACACCTACACTTCAGATCAGTGAAGTCGATCTGCGCCAGGTCTTTTGGAAGCAGAAGAGGAAGAAAGCACCAGGCCCAGATGGTGTCACACCAACCTGTCTGAAATCCTGTGCTGACCAGCTGGTCCCCACCTTCACACAGATCTTCAACAGATCACTGGAGCTGTGCGAAGTCCCTTCATGCTTCAAATGCTCCATCCCTATCCCAAAGAAATCCAAAATTACAGGACTAAATGACTACAGGCCTGTGGCTGTAACGTCTGTGGTCATGAAATCATTTGAAAAACTGGTGCTGGCCCACCTGAAGGACATTACTGGACCCTTACTGGATCCTCTTCAGTTTGCCTACAGAGCAAACAGGTCTCTGAACGATACAGTCAACATGGGACTGCAGTATGTTCAGCAACATCTAGACAGACCAAGGACCTATGTGAGGATCCTGTTTGTGGACTTCAGCTCGGCCTTTAACACTATCATTCCAAACCTCCTGCCCAAACTAACTCAGCTCTCCGTGCCCACCTCCGGATCACCAGCTTCCTGACAGACAGGCAGCAGCTAGTGAGGCTGGGAAAATACACATCCAGCACCCGTACAATTAGCACTGGAGCTCCTCTGGGCTGTCTTATCTCCCCACTGCTCTTCTCCCTCTAAACCAGCAACTGCACATCTAAAGACCCCCTCTGTCAAGCTCCAGAAGTTTGCAGACAACACCACACTCATCGGCCTCATTCAGGACGGTGACGAGTCTGCTTACAGACAGGAGGTTAAGGAGCTGGCTGTCTGGCGCAGTCTTAATAACCTCAACACGCTCAGAACGGTGGAGATGATTGTGGACTTCAGGAGAAACTCCCCCCACTCACCATCATGGACAGCACTGTAACGACAGTGGAGTCATTCAGATTCCTGGGCACCACCATCTCCCAGGACTTGAAGTGGGACATTCACATAGACTCCATTGTTAAAAAGCCCAGCAGAGGTTGTACTTCCTTCACCAGCTGAGGAAGTTCAACCTGCCACAGGAGCTGCTGAAACAGTTCTACTCTGCCATCATCGAATCCTTCCTCTGCACTTCAATAACGGTCTTGCTCAGCTCAGCTACCAAATCTGAACTCCGAAGACTACAGAGGGTAGTCCGGACTGCTGAGCGATTCATTGGTACACTCCTACAAGAACTGTACTCATCCAGAGTGAGCAAAAGGGCTGGCAAAATCACTCTGGGCCCCTCACATCCAGCACACACTCCCTCTTTGAACTGTTACTGTCTGGGTGACGCTACAGAGCTCTGAGCACCAGAACGGCCAGGCACAGGAACGGTTTCTTCCCCCAGGCAATCCATCTCATGAACACTTGACAATAATTGTGGAACACACAACACTATTATACACTTATATACTTATTTATCTAATACACACTTAGTTCACATTTCGAATTTGCACAATACCTGTACTTACAAAACTCTCTATTGTATTGCACCTGTACGTACAACTGTAAATTTGTATAGTGTTACTCCCTATTTACTTGTTCTATTTCTTTTTTTTAATTCTTTTATCTATGTTTTTTGTTCTGTCATTGTCATCCTGTTGCACTGCAGAAGCTTCTGTCACGAAAACAAATACCTTGTATGTGTAAACATACCTGGCAATAAAGCTCATTCTGATTCCGATTCAATTACCTTTTTAATCTTTTATTCAGTGGCGGAAACAGTCTTCCATAAAGTTGAAATGTTCTGCAGAATATATTTTGTCTTCTTAAAGTCATACAGGTTTGAAAGACATAAGTAAATGAAGAAAAATTAAAAATTTCTTTTTTAGGTGAAATATCCCATTAACAGGTTCATTTTGGACATCTGTGCCAAGCAGTGACTGGCTTCCTGTTAAGCAGACTTTGCTGAGGGTGTTATTGGTTGTTCTCTGATTGAGGAGCTCCTATGAGGTCTCAGGACCCTTAGGCCTGATGGTGGCGAGAGCTCTTCACTCTCTCTCTGCTTCAGAGTCACATCCAATCCTTGGGCCATTTATCACCTGAAGATAATGAGATTGGCTAATGAGAAAAAGAGAGCGAGAAGCAGGAATGAAAATGCGAGTGGTGCGTATAGGTACGAGACAAAGAAATCGATGTATGTGAGAAAGGTGTGTGTGAGAGATTAAAGTTCAGGAGTTGAAGTGTGTTGAACGACAAGTCCCTCTTAAATAATACATCATGCACACATGCTCTTTTCAAAAATTAAATTGTCATTACTCACCGTCATTCTGTTCCAAATGTTTAAGAGGAAATATTGCGGAAATATATATTTTTTTAAATGGGGACTGGAATTATCCAGTTCCAAAAATCACCATAAAAATTTCAGGTATTTCATATGATATGCACAATATTATGTGAGTCTTTTGAAGCCGTACTAGGGTCAGTAAGTTGTGGAAGATATTGAAAATGAAAAATCTTTCCTAAAGCTCTGAAAAACTTTTATACTGTTTTGAACAAAAGTTTCTTGCAGGTTACATTATTTTTGCATTATTTTTAAAATGTTTGAAATATTTCTCAAGATGGTGTTTTTTGTCATGAAATATTCATTCATAAATAGTAACTTTGGTTGCACTTCGTTTTAAGGTCCAATTCTTGCCGTTAACAAACCATTAACTGGGAATTTTGCCTTGGTAAACTCCTAATTGGCTGCTAATTAATAGTAAGGTAGTTATGTTCAGGTTTTTGGGTAGGATTAGGGATGTAGAATATGGCCATGCAGAATGTGTCTAAGTACTTATAAACAGCCAATAAGTTAATAAATTGATTGCTAATAAGCAACTAGTTAATAGTGAGAATTTGTCCCTATACGAAGTGTTAACTTAACTTTGGGTTTGAAGTGAATGATATTGGAAAACTATGGTGGAGGAGAAGATTTGACTGTTAGATATAGACTTACAACTATTTTATGGTGCATTTACGGAGATCAACAGCCTCAGTCTCCATTTTGAAAGCAGACCTTCTGAAAGACAATCATAAGGTTTAGAACAGTGACAGAATTTAAATTGAGATAACTAGTGTAATACTAGGTCAGTTTGTCACTGTTCCTTCATGTTTTAACACATGATTATTTTGCTTATAATACCTGATTATGTCTTGTTCTGTCCTGTTAGCCCTTGCAGAATGAAACCGTTCTTGCGTTCATTGCATGCAGCCAAACCGTCATTTTTAAGAGCCAGTAACAGGCAAACATCAGCATGTCAGCCAGGTGCAGAAATCCTCATTTCTTCTCACACGGTTCAGTAATCAGCCTGCTGTGTCTTCGCAGAACACACTTGATTTGCCCAATACAATGACAAAGACTTTTTATCTCAACAATTGACATGGAGCTTTTTGTTGTGTGCTGATTTCACTATTCAGCAGCATTACAGCTGTTTAGTGGACATAATGAGATTAATTCCTTCCTTGATCCTGAGTGTTTTATCATTGACATATGGAGCTTTCATGCTACTGCTTCAATTAGTACCTTAACCCTATCACACGGGTTAAATATCATACGGTTTTAGCCTGCTCATATTTAAAACAAAAGCACAGATTACTGTATTTGTGTGTATAACATGCTTGCTGACATTCATGATCGACTAGCAATACCCCGAATGCTTGCCCTCTTACCTGCACTTACACAAAAAACGCACACTAACGCAAGACTGCATGGACTCCCTCTGCTTTTCTTGCTCGGGGGGGGAAGGAATTGTTGTGGATATTTATAGGCAGACTGAAAATGGGTTGTCCTCTCTTTCACCGTCAGGGGTTTCTGTCTGTATTATATTCCATCGGCACAGTTCTTTAGCCATCACGAAAGCTCCTCCATCAGAAGAGATGTCTCGCCACATTAAATGCAATGTCTTACTCTCAAAAGTGGGTGGTCGATACGGTTTTATTTCATACCGAATATCAGACCACATGGGCACAGATGATGAGTTATTTGCAGCGCAGATAAACGTTTGCTGGAATCAGAGCATGAGGATTTAAAAATGGTTGAGATTTAAGCTTTTTAAGTCAATATGCTTTTATTCGCTGTAAAATTTGGTCCTTAGGGTTAACAGACCGATCTCTCCCAACTCTCCCACGAGCTATGCCTCATCCTGGCTGCGTTGTTAGTTGTCTATCTCTAGTTTATGCAATTACATAAAGCACCATAAATTACATAAAGCACCATAAAAACAGTCTAAGTGACTTGTGCTTTGTTTTAGGTCTTTTGATGCCATGCAATAGCTTTCTGAAATAAGTTTATATTCCCTAGTAATTTTTCTCTTGTCCAAGCTGTTAACTGCTGAGACTTAATCATTGAATCTTAAGAACTAAAACAGTCCAAATCATGAGCTAATAAGACTGGGGTTGTTAACTGGATCTACTGATCCTTTGAAAAGATGAAGTGATTTGTTCAGTGTTCCTTCCCAAAACACAAAATCAACTTTTAATTTCTATTTTAGGTAGACTGGCTCTGAACTAAATCAGTCTGAATCATGAGCGAATTGGATTGGGTTTGGTCCATAGAGTGTAAAAAAAGATGGACGACGCACCTCCGCTTCCTTCCACTATAGACAAGTGAAGCGAATACATCTCAGCTGCCATCTTGAGTAAATGACGTCATTTGGAACCAGAGTCTGCGCAGTAGAGATTCGTTTGGAGCCAGAGTCTGCGCAGTAGAGTCATGAGGTGGAGCCGCGGTATCAAACTCCCCCAGACCCAATCAACCATAACGACACACCCCGTTTTTATAGCATCAAATTACTAGCTAAACTCAAACTTATCACAAAAACGAACAATTGAACATATATCAGCATGATGACCGCTACCTTAAATGACCAAAACCATATTTCGTAAAATTGTATTGGAAGTGTAATTTATTTTTATTATTTTGACTGAAGTCCCATTCGTTTACATGGAGAGGGCGGGGTTTATGACCTGTACTGAAGCCAGCCACCAGGGGGCGATCAAAGAGCCCGCTGCTTCACTTTTAAGCACAAATTTAGATTAGATTAGATTCAACTTTATTGTCATTTATGCAGAGTACAAGTACAGAGCTAATGAAATGCAGTTAGCATCTAACCAGAAGTGCAAGAATATAGTGTTTTATATACATATAAGTGCAGAGTAAATGAAGATATGATTTACAGAATGTACAGTGGAATTGCTATATACAGTATTGAGCAGAGTATATACAGAATATAAATAGGAATGTAATGTAGGGATTGTATGTACATTATGAACAGAGCAATGTAGGATTATATACATTATGAACAGCAGAAACGTGAGAACAGTGGTAATAAATAAATACAGCTGGATGAGTGTGCAAAATATTGATAGAACAATGTATTCTATGCAAAATAGCAGTAGTGCAATATTTTATAGAAAGTTTACTGTGCTTTGTATAGTAACAACTTTATACAGTTTATATTGTAATAACTTTAACAATGTGCAGTCTGTGCAAAATATGAGTAGTGCAAATGCATGTGTGTAAAGTACTGTGACCAGTGCAGTAATAATAAGCAGGTGCAGGAGTTAGATTAGTGGTGTGGCGTTCAGAAGTGTCACAGCCTCGGGGAAGAAGCTCTTCCTGAGCCTACTAGTGCGAGAGCGTAGGCACCTGTAACGCCTGCCGGATGGAAGGAGGGTGAAAAGTCCATGGTTAGGGTGAGAGGCATCCTTGATGTTTCTTGCCCTGCCCAGACAGCGCTTATAATAAATGTTCTCAATGGAAGTTAACTGGGTGCCGGTGATCCGTTGAGCAGTTTTCACCACCCGCTGGAGTGCTTTGCGGTCAGATGCGGAGCA
The DNA here is from genome assembly GCF_936440315.1 of Barbus barbus. Taxonomy (NCBI): domain Eukaryota; kingdom Metazoa; phylum Chordata; class Actinopteri; order Cypriniformes; family Cyprinidae; genus Barbus; species Barbus barbus. The sequence continues at coordinate 13,778,326 of NC_136717.1, forward strand.
ATTGCTGTACCATACTGAGATGCAGTTCGTGAGTATGCTCTCAATGGTACAGCGGTAGAATTCCACAAGGATCCTGGGATTCAGGTGAACTTTCTTAAGGCTCCTTAAGAATTAAAGGCGCTGCTGTGCCTTTTTGACCAGAGTGGAGGTGTTATGGGACCAGATGAGGTCATCAGAGATGTGGATGCCAAGGAACTTGAAACTCGACACACGCTCCACTACAGCTCCGTTGATGTAGATGGGTGTGTGTGCATGACTCCTAGTCCGCCTGAAGTCCACAATGATCTCCTTTGTCTTCTGGGTGTTTAGCTGTAGATTGTTGGTGGCACACCACACAGCTAGGTGCTGCACCTCATCCCTGTAGGCTGATTCATCGTCATCCTTGATCAGACCTACCACCGTGGTGTCATCTGCAAATTTAATTATGGTGTTGGAGCCATAAACAGGAACACAGTCATGGGTGAAGAGGGAGTACAGGAGAGGGCTCAGTACGCAGCCCTGTGGCACGCCGGTGTTCAGGGTGATGATGGAGGAGGAGAGGTTATCTAACTTAACGGACTGAGGTCTGTTAGTCAGAAAATCTAGAATCCAATTGCAGATGGGTGTGCTGATTCCAAGCTGGCTGAGCTTGGAGATCAGCTTGGAGGGGATTACTGTATTAAATGCAGAACTGAAGTCTATGAACAGCATTCTCACATGTGTGTTTTGACTGTCCAGGTGGGTGAGGGCAGAGTGAAGTGCTGTTGAGATGGCGTCCTCTGTTGACCTATTGTGGCGATAGGCAAATTGGAATGGGTCTAGTGTAGCAGGGAGACAGGATTTTAAGTGGGATGCAACCAGTTTCTCAAAACACTTGGCAATGATGGGGGTGAGTGCAACAGGACGGAAGTCGTTAGGGACCGAGGCAGTGGAATGTTTCGGTACTGGTACGATGGTGGAGGTTTTGAAGATAGTGGGGACAGTTGTTTGGGCCAGGGACAGATTGAAAATGTCCGTGAAGACCCCAGCTAGCTGCTCCGCACAGGCTTTAAGCACACGACCAGGTATTCCATCAGGGCCAGCTGCCTTCCGTGCATTCACCTTACGCAGAGTGGAGTAGACATCTGATGTGGAGAGTGTGAGAGGCAGTTCACTGGGTTGATGCTCAGCTTTGAGTGAGATCTCCTTATTATTTTGATCAAAACGAGCATAAAAGTGATTGAGCTCGTCTGGGAGGGAGGCAGAGCTGGAGGGGGCACAGAGTTAGGTGGTTTGTAATCTGTGATAGATTGTATGCCTTGCCACATACGCCGGGGGTCTGAAGAATTGAAGTGTTCTTCAATCTTCTGTTTGTGTGTGTGTTTGGCCTGGCAGATACCCTTCCTCAGGTTGGCTCTGGCTGAGCTGTAAGCCTCCTGGTCTCCGGACCTGAAGGCTGCATCTCTTGCTTTGAGCAGGAGGCGAACCTCTCTGTTCATCCAGGGCTTCTGATTGGGGAAAATTTTTATTTTTTTGTGTGTGGTCACTCTGCTCACACAGCTGTTGATGTGCTCCATGACAGAGTTGGTATAAATGTCAATGTTAATCTGAGAGTTTGTGGTGGCCTGGACAGCAAACTCACTCCAGTCTGTGTGCTGGAATTGATGTTGAAGAGTGGAGTCAGCACCTTCCAGCCAGATTTTAGCAGTCCTTATTGTAGGTTTCACACGTTTGATGACTGGGGTATACTTGGGGAGCAGGAACAAAGAGAGGTGATCAGACTGACCCAGGTGGGGGAGGGGTGTGACTTTGTAGGCATCACTCACATTAGTATAAACGTGGTCCAATGTTTTATGTCCCCTTGTAGTGCAGGAGACATTTTGATGAAATTTAGGGAGAACAGATCTAAAAGTGCAGTGATTGAAGTCCCCAGCAACGATAAAGGCTCCATCCGGGTGCAGGGTTTGTAATTTGCTAATAGCAGCACAAAGTTCTTTCATAGCCACGTTAGCATTAGCGTCCGGAGGTACATAAACTGCAGCAGCAACAATGCAAGTAAACTCACGTGGTAGATAGAATGGCCTGCACTTGATAATCAGGAACTCCAGCTCAGCAGAGCAGTAGGTATCAACAATGACTGAGTCTTTGCACCATGATTTATTTACATAAATGCATACTCCACCACCCTTGTTTTTACCAGAGGTTGCTGCTACTCTGTCAGCCCTGAAGAGAGAGCGTCCATCCATATGCACCACGCTGTTTGGGACATCGTTGCAGAGCCATGTTTCAGTGAAGAACATAACATTACAGTCCATAAGCCATTTCTGTGTGAGGGTCCAGATCTTTAGTTCGTCCATCTTGTTCATCGGAGACCGTACATTGGCAAGGAAGATGCTGGGCAGAGCTGGTCGATGTGGGTTTAGCCTTAGCTTAGCACGCAGCCCTCCACGCTTTCCCCGTCTTTGTTTACGGTCTCGACGCCGAGCACTTCCGGCCGGTACGAGTGATCCGCTTGTCCGCGGTGATCTCAGTAGCTCCGGCGGGAGTTCGCTGAAGTCGAAAGGATGATCTAAAACTATGTTGGAACACTGTTTGTTGATGTCCAAAAGTGACTGTTTTGTATAGCTGTAGTTCGCATAGCTGAATCGCGCGAACACGAGTGAAATAACCAGGTAAATTAACACTATTTTCCTAAATCTGGTAAGACGCTGAGCCTCGCGATGTGTTCGTGCCGCCATCTTGGTACCGTCAAGTGAGAGACACATTACCTGTTTGGTAATTTAATCTACTGATTCATTGAAAAGATGGAGGGATTTGTACAGCATTCCTCCCCAAAACGCAAACTCGACTTTTATTTTCTATTTTAGGTAGAGTTTCTCCGAATGTGGCATTGTGTGTTAATTCATACTGTTACGGCCTCAGCTGCGATGTGGGAGCCTGGAATATTGAGCATACTGAGTGTTTTTTGGCATTTCTCTGGGAAAATAACAACCCTTTTTCCTTTCTTATGAAAAATGCAAATGAGGTTCTATTTCTAGTATATCAACGTGTGTGGCAGTGAGAGTATTTCATATGTGGAGTCACATGCCTGGAACACCAAGAGATCAAGACAATGAGACGTGTCATCTCCAAATCCTGACACATTAGCATGGTTGTGTGGGAAAAAGAAGGATATTAGGTTTTAAGAGAATGGTAAAATTGGAAAGAAAGGTGAGGGGGTGGAAGACAGGAAGCTTCGAACCTCATTTTGGAAGGAAGTCATATGAGACTCTGAGGAAGTGATTAAATGTTGTGTCTGTTTGGGACAGAAGGCTATTTTTCATTTGTTATGTGATATTGACTTTTCTCTGTCTGTCTTTCTCTTTTCCCCTATTCTGCCTGACTCTATAGGAGAAGAACAAGGACAAAGACAAGCGTTTCCGTCCACTCTACGACATTCCTTACATGTTTGAGGCACGGGAATTCTTGAGAAAGAAGCTCATTGGCAAGAAGGTGAGAGACTTTGTGACCTTCTCACACAAAGAGACTTTATGCCTTAGTTTTTCTGTATAAAAGTTTTCTTTCCATATGTATTTCTGTCCATGTCATATTTTCTTTCTATTTTCTTTCTCTGAATTTCTGTATTCTGTTTGGAGTCACTGAACACATTGACCACACAGACCTTGAGCTGAGCGACTTTATTCACAGAGGCACAAATTACACTTTTTTTTTTTTTTTTTTTTTTTTTTGTGTGTGAGGAAAACACAATGTCAGCACAAAGCTTCAACATGAGAAATGAGATGTTTTTAACACAAATATGTGCATATAGTTGAAGTCCATATAGTATAATGTCAATACTTATTCCCAACAGTATTATTAGTTATTTATTGCATACATTAGTTACTTATTGCATCTTTATCGTGTCCCAAAGTTAATGAAGAAAAATGTTTTCATTGAGAATTACTTGGATATTAAAAAAATGTCAGAGTGAGACATATGCTTAAAGGGATAGATTTGAAATCAAAAAGGGCTTCTGCTGAAAAAAAGTAGTTCCCAGTTTACATTTTGATGAAAGCTCATGAAGAGAAATATTTTATTATATCATTTGGATTAACAGTAAATATTAATTTAGTTAAATTTACAATACATAATGCATATATCATTTTAATATACATTTTAAATTAATGTTATGAATGAACATGAATAAACAATAGACATGAGTATACTATAACATTTTAACCCTGAACAATTAAAAAGTCACTGGATTATGCACAGATGAATCACTAACAACCAGAGCATGAATGTGTATTTTGAAAATACTTGATTTCAGGAGTAAATGTAAAACATGAAGTGTTTCCATCTGTGTCACCTCATAACAAACAGAAATACTTGGCATCAGAAGTTGTTGCCGTTTTAATTGGGACAGCAGGGTATAAACTGGTGTGGGATGTTCTGAAAATTCTGTCATATTGGGACTCATTAAAGCATAATGGGCAGATTGTATAGCTGCACTTTATTGTCTGTTCAAGACTCTTCTCACCCAAACAATTCACTGTTTATGTGCAGAATAATGAAAAGCCCAGCTTGCAAGGCCCATTTGATTTAACACCAAAGAAATATGACGGCACATTTCCTCACACACAGACGTTTTCTCATAAATGATCACCAGATGCATTTATTACTAATGCAGCTTTATATCATCCTTGTATGAATGTAAGGCTGCTTTAGAAACCAATATTTTATTGCTGCTTTTTACAGAAGTCTGGTTCACTGACCTGGAATCATGCGAATATCTTGACACTAGAGATGGGAAATGGAAAGCAACGAGTTTAATCTCAGATCAGATTTTGCATTTCCCGTGTATGCACTCAGCGGTAGTCAACAGTCAGATTTATACAACGCTCTGCGTGATAAGATGCCTGTTTGCATATTAATGCAAACAGTGTGGGAATGTTTGAATTCATTCAGAATTTATCCAGCTCAAGACTGCGGCAATCATCTTGAGGATCCAATTTTGGCTCATTAAGTGTCACAGAAGTGCTCTGATATAAATTAGTAGTGTATAGTGTTAATCATCTTCAATCTTCTGAGTTAAAAGTAGTAGAAATATTCTGTTTTTTTGGGGGGGGTTTTGCATGAAAAATGTAGGTTGCAAGCAGATATTCCATATTGAGGTGGACCAAATGCTAAAGTTGATGCAGTGGTCATTGAAACACAGCACTGTTGTGAATAATGGTTGACACAGTGGTTACAGCAATGAATTTTGATTACATTTTTAAATAAAATGCACCAGTCTCTTGTTGGATTCCTTTAGCTGTTGCTAGGACACAATGTGGTGCGAGTATGAGGCCTTGTACTGAGGTGCAGCACGTTTTAGCATCCTGCTGCCCTGGCAACTGCTGGGGAAAACATTTTATATGTTCCAACTATTTAAAAGAGAAATCAAATCTGGGCAATTATAGAAGTTCATAACTATAAAATAGGGACAAAGTTAGAGACTGATTGTTTTGTTGCTGAAAAAGTACAAATCTAATGACTCATTTCTGCCAGATCAGGGCACTATTTTATGCCCAGAACCTTTTGATTTAGCATTTAAGATGCCATTCGTTCTTTACAGGCTGCATCACAGCTGGTCACAAAAGTTTAGTACCTGACTTTTGTTTCCAGTGTATTAGTGGAAGAGCTTGAGCTGATTCTGGGAGATTCGTTGAGGTTGCATCCATATTCTGTCACTCTAACATGGCTGTTGTCTTCAAAAAGAGGTCTCAGAAGAGGTCGAATGTCAACTCCCATTATATCTCTGTGAGTATGTGATCAATATCAGAGTTCAGCGGCACAATCAGCAAGAGAAGATAAAAGGAAAGGAGGTAGAAAAGCTCGTCCAAGCCTCAGTGAGCCACAGCTCTGGAGCGTGGCGTCCATTTCAGATCATGTTTCTTCTTTTGAAAGGATGGAGAGAATGAGTGGCATTCACTAGCAGTGGGTAATGGAGGAAAATCTGTGGAGAAGTGCATTTCCTCCTCTTGGTATTGAAACAGAACTTCTTGGTGACATAATCCAAAGCTATATTTGGCTAACTTTCTATGTAGCGCCTCTGTAGAGGGTCTCTGCCTCAGCGAAAAAGTCAAATGAAAATGTTGCATTAATCCACTTATCAGGAAAGAGCACGTTTGGATAATCCTGCCCGCTCAAAGTGCCTCCTGTTATATGGGTGTGAGCGTTCGTGTGTGTGTATATGTGAGGTGTTAACAAGAGACAGTAACTGAGTAGAATGTCAGTGTCAAGCGTTTGATGTCTGTGTTTATGCAGGTATGTTCCAGCCAGGTATGTGCTGCTTTGTTTATTAGTTTGTTGGTTTATATGGAAAAGGACATGCCCTGATGCACATTGATGCTTCTGCGGCAGAGCTGTGCAGACTTCATTCATCTTTTCCCTCTACTTCTGCTTTAGAGGGAATTACAGTGACATGTGAGACTAACAGCTCACTTTTAATCCATGATATGCATTATAGAGTTTCCTGACTACACCTACCCTCTCCGCATTAGACTCCACTCACAGGGACTTAAGCTTGCAGAGAGCAGGCTTGGCTGTTTACATATCAGAGTATGCACATGTATGCTTAGGATGTTTGCACACTAGAGCTTTTGCTGTGGACCAGTGTACATTTGTGATCCAAGTTTGGAATTGTCCCCGCCCCCACATAATAATAGTAGCTGTAGTAGTAATAATAATAATAATAATAATAATAATAATAATAAAAAACAATTGTATTGTTAATGATATTTGTATTGTTCGTTTAATAACTAGTTCAAATAAAATAAATAAGAATAAACTGTAGTTATTAAAATGAATAAAAACATTGTATAATTGTTAACAATTGCATTGTTAATTTTTAGGGCCGGGACTTTAACGCGTTAATTTTGATTAATTAATTACACAAAAATAACGCAAAAAGTTTCGGCGGACCGATTATACTGGAGCACCAACTAGCGTCAGAACGGACTTGCGTTCGTGGAGACCGGTCTTGGCTAGGGCTGGGTATCGAGTTCGATGCTTTTTAGGCACCGACCGAATTGCCTCGATACCACCGAGTATCGAAAAACGTCTTGTCGTTCGGTACCAAATTTCGATACCTAAGGGGTTAATCTCATCACATCAGTGAGCCAATAAGCCTGCATCACTAGCTGTGTTTGACTAGAAACGGCGACGTGCAGATTGATCAGTGTTTGACCTCCGCGAGAGCGTTTCGAAAGTGCACGGAGCAGTCCGCTCTTTAAATCGCGCGGTTTGTTTATTATACACAGACTGAAGCTCGAGTGACGTTCGCGGTCATTTCAGCGTCTGCCGCCTCTCTAAATGAGGACATGAACAACATCTCCAGACCTGCTCTGAAAGTCACTTCATGAGCATTTTACCGTTTGATTCGAGTAAAACTAACTCATCTCATATACACACAGAACTGTAAAGGTATTCCAGGCAACCCGTCAAAATAAAAGTTCGGTTTTAATATTAACGGTATTAATATTGTTCAGCAGACAGTACATACTGCTACTACTAGGCTACTATTAAAATTAAAACTTTTTTTTTTTTTTTTTTAGTAATGATCACACAACAGTTATTCCATGTTTTAATTTTAATAGTAACCTCCCTTTGTTTTGCCAAAATAAATAAACTTTGATTTTCAATAATTTAAAGAGAAATTAAATTAATGTTTTATGTCTTCATTTGAAAACCAGATACAGAACACAGAATTTCTGAGGAAAAATAAAACATTTCATTAGGCTATTTTAAGAATAAATTTAAATAAACTAAGTTGTTTTTATGCATTCAAATAATTAGACATACTACACCAGAATTTAATAACAATAAAACATGTGGTGAAAGAAAATAAAACACCCACTTATGAAAGTGGATGACGGTTTTACATTTCTTGAAGTCTTTAACAACCTAGAAATGATGATTCTGTCTGAGCTATGTGTTTTAAAATGAACATGCACTAGTGTAAACGTAGCCTAACAGATGTGTAAACTGAAAACAATTTGAACTTTATTAAAATTATTTATTTATTTATTGTGTTGGATATATTTTGTTCCTTTGTGCAGTGGCTCAGGAGATGGGACTTTGAGTCTGTATAAATATCAACAAGCTAAAAAAAATAGTTTTTTCAGATAATGTAATCTTATTAAAACTGATTTTATAAAACTGGTATCAAAAAAAGTACCGTTCAGGAACCGGTATCGAACTCAAGGTATCGGTATCAATATCGAAATTTTTTGAACGATACCCAGCCCTAGTCTTGGCAAGCTTCCTTGGAAGAACGAACTCGGAAGGACGCGAGAACACAGAACGCACACTTATGAGAATTGAGATGTAACTTACTGCATTCCTGCTTAACTGACCGCATAGTCTCAGCATAAGAAACGGCCAATGAACAATAAATATTACAAAATGTCATATCATAACTTATTAAAACATTTCATACTATTATAGATATTACTTTCATATAATTGTATTGTTTTATTTTACAGCGTTATGTTTTACTGTTAAGATTCATTTTAATATGCCAATAAAAATGCAGACTTTCTCCGGGTCTTATAACTTTATTAAAATTAACCAAAACAAAACGATAAATGTTTACTTTCAACTTGAAGAGCCGTTAAGTATTTGTGAGAGCGACTTTAAAGCTTACAGGCTTCCGTACACCGGCCGCCCACAGCGTTTTCTGCGATTTCTAACGGCTCGATTCTCTTAAGTCTGCACTCAATGCATCCTCAGTTTCAAGAACATATCCGGGCACTTTCATGCATCTTCTGTACTTGCGTTCTTGAGAATTGGAACTGAACTTCGACGGTTAACGAGAACACAAGGACGCAAGATCGCTGAAGAACGCATATTGAGAAACAGACAAAAACAAACCACAGTGAACATGGACAAAGAAGCTGATGAGACCGCTTTGGTTGGCCCTGTGGATGGGAAATTTAAAAATCCATATAAAAAAAACTAACTTCTCACTGTTCTCAGGTCAAATATTTATATGCGATTAAAATGCGATTAATTTCGATTAATTAATTACAAAGGCTCTAATTAATTAGATTAATTTTTTTAATCGAGTCCCGGCCCTATTAATTTTATAACAATAACTACAATAAAACAAATCAACAACAACAATAATAATAATAGGTAAATGTATTGTTAAAATGATATAATAATAAAAACTAACAACAATTTGTAATAATAATAAACAAATGTATTGTTAATGATATTTGTATTGTTAGTTTAATAACTAGCTCAAATACAAATCAATAATAATAATAATAATAATAATAATAATAATAAACTGTAGTTGTTAAAATGAATAAAAAACATTGTATAATGATGCTAATACAATAAATCATAACAGTAATAAAAACAATAACAATAATCTGACAGTTATAAAAATAATAGATGATTATAATATTTATTTTATCACTTATTATTATTATTATTATTATTATTATTATAATAAAGAATGGACTCAAAGTGTTTTTATCCACAATTTGTTGGCATTGATTCCAGAGTATTTATTTTATTTATGTTTAATAAAACCACTTCTGAATGTTCACGGTTGGTATGAATGTAAACTGTAGTATATTTGTGCCTTTGTGTGCTCCCAGTCACGCACATTGTTATAACTGCTTGTCTCCAGATAATTTGCATTTGGAGAGCAGTTCACATTGAATTTCATGCAATACATCTGTAGCAGACAAATGCACATGCTTTTGTGTATAAATTTTGGTTATAAATCTATACTGTCGAAAACATGAACAGTGAGTCTTCTCTTCCTGACTCGTTATCTGATTACTCACGGTGGTTATCGCGTTGATGATTCACACATGCCACTGTTTGAACCCAGATGTACAATGTGAAAAGAGTCCAGCGGGGGGAGGCAGTGGAATCCATGTCTGGTTTGGACAAAGCAGTCAAACCAAGTGTGAAAGCATCCTTGCTGAACATGCACCAGCTCAATCTTTCTGCATTTCCCCCAGACATTTCAGTGGACCTGTCTACTTTTTGACGGATGCTTCGCCATTAGCAGCATTTCTGTCTTCGTCATTCTCTTCTTACTGGTTCTGTCTGGGCTTCTCTGAAACCCTCCATTGCTGTTGTCCTTCAGTCAGATCTTTCTATTCAGAAATGACTCTAAAAGCCCATTTAATCTGTCATCTGCTTCCCAAATGGGCCTCTTCTTTCTCTTGCTCATTCATTTTCTCTTTCTTCATAAGCACATTTGCTCTTCTGAACGAGCGGGAATCGTTGGCGCTTTGTGTTTCTTAAGAAGGGCATGTTGTCGTTCCACCAAGCTCATTACTCCTGCCCAATGGTGCAGAGCTGTCTGTGCCTTTCTAAGAGAGAACTGGAGAGTAGAAGAAGAGGGGATGAAAATGCAATCATTTTGTGGTTTATTTGTTGATGAAACGCTAAACTCCTGGGGTTAGAAAATGAGTGTCCACAGGATTCCCTCACCTAATGAACTTCCATTATGTCCATTAGACTGAGTTGCATTGTCATTTTGAGGCAAATTAATTGGAGGGATAAATGCATTGAATTCCAGAAGTGGAGGCATGCAACTTTAGGAATTAATTCAGAGTATGGAACTTTCTTTTGCCATTTCACAATTGTCTGATTTCAGCATTTCATTTTGTTTGGCAATTCCATGCTCTTTCTCCTGTTTTCATAAATCTACATTCACATTATATCATATGGATCAGAACGGCAATACATTTGTCTAAATGTCAGCACCTTCCACTGTTAAATGAATAGTTCACCCAAAAATAAATCATTTACTCACCCTCATGTCATTCCAAACCTGTATGAGTTTTGTTTTTCTTATTGAACACAGAAGAAGATATTTTGAAGAACCAAACAGTTGTTGGTAGCCATTGGCTTCCATAGTAGGGAAATAGATACTATGGACAGTGTTACCCAGTCTGTGGTTTTCCCACAGAATTGGGCTCGCTGCAGGTTGTTTTTCATGTCTGTGGGTTTAAGCAACCCCAATAACGTGATAATTTGGATCTTTTGTTTAAATAAATTATATATTTTTTTTTAACCGGGGGACCCCCCCTTGAAATGTGATTTGGTCTATTTTGAGTAACAATTGGGCGGGTTTTGTTGTAAAAACCTGGCAATCCTAACTGTGGAAGTCAATGGGGACCATCAACTGTTTGATTACCAGCATTCTTCAAAATATCATCTTTTGTGAAACTTTTTGTGAACTTCCTCTAAGCTGTAGATTTGACCCATTTGCTAAAGCGTTGCAAAAATAGTCTTATGTCCATTTGGTGTGCTTGCCATCAGATTCATTGTTGGACAAATCATCTTGAATTACATAAGGATTCCTCTCCAAGTTTACTAGGACACGGCTTAATTTAGAGATACACGAACTGAAATTGATTGTTCCTGAGCATATGGTTCACTCTCATCAGCCTCTGGGCAGGTGGGAAGTGTTTTGTTGAAGGGAGTGCTTTGACACATGCCTCATTTCTGTGAGAAACTTTACACACATGCACTAATGTATTATGTTCATCCGTTCTGTAGCAGGGTGTAATCAATCCACACGCTCCCAGAGGACCATGGGTGTGACATTTGGTCAGATGAAGTCTTCGTCCTTGGGTTGTTATTGGTGCCATCCCGATTAATGACTGATCTTCCCCCCTGCGTGTCAAGACAGATGGGAGATCCGGCTTACTATTTTAGCTTTAGATTAGCTTCCAACCCTCTGTTTGCTCTGAACTGATTGAACGAAATTGGCCAGATCACAGCCTCCTATCTCTGAATATCTCAACGTTGCTTCTTATTTGCTCAGAGCTAACAAGAAGACGCCGAATGCGATGCCTCCTCCGGGATGATCCGATGACCTCGGCGAGAGTTTGACACAAATGGAGTCGATTTCTTAACCTGGAGCAGTTTGGTGTGAAATAATCAGCTTTAGTTATCCTCTTCCCTTCTGCTTGCCTCCGTCGCCATCAAGCGAAATAGTTACTGGTCCCCGCCTCTTTTTCGCTTCATGATAAACAGTTTTCATGTTTGGTTTGGCTTCCTCTGGGGAGATCTATGGTCTAGCCTGACATGATTCACACTGACTCAGGGTGACCTTGGAAAGTAGCCCACAGTCATGCTTGTGCACACACACACACACACACACACACACCAAACTAGATGCCCTAACGCAATTTGTCCACCCTGAAAGGCCTGTAATCTATTTTTTTTCCCCTTTACAGCCAGCTTTTCGCTTGATTTGCAATCCTGTACAAAGATATCAAATTCAGAGTTTGATGTGTTGCTCTTTCTTGGCATAATTCTGTCATGTTTAATGCGACATCATAAAACAGGGTTACAGTGCAGTTCTCTGTGTCCTCACGTGTGGATTCAATGGTCAATTTATCTCCATAGCTGAGCCCCTGACAGGCGTATAGTGTGTCTGTGTACGTAGGCCTCGTTTCTTGGCCCTACATCAGCTGTGCTGGAGATTTAACCATTTTGTTTGGTCTTTGCAGGTTAATGTCACAGTCGATTACATCAGAGCTGCCACCAGTGCCATGGTAACGGGTGGCGTACCGGCTTTCCCAGAGCGCACATGTGCTACAGTGACTATTGGAGGAATGTAAGTAAACTAACCAGTTACCTAATCAGTTCTGCTTTGTTGGCTCTTTCAAAACCTTCTCCTCCCATTCTCTGTGATTTTTAAAATGGTTAAAAAAAAAAACACTAATGGTTTCATGTATTCTATTGCTCAAAAGTTTTGGGCTCAGTAATTATTTATTTATTTATTTTATTTAAATTATCTTATTCTCACCAAGTCTATTAGGTTACAATTTAAAATAACTTTTTTCTTTTTAATATATTTTAATATATCTTGTATCTATATCTGTAATTTATTTCTGTGTTGGCAAAGCTGAATTTTTAGCAGCCGTCACTCCAGTTTTTAGTGTCACGTATCATTCTAATATGCTGATTTGGTGCTCAAGAAACATTTATTATTACTGTCAATATCTAAATGTTTTTAAGTAGCAAAAGACACGTTACTAAGAAAGAAATGCAACCATAAATGAAAGCCGAATGTTTATAGACTCTCTAACAATCTTCTCACTCTCAGTATTGGGACTGCCGTATGCTTTATTACCCTTTATGATTCTTGTTCACCCTTGTGATGTGAATGTGTGATCTAGCACACTGTCCCTTGTTAGGGTAAGTGAGGCCAGGCACATGAGTCTAGGGGTGGTATTGCGCCTCAGGCTGTGATTACCCAACCATGCCCCAGTGCTTGACGTTGGAGCATTATGGGTAACAGGTGGTCACATTGCCTGAGGGCTCAGCTGCTTTGCTGCATCTTGACACTTCGCTGATTCGGAATCAGTTCTTTCCAGGTTTTCCCATAGTTCCATAAATATTTTAAGAGCTTGAACTGATCGTAGATCCATAAAAATTCATGGCAGCACAGACAGTCTGTCAGGCTGATGCAATAGGTTACTTTTTAGTAAACATTTGATTTTTGGAAGCATGGTGAAATAGGACTGACATGGGAAGCGTGGTTATCAATGCTTGTCATTTTTTTTTCAGTGTAGGTTTGATTGCATAACCTCAACAGTCCCCACTAGTTCCTTTTCATATTGTATTTTGTGCCTCTGAACCGCGATATGTTTGTGTATTTAAAGAGAGGATCACGTTGAGTACTTGCAGAAACTGTTTACCAGTCTTCCTACGAAACCAGCATTGGTACCAAAAATAAAAAGCGTTGTTTGCTTTTATTCATGTTTTTGCCCTTTTCGTTTTATTACCAAAACTTGACACAGAATGCCTCTTGCTCTTGTTTGCTGTGCTCTGCAATAGGGGAATGCGAGCAATGAGAAATGCATTTGCCACTTTGCTTGCAGGGCACCTTGCCTGTTGTGATCAATTATGTTTCAGTTCTGCAAATTAGCCCTCACTCAATCTCACTCAATGCTCTCCTTCAAACAAATGTGCAAACTGAAGTCTATAGACTATCCCGAAATAGTTGCTTAAATTGATTGATTTAAAATAATCACACAGATTTCTGAAATCAATCAGACCTAACATGATTATTTTCACATGTAATCTCCAAATTTAATGTGGAAAGAGCAAAGACAGTATTTTAAATGATTTGTTTAATGGCTTTTTCCCTAACAAAGTAATGAAGGACAGTATTACCGATACCAGGTCCAATACTGATATGGATGGTTATATTTAATGGATTTTTTTAGTGGATGTTAATTGCGTTAATTATTTAATGCATTAAACAGCAAATAATAATTGCAGAAATAACTCTGCACCATGTATGTGTGTTTAAATAAAACGATTGTGTGTTTTATATACATAAGATGTGTTTGTGTGTAAAGTGTTGCAAGGCACCTTGGAACTAACATTTGATTCTCTGTTTTAATCTCTTTGTAGAAACATTGCTGAGGCTCTGGTCAGTAAAGGTCTCGCAACAGTGATCAGATACCGTCAGGACGACGATCAAAGATCTTCCCATTATGACGAGCTCTTGGCGGCAGAGGCAAGGTGAGTCAAAACACTAAAATAAAACCGCCGGCTAGTGAATGTGGGCCATATTCCCACACATTGAGTAGGAGAAGCCGTCTGTGAAATGGAGCCATTTTGTTCTGTGCAGTAAGTCATGGCTTGTCTGGTTAACTCTCATTTCATGGGGGCAATATCAGTCCCAGCGCTTATACCTCAAGCACCAGCACTAAAGCATTGCTCTTTTATTCTTTGTCTACGAATAGAATTATATAGATTTGCGATGCAGAGGTTTCAAGGGTGGTTTATTGCACAAAGAGATTCGGATCTCGTGGTGACTCTTGAGAGAAAGAGACTCGCTGCTTATCTGCTGCTCTTTCTTTTCCATTTCTATTCTTCACTCTTGGTGTTGCTCTCGAACACGCACATGCATTCACACACATCTCCTCTATTTTCTTGTCCTTCGCTCTCTGGGTAATGCTTCCCCGTGGAGCCGGCGGAGATGGGAGGTTTGCGGGCCTCAAATTTATTTTTAGCAGAGATTGCTGGTCGTTACCCTACATCCTCTGAGAAATCAACCTCAGGACAAGCTTTCTCTCCCTTCCTCTATTTTTTACCGAATTTGATTGGACACCAGGGAGGCTACAGCCACAGATACATCTGCCTTAAAGAGGCCAAAGACACGTCCCTCATTCCTCCTGTATCTACTGTAATGTGCAGGCATCAACACTCAGCAACCACTATTACACTGATCGAGCAGTCGGCACACACAAGACACTGTATACATTCCCATGTGTAATGCATGAGAGATGCTGGCCTATAAATGTGATTTGTTGGCTCTTTTGTGGCATGGGATGAATGAATGGGTGGGTTTGTTTAAGGGTTGGTTTCTCAGGCTGGGGCAGAAATGTTCTGGGGGCCCGTTCTAAATATTTCGATTGTAACACAGTGCTTGAATCATTGCAGGGCAATCAAGAATGGTAAAGGACTTCACAGCAAGAAAGAAGTGCCCATTCACAGGGTGGCAGACATTTCAGGGGTAAGCTTTTGATTTTTTAGACTAATTTGATTTTCTTTAGTTGAAATATAACATTGGACAGACTTTAAAATCAAGAATTAAACTGAAATATCAGTGTGAAAATGCAAAAAAGTATTTGTCTGGGCCTGAGCATGACCTATGACAGTGGCCACGTACACACTGTAAGTTTCAGGAGTGACAACCGCATTTAAATGCGGGAGCGAGTCCCATAAATTATCATTCCATGTGTGTATAGAACAGCAGTCACTCCTGCATTTGTAGTAACTATAGCAACATTTTGCCATCTTGCAGGAGTGAAGAATTTAGCCATTTGGTATCTGCCATTTTTTTTGGCTAAAGACAATTTGTCCGTCGATTTTAACTAAACTGTCGCTGATAGATGTGCCGCATTTTCTTCATGCTTGCAAGGCTGCTTCAGAGAGCGCTGTCTTGCAATGTTGCCATGTTCTCATATTTACAAGCACTTATAGGCACGTTGTTTGGTCTTGGCTCATAAAGATTTTATGGAGTTAATAAAGTGGTCTTCTGTGGATATGAGTTTTTTTTGGTTTTATAAAACAAAGTATTATGGTGTTTTAGTGTGTTTTGTGCTTGTTCTTGTTTGATGTTTTTTTTAGGAAGATCTGGCAACACTGATACTAATGCAGGGCTCTTGAGCGCAACTAGTTCCGTGTCAAAATGTGCTAAGATTTCTTTCAAGTTATTTTCTTGCATCTCGTATGCAGACGAAGACTCATTTCTGATTCATGTTCAAATATGTCATTACCTAGTTGTTCAGTTCAGTTCCGTACACACTGCGGTTGTCACTACCTGTATTTTTCGGGACATAATGTGGTTGTCGAATGCGGATGTCTCTGTTGTATTTTGTATGTTAGTGAATTGTGTGTACAGAAAGTGATTTAAGGAGTAAAAGGTGAACTGACAACCTAATTTAGCTGCAGTGTGTACGTGGCCAGTATGTTCTCAATGTTGAACATTTTTTACCAATGTCTTCTATATCCCAGAGTCCTCTCTCAAATCTTTGATGTTAAAGCTTCGTCCTATGACAGCTGATTTATTGCTGCATTACGGCCCTGACCATTAAATTAATGAACGCCTCTCTAAAAATAGCCTTTCTACCCATAAAGTCATCATACTCGTAGCTCTGACGTTGTTTTTAGACAAATCTGTTTGGGTGCCTTACCAAATGAAGATTAAATTTTACTTGGCTTGTAAATGTCATTTGCTGGGTGACAGGCTTGTTACTTGGTGTGCGTGAAGCAACTGATGTTTAACAGCCGCTGACTTCCTGTTCACCTCTCCTCAACTCTCTCCTTCCTCTCTGTCTCATCTCTGCGTTTATGAATGAGCTCCTCAGGTTTTAATGAAGTATATGGCAGCTGGCTGCAAACTTTTTCAGGATGTTATTTATACCCGAGTTTGTGTGGGAGACATTTAGAGTGAGAGAAAAGAGTGTGTCACTCTCAAACGGTAACATTCTCATTCCTCATTCAGAAACAAGATTCCCTCGTTATATGACTGACAGTCAGAGTAATGTCATTTGGATTGGGACTATGTCATTGGTCTGAAAGGACCATTTATCTTTGGATGGGTTTGTTTTCTTTTCTCTCTTACTTTCTCTTTTGGTGTCTCTTTCTTCGTGTGGGTCATGGCTGTATTTCCAGCTGCGGTGGGTGGCCTTGGTGTGCAGTAATATTTAAAGTGAAATCTGAAGTGTCTCTGTTACACACCTGTCAAACAGAAAGATGGCCAATCTCACTTCTAAAAGTACACCCTTGGTCAGGACACTCTTGAAATAGAGCTGCCCTACTCCTATAATGGCTCACAGTGTCACAAGCGGTCTTAACTTCCACTTGCCCTGTCGTTTTAGATATGCATTTGAATTACAAATCAAAAGTATGTAAACTAATGTAAGTAAACCAGCCGAGGTAGCCACTGAAGGCACAAGTGCAAAAATTTGATGCAGTCAATAAATAAAATAAGGGTGCTGTTATAGTGCAATTATATTAAAATAATGCATTAATGAATGCATTTTTATTGCATACCTATTTTTGTATTGCAAAAATTATGCATTTAATCATGCTATCAATACATATTTAAATTCTGTAAAAAAAAAGTTGTAGACATGTACATGTAGTGATTGTCATGACAAATGCAGCGTTTAATGTGCCATTTTGTTTGTACAAAAGCAAGTAACACCTATCTAATAAAGTATAATTACTAGTGAAGTATAATGAAGCCTAAAAAAGAAAATGAATAAAAACGTGTATTTAATTTTATACTTTTTATAACAAGCATGAAAATGAATAAGTAAACCCTCCACCTTCCCCAACTCCGCCTGTATAGATCTGCTACTGGTTATTTTATATGCTACAGTATGTCTTAATAACTGACAGCACCGTATCGGTGTACTTATTGGCAGTAGCAAGTTCCTGTACTTGCTTTGCAGCTGCAGCAGCATAGCAGGTCTAAGACCAAATACATTAACATTGTCATATCCATGCTATCTTCAGAGAGTTGTCATGATAGAACTGCCCTAATTTTTGTTTTCATGTCATTTAAATACCTCTGATGTTTTTACTGACGTATATTTCTTCCTTCCTCTCTATTCTTGCACAGGAGACACAGAAGGCGAAACAGTTCTTGCCATTCCTGCAGAGAGCGGGCCGCTCGGAGGCTGTGGTGGAGTACGTGTTCAGTGGCTCCAGACTCAAGCTCTACATGCCCAAAGAAACATGTCTCATCACCTTCCTGCTCGCTGGTAAGTGTCAGTCGGCCTCGGCCTGTCAACTACGCCACCATCTGTGACCACATAATGACCACAACAGCTGACCGCTGTTGCACCACCAGTCTAACACTTTCTATTTTGTTCAGTTCTCTAATATTTTGAGGAGCAGTTCACCTAAAAATTAAATTTGTCATAATTTTAATGTTCCGTTAGGTGTATTTTTCCTCTGTGATACAACAAAGGAGAAGTTTAGCTGAATGTTCAAGTTGCTATCATGCATACAATGAAAGTGGTTGGTGACCACAGGCTGTGAAGCTCCAAAAGCACCATAAAAGTGCTTCATATGACTCACTTTATTACTTCTAAAGTCATTGAAAGACTGGAAAGCTACTCACTGAAAATCTTGCCTTGAAATCTTGCTTAAAAACCATAATCATCATTCACTTTCACTGTGAAAAAAAGAAACTATTCTGCTTTAACTCGCTTTGTGTTCCATGGAAGAAAAACCATAGAGGTATTGAAAGGCAAGATGGTGAGTAAATGATGACAGAATTTTCATTTTTGTAAGAACTGTCCCTTTAATAATTCATACACGCTTCATGTGCTATATGAAAGTTTGTCTTCAGGTTTCCTTGCCTGAAGCTTGACGGTGAGATACTTTTTGTGGAAGGGGTTTCTTTCTCCTCGATGCTCTGCTAGTGAAGTTTTGAGACTGAATAGCTTCTGTCCTTCCACTCTGACCTGCGGAGGCTGGTGTTTTCTGGGAGGTCTGGAAAGC
Source organism: Barbus barbus (assembly GCF_936440315.1). Classification (NCBI taxonomy): domain Eukaryota; kingdom Metazoa; phylum Chordata; class Actinopteri; order Cypriniformes; family Cyprinidae; genus Barbus; species Barbus barbus. Next base: position 13,797,328 of record NC_136717.1, read on the forward strand.
TGATCTTTGTGCAGGCATTTTGTCTATGCTTCTGACCTCCCGCAGACAAGATGGGGATCTGAAGAGCTCAATCTGATGGAAGGTTAAGTGTCACATTTGCTGGCTGTGAGGTCTTGCTACTCAGCATCTGTTCTTCCCCTTGAGTTTCCTTGCCCTCTCTGTGTGGAACATATATGTGGACATGCTTGTGCAAGTATCTGGGCAGGTACACCTATCACTGCTGCACATCAGGGAAGGTGGTGGAGCATCTGTAACCTTTGACCTTTAGTCATTGCTCTGCACGTAGCCAATTGCCATTCTCGCTTGCACATTTGTCAGTGTGTTGCCAAATCCTTCACCCTTTGACATTTTTATATAGATTTTTGTGATTTAGGGTTTTCAGTTATCAGTAACCTTTTACATTTTTTTTAACATGTTCATTTTATCATTCACACTATCGTTCAAAAGTTTGGACTTTGTGATTTGTTTTGAGTAGTCAATGCTGCATTTACTTCAGAAATACAGTAAAAACTGTAATATTATGAAAAAGCATTACAAAATAGTATCAACGTATTTGGTATCATCGTATAACCCCTAAAACCCTAATCTACATCAGAACTTTACTTTTTTTTTTTTTTTTTAGAGTTTTTCCGACCAATCAAAACTATTCTGGATCAGTGGAGGGTGGCATTTTGCCCATTTTCTTGAGTTTTGTACAACTTGCGAACTGTATATGGCGTGCACAAACATTCAAGCTTCATTAGACTACATAAAGAGACTGTCGCTTTCTTGTGGTCGCTCAATTTCTTCCTGACGGACATCAGTGCCCTTCCAACCCCGACCTCGGCCTCTCTCAGTATCACTCGGAACAAGCCGCTGACTGATTTGTGTTATTTCTGTCCTCTCACCATCCGGTCTAATTATTCACCCTGAAAACAGAGAAGAGAGACACCCGTCTATTTCTGCATCCCTCCATCCTTCCATTTATTTGTCTCTCCTTTCCCCAACGGAGAACAAACACCATCCACCCCCACCGTGCTTAATTGTGCATATCGTCATTGGAGATATTTCAATTAATTTGGTCATTTCTTCCTGAGTCTGTCTTTTGTGTTTTCCTTCCTCCATTTGTTCCTTTTGTAATTATTTTTTTTTTCTTTGGTTTCTTCCTATGAAAGACTTCAGACAGAAAACCTTTCCTTATCACTCTACTATTTCTTATTTTCTGAAATGGTTTATTTTTCAGATGCCTTTTTTTCCGGTTTGCCTCATCTCTTTTTCTCAATTATGTGTGATTTGATCATGTAGGCTGGGATGTTTCTTGAAGCAGTTTGTTTGAGGGGTTATGAGTCAGATTCAGATGATAGTTTTTGGTTTGTGTTGAAAATGAGCCCCATTTTTCACCGTTGTATACTTTGGGATCTGGTCTCTTGCCACAGCTCTTTCTGATGTTTCTAGTCTTGTTTGAGTATTTATGGAAGCCATTTTCAACGGGAAAGGACTGACAGCACCAGGGGCTGTGAAATGTGCTACAGCACATATGAAAGAGCTTTAGCAGTTCAAGAGGTTATTGACTTTATGACATACAGGGTAGTGCACCATAAACTCACCAGTGTAGATTGTGTTTGATTACCTGCAGGCTTTCCTCTGCACTCTATTTTTATGATTTTATGGTTGCATGTTGAGGTCTCATGTCTGTGTGGATCCAACTGCTAGTAGATGCCATAACTGAGAGTTTCTTTAACTTTTTGCACTCTTGACCTTGGGGACCATTAGAAACTGAGAACTTTGTTTATTCTATGTTCATCTTAAAATGATTTAAAATAGAAATCTGTCATTTTAAGTCAATTACAATGTCAGTGTCACTTCCACAACATCACAAGTAGTGCATTGTGTTCAGTGGCATTCTTTGGTGTAAATTGCATTTTATTAGGAACATCCAACTACTAATCAATATTTAATGCATTTGTAAATTTGACATGTTATGCTTTTCTCACAATTTGTTTTGGTTAGATTATCATAGTTATAAAAATAAATATCCCAGACTCGAAACATGAATTAAGGAAAAATATAAAATACAAGGGATTTAAAAAAAAAAAAGTGTGATTAAGGTACATAGTTTTTTTTTTTTTTTTTTTTTTTAAACCATATCTCATTTAATTAAAATCAAATTTAAATGTTTTAGTTTAAAAATGATCCCGGAATGTTACATTTTCCAAATTTGTCGAGGAAAGTGACTATAAGCAAAGATGGAATAATCTTATTTTAAGTTTCTAGTAATTCATAATTAGCCTTGTTTAAAAACAGTAGAAGGCAATAAGATATCTTCATTTAGATTTGTAATCAAACAAGCGTGCACAAAGAAATACCTTTCCTATCTCAACATCGTTTTATTACATAGGATGTGGGTTTGTGTCTGTGTGTGTCCATACAGACAGCCAGTTTCTCCACATGATTGTTGCATGAATGAGCTCAGTACTAAATTAGACCACAGAATGCAGTCGTCCAATCAACAGGACCCTCTGCCTTCAGTGGTTGAAAGGTCAGACAATGCCGAAGCCCCGATGAAATAGGAGAGAGAGACGGGCGTGCTTCCTGTCACTCAACCCTCCATTACAGCACACAGTTCCCTATTAGTGTTGCTATGGTGAAAGCCTCTCCACCCACAGGCGCGCCAGCAAAGGTTACTGCGTTAAAAGGGCAGAAATGCCTCATTTCTCGCTTTATTTTCTTCTGCTCTCTTTCCCGTTTAAATACATCTATTCCTACAGGACGAGCGATATCTTTGCAGCTTGCGGTGTCAAGGCACTTCTACATGTGTCGAAGCAGGCCTGACATGTTGCTACAGTTTCATGTGCAAAACATAAGCAAGGAGTGAATTTTAAAATGTATTAATATTAGACATTTATTTATTTAACCATTCATTGAATAAAAGACAACCTAACTTTTCTGACAAAAAAATACTTGTAGTAAGAGTTATTATACTTCAATTTTCTTGAAAGATTAATTAAAAATGACCTACAAAAATTATTAGAAAAGTGGTTAATGCACATTTTTAGGGATATAAAACTAAATTATGTCCAGTTTGGTCCAATAAACCTTTAACTTTATAAGTAGACTTCTGGGGAGAAAAAAAAATTGTGATAGTGTAATATGCCCCCATTAACCAGTGTAAATAATTAGAATTCGTTTTCAAATGTCTCCTCCTTAAAAAGAAAAATGTTTAGTTTTATCATCTCTTGAAATTGAGTGGAGTCAAATCCATCTCTGGCTAGAATAAAGAGGCCCTCCTCTTCAGTCTAGGGTCATTAACCTTCATCTCTAAAGGAAGGCATTTTAAAATTCTTACAGGAATGCAGCTTGTGTTCTTAGTGACTGAAGAGTTTTGTTTGGATTTTTAAAAGCTGAATTGCATATTGTTAACAGTTGAATTTATAGGTGTTTTTTCCTTCATTTTAGTTTGTTTGTTTTACTCTTGTAGGTTTCTATTTTAATTTTATGGTTAAAAACGTAAATGTTTAAAAATGCTTGACAATAATAAATTGAATTTATACAAACAATAATAACACTGGTGGATGTTCTTTAAATCTCTGTATATCAAAGAGTCCTGAAATTATAAAATGTATCACTGTTTAACCCAAAATATTAAATACGCGGCTGTTTTTAATAAGAATCTTTTTAGAGCAGCAAATCAGCATTTTAAAATGATTTCTGAAGGATCACGTGACACTAAAGACTTGGAGTAGTGGCTGCTGACAATTCAGTTTAACCATTAGCTAAACTGTAAAATATATAAAATTCCCAGTTATTGTTTTTTTTTGACTGAATAAATGCAGCCTAGCTGAGCATAAGAAAATCAAAACATTAAAAAAATCTAAACTTTTGAATGGTAGTGATATTTTTTTTGTATTTTGATTAGTGTTGTCACGATACTGGAATTTCTAACTTCGATACGATACCTTGAAAAATATCGATATTCGATACCATTTTCGATACCACGGTGAAAAAAACTGCCACAATATTAAGGGGGTAATTTTTTTAATTTAAAGATAAATATAACAAGTCGAGAACATGCGGTATATTTTACATGAACAAAAAAATGTCTTGAGGTACTGCATTTGTTGATTTATTTATTAATCTTAGTTAAATGTTAATTGAAACTAACGTTTACTAATACATGTACTAATTAAAATCCAAAGTTCTATTTGTTGATATTCTCATTTGCTTCATAACCAAAATATTTCCAGATATAGGGCCCTATGAAATCCGTTTTATTTTTCCCCAAATTCAGTTTTATTTTTTTCTACATTCAATTTTTAATTTTTCTGGATTCCGTTTTTTTGTTTGAATTTTTCTGGACAGTTTTTTTTAAATGGTCAAATTAAATGCTATTAATCTAAAAACATGTCTAATTCATTAAAATCATGAAAATGATACAATTTAACATTTAATTTATTAAAAGTGTAACAAAAATGACACATTTAGGGCCGTATGAAATGTTTTATTTTTTTCTCACCTTATGTTTTATTGTTACCAAATTCTGTGTTTTAGCATGTCTATTATTTGAATGCATACAAACAATGTTTATTTATTCTTACAGTAGCCTTATGAAATGTGTTTTCCCCCTCAGAAATTCTGTGTTGTGTATTTAAATTTTACTGGATATCAGATGAAGGCATACAACAATTTTAATTAATTTATATTTGAATTAATGAAAATTAAACATTTACATTTTTGGCAAATGAAGGGGATTTACTATTAAAATATTTTGTGATTTATTTCTTTTTAAAAAATGAACAGTAGTAGTAAGTAGTAGTATTGTGTACATTCTACTAAATAATAGTAATATAGCCTATTTCTGGCACACGGTCTTTAATAGGCTGTTAAACTGAACTTTTATTTTGACGGGTTGCCGTGAATACTTCTAAAGTTCTGTGTGTGTATGATATGATGCTAGTTTTACTCAAATTAAATGGTAAAATGCTCGTAAAGTGCCTTTCAGATCAGTTCTGGAGATATTGTTGATGTATTTATGTCCTCATTGAGACGGCAGACGCTGAAAACACCGCGAGCGCCACATTAGTAAACACAGCCGCACGTGCAGCACATTCACAGAGACGCGCAGAACATGCAGGATTCATATTTAAATCCACTTTTGCAGCTTATTATTTACAGATACTAGTCCATATCGCGATTTGATTTAAGTGTAATGACCTACTTTTGATTAATTCATCCAAACTTTGACAAATTCCGTGACATTCCGCGTTAAACTGTAAATTCTGTTTTTTTGACTGGATTCCGTGCGCGTTCTCTACATCGCGGAGATCATAGATCCCTACAGATAGCGCTCCTGCTGTGTTCTTTAACAACCAGAGCAGTCATCTTTCTATTCACTTCACTTTTGCTGTTTAACCAGAGCGAAGGAGACAAGTGCGGTCACATGTGGTGCTTGTCCACGCGCCTTTGGAGAGAAGTGAAAGTGACAGCTCGGCTAGTATCGGTGTATCGATACTTCGGGAAATTAATATTGGTACCGTTCAGATATTTCAGTATCGATATTTATCGAAATATCGATATTTTTGACAACACTAATTTTGATATACATTTTTCCGAGAAATACATAAATTTGACTAAGTTGTTTGGGACTACTGTGCAATGTGACTGCTGTTTTCTGTGTGTGTGTGTGTGTGTGTGTGTGTGCGCACTGCCTGCTGCTCATCTGTCCTTAGGTGTGCTTTCCTCCTCTCCTTGCCCTCCTGAGCACCGATCAGAAGGAAAGTTCTCTTGTTTGATTTCTAGAACAGAGTACCCACCCCCCCACCCCAACAGTGTCCTTCCTTCCTGCCTCACTATAAAGAGCAAAAGAAATCATGAAAGAGGGAAGGCGGTCATCTTCGCTTGGAAAAAAAAAGAGGGAGGAGGAGTGGTTTGAAGCAGACATCAAAGTGTTGTTTCAGCAGAGGTGTATGTGAGACGGGGCATCGGCAGGGGGGATCTTCCCTCTTCAGGGCGTCTCTGGTCCTGATGTAACTTTGATGAGCTGCTCAAAGCTCAGGTGCTCCGGAGCAGGCCAGCTCGCGGTCGTGTGCGTGTACTTGCAAGTTGGATACATGGAGTTTTGTGCTTTGATGATTTTGAGAAATTGGTCTCATGTCAAACCCTGTGTGTGCTCAGACACACCAAGCTATGGTGCTCTGTCAGGGTATTCAGGTTCTAGTCCAGCACACAATTCTTTTCAATTCCATTTCTCTCGTCATCAAATTCGTCAGCGCTGCATTATGTGGGTGTCCTCTGTCTTCGGTGCCCAAGTTCCTACTTTTAAGGTCTGGCCTTGGATGGCCTCTGTCCTGAATCTTTTCATAGATGGAAAGAGTTTGTTGCTCTGCTAATTCCTCAAGCAGAAGTGGGACATGTATGGAGAAGAAAGGCGCTTTTATCAAGGAGCTTTTAGAGAAGAGAGAGCATACACCTTTAAGTGTTTTGATGAATTCATTTTTAATTTTTTCACATGTATTGACACATTTCTTGTTCAGGCAGTTGGGGTGGGACATATAGGAGGGCTTTTTCCTTTTTTTAAATGACCAGTAACCTTTGGTGCAGCTTATTTTGGGCTAAGGCCTAGCGGTTAGTTGCACATGCATTAAATTAGGCCTTGGTGTTCCTTTAAGCGCTGTGAGATTTTAATTGTATTTGCAATCTCTTCTTTCCACATTTTCATTGTTTTTATATTTAAAAAAAAAATAATTTGAGACCTAAAAAGTTCTCAAACCATTAGTGTTTATTGTAGTTTCTCAATAGCAAAATTTTTCATTGATACCTTGGTTTTGATACTAAATTGGTGCCTCGAGCAACCATAAACAGCTTTTTACTTGTATATATTAAGTGTAATTTAATTTTAGTGTCGTTCATGTCAACTTGCAGGCATTCATTTTGTCATCCTCTAACTGCAGCTTATTTTCATTAACATTTACACTACCATTTCAAAGTGTGAGGTCAGTCAAATGTATTTTTTAAATAAATTAACTTTTATTCAGAAATACATAGTTACAAATTTTTTTTTTTTCTTTGTTCATCAAAGAATCCTAAAACCATGTAGATTTCCACAAAAAAATATTGAGTAACATATATAATTTCAACAATGTTACTTGAGCCCCAATTCAGCATATTAAAATGACTAAAGGATCATGTGACACTGAAGACTAGAGTAATGATGCTGATAATTCAGCTTTGCCATCACCGGAATAAACTACAATTTAAAGTGTATTAAAATAGAAAACAATTTTTTAAATTGTAAATTTTCACAATATTAATGTTTACTGTATTTTGATCAAGGAATGCAACCTTCGAGAGCATAAAAGACGTTTTTCAAAAAAATAAAGTTTACAGACTTTTTTTACAGACAGGTTTTTTTTTCAAAATTTTTGGGGATGTAGAATATAGTCATGCAGAATATGTGCTTTATAAGTATTAATAAACAGCCAATATGTTAATAGGCATGCTAATAAGCAACTAGTTAATAGTGAGAAATGGTCTCTATACTAAAGTGTTAGCTTATTTTAATATGCTTGTACCATCACAACTCAAAGCTGCTTTAAGTATTTCATGATCAAATGGGAGACTGCACAATCCTTCCCCCTCTCCCTCTCATGTGGGTGAGCATAGTGATAAATTGGTTTCCGAACTCTAAACTGTGCTGCTTGGTTATATAAGTCCAGACATTTCCATTTGAAGAGACAGGATCTCTCTCTCTCTCTCTCTCTCTCTCTCTCTCTCTTTCGTCTGTCTCGCACACAGTTCTCAGATGCAAACAATTTTCTAGTGCTGTCACATTGTTTTGGCAGCGATGATGGCAGATGCATTGACGTTAATGTCATGATGAAGAGTGACCCTGTCGTAAAGGAGCCGCAGTGACGCAGGGCATCACTCTGTACATCACATTACAGAGCATATAGCTACTCTGAGAGCACGTCATCTGTTTTCAGGCGTGAGAGTATCTTGTCTGAGTGCTGCGCTTTGTTGGTGATTCTCTTGAGGAAAAGTAGTACGATATTTTTTTGTATTACTAACATGCACAGTTCTGACTCTGCTAGGGCAGTTGAAGGCCTCGTAGTGCTTTTACAGAGCGCTGCATTTTCTGGGTTTCTTTTGTCTTTAGTGCCAAAGCTTCTGCTTTTACGGTCTGGCTTTGGCTGGCTTCAGTCATGCATCTATATTTTCATAGATGGAGAAAGAGATAGCTCCGCCATTTCCTCATATATGGAGAAGATGTATGTAAAACCATGTTTTTCCGGAAGGAGTGGATAATTATCTTGATTGGGATGTTAGTTTTGCTGTGTTACTTGTTATCTGTTTTCTCCATCTTATGGTTTACGCATCAATAAAATGGACATTTTTGGATTCAATCCCAAATATTCACACTTTGGCGGTGGTTTGTGCTTGTCGTGGCTGCTGCTGCATGGCACCAATCTGAGCTCTCTCCCTGACCTTTTTTGTTGAACTTTTGGCTTTTTTCAGAAGTTCTATATATTTTTTGGTGCTTAATTTTTTTGAAGGAGGGGAAAATACTGAATTTACTTTTTAAGGCCTTCATAGTTTGAAAGTATTTCAGGGATTTAAAAAAAAAAAAACCTGAATAATGCTATAAAATATAAAAATTAAAAAAATATAAAAAATAAAATACGTTTACTAGGCTTAGGTCATGGCTTCAAAAATGTGCATTTCAAATATATAAAAGTAACATAAGCCCATAGCAGCAGTGAATGAAAATTTGAGCCATTCGCAGTGTGAATCCTTTCGTTGCAAAAAATCCCTGCAGTCAAAAGCCCCTCTGCAGACACGCACAGACAGCTGCCTACTACTGTCAGGCCTTTTATTACGACTTCACTTGAATTATTAGACACAGTGTTCCTGTCTTCAGCCATCCTCTTTTAAATCTTTTCTTGTCTTCTCTTCATTTTCTTTTCTTGTCTCCACGGGAGCAGCCAGCAGTGTCTTTTGTAACAGAATGTTCCGGATGTTCCACTCGCTGTGCGAGTGTGAAGGATACAGGGAGCAAGTTATGATGTTTTACTGTATATTAGATCAGGAGGGATTGTCAGAAAATATCACGCTGACAAAACTCATATAACCTTAGGTGTGTATATTTGAGAGTTAGCCTGAAAAGAAAAGGTTTCATCTCAAAAAATCATGGTCTCTTCCTGCATAAAAGATGGAGCTGTCAGAATCGGGTCTTGGATGCAGAAATTCTGCAGCCATGTGTCATTTACAGCAGTTGTTTTAGGCATATACTGGTGAGATTCTGTATGTGTTGTTGGTGATAGGCTGGTTTTAAACGTGTGCCTCTCAGACATTCTTAATAAACCTCTCCATCTTTTGGCACAGGCAGGAGAGTGACACGATTTGTGCTCTAAAATGGGTGGTTAGGATGTGGGTGCATATGTATCCTGGAAAAGGCATGGTTTTCTCAAGACATTCTGTTTCTGAATGCATTTAATATAAAAGTTAGCACCAGATCTGTGACCGAATGTGGTCATAATGTAGAACATGATTACTGTTCACTTCTCACTTTCAAAGAAATAGCCTGATGTTTTGAGTAGACAAATACATGCTAGCAATGATAATGAGTAGTTTTCGGTAGCTGATACCTATACCAGTGAAACTTCACAATTCTTGGCACCACAGCAAAAACCAGGATGATTCTGGATGGCCACTCGCTTAATTTAAATATGAACAAAGGAAATGGGAACCAATAGCATATAGGTATTTTTCAGTAAAAGTAAAAAATAGCATTAATTCCGTTATGCAAGAAATTAAACTATATTGATTTTAAAATTATTATTTTTTTTTTACTTGTCCATTTTGCTTTTTGTTTGTATTTTTTAAATTACATTCCAAAAACTTGGGGTCAGTAATAAGGAAATGTATTTATTTATGATGCATTAAAATGATTCAAACTTATAGTTACAAAACTATAAAGTTACAAACCAGAATATTAGAATGTTTCTGAAGGGTCATGTGACACTGAAGACTAACAGGAATGAATTCCATTTTAAAATATTACAATTGAAAAGTAATTTTAAATTGTAGTAATATTTTACTGTTAGTTTTGCTGTATTTTGATCAAATAAATGCAGACTTGGTGAGCTTAAGAGACTGTCCCCAATTACCGTCCCCAAACTTTTCAATGCTTGTGTACACACTTAAGACATGACATTCTACATCTATGTTCTGTACTTCTAGTGCTGTAGAAGAAAAACAAGTAGTGCTGTATTGTTTCTTTAAGTATCAGCCTGGTACCAGAGTAGCGTTACTTTTGACGACCCCTTGGATGCAAAACCTCTCGGTTTCTTTCCCGTCGTATTCTACGTCTCCTGTGAAGAGCTGTGATATTGGGCAGCAGAAGGGAGAGAGTAAGAGAGTGAGCAAGTGTGTTGGTTCTCTCCGCAGGAGCTCTGCTGCAGTAGTGCAGTCTCCTCACAGAATTCACTGAATGTTTCGGCAGCTGTAATTGTGGCTGAGGAATACTGAGGTGCTTTCTGATGATGATCTTGTCTAAATATCTCACCACACCTTTTATCTCCTGCTAATACTCTGAACTGCACTGGAGATATAAGAGTGTCCTATGCAAGGTTCTGTAGGAGTATAAATGCACCAATTCTATGGGTTGAGCATCTAAATTACAATCTAATGCTGTTTTAAACATTCCTTGTTTGGTACATATATATTCTGACTTTTTATTTGTCATTTTTTGTTTTCTTTTATACATTTTTCTTTCATTTGTCATTTCTTTTTACTATAATTACATTTTTTTTTTTTTTTTTTTTTTCCTATATATGACTGTATTGTATTAGATACAAGGGAAGTCTGGTGAGCATGTTCTTTATTTACTTTTGTGTTTTGTTAAAAATGTGTTTGCTTTGACATAACTAGTCTAGAATCAGATTTCCCACTGTCGCAAATGATCACAGTCAGTCTAATTGGCACAGACTGATCCTGAAACAGGTTCACACACAGCCACATTAATTACATGCTTTTTTCCCCCCATCTTGTCAATGTAGTTCTTTGGTCTGAGTAAATATTTTCGTCGCGTAACACATGCCAAACAAAAATCCTTCCAAACATTTTCTTGAAATGGACGTCTGTGCTCGCCCTGTGACATCTCTGAATCACCAAGGCTAACAATTGTTTGATGGTTCCGTTATAATTGAGGAAGTCAGGGTTGAACTGCTGTGTTTTGTTCAGTATGCGTATTGAAGCCCAGTGGCCTGCGTTGAAACGTCATTTTTCAGGGGCACGTAAGGAGGCGCTGATTGTTAGAAGTCATTACGTCTGTTCAAGAGAAAATCAGTTACACACGCAGTTGCTTTCATTGAAAGCTTTGTGGAAACAGAAGAAAAAACAGTTTGAGACATTTCTACCATAACCTTGGATCTTTTTACACATAGGTTTTCAAATATTTCTCCTGCTAAGGCTGCAATTTCATCGGCTGCTCTCAATTTCTGAATGCGATTTTGAAGAGTGGCTGTAGCAGCCGCTCTGTAGATAATGTTTTTGCACAGATCTCTGTATAAACTGAAGAGATCAAGGCTTGATAGGCCGCTATTATTGAAAGCAGATAAAGATGTTATTTGACTAAGGTGCTATTTTTAAGACCGGTCTATGCTTTTAAGATCAGCATTCTGATCTGCTCACTTGAGACCGAGAGACAGATTCGTTCCTAATAGTTTTTCAGTCTTGTTTCTCATGCAGTGTCACTCTTATGTGCTCTTCAACCAGTTTACAAACGTCCGTCTCCCGAAAACACTCCTGTTATTGTCAGAAATCGTGTTCTGCCTTTGAGCAGATCGCATGCTCGGAGCAATATAAATGCTAATTTTGGGACTATTTACTGACAATTACCAGATAATTGAGTTGTTTCAGTCTTTTTTTTTCTTTCCTTTCTCAGAGCTGGATAATGCCGGTTGGCTACTAATTGTTTATTTTTTATTTGTGTGTGGGGAGGGGGGGGGTATGAAGGGGAAATTCTATTATGATAACAAGAGCGATGACCTTTTGTACTAAATCTTAATATGCACATTTGTGAGTGCATATTTTGCTAAAGTTCATTCAGTGTAGAATTACATTATCAATTATATTGATGCGTAAGGCTAATAAGCAAAGCAAAGGTCTGTTCTTCCGTGCTTGGGGTTCAGTTTTGTTTGTGTGGTAATAATAGAACATCGTGTCAATCATTTTGTAAAGAGCGTTGTGAGACAAAGGTCTGCAGAAGCCATTTTACAGATTTTGCGTCACAGCGTGTTTAACAACATTTTTATATTGCCTCTCCAATCAATGGAGCAATAAATTGAATTTACTGAAAGTTAATTAAATGATAGGAAACTCATGTTTTCACAAGCTTTTCTATTAGATGAAAAATGTCAAATAACAATAGTTGATCATAAACAGAAACATGTAAATTTTTTACATCTACTATCGGTACATATTATATTGTATGATTGGAATAATGTAATGCATTATGTAAGCGTTTGTATGTTGTATTTGTGCAAACTAAACGTGAGGATTTAAAGAGCTCACCAAAATAGATGTGACAGACGTGCACTGTTTGTGTGTGCAGGTATCGAGTGTCCCAGAGGGTCTCGAAACATGCCAGGTGGGATGCAGGTGGCAGAGCCGTACAGTGAGGAAGCCACAATCTTCACTAAAGAGCTGGTTCTTCAGAGAGAGGTAAGGCCCCTTCATATCTGCTCCTGTCATTTAGAGCCTCTTTCTGTCGCTTTAGTCTTCACAAGCTGTTTCTAGACTTTCCATTTTTGTAGTTGACATGACAGTGCCTGTGATGTTTGGTCTCGCCGGTCATTTTGTGACAACTATCTGCCCGTTTTCTTTTTGGTTTGTCTTACTTCACTTGAGATACTCAAGCACACTTGCCTTTTTCTGTCTTATATTCAGAGAATGGCTGGATGTTTCAGATACTCGATGAATAATGGTTACAGAAATTACATGTCCAAATTGAGGAACCACAGATGTGATGGATCAGACATTTTATGAGGAAATCACACGATTGCACACTATTCTTACCTTTTCCTCAGGGCGCTTGATGCTCTACGGGTGCCGTTTCCATTAATGCTGTGTGAAAGAGGTTGGCGGTGCGGTCGGCTTAATGAGAGGAGCTTTTTTAAGAGCCTAACTTTAACCTGCACTTTACAGAAAGACTGGACACAGGAACCTTCTGCTGAGAATTACAAAAGCGACATGAAGCAGGGAAAATAAAAAAGATGGAGTCCTAATGACCTCCATCGCCCACAGTGAAACAAAGTCTTGCCTGTTATGGGAAGCGGATATTCTTGAGCAAAAGAGTAGGATGTGATGTGCCAGTCCATCTTCATGGACAGTAGATGTTGGACCTGCGAACATTTGTGTGCTTTTTAAGATGATGAAAAAAGAAATGTAAGCTTTATTTTCTACAGTGAATTTAATTTAATGCTCGGCTCATAAACATTTTATAAGCTAGAAACGTGAATTTTTTGTGGTAGGCTAATTAAAAATGTAATAAATATTAGTATTTCTAGTAGTTCCTAGGTTATATGGCTACCTTTCGTAAGACAAACATTTATATTCAAAGTTATATTAAAGTATTTTTTTCATCATCACAAAGAACATTCTAGAGTGAATCCTAATATATGATAATATATTTAAAATATAATATGTATAGAAAAATGTGCTTTCCATTTTTTGATTATAGGTTTTTAAATTTCATAAACATTTTCTACAGTGAATATAAATGTTTGTCAATTCTAATTTATGTGATGAATGTTTTTTTTTTTCAAAAAATATTTTAAGTTTTAAATGTCATATTGATTAAAAATATATAATATTAAAAAAGAGAAAGATGTTCAAAAATATGAAGTATTATCTGCTAAAGTAAAATCTTGCAGGATGGTGCAGGAAACATCAAGTGCAATGCATTCAAATACATGATAAAGCAGGTGTTCTCCTGTTGAGTGCCAAATGTGAGTGCCAAATTTCATCATTCTTTAAAAAATAAATAAATAATTGGATACTGCAATGAAATATTTGGATACCAAGTGATTTAAAATCAACTTTCTATCCAAATAACAAAACAGATTAGTCTGTGCAATATTTCAGGCTTTGTGTGAAGGAGTGTGTTAAACATCAGCGCTTTTGTTTGTCCTTTTTTTTTCTCGTATTTTGTCCCACTCTCCATACATGCATTTGTGTGTGCAGTGGAAGGCTGTTGTTTGTATTGCCCATTTTAAGCTGCATCCTAAAAGTTGTTCCTCTCTCAGTCTGGCTCTAATCTCTCATGATCTGAAGCGCATAATTAAACTGGCATGAGGCTGCATGTTTCTTCCACACACACCTCCTGCTTTTGAGGTTTCCACCAAGTGGAATTAAGACTGTAGGCTTAATTCCTAAAGCACACATAGCAAGCTGCTACAGAAAGAGTGAAAGCATCTGCAAGTGTTTGTGCTTTGATATAGTTGAATTAATATAGAAATGAATCAAATTTGTCAGTTTCAATCTCTTAAAAATAGAAAATGAAGACAAGAGGAGGATCCTGCTACCTGACCTAAGATCCCAACATGACAAAGTTTTAGCTTTGCTGTACTGTTCATGCCCCAGAATGTATATTCAGATATTATATCATATTAATTGTAGTGTTTTAATTATTTTGTTTGGTATGTAATGTGAAGCTGTTATAAAACAAATGGCAGACTTTTTGAATTATGATGAAAAACCTTTGGTTTGCATCCATCCAGTTCCTCTATAAAAAAAGAGGAATGAAATTATATTTAATTAATTGAATTACCTAGTAATAGGCATTAGCATTACCACATAGTAGAGATCGACCGATATATTGATTTACCGATATTTTTCCCGATATTTAAGCATTTTTCCATAACTGAATATCGGTTTTGTAATATCGGATTTCCCGATAAACACGTTTTCAGAATTGCGCGCAGGATAGCAATTGCAGCGCATCTGAGGGGAGACGAGACAACAACGGCGTGCAGGTACTTGATTTGCTGTAGTTAGTAAACTATTTAATATTACAGGTATTCATGCACAAATTAGATGCATTACATAAATGCCTGATATATAGTTTAAATGCAACTTGGCTCTAAGAAATATGATCAATAAGATACTCTGTCAAGCCCTGTCCCTATAAAGATAGGCTATAACTTTGCCTGAAATAACACAGCCATGAATTAGCACATGGTGGAAATAAAAGCGCTGAATTTAATTCTCTCTGTGGTCTATTAGTCTCGTGAAGTCGGAGTCACATAGATAATCCGTCAAGTCCTCTCCCAATAAAGACGTAACTTTGCATGAATTAAATAATACAGCCATGAATGATTGCATGTTGGAAAGAAAAGCATTGAATGTAATTCTCTCTCTGTTGTCTATATGCTCATCATTAGTCTCGTGAAGCCTCTTTCATATTGCAGTTCACTCAGCGGGTTGATGCTCAAGAAATGCTCAGCACGGCCACTGCATGTAACTTTTAACAAGATTCACTTTTTTGAAGCACCCTAAATTGTATTAACACTTACTATATAACCATTATTTCATTTATAAACATCTAAATTAATACAACTCTATGGAAATTAATTATTTATTATCTCCGCGATCGATCGCAGTTTGAGTAGCCTATAGTTCTGTGTAAAGGCATAGATAAACCGCGCTGTCAGCAGCATAATTTAGAGCATGCCAGTTGAGAAATGCAATAAAATACAATGCTTGTTAAATTCCAATATTCCAGAGAATATTATTCCGTGAAATAACATTATCCAGTGAATTATTCTTCACTCTTTATCCTATTAAACAGCTTATAAACCTACTAAAACTGTAGTTAAAAATGAAGTTGATATGACTCCTTTCCTTTATTTTCTCCATTTGAAAACATTAGACTTTCTATGTTCATTTTGCTTACTGCTAATATTAGTGTTGCTGCTAAAGCTTTTTATAAATAAAATGTTTTTTATTGTTGTAATACGAAGATTAAATTTAACATGACAGGGCTCTAGACTGCGACCAAAATGGTAATTGTTTGCGAGTTAAAATTTGACGTGGTCGCATTTGCAGGAGTGCCAGGTCTGCGCTACTCCAAAGCGTCTGCTTCATACAGCGTGCGCTGCCAGCCGCAGCACATTATAGCAGGAGTCAGATTTCACTGATCACGTGAAGAGAGGTGCTTTCAGCACGAGCGCTTAGTGGGTAGAGCCTGGTTTATACTTGCCGCGTCAGCACGAGCGTGAAGGTGCGCGTCGCGGATGGAGCGCAACGGATGGATTTGTTTTCAAACTAAAGTAAAAGACCGCTTCTTAAACCAGAGAAGGTGAATGTGGTGGTATTCTTGTAGAAAAAACATGCAAGTCCTGTCAGCTACAGCCAGTTTAGTTTTACTTTTCTTTTTGTTTTCGTTTTGAGAAGCTTGTTATCTTTGCTGTTTACCTCAGGTTATGCTATGGAGGCTTTCCTTAATTAAAAAAAAATATATATTATTTATTTGCTTCCTCAGAGTTTGCTAAACATTCTGTAATATACTAGGTATATAGTACAGCATGTGGTGTGTCCTATGCCATGCCTCCTCTTATTCGTTTTTGTTGATAAATGTTATGTAAGAGTTTGTCATTGTCAACGTACTGTTTTATTGTTGTTGCACTTTTTAATTAAGAATAACAATGAATCCATCTTTTGTTTTAGTCTTAAAAAGTTAAAGGTGTATAGATATAAGCAAAACAGGCAATGATCTTTTCTTGTAAAATGTGACACCAAGATCGCAAATTTGAAAGTAAAAAGCGCACGAAAAAAGGAATTCCTGTTCACAAAATTTAAATCACAAATAATACAGATGAAAAAGAACGAGTTGAATGTTGAAAACTTTCGTTACCATATAACTATAAACTATGATAAAAGTTCATCAGCATGCATTCATTAATCAAATGTTGTAGCAAAAACAAAAAACAAATTGCAACCAAATTATGTGCTCGTGCGCAAAAGTGAGATCAGTGGGAAGAATGAGTCTAGAGCCCTGCATAAAAGACTGCTAATTCTCAAAACATTTTTTAAGATGACTGAAAGGAGGAAAAACCAAAGTGAAGTATGGACTTACTTCACGCAGTCATTTATTTACTTTATAACAGTAAATAAATATCGGTTCTGCATATCGGTTATCGGGCACATTAGACATGCAAATAATTGGTATCGGTTATAAAAAAATCAATATCGGTCGATCACTACCACATAGTTATACAAGTATAATTTCCAGCAAAACACACTGTACTTGGATTTATACTCTTACCGTAATATAAAACTATTCATACCGTGGCATAAGAATGGCCCATGTGATTTGTGAAGACTATTGTAGGTTTAGGTCTTAAATGCTTACAGTGCTGGTCAGGTTGGGTCACACAGTCACATTTGGATGCCAGGTTCAGACAATTTTATGCCCTCCAGACGTGTAGTCTGTTGGTCTATGTGTCCTGGTCTAAGTGCCCTACAGAATTGAATGCATTTTATTGTAATAGTAACTTTTTACCACAAATGGGTTGATTGGTGATGTGAAAACCTCTTGGCCAATCAGAGGCTTTGGACAGTGCTGCATATGCAGAGTGTGTGTACTGCAGAAGTTCACACACTCATATACTGTATATGTGTATAGATACACTTTCTGTTTTGTTGAAATTGATGAAAGATAATAGATTTTATTTTTCTCTTCCTGTCCATCTCTTGCTTTAGTGGAGTAGGGCAGAGGCGGTTTTGTGTGTGTGAGTGTGTGTGTGTGTGTGTGTGTGTGTGTGTGTGCATTCATGCAGTAAAGTGATGGGAAAGAGGACTGTTGATGGCAGCACATGCAGAAACTCAAGCGTGGCAGCTTGGAGAGAGAGAGCTGCTCGGACACAGTCATGACTCATCCTCATGCGTGCCACCCCAGCTGCCTCTCACAGATCGTCCAAACTCAACAAATGACCTTTTTGTTCAAAACCGCTACGTCTTACACGCATACACCCCCGTAGTGTCTCAGTCTGAGTGTGTCTCAGTGTATTTAGTCTCGCTCATACACATGGTCTGTGAGTTGGTTTACTATCTTTACCACTTGAGTGATTTATGTCTGGTTGTGTTGTTATATGCATCTGTGTGATTCACTTTCTGTTCAAACTTAGTTTTCCCATGCTCATAAGACCCCAAGTCCTATTACCTGATTGCACCAGCTGTGCATTAGTTAAAACTTTGACATAGTTGTGGAGTAAATGAAGACTAAGTCAATATTCTTGTTTGTTTGTTGTTATAGTTATGTTATATTATACTCTGTTCAATGACCGTTGACCAGTTGACACACACATGTATTAGGGGTTTAACGGTACACAAACGATTCGTTTTTTTTATTTTTAAATGAAGCAGTGGCTTAGTGATTAAATGCCTCTTTCTTTAAATACATTGTTATAATTATTTTCTTTGGGATAAAAATCTACCTCAGCTTCTGCTCTAAACTATAGGGAGCACTTTTACATTACTATAAGGTTACAATTAACAACAGAGCCCAAACTTAATTCAGTTACTATTTATTTTCAACTATAATCAACACTCAAATAAAAGTGTATGCAAGCATGTAAATTGCCTGCAATGCAGTTTTTAAATTTACATATAAATTATGCAGTTTCTATGTGGTGTTAAAATATAATCATTTTAAACAGTGGCTTTCATAACTTGTCACATAAAAGATTTATTTAAACATACATTAAATAATTAAGACATTACTAACAGGTAGTAATGAGTATAGTCTGATATTTCGAGAAATGCTCTTCTCTAGACTTAATTTCCCTCAAAAAGTAACGAGCTGTGACACTGATGACTTGCCTGAGGTAAATGAAATGCTACGTGACCGTTTGTTCTGATTAAAACAGAACAAACGGTCACGTAGCATTTCATTAAAAAAAAAAAAACTTAATCTTTCCCTCTATCTTTCTCTCCTTCCCTTGCTAGCTTGTACTTATTTGAACAATGACTGAGACTTGGTGTTACGAGCACTTCCTCTGTCTGATTGCCTCTTCAAGATGAATCGCTTCTTGTATTCCCCAATTGTAAGTCGCTTTGGATAAAAGCGTCTGCCAAATGACTAAATGTAAATGTAATCACGTTTTTCCGAGATTGAAACACTGATTGAGCGATTACATGAGATGTTTAGTCGGGTTTATTTCACGTTAAAACTAGTAATAATGATGAAGGGATGATCATGTGTTTACAAAGAGAGCTGTCATGCCACATCAAAGAGTGCCAAAACGGCATTATTGTCTGAAAATTGAATGATTGTTCGGTACACATGCAAAAATATTTGGTATGAATACGTGTACCGTTACACCCCTAATAACTACACATTACAGAGCGCTTACAACCTTCTAGACAAGTCTTGCTTTGCACGATTTGTTCAGAACGTGGGAAATAAAACTTGGCCCTTAGTGTAAACTTTACATTCTAATTGAATTAAGGTTAGCAAACGACTGGTGCAACTCTTTAGAGGCTTTGATGTGGACCCTTTTGACTTATGCCTGTAAGCAACTGCATAGCAACACTCTGGCAACCACCCATGCAACCCACATGGTGTTGGCGAGTTTTGCACGGGTGAGCAGCACCATGGAGTTCTGCCATTACATAAGCCGCACATCCCAACATCATTACTTAAGATTATCTCTATTTCCATCTCTACATCGCTCTCGCTCTCTCTAATTTGTTCTGTGTTGCTGATCAGTGTAGCCCACAATCTCTCCCTCTCTCTCGCTGAATAATTAATGGTGTGTTTGACAGGCAGGACACACTCTGGGCGGCTGAGCTCCTCTGGGAGAGCTGCTGTGGTAGAGTCACATTTAGAGATTTCTCCTCACCACACACATGCTCAAACTGTAGCGCATGTCCTAAACTCTGCCAGTGGCCTCTTGTTTCAACCGAATGTGGCCGTTCATACATATTTGAAGTACGGCAGTCATGGGATTTTCAGATTTTTGCTCTGTTTGTCCTGCTGTCGTGTTTTTTGAAGTATTAATGTGCTGGAATGGAGTTCATAAGAATGAGATTTGCCTCTGTACTTATCAGTTTGGTTCCACTGTACGATTCTCATCTTTTCTCCAGCTGCTTTTCCAGCCAAGGTCTGACAAAGTCTTCTGCAAAAGCACATTATTTTTAGATTAATAAATGCAGCTTTTGAAAGTGATTTCTGCCCTGTGCAAGATTTTAGTGTTGAGGCGAATTTTAAATGAGGTTAAAATTGAATCTGAAAGCATATATTAAAAGGTCTCTGAACTCACTGATCTGATATCACAGTATCATGTGTATTAGTGATGGTGAAGAGCTGCAGTTGTTTCTGTTCTTCAGCGATCACAAGATCTGAGTAATGATCCAGTCCTCCTGAATATTTCTCTCTATCTGTATCTTATTTTATGGATCAATATCATTGATCCAGTTTCCTTGCAGCCTGGCTATATGAGAAACCAGTTTGACCACAAACATGGTCAGTTTGACCACAGTCATTTCCATCTTAGGTCTTTCTGCATATTAAATCTTCTGTTGCTATGTTTAAAGTATTAAGCAAAAAGTGAAACTTTTGTCATTTACTGACCCTTGTGTTGTTCAATACCCATTTGGCTTACTTTCTCAATACTAAATGAATATGCTAGTTCATATTTAAAGTGTGACTGATGAAAGACATTAGGTTGAGCCAATGATTTAGTTTTTTGGGTGAAAACTAAACCCCCCCCCCCCCCCCCCCCCCCCCCAATGGAATTATGAAATTGCATTTTGTTGCCTGTATATTTTATGACTTCACTGTATAATTTTAATCTACCTGAACTACCAATCTCTGCTGTTTACTTTTAAAGTATAAAAAGTTTGTGTATACCCTAAAAAAAGGTTATGGGTATATAAAATATAAGCTAGAAATAACCTTAACACATGAAAATAATAATGCATGCGGTTCACTGAAATGACACAAATAGCACAGAACACTCTAATGTACAATTATTGATAAGATAATTATAAACATACTAAAACATAATGATAAGATAATTATATGTGGTTTCATTATATGATGGTAATACATAGTTTTTATTTTCTAATTTTAATTTCCAGAAACACATTTGACCATATTTTACAGAAAAATTAAATGTATAATTTTCACTGCAAATGTGAAGGTAACTTATTAGCAGGTTTTTATACCTTTTTCTGTATTTTCTGTATAATTATTGATTATTTGATGGAATGGTTTCAGAATATTTTACTTTTATGTTTTGAACAAAAGGAGGGCTCGTGTATGACTTATTAATGGAACACAAAATTATTGTTCTTTTCCATACCCTAAAAATAGATTTCTGCTGTCAAGCTCCAATTGGACACAAATCACCATGAAAATACCATAAATGTATTTCATATGACTTGCATCCTTTTAAGACAAAAAATGTTCTATAGTGCACCTGAATATTTCATTTCTTTGAAACTCATATCAAGGCTATTTGAAGCTGAATCAAGGGATGGTAGCAGAACAGAGTGGAGTTTATTGATCGTGTTATCTTATGTTTGTAAGAGTGAATATGTGGATCCCAGGGTGCTCTCTGCAGTTCAAGCTGATATCTGCTTCAATCTGTAGTTGTTTCTTCTGCTCTTTGCCAATCTTTCCGTTAAACTCCTTCCGTCTTCTCTTATTTTTCTTATTTTCTTTGAGAGAAAGCTTCTATGAGCTTTTATTCTGTGAATCTTTTTGTTTCCCTCCTTCACATCTCTGTCTCTGTAGCACAGTCAGTCTGAGAGTTTTAGGCAGATCTCTTCCCTGGGAATGAACTCGCCATTAAGTACCCATTTTGTTCCTTTGTCCTTTGCCCCCTTTTCCCTTCCCTCTCTCACTTATTTATTTTCTTGCTTTTGTTTTTCTGTTCATGCCACTGGCTCAGTGTTCACTGTACAAGGAGCTTGCAGGGTTTTCAAGTTGTTGCTAAGTGACTGGATGGAGAGAGAGCGAGAGAGAGACTGAAAGGAAAAGATGTGTTCACTCTTGGCTCTCTGCTGTGTGAAAGCCCCCCCCCCCCCTTTCTCTCTCTCTCTCCCTCTCTCTCTCCCTCTCTCTCTCTCTCTCTCTCTCTCCCTCTCTCTCTCTCTGACCCCCTTGTGAGGGTGACATTTTGTCGTCTTTCGAATTGAGGACTGTAATAATAAAGCTTACCAGTCTTGCTTACCAGTTCTCACTTTTTCTTTGTGCTTAGCAAATAATTTTTTGTCTTTTGCTTTTATTTTTCTAATCTGTTGTTCTCTAAATAGCATGGTATTTGTGGCAGTGTCGTTTTAGTGTTTTTATACGTCATTGAACTAATATTGAATTAGCTTATTTTCTGTTTTGGTTAACGTTTAGTAATTTATGTACTTTGGTCATTATTATTATTTATACATTTCTATTTAGCATTAGTTTATATTTTCTCTTTTAACCTGTGTGTAAGATTTAAAAAAAAAAAATTCACTGAAAAAGAAAATATTCATATAATTGTTGCTCTCTTAGTTAATAATAAAAATAGTTTGTTTTGCTTAACAATAACACTGTTTTGCAGTGATCAGAATCAGATTGAGATTTTGTGTATACTCGTATATGCGTTTATTTATGATATTTCAGTAATGTGAAACAGAGGACCACAAATTTACCAAAATTCTAAAATGTTAATCTCTATGGATATACACAGCTTTCTGCTGAATCTGTGTGACAAAATGCAGATTCAAGGATACTTGCTTTGTTGAATAACATCTCCTCCCATGTACCTGCATTTCTGAGCGCCATGATCTGGAAATGTAGTTTCATGGCAGTGCTCATGTGAGTGTGAGATGAGGTGAATGTTTCCTGCAGAGGGCACACAGACCTCCTCTGAGCCTAAACTCAACGCAGTGGGCACACAATTAGCCTCCCAGCTATTTTTTTCTCTGCTAAAATAGAAGCAAATTAAAATGCTGTCATTACCCCTTCCATGGAGGGAGCAGTGTCCTAAGGCTGCTGGCCGTGCAAATGAGACACTGGTGGCTTTCTCAGAGGCCCCTGTTGCAAAAGAAACACTTACCTTATGTGTGTGCTGGATGAAGATGCACAATGGCATAGAGCTCCATGTAGCATCTTCCTCCATCATGAGATCTCTAACAATAAGTTTTCCTGCCTTTGGATGGAAGTGGTTGTTCCTTCTCAGTGTATATTTGCTGAACAATTTTAAATTATTTTGAATTTGAGCTGTTATACAGATTTGTGAAACAGTCTTTATACTTTAAAAATGAACATCCAATTACTTGCTATTTCTTTGTAAGCTGTTGTGAAATTTACTAGCAATTTCTGAGTGAAAATTGTTTCTACGCCATTTTTCCCATTGTAGAATTTTTATTTTTATTTTTATGTAAATTGTAGAAAAAAATTCGAGATTTTATAAAATGTCCATTCTAGCTAGTTGCTGTTCACTGTCATTATTAAAACCAGCACGTGATTTTCTTTTTTTTTTTTTGGATTAGAACACCAGGGTGGGAAAAATACTTTTTTTTTCATTTTTGGATGAATTATCCCTTCACCTGGCATTAAATTGCCACATTAGCACATAACCAAAAATATTACCCAAATCATTGGCTAAAAAGCTGTTTGGTTATTTGTTTAGCATTGCTCATTAACCAGCATCCATAAATGCTATGTAAATAGGGTTCATTCTGATTTCATGTTGACTCTAAAGATTACTATTAGTATATTTCATCAATCAGCTTTCAGTAAAACTCCAGTGACTGTGTAGAGCTGTCCTCTTTTCTCCTTTAGCGTTTCCAGGTGCCAGCAGTCAAATCCCTCTGTGTCCTTCCAAACTCAGGAAATGCCCTTCCAAGAGAACCCCACTCCGCATACTCGCATACACACACACACACACACACCCTTTGTCTTTTTTTATTAAAGAGGCCATGGGTACACCGTTCATTGTGATCCGTTTTTCATAGCTTGTCTTTCTTTACCCCAGTAATGTCACCGTGACCTAAATACCATTTCCCCTTAAACTTCCTGTCTCAGGGCTCATTTCACCCAATATGGGCTTTCTGTTTTGTTTATATGGCAATTCATTCATTTCATACAAGGTTCCCACACTCTTGGAAAACATGGAAATACAGTTTTAAAACAATTTTTGGTCTCACTTTATTTTATGGTCCAGTTTTTGCTATTAACAAACCATTAACTACGACTTTTGCCTCGGTAAACTCCTAATTTGCTGTTTATTAATAGTAAGGTAGTTGTTAAGTTTAGGTATTGGGTAGGATTAGGGATGTAGAATATGGTCATGCAGAATATGTGCCATATAATTACTAATAAACAGCCAATATGTTAATAGTTGTAACGTAATAAAAACATAATATTAATATGTAATTTAAAGAAATAGTTTAATTTAGCTCAAAGGGAATCATTTATGATTTTATAGGGAATTTTGAACAGACTCACTGTTCAATTCACTGAACGAGCCGTATAACAAACTCTGCACTGGATATTAAAATCCAAAATATAGTGAAAACACTATTAAATAGCACAGTAACAAGATCGGCAGATTAAGACATTAACTTGTGAGCACAAAACACAAGATACTTCTCTTTTCAATATAAATAAGATTTTATTTATGTAAACCTAAGACATAAACTAATCT
This sequence comes from Barbus barbus, assembly GCF_936440315.1. Taxonomy (NCBI): domain Eukaryota; kingdom Metazoa; phylum Chordata; class Actinopteri; order Cypriniformes; family Cyprinidae; genus Barbus; species Barbus barbus. The sequence continues at coordinate 13,822,002 of NC_136717.1, forward strand.
AACAAATGAACACACACATTCACACGTTGCAGAAAGAGAAAGTAAGGAAAGGATGAGTTTAAGAGAATGAAAATGTGAAATCCCAAGTTTACAGCAATATGTTCAATTGCATAGACCTGAACAACCATCAATCACTTATTTAACCCTCGCTTTGAGTTTCTCAATGAGGCTAAAATTGATATTAAATACACCAATTCAGTTAGAACCTGGAGGTGTTGCTTGCTTGCATTGCCTGTGTTAAGGGGTTTCCTTTGTGTTGTCTGACGGGGTTCCCCGAAGTTGCTGGTTGGCTGGAAGTTCAATAGTCTTTGAAGTGAGGTCTTGGGCGTTGGCTGAAAATGCGGAATTGGTCTGGTTGAAGTTTGAAGCGAGTGCAGTCGGAGCTGAACTTTGCAGTAAACTTACATTAGAACACCAAACTCCACGGAAAGAAAAGAAACTAAAGTAAAAGAATAAAAATAAAAGGAGGTAATGAGACTAGGTGGTTTTCTTCTCATTATGGTAGCAGCTGGCACGTGGGCCAGAGCACGCTCAAAGAACAGCGTCAAAACGCGGTGGCAAAAGAGAAGAGGAGAGATAGTGACTAAGAGAAAGTTTGATGGTGTCCTGAGTTTTTAAACTCTGCTTTCAGACCGTCCCATCTGGACATCTTGACCAATTAGATACTGTCCTTGCTCGGTGTATTGCTTTGTTTCTCCACCCCACTAATAAATCAACTTATCTGTTCAGTCAGAGGTCCGAACTTTACAGGCTCTTGCAAAGTATACTTTTGAACATGATTTCTATAACAAGACTATGATGCATTTGGCAAATAATTGATTGGAAGAAACATTTAAAGCATGATTTTTCACACTCATACATACCAAACACGCATCTGAATCTTTCAGCTATTCAATAATGATTAAAAATAGACATAATATTTGATTAAAACATGATAGTTCTATGGAGAACGAAGGCATGTTCTTTAGACAAAGGAATTTTGGTTTTGCCTGTCTTCTATGTGTGGGGGTAGTCAGTCTAAGGAAGCTCGTGAATTCAAGTAAGTCTGTAGCTTGTGGTTTTCCAGCGTGGAACCCATGTGATAGCCATCTCTTTGACCATCAGTCCTGATTACTTGCCCCAAATTTGACGGTCTCCTTCCTGAATTGGAATTATTAATAAGTGTTCTTTTGTCTCAAGGTTGTAAGCTGTTTTGTGAAAGAGGCTTGCTGGTTAGTTTGCTTGCTTCAGACTAGTTGGAGCTAGGAATCTGATTTACGGCGTCCTGTTTCCTTGGGCCTCTCGGTGGAATTCCAGTTTCTCATGTTTCAATGTTCTGATCGCATCTTAAATTTGTCTGATTCAGTCTCTGATATTCTACATAGTTTATATAATTTCATACTTTGATTTGCATTTCAAAACATGCTTTAAAAACATTAAAATATGCCCAAGAATCTCAAATGCTGTCTAGGTGGGCATCTCAGTAGGTTTTGTAAGAGAGCCATTTCCGCCGTGACCCCTTTCAGAGCTCCAGCTTTGAGCAACTTCCTGAGGTGAGGTGAAGTGAAGTGGCCTTGAGATAGAAGGAGATTTAGTTAGTCTTCATTCACACTCCTGCCCTCGACCCGTGGCCCTGTAGCTGGTCATACGTGTTTGTGCGCTTGTGCTTTATAAGGCTGCTAAACTGATTCAGTGCTGTAATCCAGACGGCCATGTTGTTTGCCCACCATTCTCAGCTGCTTTATGACATGACTTTACTATGTCGGGACACACACACACACACACACACACTCATAGTAGCTTTATTGTCCTCTGTCCCTCACTCCTCTCCAGCTTTTTCAAGAAGGTCTTTAGCTCGAGCCTCAGATGGAGTGACAGAACAGAGTGATAATTGTCATAATTGCTGAGGGAATCAAACAGCACAGCCACATTGATGTAACGCCCCTCACCATTTCCGTCTTCTCATCTCACTGTCTTTCTCTTTTCCAGTGGCTCGCGCTCATGCGGCGCAAGCGTAATCTTTTAATCAATGATATCGAGCAGTGTTATTGTGGTTAGGAGTTTTATTCACCACCTTCAGTGGTTGAGTGTGAAAACCTGTGGTGATTCCTTCTCATTATGAGGAGAATTGAGATATTATGCCTTTCTGAAAGGTGCCGTGGTGTGTGAAGGGGGCCATTATCCACTAAAGAGCTGTTGGGCTAATGCTTGTTTATATGTGTGTATATGTGTTTGTGACAAACAGCCAAAGGTGGAAGTTTTATAGGAGCTTCTAGAGCCGAATGGCTCCCATGACAATCAGGTTGTTGGTTGCCATGGGAGCCTCATACTGGTCTCTCCTTTGGCCCATTCACACTCGACAGCTGTCATCTCTCTCACACACACATACACACACACACACGCACAGATTTCCTCAAGCCAACCTTCCTCTTCCCCTCCAGGGCTTGATCAACACCATTGCATTCTCTCTTCGTTTCACTATGCATCTCCTCCTCATCCTCTCCTTTGATGCAATCTCCCATCCCTTTTCCTCTCCTTCATTCCGGCAGTCTCTTAACTCCCCATGTGTGCTCGCTCATGGGTATTCCAACTTTTTGAGTGTGTGTACAGAATGAAGCAAGTGTGTGTCACGTTTCAGGTGTGTGTGTGTGAAGTTCTAGTCCCTGCTGTGGGGCCCCGGGGCCATTCTATCCTCAGGAATCAGCTCTGGGAGTGTAATCCTGCAGTAGCTTACTCCAGCACAATGCCTGACCTCTTCTGGCAGACAGGACACCCCGACAGCCCAGAGGAGAGGGCCTAATCTTCCTCGCAATGTCAGCGTTCCCCCACCCCATGCGGCTTGAGAAGAAGGGCAAGCAGGACAGAATCCTTCTATAGAGCTTCAAATCGGCTTGATTTTTCTTCTAATAGTGCAGAAAGAAAAGATTCATCACTTTATTCAGGGTCAGAAATTCATTGTTGAGCCTCGTGGCAAGAATACTATTCAAATTGTTAATTCCCTAGGAATTCAGCAGTTTGTAGAGGCACTTTTCTTTTTCAGTTAACCTGTTATTTTTATTTATTTTTACATATATATATATATATATATATGTATATGTGTGTATATGTATATGTATATGTATATGTATATGTATATGTATATGTATATATATATATATGTATATGTATATATGTATATGTATATGTATATGTATATGTATATATATATATATATATATATGTATGTATATATGTATGTATATGTATGTATGTATGTTTTCTTTTTTTTACATATATAGATAGATGGATATTGATATTTCTGTTGATATTAATATTATAGATATTGATTCTCTATTTTATTCTATTCTACTATATTACACAATATAGTTGTATTTAATTGTATTGACATGGATAGATGGATATATTTCTGTTGATGTTAATATTATAGGTATTGATGTTTCTGTTAGAGGTGTGTTATAAAAGTGAATTGATAATGATAATCCAGTATAATATTGTTAGATATAATAGATTACACTATAGGAACATTATTTTGAATTCAGTTCAAACTGAATCGGTTCAAAAGTTGTTTGTTTAATATTGAAGTTGTTGATGTTGAAATATATATATTGTTATAATATTCATATATAGATAAATGGATATTGATATTTCTTTTATAGTTCTAAGTCTATATGTTATCAAATGAATTGATAATGATAATCCAGTATGATATTGTTATATATAATAGATTGCAGAGTAATCAAATATTTTTGAATGCAGTTCAAACAAAGTTATTTGTTTGATATTGAGCTTGTTGATGTTTAATTTTTATTACATTATATTACATTACAGCATCTGGTATTTCTGTTCTAGGTATGCACATGCAGCATAAAATGAACTGATGCTGATTATTATATTAGTTTACTTTAGAATTTTTCATTATTGTAGAATATAATCAATAATAGTTTTGAATTGAGCTGAAACGTTTATAATACAAATATTATAGTAATGTAGCATATACTGAATTGTGGCACACATCTTAAGGTAGTTAGCGATATAATAGAGAATAGAGTTCACTGGAGTGTGTTTGTAGTGAAGTGTCTGGGTCAATGTGGCTTTGTTAATGTAATGCAGCCAGTAAGTTTGTCACAGACGATTGTTCAATTACTGTTGTCCTATATAAGTGTATATCTAAGCCTATAATGGTCTCATAGCTCTCCCTTTAGGCAGAACAAGAGCTGTGCGCAGTCACATTAACAAGAAGGCTGACCCAACATTACACATTACTTTCTGATACTTGCAGCTATAAACTTCCAGCAGCACTATTGACTGATGGTGCAAAAGGCAAAGCTATCAAGGGTAATTGGCAAAAAAGAGTTACCATATGGTCTAGATCATAACGGTTGTTAATCCAATCCAAATAGTTCTGTTCTGCTTGCGCGTGCATTCGGATGAGTCTGTTAGTGCTGTAGCGTGCACGGTAATAATACAAGTATTAATGGCAGAAGCATCAGCCTCTTAAAGTGCTCAACAAAGAACACAGGTTTCACACAAATGCGTTCGCAAAAAAAACATGCTCACGCTTCTGAAAGTCTTCTCATCATTTGTGTTCCAGTCTGCGCCTATAAATGAGTTCTGCACAACTTAAAAAGGAAAATGGAAATAGCTGCAGCTATGCTGACATTTTTGCTCAATTACACTAATGAGAGCATTAGGAGCGTGTGCATTTGTGGCTCCGCCAGCCAGAACTCTGAAATGGAGCTTTTTCACGCCTGAGCAGGGAGGTTCAGAGAAAGCCGTCTTAACTGCAGAGTGCACACTGACAGCAAGATGCTCACTAGGTATGGCCAGAAGAATGCAATTGCTTTTTTTTTTCTTTTTTTTTTTTTTTTTTCTCTTTATTGCTTTTCTCAAACACATTCCTGTGCCAGGTAGCGGCTGGAATTTGGCCGTCCTGTTCTTTTCCACCTCTTTAAAGTGATTTAGTTAGCTTCCAGTCCTTTGTGTTCATCCCCACAGGTACATTTGCCTCTGTGGCTTTGTTTTTTCTGCACTTCTAACAGGCTGCTAATGGCTGTGTTTGTCATGATCTAGATGCGTTTGTGTGCCTCGTGCCAGCAGAGTTGGGAGGTGAGCCATGTGCCAGGGCTGCTCGATTCACCCCTGCCGCATGCCAGCGAGATGCCCGAGCGTTATCCGAGCGTCTTGCGCACAAGACTTGTGCCGTCGGCCAGCGCAGTACGCGAAACCTGGCACTGGACACGTCTTGCGCCACGGGCTTGGGGGCTAAGCTCTTAATGTTTATGTTCGGCAGGAGAAGCGTGGGATTTGAGCTAGCGCAGGTGTACGGCAAGCCAAGTCAATGTTCTTACAGAGTTTTGCTAGCCATTTTCAAATGGAAAATAGTGTAAGCATGACCCCTTTCTGGCGTAGTCAATGCATCAAGTGCATCTTTTCCATTTCCCAGAAGCCTCTAGGATTCTGGCTTAGATTTACGGCTGTATTAATCTACTCTGTATCCGGCACTCTTGGCATCAACGCTCGCATCTAGAAATGAAGCCGCCGATGCTCGCAGTGCTGTCACCTGAGCTGATTTAGCAGGTGCTAACCTCCATCAGCCAGGAAATGTCTGGCTGCCCTGGGCTGCATTTGTCCGCCGCTTCCTTCAGGGCAGTGCCTGCTGATTAGAGCATGTGCCTTTCAGAAATATGACCCGCTTCGGAGATGTGGTTCGTGTCAGCGCATCTACTAGTTTGCGCCACTTTCCTTTAATTAGCATGTCACAGGTGAATGTAAACAAGCTAGTACTGATGTTCATCCTAAGCGGCTCCCCCTGTTGGTAACATTTCCCGAAAGACAGTGGATTTTTTCACTCGCTTTTATTGACAGGTGCTATGAGATTTCGCTCTGAACTTTTAGAGTCTGGTAATGATGATGCAAGGATGCACCAGATATGTCTTCTATTTTCCCTGCAGGATTGCCAGAGGAAGCCCTGAGAGCTGTGGGCAAAGAGAAGAACATAAACGTCTTGAGCAGACGTTATAGTGTCTGTCGATCACCAGAAGCAAAGTTAGATCACTTGACGGCCATCTTGGCAACACCCCAGGGAGCTTTTTTCTCTCTAGCTAATGGGTATAAAGCACAGCTGCTATCCACTTAAGAGGAAAGACCAAAATCTCAAATGGTTAAGACTGTTTGAATAACATCAAATCAACATTATACGAATTTCTCTCATATCTCAAAAAAACCCTGCAGAACGCAGCTAAGCTAAATGTGTTCTGCCAAAAAGAAAATGGATTTTTTTTTAAACGAAAGGCAGGGTGTCTTATTCTACAGCTAATATATTTTGTCCTATTGCTAATTTGTTTTTACCGCTGCATTTTTAGCAGAAATTGTACTTTTAGAAGGTACAACAGCTAGTCACTGGGGCATCTTTGTAACTTAATTACCTCTAAAAGGTTAATAGTAGTACATTAAGGGCGATATTACTACTCTAAGGTACTTATATGCATCTTTTGGGGAGTAGATAGATACTGTTTTGTTTTTTTTTGTTTTTTTTATAACATTTCTTCAACATTGGTTGTAGGTAACGTGATGTTGCCAGTATGGCAAATATAATACATCCATATTGAATTCATACAGACTTAACAGTACATCATTGATGTACTGTTAACATTTGATGTTAACATTGATGTTACAAAACATTTAATTTTTCAATGACAGCCGCATAAAATGAGTTTTGCTGCTCTCAGCTTGTTGGCCTGATAAACACTTTCTCTGTTGGTTACATTCACCATTTTGCATTGTTCTGTGTGTTTTTACGGTCCTGTCCATCAGAAACTGCATTTTTACAGAGCCTTGCTGTTAAGACTTTATAAAGGATTTGAATACTCATTTGTGTTTCTCAAACACATCTCATTTAGAGAGTCGATTTTCATTTTTGTCCTCTCTATTTTTCAAAAGCATTTATGTGGGTCCATTAAAAACTAGAGACTGCCAGTGTGCTCATAAAAATGTCTGAGAATTGTATAAATGCTCTCACTGTATCCTAATTTATTGGATTTGAATCCATCACCTTGAATACCAAGTTTACACTTAAACAATTATGCACATTGTCCTAAATGGTAACAATAAATCTGAGAAAAATAACATTTATAGCTTTTAAAGCACTAAAAATCCCAGGATGCACCAACCTGGTTAATATTCCTTCATCCATTGCATTCTCAATCACTGATCTTTAAAAAATGTAGGTGAAATGCATTTGGCATGCAGAGCCTGTTGGTAAAAATATTCAGAGGAATGGTAGTTTGGTTTTTACAGACAGACAAATCATTCACAGCAACAAATTAACGTAATATGTAAGACAGTATTCCAAACGGCCCACATATTTACACACGCCTTTTCTCACTTTCTACCCCTTCCTTCTCTTATCCTCCTGTTTTTGTTTTGCTGGAAGCCATGTGCTTATGCCACATTGACGTAGTGAATCAAAAGGGGTTTGATAACTACTGTCTTGGGCAGCCACATTGTTTAATTTCTCCTTTTTTGAAGTCGCGGGAGCTGTTTGTCAGGCATCAGGCAAAAATATGCAACGTGCTCCAAAAGGAGTCGTTTTGCTGCAGTGCTTGCGCTCGACCCAGCATCCTGCATCTGAAGCACATGCCCTCTGGGTCACGTTTTAAACATGTTGAGGACGGAGGGGCACAATTCTTCCTCAAGCTACATCCATTTGCATGAAGTTGAAATGGAACAGGCTGGCACTTCAGCTGGTGATGTCACTTCACCAGCTCCCTCCCAAAACCCATGACACCAGAGGCATGTGAAACGGCACCGAAGAGATATGTAAATGTGCCATGGAGAGAAGCCTATGAACCTCAGATAGATTTCTACTTTAAACACTCACCAAGGGCTGTGCTGGTGTGTTCTTGATGAGAGTTTTACTACCTGCATTGTCCACTGAGAACCCTTGTTCTGTGTTTTTGGTCTTCAGGCACACATAATGATTTTATGGCGACCTTTATGTGAAGCGAGTATTATTTGTCCGAAGAGTTACTTGATTTGCGACTGTGTGAAGATATAGAGTGTCTACGCCTTTGTTTTCTTCTTTTAAGTGCTAGTGTGCTGTAGTATGCCAGCTCAGAGGTTAACAAATGGTGAGACAGAATCTGTGCACCGGCCATTAACTGTAGACAGTGCCATCTGAATTAATGACGGGTGACTTGGTACCCCAGCACTGCTTTTCCTGTGTTTACTTCATGGTTAATTGGACCCTCTTCTCCCCCTTTATGGGCAAGGGTATGAACAGAACAAAACCTAACAAAACGGTGATTAACTGTGCTGTCTTTCATTTAGGGGCCTTCGGTGGCCTTCATAAAGCCACTTTTATTTTCGGCCAGAACTGAGGCCCAGACAGAAGTGCAGCCAGTTAACATCTGCTCAGGAGCTCTTTTGGGACCGCCAACGAGAAGGTCAGACAATGACAAACGCTCTGTTAGCTTTTGTAAAAGGGCTGTTTTGACAAATAATGTAAGAATGTACAAATATTTCCATATAAACCAAAGCAAACCAAGCAGTAAGCATGTACGAGGCAGATTATAAATATACATGGATTGTCAGAAGTGACCAGTTGTGTTCCTGTAGCTCAACTAGGATGACGTTAGCAATGGCAAGGAGACGAGTTTAAGAAATGCATGGGCTGATAATCTGTATCTTAAAGTAGAACTAATGTTTTTTTTTTTCCTTAATCAAAATAAAAAAGAAATGATTATATAATATACATAATTATTTGATGATGATGTTTATAGATTTTGGAGCTGATACTATCACTATGGTTCACTTTCAAAACTTTTGACACCAGATTTAAGAACTTTTGTAAACAACATTTTAACCAAATCTATGACCAGCTTATGATTTTCAAATGAATGATTCTTTTGAAACAATTTAGTGAATCAAAGCAATTTAGCATGATCAGAGTAGTCTCGACAAACCTAATGGCTCTTATGAGTTGGCTCTTATAGTTTAAAGCACACAATTTGCTGTTACGTTGTGCTTAAGGCTTGCAACATTTACACAAATTAATGAATAAAAAAATGGTGCCACATTTTGTTTGTTTTAGTATTCAAAATATATGTAGTTATTGGATTACATGGTAGTTACTGGATCAAATTGCAGTCTCTTAAACTGTAAAAAGTCTTTTTGCATCAAAAATGTATCATCTTTTGATGATGCAATATAATTTATTTTTTGTCAATGTGACTTTTTTTAAAACCACTAAAAATGAATTATTTACAGTTCCTGTCTTTAGCCAAGTAGAGCTTAGTTATAAATGGAAAATGGCCTGATATTAGCCATTTGATCGGCCTTGGCGATATAGTGGTCTATCACTTTTAATTACCCTAATAAATAAAACACATTTTTTATGTATGGGGGACAGAAATAAACTGTTAATGACCCTTTTAAGCACCAGAAATGAACCCAAACAGTCACCATTAACAGCACTATAATGGAGTCATACCCTCACTGCAAGGTATAAGTCAGGTTTCTGACCTCTTCTGATCCCTCATTTCAGGGTGGTCCATCACTGGTCTGATTACCTACATTCCATCTCTACTTTATTAATGCCCCTTCTCAGTTTTTACACCTACACTGGTACAGCCCAGTCGTCATAGCCGTAACCTTCCTCTCTTCAGCTCTCGTTGGCACTCTTGCCACATGCTTTCACTCTAAGATCTTTCTAGTCCTTTGGTGTCTAAATCTCATTCTTATTTGATTCACACGTTTGCTTGTTTGCTTATATGCAATATTTCACCAACAAAATATTTGTATTTTTTTTGGCTCGTGATTTGATGTTTAAAACGTTTTCACCGACCTAACCCTCCACTTCTCTTCCATGTCATTTCTTAACAGTATCCTCTCTATTATTCCCATTTGTGTTTGAGCAGATATGTTATTGTAAATGTTCACCTCATGAGCCACACTGCAGCCTGGTTTGGTGAATTAGGGTTGCTTTTTCTTATCAGTGGGCTGAAGAGCATGAAGGGTCCTCAAACCCTTTGGCAGAATGTGGCCTCTTCATTTATTCTTTCTCTGCTCTTATATGCTGCTTGCTCAAGGATCCACTTCAGTCCTATACAATGCTCCATTAAAACCAGACTGGAAATTATAGCTCTGACGTTCAGCTGCATAAACGATGCTCGCTGGCTGTAATTGCAGTTTTTAAAGTTATTGCGGCAACAAAGGCTTTGTTTGTGAAGACACGAGAACACTTTAAGGCAAGCAGCTACTAATGTGTTATGTTTTAATACTTTTCATACCCATTATAAATGTGCAGAAACAATTCAAGTTTACTCCTCGACCAACAGTGCTTGGTCAAACAGTGAGAGATGGAAAGCAGGAGGGGGAAAAAAATCATAAATCATTGATTTCATTTGGTGCCCCTAGTGGCGCTGAAATGACATACTTCACCGTTAAGATCTGTTTGTGACCATCTGTAGCTCTTGTTTTTTCTTTTAAAATTTGGCATCAGTTGTTGTTTGAATTAAAATGTCTGTATAGTTATATCTTACAGATCTGTAGTTAACCACAATTCCCCAAACTACCATTGAATCGAGGTCTGTGGTGCAAACGTACCCTACACTACTTTGACAGACAGCCAAAATTACTGATAAAGACACTGTATACAGAAATACTGCTCCCATTGGCTTTCTTTTTTTAAAGCGCAGATACAAACCGTGTGAGACTGGTCTTAACTGGGGCGCTGCCCTGCCTAAAGCCAGATTCATTTTTGTTTTGTGTGTGTGTGCGTGATTGCATGTTTGTCTAGGCGTACAATGGGTACTGGGTCTCACTGTGGCCAGATGTTCCAACTTTGTGAAGGGTGTGTGTCTGTGTGAGATGGATCAATTATCATGTAATCAGCTTTAATCTCCTAGACAGCCTGTATGCACTCAGCCAATATGCCCTGCAATGCAAACATGTATTATATTTTATTACCCTCTAATATGCCATCAATTTATGACCAAATTTTTTTCTATCGTTCATTATTTCTTATTCTTGCATTTCAATTAGCCAAGGTAAAAAGCACTTGCTGACACTTAAACAAGCCTTGCTGAATGAGTGAGAGGAGCACAATAATGTACGCGTCGCAGTCAAAGCTTATGAGCCTGTGCGATATGTCATGACGCACCTCTTATGAGCATACAGAATCTACATGATTTGACAACTCACTTCCCGTCCGTGTGATGTCAATGTCTAATGCATTGGCTTGCAATGTGCAGAGGCAATTGCTGGTGAAACAAAAGAAAAATCGTCATGTTTTATCTACACGCATCGCTCGGTTCTAGTAAAAGCATTGAGTTAGAAATGGATGTTTCACTCCAAATGTTTTTCAAATGGCTTAATAACCACTTCTTTTTAACCATACCGTTCTAAAGTGCTAAAAGCAAAGGCAGGCCAGCTTTTTTTGTGCAGACCTCTGTCTTTTTAATGTATTTTGAAACCTTCGGCAGGCAGCAATTGTCCAAACAACAACGTGCAAACTCAGTCATGTTTACCTGACACTAATAGCAGAACTTTGGAAATAATGCAGTGAAATATGTCATTTTTAACAAGCCTTCTCTTGTGATTTGTAAAATAGCAATTCACCAATAAATTATAAAAGCTCAGTTAAGACACTGTAGCACTGAAAAGCATACAAAGTAAAAAGAAAAAAGGAGAAAAACAGCCTCTGCCCAGCCTTTTAGATTTCAGCGGCACCCAGCACTCAGAGGGTTAAATCAGAACTGCAGTGAGCCCTACTGCAGTGTCTAAAGCATTTGGCTGATCGCAACAGTACATCAAGAGAGAAAAAATATCTAAATGGTTCTTCTTTTTTCTTTTCTTCCAAAAATCCTTTTATTGCATTTGTAACATTTGGCACAGTACAAATTCATGGTGCTTTTACAAGATAAACCTGCAAAGATCAACACTGACCTTTTACTGTTCTGTTTTTCATTTATTTTTTTCAAGAGAGACTTCTCAGTATAAATGTTTTTTTTTCTTTTTTATATTTTTCACTGCATTCTCTGTAGCGTTTAGAAATCACACAGAATGCCCTTTTAAACAAGACTACCCTCATATCTTAAATTCAGTACAGCATCTTAAAACAACTCATCTTTTAAATAGGAGTTATAAGTTAAAAAATAGTTTAAATTTATTTTTTTTATATAATCTGCTTTTCTATTACCAGCCCATGGTAGTTTCAGTTTTTCCATATATATTTATTTATAAGCATGTACAACAAGAATCAGTCTTTAAGAATTGCACTCTGTACAAAAAAGTAGTTCCTGTCTTTTTTTTCTCCTCTTTTGTGCATTCTATTGCATGTTTTTATGCTCAGGTCAGGGTGGGCCTATAGGGGGAGAGAGGGTCGTTTTGACTGAGGTTCTGATTTGTTGTGGGCCAGACTATATCTGAGTCTCTTGTACTTTCTCCTTGGTGTGAGTTTTTAGAACAAGGGCCTCAGGAGTAGCTGTGAGAGCGCTGGGCATGGTTCGAGGCAAAGAATTTCCAATGCTGTTGCTCTCTGTCCATTTGGCACCATGGCCCGGTGGCTTATAAGTGTTGAATTTGGGCTTCAGGGTGCTGTAGTCAATCTTATGCGGGCTGTAGTCCACCTTGTGAGGACTGTAATCCATTTTGGACTTGTGAGGGCTGAAGCCACAACTGACATATTCTGCTTTGAGGGGACTGTACTCTGCCTTGAAAGCACTGTAGTCAGGTTTGAAAAGGCTGCTGTCTGTCTTGAAGGGGCTGTAATCGGATTTGAGCTTGGGCATACTGTAGTCCGTTTTGGATTTTGGAACACCATACTCTGGTTTGAACGGGCTGAAGTCTGGTTTAGGAGTATGAGATTTGTAGTCCGGTTTGTGAGTACTAAATCCATGTTTGTAGGGGCTCTGCTCAGCTTTTTTGTGTATGTGATAATCCGGCAATGACTTATGTGGATAGTCTGTCAGTTTGTAAGAGCTGTATTCCAAAGTAGGTTGGTACATATAGTCTGGTTTAGCTTTGTAGGTGTTGTAGTCTGACTTATGTTTGTGGATGCCGAAATCATCCTTGAGTTTATGGGTACCGTATTCTAGTTTTGGTTTGTAGCCGTAGTCAGACTTGTGGGTGTTGTAGTCCAGTTTGTAAGTACTGTTATGATCCCTTATCTCTGGTAGAGTCAGTGCCCCCTCCCCTGTTGTATTGGCAGCAGATGCCGGTGGTGGCAATTCTTCCTCTGCCGGAATAATCTCCACAGTTCTGGCTGCAACACCATTGTTTCTCTGCTGATGCCGCTTTCGTAGTTTATAAAATACAATTAGCATGATTGCTGCTAGCAAGGTTACTGCCACGAAACAACCGATAATGATCTTTGTTGTCTTCATCACCTCATCCAGACTGGTACTGGCTGGGTTGGGCGGCTTTCCTGTCGTTGCTTTTGAGCCAGGTACAACAGATGGGCGACTTGGTGGAGTGTCAGTGCTCTGGAGCAGTACTGTCGGCGTAGAGATGAAAACTGGCTGAAAGACGGATGGTGAGGCCGTTGTAGTGGTGCTGGCACCTGCTGTAGTCGTGGTGGTTTTGGGCTTGGGCATTTCAGATCTAGGGCTCAGCACCTCCACTGTGACTGTGGTGAAGTAGCTGAGGTTGGACGTATTGAGCTCAGCCGCACTTACGTTTAGATAGGCCGAAGCATTGGAATTTCCGGCCGCGTTGGACACCATGCAGGTATACATGCCCGTGTCACCTGCTAGCACGTTCGAAAAGTTCAAAGTCCCATCATTCAGCAGTGTTATCCGTGGGTGGCTTGATGCATGAGTTAGAACCGTCCCATTCGGTAGGAGCCATCGCACAGCAGACATGGCCGCTGTTCGACATCGCAGTTCTGCCACACGTTCAGCAGAAATATTCAGGTCTCTTGGGGCATCTGCGATAAAAGGGGCGGAGCATTGCATTGCCCCGGTGTCACCCCGGTCCAGCTCAACCAACTGACGGCCTCTCATGTGTGCAGGGGAGTGACAACGCCCACAGCATGTGGAGTTGGTGGGTATGTACTCACGTAGCCAGCGCGCAAGCCAGAGTGAGTCACAGCCACAGTTCCAGGGGTTGTGGTGGAGGTGAATTTCCACCAGGAATTTCAGTGGTGTAAAGAGGTCATGGGGCAGTGAGCTTAGATTATTGTGGGCCAAATTCAGCTCCACCAAAGACGCCAGGTCATCAAATGCATTTCGCTCAATTAGCCCTATTTGAGAGTTCATGATCCATATTTTTTTGAGTGAAGATAGTCCCCTGAATGAACCTGGTTTAATCTCAGGAAAGAGGTTCTCTGAGATTTCCAGCTCTTCCAACCCAACCAGAGGCGTCAGGTTTGGCATCTCCCCTCGAATGTTGCACATCCCCAGGTTGAGGTACTTGAGGTTGACTAGACCTTCAAAGGCCCCATCGGAGATGTACTCTAGTTTCCTCAGTTCACCCAAATCCAATCTCATTAGGGATGGCACTCGGTTAAATGCATACGAAGGGATGCTTTCAATGGGGTTATTTCTCAGCCACAGCTCTCGCAGCTTGGACAGATACTCAAATGCCCCACTTGGCACCACTGTCAACCTGTTATCAAATAGTTCCAGTGTGTTGAGATTGGTCAGTCCACTGAAGGCACCCACTTCAATCTGTCTAATGGCATTGCGGCCCAGCTGTAGTATCTCCAGGTGATGGAGGTTGCGGAAAGAGTCGGCCTGCACAGCCTCGATGGCGTTCTCCATCAGGTTTAGGTGCCGGGTGTTGCTGGGTATACCTGGTGGCACGCGAGTGAGCCCACGCCTGGTGCACACCACCTTGCTTAGCTGGTTGTTACAGGAGCAATCAGTCGGGCAGCCCTGGGGCCCTGCCGCGGCCGCCACCTCCACACACGCTTGAACCATGAGAAACAGGGCACAGAGCAGGGCGGCTTTCCTGGCTCGACGCACAGCTACCCGCCCCAGGAGACTCATGATGTGGCACATTCATAATTCAGCATCGTCTGGGGGGGGTTGTGGGGTGATGATGGTGGTTGGGGAGAGGGGGGTAGTAAGCGGGGGGAAGGGGAGGGGTTCACCTCTGACTAATGAAGCCCTACCCTGGGTTAAACAACACTCTAGATTGTTTTTCCATTTACTGAACTGGAGGCTAAACGTTCAGTGACAAGTACTTGAGTAAAAAGGGAGAAGTGAAAAGCCAAGGAATAATGAATCAAATAAATCGAGGGAATATATTTTGTATAAAAAATGGTTGGAAGGGCTCAACACCTACCTCAAAGGTTTTATGCGTCCAATTTTTGCAATCACAAGATAGATTTTTTTTTTTTTTCCTCAAATTCCTATATTCCCAGGATAAGCAACGCCTTCTCTTTTTTTCATTTGTCAGAAAACAAGAGATGAATGCCAAAATGGCCCCTAATAAATCCACAGAGGAGCATCCGAGGAGACGTGTAGCAGCTCTGCAGGGCCTCAGAGCTTTAGGCAAAAGTACCAATCCAGTTTGGCTCCTATAGAAGCGCTCGCTCTCACACTATCCACAGATACTTGTCCTTGGATACCTCCGCTTGATGCTGCTACTAAATGCCCGTGTCTCCATAGAGGACTGCTCACACATGCTAAACCAGAGTAGGGGGAGGAAAAAAAGGGAGGGGTAGTTAGAGGGGGTAAAGAGAGAGGAATAAGAATGAGAAATCCAGTCTTTTCAAATGTTCTTCTATGCTTTTGTTTAAAGAATAATAAAAGTGTCCCTCCGGTGTTTCCACTCACTTTACTTTGTCCATCTCTCTCCCTCTCAGTACGTTTTGTCCGCTCGATTTGTCAGCACCTTGTCCAGCTGAAAAGACTGTGACACTGCGGTCATTAGCGCATTTCTTTTCTTAAGTAGCTCCGCGTTCCATCTCCGTGCTCTCGCGCTTGCACTCAGCGAAGGCTGCAGGGTTCTTTCTACACTTTTCCCAATAATCCTTCAATATTTCTGTAAGAAGTTGACGAGAGTCCAGGGGAGGTCTAAAGGGGGGTACCAGTGCAGAGGCAGCTCTGTAAGAAGGCTCGTTCACAGTAGAGAGATCGCTCTCTCTCTCTGCCTCGTTTTCCTTCGCTCTCTCCTGCTTTCGAGCGTGCTCTCTCTCCCCCTGGAATGAGAGAGAAAAGAGAGCGTTTCTCCCCCCTCTCTGTGACGTTGTGTCGATCAGAGAAGTATCCGTATAGCGCTGCAGTGCCCTGAGCTCAGTGCAGAGTTGGAGCTCTCAGCTTTGTCAGCGGCACAGCTGTTCGGCTCGAGCTGGTGGACGAGCGCTGAGGCTAGGGAAAAGTGGCTGCCCATGGCAACATCTTCCCTCGCTCCCTCCTTTCTGTCCTTTTTATTTTTAACCTCTCTGGCCCCGGGTTAGTCCACCTTCCCGCCGATGTGTTTTTTGCTATGTTCTGTGGTGCAGTAGCAGGCATCCGGGACACAGGCTTACATGCCTGCTCTTCTTTTTGTCCTTCAATGAAAACGTGAATGTACTGCTGACGCATCACACTCCAAGCAGTGCATTGGTTTGATGCATTGGTTTTAGTACGTTAGCTCATCCGTGTCCGCCCCCTCCTCTCTCTCTCTCTCTCTCTCTCTCTCTCTCGTTCTCGTTCTCTCCTCGCCCGCTCATGCTCTCTTTCTCGCGCTATTTCTTTCTTTCTCACCGTCTCTCTTCAAGGTTCTGGTATTTTGTAGATTTGTTTAGTTGTCTGCAGTCTGCAAGTGAACCGCTGCGATTTGCACCCGGTTGCTTCTGTCTCTCATATAAGAACCGTCCGATTGAGGAATGATTTTACTTTGTCCTCCACATTCCCAGCTGGGACCCCCCTCCCCTCGAGTTGATGTGATGAGGTGGAGTGATTTGTGTGGTCTGACCCACCACTTGGTCAGTGAGACTTCTCTGTTGACTGAACCTCGTGTGAGCGCGTGCCGATACTGTTTGACCGGTGTGCTTAGTCTATAGGGAATCATGGGAGGGGTACTGGACAGCTCAGCGTGTGTGCCGGCAAAGGCTATTGCTCTCTTAAGATGGATTAAGCCTCCTCTGGATGCGGTAGAGGGAGTCTCTGTACTGTGCAAAGCTGGGCCTGTGGTGTGAGGACACTTTTTTTCACTTTCTCTCTCTCTCTTTTATCCTCCCTTCTAAGATTAAAATATCTCCCCTGTCATGCAGTAAGATGGTCCCTGCTCGAAGAGAATAGGGCTCACCATTTTAAACCATTTCCTCTACGAACAGAGCTGCTTAGCAGTGCTCTTTTAAAGCATGGCCCTGTAATCACTCTCTCAAACATTGGGCATGTTGGCTTTCGCCCAGTGTTAGCCAGCAGGAGAAAGGTACTTTAAAGAGGTGCTTGCATCTCACGCTTGTAACAACAGATGTCATAGAATTGAACAGCAGTGCTAAACAGCACCCTGGGCAACCAATGGCTGGCATTTTGACACACCACTGTGTATGTGTGACAGTGAGTGTGAGATTGTGAATGTCTTGTGGCAACGAAATAGGACACATTTAGGGATTTGTGTCCCTGCTGCATAAAGCATGTCTGGAGACATTATTTAAATGCATATATACATATGAACCATGGGCTTACCCTCTAGTGAATTATGACCTATGTGTGCTTGAGTGTGTAATGTATATTTTTTTGTGTCCATGGACTACAAACCTCGGAGTGTGTGACTGCGGGTGGCCATTGGCAGCCCTCCACCATCATTTGGGCCATTCCACTCTCTTGCTGTGACGCTGACCCAGAACACCATGCATGTAGTGGGGACACCCAACCCCCACCCCTTCAAACCCCAGGCCTTCTGGAATGATCTTATGCTGGCGGAGAGGGCCCAGCTTGCCAGCTCAACCCGCCTCAGGCTGAAGGACGCAGGGAGAGGTCTGCTCTGTATCGGCACCAGCGACCCAGTTTGGCGGGTTGGGTCTTGTCAGTAAGTGGGCAAGCGAGGGCAGGATGGCCGCCTCAGGGTTTGCCAGTCTATCTGGGATATAGGGTCTGCTGCATGTAGGTCAGCCTACTTCCCTCGTCCAATTCGCTGAAGAGGACCAGTACCAACCCAGCGATATTTGTGCTTTCTGTACAGTAGTCTTTCAGAGCATATGTGTAGAAGTTGGGAAAAGGTGGCAAACCTTTTACATATAATTTATTAACAATGTGGCATTCCAACAATTAAAAATAAAGCTGCATAGAAATGTATGACCTGATTTCATTGGTTGATTTCCGTAAATCAGGCAGTTCCCTAGAGACACACTTGAATGTAACGCATATATGAAGTTTAAGCACCCAATAATATTGCACCTGATTTGTTTGTTGTGAAACTAAGATAGATATATAGATGGATATCTCCATAGGAAGTGGACACCTTGAAACACGTGCTCTTTCCACCCTTGTTGACCAAACCTTTAGATTTTTTCATTATTTCTCTCATGCTCTGAATCAATCAGCCTAAGGCAGGTGGAAACACTGATTTCGGCTAACACTTGTGACCTTGAGTGAGGAGGGGTGACCAGACACTTACTTTCAATTTCATTTCAATTTCCAGGAATTAATTCTAAAAGAGATTACAGCCGCCACAGTAACCTGAGCTCTCTGTCCGCTATCATTCACATCATATTGTCCAGCTGTGAACAGCTGTTAGTAAACACATGCAACAAGATTTAGAGGTTTATGTATCATTTCACTGTGTTATCATCTCATCTTTCCCTCCGTTTCATCCTCTCTCATCATTTCATATCTGTTCTAGTTTTCTGTTCTCTGCTCCAGGCCTCTATTTCCTTTCCAAAATCCCCCCACTCTATTTTAACTGTCTGTAATATAATATTTGAGGGCCAGTGGATGGTTAATGATATTTGTCTTGGTTGTTTTTCCCTGTGATGGATTGACTGAGCTCAAGACAATCCACTCCGAAGGGATGGAGAGAGTGTCATCCCTTCTGCCTCCTCCTCCAGCACTCTTGTAATGGCTATTGTTTGCAAACTAATGACCTTCATTAAACTTCTCTGTTTTTTAGAATGTTCCAACCCTGATTGAAAGCTTATGCAGTTATTTTAAAGGGATAGTTCACACAAAAAGCAAGTGTCTAGTCATTTACTCACATTATTGTTCCAAACCTATGTGACTTTATTTACAAAGAGTGCAAAAGGACACATTTGAAGACTGTGCTGATCATGAAATAACAAGGTTGACTGAAGCATTCAAACTTCAAAAAAGGAGGCAATAACACCACAAAAAAAAAAAATGGCCCATATGACTTGTGCGCTACTGATCTTCTGGAAAACATGCAACAGCCTTGCACATAAATTTGATTTGTCAACTATTACTGTTTTTTACATTTTTTTATATTTCTTTTATTCTTTTCACAAAACCAGTTTGAATGGTTTGTTCATGAATCTTTGATCCAGTTCTAAATTTCAACTTGCACTTCTGTGGGTATGTGGAAGGTGCCTCATGTCAAAATGACTGACTGACTTCTTTTAATGAGATATAGGGAGCGGAGTTAAATTTTTTTGTTCTCTGGTGGTTCTTGAGGCCTGATATAGAGTATTCATTAGCAGAGGATGAGAACCCTGAGTCCTTATTTAACTGCATATTAAATGGCCCTTTTTAACGTAACGTACACACTGAAATGAAGCATTCACTCAAGGGTAAAACGATGTCATTATTGAGTGCCAAATTGTTTTTCCTGAAAAAAACAATATGCGGTGTAGATAAAGAATATTTAAGGGCCCTTGCACACTAGACTGAACGATTGATGGATGAGAATGAATAAAATGCGCTTTGAAAACTGGACTGGAAATTAAGCAGGAATACAGCAAATTGAATTTCCGAAATGCAAATGGACCCAGCTCATTGGGTCCAATTGCACCAAATTTTTATTGAATAACATATTAGCTACTTTTGAATGTAACACAAAAATATAATTTTTTTTTTCCTTTTTTTTTTTTCCTACTTCCCTCCTCAATTCAGTGGGTTTGCGGTAGCAAACTGTAATGTGTGGGCACACTTAGGTGGCTGTGTTTTTCATTTTTAAAGTCGTAACCAACTTAGAGTGAGCATATGCTACAAAACCATAACAGCCTTGCAAATGTGTGATTAAAGTAATTATGTTGATTTGCACCATAGTTTGGTTGTAGAAACTGTATGACAGTTCAGAACTGAGCCTTTTCTGGAATGTTAAAAGATCATTTAAAATAATTCTCAAACAGGGTAGGGTTTAGCTGCATTATGATTGGCCTGGCTTGCTTAGCATTCTAGAACACTCAGTGCTCATTTCCCCTGAACTGTCATGCCACCCAGCATCTGTAAAAGCCTCTTTCTGAGTCTGTGTGGGACTATGTGAATAAATGGCTGTGTTTTGCTGAAGGGCTTTAAACCTCTCACTAAACAGCTAGAGGATGGAGCAAGGGCTTCTTTCTGCCCCTGCAATCTCACAATCAGGCAATCCCATCCATCTCCTCTCAATTTGAATCCCATCGTGCAAATAAATCCCACCCAGTCAGACTTCCGCTCTAGAAACACCCAGCTGAGATTGGTGTTCTTGCTGCAAAATGACTTGGATTTTTTTTCTCTCTCCTGGCTGACCATAAAAGATGCAAATTATTTATCTGGACAGCATACGATGTGTGTGTGTGTGAATGTTTGCATATGCATATGTTTGTTTTATTTTTGTATATGTTAAGTTATATATAGTTACATTTACATTAAACAATCTTTAATTACACTAAATATTCACTTACATGGTGTTTTTTTTAATCACATCTGCTGGAAAAACAGTGGTAAGCAGTGCAATACCTTTACTGGTAATACATGTAATTTCATAATTTTTAAACCCATTCTAATAACCTCTTCTATGCTAGCCAGCTAGATAGCGTTACCTTGGTGACAAGTTTAAATGAGCAGAATTCACAACAGTGTTCAACACCAAAAACATTCAGCCAGGAAACCAAATGTTTGCAAGGAAAAACAGAATTGAGTCGCAGTACATTCCTGACTTGATTGAGCATAAGACAAATTTGTAGACTTATTGGTTACAGAAATGTATTGCTCCTGCATTCAATTGCCTTTAAATCTCAAGTTTATCAAATCAGTCCGCTGTGCTCATCTTACTTTTTATGCCAAATGTCCAATATTATCCTCACCTTATCATGCACAATACCTACAGATTGCGGTTATATTTCACTCTCGTTCCTCATCTTCCAAAAAAAAAAATATTCATACGAGGTCACCAAAAGGCCATCTTGGCGGCATCAGATATCACCCATGACTGCTGCTAGAAGCTCAGAGGCTCTGAGGAACGAGATTTTGGTGTAATATTTCACAGGGGCTTTATATTGGGGTATATAATGGGGTCTAATATATTCCAATGGCACCATTAAGCTGTAGAGTTACAGGAAGATTGAGGTCTGTTAGATTTAAACGAACAATATGCCCACAGCATTTTCTAGATGTGAAGGGGAGAGAGAAAGGTGCACAGGCCTACATGCAATCTAATGCACAAAAAAATTATATCCACTCAGAAAAGGCAAATCAAGGTGAGTTTTTACGGTGTTGGAAAATATGGATACTCTATAGACTCACTCTGCCATGCTAGCTTTGTGCTTATATCCCCCAGTCAAAGTTTCCTTCACACTTAGTGGCGATCCACATTCGAGTTTCTGATGTATAGACAATTGGCTGCCTAGAATGGGAAGTGTAAATTACGTTTTTACAGAGTGTCCATTTTTCAGTCACTCAAGGTAAGTGTGTTTAATCTTGTGTGCACTGGTACAGAAATATGCTAATGTTCGGTTTAGCTAATGTCTATCCAATGCGGTTTCAAACACGCAGCCGCACCATCACTAAAGTGGGGGACCAGTGGGTTGTGGAGAAAGCTAAAGGGGTCCTGGGGAATATGATGGAAAGCTCTAGAATAAATCCCCTTAAACTGTGGGTTGTGACCTTTCTTAAATGTGTTTTGTGTTGCGGTGCAGTATGGGATTTCCCTGAGGTGACTGCCTGCTGTATGCAGAGAACACATTCAAAGCCCAGCTCAATAAAACAGGGGCCACTCCTCGCTCTGGCTAGAGTTGAGCCGTGTTCTCAAAACCTTCTGACAATGAGGACGCAGAGAGTGAGCGATTGATGACATGGTGCGAAAGGAAAAAAATAGTGGGGAGGAGGTTTAAATACGACTGATGGCCCTTCTGTTTGTCATTTGAAGCCCTGCTAATGCAAGCAGATTTGTTTAGAGACCCTTTTCTCAAAATCCCCTTTTCATATATACATGCCTGCATTTTGTTTTCATTTTTTCATTTTTTGCTAACCAGGCATGCAGATTTAAAATCCATGTGTGGGCTGATCTTTGCTACTTGATACTTGATACTTGCCTTTATTCTTATTATTCAGAGTAAAAAGATGCCATTAAACAAATATTTAAAATATACCATCTTAGTGTTGTTTCTCTAAACATTTCTGATTACAGATTTTATGTGATTAGTCTCAGTAAATTACAGCAAAAGTGTGAAATTGATTTATTTTTTTAATCGATTGACAGCCTGTGTGTGTGTTGTTGGAATGCAGTAATGTCACTCATAACGTTGAACAGTAGTTCTACACTGCTCTTGTGTGATTTCCGAATAATATAGTGCTTTAAGAGGAGCTTGTTTTAAAATTTAGATGCTCTCGCTCAGGGCCAGATCAGTGTCCTTCATGCACCAGCCCTGAGTGGCATGCTGTATTTATTTATGTGGGGTAAATTTTTTTTTTTTTTTTTATACTACTATTTTTCGACCATATAGAGACATAGGGTTCACTCATCTTGACAGTTACAGAGTAACATGGCTTTAAATATTATATGAAGAAGCGTATGAGCCCCTGGCCCCAACACACTCAGACACGTGTGCTGTCATACAACATCA
This sequence comes from Barbus barbus, assembly GCF_936440315.1. Taxonomy (NCBI): domain Eukaryota; kingdom Metazoa; phylum Chordata; class Actinopteri; order Cypriniformes; family Cyprinidae; genus Barbus; species Barbus barbus. The sequence continues at coordinate 13,844,911 of NC_136717.1, forward strand.
TGTTTTTTCTAAAGAGATTCCTACTACAGGAAATTCCTGCAGAGTTTGTTAATATCATATCTAGTCTCCAATTTTTAAGTAGGATAAAGTGAGTTAAGATGTTTAAACTAGGAAACTATTTTACCACAGTTTTGCCATTTATTTAGAAAGTCCCCTTAATGATACAGCTGCCTGTCATAGAGTAGTGTTTTTTTTTATTATTGTTACTATTATTGTTAATACACTTTATTTTGCTTTAGCACACCACTTCCTGCTTGTCTTGCATTTTCTCCATCTCCGTTTTTCCCAGATGAATTTCACAGTGCCGTATGCAGGTCATCCCAACTTGGATCTTTCGCTTTGGTGAAAGCCTTGTCTTCAGGCTGTGTGCTCACTCTCTTCTTCAACCTTCTGCTAAAAAACAGACAGAACATCAGACAAGAAAAGAGAACACTAAAATGAGGGAAACAAAGGAGGGGGGAGTGTAAGTGAGGAAGTAAAAGAGTAAACTCCACTCATCCCCAGAGCTGCTGACGACAGGGCCTACGTCACTTTGTATCTCTCTCACTTGCACACACACTTATTCTCTCATACATTGCACAAGCGTAGCTCCATGCCCCCCAGCTGAAAGGTTTATATAAGACCCTTTTTGGATCTGAGAGAGAATAGCATGAAAGTAGAGCATATTTCCTCACTATCTTACCAGCGGCAGGTATAAAGATGCAGATAATTCCACAGTGAGCAATTATGAGGTATCGATTTAACAATTTTTCAATATGCTGTGAGTACAGGTGATGTTTGCAACTTTTTTGTGAAAATACTACTATCCAAGCCATAATATGAGCTGTAAGTTAGCCACGTCCTCTCATATTTTAGATTTAAAAATAGCCATAGACAAACTGGAAAATAAAAAATAACACCCACGTTTTACCTGTCAAGCCTGTCTGAGAGCTGAATGTTTTTATTGTATATGTACCTTTTATTGTAAATTTTGAATAATATGTCTATGTAGTTGTCAGAAACCAGGGAGACAATGTAATTATCAGTTTCTTACATGTCTTAAAGCATCTTCAGATGCTATCTAGTAGTTTGAGATCATGTAGACTCGTCTTTTGTTAATTGAAGGGTGAGTTTTGAATTTTATAATTAGGCTAGAAAGTTTGCAAGAAGTAAATGCTGGATCAATGCATTGCAAGGGCGTGATCTTGTTCTACATACTTAAAATGCATTCTTTAAAAAGGAATTCAAGGACGTCTTGCTGACTTTGGTTGTCTTTTTATGAATACACATTGAAAAATACTTCCATCATTAACAAAAAAAAATCTTGTACACTTTGAAAGTTTGATATCAGTTGAACTAATATTAATTAGCCTTTTTTTTAAAATGCCAACGCTATAGTCACACTAAAATCATAACAATCCTGTTTTTGCAAATTTTGACTTACAAACCCAAGATAATGTGGTTATATCTTTGCTTTGTCCAGCTTAATTATACTACAAATGTCCTTTGCGTTGTATACATGATGCTTGACATGTTCCTTCAAATATTCAGTTACACCTTGTCTTGTAAAGTTGCAGTCACATTAGCAAAGTTTTGGTGAAATGTTGCAAAAAAAAAAAAAGTTAATTGTTTATTGTCAGTTCCATAATGATGTTTGAAGCACTGCTCACAAAGTAACTTTCTAACTAACCAGCTGTCCGTTGGTGTATGTAGCAAATTCACATGAACCACTGAACCATTGTAAAATCTACATACATTTTTCACCATCTAGTGAAATTCCCATTTGTGTGCATTTCTATTCATATAATGCCCATGGAAACTCTCTAAACAACTGTAAATATGACAGTATCTTAAGTCATAACCGATCAAAGATGACTGTAGCCCGACTAAGCAAAAACCCCCTATAGTCCAATTCACATAGTTATTCTCTTCTATCTATAAGCTGTACATTTTGATTTCAATCCTCTTGGTTTTTTTGATTTGTAATTGGTCAGCAAAGCTGCTGTGAAAACAGCATGTGGTGTATGAAGTGAACAACAAAAGGTTGCTCACGTCTTCAGCACACATCAGTGACCCGCGATTGCATAAACCTTAATAACGTTGGTGCAGTGTTACATAACAGCAACCACTCAGCGCTGCTTCTGCTTACCAATAAGCACACTACTCTCAAAGCTGCTGGCATAAATGCTGATGGGGCCTTCACTTCACGGCTGATTTTTCACCAGCACATCTCGTGCTTCAGATGTCTGCTCAGACATAAGTTTGCAGCAGACTCCTTACTCGACCCCTACCCACTCGTTTTCCCTCTCATCATCCATCTGATTCGCACTTTCCCTTCCCGTGCGGCCCATGCACATTTCTTAGAAGTGTAATTCTGACTCGATCTCAGTTAAGCGCTGTTTTCTGCTGGATAACGGAATGTATGGCACTTCATCGTATCTTAGTATTGGATCTGTCTCTCCTCTCTCCTGCCTTTCTTTTACTTTATCTGCTCCTCTTTTCCTGATTTCAGAGTCAGAATGTGTCTATGTTCAGGCAGACTTCCTCTTTCTGGCTGATTAGCAGCATCTGAGCATCCCGCAGTCTTAAGGGGGGCAAAAAGAGAGGGGATTTAAGAGAAAGTCAATCGTTTCTCCATCGCTCTTTCTGCTACCTCTTTCTCATGAAGCTGTTTGGGTGCACAGCCTTGGGTTTGACAAGAAGTCAATCGTTTAGACCGTATCAAGGAGAGCTTCAGAATTTTACTTTTTCTTTTTTTTGCTGCCAGAACTTGTAATTGATTGACAGGTTGTCCTTGGGACATTGTGGCAATTGTCAGTGTCACTTTATTTTATTTTTATTTTTCCATTTCCAACTGTATTCTAATGAGCCCTCAGTACTTTCGGTCCAATTGTGTTCAGTTGCCATGTTTTGTGTTACTTGCATTGTGTTTTGAGCCTAAAGGAGATGATGTGGCATTTCCTTATTTCTGATTCAAGCAAAGACCTCAGGTGAACTTGGGTCAAGTGTTCATAAAGATCACCCAGGCTAAGAGACAGTCACACTTTAATTGCATTTGTACACTGCATCCTATGCGTATTTGATTAGAGTAAAGATGAGACTGTGAAACTGTCGGATGTCTTTCACCGTCTCTAACTCCAGACACCTTTCACAGCTCTGCAATACCCTATGTATTGAATAGACTGACATTTGAAATGTTACACAACATCTCAAGAGCTTTTTGTCCTTTAAGAGTCAATACCGATTGACAGCCTGTGCTGGATTATTTAGATTGTGACTTTGGATGTAAAACTCATTATGATATATTCTTCTCTCAGTTGCTGTTGGTCTACACCATCTCCTCTTTTTGACAATACACTTGCTCTTGGAAATGCAAAAAATGAGTTGTTGTAGAAATGGAGAGCAAATTCCCTGAATATATCACAGGGCCAAAGGCCATTCCGAGACAAATGGAAATTCACTGGCATATTCCAGCTCATTAATTTGGTCAATTGCTTTGTACAAGATATATGTGCTCCAGTGTCTGGTTTTGAGTCAGACCCTTTACTCTTGGGAAGATGGTTTCATGTAGCTTCATTTTTTTCCTTTGTTTTATTTGTGTCCTCCGTGCCACTTTCATAGAAAACGGAAGTAATATCAGCAGGAAATAACATGAAACTGACTCGAATGTCTGTCATTCATATGTTTGAACGTGTGCAAACCTTCTGACTTTTTTCAAATTTATTTCATTTTAAATCTAGTGCACTCTTTTCAGTTTATACATTGTGTCGTGTTTGTCACTGTGGCAGGTCTTTTCGGCGTTTCACGCCATGCCTCAGGGGTTCGACTCCTGCTTAACGAAAGACACTGAAAAATGAAATGCGATTCTCAACCCCCAGCCCTCCTCCTCCTATTCCTTGTTTTCTGTTGTTCTGTCCTATTCTTGTTCGGCTGTCAGAGCGGGACGGGCAAAAATGGCCATTTGAGTGACACTGGTTGGCACATCATTCTGAGTGTTGGTGGGAAAGGGGGCTCTAGATAAATGGTGATGCGCTTCCCATGATTGCCTGCCGCTTTGCGTCACCCCTCCCTCTGACACTTGGGAAAAGCCAAATAACAGCTGTGCTCAATGAGAAATGTCAGGCTGATGTTAAGGATACATTCTTTTTGTTTTTACACTTCGCTCCTAATATGCGTTTGTTTTGCTGATTTTATAGTCTACATTATCACAGCGAATAGGCATGCTTGGAAACAATCCACATAACACTTCATGACTTTCTAATGCACAGCTCTATGGGAAATGAAGTGTAAAGCTATGTGGTCTGAATGTCTTCTGACTTTTACAACATGGCACTCATCGCTCTCTTTGAGATTCTGAAGGCCATGAGAGCTGCCATTGTCTGTCTTTTTACGTAACTGGACTACCTTGACCTAGGAATTGGCTTTCATTGTGATCTATCTGTGCATGCGTGTGATGGATGTGTGTGTCGACGTGATGTGAATGCGCTACTTCTGGGAATAATGTGTCTTGATTCAGTTGCAAATCATTTCCCTTCCTAAATGTGTTTAATGTAGCATGACAGATTTTTGACGACTCCCCATAACTGTTATTCTGCTATCCTTCCCCATAAATGCTCATATATAGACACAACGTGACAGCATACCCTTATTTTTATCACCTAGTCAGTCAGTACAGTAGTTTGGGGTCAGTAAGATTTTCAATCGTTTTAAAATTAGCAACTTATGATCACTGTGGCTACATTTGTTTGGTCAAAAAATGTAGCAAAACCTTTTTTTTTTTTTTTTTTGTATAATTTTAAAATGTAATTTATTCTGCAAAGATTATTTTTAGCCTTCAGTGTCACATCATTTGATGCTCAAGAAATGTCAAAAAATATTTTTAAACTTAAACTTTAATTTAATATCACTTTTAATCATTTTGATGTAGCCTTGCCGAAAGTATTGATTTCTTTCAAATAAATAAATAAATAATTGGATGATCGTTTATACTTTCATTTCCTTGTAGTGCAGTGGACCTTTGCTAACTAAAACCTAAACCTATTTGTGGCCTAATTCCTCCACAAATACAAGTCTACATATTTCTGATCAGTCATCTGGAAAGGAAATAATGTCTGATATTAGCAATATTACAGATGTAGCTCAATACACATTGATCAGGGTGCAAGGGCAGCCGTGAAAGAGATGGATTGCAGTTATTGCCGCCATTGATTTTAACAGCCATGCTGTTAGAGTCCATTCAGAAGCTCACTCAATCGTTCCTCCTTCTATTGTCATCCCTTCATCCAATCAGATGTCTCCATTCACGCTCTATGACTTCTCATGCTCTCAATCATTATCCTGAAATGGTCCAACGAAAAATCATTTAAATTTCTATACTGCTTCCGTTAATGTTGTCTTTCAAACCACGGGTCGTTGTTTCTCTTTGATCACCTCAGCTTGAGCCGTAACCATAGATACGAATATCATTCACACAAGTCACATGACTTCTCACCAGCCAATGTCATTTGTTACAGAGTTCCTGACGTGAAGAGAGCAGTGCATGTACCCCTGTGGAGAGAGATCAGGGGTATTGATTTCTCCACCCTCCCCTGCTGGTCTTTGTGCCGTGTGGAGATTGACCAGTTTAAGAGAGGATATGAAGGAAACACTTTTATTATGATGTGTGACCTCATGCGTCTCTCGGCTGGACATTTGGGATTTCTAGCTCATCTTGAGGGTTCTTCTGAATTTCTTGAAGAGAGCTTGAAGAGACACTGTAGTCTAAAGATAATTTGACCCCCAGAGGAACCGCTCCAGGTTCTGAAGATGCTTCAGATGTTCCAGCTGTTTGTTTGCAATGAGACCGAATAGAAGAGCTTGTGTCGTAGGGGTCCTTTCAGGATTGATTGCTCCATAAAGCCATGTAGGTCATTTAGAGGGGACCACGAGTCTCATCGACTAAATATTGACCTGTTCCCACAGAGGCCATGGGAGTCATTAGAATAAAGGCTTCATACGCCTTTAAACATCCAAGCAAATGCACACGTGCAAACACGCACTGGTGGGATTTGTGTACGCATGCAGGCATATAAATGCTCTTATGAGAACAAGTACCGCCACTCACACAATTTCAAACTTGCATCATTCGCTAAGTGTTTGCGTGTGTGTGTGTGTCAAAGGATTTGTGTGTGTGTAGTATTAAAGCTGCTTAATGCAAACTGTTCAAAATGCAGCCTCACTGACAGACTTTTAAATGGACACCATTTGGGAGATACTTGAACACCACTGCCAACATCTGCACTCAAAACCGGTGTGATTTCCATATCTTTCGCCAGCATTGCCAGTGATTCGCTACTTGTTTTCAACCCTCAGGAGGATGTTTTGTGTTAAAAGGCATTAAGTAATGCAGATAATGAAGCTTTTTGCTTAATTCTGCTTTTTTCCCTGCAGTAAATTACATGGCGAACAAAAAAATCAGCCCCTCATGCCTCACCTCCTACTTTCATCTTGTCTTCCAGGTCATTTAGTGGCTTGACTTAGCAATGCATAATCTTTGATTACTTTTGTTGACTTCCTCATTTTGTTTCTTGACTTAGTTTAAGTAGACATGGTGTACCTCTCATGTCTGACTTTTTTGTTGTTTTTTGTAAACATTATGATCCTTTTGAGCTTGACACTCATTTATTTCATTAATTTTTGATTAAGCTTTTTTTACTTTTTAGCTTTTGAACTTATTGCTTTTCTTTTTTTTAACCTAATATTTATTTACTTTCAGCTTTATTTGTTTACTATTTTTATATATATTTAGTTAATAATACCACTATCATTGATCAACGAAATGTGAAAAAATTCACCTATTTCTTTATCCACTTTGATATAAATGTATCAGTACTGTATCATGTACTGTAATTTCAGTAATATAAAGGCAGATTTCATAGCAATATTTCATAGAAATCATGATGCCAGTTTATTTAGAATCAATAAAGGAGAGAGGTAGTTCTCATTTTCAGAAAATGCCCAGTGCAGTTTATATATATTTTTATCATAATTTACTCAGTTTACACAAACATTTTCATTCACTTAAGTTGAACTGACTCTTGACCGCTGGACTTTTATTAACTTCCTTGATTTCTTCCTCTGCATGTGACTTTTATTCTTGTAGCTGTCTCATTTCATTGGCTGTCCTGCTAAAACACTCCTGCTTTTATTTAGTGCAGTGCTGGACCTTTTGAGTCAGCACTAAATCCGAAAATGGTAGACACTCACACGTCCACTCACAAGCGCACACACACAATGTATTACAACACTACTCCCTCTTGAACTTCAGCCCTCTAACAGTTACATGACTGGGAGTTTGAACCTATAGCAAATGTTGTCTGCCAGCTTTCTGCTAGTCTGATGGGCGGAAGTGCCTATAGGGCACTCTTACTGATGTATTAATTCTGCTTTGCTTTTTCAGAGAGGTTTAACAACTCTCTCTTGCTTTCAATCAATGGACTCTCACGCATTGGCCTTAGATTGAGCCATTGATTTAAGCCATGTTTAAAGAAGAACGTTCTTCTTGTTTAATCTTTGCTGCTGTTGTATTACTCTGTTTGACCACTGTTTATGAGAGTGCTTTCTTTTGATTAAAAGGCCCATTAACTGTATATTTTGAATCCAGAATAGATCCTCTACCATTAGTGCTTCGATCCATCATTTATTTGGTAGGGGCTAATCCATTTTATGGATTCACCCTGAAACCTCTGGGGCTTTCACGGTTGTACCAGAGGTTTTAGTCTTAGCTAACCAATGTCTGTGTATGCTTTTTTTTGTACAGTATGTGTTTCAGTAAACATTACAGAACAGAAATAAAGCATATGGAACAAACAAATTCACCTGCAGAAAATAAAATGAAGACTTGTCTGAAACCCTGTTAGTTATTCTGGACAAAGATAAGTGAGTATGAGTGGTAACACAATTCTTCCAATAAGTTGACTAAATCTACAGAACCACTCTTTTTGGGTATTATTATTCAAATGAAATGTTTATTATTAATGCATATTTTTCTAAATTCTAAATGTGCAGTGTTCCTTTAGCGTGGTATACATAACTGTTATTTTTTATTATTAATTTAGAATGTAAATTTGTTCAAATATAGGCTAATTTTAAGATTAGAAATATTTTTTTTAAAATTGATTTTAAATTAGTTTTTTGATTCTTTACATTTCAGTTTTATTTTAGTGGTTGGGCTAGGGATTGTTTAATTGATTTTATTGATTGATTTAATTTAACTTAAAGTAGTAATATAATAATTTCCAGTTATTGCTTTTTGATTGCAAATCATTTTTTTCTAAATAAAAAAAATATATATTTTATTTCTAGGGTTTTTGTCCGTCTATAATTAGGTTTATATGAAAACAATAGAAGTCTGTTATGTTCTTATTTAGATAATGCTTATGCGGATCCAGGTGCTATCAGACACAGTATTTTGAAGCATCTCAAGCACTTTACATTACAAACTGTACCGTGGGGGCCATCTGGTGTATCTGCTTCCTGTTCTGGCTGACTGTCCTTCCTGTTATGCTTTTACCTCACAGATGGCACCGCATGGTGCCATAATTTGACGTGGTTGCTATGGTTACACAAGGTTAAGTGCCACCTCTGAACTCTGTGCAGTGCACCTTACTTAATATTGTGTGTTTCACATGTACTTTCATTCTCTTATGTGAGGTGCAGTTGTGCATGTTTGTCTCGTGGTAGTGGTTGGTAACAAGCGTTTCCTCAGAGCCTCACACTTGAGTTAAAGCTGCATTAATTTAACTAAAGCTGCACTAATTACAAGCCCCCACCACAGACCTGTGACAACACCATCCCCCTGCTGAACGAGCTGAATGCCTTCTTTGCTCGCTTTGAGGCACAAAACAGCACCACTGCACAGAAGACTCCACCTCCTCCCGGTGACCAGGTGATGACGCTGTCCCCGGACAGCGTGAGGAGGTCCCTCAGCAGGATCAATTCACGCAAAGCTCCGGGTCCTGACAACATTCCTGGGCGTGTACTGAGAGACTGTGCAGTGGAACTCACTGAGGTCTTCGCAGACATCTTCAACATCTCACTAAATCAGGCTGTTGTCCCCACATGCTTCAAAGCTACCACCATCATTCCAGTCCCTAAGAAGTCATCTCCATCCTGCTTCAATGACTACCGTCCAATAGCACTCACTCCTATCCTCATGAAGTGCTTTGAACGGCTAGTCTTGCACCACATCAAGTCTGTCCTCCCCCCCTCCCTGGACCCCTTCCAGTTTGCATATAGGTCCAACCGCTCGACCGATGATGCCATCACCACTGCCCTCCACCCAGCCCTCACACATCTGGAGAAAAAAGACTCATATGTCAGGATGCTGTTCATGGACTTCAGTTCAGCATTCAACACAATCATCCCTCAACAGCTCACTCACAAACTGGCCCAGCTGGGGCTCAATACCTCTCTGTGCAACTGGCTGTTGGACTTCCTGACCGGGAGACCTCAAGCAGTACGGGTCGGCAGTAACACATCCAGCACCATCACACTGAACACTGGGGCCCCCCAAGGATGTGTGCTGAGCCCCCTCCTCTTCACTCTGCTGGCCCGCGACTGCACACCATCACACAACTCCAACATTTTCATTAAGTTTGCGGATGACACGACTGTGGTGGGTCTCATTAGCAACAGAGATGAGGCAAACTACAGGAGCGAGGTGAGCCGCCTGGCCGGGTGGTGCAGTGACAACAATCTCTCTCTGAATGTGAAGAAGACGAAGGAGATTGTTGTTGACTTCAGGAGAGTACACACTCAGCATGCCCCTCTGACCATCAACGGTGCGACTGTGGAGAGAGTGAGCAGCACCAAGTTCCTGGGTGTGCACATCACTGAGGACCTCTCCTGGACTAACAACACTGTAGCACTGGCCAAGAAAGCACAGCAGCATCTCTACTTTTTCCGCAAATTTAGAAGAGCCAGAGCCCCGGCCCCCATCATGTGCACCTTCTACAGAGGCACCATCGAGAGCATCCTAACTAGCTGCATCACTGTGTGGTATGGCGCTTGCAACGCATCCTGCCGCAAGTCACTTCAACGCATAGTGAGAGCAGCTGAGAAGATCGTTGGGGTCTCTCTCCCCTTCCTCCAGGACATTTACAACACCCGTCTCACCCGCAGAGCCCTCCGCATTGCAGGTGATCCCACCCACCCGACACACAGCTTCTTCAGTCTGCTGCCATCAGGGAGGAGACTGCGGAGTCTCCAGGCGAGGACCAGCAGACTGAAGGACAGCTTCATACATCAGGCTGTCAGGAAGCTGAACTCCCTCCCGTCCTTGCCCCCCCTCCCCTCTTTCACCCCCATTTAACACAGCAACACACTAGGAACTCTGACTCTGTGACCCCCCCCCCCCCCACCGACCAACAAACTGTGACCGGCACCTGTCACTTGTGCAGCATTGGCTGATCACTACCCATCCAACATTGACTGCAAATTACCTCTTCGGATAGTTTTTGTCAGACTATCCGAACAGTCACTTCAACTTGTCACTTTAACAGACTGATAAGCTCTTCTTGCACTACACTCATAACAAAACAAAACAAATCTGCACAGTTTTGTTTTTGTACATTCAACTGGTTTGCACTCCATCTATTCTGCCATGTGCCTTATGCACTTTATCTCTCTTTTTTTATTTTTCTACAATGTCCTCAGACTGATAAGCTCTTTTGCACTACAAATATATCTACACAGTGTTGTTTTTAACTGGTTTTGCACTCTATCTGCCAGGCGCCTTATGCCACTTTATCGATCTAATTCTTATTTTTTTCTACAATATCCTCATTTGTATATTTGCATAGTTGTATGTACAAATGTTTAAACTATTTATCTGTATCTGAACGTGTTTAATGTTAACTATATGCACCAAGGGTCTGAGAGTAACGCAATTTCAATTCTCTGTATGTATGTGCTGTACATGTGGAAGAATTGACAATAAAGCTGACTTGACTTGGCATTGCGGCATCTACATTTGCTTTTTACTGTGTTTGTGATCTGTAATTATAAAGGTCACTCACCCAAACACACACAGATCTATCCTTATAATGGCAGACCTCACAAAGTGGACCCTCACAGCAGAGCCATCAACAAACATAATAACAGCATTAACATAACACCCAGCTGGAGCTTCAGACGATCCTGCCACCGATGAGCTCTGCATTCAGCTCTGCATTCAGCTGTTTCTGCAACTACAGGCACTTTTATGCCCTAGATTTTGACTTTTTTCTTTCCTTTTTGTAATATGAAAGTCACAGATGAACTATTTTGAAACTTTTTCATGCTTATATAATATCACTGCTACTGTTAAAATACATTTTAGTGTCCCATGAAGAGACTAAATAGTAAATAATAATACTGCAACAATTTTACTATTTATTTTAAAATATTTTTTTCGGGTTGTATAGAGAATGCATAAAATGCTAGCTATGGAATTTGCCACAGCAAGACAAAGGATTTTTTTTTTTTTTTTAAATGCCTGTACTGCCATTTCTACCACAGAATTTGTTCATAATGTTATAATGAAATAAACACATAAATAAACAACTAATTAAAGTTGTGATTTTTCAGAAAGAAGAAAAAACTTAGGGAGTTTTGTAAAAGTCTGCACAGCCAAAATGCCTAAGAAACAGCCATTAGTGTTCAGATCTATTAATACATTTTACTCACGTTTGTCTCTCTCTGGACTAAATCTTATTGATTCTCGGCTTGACTGTCAAAAATGTCCGTCCTGATTGCAGCTGCTTTCACGGGGTGTAAGAGATCTACTTTGACCCTTTTAAATGATCCATAATTTAGACAATTTTGATGAAAGGAGAGCAAGAGCGATCATGAATTTTAATTTTGCTTTTTGAGTTGAAATAGATGGTTAAAATAAATGGCAGTTTTAATGGTGGTGGAGTTTTATTTGCGTATGTTGAAAATGGCAATGGGGAAAAGGTTTGATTGCGCTGGATCTGTTTGTGTGTGTGTGTGTGTGTGTGTGTGATGGGCCGACTGGCATGTGTTTTCCGAGCTCATAATGGGTCCCATATTTGAGAGATTGTTCAGACAGCATGACTGTGACACTGATGCATGTGCCCTGAAGCTTAATCGATACAAACACACACAGATACACACATTCTCACCCCACAAATTTGAGATGTGTGATCCAAGCAACTGCACACCTGGGAAAGTTCACCTTCATCGACCACCACACAGACATAAATAAAACTGTTCTGCTACCCCAAAAACACAAGATTGTGCACAAGCCAGGCCAGTAAACTCTGTATGTGCCAATAAATGAAGGGTTTATGAAACATTTAGTTGAGTGCGAGAAGCTTGTTTGTTATACAGATGCCCTGTATGGATGGCACAAAACTTTTTAATATTTTAGTTTGTTTCAGTCTTTTTTTTCTTTTTTGTACATCAACACTGGATTTCTCCTCTCCTGATTTCAGCTACATCATAGTTAAATGCAAAAAAAAAAAAAAAAAAAAAGATAATGGTAGAGTAATTGTATAATAAAAAAATATTAATTTATTGATTATACCAACAAATACTTGACAAATTTCTAGCTTTTTTTTTTGCCCAGAACTAGTGTGTGAAATCCCTTCCCTTACTTAAAATATTAAAGCATTATTTTTATTAAGTTAATGTCACAAATTGGTGGCAAATCCTACATATCATCAGTTTTCAAAAGGACTTCACGGACTACAGTAACACGGTCATGTAAGGATATCCTTCCTGTATTTCGCCAACATGTTTGGTTTTGAGTTACAGAGCGAGAGAGACGCCCTCAGTAATTGGTCTATGCCATAAAATAAGATTTAAAGTCTGTGAAGGGCTTTCCGGTGATTAAAAACAACAGAAGGAAGTGTGAAGGGTCCTGAGTGTGTGTTTATTATTCTGGCAGTGTTGACTGTTTGGGGAATCTGTATATCATTTGTTAGGGATGCTCTCAGGCAAGGTTAACCAGGTTGAAGCTTTAAATGAACGTAAATTTATCTGTCTGTTGTGGTTGTCATCCTTTCTTGTGACCATCAGCTCTTAAAGATAATATCATCCCTCACCGTGACCCATTTGAAGTGGGCAGGGCCCATTTTTTCCTCTAAAAGCGAGCCGCACTGGAAATCAATCTCTCTCCTTTTTAATGTTTCTCCTCTGTGCAGCATTTTTCACACTTGCAGAAGCCATTTGTGATCCAGCGGGAGCCATGTTGGCTCAAACGCTCCATCCACAGGGAGCCATAGTGGCTCTGGAAACCTCTGCTGGGAGCCATCTGGGCCTGGCTATTCAAGACTTCGCCTGCCCTTACTGTGCTAGTGTGTTTTCCTGTTTCTGTGTGGGATGAGCGTCTATGTGGTGGTGAGATGTTTGATGCGTCCATCAGTGTGAGCACCCAGCAAAACATGGCCCTGACTTGCCCAGACATCCACCTACAGTCTGTCACACACCCAGTTTCACTCCAGGGTCCATTATAGAGTTTGTGTGAGGGGGAAAAAGTGTTTTTCACATGTTCACAATAAAATGCATATTTTTAGCAAATGGCTGCTTGCATGTCCATCTTGACTGTTGTATAATACACCAAAATTACTGCTCGCCACATCTATCGTCTATGTGGGGCAGCAGGACTCTTTTAGTTCATGTTTGGAGGTGTGATTTTTGTCAATAGTGAACAAATTGCTTCTTTTTTTTTTATTACTTAAAAGCTGAAATGACTAGCATCAGTGCTACTTATTGGTAACCCAGTGCAGCCATATTCCTCATAACCAACTGCACATAGTCACGCTTGCTAAGAGTACACAAGTGGAGTTTAGCATCCCTTGACAATTATGAAAAACATCACACTAACCATCCAATCTTTCGGCATGGATGACTCCAGCGTTACTTTGCGATGGTAAATTAGTATTGCAAACGTGGTAATATGCTGCAATGGATGAGCGAAGGCTCGAGCCATCAGTAGAGGCGTTTGGATATTGTCTGTGATATATCTTACATGTGTGTGGAAAGCTTCTCTGCTGCTCTCTAATCACACTGACACATTTTTCTCTGTTTATCCATGCTGTCTTTGTGTATGAGTCACGATGTTGTGCCAGGAAAGAATACCGCAAAGATATTAATCTTTGAGTTTTGGGGTCATTGAGATTAAACTCCTGTAATTATATATTGCTTTATTAAGGCTTACATGAAATGTTTGGGGTTTTCTCCGAATTGCAGGCGAGTGCGTTGAGTTTAACCTTGTATTTGGATAAGCAAGAGATTTTAAATCTATTTGCCAAGATAAAGGCCATATGCTTTAATCTCTAATTCAATCTCTCTCTCCCTCACAAACAACCTTAAGCCTCGGAGACCCAGCGTAGCAGAATTGCAACATTTGAATAAATGCCATTAAATATTGCCTAATTTTAATTAAAATGAGTAAAAACAACACATAGCAATAGCCAGCACTGAAATGCATCAGGGGTGTCTGGGCGGAGAGAGAGAGATTGCAAGCTTGTAGACAGGAGTGTGTTTGACCAAAGTCTCTTTCTCGGTTCGACTTGAATGCGCAAACATCAAAATGTATGACATCAAAGCACCGCGTGAGATACAGAGAGCAGATTGCTCCGCATGCTTTCGAATCGCTCTCGCGGTACTTTGATGCTAAACGCCGATCGGTCTGCACGCTCCTGCTTCAAATCGAACACACATATCACAGCCGGTCCGTTTTGATGGCACACTTACGCTCACATCCGCTTATAAATGTGTCGTCGGCTTGGAAGTTCTTCATTGTGAGTTAAGCTGACACAAAGTTCGCAATTTGTAATACAGTATTGACTGTTTTTGCTCAAGTTCGCTGACAAAGTTTCAATCAAAGCCACAGTAGAACTGGTTTGTGTCTCCGAGCAACACAGCAGTGTTTCATTACTGAATGAATCCACGTTTTTGAACAAATCAAGTAAGTCAATGATTCCGTAACCCATTCATGAAGACAGTAGTCACTTGCCTCGTTTTTGAACGAATCAGCCGTTTGAACGAATGACTAATGACTCACTCATTAAAACAGTAATTTACTGCCATCTACTGGTGGTTTGGTTTCATATTTAAAAGTATTGCATTTTCCACAACATTTTTAACTTGTATGTTCAAAAATATTTAAAACATTAATCTTGAAAAATTATGCATTTGAAATTTTGTGGTATAAATGCATTTATGGCGCCTCAGCTTCATTAACAGTCTGTGTAATGCCACTTCAGATGCAGCTTCTGTTTCCTATTGATAGTATGCATACTCTAATGTGAACATTAAAATTTGCAAAAATAAATTACTCCACTTCTCACAAAGAGAAGTATGAACACTGATGACAAGAGAGTTGCACTGTCCAAAAATTTTGTGGTATACATGTTTGTTTTTTTGTTTTTTTTTACTTGACGCATACGTTGTCTTTCTCCTTTATTTTGTTGACAGAGTGCACCAGAACGCTTCATTTACATGTTAAATTCATAATTTTCTTATGGGGGAGAATGCCCCGAGACCCCCCTATAAGGTTTCAATTCCGAACTGTCACTTTTTTGACCTCTTGTGAGTTTGCAGGTATGGGTAGAAATTTGTCAGTAGCTAGACATTTTAGACTATCGTCTTTGTCGCAGTTGCACGGTCACATGACTTTGTTGTGCTACATGGTCATCAACTTATCGTTTGCATGCATTTTTAAGCATTTCAGTTTTAAAAGTGATTTTAAGCTTTTGGCTTTTGAAACGCAATCAGCAGCGAAAGAGGACTCATTTCGTTATATGCACGCACTGTCTGAGAGACTGAGTGCGGTCAAAAAGACGTGCACGTGAAGACTGTGCTCATAGAACGCGGGAGTTATTTTTGACTTTATGGGCCTTGAACAGTTAAATACACACTTTGTCACACTGTCTTTGCAAGTATCCTCGTAAACACGGAAATTTAGGTCTTAAGTGAAAGCAAAAAGCAGAGGAAGAAAACGTGTAACAGAATATTGGATCTGGGAGCTCTTAAAGTGACAGCAGTCTAATATTCCCGCTGTCTGTCAATCATGTTAATCAAACAACAGAAGAAAGAAAATCTCTTACTCTTTCTCTTGACTAAATCACTTTTGTAACTTTAATAAGAATTATATATATTTAATTTACACAGTGAAGAATACTTCACTGTGTAATTCAGCTTTTCCATAAGCGCCACCTAGTGTCAAAGAGTGGATTAACAGAGACTTATTTACATTCAGCCTGTGTGCAGTTTTTGTCTGGCCAAAAATTGTCTGGCCGAATTTGCATGCCCTGCTGTAAATTTTGACCGACTTACGAAAACAAGCTTATGTGGATTCTACACATTTAAACAATTCAGATAAATTATCTAGAATTATTTATGGAGCAGATAAAATGCATATAATTTATTAATCAATTATTATTTTGACTTAATCCTTTTCTTTATTTCAAGTCTGAAATGTGAGGTTTACCTTTTTATGAAACCTTTTCAAAGCTTTATTTGAACATTTACATTAGATATTTGAACATGCTATTAAACTGTTCTCAGTCAAGTTATCATTTAAAATCCCAACATCATTGGTAATGTTATTGTTTTAGTGATTATGCAAACAAAGTCATTTTATTTGTTGTTTGTTGATTTTTAAATATAAAACTTAGTGAAGTGATTTATGTCAGTACTTTTTGAACATCTCCAGCACATTTTAACAATACCGTGATAATACTGATAACCGTGATAATTTGTCACTATAATTGTGATAAGAAATTTTCATACCGTTACATCCCTACTCATATCGTGATATAAGATTTTGGTCATATTGGCCACCCCTAATTGTTATCTATTATTATAACAAGTGTTTGACATGTTTAGTTATTCAAAAATGCTTACATGCCCTGAATTTATCAATGGCTTTGTGAAATCATGTTTTACGTTGTAAAAAATACACCATGAGTATCAATGCTAGGGTCTCTGAGCATTGTCAGGTAGAAAGTCTAATATTGCGTCATGTAATGTTTTGAGTGGCAAGGGGATACATTAGATGCTGGTGGACAGGTGAACAGATGCACTAAAGACAGTTATAGACTATCCTGCAGCGTCTGCTGCCAAATCATGTCTAAAACCCCCTCGTCTGACATTGAGGAAGACACTGCTCCCATCTAAAGACTTGATTATATAATGCCAGGAGGCTAGCAGTGTGCCGTTCAGTCTGTGATCTGTATCTGAGACACTCACCTTCAGTGCAAAACCGTACATAAAATTTTGTGTGTGACATGGGAGGGAAAGCATCTACATTATGGACATGCTGTCAAAAGCACCCACTGTTAAATACCAGTGACATTAAGCATCCACTTAGCATGTTATCAACCTCACAAACTAGCTAAAATCATCCTGAGCAACTGGTGAGCAACACCCTGGCAGCCTCCCACAACAAACTAGCGGCATTTAATTAAACAAAATTCTGTTTTAACATCATCAGATCATTACTAATGAAAACCTGCTTGGTAGACTGGTTCACATTGATCATCTCTGCTCTGTGTTGCAACAGCAGAGTACATGGGGTGCATAAAGCTGGTTGTGCGAGGCCTAGTATATTTAGCCCTCTGGCTAAGGCCAACCCAGATTACCGGAACATTCTGAGCGTGAACCCGGCCGGAGCCATTACCTTTTGCGTGTAGAGCATTAGTTTGCCGCCGGGCCGGGCCGGAGTGGGAGGGTAGTTGTTTGTCCCCATAATGTGAGGTTGGTTGTCATTCTTGTGTTTAATCAAAGTGCCGATTATGCCCTCATTAAAAAGCTTTTACTCTCCCTGCGTATGCAGCCTCTGCCTCCAAAGTAATTCCCAGCAGATTTCCCAAGGGGCTTCCTGGCTGAACAACTGCAGTCTTAATCGTTTGACTCTTGGAGTGTCTTTTCAGAACACCTGCCTGTTTCTTACAAACCCATTTCACTTGCACAGTGTGGATGTTGCTTTGCCGATGGATCGTAATAGTTGAGACAAATAATTTGATGGAGCAAGTTCTAAGTGGTGCTTGCTAAGGCAGCCTGTAACTTTTAGTATTCAAATTTGGTACATCAAGTCGCCCGAACCGTTTGTGCTACAGACATGAAGGATACTTCAATATGTGATGCTTGATGAGATGTATGCGACTGGATCGGATGATAAAATGGTGAAAAAAATCCCATAGGCTTATACTGAAGAATCGGAGCCATATCTAGGGATCAGGATATCACAGAGACATAGCAACTTACTCCTAGCAATGCTTAGAAACCACTCAAAATACCATAGCAATAGGCCTTTATTACAGTCCGCGTGTCGTCACATCTGGCTCCGATTATTATTCCTTTATTATCAATGGACAGACGCCAGTTTTGTGAAGAAAATCAAACTAATTTAGTTTAGTTGAACATTGATGCAATAAACGTCAGTGTTAAAACTGCATATTTATACTGATTCCATACCATGTATCATGACTGACAGCGCTGCCAGTGTTGCCAGCAGATTAATGAAGAGCACGCAGATCAAATTACTGCCAGAGGAATACTCGGACTGATTTAATTTTATTTTTAATATTATTTTGTATATTTTTGAATTATATTTATTGTGATTAACGTCCCGCTCTTGTTCACAGTATAATATATGATATTCAATCGTTGCACGCAATCACGGAGAATATAACTCTAAGATGATCAAACTTATTTTTAATTATCGTCTATGGGCAATATTATTTGAACAACTTCAATTTGATGCAATTATAGAGTATTGCATTTTAAACTCAGCGCGTGACAAAATGTGAGCATTGTTTAATACAAGTTTTCCCTGATCCTTTAATTTAATCCTTCTATACAGCCTTTAGTCATAATTAATGTTTGAAGTTTTGGCTAATTCTAATGCTTATTAATGTGATATGTTGTTTGTATAGTTTTTCTCGCTGTTCTGTAATGAAATAAGCTGATCAGACTGTGAAGAATTGCCTATACACATACAGTATGCTTCGCACGCTCCTGTTTAAGTCACGAAATACGCATCGCGATATCGTGAAAACATATTCCTTGGTTTCATAATACTCAATTAATAGTTGTAAACTAAGATTGGTGTCTTTAGAAGACGTATACAGTGGGTACGGAAAGTATTCAGACCCCCTTACATTTTTCACTCTTTGTTATATTGCAGCCATTTGCTAAAATCATTTGTTCATTTTTTTCCTCAATGTACACACAGCACCCCATATTGACAGAAAAACACAGAATTGTTGACATTTTTGCAGATTTATTAAAAAAGAAAAACTGAACTATCACATGGTCCTAAGTATTCAGACCCTTTGCTCAGTATTTAGTAGAAGCACACTTTTGATCTAATACAGCCATGAGTCTTTTTGGGAAAGATGCAACAAGTTTTTCACACCTGGATTTGGGGATCCTCTGCCATTCCTCCTTGCAGATCCTCTCCAGTTCTGTCAGGTTGGATGGTAAACGTTGGCGGACAGCCATTTTTAGGTCTCTCCAGAGATGCTCAATTGGGTTTAAGTCAGGACTCTGGCTGGGCCATTCAGGAACAGTCATGAAGTTGTTGTGAAGCCACTCCTTCGTTATTTTAGCTGTGTGCTTAGGGTCATTGTCTTGTTGGAAGGTAAACCTTCGGCCCAGTCTGAGGTCCTGAGCACTCTGGAGAAGGTTTTCGTCCACGATATCCCTGTACTTGGCCGCATTCATCTTTCCCTCGATTGCAACCAGTCGTCCTGTCCCTGCAGCTGAAAAACACCCCCACAGCATGATGCTGCCACCACCATGCTTCACTGTTGGGACTGTATTGGACAGGTGATGAACAGTGCCTGGTTTTCTCCACACATACCGCTTAGAATTAAGGCCAAAAAGTTCTATCTTGGTAAGAGAATCTATAAGAGAATCTTATTTGTCACCATCTTTGAGTCCATGCGGGCTTTTATGTGTCTTGAACTGAGGAGAGGCTTCCGTCGGGCCACTCTGCCATAAAGCCCCGACTGGTGGAGGGCTGCAGTGATGGTTGACTTTCTACAACTTTCTCCCATCTCCCGACTGCATCTCTGGAGCTCAGCCACAGTGATCTTTGGGTTCTTCTTTACCTCTCTCACCAAGGCTCTTCTCCCCCAATAGCTCAGTTTGCATCCATTTAAGGATTATGGAGGCCACTGTGCTCTTAGGAACCTTAAGTGCAGCAGATTTTTTTTTGTAACCTTGGCCAGATCTGTGCCTTGCCACAATTCTGTCTCTGAGCTCTTCAGGCAGTTCCTCATGATTCTCATTTGCTCTGACATGCACTGAGAGCTGTAAGGTCTTATATAGACAGGTGTGTGGTTTCCTAATCAAGTCCAGTCAGTATAATCAAACACAGCTGGACTCAAATGAAGGTGTAGAACCATCTCAAGGATGATCAGAAGAAATGGACAGCACCTTAAATATATGAATGTCACAGCAAAGGGTCTGAATACTTAGGACCATGTGATAGTTGAGTTTTTCTTTTTTAATAAATCTGCAAAAATGTCAACAATTCTGTGTTTTTCTGTCAATATGGGGTGCTGTGTGTACATTTTAATGAGGAAAAAAATTAACTTGAATGGTTTTAGCAAATGGCTGCAATATAACACAGAGTGAAAAATTTAAGGGGGTCTGAATACTTACCGTACCCACTGTATGTGATGAATTCTACATAAATAATCCACAACAATTCCATGCTATGGGCACAGCCATTGATAGAGGCTGTAGCGGAAGTTCTTTTACGCTACTATTTGAATCTTCCGCTTTTCGAACACGGAAGTGTGATAAAGGCCTATAGCATTTTAAATATCTTATGAATATCTGAATATCTTAGCAACTGCATTGCAACTCCTTGGCAACCATTCACAAGACCCTAGAGGTGTGCGATATGACGATTTTTGATCGTGGACGATAAAAATGTCTCCACGATCTGCTTTTTAAGAAATATTGTAGTATCGTGCTACAGCGCACATTGTCAAATACAGTTCTGGCGCCTCCGTCTCTATATCCTGTACAACACAACATACAGCAGTAGAGTTACTCTGACAGGACACTGCACTTATTCGCGATCGCAAAAGTACATTATTTGCACACAAGCCTTGCTGGTTAAATGTTTAATTCGCGCACTGGTCTGATGTGCGCTTTTTCTGAGCGCATACACCTGAAGCACGCGCACTAAAAAGACTGTCTAACAGCGCCTGATTACTCAACTAACTTATTTTTTGCGCTAATACTGTCAAAACACACGGTTTACATACAGACTCAGTTGGTTATCTCTAAAATGAAATAGTTAAAAGAAACTGATGCGTGCCTGTATATTAGATGCGTGCAGCTCTTAAAGGGACAGGACACTAAACATGCTGTCGATTGTCATTTAAAGGTATAGTTCACCCTAAAATTTAATTTGTCATTATTTACTCACTCACGTTGTCTCATTAACCTCTATTAATTTATTGTGCTGAACCCAAAATAAGGTGCAACCAAACAGTTGCTGGTCCACATTGACTTTGATAGTAGGAAAGAAAAATCCTATGGAAGTCACTGAGGACCAGCAACTGTTTGGTTTTCCACCTTCTTCAAAATAGCATTTATGTTCAGCAGAAGAAAAAACTCATTCAGGTTTAAAACAACTTGAGTAAATGATGGTATAAAAATAAAACATTGACAGAATTGACAGACAGATGACAGAATATTTATTTTTGGGGGTACTATTCATTTAATGTTAACAAAACAACAAAACGCAAAGAGAAAAATCACTCACTATTCTTGACTGAAAAACTTTAATACAGTTGCTTTAGGAATCAGTCTATATAGTGTTTTATTTTTATATTTGTTCATTCAATTTCTTGAATGCACCTGCTAAATACACCTATTGTACCTGAAAATAAAGCACTGTTTGTTTTATTTGTATATTATATGTATTTGTAATGTGTATCTTTGTTCTTATTTTTTAATAAGAAAGATAAAATAATGACAAAGATTTGTATCTTCGCTCCACTTTGGCCTGCCATGCCTTTTTTTTTTGTTAACTTGAAAGGCTTTGTCTTTCTAGTTTGGCTGTAATGCTCAGACAACTTGTAAAACCAAAATAGGAAAACCAACATGAGAAAGAATCATGATATTTCAAAAAAAAAATTGTGATATGATATTTTTTCCATATCGACCACCCCTACAAGACCCTAGCATGATTTCTTTAGAAAATGTAAAAATCTAGTTTCTTAAACATTTGAGTTCCCTATAATCATCAAAATGAATAAGACATTGTCATTAGGTTGCTTTGATTAGAGCTTCTAGATTTTCTGTTGCACAAAGACTTCTCTAAAACCTTGATGCGTCATACAGTGTGTCATTTTCCTTCTCTGTTTTGGGTGTTAAGAAGCAGTTAGAGAATTCATCCTTGCATATTTTCCATTAGAAGTTGGTTAATGTTTAAAGTGTCTCACTGTTTTCCCCCCTTCTTTTCTTTCTCTCTGGCATCCTGTCTTTCTTTGAAATGCACTCTTTTTGTCCTTGCCTGCCGTCTTTGATCACTGGCCAATAAACGGCCTCAGTGCTCGGAGACAAATGTAATATATTAGTGGTGCGTGTTCCCTGGTGTCACCGCTTTAATTGAGAATGTCAGGCTAAAGTTAACGCCAGGCTGAATCTCGACCTCACGTTTAATTGCGCGAGAAAGACGTGCCTAGTAGTGATGTCAGTGACAGGAAGTGTGTGCGTGAGTGTATGAGATGAGTGGGGGTATGCTGAAAGCCCCCCGAGTTGCCTGAACATCGAGCCGTCTGGACGATCAATAGATAGCTCCGTCTCCTCCAGTGATCTGTCTATTTAAGACACCGTTTCTTTCTTTGCTGCCACAGTAATGGAATCTCAGCTAATCCCAGATACAGTACATTAACTCACTCTTTTGCCTCGTCTCTCTCTCTTTCTCCTAGGTGGAAGTGGAGGTGGAGAGCATGGATAAAGCAGGAAACTTTATTGGCTGGCTTCACATCGAGGGTTTGAATTTGTCCGTCGCTCTGGTGGAGAACGCCCTGTCGAAGGTCCACTTCACTGCAGAGAGAAGCTCCTACTACAAGACTCTGCTGTCTGCGGAGGAACCCGCCAGAGAGAGGAAAGAGAAGGTGAGTTTGGTGGAAATCCAGCATGCTTCATGCAGACACGGGCTCTGCTCCAAAACCACCTAGGCAGCCTTTTAAAGCATCATTGGCACTCTGATGGCACAAAACCTGGGCTAACACAGAAGGCAGCAGCGTTATCTTTTAAGATAACTTCTTTTGTCCAAAATCTAAGGTAGCACCAAAACCCTTTTATGCTAAGCCATTTTACAGAGCGGCCATTTTGGCAACACTCCAGTCAGATACTTTATTCATTAGATATTGAAAGATGTTGATAATGTTCAGTCTAATTAAAAATAGTCTATTTTACCCAGTATTTGTTGCTGTTTTTTTTGGGGGGGGGGGGTTAATGCACTTTTAGATCATGTTGGAAACAATTGTAGAATCTATTTGTGTCGCACACCGGGTTGTTGTCCTTGTAGAATGTTTCAAATCAGTCCCTTACAAGTTTCCAGTTCATTCAGGATGCTGCCTTTCAAGGGTATCTTGTATAAATGGTAGAAAGCTGGGCCACCCACTAGGTTTTGGAGCAGGGCTTCAGTCTTCTCTCAGTCACGATCAGAAATTCATGTGTGTCCTGCCTGCATCTGACAAGCAAAGAGATTCATTACTTATTATTCCAGATATCTTCCAGCCCCACTCTGGTAATAAATAATATCTCTTTTCTGCCCAGCATGCTTTGAGCTCCTGGTGCTGAGGCCAGAGCCTGTCATCCATTGTATATGTGAACAAAGAGAATACACAAATCTGTTGTCATGTTGCATTAGTTCAGGCAGAACCTCCAAAAACAGTAGGAGCTGGACAAAAAGCACAGGAATGAGTGTGTAGCTCAGGGGGTGCCACAAGGCTGTCTTTGGCACTATCAGTTTTGTTCTCTTCTCCCCACTAAGCTGTGATTGATGAAACCCTCTTCGTCCCTGATCTCAATCGCTCTCTTCATTTTCATTATGGCCGAAACAGTCCACAGAAAGCAAAGGCCCTGGTGGACAAACAACACTCCCGCCAGCTGTTTCTTCTGTCCTCTATCCCTCAATTGGCGTGAGAGAGAACGGCCCCGTGCTGATAGCAATATGTTCTACTGCCCAAGGCGGCGAAGAGCGTGTTTCTGTCTTCCTTGTCAAATCCATCATTTTCCATCTGTCTCTCTCATTTCAATCTCTCGCCTCTACAAAATATCGCACAGTTCCAAAACATATAGCCGCATATTTCTTTCAAAGGCAGTGTTATCAGCTTCCAGCTCCCGTGAAAATAGCGACCAATCTGAAATGTGCATCCATAGATCTTCCCTTCTGATTGAACTTATGTCTGACTTGCATAAGTTTGAAAAAAGTCAATCTTGCTTGTTTACACTCCCTTACATATGCGCACAGACACTCGCATATGCACACTCACTTGCACACCTCTCTCCCTCAGTGTCACCTCGCTGTAAACAAAGCATGGCATGTTTTGCCCTGACACCTTGAGGAAAGTGCAGTTTGACCCTTATTTCCTGTGCTGTCGCTTTCCCAGTGGGTTGGATTGACTCACTGATTCGCTGGCAGTGAATCAAAGACGACAAGTTTGGTTTGTTGTGCCCCAGTCTCCTACTCTCTGGCCCTGTGGCTGTCTGGAGGGGGCCACCCTGATGTGAGTGTGTTTGAGGAGAGAAAACAGTCGCCACCCATGAACCGGACAGCTGCATTGTTCTCAAAGATTGTAGATGCTTGTTGTCGGGACTGTCCCAATCCATGCTTGAATTTCCCAGGCCACTCTGGATAATGGAAGTAATTAACCCTTAAGGACAAGTGGAAGATGGAAAGGAAAGCTGAGGTCAGCATTTCTTTTCTCTCACTGGCCTTCGCTTTTGCCACTGCCAGGTGTTGATGGGTTTTTTGCATTGAGCAGGGTTTATTTTACTCTTGTTTGTTGTTCTCTTGTTGGTGGATGGGGAAGTGTTAGATGTTTGCTGTCTCAGGTGTCCAGTTCAGAAAGCGACAGTAATGAAATGCACTGGGTCAAGTTTCATTAAAGTACTTTTTCTTTCTTTCTTTTCAACGTTCTTTTATAATGAAAGAAATAAAGAGGTCCATTAGTTTATAATAGTGGTCCAGTGGCTATAAAACTGAGTTAAAGAACCAAAGGAGACCAGGTGATTTTAATGAAGAGGAGCATTGCAGGATTTTGCCTGCTGTGCTTGAGGTTCAATTTTAAGAACTTAAAGAGTTTTCATATTATCAGCAATGGTTAATTTTAGGCTGAAGTTATTTTATTTATATATATATATATATATATATATTTTTTTTTTTTTTTTTTTCATTTTGTACTTTTTTCTTCTTATGTAAGTTTTCAACATTTTCAAGCCTAAAATCAGCTAGCTTTTATATTGGCGGGTTGCCAACAAGTAAGTATATCCACTCACTTCGGGGATCTGCCGTGTGAATAGTTTTTCATTTATATAGCGCTTTTCTGGGTACTTAAAGTGCTTTACATTGTGAGGGGGGATCTCCTCAACCACCACCAATGTAGAGCATCCACCTGGATTATGCGATGGTAGCCATATTGCGCCAGAACACCCACAACACCAGCTTATCGGTGGAGAGAAGACAGAGTGAAGTGCGTCAGTGAATGACACAGTTTTGCTCTGAAACCGGCAGCGCATAGCTGAGATTTATTCTTTTAGTTCAAACGGAAATAATATACAGTATTACAGTTAGTCAATCTAAAACAGTGATTGTGAATAAATAGCTGTCAACCATGTTGGTACGCAAATGAGCTGTCTGAACTTATTTAGTTTTTTTTTTTTTGGTTGCGCACCTGCTCACCACTTATGTGCACCCCTGATTATATTATATTATATTTGTTTTATGTTTAAAGGCCTAATGTGTGGTGGTGTGGACCAGACATTATAATCAAAAGTATCACCATGTAAGACTAGGTCTTGATCTCCTCCCACTACTAATTCATTGTTGATGAGCAGAGACATCTTGGTAAATCTTAACACAGAACAAAGTCTTACATTGTATTTGTGTTTACCCAGTGAAACTGGTCCCATGAACGCCTGCACACTTTTTTTTTAACGCAGTTTCCCTGTAGATTGAGGGAATCCATTTAGAAGTTCCTCTCAATATCATGTGCCGTCAGCGCCAACACTGCTCTAAAATGTAAACAGTTGCTGCATGGAGATGTTGGAGCACTTCTGGTTGCTGAGCAACAGAGTTATGGCTGCTGATTAGAGAGCGGTTTATGACCCAGTGTACACCGAGCCAACCCGCGTTCTCGCATCTCGCAACACAGGCTATTAAAAGAGCCGTCTTGTAATTACAACACACTAATTATGAGGAGGCAAATCTGAAGAGAAGTCAGCTTTCTGTTGAGAACCAAGGCCTTCTGTCATCTCATATCGAAGTTTGGACTACTTCAACAAGGCTCTGGTGGATCGCCCCATGATTCTGGAAAACTGGGACAAACCAACCACTGATTACTATCCTCCCTTAGATCATCATCCTCATCATTGTTCAGAACATCACTGAGCTTGTCTGCCTTTTCCCCTCGCCGCTCCCACGGTCACTCGTTTGTCTTCTTTTTCCTGCCTTTTCTGGTATTATTGGGGCATAATTCCGTCACCAGGGGGTTGATTTCAGCTCTAATAGCCTCCCCAGGCTCTCGTGTGCTTTACAACACTCGTGACAGTGTTCCGCAGGGGTTGAGAAGGGCAGCCGTCTGCTTGTGACATTTAAGCTCGATAAATTTGTATGGTGGGTGAATGCAGCCCAACGCCACGTGTCGTCCACATCTGTCTGAACCGAGGAGGTCCTGGAGAAAGGATGAGAACATATATAAGTCCTTTTTATACTATTAAAAGGATAGTTCACCCAAAAATGAAAATTCTGTCATTAATTACTCACCCTCATGTCGTTCCAAACCCGTAAGACCTATGTTCATCTTCGGAACACAAGATATTTTTGATGAAATCCGAGAGCTTTCTGACCCTCCATAGACAACAATGCAACTGAAATGTTCTCAGGCCCAGAGACGTAGTAAGGACATAGTTAAAATAGTTCATGTGACATCAATGGTTCAACTGTAATTTTATGAAGCTGCGAGAATACTTTTTGTGTACAAAGAAAACACATTTTTTCAACAACTTTATTCAACAATTCTTCTCTGCCTTTATCGAGAGTACCAAAACTCAAAACCACTGTCACACTGACAATTTTAGCCATGTCCTTATTACGTCTCTGGGCCTGGGAACACTTCAGTTGCATTACTCTCTATGGAGGGTCAGAAAACTCTCAAATTTAATCAAAAATGAAGATGAACGAAGGTCTTGCGGGTTTGGAACGACGTGAGGGTGAGTAAATAATGACAATTTTCATTTTTGGGTGAACTAACAGTTTAAGAGACCTCCTAAAACAATCAGACTCTGGTAGAACAGCACTGTAATGTATTTGCAATTCATAGGTGTCTCTCAGAAATTGATTCAGGCGGAATATACCAACTTTCAAATGAGCATCACCGAAGAAAAATGCTAACCTGACAAATCCCAGCTCACTTAATGTCTGCAATGTTTTCTGAAAGAATATTTCTGTTACTTTAGATTTCATTTGGCTGAATCCCTCCTGTTGTGAAGGAATCTTGTTCAAGGACCTCATCAGTGGACAGCTACGCCCAATTTCAGAGGAACGTCTTTGAGTACCAGTTTGCTAGCGAGAAGCAGAACCACGGTGCAATTTTCCTTGAGACACTTGAGTGCCACAGACAATCAAAATATACAAATGAAACCCAAAGGTGCCTAGAAATATTTAAGAAGTTGCAGTTGAGGTTTTTTATTGACGTTGTACTTCTCAGAGTTAGCGAGAAATCCATTGTGCTTTAGTGCAAGCTTCTGTGAGTTGGAACTTTTTTACCTCTGGCTAATCTGGAGCGAGCCAAGGATGAATGAAGGCAGTGGGAGGCTCAGGTCAGTCTAATGGAGCCCGAGTTTTCAGACTTGCGTTACTGCATTAATATTTAACATGGAGATGAAAGAGCAGTGTTCGCTATCATTCTTTAAGAGTTATATTTTGTTCATGTTGAACAATGCATTTTAATTAAAAGCCCTCTTTTAATTTCCGCTGATGGAAGTGATTTCGTCCTGAAAACGGACTTGTCTGAACACACGCATATATCATAATTTCTCTGTTATTAACAATAAAGTGGCCTAAATGAAGTTTTAACGCGTTTTATATCATGCTCTCTTTTTTCAGCTCCGGAGTGAAGTAGTGGCTGTTTCCATGGCAATATTATAAAACGCGACAAGATAATTGCATACATGCCACAGATGAGGTTATCTGAGTGCTTGAGAAAGTAAATGCTATTCTGGAGTTTTCAGGTGTTGGGTTCGCAGTTTTGAATCTGAATGAGTTTTCCCAGACTTTATTCAGTCAGTCATCTTAAAGTACTTTATCAGAGGTGATTTCCTCACTTTGTATGTATGTGTAAAAGTTTTTTTTTTTTTTTTTTTTTTTTTTTTATAAATAACATGCACTGATAAATCATTTACAATAAGACTAGGACACATGTATTAATCAAGTAAATGGGGTCTTGACTTAAGGCAGGTTATATAGAGTGGCATCTCTCCTTCTCTTTCTCTCTCTCTTCAGTGCCTGTGCTTGAGTTGCTGTAAATTGCATTAAGTGCTGTGTAGAAATGGCATTAAAAGGGAAGTGTGTGATTATGCATGTATTTCCATTCTGTTCCTCACTCCTCTCACCACTGTCATCGTTGCCTTCTAATTTAACAAATGGAGGGCAGGCTGTGTCAGACAGGAACAACCAGAGCACTGTGGTGAATCACAGTAAGAGTTATCCAATTAGACACAGCCACTCTCCCTGGAGGCTTGCGCTAAGGCCTGCTCCGCCACAACAGGGACTTGGCCGGCTAAAGAGAGACAACAAACATGGCAGGACTGATGTCTCTGATGTAAAACATTGGCTGTAAACACATCAGCATGCATACGCAGACTCCTGAACCAATCAAATTTGAGTGTTTGTCTCAAATATTCATGTGAGTTTCAGGCTGCACATTAATTATGGAGTTATTTAACGGTGCCTGTTATTTTAAAATTTAGATTTTTTTTTTTTTTTTTTTTTTTATATATTACTTTTTTTTGTTTGTTTTAGTGGCAGTTGTCTTAAGATTCAGTCAAGATATATATATAATGTGTGTATATATGCAAATATTCAAAACTTATAGTGTTTTTGTTTGCTTCTGCTTTTGACACTAATCATTAGAATACATCAAAACTGATATTAATATTAACATTTTTAATTGTATCTAATATATAGATTAAGACCAAATTTGAATATTTTTGGCTTTTTTGCCCACTCTCACTATTACACTAAAGCACAATTTTTGGTTTTTTTTTTTCTATCTTTGTCACAAAGCAGAAATGTTTTTTTAGCAGTACGTTTAAAGCAGTCAGTTTTCAAAAATATTGTATCTCATTTATTAATTCCGCAGTTAATTCCCTGGCGTGAGCGTTATCATATCGTAATTTAATGTACATCTTAAGAATTCATTGCATTAAGTCTTGCTGCTCTCTTTCATCGCGGTTTCCTATGTGGCAAAGTTTACTCAAGTGCTCTCCATGCCAAATCAGAACAAAACGCCTTGCAGCATGAATCTTGAACAAACAAGAAAAAGCTCTTTGCACTCTCATGGCGTCTGTGTTTCCTTTTCCTCATCTTGAATTCATGAACGATTGTGGTCTTCCTTGATACATAGGAATGAGAGAGCCTCCCCTGGCAGAAGCAGTGATTATGAGCAGCACGAAGAGTTCGTTCAGGTCACCTCTACGTTACGGATGAGCGTAATCCATCCACAAACCTCTATCTGTATTTGCTCTCTTTCTGAACCTCCCGCGTGCTTAACATGGATGTTTTTGCATGGAGTATTTTCTGGTTTTTGTTTTAAACCCACGCACAGAAGTTTTGTTGTGCTAAAATGTTTGGCACAACTGTGTGGACTGTGTTCCTGCAAATGTGCTAATAAAGATCTCTGCAATGGTTTCTATTGCAAAACAAAAGTTGAATTGAGTATTTACGCACCCAAGTGTTCTTGGCTGGCAGGAAAGCAAATTGGGTCTTTCTGCGTCAACAAACCCTACAAAAAAAGTAATTAATTCAACTCACACTTTTAGTAAGGAAGCTAATTAATGTTGTGGTGACACTTAGCTATGGCTTCATATATATTAGCAATAACACTATCCTTGCCAGCCCATATGTCTTTGTTTTTGCTGAAATATTTGTTCCAGACTGATTGTGATATAGAGTTGAGTGCTTTTTTTATCTATCAATACTCTCTTTGTCTGACCAGTGTATGTGCAAGAATGATGACACAAAAGTACCAACCAGCCCCTGCGCTAACATTGCCAGTGTTTAGCCTGAATGGTGGTAATTAAAAAAAAAAAAAAAAAAAAAAAAAAATATCTGGAGTTTGTCGTGGCTTAGCAAAATAAATTGTAGGCTATTCTGCTTAGTTTTTCTAAGAGTATGAGGTACTTTTGATCATGCAGTCATATTATGAAAAGATGATTAATTATGACACTTATTATACAGATACAATATGGTTAAAATGGATAACTTTTTTCATGTAGTAGGTTTCATGGACTACATGTACTTTTACAGCATTTGTTAATCTAGATTAATTCTAATTTCACTTGTTCTAATACACTTTTGACATTTCAAGTTGTATAAATCAACATGTAATGTATTATAAATTCACATGGATGGACAATCAATAATAGTGTATTTGTAAGTTAATATTACTAAATGCTGTAATAAAGAGTGGTAATACTTTTGGGATCAGTTCTTGCTATTAACTAGCTGCTTATTAGCATTAATATTACTTGCATACTGGATGATTATTAATACTTATAAAGCACATATTAATGCTTTGTTCTGCATGACCATATTTTAGATATTTTAATGTCAATACATAAACTTAACTACCTTAATAACTATTAATAAGCAGCAAATTAGGAGTTTGAGGAAACAGTCATAGTTAATAGTTAGTGAGAATTGGTCCCTAAAATAAAGTGCGACCAAAATAAGTTTACTGTTGGTCCATGATGACTAATGAATTAAAATAAAGTTAGTTAGTAATACATAAACTAATGCCAGAAATTTGTCATAGGCTGATGCTAATCGGTTGTAGAGATAGTCATGCTATGCTAAGCTAACAACAAGAACCAGTTTTTTTTTTCTGCACTAAAATCTGTTGCCTTATGTTGTTCCTTTGCACCCAACTTAAGTGCCACTAGAAAAAAGTGCTAAATTCTATGGGGAAATGTGTCCTATAGAAAAGCTGTGCCTCCTGGGAAATTAATTTCTATGTTTTGACTTATGTTCACAAATACTGGTTTTGCTTTGTTGGAATATGTAGTGTGTGTGTGTGTGTGTGTGTGTTGACATTAGGTGCTGTACTCTTGCTTACCTCAGTAGAGGGCAAGAAAAAGATCATCTCTCTTGTCACACAAAGGGGAAAAGCTGAGAAAGGCTATTTCATACATCTCATGGATTATGTAAGACGCACATTTCTGCATAGAAAACGTGCTTGGGTCATCTACTCCTAACACACACTTCACGTACACACCACCACATAAGCAATTCTTAACAGCCCTGAAGGCAACCAGGGCTCTTTATAACCACACACGTTTTCCCACAAATCTTCAGGTGCAGTTTCAGCAGTCCGTCACATTTATTCGCAACTTGCCTCAGCAGGCCTTTATTTTTCTACTGAGATGCTAACTTATAATGTTTTAATAATGAGCTAATGATATTTTTTATATTTTATGGCATTTTTTATATTTCTATTTAACAGTTTTCCTTATTTGGTCCCCATTTTGTAAGTACAACTTGACCCACAAAGACATTTACTCAGACATTTTGTCTTGCACTCACTCAGACTCAGGCATGCAAGCATGAGGAACTTTGAACACTTAACATCAATGCCAGCTTGAAGGAGAGCCAGAGAGTGCATACATGGGCAGACAGGAAGTAGTGACAGACCGGCCGTGTAAATACTCAATCTACACAGACACGAAAATCCATCCGCATCGAGACAGGATTGTCAGGCATCTGCATACATGCAAGAAGACATCTAGCTCACGCTGCACTTCTCATGCACATAGGCACACATACATACAGATGTGTGCAAACACGAGATGTCACCCTGACTTTGTGTCCTTGGCCACTCTTCCACTTGTTTATGGGATATCCCTCTAGGCTCTTGACGGACACTCTTTTAGGCAGGTTTGTGGTTCACCCGAGCAGAAAGAAATCCATAACACTAACACTAGTTCCATTCTCTTGGGGGAAGCACAGTGTATGCGTGTTTGTCTGCTCAGACTGTAATTAGATATGACATCGCGAATTGCATTACTGCAGAGAACACAAATGATTGTGTTTGCAATCGTTGCATATATGGCTCTTGCTCTTTTTTTTTCTTTTTTTTTGAGGGATTTCCAATGCGGATGAGTTTGAAGGACAGTTGCCCTGCAGTTGCACAGAGACATTTGCCCCTCGAGGGAGACTGCAGACCAAGAACGGACATTTTTCTGCCTGAGTTGATGGCAGTAGTGTTTTCTGTTCTTGGTTCTGCAATGTCAGAAGCCTTTGAAATGAAAAGATCTGCTTGCATTTGGCAAATCCATGTATCCAAAACACTGGAAGTCAGTGGATAGAGCCAGATGGTTTAAAGCTGATGTTAAATCATAGACTATATTTAGCTAATAAGCATTCCTGGACTTACTGTGCACGACTCATTGATTTTTACTTTTTGTTTTACACGTGTATATACAAAGAGATTAAAAATTGCTAAAAATAATGCTCTATGTTTTACAATATTCAAAGTATGATACAAAATATGTTCAGAGTACAAATATGCCATAGACACTTTAGGCTGTCTTATACGCTTATTCAAGTTTTCATTTTTAATTTACTCAAATACTGAAATTCGGTGGATGGACAGATGGGTAGATAGATGTGATGTATAGATGGGTGGGTAGATGAGATAAATTGATGGGTTGATGGATGAGTGGTGTGCAGGTGGATTTATGGAGAAAAATAGCTAGTAAGCCAGGTTCCCCATTCCTGATTTCTTTCTCAGATTTTTTTTCGAGTTATTCTTCCAGAAGGTTCTAAATATATATTATAAAAATAATGAGCTTCTTTTTATTTGCACTCCTAGTGACAGTATATTCTAATATTGTAGTGAATCGAGTCCCTCTGTCTCTGCTGCCTGGGGATATGACAGTAAAGGAATACATAAACTGTCTACTTGTCCTTTAAATTCAGCAGTGTTTAGATCTAAAAGTCACTAGCTCTGAGATCCACACATCTGTGCGATGAATGAGATTGCATTTCTGCTCCTTCCAAGTGGAGTTAGACATACACACACAGGCATGGCATTTCCCTCTAGCCTGCTGACATTTGCTCCTTTTTGGGAGTACAAACTCTCCACCGCCAAAACGTTTAGTACCCTCAACTCGGCTGTCGCTTCAGGTGTCCTCTCTAATCGCCTGACAGTAATTAAAAAGAGTGGACCTTCTCTTGTGCGTGCCCACTAACATTTGTGGAGAGCAGACACTCCTGACTGTGTCTTTGATGCTTTTTGGCGGTGGGCGGCCCCTTCATTCCTGGCTAATAAATGCTAAATATTTGTATCTTGCTGGCAGAGTTTGCTACCATCCTTTCTGAATCATCACGTCATTCCAACCCTTCTCACAGCCGGTCCATTACAAGACTCCAGCAGCGTTACAGCTGCTTTTTACAGGGAAGTCTTTTATGTGATAACTTCCCTGAATCAATTTAAGCTCGTCGACAGCTTTCTTCTAAACCGAGACACATTTTCAGAGGCCTTTTGTCTTATTTGGTTCAAGTGTATTAAGTTTCTCACAACAGCATCGTCCAGAAATGTGTCTGGAGCCTCCTGGGCCTAAAACCCATCATTATACGGCATGATAAGACCACCTCAGAGAACCCAGGCTTTCAGCAAACGGATGAATTCTCTCGCTCTTTCCACCTGCATTTCTCTCTTTCTCAGGTCACTGTGGCTTTTTCTCTGTCATGCACACACATACCCCTGAGAGAGCACAGTAGACAGGTTTAAGCCAGCGGTTCTAGGTTTGGGGACTCAGCGCAGGGTCCTCAGTGCAGGGAGAGGCTATTCTTAGATCCGCTGCCAATTCCCCTCATAAATGCATCCACTCACTCTTCCTCCTGTTTTTACGCTCTCGTTCCCTGCTTGTTCTCCTTGCAAAGCTGCTCTTCTGTTCATTCAGATTGCAGATTGCTGATTTATTTGCTGCACTTAAGTAAGTAAAATGGCAGCAAGCATCTTGTGCATGAGGAAAAAATTTGCCTTTGCAACTCCAGGGCTTCAGTTGCCATCATCTCAGTCTGCATTTGGTAATGGGTGAATTTTTACAGAAATGTTCTGGGTTCAATACAAGTTAAGTGCCGTCAACAGCATGTGTGACATGCTGTCAATTTACCATGGAAAATAATTTTGACTACTTCCTCAGGTTGTAAAACTAAGCAGAAATACACTTGCAAACAGAATTTCTGAAAGCCAGGCATTGATCTGCAATAAAGTTAGCATATAGTTTTGAAAGTTCATAAAGTTCAGTTTAACATTTTGTTTCAACTGTTGCCTACAGATTTCAGAAATTCTCCATAATGTGTCCAAATGATATATTCAACTAAACGTATAACAGCGTTTTTATTTTAAAAAGAATGTAACTAACACATGAACAAGAAAACTTTAGTCTCACAAACCTCAAGGTAAAATGGTAGCAATTTGAGTCGAACAAATAGGAATAATTTACATTTATTCATTTAGCAGATGCTTTAATCCTAAGCAACTTGCAAATGAGGAATACAAGAGATTTATCATAAGTGCTAGCAGTGCAAGGTTTCACATCGTCTAGAACAGTAAAAGTTAGATGGAGGGATATATACAGCAAGTATGGTGATTTGATTTTACAAACTGAGGGGCAAGTCAATATTAATTGACAGCATGTCACATGCTGTCCATAGAGCCTAACTTGAATCAGAAATTTTAATAAAATAGTTTTTCCTCGCTTTCTCTCCCCATCTTTTTGTCATTTCGTATGTATTTGATGTGATTCCCTCAAGGCTTTAGTGTTATATCTGTCATTGAATGCAGGCAAGTGTGGCAGTTGTATTATTTGTGTGTTCGCGGACTTGTTCGCTCGGGTGCTTTCATGCGTGTGTGTTTCTGTTCGTTCTTTGACATTCCATCGCCTGTAGAGTTGTAGCAGGCCGTTATGTTAAGACCCCTCAGCATCAATCACACACAGCTCCCCTCCATTGTCCCAGACCATCAGTCTCTCATGACGACCCCCCCTGACCCCAGTGGACCGTGGGTTTAACATCCAGACATAAATCTGACCGTGCTGGACTGTGCAAAGAGCGATTTTGGGTTGCAGTTACAGAACGCCACAGGCTCGTTGACAGAAAGAGCCATTTCTTCAACAGGAAAGCAAGTGGGCTCTTTTTCATGTGCTGTCAGTGTTTGTTGGGGCAGAGAGTGAAAGGAAGTGGCTCAGAGCCTGTCTGCTTCTGCGATTCTATTAAACACGGCAGCACATGGCCAGGACTGCACTGTACGCTCGCACAGGAAACTCAATCAAGAATCGATCAAATTGAATCTGAATCAAATTAGGGTGTCAGATTCACCTGACAACTTCCTGTTTTCAGTAAATCAGAGTCAGAGTGAAGGGTCACTATTTGAATGTTTTAAAGGGATAGTTCACCCAAAATTGAAAATGCTGTCATGATTCATTCACCCTTCAGCTGTTTCAAAAAAAGTTTTTTGGCTTCCATGGAACATAAACAAAAAATAAAAAATAAAAGTTGGACTCGAGCAGCCATCACATTCTTAAAAATAATACTTTTTGTGATTCATGCAGTTAAAGAGAATTTTGGAATATCATGCAGGTAAATAAATGATGCCGATTTTCATTTTTGGGTAAACTATTTCTTTAAACTGCACTTTTCTATTTGAATGCAGAGTTCTAGAGTGATTTCTTTTGCTCTACTCAAACAGCATTTTGTCTACCCTGAAGGAGTCGCACTGTTATGTAAACACGTACTCAGGCTTCACTTCCTCTTTTCATCTTTCTCTCATGTGCTTCTCTTTCTCTCTCCCAGCATGCAACTCCCTTTTCTCAGTATTCCCCCTCTCTCTCTGTCTCTCATCTGTGCCGTGGGCTTGCAGCCAGCCATGTTGTTTGAATGTGTGTGTGTGGGATGTGACTGGTTTTAGTGGGCTACCAGGCCTCCTTCAGGACGTAAGTGTCCCCCTGAAGAGGGGCTGTCGATGTCAGTCCAATTTTCCTCTCTTTGTCATCTTTCCTCCTTTTTACTATCCGGCTCCTCAGCATCTCCATGTGTAAAGACAGCTAAACGCCTATGTGTCAGATGCAAGCGAGTCGATGAGCAAAGCTGCGAGAGGTGGAATATTCGATCTGAGAAAATGAAGAGGCTGCTTTACAAGAGATAAACTGTAGTCATGACAACCCGGCATCAAGACATGCTGGGTTAAATAAACTTGATTATTTTGCTTTTAATTTGCACACGTTTTTGTGTGCTGATTCCTTTGCAGAGGGAAACAGAAAGAGAGAAATAGTAAACCTCTTTAGGCCAGGGTTGCGTAAACAGAATTATCGGTTTATTTGATAAATGGATTTGTGTGAAGTAGACTTCACTTGAATTTCATGTCCTTCCCGGAAGCCCTCTGTCATGACTGAGTCTGATTAAAACGTATGTCGCATGTGGTTATTTCATGTGGTGAAGTGTGGGCAGACAGCAGGTAGGCAGGCTAGCTGGAAATAAGCCGCTTTAAATAGCTCCGCTTCTAGTCTTTACGGCAAATGAATACTGATTTGGAGGGCTTTTATTTTTCTCAGCTTTGTACAAACATCAGGAGGGTTGTTCGGAATGGAATATTAGGACTCCTCCAGTGCATTTGATTCTTTGAATACATTTTCCTTGCATTGGTAAAAAAAAATGTTGTCTTGGTATGGGCAGAATAGTCAAGCAGTTCTTCAAG
Organism: Barbus barbus; assembly: GCF_936440315.1. Classification (NCBI taxonomy): domain Eukaryota; kingdom Metazoa; phylum Chordata; class Actinopteri; order Cypriniformes; family Cyprinidae; genus Barbus; species Barbus barbus. The sequence goes on from NC_136717.1 coordinate 13,882,122, forward strand.
AGCTGATTTAGCTTTAATACACTTGCTGGTGAAATGGTAATTCACCTTATCTCTTTTTTAATGAATGTTTTAGAATATATTGTGAACAATTCACCCATGCATGTTTCATTTATTTTATTTATTTTGACCTCGTAAACTCAATCTTCCAGTGAAATGATATACTTTTCTCGTTACGCATACCAGACTTCTCCCATAATTAAGTCTGCTTAAACCCGCCCGTTTCTTACTATCGACTGTAAACTTGCATTCAGATCGACCGCCTTCAATCTAAACAAATGAATAGAACCAAATCCCATTCTTTATTTTTGTCTTACTCCAGTGTACATCACAATATGAACAAAATTACTTCGAAGTTGGATGAGTTTACAGAATCCTTTTAACTTTAAGTCAGCTTTTTGGTGTTTAATTAACCAGATAATTCTGGTGACTGTTTTTTGCATAAGTCATTTTTAGCATGTGTTTAAGCATTCTGACACCAACGCTGCTGCAACGAGGGCCATTGTTTCTGGTGATTTCTTACCTTGACAGTGCAGAAATTTCAGGCTGGTGGGAGTTTGTAACGGCTGACAGGAGGGCGGTGACATTAGCGGTGTAAGCCACGGTATAAGCCGAGCAACCGCCACTGCATCCCAACAGCTGCTGTCTGTGATATGAGGCTGAAGAGAAGCTCCCCGCATGCTGACATCTCGCAGCTGTTGATTCCCAAAGTGCCATGCCACCTGGGCACTTTTAATGCATAAATTTATCCGCTAAGTAACCACATCCAAGACTCCACGTCCACCTCTGCTCCACACACCCCTCCCCTCTGCGTTTCACCCCAAGTCACCCCATCCTAAGTTGGGTGGGTTGGAAAACGCTGGATTTATCCATCTTACAGCTTTGTGTGTTTACAGATGAGTGAAGTGTGATTATGCTAAGTGAGTTTATAGCCCTAGCTCAATGTTTGCAGGTTAAATGGATGCTGACAGTGTAGGTCACTTAGTTGATGTGTTTGTCAGCATCCGTGAGTAGATTGATGTGGACTTTGGGACGTGTGATGGATGGTCGGTCTGCCCTTTGTCACCGGATGGACCCGTGTGTTTGAGTACATTTGAACCAGAAAAAGTGTGACTGTTTTTCCCTCACGTCTAGTATAATGGTGCTTTGCAGTCAAATTAGCATGAAATGTGTTTTTTTTTTTTTTTCTTCTCATTACACAGATGTGCGTTTACCTGGAAAATGTGTAAGCTGTCGCTTGTAGTTAATAGTGGTAGTTAATGCCTCGTGATTGATATGTGGAATTGCTCAGGCTCTTGGAAGCATTCATGTTAACACACCAGCTACATGTAGACACGAAGTTGAAAGTGTGAATGGCATGCAAATGTCTTCAAGGATATACAGCTTTTTCCCCAATTCCTCCCTTAGACTAGAAGGGCTTACTAGAAAGCCAATTAGATTTCAAAAAGCATTCCTGGACATGACAGTTTAAAATTTCTCATTGGCCAATGTCTGGTCATATGACGTGATCATTGAAATCGATGCATTTGCAGTGTAAATGTGTTTAATACCTCCCATCCTATAATACATTGGTGCAACACCCCATTAGTACCTTGCCCTTATACGTCTTATTAGCATGCAGAGTAGCGAAACATTTCTGTCATTTACTGCGTCTGGATCTCGTGTCCTGCTTAGATGTGAGCGTGTGCCGGGGTCAGAGGTAGTAGCTGTCAGATGTCAATCAGGAGGAGTTCAAAAGAGGAAGGCTTAGTGCTGTTGTCATTCATGGATCTTTTCACATTGATTTTCTTTTTCTTTTTTTTCTGTCTTCTTACCCCAAGGATGCATTCTAATCGGCTTCACATTTTAGTTACGAACAGAATATGATTGCATTCCGTCATGCTCTTGCTGTTTTTATTTAAATATTTAATCAGTGTCAAGTAAATTTTTGTATTTGTATAGTGCTTTTCAAAATGCAGTGTGTAAAAGCTGTGCACTCTGATGTTGATAAATGGGAAATTGCACTTTAAAGGAGGGACACTGGAAATAGGCACATTGATCCAATGCAATGATTTTATTCTGGAAGGTGCTCTAAATGCTTTTTTTAGTATCATGCTAATATAAATGACCACTTCAAGTCTCTCAACATGTCATTTTGACAAAATAGCACTATAGAATAATTTAAAGGGGGGGGGTTGTATTTACTGTAATAGCTACATTTTCTCATAAGATAAAAACAAACTCAGTCAAACAAATCAGAAAAAAATATTAGTGATGTCATCCTGAAGAGTGCAATACAGCTGTGACTAAACCTCTTCTGCTTCATTCTCTTGCGATCGCGTACTTGTATCTATATCAGGGTTGTTGCTTTTGCATTGTATTTCTGCAGTGATCGAATCATTATATTATCGATATAGACAGCATGTCCATCTGGTGTTAAAAAGCATTCGACGTAAAGGCATGTCTGTCTTGTTAGTCATTCCATACTGCTGATAGCTTCATCAATATGCACAGACGAATCGAGCAGACGGGCATCATGGGTCATAGACCTTAATTGACTCAGCTAAAACTCCCTGATGATGTATCCCACCTCTCAGATTACCATTCAGTTTTTCTTGATGTGCCTATACAGTCCAGCACTGCATAACCCACATATTCAGCTGAGTTTGGGATGGGCCCAATCAGAATTGGGGGAGGAGATATGGTGGTATGTCTCCTGAAATCCATCTGCCGACATGTTTCTTTTCCTGCTTGATAACCTTGGTAGATATTTAGCAGTTTCAAGGTGTGGTAGAGTGCAAGAAACTATTTTTGTTTTGGTCATTTATTTTTTCTTTATTCATCACATGCCTTATTATGCATATTATTCTATTGTGATATGTTGACATGCTCTTGAGGATGAACTTGACCTTCAGCCTCCACATCCCAGTTACCATCTGTGTGTTTCCAACCAGTAGACTCTGATAAATATGATACCTGAATGTTTCTAGAATACAGTTTTTACTCTGTTTGAATTTCCTCAATGTGTCAGATATTGTATGTTGACTTGAGTCCAGTTTAAGTGTGTTTTTATCCAAGTATTACAGTGGAATACAGAGTCTTCCAGACTGCTAGACAGATTTACTGAAGTATGTCCCTCTTTAGAAATGTGAATCATTTCACTTTGAAGAACTGAAGCACTGCAAGCAAAAATTGCATTCAGATATTTTCAGAATTTAATAAACCATCTGGTTATTCCTGTACAGTATTTGTCCTGGAATGGAGAGAAAATAGAATTTTACTTACTAGGCTTTAACTAGGCTTTTTAATGGCCATCTCTTAAATTAGATATTTCCAGTCATACACTGCTGACAAAAGATTTTTTTTTTTCTCTACGTCTTCGGACTCACATCTTAGTATTCCAAGTATCCAATTAATGCAGCAGCTCCTGAGTTTAAGTGGACTTTGTGAAAGACGTTTGTGTGTGTTGGGTGAGTGTGCCATTATGTCTGACGCAGAAGTGTCAGAAAGAGGCTTCTCTTGAATTAATGAGCCTTTATTTCCAAAGGTGCCTTCATTATGAATATAATAGACGCTAAATTGATTTACCAAGTATAATTTGATTAAGCATGGCTCTTGATTTTTTTTTTTAAGCATTACTAGATGGCTATGTGACCAAATGAAAGCTCTTAAAAAGCTGAATTAGTTCAAGTTTTACTTTATTTGTTTTGCTGAAAAAGACAGCCTGGTTACCTGCCTCGAGTGCTTATGGGTATTGTAGTTCTTCTCCCTGGCTCACTGTAGTGTTTGATGCATAACTCTCTTGGATGTAGATTAATTTGGCAGGTTTTCCGGTACGAACTGGGACTATATGTTTGCTGCTTTCCCTTGGGCCCTGTGTGTTTGTGTGGATGCACTCTGGGTGTTGATGGGGATTCGCTCTCGCTGGGCGGAACACACTCTATTGGAATTGACACGCTGTCACCTTTCATCAGCGTTTGGAACGGCCCCCTCCCCTGAACTCGGTGTGTGAGAGAGGCAGTTTTTATGAATGTAACTCTGCTGTATCTTTAGTCCCTGAAGAGAAGTCTGACCTCTCCATGAGTGCTCAACACAACAGGCACAGACACACTAACATACTATTGACAAAAACTGCTGCTTCCAATGACTGATACTACTATTAATAAATGTTGTGCTTTATTTTAAGGTCCAGTTCCACTAACTCCTAATTTGCTGCTTATTAATAGTAAGGTAGTTGTTAAGTTTTGGTATTGGCTAGGATTAGGGATGTAGAATATGATTTATTTAAACTATTCTTCTCCCTCATTCACCCTCGTTAAATTACAGTTAACTTTGATAAGCTTTCCTTTGCCCATTTTATCTGAAAGAAATGTCCTCATAAAGTGGGCAAAATTGATTTGATATTATTTCTATGTGGGCTCGGATGAATTCCCTTCTCTTTTATAAAGTGAAAGTGCTCAGTAGTGACAGCCAGTGGAAAAGAGAGCCTAATTTGAATTTATATGATTTGATTTGAATTGTACTATTGATAACATTAGTGTAACATTTCTACAATGGTTACTGTTGACTTGAATCAGTATAAATGTATCATCTGTATCCTCTATGGGTACCATGACTCTGTGTCCAAGCCACAACATTTTATCATATTTTTGTACAATGTCCATTATAATTGTGTAAACTCTAAAACTTGCTTTAGAAATTAGACGAGCCAAATTCTGCCTCAGAAAATTGTGAACGACAATTGTAGTTAAGGAAAGTTTACAGTGGTTTTAAGGAGAGGTGGAACAGTGTTTCATTAGCAAAAATATAGGGTCTTTGTAGTTGCAATTTAAATTGCTGTATTCATTTGGAATGTGTGATCACAGATGTTTATCATAATTTTACCATAGTTTCAAACTGGATTTATCCAATCAGTGAGTTTCTCATTAGCCCATGTTAGAGGCACGTATTTCTGCTTCTGTAGGCCTGTTAATGTGGGGGGTTTTTTTGTCCTTTGAGGATTGCGGTTAGCGTGCAACAAAGCTGTCGTTTCAATCGTCCCGTCTCTCACTCTGTCACACTTGTTTTTTGTGGCTTATTGCTATGAATTTAGGCCACAGGCAGCTCAATGACAGAATACATCACAAATCCTTTCTCTTCATGACCCCGCCCAGCAGCAGTCATATACCTGCACTCATGTGGAACAAACAAGAATGGTTGGTTGCTCACAGAAGGTCATTTGCCCAGGGTGCAGTGTGCCTCTTTGAGTCATTGTGTATGTTTGTGGCTTCTTTTGTGCTTTTGCAGCAGAGGATATATGAGAGTGGGTTTTTGCATATGTCCGCTCGTTCACGCGTGTCTCAAGTGCCCTTGCCTCGACGCCGCGTGTCAGAGGTCACGTGGCCGCAGGAAGCACGGGGTCTGCACTGACCAGCGGTGCCAGAAATGACATTGTGACAGTCGGCACTGTAACGAGTGTTGACACTCAAATCTGGGTGACTGCGATTGGTCCTCCCAGGTTTGATTATAACTTTGTATTACTGTGCCAGGGCATTGTGGGTAGTGGGGTCAGACTAGTGTCCTTGCTGTGGAGTGGTTTGCTGTGTTTAAATCTTCATTAACCCTAAAGTTTTCCCCAAGGAATCATTTTCTTCCATGTTCCCTTGTTTTTGTCATGCCTCGGGGGAAATAATCGGATGTAATTGGGTAGTTTGACCCTATAGTTTATCATTTGGTGGCTGGGTTTGCAAGGCTTATTGCATGTCACCAGCTGTATTTTTACATACATCTATATTAATTCACAGTCTGGTGGTGAAATTGGTCTGTAAATGTCGGCCTTGCAGTCCTGGTGGACATAATTAGCTAAAACCAGCACCGTGAGGAAGCGCATATAAAAGTCTGGTTTGTAATTAGCTGCCTCCTGCTCTCTGGGAGAGAAACAAATTAATGGAATAACGGGGAAAACTTCAATAGCTGATGAATATCATTTGCTAATAAAGCCTCCGAAATGAAGTAAGGGGTGGTTGCGTAAGAGCCTGTTAATTTGTCGTGTTTGTATTTCGTAAAAGACTCAACCTTCAGCGCTTGGTAAGCAAAACAAACTGCTTTGACTGCACGCACGCAGGGGCTCTTTTCTTGACATTTCATAAAGCATTGAAGAAGAACTTCTCGTCCTTAGTTTTGGCACATTGCTGAAATCCACACTCAAATTCATGCTTTGCCACCACAATTCTTAATGAGCTCACTCTTGCTTCATGATTCTCTGCCCTCTGTCTCTGGCGGCATTGCTGAAATCTAGCCAATACCGCCTGTCATCCGTGAAGTGCAGAGGTCATTGTGACCTTCTCACGGGTGGGTAGATAGGTTACCGACCCATCATGTGAATGTGAAGGAATCATCAACAAACGCAATGTCCACACTGATGCCAGCGGATTAAACCACTCAGATTTTGTTCGGTCTGAGGTGTTAATAGGTTTAGGTGAACATGAAATCAAAATTAACCCCATTTACTTAATAAACAAAATGCTATGTAGCTGTGGTGTATTGGTCATTTTTAGATCCTGGTTTAAACTGGAAAATGTTTTAATTTGTCAACAGCTCTGGGCCAATTATGAAGAGAAACCAAAAGAAGAGGTGGCTCAGCTCACTGAGGAGAAGGAACGTGTGGCGAAATACAGAGCCGTCTATGTCACCGAGATCACAGATGGACTGCACTTCTACGCACAGGATGTGGAAACCGGTGAGTGCTGCCCTCATTTCTAAAACCAATGGAGAAACGGTGGCGTCCATGCAAACGTGGTCCAGTTAGTCCCTGCTGGTACATGCTGTAACTACAGGCAAAAAACATCTTTCCCTATTCTAAAATAGCTGTAAGCTCAGGTGAAATTATTTATTTCCTCTACCTAAAAATGTCAATAATTAAATTGCGTGAATTGCTTTTCCATAGTTTCCAAATATATATATATATATATATATATATATATATATATATATATATATATATATATATATATATATTATTATTTATTTTTATTTTTTTTTCATAGCTCAAAATAGTTGCTAGTGAAGTGTTTGTGTACATTCTTGTTGGACATCAGTTAGTCTGTATTTTCATGTCATTGTCCTGCAGCTCTAGAGTGTTTAGTCATGTGACATTAATGGCACAGGTGACTGGTTTAAAATGAAGAAAAAAGGGCAAATATATCAGAATGCAAGTCGCATTCTGCAGTTGTAAATGTGAATGCTAACGTATGGCATTTTACTGATTAAACAGTCAGCAGCAAAAAACCGTCTGAATCACAATTTAAATTGGCTTCCTTCGTTATGTTTGGATGATGAGCGCTCAGGGTTTTACACTAATGGGCATCTAATCCAACTCCACATTCCACCAGGCATGATTATGACATCATACCTGAAGGGCTTTCTTCATATTCCAGATATGATGATTATTAAATGTAGCCGCTCCAGCAAATTCCAGTTAGGAAACATTGCAGGTTGTGTGCGTTGCCCTCTAAATGCCCTGAGTGATCTCTGTGCTCAGTGTGATAGCAACTAGTCATTGAACATGACATTTAAATCGCCCTTGGTAGTGACCTAGTCCATGATGGGGCAACCGTCCTGATATTCAAAGAGATGTTTTAGTGAATGTGATGTTTAGTGATGTTTTAGTGAAAAAAGTGAAACATTTTTTACTTTTTCCCTCTCTTCCATTTATATTTTCATATAATCTTGTATACACACACATTAGGACCAGAAGAAAGATCCTAATTATGCACACACACTTGTTGTTGCATAATTAGGGTCTCGCTACATGTTCCAGTGGCAGACTTCATTGGCAGGACCATAAAATTGACTTCCGTTGTCTCTTAATGCTTCTTAATTCGCAAATTAATTAATTTGCATGAATTTATAATAAATCTGAGGCTTGCTTTGCCAGGAGCGTGACAATCCTATCGCTTTGTGTGCCGTTTGTCTTCAAATAACTCCATCTCAGAGACCTGCAGGTGTCGAAACACGTTTAAAAACAACTAAGGGAAAATGTTAGAAAAAAGGGTGAGATTGTGGCCACCCTCAATTTATCACGTTAGATCCTCAGATGACCTTTAACCCCTGCAGGTTGCCCTGAGAGGAAATGAAGATGGCTATGCCACGTCTAGTAACCATCACACCAATGAATACCAGCAGCAAGTCACACACGCACATACACATACATACACTCGGCTCTTTGTGAGGTAATTATTCAGGTTATCTGGTTAGCTGCAGGAGAAAAGCAGGTCACAGCAAATATAGTGCAAAAACGAAGGAAGACGTGAGATAGAAAGCAGGAAGTAGTGTGAGAAGATAAGACGGAAAAACGCTGAGCTGAATATGCAGTATGTTTGCAGCTTTGCTCTGTTTTAGCTTTTTTTGTTGTTGCTTTTGTTTTTTTTTGTCAGATGAACCAGCAAGTGTGCATCTTTTCCCTTGTTTAATTGGCCAATGTTTTCCACTGAGAGGATTGGAAATGGAGATGGAGAGAGATATGCTCGTTAGAGAAACAGGATTGTTATTTTCAGCTGATAGTCATTCCTCTTTCTCTCTCTCTCACGCTCTCTCCAAACTGCATTAAGGAGGTCTCATTCCTTGTAGAGCACTTCAAAGCAGAGCCCTATAAAAACCTACAAGCCAGTCGCTTTGCAATTTCATTACCGGTTTCTCACCGTAACTTCAGAAAGACAGGAAAATTCGAACAGGGCGGGCATGATTTTCATAAACACTTTGAAGATGAGCCTTTTGATTATGACATAACTTATGTCTACAAATTTCACATCTAATAATTCCACTTTCTTCCCTTATGGTGGTCTTGCAAAAAGGAATGTTGGAGTTTTGTATTATTTGAATTTCAAAAATTCTAATAATATTAAAAGAGAAAAGTCATTACTGTGAGATCAGATGAAAATACAGTGTGGATGTCAGTTCATGATCATTTGATTTATGAATAAGGGAGGACTGTTCACATTCATAAGTATAGAAAGCACTTATAAAACTATATATAGAGAGAGAGAATACTCTAAAAAAATTTAAAGTATTTAAATAATAGATAGAAAAAAAATATTTTAAAATTTTATTATTTTTAATTCATTGTAAATTATACATTTATGAACACTGTTTATTAGCATTTATTTATTATTACCATATTAAAGAACAAATTCTGTGGTATTTTAACATTACACATTTCATCTTTACAGAGGAAAACAGCAATCTCATTCTTAAGCTTAGACAAGAACAGAATGATCGTAATGGATCGTAATTTTACCATCTAATGGGCAGATAATAGTAGCCCATTACCAGAGTGGTTGCACAGTTCACTGACTTGCTTTAAAAAGAATTCTGATTCTCAGATTCAATTTTGATTATTTTGCAGATGTTGTTTTTACAGATTCACTGTTTTTATGAAACTGGTAGTGCATTAATCAGTACATGAGCTGCAGGAAAGAGCTGTGCAACTCTTCATTCATGTTTCTGACAACTTCAGACCAGCTCTGAAGAGACGTATGTAATATTTCTGCTTGTCACACTGCAGTTCAATCCAGTCACATGTCTGCAACGTGTGTTTAGCCACTGTCTTTATGTCAGTGTAAATAACAGATCGAGGTTTGATCAAAAATCTGAACATGTCTGTAACCTCTACATAGTTATTTTTCCCTGCGACTCAAACTCGGGCTGTTACACAGAGTCGTGTCGAGTGAGAATAAACAGCTCTGATTGATTTTGTGGTATCACATGGCTGAAGCTGCCATCTCTTATGAGCACTGCGCAGTCTGCGGTTAATGCACAACCCGACGCTGTGATGATCTCAGCTCACGACTTCATTTAAAAGACTCTAAACACCCACAAATCGCCCTGATAACATCTCCGGTTTCCAGCACCCCATGCGGAGCAGGGAAAAGCTGGCGCACTTTCTCTCTCTCTTTCTGTGTCTCTATCAATTCTTTTCCTTTTCTCTGTGTTCTTTAATTAGTTAGATTTAATTACTCAAAGTGTGGGATCAGTAGTGAAATGGAATTCCTTGGGCAAAGGAACGTCTGTGTGTATCTCCAGAAGGCCGTGTGTAATTTCTCTCTAGGCTGGAGGGGTGCTGTGTAGTTGTGTAACTGAAACCTCAGTAAAGTAATGAACACTTTCGGTTACCCGCACTGACAGATTAGTTTGGGCATTAGCGTCTGCAACAGGCACATTAGCTGCTGTTTGTCTTCAGCTGGTGGAAAGTAATTCAGAACAGAGATGGGTTTGTCAGATATTTGGAATATAGATATTTGGGAGTATAATTACGTGTCAATTTGCAGTGAGTATAATTATGTATGGCAGGTTTGTCTTCTGTCTTTATTTTTATATTTCCCAGCACTTTATACTGTCTGGAACTGTCATGAAAAAATTGGAAATACTAGGGAATTTGACCACTAATTTTTAAAATTTGCCATAAAGCAGTCTGGTGAGAAATGATTCGCGCAAACATGAAAGAATTGAGGTTGATCTGGGGGACACTTCCCTTCGAAAACAAAACTCAGCCACTGCGTCTTCAGCGGTTCTGATTTAGGAACATCAAAACGACTGCTGTGTTCCTTATTACACCCAAGAACAGAACACCACGATCGCTTAGACGCCATACTGCTCCAGCGTATAAACAATGGCGGACTATGATGACCGCTCGCTCAGGGCGAGTCTGTGTTGAAACGCTCCTGTCAATCAACAATCGTGGGAGGGGCCTCTGATCTTGTGACGTCACAAGACGAACAGCTCGATTTGAGACAGGGGAAAACATTAGGAGATTAAAAAAAAACACTGGATGGATTTTTAGCATTATAGGATGCTTGTGTACAGGCACTGCCAACACACATCTCAGTACAATCAACTTGTAAAAGTGGATATAGCATTATATGACCCCTTTAAATATTGATCATTGTTATTAATAATCTTTCTTAATTAAATTTATGTAGTGTTTTGTTTTTGTTTTCCTTGAATTACATTTGGTCCACCCCACCCATCTTCCTTTGGTCAATTACTTGCCTGTAACCAGCAGAGACTGTGAGATACTGTACATCTGTTTGTTAATTCTGGTTCATGAGTGTCTTGGGCAGTGGTGGTATGAGTTTGGCTGGTGGGGGTAGAGGGGTCGTCTCTGGCACACAGCTTAATGACTTGAGTGGTTCCCTTACCAGGTGCCAGTTTATACACATCCACCACCGCTCACCCCTACACGCAACAGCTGTTTTACACCTAATGAAGGCCAGCCCACTCGCCCAGCAGGGGGAAATGTATTTTTCCAGCTTTGCCTTAATTTGTACTCACTGTTCCCATAAACATTCACCACTAGACAAGATTCTGCATCCATTTCACACCTTGTTGTTGGTCCTCTGCAAAGCCATCCTCCTTTTCATTGGTTGCGCTTCACAAGTGGAGTGACTGGAAACGATGCTTTGATATTGATTTAATTAAGGGGGGGCAAATGCTGGTACTTTGTATTGATTTCAGCAGTGGAGGGGAGTCTGTAGGCGTGGAGGTGCGAGCCGCATTGTGAAGCACTCTTGATTAGTACTCGAGTGCAGTCTGAACATCTCCTGAAACCCTGTTCTGTAGATTTATAGAAGCTTTAGGTAATTGCCTATAAAGTTTCTTATACTCATCAAGGCTGCATTTATTTGATCAAAAATACGTCATTATGTCATTTGTCATGTCATTTTGTAAAATTTTATTGCAATTTAAAATTCTATTTTATTATAATTTAAAATATAATTTATTCCTGTGAAGCAAAGCTGACTTTTCAGCATCATTACTCCTACAGTACATCATTGATCCTTCAGAAATCACTCTAATATGCTGATTTATAATCAATGTTGGAAACAGTTGTGCTGATTAATATTTTTTGGGACCTGTAATACTTTTTTCAGGATTCTTTGATAAAGAAAAAAATTAAAAGATACAGTGTTTATTCAAAATAGAAATTGTTACAATATACACTACTATTCAAAAGTTTGGGATCAGTAATTTTTATTTTGTTCTTTCTTTTAAAGACATTTAATACTTTTATTCAGCAAGGATGTGTTAAATGGATAAAAAGTGAAATTAAAGACTTAAATTGTTACAAAATATATTTATTTTAAATAAAAGCTGTTCTTTAACTTTTTATTCATCAAAGAAAAAGTATTCAACAAAAAAAATTTCCAACAAAATCAGCATATTAGAATGATTTCTGAAAGATCATGTGATACTGAAGACTGGACTAATGGCTGATGAAAATTCAGTGCTGCATCACAGAAATAAATTATATTTTACAGTACATTAAAATAGGAAACCAGTATTAGAAATAGCAATAATATTTCACAATATTAAATTTTTTTCTATATTTTTTTTTTCAATTAAATACAGCCTTGATGAGCATAAAAGACCCCATTAAATAAAATCTCACTGATCCAAAACTTTTGAACGGCAGTGTGTATATATTTTATAATGGCCCAAGATTTGTCATAGTTGAAGAGATCTGATTATAGAGCATTTTGAGCTGGAGGGAGAGTTTCTATTCCTCTACTCTGAGCATAACAAATGATGTAATTGCAATAAATGCAGCTTTCACAGCTAGGTGTTTTTGGCTCTATGAAGCGTTATTGAAGTTCTGCGATTTTATGAAGCTGATAACCAAATTGCCTCTTTACCATGACCGCTTTTAACGAAGCAGAAACCAAAAAGGTGCTTTGCACGCCTCCAAGCCTGGAGCTCAGCAGGGCATTATGGGTATATTTGGAAACTTGCAATCAAAACACAGAGTCAGGGTCTCACCCACTGCCTGTGCGATGGGAGGCAAAAGACACAGATGCTGCCCCTGCCCTCCCTTCACAATGGCTTTGAAATCACTGTAATTTAGCACCGGGCACTGATTGCTGTGACTCTGCTATGCCATCTATACACCAAAAACGGGGCACATTTTGTGCAACCCTGGAATTGTTTTGTGTCTGTATCCGTTTGTGTGTCCATGTACACGTGTTTGTTATATTTTTCTCTGTCTCTGTTTGTTTTCCCTAATGTAACTGCATAAGCAGCTGTAGGAGCCTGTAGATTTTTTTTTTTCCTCGTTTCTCCTCATTCCCACCCCCACTGGGCCTTGTCTGCCCCGTCTCCTGCTCAGAGTCAATCACGAACGCTGGGAGGAGAGGTGAAATTCTTTAATACTACCTTTATCCTTGCAGAACGGACCCCGTCCACCCGCCAATGAATGTTTAATGAGATGAGCGGGCAGGTGGGCCAGCCCACGTCACCACGTGCCGCCCCGGTGTCAGTGTGAAATGTGGCTTTGTCCTTAAACTCGGCGTGGGCTGTCGCTTTTACCTGGAGAGGAAGGAAAAGAGGGAAAGAACATCACTGTTTGAAAGAGATAAAGACGTTACTGCAAATGGCTTTAAGAGAAGGGGTGATCATTGGCGAGTGTGTGCTTTTTTTAATATATATGTTAATGGGTGGTGTTCCTTTTACTTGTGGTCAAATTGTAAAAATGAAGCTGATTATAACTTTTTGTTTGGTTTTTACTGTTACACACACCTCTTTCGGTGTCATGTTTGCTTATTACATAAAAGTGCTGAACATGTTTCATGCATTATTTTATTGTTGTATTATCCTTGTATTTTAGGATATTTAATCATTTTATTGTAATTCACCTGAAAAAAAAAAAATGTTGTGCTCAAAGAAAATGAAGCCATTTGAGGATCATTAAGATTTTTTGCATGAACATTTTCATAAGTACAAGTTCTCACATTGTTGTTTTTTTTGTTTTTGTTTTTTTTATTCTGATTACTCTCAAGTAGTTTTTTGTAAAAGTATTTTTATCACAATACATTGTTTCTGTATTTTTCTCAGTGCACTAATAACAATGAGATTTTCTTTGGTGTACAGTAATGAGAATTCAGGAAGAAAATTATCTCAATGCAAGAAGTCTTAATGGTCTTATTAATAGGCTTCATTTTATTTATGCAAAATATAATGTCTTTTTTTTCTTGAGTTGGGGTTGAATTATGACTTATTGTTTGCTGATTTTGTGAGATTCACACACATGCAGTATTTATGCTTGGAAATGGTAGCTAAATTTCTGTTTAATGTGGTGATTTGGAAACATCAGTATTAGTATTGTCTCATTTCTTTAGTCTTGTTCCCTCTGGGAATCATTTCATGGAATAATATCGCAGTAACATTGATATTAGGTCTAATCACTCTTCTCTGTGCATTTGCATATTTGCTCTCAGCTACAGCCATAGCAGCACATTTAAATACATTTTAAGAAGGGCATTTCTGTAGAGTTTCTAAGGTGTTCATTGGTACATTATGTGGTTGCTAGATGGTTGCTAGGGTGTTCTAGGTTATTACTTAAGTCAAGAGTCCCCGTCTCTGATATTCCAGACTGTATATGTAAAGGTGCTGCCTTTTTCAGTGTAAGTCAATGGAACTTTTTTTTTTTGCCAATTTCATCTTCCAGACAAAAATCATAGGTCTGATCACTCAAAAGTAATGGCACATCTCTCATCGACAAGCCATGAGGGTTGTGGGATGAGTTACTTATTTCAAATCCCTAACCCGTAGCATGAGCCATAATAATAGTAAGGAAATAAGTTTGCCTTAGTAAACACAATTAATTATGGGCTATAGAGAAGGAGTGAGCATGGGATTTGTTGAAATGCTGTCCTATCTCTGTGGGATCGACCTTTTTTCTCTGGGTTTCTCTCTATCCTTCTCCAGCTGTTGTTTTCAAATGGTGTAAACGCTCCAAGTGAGAGGTTGATCCCACTGGGTTGCATTGTGGGAAACGTGAGGTAGGCGTGGAAGTGTTTGACCTACCCGATGCGATTTACGGTATGTTCATCTTTCCAATGCAAATAAACGCAGGTGTGGGATATTTATAGTGCTTTTTGCAGCTATGCCATTTGTATAAGGCAGCACTCATCCCTCATAGCTTGTAATGTCAAGACGGTGTGTCATATGTGAGGAGTGAATCATCCATATAGGGTAACTGAGATGGAGACCATTAAAATAAACCTGTTTCCTGCAGTATAGGATTCTCACTGTTTTTTATTTTTATTTTTTTTTATTTTTACATTCTTATAAATATTCACAGCTCAACCTGGGAGTCTGTTATCCACCAAACAAGTGACAATTACAGTGGTTCAGATGAAATGGTGAAAATTGAGATGTTACGGTTCCAGCAGTGGATCAGTCATCCATTGGACATAGGTTATAGTGACAGGTTTGAAATGGACATTATTCCTGTGTTGATAGCCAGAGGGCCAACAGGTGAGCAATATGTGCTGGTTATATCAAGACTTTAGAAAACAAATCTTAATTCAGAGCAGTATATTTGTAAAACATGACTTCAGTACATGCATATGTATGTGTATGTATACATACAGTATGTGTCTTGATTATTATTATAAACTTAAACTAAAATAAATTATTGGTTTAAAAACATTGAATTTAAATAGCATGAAGAAATGTAAACTCCAAAAAATTAAATAAACTTGAAACTAGTGGTTGGTAAAGGTAGAAAATCATATTTTATCATTTATGTGGTAATATTTTATTAAACTATTTAATTGCTAAAATAACAGCATTATTATATTAATGTAATGGTTATAAAAATAATTATATAATATAATAAAATGAAATATTTTCAATAACAAGGTCAAGGGTTTGATTCCCAGGCAATGCATGAACTGATCGATGCTGACCGGGAGCTAGCTGTGTGCAAAGCACGATGTCAGTTTGGATAAAAGTGATAAATGCATATAATAATATTATTATTATTATCATCATGATTGATGATAATGTTTTATTACTATTTATTTTTAATAATATACTAATAATAACTATTGTAATATATTTATTAAATTGTTTTAATTACTAAAAAGGATAGAAAAACTAACTAAAGTGTTAAATCAGAAAATAGGGCTTAAATGAATAGGAATTTAAAATGCAAAAAGATAACCTTGGTGTGTGTGTGTGAGGTGAAGGCATTTTTTCATGCAGAGAACCTTTGACTTGGGAGATTAAACATTTACATTAGCTAAGAGTCCTTGATGGTCCTGCTCACGGTTTTATCTGAATAGGGAACTTTTCATCTCATAGCGTACTCTCTCAGGCTCATCTGTGAGCTTCTACCTCATGTCCTCTATAACTCTCACTCGTCCCTCATCAGAGCAGGAGGTGAATCCAAATCCGTAGACATGTTCTGCTCGTGCTAATTAATGTTACATGCTGACCGGGAGCTAGCTGTGTGCAAAGCACGATGCACTGAAAACACTCTCTCTCTCTCACACACACACACACACACTTACACAGTCAGGGGAGTGTTGCAGATTTACAGTAGGCGCTAGAGAACCTGACGCCACCGTAATTAAAGCTGAATCCTTCATTATATCCTCCAGTATATCAGCCAAGAAGGATGTAATGAAGCATACAGGGAATGTAAGCAGGGCTGAACACCTGAACCCACACCATATGGACCACTGCAGGTCTTGTTAGCGTACTTTTAGATCAAAACACGTTAACAGTAATTCATTTTTAAGTTGACAAAGTCTCCCCAAGAGCTTTATTAAGTTTCCAATTAACAGAAGTACTACGGTATTAGTTTTTCCCACCACAGGGTAGTGTTGTGTTCTTTTGAAGTACATGTCAAATGTAAATATTAACATTCATTTGCTAAAGTAAATATCTAATTACTATGGTACTGTCAAGTTGGCATGAAACAGAATTTGCGATGAATTTTCCTTCCCTATTGTGACATATGAAACACCTTTTCAAACAAGAAAAGAAACGTAGGTTGGGACTTCATTGGATCATTAGATTGTTGTCATTTCACATATCATCAGAGTCTGAAAATAAATTTGTGCACGATATGGATAAATTAAAATATTAATTATACAATTTATCTTGATTTCATTGATTTTTTTTTAGAAATGTTTGACAGTCATTTCAGGTGTGCTTTAAAGAGTGTCTGTTTAACCTTTTCTTATGTCAATTAAAGGGACAGTTCACCCAGAATGAAAAATGAAAACTCATTATTTATAGTCCCTCGTGTCATTCCATTTCACTCCAAAGGAGAATTTGATTCTTGTGCTTTATTCAAAAGTAGTTTTCCTATTATGTTTGCCACCTTACATTAGTGCAATCATTAGTTGTCATGTTTTGTCACTTGATGAAGCGGGAAACCTGAAGTCTAAAGCCATATTTTATTTGAGAGCTACAGAGGAAGGTTTTTCAGTGATTCTCCATATGGTTTTAAAATGACACAAGGTAATTAAATAATGGTTGGGTGTTTTAGTGAATGATCCCTTCAGCAGAGTTTGGATTGAGGTTTGCATTATTTGACACGTATTATAAGCCAGTGCATTTGTTTTAATTAGCATCCATTGTCTATAATAGAGACTTTTTCTCTGCCCAGTCTATGCGTTCTAATTGAGTGCTTCTTGGATTAATTGGGTTAAATGCGCTGCCTCCATTAAACCTTTATAACGATTACGGAGGACACCCCCCTCCTTATTTATTATTTAGCAAGCTCTAGCAGGGCTGGAAGTGGGGCATGGATGAAGGAAGCCGGGGAAACACACTCTCGTACCCTGCTGCCTGGGAAGAAAATGCAAAACTTTTTAAATTAGTTTAATAAATCAAGGCTGCACGTTCAGCTGTCATCTGACACGCTACTCTACCCACAGTCACACGGCCACGTTCTCCCTCCCCTTAACTTCTCAAAAACTGCTGCCTCCTCAAAACGCTGCTAATATCTCTACTGTGCGAGAATCAGCTGAGAGGTGTGTGTGTGTGCGTGCACGTGTCTTCCCATATGTGCTAATTAACCGTTTAGCAGGCTGGATGCTGGTGGGTTAGCCAATTAAATAGAGCATTTAAGCCACACCCCTTTTGGAAATCTGCCATTAAATACCCCCTGCACCCCTCACACATACACAAACACGTTCACACGCTAACGCTGCTCTGTTTGAGTGGGCATCATGCTAATTTGCCGCATGCAGGCTTAAGGCTGCTTAAATGTAGATTTACACTACATGTTTTAAACGCTCTCTCTCTTCTCTGCATCCTTGTCTTTTCATTTAATGCATGCAAATATTCTGATGCTAGCAAACAATTATCATAACCCCAATGACGTCGGTGGAGGGGGGTGAAAATGAGCAGCTTAAGACAGGCCCATTAGTTGGCTTATTTTAACAGCTTTCCTGGAGGGATGTTTGGTATTTGTCGCACATTACAGCTCTCACTCTTTTTTTTTTTTTTTTTTTCTCCCTCTGCTTTGCGCTCCTACAACATTATTCATGCCTGACTGTTGGGCCATTTTGTCACATTTCCATACCCCAGCAAACCCACACCTCAGCGATTACAGTGATTGCTCCTGTTGTTGAGAGAAATGAATGAACAGCTGCAAGAGTACGGCTGAAAAAAGTAAATGTGTTGTGGACGTTCTCATTAGAAAGGCATTTCAAGCCATTTTGATGTATTAAAACCTTACTGGCCTTTGGTTGATTTGAGAGCTTGCTTGGGTCACACATCCCCCTCAAGCGGGCCGTAGTGCGCTAGAGCGTTGAGGATTTGTGGGTCTTAATCTAATTTTATTTCCGTATTTGCAACAGACCCCAGGCCCGGCAAAATCTCAGTGGATGTTGGTTGTCAACAAATGAATGTAATTTAGTGTTTGCTGTTTGGCTGAACGAGGAAAATATTATGCTTTCCTCTCCAGAGCTATCAGGGCTTCATTGTTGGAGAAATGATGTTGGCAGAGGCCAGTCACTCGCAAGTTAATGCATCTCTTCCTTCTCAAATCATCACGTTATGGTATAAATCAAGTAATCATGCCATCAGGATGGCGCTCTCCAACATGGAGCCAAAGCCAGGAACACAGGCTTGAAGTTTTCAGACTTTCCTGAGAAGTGTGATGGATTGCATGAAGATGTTCACCTTTTTGCCGTCCTTATCTGTGCAGGTACTAAGCTGGAGAGCCTGATGGAGAGCATGCGAGGAGAGATTGCCACCCAGCCTCCAGTGGAAGGATCCTTTTCCCCACGCAGAGGGGATTTCTGCATCGCAAAGTTTGCTGATGGAGAATGGTAAGAGCCAAAAAAATAAAAATCTCCTAATGGCATCTGCTATAAAAGCTGTGTTTCCCAATAGGGTCTGGCTGCAGACATGCGCTTGCACTCTCAGACACCTGCACTTCCGCAAGTGACGTCACTTGCAGTCTTTTTTATTATTTATTTATTAAGTATTTTTTAAATTGAATTGCTCAACATTTTACACAAGTAACCAGGTAATGAAGACAGAAACTAAATTACGATGTCACTTGCAATCGACAAATCGTGCATGTTGCCATAGGAGACAAGACGCTGTGGTGGTTAAACGATTAAAACTAATTTAATATCATAACATACAGGGTCCTGCAAGTCATCTGTAAGAGAAAAAGACAAGACCCGCAAATCCGTGGCTACAGAACAGCAGAATATGAACGCAATGCTCTAGTGAAGCGCTTTTAAATCTCCCGTAGAAAATCATAAACACTTAATGTGTTAAGATATTAAAACATCAAATTCGATATATAGTTTATTAATTTAATATACTACAAGGCAAGCATATGGCCATGAACACAACGAGCAAACTTTAACTTTTCCTCCCATACAGCAAAATGCTTAATGTGGCATAACGGACTAAGATGATAAAGACCAAATTCAGTAGGCTATTTCTTATGCAAACTATACAGACCATATGAACGCGCTTTAAGAAATGCATTAAATCATATTAAAGGACCGACTCTGTGCAGACGAGCCCAGAACGCAATGCGTTAAGTTGCACATTAAACGTTTTCCTCCCATAGTAAATCATTATAAATAAAACACGTAATGTAGCTTAATGGACAAAGACAATGATACAAAAGGGCTGTAGACATTTTATTCAAAAGAGGAAACCGCAAAACTTTGCGTGTTGCTTTTATTCTGGGCTCACCTGCTTATTAATTGTTTTAATAATGAAGAGGAGAATATTGAGTTTGGTATTTATAATCTCAGTCCATTATGCCACATTTTGCCACATTTTGCGGTATGGGAGGAAGACACTATATACATATATACATTATATTAATAAACTGTATATTGAATTTGAATGTATATTGAATCTTAACACATTAAGCCATATTAAGTGTTTATAATTTTCTACGGGAGGTTTAAAAGTGCGCTGTTCTGTAGCCACGGATTTGCGGGTCTTGTCTTTTTCTCTTACAGATGACTTGCAGGACCCTGTATGTTATGATATTAAATGAGTTTTAATCGTTTAACCACCACAGCGATTTGTGCGGATTGCAAGTGACTTCGTAATTTAGTTTCTTTTTTCTTGTCTTCTACTTGTGTAAAATGTTGAGAGATTCAATTTAAAAAAAAAAACTTAATATATTATAAATCAAATAAAAAATAAAAGTGACGTCACTTGCGGAAGTGCAGGTGACTCAGAGTGCAAGTGCATGTCTACAGCCAGACCCTTCTAGACTTTCCTGGTTTCAGCAAAAGACCTTTTAATTTATTAATATCTTTGAATAAATAAATGTAATAAAATATTTGTCAGAGCTGCTGAGCAGGATGTTCTTGTCTAATTTTGAGAGGTAATAAGTTTTCTTGCTGATTTGTGCAGGTGATTTGATGTTTTAAGTAATAATGCACTGATTTTGAGATTTTGGCACATGCTGAAACGTTGTTATTGCAATGACCAATATAAATATTTAGTCATTTAAATAGTCACTTTAAATGCAACAAATACATTTACAGTAGGCATCCTTGTAACAATGTAAAGTAGGAAATATGGATGTTCGTTTTGAGATTAGATTAGATTTTGAGATTTGAGGTTAGTTTTTTTTTATCTTTTTTAACTTTAAGTTAGTGTTAAATGACAGCAATTATTATATATAATGCCAATTTGCATTATGTAATAATAAAATCACTAATATTGGAATATTATTAGATATGTTGATAACTGATGTGTGTTTAATTTTAATGAAAGATTACTTCGGAGGAAAAAGAATAAAAGCAGAAAGGCGGCATTTCTCAGCAGACTATCGTCACAGGGATTGCTTTAACCTCATATTCGTTGTTGAAATAGTTTTATAGTGAACCATCTGTTGGTTATGGGTATTTTTTGGTTTACTTAAATTTTATGTTGGGGTAATCTGCCCTAGATTGCAGGACATTGGACTGCTCTAATGAGTCCTTTGTCCTTTAGGGAGTCTGGAAGCTTCTGTTGTCCTCATATAGAGTCTGAACAGGCTGCATCCTTAGTAGGGCGACTCATTACTCAGGCATCTGCTGGTGTTTTTGTTGATATCGTCTTGCTCTTTTAAAGCCTCGTTTGAGCTCCACCCAGCAACATCCCTAGACTTTTTCCTTTAATTGCTTACAAGTTTTTCTTTGTTGTTCTGTTTTTTTCTTTTCTTTTTTTAGCATGTTGTCATGTTTGTTATCTTTCTCTATATCCCATTTGGGTCATGTTTTCCCACGATGCTCCAGGACTATGTCATTCGGTGGCATAAGAGCTCATTAAGTCTGCGATACCAGCAGAAAGGCATTTTTCAGAGCGGGCATCCCTGGATCATGCGGGGGGTTTTAGATGATTGAAGTGTTTTAGCATAAGTGGATGGTCTGGAGTGGGCAGGGGGTCTGGAGTGGGTTGGAATGTCTAAGTTTGATTATATGAAAACAGAAACTCTTCTTTGACTTTTTCCTCTTGTTTGAGGTGTCATGCAGAGCTTTGAACTGCTCTTTATGAATATGAGAGGCTTCTTACACTTCCAGAGTGTGAGGTTATGAATACAAGATCAACTCTCTCCTCAGACCCCCATAAAAGATCTGTCTGTACTCTACAGTTAGGAGTAGTAAACTAGTATTTTCCTCTTTACAAAAGTGAATGTTTTCAGTTAGGTGAAATTGGAGGTCACTTATTGTATACCCCAGTACCGGTGCCCAGTGTGGCCCCTTTCAGTCACTTCAACACACCAAAAAAAAAAAGTGAAAAACTGAGTACCAAAGTACCATTTGGTGGCAAAGCCAAACTTTTCTTGTTCAGGTGTTCTACATTAATTTGTCCAGTCCTTGTGGATGAACTGCTGAACTTCTTTCTCCTCTGATCAGTGAGTGGAACTGACTCTTTCTTCTCTGTCTCTCCATAGGTACAGAGCTCGCGTGGAGAAAATTGAATCTCCAGCAAAGGTTCACGTGTTCTACATCGACTATGGAAACGTGAGTATCTGCTTGCAGGGAGGTTGATGCGTAATCTGGATGTAGCACAGCATCTCCTGAGTGGAGTGTCTCTTTAGAAAGGCGCTGACTGATGAATGTTCTGAATTGTTTAAAATACTGCATGTGCTTTCAAAAGCCAGCACTGAATCCATCAGTCAAAATGCCACACATGTGGAAAACAATTCCTCTCCATAAATCCATAATAAATGCATTTTTGCAAGGGAAATAATGTTAGTATGCTTAAAAGCAGCTTGAAGGTTGCAGTACCCAGCATGCTTTGCTGTTTTTGTGCCCGGGGCAGAAGGCTTCAGGCCAGCACAAGAGAAAAGATGCAGGTGGTCATGTGATTGAACATTTCTCACACAACAGGCCTTTTCTCTCATCTCTGTATTCCCTGTGCCTTCCTCTTTCTTCTCTATTCACAGACTCTCCACCTCATTCTTTTATTCTCTTTGCCCACATATCTTAACCCTTGGTGCAAGAGCATTGTGCTGAATCTGATATCAGTGTTTATTGCCTTCCATCTCTGCTCAATCACTCTGTTTCGCTGGACAGTGTCTTGAGGGACAGATCTTTATTTTAATGCGCCATTAAAAGGCCTAAATTCCTCTTTTGGTCTAAGCGTTGTAATTTAGATTTCATATAACAATCTGGCAATGTAGACAAAGTAGCAGATCATAAATGCAACAAAATCTGCTTTAATATACATATAATATGACATTTTAAACATTCTATTTAATATTATGAAATACATGTAACTTTGGAGATGTTAACTTTCTAGAGATTTATTTTATTATTATTACTTATGAGTCAGTTTTGTGCTTTTACTTTTAATCAACTGATTACTATATTAAATCAGAGTTCATCACATTATGAACATGATCCACTCAAGTTTGACAGCCAGAAATTCTTTGTCTTCATTCTGAGAAAAATATTTGTTTTGTGATTTTTAAACATATTGTTTGATTAAAATTGCCTTGCTTTAATTATTACATTTACTAATCCCATTTCTACGAAACATTAATAGAGAGAAATACATTGACATTCAAACATTGTGCCCAAATATTTCTAGGCCCACTGTGTGCTTGATGTGTGTTCCCGCCTCTCTTCCTCTGAAGAATTGCTGTATAACCCCCCACGTAGAACAAGCCAGTCTTTTTACTTTGTACTTTCATCTGTCTTCTGTCTGTTTTTCCATTTTCTAGTCTCTCTGTCTGCCTGTATTTCTCATTCTCAAAGCTGAAACGAGCCTTCGTGGCGTCTCAGTGCTAACCAGCCTCTTTAGCCTGCTGCGTTCACATGTTCTGCACTAAAGACACATGACCACAGCGCTCAACTGCGACCCAGTAGAGAGTGTGTGTCTCTCATATTGTGTTGCTGGCTTTGAGTGTGGCATGTGGAGGAGTTGAGCGTTATCCTTGACTTTGCTTTTATCTGCTGTGCTGTACTCACACCTCCTCCGTTTAATGAGGACCTTGTACAGACAGTCAGTGTATGAAAGGTATGAAGCCTGTTTTATAACACAACAATGTGACGATCTCTCTCTCTCTTGTCCTTTCAGAGAGAGATATTATCCTCCACGCGTCTTGCAGCCCTTCCTCCAGCCTTCAGCACGCGTACGCTTCCTCCACAGGCTACAGAATACACATTTGCCTTCATTCAGGTCCCACAGGATGTAAGTTCTTGCACAAACACATCATGCGCACTCCCGTGTGATTCATCACGCAACGTGGCCTTCAAACGGGTCCTGTAGGACACAGCGCATGCACGCACAACATAGTCACATCCGTGTTATAAAAGACAGGAATTATGAGTCACATTATGCTAGTTTAGCTGTTGGAATGGCATACTACTGTATTTCTGCAAAGTATGCTAATTTTCTGCATAGAATAGCCATACTCTTCAAGTGTAAAGTATGTCAGTGTAAAAAGTGTAAAGCACACTACATTGAATTAATTATTTTTGTACGTAATGAGCTCATGTGATGTAACGTACTATACTTAGGGTCCTATGATTTCTGTGATGGGGAAAACGTAAACGGAGTCTTGGAATCCAGCCATAAAAGTGGAATTTACTGTATAACGCAGAATGTCACGGAATTTGAAAAACGTATTTCATAGGGCCTTAATGTAATTTTTGAAACAAATTGCTGTTAAATTGTGTAAATTTCATGATTTCAACTAATTAGACATGCTTGTTGGTTAATAATTTAATTTAAGCATTAAAACAGTCTAGGCAAATTAAAATGGAAAAAAATGAATTTGGAAGAAAATAAAACAGAATCTAAGAAAAAATAAAACGGTACCCTATATACTCAACATCTACTTAACAGTAAGCAGTATGCTAGAATGCTGATATTCCAGTTCAAGCCTTTTTGTTAGTTAAATTGTGCGAGGAAATGCTTATGAAAGTAAGTTTTCGACCTGGTCTGTGTGCGGAGCTCGATTGTGCGTGTGTAGGTGTGTGTTTGTGTGTGTAGGTGCGGCATCATGCCACCTGCCCTGTTAATACTGCTGTTGTTTTGTGATCTTGTCCATCTTTTGAGGTAGGCACATTGTTCTCTCTATCTCTGTCTCTTTCTCTCGTTTCGGATGGCCTCTGTATCTTGTACCCCCACCATAACTCCCCCCAAGGGGAACATGCTCTGAGGTTGTCATGGAGACTGGGTTGGCTCACAAGAGCAAAGTGTGTGTGTGTATGAGAGCGAGAAAGATCAGATCTGTATCTCTCACCTTGTGCGTCGAACATTTGTGAAACGTGTTGGTGTGGAGGTATTTTGATCTGTTTTTTGTTTGCAAATCTACATTTATCATTATCGCAGTGCTTGTGTGTGTAAGTGTGATGAATGAGCAACTCCGTAGCTGGAGAGTTTGATGAACGATGGAGTCTGATTGGCTCAGAGCACACACTGAGGACTTTGAAGTATCTATCAATAGTGTGTGAAATTGTAAGTGTTTGTGTTGTGGGCAGTTTGTAGAAATGAAACCTGGTTTTGGATGGATGGATATGTGACATGTTCTTATGATGACCTCACCCACAGGAAGACGCACGGGCCGATGCTGTGGACAGTGTGGTCAGGGACATTCAAAACACACAGTGTCTGCTGAACGTGGAATACAGTGGAGCTGTCTGCCCGCACGTCACGCTGCAGTTCACTGACTCGAAAGATGACGTGGGTCTGGGTCTAGTGAAAGAAGGCCTCGTCATGGTGGACGTACGGAAAGAGAAGCACCTACAGAAGATGGTGAGTGACAAACACACACGCATCTAAATACAAGAACCCAAATAGTAAGCGTGTAGCCACTGGTCAGCTAGTTTGAGCCGGAGGTGGCATTAACTTTAACTGGGATCTGTTGTAATCTATGTGCCCTGAAATACACCTCGCTGTTTCACAGCAGGGCCTCTGACGGCAGCCATTTTGTATTATTATGAAGCACTGACCATTCGTTCTCCCCTTGTTATCCGCTCTATCCGTCTCGCTCTATCCTTTCCTGTTATGTAATGCTTAATTTTTCAAACTTACTGCATTCATTTGTGACATTGTGTCAAGCGCATACATACACACTGCTGCTCAGGACCTTAGAAGACTTAATTCAATAGTTTGAGCTTTTAGATCTCTATATTTAAAAGCTGTATTTACTGTCAGAGATTAGTTTATTCTAGGGCTGCACAGCTAGAGGAAAGAAAAATAATTTTCTGATGAAAATTGATTATTTAAAGTTGTTTTTAAAAGCTCCATATTTGTTATGCTTGTTTCTATGGATGCACAATGTGCCCCAAAACTTTGGTTGTCGTATTCATTATTGCTAAAATATAAAAAAAAAAATACTATTGTAATATTTCACTGTAAAATAAATAATTGTATTCATTCAGTGCTATTGTAAAATTACAACACTAATACTATAATTATAACTTAATCACACAGTGGTGTCAATTTCATTAATGAAAACTATGATGAAAACCGTTTGTTGACAAGTTTTTTTTTTTCTCACGAGTAAACCAAGACGATGACGAGATGACAGTAAGGTCAATAAATGATAACTTTCAACATGCAATAACGTTGCTGATAAAAGATGAGATTAAATGTATTTTTAAAAAAATAAACTATACAAAAATATTTTTATTTTCGACTAAAAAAATTTGACAAAATATTGTTGCGGACTGCTGTGCATGCCTCTACTATGCAAGCTTTTGTTTGTGGTTGCCAGATATTAAGAGCTTTGCTTAATTTTTAGAGTACGCAGTCGCTCTTCATTACAGAAGTGCTGTCGATGATCTGAAAACACCAACAAACAAGCTAAAGTTTAGCGATCTCCTTGTGAGATGTTCGGTTTAAATGAAAGTGTCATTCAAACAGTCTGTGTTCTTTCATGAGAGCTCGACTTTTTTTTTTTTTTTTTTTTACAGAGTGTATATCCAAGTCTATGATATTAATTTATGTATTAAATGGCCTATAATAAATCAATGCACTAGATGAGGTAAAATAAATCGTGTGTGTTCACACTTCAGATGGTTTGTGCTTATTGGTGAAAGTTTAATACCTGAAATGTAAAAATAAATTTCTCAAATGACAACAACCATTGCGATTTATAATTTTGAGCTATAGAGAGAGAGAGAAACACATTTAGTTGACTAAAACTTGACTAAGCAAAAACAGGACAAGGTTGACTATAACTAAAAAGTACATTTTACATGGGACTAAGACTAATTTAAAAGACTAAGACTGAGACTAAATTACACAGCCCTAGTTTACACATTTAAACAAGCTGAAACTCTGGAAACTTTCATTTATAGTTTTTTATCTGATAGCACTTGGAGATGAGACTCTTAATTGCTTACTAACTCTTCATCTTCAGTTTGATTTGAGACATTTGATCCCATTCTTTGATCAGGTATTTATCCTATGACCCTCTGCCACCCTGATGTAATTTGTTTTTACTCCTGAATCAAACCACACAGGTTTGTTCTTGGCAGTCTGCTTGTGATGAACTTGAAGCGGTTTGTAGACTCTGAGCATATGGAAGGTATTTGTGACAGCCACGTCAGGTCCACCGCTTCCCTGTTCCCATAGGAACACTGCTGTTCTGGTTCACACTCCCTCACGCTTTCTTTCTTCATTTTCTATTACGCTAACATGTTGTTTGAGGTGCATGTATAGAGCTGAGCTATCTGACTTCAGTAGCACTCACTTCTGCTCTTGTTTCTCACTCACATAGATATGAAACACTTGTGCTCAGGCATACTGTACCTCAAATACTGTACACATGCTTTAGTTCAGCATGATCCTCAATGTACATCCAAAGAACGCTCCAGTAGTTTTGAGACATATAAACATGGCTATAAATTAGACATTTCTAGGTTGCCTGTCAACTGAAAGTATTTGAGCATCCAGATCAGCCTAACGCCACAACATTAGCTCAAACAATGGCATGAGATTATGGGCGGGACTATCTGTTTGACCAACCAATGGCAGATCACATTCAGGAAACATTATCTTTGCCATTACATTCGGTGAAGCTAGTGGCACAGAAATTAGTGAATTGAACATGGAAATATTCCATCATCTGAACATTGTAGTATATTTTCCAAAAACAGTCTGTGCCACTTTTCCTGCCATTAATGCAGACTTGTATGTTTATGAATCTTGTTACACTGTTGTTACATTTCATCATCAGTAAATGCACATGAAGGGCACATCCTGTATGCCAGATCGAGTCCACAGTCTGGCTAGCATTGGCACTTTAGTATAGTGTGGTGGCGCCATGCCACTTGCCTTCTGCTTTCACCCTTGGCTTTTTCATAAAGATTCTCTCATCTCACTCTCTCCTTCATTCATTTTCTCATTCATTATCTCTCCCACTCACGCTCTCTTTCTCTGTCCTCTCTCTCTCTCCTTCCCCATCTTTTCTTGCTGCTGGTTTGGCCTCCAGTGCAGTACACTGTGTGCAGGAGGATGTAGTTTGGAAATTTGCATGTCGGTGAAAGCGGTGTGATAAATCATAATCTGCACAATTAAAGACGAAGCAATGGATCAAATCTTTCATTCCTTAGTAAATTAGCTGTGAATTAAAACACTGTTAATACGCAGTGATTATTTACTCTGCCTTCATAATACACGCTGCCATCCCACCCGTTACCCCCAACCCCTTTGTCTGTCTTGAGATATTTTATTCCTTTTAAACACACTGTGCTTTGTGATCTTTTTTTCCCAATGTCCTCTCTGCTGCTGAAGGGTATCTGCCATGCTTGACACCTGACTTCCTGCTATCAGCAAATCTTTACTCTGCTGAAGTCTCCAGACCAGAGTCCATACGTCAAGTCAGTCCGTCACATTCACTGTGGTCTAGTGAGAAATGAGTCCTTGAATATCTGTATAAGAAGAACAAAAAAGGGAAAGGAAATCTTTAGAGTGAAAGTAGGAGTCAGATATGGGAACGTCTGTCTGACAGGGAGAGAGTGACAGATAAAGCCCACCGGTTCTCTTTCTCTCTACCTGCGCACGGATAACGCAGGCCTTCCGATAAGTGTGCATGAGCTTCATCAGTTCTCGGGATCGATAGTTGAAATCAATGTGTCATTTCCCTCCCTGTGTTTGTCAAACACTGCTCTTTTTATTTGTGTGTCAGTCTGTCTCTGATTTTCTTCCTCGTCTTGGCATGCTGGATGAGATGTCTGTGTGTTATCGGATGGGCTGTGATTGAAAGGGGCGAATTCACGTTAAGTCAAACTGCCCTGAGGTCAGTTTAGTAGTGCTGCTTCTGCATGTAAAGCTTGGTGGGCTTTTAGTGGGCTTCTCATGCAAAGGCTGCTCCAACAAGGTCTGCAGTAATGCACTACAACAAGATCAGTGAAATCAACTTAATCCAAGATGACAGAGGAGTCAAGAGAAGTAATTATACATAATTTTTATTTAATGCAAAAAAGGGTGTCTAGGTAGCTGTCTATTTAGGCAGTAGACAGCTCGCAGGGCTTGAAACAGAGGTTCGTTGTATTTATGCTACATCAGCGCTAAGCTTATGCTTACTGTAGTGTACCATCAGTGACACTGGTGCCTTTTCACGTTCATTAGTTTTACAAGCTAATTACAAGCTCACATACCAATTAGCGTTAACAGTCATAGAATGCAGTCAGTCTTATTGCAGATTTTATTCTGGGAGATTCTCCTTAAGCATTCAGTATAGACTTAAGCCCGGCTCACACTGTGCGATTTTGGCCACGATTTGGTCGTCTGAGACAAATTTAAAATCCTAAAAGATTCCTATAATCCTAGGCTAAAATCGGTTGTCTAGATCGCTGGTTTGACATGTTCACCGACAGCCGATTAATGGCCGTTGCGATCAATTTTTCCCTCCGATTAAATTCTGGCAGTGTCGGAAGATTTCAGACACTTTCCTGCAGTGTGACATCTCCTACGACGACCGTCAAACCAAGAACCAATAGGAACACTGAACTTGATGACGCAATTAGCGCGACAACTTCAAACCATTCATTATTTGTAAAAACAATATATGTACAAAGTAAAGTTTACTTAAAGTTTATTTATTAAGGGGCAGGATGTTTAAACTCGAATAACAAAATTACCTCAAGTTCGCTCTGTAGAACTGGAAGTCCATAAAGTCCTCTTTTGCCCAGCCATGACTTGCTCCACACACGTCGTCTTTTTCGTTTTTTTTTTTTAACATCAAGGCATGTAATTAATAAAACTAACGCTACACGTTGCTGTTGTTTGCTAGCTACCATTATAGCGAGAGAACGTGGGTCACGTATTGATGACGTAAAACTCCGGACAAGTCTTCTTGAGTACGTCCGTTTTTGTCGTGTCTTGACTGTCGTACAGTCTGACATTAAGGCAACTGAGATCCTACAGTCTGACATGGGGATCATGTTCGTACAGTGTGACAAGCAACAATCGCAAAAGACTATTAAAAATCGCACAGTGTGAGCCCGGCTTTAGATTGTTGATTTAAAAGGGCTAAAATCTGGATTTATTTCAGAAAGAGTTTGTAGGCCTTGTTGCTGTATAATGACCTTCCCTTGGAGATTACGGTCTAATTAAGGCATGAAAGGTGGTCTGATCTCTGCCAGAGATGTTCTACAAACCTGTGGTGCTATTACTGGCTTGCTGAAACCATAGCACTGTTAATCTCTGTAATCTGTACTGTAATCTCTCTTTCTCACTCTAATATTCTGGTGATATTGAGTTGTACAATCCAGATGATAAAGCCCAAGGGAGGTGTAGTATTTTTTATTACGGTTGTTATGTGATGAAATTGTCCTATGAGAATTGGGTAACCCTTTATTTCGATAGTCCACTTTAGACATTCTACTAACAGTAAGTAACTTTGCAACTACATGTCAACTAGCAGTCATTAGAGTATTAGTAGACTGTCTGCTTAATATCTGCTAACACTTTATTTTGATGGGTCCACAACATACTACATACTGACTATAAGAAACTTTGTCATGTCAATTTAGTGTTGTCACGATACTGGAATTTCTAACTTCGATACGATACCTTGAAAAATATTGATATTCGATACCATTTTCGATACCACAGAGAAAAAAACTGCCACAATATTAAGGGGGTAATTTTTTTAATTTAAAGATAAATGTAACAAGTCGAGAACATGCGGTATATTTTACATGAACAAAAAAATGTCTTGAGGTACTGCATTTGTTGATTTATTTATTAATCTTTTATTAATCTTAGTTAAATGTTAATTGAAACTAACGTTTACTAATACATGTACTAATTAAAATCCAAAGTTCTATTTGTTGATATTCTCATTTGCTTCATAACCAAAATATTTCCAGATATAGGGCCCTATGAAATCCGTTTTATTTTTCCCCAAATTCAGTTTTATTTTTTTCTACATTCAATTTTTTCCATTTTAATTTTTCTGGATTCCGTTTTTTTCCGTTTAAATTTTTTCTGGACTCTTTTTTTTAATGGTCAAATTAAATGCTATTAATCTAAAAGCATGTCTAATTCATTAAAATCATAAAAAATATACAATTTAACATTTAATTTATTAAAAGTGTAACAAAAATGACACATTTAGGGCCGTATGAAATGTTTTATTTTTTTCTCACCTTATGTTTTATTGTTACCAAATTCTGTGTTTTAGCATGTCTATTATTTGAATACAAACAATGTTTATTTATTCTTACAGTAGCCTTATGAAATGTGTTTTCCCCCTCAGAAATTCTGTGTTGTGTATTTAAATTTTACTGGATATCAGATGAAGGCATAAAACTATTTTAATTCATTTATATTTGAATTAATGAAAATTAAACATTTACATTTTTGGCAAATGAAGGGGATTTACTATTAAAATTTTAATATTTTGTGATTATTTCTTTTAAAAAAAATAGCAGTAGTAAGTAGTAGTATTATGTACATTCTACTAAATAATAGTAATATAGCCTATTTCTGGCACACGGTCTTTAATAGGCTGTTAAACTGAACTTTTATTTTGACGGGTTGCCGTGAATACTTCTAAAGTTCTGTGTGTGTATGATATGATGCTAGTTTTACTCAAATTAAATGGTAAAATGCTCGTAAAGTGCCTTTCAGATCAGTTCTGGAGATATTGTTGATGTATTTATGTCCTCATTGAGACGGCAGACGCTGAAAACACCGCGAGCGCCACATTAGTAAACACAGCCGCACGTGCAGCACATTCACAGAGACGCGCAGAACATGCAGGATTCATATTTAAATCCACTTTTGCAGCTTAATATTTACAGATACTAGTCCATATCGCGATTTGATTTAAGTGTAATGACCTACTTTTGATTAATTCATCCAAACTTTGACAAATTCCGTGACATTCCGCGTTAAACTGTAAATTCCGTTTTTATGACTGGATTCGGCGATTCCGTGCGCGTTCTCTGCATCGCGGAGATCATAGATCCCTACAGATAGCGCTCCTGCTGTGTTCTTTAGCAACCAGAGCAGTCATCTTTCTATTCACTTCACTTTTGCTATTTAACCAGAGCGAAGGAGACGAGTGCGGTCACGTGTGGTGCTTGTCCACGCGCCTTTGGAGAGAAGTGAAAGTGACAGCTCGGCTAGTATCGGTGTATCCATACTTCAGGAAATTAATATTGGTACCGTTCAGATATTTCAGTATCGATATTTATCGAAATATCAATATTTTTGACAACACTATTCTACTAACCCTAAACCTACCCTAACCGTCTACTCTTGAGAGTTAGTAGACATGTAGTTGCAAATTAATGAGAATTAGTTGACATGTAGTTACAAAGTTACTTATAGTTAGTAGAATGTCTAAAGTGGACTATCAAAATAAAGTGTAACCGAGAATTGTAGCTTTATAGCATTTTATGGGAAGTCATCTGGGGTTTAAAATAGAGGTTTATATTTGTTACTGTACTGTTTCATTCCTTAAACATGTCTTGAATTTGCTAAATTAACTGGTATTAATGAAGCCATGTATAATTAGTTTGTCAGTTGAGTCCAGTTGGACATAAGATGATCGCTGAAGAAATTTAAGTTATTCAAGTTATTTTTAACTTGACACTCCATTAAAAAAAAAAAGACAAAATTAAACAGCCAAAGTCTCAGAATGTTTCATCTCAGCTAAAGTACAATCAGGCACCCCGTGTCCAGTCATATCCCATCATGCCTCGCTCCTGACAGCTCCTTTACCCATTAACCAGTAGTAGTTAGCTAAACTCAGAATGGGCAATTTTCTGCTCCTCTAGTATCAAACACACACTCATCCACACAAACGGGCCGGGACACATGCTGAATGGCACGCATCGCTGCCTAAAAACCCCATTTCATTCCTGTGCCCTGTGGATTGAACACGGGCTTGATCTGGGACAGAGAAGCCATTTCAGCTCCAGCATCTTTCTGTTGTTTAATCTCTGTACTGAGATGATCAAAGTCCAACCTGTTCTCTTCGAATGCTGTGCGGCTGTGTCTGATCGCTTTGATTTTCAGGCTGCCTGCATTACTGGGTATTATAGAGTGTTTCTAAGAACACCACAAATCTGATCATTGTTTCATCATTTCATGCCGAGAGACGGTAAAAGACTCAGTTGCAGTCTGCAGATTGGTAAAACACAACCACCTGAACCCATAAGAGTGAGGGCTTTGGATATAGGACACAGAAATGGCACTTGGAAAGGAGAAGTGTGTTTTCAGACTGTTATGATGGTGATACTATATTCATAAGTTAACAACACATTAGAGTGATAAAGAAACATTCATGAATGAGAAAATAAAGCACAGATGAGTTAATTTAATGTGGTACTTCAACACACCGAAAGCTGCCTCTCAGATAGTATGAGATCCTGAATTCAGTTCTTTTTTGCAGATTATTGCTCTTCAGTCAAATACACAATGTCAGTTTGCCTGTATTGGCAAGTATTAATGTAAGTGCAGTCTATTGTGTCTTAAGTGAATGTAAAAAAATTGGGAAAGAAATCTGATGTCTGAAATCTATATATCAGTATGTTGAATCTGTGCATTCGGTCTTAAAGTGACAGCAGCCAATATAGCAGCTGCTGCCTGTTATGTTAATCAAGCAAAAAAAACTGAATAACTTTTATAGCTTTAAGAATGTTTAAAAAAATATTTTTACTGAATAAATTACTCATTCTGAAAACATTATACACATCGTACACCTATTACAACAAGATACAATACACCTGGTGATGCATGTTTTACGATGTGTCACAATGTATCAAGATAATACTATTGATTGGGAATTAATAATAGGATGATATCTTTATTAAGGATGCACAACAACTACATCACTTATTGGACTTTCTATTATTTATTACTATTGGTCAGTATCATAATATCCATTATTTATGCTGTACATTATAATGTTGTGATGCCTAAATTCATTTGAGGCTTTAAAATGATTTCAGCAAAATATTCTATTATTTAGTAGATGCTTTTATTCAAAGTAACTTACTTTGCATCGCATGGTCTAATGGAAACTGTAAATTTAAATCTAAATGTAAATTTTTGATATCAGCCATTTATCAGTAATAATCATCAGCTTAGCAGTACTATAATATCTGTGCATCCCTAATCTTGAAATGTTGATAAACTGCCATACATGATACTATCAGCAGAGTTTGTGAAACTACTGATGATGTTGTTGTGGGTAAATGTGGTGCACGAGGTGCTGTTGCATGTTGTGGTGCATCAGATGCTTGATGGACAGAGACTGTGTTAGCTGCACTTTCCTCTACTGTCTGCAGCTGCAGAGTCCAGATGTACCTCTACATCTTTTCATGCATGTCCTAAAGCACTGAAGAATCACCTGATCTTCAGCCAGCCAATCAACCCCCTCTAAATAACAGCCCACACATGCAAACACGTCGCCAAAAGAGCACACCCTCTGCTTTTTAACATCTGCCATCTTTGTGCATTAAATCCTCGGCTGTGATCTCATCCGTACCTGGTACTTCAGAAAACACAGACCTCTCCAGCTTTCTAACGATATTGCCGATACTGCTCTGAACCGGAAACGAAGACAATCTCACTCTCTGACTCATCTATGCCTCAGTCAGTGACTCTCAATGCTTGCTGTGGCAGAAGCGGTCAATATGTTTAGTGTTATTCAGGCCCGTGTCTGTGGTGCAGGAAAAGAAAGAGAGCAAGATACACACAGGCCGTCTAGTGGCTGTAACCACCCACACTTTCACTTATTATTGAATACATACTCTGCAAGCACATGGCTCCAGTCGCCACCCTGATGATCAGGGAGTGACACAACAAGATGAAGGTCTGTTAAAACATCCTTTAAACAAGGTGCATTTGCTGTGATTGACTTGTGGATTCTGCACAGCATCAATCTGGGAAAATGCTGTCATTTTTAAAGCAATCTCTGTCCTCCATAATGTCTTGTGTGTGTCATTTATTTTGTTGAAGATGCTGAAGGATGTTGTTTGGCTATGTTAAAGAAGTTAAACACAACACTAGGCCTTTCTCTGTCTAAATGCACTTTTCTTTTTCTTTTCGTAGGTGACTGAATATCTGAATGGTCAGGAATCTGCCAAGAGTGCCAGGGTAAGAGCTGTAAATCTTTCTGCTTTATCGGCTCTAAATTCTCATTGGTCGACCACAGTATTTTGCTGCAATTCATTTATTTATATTTATATAGGTAACACTTTAAAATAAGGTCCCATTAGGTAACAAACAAGTGGACGCTGCTGCTAAAGAACCTCTATTCACAGATATTGAAAGGTGTTCCATGCCACCCTCAGATTTTTAAACTCACCATAGTATCTTGCGTCATCAACAAATGACAAAATGAATGGGATCAGTGTATGAAGTTAGCTTACTGTGGGTAAAGGTTTCATTTTTATTTTCAGTAATCTTTTTCAGTAAAAAAAAATTTAATTGCTCTTTTATACTATTTCAAATTATAATTGATAAAAGAAAACTGGCATGACATTAAAACATCAACCAAACAACCCATTAGTTAACATTAGTAAATGCAATAGCATTAACTAACAATGGGCGAATACATTTCTTACTGTATTTTTATTAATGTTCATTAAATACAAATGTATACATTAAAGGAACACTCCACGTTTTTTTGGAAATAGGCTCATTTTCCAACTCCCCTAGAGTTACACAGTTGAGTTTTACCGTATTTGAATCCATTCAGCCGATCTCTGGGTCTGGCGGTAGCACTTTTAGCTTAGTTTAGCATACATCATTGAATCAGATTAGACCATTAGCATCTCACTCAAAAATGACCAAAGAGTTTCGATAACTTTCCTATTTAAAGATTGACTCTTCTGCAGTTACATCGTGTACTAAGACCGACGGAAAATGAAAAGTTGTGATTTTCTAGGCTGATATGGCTAGGAACTATACTCTCATTCCGGCGTAATAATCAAGGGACTTTGCTGCTGTACCACGGGTGCAGCAGGCGCAATGATATTACGCAGCGCCTGAAAGTAGTCCCCAGCTCAGTAGCCTATGATATAGCTGGGGACTACTTTCGTGGTCGAAATCTGAGAATTTTGAAAACGCTGCAGACCCCGTTTTAGTTTTAAAACTTCAGGGTTGTGTTTCAGTGTAAATGGACTAAAACGAAGAAGACTCTCGAAAACGATGGCGTGGCTGCCCACATTTGCTCTGCGTATCCTTGACGACCGTGTAAAATAACATCATGCTCGTTGTACCCATAGATATGTGTAGGTAGATTCCCCATTCGACCGCTCCAAGCACGTAGACGCATCAGCCACCTAAATAATTGGGAATCTATCTATACACATCTATGGTTGTGTAGTGTAGACCAAGATCGTTTCTGAAAGCAGCGGAAACGCCAGTGTAGACGAGGATGGTTTTCATTCTAAAACGAATTTTAAAACTTTTAAAAAAATTTAAAAAAGCACTAGTGTAAACAGGGCCTATTATTTTTATTAAATACATTCTAGTGCTAGATTGTATATTTGAGGCATCCTCGGTTCATGTTAGAGTCTTAATTATTATTATTTACTTGCATCTCTCCTTCCCTGCTGCTTGTCTATATTGCTTAATGCTCTTGTTGACACAGAAAACTGAGCAGTTTTGTTTTCAGAGCTGGTTTTGACTGTTACCTGTAACATTGACTTTTATGCAGCGTGGTGCACGTTGAGCAGTCTTTTGGCTAAAACATTGCTCCATATGACAAGCCAATGGCTGTTTAACAAGACTTAAGCAGAAGAGAGAACCATGCCAACCCAAAAGCTTGATGATGATGTCCCTGCTAACGACGGCGCTAATTATCATAGACATTAATTAGCTGTGATTCTCTCCGAGTTAACAGCCACATGCACACCGACGACAGAAATGGAGAGAAAACATAAAAGCCTCTGTATGACATACAAAATGATTTCCCATCTTCAATAAAGAATCTCTGAAGCTGAAACGATTCACTTTCGCACAAATGAAACGTTTCGTTGCTTTATGTGACAAAACCGATGTAAAATAGAAGGGCTGCGATGGAATTTGTTGGAGGTAAAGCTTCATGCATGACCGGATGTGAAAGGACTAGAGTTAAAGAGAACTCGTTATTACTGAGGTGTGATGATGTTAAAGACCAGCTCGTGTTTTAATGATCCTGTCTACATGCTGGCCATCTGCGCCTCAGTCTCACAGATACATGGGCAAGAATGCTTATCAGAATTTAATGATGTTGAATCAGCGCTGTAAAATGACTTGAAGCCTCATTTATAAATGTTTTAGTGAAGTTATTTCGAATTTGGGGGGGTTCAAATGTTTTTCTCTTTCAAAAAAAATTTCAATGCAGTTCTTTTACCCTATGTGTCCATTGAAGAAGCTTATTTAAAACATCAACGATCTGCTGCTTTGAGGATTCGTCTTCATTATAATCTATGATGCTTTCAATGCAGGGTCAATAAAAGTCTCTCATGCATGGTTACCGTGCTTAAAATATATATATAAAGTGTTAACCTAATACTATATTGGCAGCTTAGCTTCAGCAAACCACAATGAAAGTGTCCAAACTGCATTTGAAATCTGAATTAATTTTAGTAATAGAGCTTTTTTTCACATTCTCACCAGTTGCATGACTGACAATCCCACAATGTACAGTTAGAGCTATATTTTAACTCTGTCTTTAATTGATTATTTTCCTTTTCATTTGCAGCTTAACATTTGGCGTTATGGAGATTTCCGTGATGATGACGCAGTTGAGTTTGGGTATCGCCGCTAAGTCATTGTTCCAAAGACCTTGATGAAGACAAGATTAATTCGCAGAGAACACAAAACAAAAAAAGAATCATGACAAAAAAAACCCACAACAAAACATCAGTATACTCTTATTTTTTCTAATGTTGAACATTTGCCTCTTTCTGTTTTTTATATACTCTGTGCATATCCTCTCTTCTGCCCAAGGACTTTGTTTCTTGTCATTTTCAATTTTTTTTAAAGCGAGTAGGCTACAGATAAATAGGACCAACTTACCTTAATCTTAAATTTTGACATGTTAGCCAATCAATTTTTAGCCAATCACCAGCTGTCAAACCCCATCCTAGCAAACCTGATCTGCCCAATCAGATTTCTATATTTTGGGGCAAGACTTTTAAAGAAATGAGGGGGATGCACAGAGCAACCGTGAACTCAACAGCTTGCTGAGAAAATGCTTCCTTTATCATGAGATTCTATATTTCAGTATATATATGGATATTTTGAAGTTAGATCAGAACTAACCAAGTGAACTTACTGAGCGTATTTTTGTCTCTCTCTGATGTGATCTGAGTGTTCAGTGACATTTCTGGGCATTTGTGTAGGACGTGTTTTCTCTGCCAGCACCTTTACAAGCGTCTCTCGGCCTCCTCTGTGAGGTTTACTCAACGGTCATCGTTTCTTCTTTTCCCGCTCTTGCCCACCATACAGAAACAGTGTTTGAATTTCTTTCCTTCTGAGGTAGACCCTGTCATTGTATTTAAATCTGAGAAATAAAAATGAGCAAAGTGCCATGTTGTCTGACTGGTTTTGAGGGTTGGGGTGGTGATGAGTTTCTTTTTTTGAACATTTACAACACAGATTGTCACATGAAGAACAGTATATAAAACACTATAGTTACTACTAAACTACACAGTAACTACACCAATGCTGAAATCGAGATTTCTGGTGTTTTCATTGATTTGGTATTAACTGTCATGGTTAATACTGTCAAAATACAATTTTAAATTAAAGGGAGAGTTCATTCAAAAATTTAAATTGTCATGATGTACTGACCCTCAAATTGTTCCAAACTTGTATAAATTTATGGTTACACTTTATTTGGTAACACTTTAAGGTGTCATAATACAAAGTAATTACCTAATTAAGTACTTATTAGTAGCCGTTGTTCTTACATGAATCCAAATGTACTTACCATGTAACTAAGTTATGGAACAGCCTGTAATCACAGTTTATAATTATGTAGATGTGATAGGCAGCTACTGTTACACACATTTAACAGGCCGAGTCTGTTACACAGCTACTTGTACACTTAAGTACAATCTTGATGCTTTATTTTAAGCAGCTTATGTCTGTGTACTTACATTTATAATTGCGTTGTAAAAAATCTGCAACACACGTGTAACAATCTTTTGCTTACATAAGTAGCTGTGTAATAGATTCGGCCTATTACATGTGTAACAGTAGCTGCCTATTACATCTACATAATTACAAACTGTAAGTACAGGCTGTTCCATAACTTGGTTACATGGTAAGTACATTTTTTTCATGCAAGTACAACTGCTACTACAAAGTAATTAACTAGGTAATTATTCTGTATTATGGACACCTTAAAATGGTGTTACCCTTTATTTTAAGATGTCCTTGTTACAGTGTAATTCTACATTTAAGACCGGAGTAATATTAATCAACTACATGTACTTACTATATGGTTAGGATTATTGCGCTTGAGGACTTGCCTGCGTTTGGGGCTTTAGCTGAATGGCCGTCATCTCTACTAAAAGCATGATCATGTCTGTTCACCACTGCCAATAATGAACCATAAATCTCCCGTTTTTGCCCAGTGCAACTCAGGGTATTTATTAGCTCTGTGAGAGAGGGCTTTTTGATGAGATTATGGTATAATGTAGTTCTCTAATGTTAGTTTATGACTTTCAGAACAGAGTTCTGCCCAGATTTCTGCCTCATTGCTGCGCCGATGTGCTGTTTCAGCTTTATTATGTCCCTTTATTAAGTCAAAACACTGGAAATAACTCCTTTTCAAGTTAATGAGATCTAACTTCACATTCATGTAATATGTTTTGGCCTTTAGCAGAAGGACATCCTGTCCTTTTCTTGTC
The DNA here is from genome assembly GCF_936440315.1 of Barbus barbus. NCBI lineage: Eukaryota > Metazoa > Chordata > Actinopteri > Cypriniformes > Cyprinidae > Barbus > Barbus barbus. The sequence continues at coordinate 13,922,180 of NC_136717.1, forward strand.
AAATGAAGACAGAGCTCATCTCCATTTCATGTCTTTTTTCCTCAGTGAAACTAGTAATGTTCAGCTTGATTGGATCAATTCTTTGACCTTTCTAAACCTTTTATGTTAAATAATTTAAGGACTCAAAGCCATATATATTCACTCAAATTGAGAAATATGAAAATTGAGATCAGAGCCATGGTGCAGCAGAAAGTGTTGTGGTGAACACACAGATGATTCACATTCACATTTAAATCCACCTTATGTCCATATCTTTTTTTTCTTGCCCTCTCTTCATTATATCATTAATAAAAGATGAGAAAAAAAAGTTTAAGATGCTTTGTGCGATATTAATTTCATTAAAAAAAATAATTTTTAGAACTCTCCATCATGATTTGTTGTGGGTATACTGAGAAATAAAGTGTAATTTAAGATGATTTAGGAGAGCTGTGAAAGATATTAACATTTGTTGCCTTGTTGCCCCAATTTGCTTAATTTCTACTTTCATAATCTTTTATTTTCTCTCTCTCTCCAGGCAGGTGTTAAATGTTTAATTTTTGGTGTTTTAAATTAAGTTTTACCTCAAGATGTCCAGAATGTTTCAGTACTTTTATCTGTCCTTCCAGCTGTTTCTCTCCTCTCATCCTCACATCTGTCAGTTCTCAAGGGGAAACACCCTGCTGCTGTTTTAACCTGTCTTTCATCATGGGATAAGAACTACATGAGTGTCTCAGTCTGCCATAGTACACATGGAATATATTCTGTGTCTGTGTGTTTTACACACGGAGTGCTCTGGTCCATGCAGTTGTGTGACTCACCTGCTTGCAACTCTTGTGTCTTCTCTCTTCTCCTTCTGGTTCTTGTATTCTCTGTGGTGTGGACACTCTGGGTGTGAGAGGAAACAGAGGACAACACTTGTGTCAATGTAGCCAACTGTAAAAAAAACAAATCTCTATGGCAAATGTATAGCTGTTTATTCACAAGTTAGTTCAGTCTGTTTCTCACAGGATGCTGTTGTGGAGTTGGGATATAGCACATGTATCCTATGGTCTACTTTATGATGCTTTTTTAAGCTTGAAATTGTCAGTCCTCATTGAAAAGAGACCAGCACAGTATTTCAACATCCTGCTTTTGTACTCTACAGAAAAAAATCAAATTCATACATCCTTGGAACGACATGAGGGTGAGTGAAAGATGACAATTTTCATTTGAGTTAACTATCCCTTGAAGCGAACACTGGATCAATTTCTAGACTTTCAACAAAGCTTGTCTTTCAAACTGTGCACTTATACAATGATAAGCGAGTTTCTGCTGACAATAGACACAATCAACAGAGAATGACTTTGAATTTCTGTGCAGACTGCGTTGAAATAGTCACTGGGTTTGTTCAGTGTTCTTAAACTGATTAAAAAGTTTTACATTTCAAGGGGAAAAGGAATGAAATGCAATGGATATGTGCTTTTCACACTTAAGATGCAAAACTGGCTTGAAGATCAGAGGTCAGAATAGCTTTTTTCCAGCCAATTTTATTCTGGCAGATCAGTTCAGTTGCTCGGCTGCATTTCTTGTTTGACATCAGTCAAAAGAGCAGAAAAACAGCAGAAATTCAAGAAATGGATGCGCAACCATGAACTTGAGGTGCAGTGAGAATCTTAATGTATTTTTTCCACATAGTAAGATCCGAGAAGTGTTATAGATTTGTTTTTTTTATTGCTTACGGTTAGAAACTAATGCGTTCTGCATGTCTTAAGTTGCATTTTTTTCAAAAATTAAGGCCTTAAAATTGATGCACAAAGTCTTAAATTCGTAAAGTCGTGGCATTAAATGTTGCATGCTTCCTTGGTATAAATATAGAACATCCTTAAATCAAGATACATTTACTTGAGATGCAAATTGAAGATACGAAGTCTTGTTTTCTGAAAAATTAAACAAAATCAGTTTATGCAAGAACAAATATCTGTCAATGGAATATTAAAACTTGAAATCCCTTTGATTTGATTTTTTTTCCCCAAAGTAGTCTTTGAAGCATTGCTAATACAAAACATATACATTTAGAGAATAGTATTGTGCTCCTTCCAACTTATTCCTTAAGTGTTCTTTATTTGGTCTTAAGGTCTTTAAAAGTTTTAAATTTACCATCATGAAACCTGCAGAAACCCTGTATATTATACAACACTTCCGATTAATTTCAAACAGTGTTGTAAAACTATCAAAATCACTCAAAATGTTAAATTCTTTCATTATATTTTAAATTAAATTTTCAATATATTTAATAACTGAAGGTGAAGTTTTGACTGTGATAATGAAAGGGTTAAATAAAAGGGGTTTTCTTAACCCTTTAATGTTACATTGGTATCAACAACTACACTATATTTTCTTGGATTTGACTTTAACCCTTAACACAGTTGCTTCCTCTTACCCCTTCTAGAACTCAATAGCGAACTCTGATCCCAGACTCAATCTCTCGGGGCAGTGTGGTGCTCATACGAGCCTGCTTCCATGTTCTCCATGTGTCTTAGTGACCTCCAGATGCACAGGAGAGGTCTGTGTGAGAGCCAAGAGAGGGAAATGGTGTGGTCTTGTTCGGAAGAGGGCACATCTAATGGAGGCAGTATAAGAGGATTTCTGTCTCCGACATCCATGTGCCACACACTGCGAGGCAGACAGTGTGAACAGCGAGAGGAGTCCAGAATAACTGTTTCTCCTCGCTCATCATTCTGTTAGATCACCATGGCAGCCAGAGGATGAAAAAAAGATCCTGGATAAACTTCGGAAATGATCAAGGACATATATTCACATCATATGTGAATATAATTACTGTGGTCTACTTGTGAACATTAATGTCGGCTGAGTCATGTTGGATTCTCATTAGCAGAGCTCTACAGAGATAAATGACAAAGAGTGTAATTATCTATAGAGTGTCAGTGAGAGTCACTCTCAGTCTCCTCTTGATGAAAGCTATATGCCTGCTAACCTGAGAACACCGGATCTGTTTAAAACTAGAGTGAGATCTCTACCAAGGTAACAGTTTTAGGTGAGTTCCTGATACAAAAGCTGTTCCAAAACAGCAAACTTGCGCTCTTATATATATATATATATATATATATATATATATATATATATATATATATATATATATAAATAATGGTCATGTCTGGAAAACATTCCAGGATTTTCCTCTAGTGGACTTTAACGGTGACCATTGGGTTAAAGGTCCAAATTGCAGATTCTATGCAGCTTCAAAGGGCTCTATCCCAGCCGAGGAATAAGGGTCTTATCTCATTTTCTAAAAAAATTAAATACAAATATATATACTTTAATTAACCACACATGCACATCTTCATGCATTGTCATCACGTTAGAAAAAGTCATGTACGGTTAGCTCTTCGTCTAGCGAAGGTGAAAAAAATCTAATTTTCTCCTCCAACTTCAAAATCGTTTGACATTGCCGTTTTACCTTTTTTCAGGGGCGTTTGACTTTCTTTGCACATTCGCTTTGTAAACACTAGGTCTGTACTTCAGCCTATGTAACGCGTGCGTGATTACGTCATGCATGTGGGTCAAACTACTGCAGGACAAACATTTGTGGTTAAAAAGTATATAAATTTTAAAAATGAGAAAATGACTGATTGTTTCTCTAGATAAGACACTTATTCCTCGCCTGGGATCGTGTAGAGTCCTTTGAAGTTGCAAAATCCTGGAATGTTTTCCTCAAAAAACTTAATTTCTTTTTTGACTGAAGAAAAAAAAACATGAACATCTTGGATCACACAGGGGTGAGTAAATTATCAGGAAATTTTCATTCAGGAAGCGAACGAATCCTTTAAAAATCCTTTGAATGGTAATGTAGCTGCTATGCAGAGCATTTTGATTCAGTCACTTCACTATGTTGACAGCAAGACAGCTCACTAGGGTTTTAAGCAGAGCCATGATGTTTAAGTCAGCCATTTTTCCCGTCCCTATGTTTTCTGTTTACTAACACTGTGAGCTCCCCTATCTCAGAGGACTTGTTAGATAGAACTCTAATCTCTCACTGTCATGAGAGGAAGGAAACTACGTTATCTGGCCTGGTATAATAGCGTTGTCTCATTTCTTTAAGCGTTAGTTGGTGTCATGAATAGCAGGTGGAGAAAAGTGCTTGAGGTGACATGGCACCTCTCTAAAATGATCAGATTAAGTGTTCACAGTTGTGCTAACAGGAGAGGAGGGTGTCTCTGTAGCAACGCAGCACAGCACAGTGGGATGAACATGTGAACCTGTGGTTTCTGTTGCTACGGTAACATCAGGTCGTTCTATAATTATCCTTCTTGTACTGATGGTCTTAGATGCCACGCTCTGCCAGTCAGCTCTCAAACACACGTGTCATTCTCCTGTGCCTCTCTAAACCAGTGATTCCCAATTAGGGGTTTACATTCCGTGACTGCTTAAAAAACTTAAAAAAAAATAACTTTATATATTTGTTTTTTCTTTAACAGTAGTAGTTTTGAAGTTTTAATAATCAGTTAATAATATTAATTATTAAGCTTAAATCAAAAACATTTCTGGTTTGATGTTGATGAAAGTGTAGTTGAGCCTACTAATGGAACTGTGGGGCTACATAAGACGAAAAAACTTTTGAAGTTTCGCGTTTAGATGACAATGTTGTCAAAAACGAACCCTGTTCAGACAGATCTGTGAAATTACTAAAAGTGCGGTATTAAGCCAGTAGTTGGCAATTTCTTTTTGTAAAGAAACACTACGTGCCTGCAAACATACACATTTCTATAGACCAATTTGAAGTAGATGCTATAGTTACATCACTTGCAGCTGCGTGTGCATTGTGTTGGCAGAAAAACACTGGTAACAAGTGGAGGGAAATGAGTAAAATCCATGGAATAAGAGGAAAAAAAGTATTGTTGTGCCTTTGGATGTCAGAATCAGAATGCAAATATTTTTTATAGAATAATCGACTTTATAACTCAACAATTGGGAGTCAATTCTGAAGAAAAAAAGCCATGCAGATGTGTGGGATATTAGCTCTGAGCCGAGGGGAAAAGAGACAATAATGAGTTGATTTTTCTTATCAGAATTGTGAGATACAATCTTGGAATTGTGAGGAAAAAAGTCAGAATTTTGAAATATAAACTCGAAATTACCTTTTTTATTTTTTTATTCCACAGCTTCCAGACTGCTACTTTAAAACTGTCATTTTCTGCCACCAGATTAAAAAATGCTTGCAAACACCGAAATTGATCTAGACTGAACACAGTATGCATGTGTATGATGTAAACGTTTTCACAAATTTGGATTTCTGTACTTTACAGTTTATCTTTTTCAAAAACTAGAACTTTGAAACTCGTTTTGAAATGTTTGCATTTTTAATCTCTCAAAACACCTTTGTTGTGTAAATGAATGGCCTAAATACAAAAAATAGTTGGGTAAACGCCCTTTGTCTAAAACTATACTTCATTTTTTGTGTATGCTAGCATATGCGAACAGTTGAAAACGCAGCCTTTCAAAGTACACTCCATTTAATAGTGTGCGAACGCAGGTCAACACATATTGATGACGAAATTTGCATCACACACTGTACATGAACCTTCGCGTACGCATAAAACCTGAAGTAAACTTTGGGCTTTAGATGGGAGACTGTTCCTTTTCTGTATTTATCCAAGTGATGGCGGTTCCCAGTTTAATATCTGCCACTGCTCACTGATAATGCATCAAATCAAACTGATCCACTCCTGTGTTTATCCACACATCTTCTATGACCGCAGGCCTTGATTAATAACTTGACAGATGGAGGGAGGAAAGAATCAATGAAGCCTAGGTTTATTCTTTTCAACATGCACCCTGCAACAAAAAACAACAATGCGGAAAAATATGCACTTTCATCTTTGCTCACTTACCATCCAATTATCCAAAAAACTGACATAAATAAAGATCACCTCTGTCTATCTATATCCTCTCATTCTAACCTCAACCATGTAAGGGAGCGCAAAGATGTTTGTAATGCTGAATAACTGTTAGGGGTTTCGGTCCATCGTTATTGCACTCTTGTAATCAGGAAGCTGGTAATCTCCTAAAAGAGAAAATGACCGTTGCTGACCAGGTTTATTTCTGTTGTTTGTGACATTAAATCTGTCGCTCAGGCTGCCCCTTGCCATTTGTTACGCATATATTAGCCTTTATGTGATTGATTTAATTATTTCATTATTTGTGATAATCTCCTAAAACTGCCTGTAGGTTGGCTGAATAGAAATTACTCTGTGGAGCATATCTAATTGCCCTAATTAGCATATGCAGATGAGCCTGTTATCTTGTGTACAGAGTGTTGCTTATGGTAAACACAGGACTAATCACTTTAACGAATTTAGCTGTTTAAATGCTGGTAATTGTGCATTGTTTAAACAGATGGGTTCCGTTTTCGCAAGCATTCAGACAGGAAATGTTGGGATGAGTGCTCTCCAATCAGCTTCTCTTTCTTTTCGTCCTCATCATTGACACACAAGGGTAGCCCTCTAATTACCCTGCTTTAAACGAGCCGTATCCCCTTTCGAAAGAATACACGTAAATGAACTCTCCATGTCTTCCACAGATGTGTAAAAGGACTACACGTACACTACATGACTGATGCTTATTACCCTGTGCACTTTTTCTTATTTTATAGCATGTTGGTGCTAAGTGAAAGTAACAAGGAAAAAATACACCCATGACCTTTAAAATATGCAATTACAAGAGTTTTTGTCTTGTATTGTGTGCTTAATGGCTTTGTTCCTGTATTATCTTCCCAAGGTCATCAGAAGGTTTTTTCAGGCATTTGGAACTCTTATTTATCTCTGTTCATTCATCCACATCCCTACCTTTGTCACATATAAGCAGATTCCATTATAAAACTGGACTTTCAAAAGAAGCAATGGAGCTTGACGGATCCAGTCCTCTATTGAGAGTCAAAGACACACGTGCACGTATGGTTGTCATGTGACATGTTCATCAGAGGTGGTGTAAAATCCTGCTGCTAGCGATGTAGCCCTAGGCATACTGTTCATGATTCCGACACAAGAACAACAACAAAAAAAGTTACTAACTTGTGTGTTTGTAAGTAAGTGCCAGTTGTTACACCAAAGGTTCCATGATTTCGTCATGTCTCCAGAGAACCCTCGGGTCATGTGTATACCTACACCGTGACTGCCTCTGTGGGGGGAAAAAAAGTTTATGTAACAAGAAGGAAATTCAGGTAATCTCAACTGTAAGATGCAATCAGTGCGGGCTACTGTGGATGTGAAACCTGAAATGGGTAACACCAAATATATACAGAAGGCACCACTGCTGTGCTGTTTGTTGAACAAAGTGGAGCTGACAAAATTCCCATCATGTTTTCTTTCCCCTGAATAATGCTGTTGAAAAGTGTTAAGGTTTTTTTTGTTTCTGTGAGAACATGAGGGGTTCCTTCCTGCTACATCAATATTTAATATGAAGATTCCTTCTATACTTCTGCTTCTCAATCTCTTGAGAGCTCAAATGGCACTATCCCAAAAATACTGTCCTATAACAAAGAACTGAAGTTTAACCAGGAAATGTCTACAACAGTACTTTCCAAACCTGTTCTGGAGGCCTCAGCACTGCAGGTTTTGAATGTTTACCGTTTTAGGATCCCCAGTTCAGGTCTTGTATTAATGAGTTGACGCTTTCAGTCAGGTGTGTTATGAGGCAGACATACAAGGACATGTTTGGGATGAGAATTCTGTACTAATTACACCTCCACTAGCCTACATACAAGAATCATTCATGTCTTTGCATTAGGACTGAAAGATTAATAGAAATAGTTCAAACTGTGATATGTATTAGTGATTATTAAATCGCAAAACCTAGAGTAGTGTTATTTTCGTTAACGAGATGAAAAATATTCGTTGACTACCTTTTAAACTAAAACGAGAGGATATGACGAGATGAAAATAAGGTCAATAAACGATATCTCTGGCTATATGAACATGCAATGTCTTTGACGATAGATGAGACTAAAATTTATTTTTAAATTTAAAACTATACCAAAATCTTGAAGAGAAAATCTGGCTCGATCTACAATACGGAAGCGCTGACAAACAAATAAGATGATGTTTATGGATCTCCATCATGTGAGATGGTCGGCTTAATGAAATTGTTAGTCTGTTAGCCACTGTTGTTACAATGTAGACCCTTTTCCTGTTAGTAAACATCGTGACGTGTTTCTGTGGGCGGAGCTTGGGTGGTGGCAGAAAGATCCTACTGGCCGCAGCTAGCTCTAGCTATGAAGTCTGTTAGCTTGGTTTTTTGTTCTTTGAACAATAACTGGAGAAATTCCGATTTTACCTGCATATGTAAGGTAAAATTTATAAAACATAAATCGTCAGTTTGTTGTTTTACACACGCACACAGACATTATTTCATACACGACATAGTAGTGAGATGCATAAGAAATCTTTAGACGCGCCCATAACAACAAAAGACAACCATTTATTGAACCTTTTCTGATAAGAAGTGTGCCAAACGCGAGCATTTTTGACGATCGTTTCTGTCCAGTCCGCTCGGCTTATCTCAGCTGTCATCGGTTTTTTTGTCTGGCAGTGGCAGCAGCATTAATATTTCAAAATTCTGACTTTATTCTCGCAATTCCGAGGTTATATCTCACCATTTTTATAAGAAAACCCAACTCGCCATTCTCTCTTTTGAGTTATATATCCCACACATCTGGCTCCCCCCCCCCCCCCCCCCCCCCCAGAATGGACAAACTCGCTATTGTTGAGTTAAATCGAGTTATAAAGTCCGAAATACGAAATATAAAGTTGCATTTGCGAGAAAAAAAGTGTCTCAAAAAAGAGTTGTGAGAAATTATGTAACGTTAAATGTAAAATGTTATAGGTTCAAATATTATTTCATGCTGTAATTGTAGGGCAAATTATAATATGTTCCCAAATGAACTGCATATGTGAATATTATGTAGACCAATTGTTTAAATCAAATTTATGCTTTAAAAGTAGAGTAGCTAATCATAGCAGGTTTCATTCATTAGTCTTTCCGTTTAAACGTCTGTGTTGAGCTTCAAATGGCGTTTTTGTCGACTGTGTTCTATAAAAATAATTTGCATTCCGATTCTGACAAACAAAGGCACAACAGTACATTTTATCTCTTACGGAACTGTGACAAGTCTACATGAAATTGGTCTATTCGAATTACTTTATTAGGAATTTCACTGCTAAAATATGTTTTTGTTGTTTGTTTGTTTCATAATGTAGACAGAAAGAGTGCATATTTAAGTCTCTGATGAGTTCAAACATTACTAATTATTAATCATCATATACATTTTCATTGACTAAGGCCCCGTCCACACCAAGACGCGTTTCTTTCTCTGTATACACATACATTTTTTACCGTATAGGCGTTTCGTCCACACGAAACCGGCGTTTTCGAAGAGTGAAACCGATCATTTTTGAAACCGGGTCCCAGGGTGGATAAATTTGAAAACGCAGTTTTCATGTTTTCGTGTGGACGGCGAATCCGTATATTTTCTGAAACGATGACGTCATCAGCCCACGTCTCGCCCCTAATCAGACACCGCTGCGTCACATAACAGCGACAACAACAACAACGTCAGACTACGTGCCTGTGTTCGTGCTGCAGAACCTACTGAGCTCATTAGTTTTATTAAAGCAAAATCTTCTGCTTTGTGTGTTAGTTTGTATTCAGCGCGCAAGGTTTACGCACGTGGTCCAAGTCTTCTCTGTTTTTTTGTGTATCTCTGTGGCAGAATTACAGCGCCACATATTGGTCTGGCATGTGTACTACATCGTTTTCAGTGATTCCGTGTGGGGACAGATATTTCCTGAGACGACTCCGTGTTTACGGAATTTGAGGCAAAAAAAAGATCGGATAGGGAGAAATCTGGCTTCGTGTGGACGTAGCCTAAGACTAGACTAAATACTCAGACATTTACTTGTCTAAAACTTATCTAAACAAAAACAGGACAAGGTTGGCTAAATATGATAACTTAAAGTGCATTTGACATAGGACTAAGACTAATTTAAAGACTAAATTAGAAGTGTCTGACAAAATTAACTCTAGAGTCACCATACCCCCTCTTTTTCCCAGACATGCCCTGTCCGAGATTTCTTAATTAGGCTACTTAAAATGTCTGGGTTTGGGCTGTGTTTCCCTATTGCTTTCATACTTGCTGAAGGTAGAGACTGAATAGAAGTTTGACCAATAATGTGCAAGCACTATACAAAATCAAGCAATCAAGGAAGGTGGGATCTACAGAGAACAGTCAATGCATGAGCATGTCAATAGAAAAACAAAGCCTAAATCCAGACTTTTTTTATTTAATTAAATACAAGCATAGCACTGTGTTCATTTACATCCGTGCAGCCCATTATCTGGAGTTTTTAGTATCTCATATGAACTTCATCTCTGCATCTGCTCTGAGTTTGGGTCACTTGTAACATCCATTTCACCAAATTTTTAACAAGAAGCATTTATAAACCCTGCAGTTTTAAATACTCAACTTTTTGTATTTTGCAGTGACATTTTCATTACAATAGTAATATTACTTATTTTAATATTTGTATCACATTTTAAATCTCAATCATTCTAATGAGAAAAATCACATTTACATTTTCCTCTCAAATTGTGCATCCCTACTTGCCATGAATTTCAAATGATGAAGCTTCTTTTTCACAGAGTATAAATCTACCTGTCTCTTCCAGGAAACATTCCACAGAGGCTTCAAGACATGCTGTGTTGCTTTGGAGCATTTAGTGATCCGGCATCAAGACCAGTGATGTGTGAATGATATACAGCACTCCCAGTATGTTAAACATGCATTAAACTCGTACATGATGCACATGCTGTGTGTAGCTGATTCACATGTTGACACTGGTGTTTGTTTATTCCATAAGAGCGTGTCTTTTTTTCCATGTAGTTTCTTTATACATAATCATACCCAGAGTGGCTGCAGGGCTGTCTAACAAGATAATCAGTTTGTCTTCATTGCAGATGGTGATGGTTCCCGTGTGTGTTCAGGGTGGGTGCCTTCACCGTAGTCTCTCACTTCCCCCAGGATATCCTGTTAATGTGTGAATGAGGTTCCCCGTAGACTTGCATACCTGAAACCTATCCTCCGCTTTTATCATCCTGTCCATCTCTTCCTGTGGTGCACCTGTAGGTAGAGAGAGATTTATTTATCAAAGAATAGGGTCCTTTACCACACTCTAGCAGTGTGTTGTTTGGTTGTATTCTGACAACAAAATATTACCACCCATATTTGACCTGCCAAATATTAGAAACATCTGCCTCACACATGAGTTAGAGACCAATCTTATACAGGATGTCAGGGTAAGTCAATGTACCCCTGTTTCATTGTGGATGTGAAAGGGGCATTGCTTGAGTTTATTTTCTTTTACAGAAAATGTCATCTACAAGAAGCTGCTGTCTCAGTTTGGAGCTAAAAGATTTCCTCTCATCACCATGACTAGACCAGGACAACTGCAACAAATGGTTTTTCTGTCCAACCCTCTGTTCTCTGTTGGATTAAAGAGCTAGACATATGTTGGAGTGCGGTGAATCAGGTAACCACAGAATCTGTGACACTCCAGGAAGTGTTGACCAGACATGAAGCTGTGTTTAAAGAGGGCAGGGACATAGATGGGTCCCCCAGCAAAAATCCACGTGGACAAGGATGCGGTGCCAAGGTACTATAAGCCTAGGCCGGTACCTTATGCTCTAAAAAAGAAAGTGGAAGTGGAGTTAGAACGGTTACTCGATGACAAAATTTTGGAGCCTGTCAAATTTTCAGAATGGGCGGCACCAATTGTACCTGTCCTTAAACCGGATAATTCAGTGAGAATTTGTGGACTTTTCAAGCTTACTGTAAATCAGGCATCCAAGCTAGAACAGTATCCAATTCCCAAACTTGAGGACCTGTTGGAAAAGTTAGCAGGGGGTGAAAAATATAGTAAACTGGATCTCAGTCATGCATATCAACAAGTGATCTTGGATGAGGAGTATAAAAGATACGTAACATTGAATACTCACAAGGGATTATTCACTGTAAATAGGCTGCCGTTTGGTGTGGCTTCCAGTCCTGCCATTTTTCAACGAATCATGGAGGGGTTACTACAGGGTATCCCTTGGGTCGCGATATACCTCGATGACATTCTCACAACGGGCAGAAATGATCAAGAACATCTGCACACACTGAGTGAAGTGTTGAAGCGGCTGAAGGATGGCGGACTGAGGCTAAAAAGAGAAAAGTGTGCATTCATGTGAAGTGACATACTGCCAAGTATGGTGACCCATACTCGGAATTCGTGCTCTGCATTTAACCCATCCAACGTGCACACACACAGCAGTGAACACACACACACCGTGAACATACACCCGGAGCAGTGGGCAGCCATTTTATGCTGCAGCGCCCGGGGAGCAGTTGGGGGTTCGGTGCCTTGCTCAGGGGCACCTCAGTCGTGGTATTGAGGGTGGAGAGAGCGCTGGACATTCACTCCCCCCACCTACAATTCCTGCCGGCCGGAGACTCGAACCCGCAACCTTTGGATTACAAGTCCGACTCTCTAACCATTAGGCCACGACTTCCCATGCAGCGAGAGGCAGAATTCATGCAGCGAGAGGCAGAATTTTTGGGCCATAGAGTGGATTCCACAGGTCTTCGTCCACTTTCAAACAAAGTTGAAGCTCTGCAAAAAGCACCAGCTCCCCGAAATGTCACTGAATTGAAAGCATATCTTGGGTTGCTTAACTACTACCACAGGTTCCTGCCAAACTTGTCAATCTTGCTGGTCCCCTTACATAACCTCTTGAGAAAAAGCGTAAAATGGCATTGGGGTAGTGAACAACGTGAGGCGTTTGATAAATCCAAACAACTCATTCAGTCTCCGGAGGTGCTTGTTCATTATGATACTCAAAAAGACCTCATCTTAGCCTGCGATGCATCTCCCTACGGGGTGGGAGCTATTTTGTCACATCGAATGGTGGATGGCAGAGAGAGACCCATCAGTTTCATGTCCAGAACTCTCACTCCAGCAGAACGCAACTACTCGCAGCTCGACAAAGAGGGGCTCGCTGTTATTTTTGGAATTCAGCATTTCCACAATTATCTGTTTGGCAGAAAGTTCACAATTTGCACAGATCACAAACCGCTGTTATCCCTCTTCAGCGAAAGGAAAGCTGTTCTGCAAATTGTGTCACCAAGAATTCAGAGGTGGGCAGTTATGATGCAGGCTTATGAGTACACTACTCTTTATAAGCCTGGGAAGGAACATGCCAACGCTGATGCCTTGAGAAGGTGTCCTGTTCCTGACAGGACCCTAGAAACAGGTTCAGAGGACCAAATATTACTGATGGAGGACATTCCGTTGGTAAGAGCCGAGAATGTTCGCACCTAGTCTGCGAAGGACCCCATTCTGGCTCGAGTTCGACAAGTGTTGCTGACGGGGAGCGCTTTCCAAAAGGAAAGCCTTGAATTCAAACCCTATGCCGCCAGACAAACAGAATTGAGTGTGCAGGATGGTTGTATCTTGTGGGGTGCTTGAGTCATCATACCTCCGCAGGGTCGCAAGGATGTCTTGCTTCAATTACATCAATGTCATCCTGGCATTTCTCGTATGAAATCACTGGCGCAGAGTTATTTCTGGTGGCCGAAGCTGGATGAAGACATTGAGACTTTGGCAAAAAGCTTTTCAACATGTCAGGAGCACAGGAAAGCTCCAGCCACTGCACCACTTCATCCATGGGAGTGGCCGGAGAAACCCTTGGTCACATGTTTCTGATTCTCACTGACACTCACTCGAAGTGGATGGATGTATATCCTGTTTCCACAGCCTCATCAGGTATTACAATTGATTTCCTAAGGAAGAGTTTCAGCAATCATGGACTGCCTGAGATGTTAGTTTCTGACAATGCTGCCTACTTTGTGAGCACAGAGTTCAAGGACTTCATGAACAAAAATGGTATGACACATCACTTCTGCTCCTTTTCACGCCTCATCAAACGGCTTGGCTGAACGAGCCTTTCAGACATTCAAAACTATGATGAAAAAGGCAGGAGAGGGGAGTGTGGCATCCAAAGTGGCACGTGTACTGTTCAGCTACAGAATCACACCACAGTCCACCACAGGAATCAGTCCTGCAGAAATGCTGTTGGGACGAAAACTGCATTCCACACTGGATCTATTGCATCCAGACTTGCAACAGAAAGTATGCGACAAGCAAAGCAAACAAAAGCAGCATCATGACAACAAATGGCAAGTAAGGAGTTTTCAAGTTGGTGATGCCGTATTGACAAGAAACTTTAGTTATGGACCCAAGTGGATTCCTGGGTTCACTGCCAAAGTGACAGGCCCTCTCTCGTACCAGGTCATGCTTGGAAATGGCAAAACCGTGTGTAGACATGTGGACCAGATTTTCTTTTAGGAGTTGGAAGATTCGGAGTCAAAAGAGAAGGGGTATGGGAATGGTTCCTTAGACACCTCAGTATGCAGTGGGATGGACTCTGTTGATAAAGATGTTGTGACAGTACCAGTGGATTTGGGTTCTCAGGACCAACCAGGGACTGTTGAAAGGGAAGCCCTTAGTTCAGTCCCAGAGGTACATAGGTCCCAAAGGACTGTTCAAAAGCCCAAACTCTTGGAAGACTGTTTGTTGTAAAAAAAAACAAGGAAAACAATCATATTGTAGTTTAACAGGTTATGTTGAAACGTAGAAGGCTTGTTGTTATTATATTTAAAGGGGGGAAGAATGTAGTAATTTGGAAAATGTGATGTTCCAAAGGAATTATATTTTTTGTTTCATATGTAAACCAACTAAATGTGTATTTAATTGTTAATGTACCTATGTTCATGGGTGAATTAAAGGATGGTTTTGCGTAACGTATGGAACAAGATACCTGTATGTACCAACTTGTGTTGTAGCGAAGAAATAAAAAGCTTACTGCGTTGTTTGGAACAGCCATCGTGTCTCCGTCTGATATTTGTTCAAGGAACAAATTATCACAGGTTTTGTGTTTCTATTTGCATCTGATTAATCGTAGGTCTCATTTATCCGAAAGTAGGCACCTGTGAAAAAAGCATTTTTTATGAATAATTTTCACAATATGAGATAAAAAATTATAAAAATTTGCACCGTTTCTCACACTAGTGTGCTTTAATGTTTAATCAGGAAGTTTGCTTTTAAATCCTTTTATTTTGTACAAAATTGCACAGTCAAAAATGGCCGGTCATTGAAAGTGAATGGGGAAGAATGAAAGTAAGAGAAACAACTAGTGTTCAGGAGCATGTTGTGCTTGCAAACATAAAGGCCTTGGACCAGTACATGTGTGGATGCATGTATACTCACGCTATCTCACACACACACACACACACACACACACCTATGCATACAAACTATTGTGGGTATTACACCTATTTCATTCTACCCTGAACTGCAGGCAATATGCTTTAATTAATCTGATATTATAACTCTCTCTCTCTCTCTCTCTCTCTCTCTCTCTCTCTCTCACACACACACACACACACACACACACATGCTCAAACTGCCTTGTCTTCGGCCTGCATTTGAGCATGTGTGTGTGAGCGAGAGAGAGAGAGAGAGCGAGAGAGAGAGAGAGAGTGAAATGGGTGTAATACCCACAATAGTTTGTATGCATAGATGTGTGTGATAGCGTGAATATACATGCATGCACACATGTACTGGTCCAAGACCTTTATGTTTGCAAGCACAACATGCTCCTGAACACTAGTTGTTTCTCTTACTTTCATTCTTCCCCATTCACTTTCAATGGCCAGCCATTTTTGACAAGTGTGACTTTGTGCAATTTTGTACAAAATAAAAGCATTTAAAAACAAACTTCCTGGTTAAACGTTAATGCACACTAGTGTGAGAAACAGTGAAAAATTTCATAATTTTTTATCTCATATTGTGAAAATTATTCATAAAAAAATGCTTTTCTCACTCAAAAAATGAGGTGCCTACTTTCGGATAAATGAGGCTTACGGTTAATCAGATGCAAATAGAAACACAAAACTAGTCCTAAATGAAAGAAAACAAGTTGACAAAAAGATTGAATCCAATATTTGGTGATAATATAGCATAATGACAGATTTATAAGCAATTGATCGGAGTCCGGTCATTTTTGACCGGGAACACCACAAGTGTGACGGTGAAATAATACCCACAAAAAATTTCGAAACTTAAAAAAAATAATAATATTAATGAGACGTACTTATACCCTATGTGAACAAAGTCAGTAAGTTTGATTCCAGTGCTATAACGTTAATCCAAAATCAATAGTCAAAGTAGTTGAGGGACATGGTGTTGGTGTGATTTCCTGAACATATGGTAGTGGTCCTCTCCAAAGGTCCTTCACATCAATGGGGCCTCAAGTACCTTAGAGATATACACTCTTAGATTTAGAAGCAGTTTGTACAGTTTCAAGAAGCTCTCTGTAATACATAAGTATTGGTTTGAGAGCCCTAAGTCAGGAAAGAGCATTCAGATTCAGCCTACTCAGGTCTGCTGGGTTTATGATGAAAGTGAAAACTCAAAGGGATTGAATATTGAAATAAAACACAGGCTACAAATCATGGGTTCAAATCTCAGATTTTCTAAATAATGTTTCATATTATGGTAAAGCGATATTACGGTTTAACATGTTTAAAACAACAACCTTGAACTGAACTAATAGCTCAGAGAGATTGAAGTTTGGTTACTTTTGAAATCACTGGTTCAAATCTTGTTTGTTTTTCATATTTAGGATTTTAGGTTTAGGAATAATTATAGTTAAATTGTGGTAATTTCCAGGGCATAACCTAACTGCTGACTGATAGCTCAAAGCACTAGAATATGGTTTGGTACTTATTGAAATCACAGGTTCAAATATCACCTTTTCCAATATTCAAATCGCATGTTTAAAAGCAATTAAAGTTTGGTTGTGGTCATTTCTTAACCTTTCACCAAAGGTTTCCTGACAGCTCAAAGTGCTACAATACAGCATCATAGTTCAGAGGGTTTGAATCCTCTCTTTTCCAAGTTCAGAAACAGCCCAAAGAATTCTTTAGATTAAACATAGTTATAGTTAAAAATACCCAGTGCATGTGCAAGGTCCTCTGGCTGAGTGGTATAAGCGAGTGCCTTGAAGGCAAGGATCATGAGTTCAAATCCCACGTAGTCTGAAATTGTGGTTAGGCATAATGCAGGAGTGAAGGACTGGTGATTGGCTGGAAATAACAAAGGAAAATGACAAACAAAGAGTCTCTTCTGTCTTTTGTAATGAACAAGTGTTAAATTCTACTCCTTAATAGCCTATCACAGCTATGCTGATGATACCCAGATTTACCTAGCCTTATCTCCAAATGACTACAGCCCCATTGACTCCCTCTGCCAATGCATTGATGAAATTAACAGTTGGATGTGCCAGAACTTTCTTCAGCTAAACAAGGAGAAAACTGAAGTCATTGCATTTGGAAACAAAGATGAAGTTCTCAAGGTGAATGCATACCTTGACTCTAGGGGTCAAACAACTAAAAATCAAGTCAGAAATCTTGGGGTGATTCTGGAGACAGACCTTAGTTTCAGTAGTCATGTCAAAGCAGTAACTAAATCAGCATACTATCATCTCAAAAACATTGCAAGAATTAGATGTTTTGTTTCCAGTCAAGACTTGGAGAAACTTGTTCATGCCTTTATCACCAGCAGGGTGGATTACTGTAATGGTCTCCTCACCGGCCTTCCCAAGAAGACCATTAGACAACTGCAGCTCATCCAGAATGCTGCTGCCAGGATTCTGACTAGAAGCAGAAAATCTGAGCATATCACACCAGTCCTCAGCTCCTTACACTGGCTTCCAGTTACATTTAGGATTGATTTTAAAGTACTTTTACTTGTTTATAAGTCACTCAATGGCCCAGGACCTAAATATATTGCTGATATGCTCACTGAATATAAACCGAACAGACCACTCAGATCATTAGGATCGAGTCAGTTAGAAATACCAAAGGTTCACACAAAACAAGGGGAGTCTGCTTTTAGCTATTATGCTGCCTGCAGTTGGAACCAGCTTCCAGAAGAGATCAGATGTGCTAAAACATTAGCCACATTTAAATCAAGACTCAAAACTCATCTGTTTAACTGTGCATTTGTTGAATGAGCACTGTGTGATATGGCCGAACTGACTGCAATGAATTTTATGTATAATCATTTTCTTTACATTTATTTTAAATCAA
Source organism: Barbus barbus (assembly GCF_936440315.1). Taxonomy (NCBI): domain Eukaryota; kingdom Metazoa; phylum Chordata; class Actinopteri; order Cypriniformes; family Cyprinidae; genus Barbus; species Barbus barbus. Next base: position 13,940,400 of record NC_136717.1, read on the forward strand.
TTTCTATATCATTTTAAAATTCCTTGTTTTTATTATTTTTATTTCCATGTTTTTACTGATTTTAATGTCTATTTCACTTTCTTTTATGTAAAGCACTTTGAATTACCAGTGTGTATGAAATGTGCTATATAAATAAACTTGCCTTGCCTTGCCATCCTACGGCTTCAACACACCTGTCTGTAATTGTAGAGTACTCCTGAAGACCTAGATTAATTGGTTCAGGTGTTTAGAGCTCCACTTGCAGGAAGATTGCCTTTCAGGAGAAGAGTTTGAAATCACTGCTCCAACTGAAAGACAGGACTCTCTTTGGACACAAACAGAGAGAGAAGAAGGGAAAAGGCAAACTGGTGTCTCTTCATTCTTCTGATGGCAGCAACAGAAGATAAGCTAGGTTATTTGGTGGAGGCTGATGCAGCGTGTTGGGTCATGCATAGCTGCTTTTGACATCCAAACTGTCGCTTGGTGACTGCTCTTATCTCCGCAGACCTGTCAACTTGGGGTTTTTTCAGCAGCACTCCGCCACATCCAAAAAGACCCTCATCATACTGAGCGCAACCTTCCTTCACGACAGAGAGCGATATGCGAGTCAAATCTCTCACTGTGCTAAAATGCTTTCTGGCCCTGACTGTGCATTGAAATGGGATCCTTTCCTGCCGGATCATGAGTACATTATGAACAATCGTCCATTTGTATGATAATCACATCTGGGAGCACAGGATAATAATGTAGTGTAACTTGATGTAATGTTTAAAGCTGATCGGACATCAATCTATTCAAACCCCATCTGTTCACAAGATGCCCCTCTTCTTTTATGCTCTGGGGTTGGTGGTCAATTGCAGGAGTCGCTTAACTTGATCGCCGGATGGGATGTGGGAGAAGGAATATGAGATGGATAAAAAAGGAATTGCTGGGCATCAGCTGGGTTACAGGTCACCCAATGATGGCATGGGCAGCATGTTAAAATGTAAAGCAGGAGAACCACATGGACTTTCAGCCTAATGGACAAGACTGTTGATATTCTGTGAACAAGTCTCAGATGTAGGAATCTAGAGGTTTTCAAGCAGCCTTGAAGAAAAGAATACCATAAGCATCTGGAACTACACAAAGGGTGAGTAAATGATTAAATTATTTCTTTAATGCACCAGCAATGCCTGCGTTTGCCAGTTGTTGTTTAACAGTATCTTGTGTTTGAGCCCTGAAGAGTTTATTGTTAAGGGCCTGGGGCAAGTGTGAGAGATTTGGGCCAGTTTGGGCGAGTGTGAAAGTTTTGGGCCATTTGACAGAATTGCCCTTTTTGTCCCAGTGCTGTGTTTTCACCGAAAACTGTGCATTCATTGATCCAGCTTTATGCCTTGCAAACATAAGCATTTGGTTTTCTGTGATATTTTGTACATTTGTTGCTGCATTTCTAGCATGTGACATTGAAATTGCAAAAAAAATGACTAGTCTTGAACGCAATGTTTTACATCATATGCCATTGATTCCAGCTCAAGTGTGTTTGCAGAGTTACATTATAGCTGTATAATTTCCAGCTTGTTTCAGATATTCAGTCTACTACTGGCCTGACTGAATTATGATATGTTTTGTTTTCTTTGCTGATATGAAAATACTCCTGTCTGCCAGATGCTTCTGCCCACTTTTGAAATGGTTGCTCATTTTTAACGTCTGGAAAGTTTATCATTTTTCAGAGAGGGAGAACAACAGCTCTCTAGGGTGACTAAATTAGATTACCTCTAATCCAAAATACAACCAGTGCTGTTCCACAGATTAAGACCATTCCAATTTAATAATATGGAGAAATGATTTAATAATAGAAAAAAGGATGACATCAATTGCCATCAGTTTCCCTTTTCACTGCATCTGAGATGATCTCGCATAAGTGCTTGATCTCGGCATCAAAGTGAAATGGCTCTCTCTTTCTTTTACTCTGAAGGTCATTAGAACAAGCAATTTCTGTAAATTATGTACTGTATAGCAGGTAAACATTCCTTAATCCTACTGTCAGCCATCAAAGCCATCAAAGCTTTCCTCCTCCTATTAGTTAATGGCGCTGGTTGTCATTTCCTTTTAACTCTTTGCAAATGAGAGTAAATGGGGGCTTGGGGAGGGATTTTATTTAATGCTTTTTTTTTTCTATACTGCATTTCATCACGGGTATCTTTTAGCTAGTTGATTTTCTATAATCAACAGCTAGTAGAGAGCAAAGGTCATGGCCATGGCCCTAGACTGTGGAGACTTTAATCAGTGGTCATCAAAGGGCCTGGGGCATTGCTCTGTGAGTGATTTCTAATCATCTCTCTGAAAGGCGGACAGATATAAGAGCATATAATGGAGTGGATGGTTCCGGTACTGTGGGCATTAGCAGCCTAAATGCACTTTATCTTTTGACCTTAACCTCTCTTCCATTAGGACGTTTAAGAACATGTTCATTGTTCCTTTTCCTGATACAAAAAAAGAGAGAAGATTTTCTGCCTTTTGCAGAACTAGAATACATTTGAATATGTTACAATTCAAATTCTAGGAAAAGTGTGTTATTTCCTGCTCAGCCTAGCCATGGGATTTGGAGTGTGACAGAATGAGACATTCTTGTCTAGATTCTATGACAAATAAAGAAGCTGAGAAGGAACTTCCTTGTCTTTTGTAAGCACGCGCGCACACACACGCACCCTATTTTACCTCAGAGCTGATAGATGGGCATCCCCAAACACATGCCTACACACACCACTTGGAAAGCAATCAGCAGCATCTAAAACAAACCCTTGACACGTGTTTCCTGTGTGACCACCATGTGCTCCATATGTGTGTGTTTGGCATGTAACGGGTGGAAATGTCCTATGTGACAGCTGTAGCATCATTGCCTGAGGAAACTCAGCACAAGCTTCTGAAAGCGAGTGAGAAAGAGAGAATGTAGGAGAATCCCATCAATACTGTACTCATCTGGTTGTGCAGTGATTGGATATAGGGTGACCAGATGTCCCTATAAAATCAGTCAGCTTTATGAGCCGTGTCTAGATGATAATTAAGCTTAACTTCAGTTTGAAATGTACCAAAGTGTCCGAAAATCAGATGCATTAAAAAAATCAGATGTTTAGTTTCCTGTTGTTTTCAGAATTTTGTGAACTAGAATGAATATTCATATGTGCGTTTGTTTATTCTAAGTTAAGCATGGCTGTGTGTCTATTATGACCTGATATTTGACCATGGCCATCTGGTCACCTTAATTGTATATGACTTTCTGTGACTGTGTAATTAAAAAAGGCTTATAAAATGTATACCTTTTTTTTCCGTGAAATTAGCTAAACCTCAACTAGTAAAATTATTAATAACTAAAGCATTAAAAAGTTTATTTTAGTTTTACAATCTAAAAATCAAGGACTGTCTGATGTAAATGAAAGTGATCAATCTAGTTGGTCCTTTTAACATACTGTTTAGGAGAGTGGTTGTTTGAAATAGATAAATTAGTCAAATGTCAAAAAAATCTGATATTTCTGAGGCCTTCTTGATAAATGTTTGTACTGAAATAGTATTGGTAAAAAAGACACTGTAACCAGATGTGAACCTGGAGTACCTGGAGAATTTTTCAAAAAATTTGATGGCACTGACATGCATTGTAAACGTGACCGTTGTCAGGCACACAAAGTGTGGATGTATTGTCTCAAGACGAGACTAAGTTAAGGTTAGTCAGCTGTTATAATTAGTTGTATCTAAAAACAACAGAAGTAAATGGGAATGTCTTCATTTAGATAAGTGTTTGTCTATGGTGAGAAGTCTGTTCTCTCCCTGCCTGATGGCTGTGTGTGTTATAGAGACCCCACTAATGACGGCTTACCAATCTAATTACTCAAACAGTGAAGAGAAAACACATTACCTTTTCACTAAATTAAATCTTTTACGCTGTTTAGTGTAAAATAGCAATATAATGAAAAATTAAACATGAGGGAGCAATTCATTTCCATCTCTGGGAACTACAGCAGAAGGAAGTTCAGTGTGCCGTCCCTAAGCGCATGTACTGAGCCCCAAAGCAGTTGAGTGTGGTTTTATGTATTATACGGTCGTTCGCTTGAGGAACGGACACTAAGTGGCTTTGACTTCATTTGTCAAAGGCCCTCTGTGTCTCTGCACTAATGACCTTTCCATTTAAATAAGTAAACGTTTCCTTGCCCCTGCCTCTTGTCTCTTTGCAAAATGACCCTGCCACTGTGCACGCTTAGCATCAGAACTCATTAGCCTGGTTAGGGAGGAGCGTTTGGTGTGTGGTGCCACTGCAGTGATCTACGCAGGCCTCTCATTCTCCCAAGCTGCTACACTACAAGATGCAACTGACACGATCACCACCACTCAGACTCTGAACTCTTATAAAGAAACTTATATATTTAGATTTTGTAGTAGTAGTTTTGAACAACACAAACTTTGCGCACTGTATAAACCGTCGTTTCAGCATTTGAGAAGAAAGTGAAGAAACTGTGATGGAAAACGCATGAATTGGAGTGAAGAAAAGACTTTATACTTACCTCCACTGAAAAGTCCATTCAGGAAAATCTTGATAGTGCAGTTTGCAGTATATACTGTAATATCAGGATGTGCAATGCTAGAGCCTATATATATGGCATCTGTGGCTACAAAAATGTACTTCAGGATATTTGTAGCTAAAGTTACAATTAAAAATGAATGAAAGTCATTGTGTCAGATTTAAGCAATATCACACAAGCAGGAGTGCCAGAGTGCCGCAGGTAATCACAGGCGTGCTGACATTCGGAAAAAGGACAAACAGAGTGTGCTTATACAGCAGTTCAGTAAACAAGTTAATATTAAATAAGTTGCATTTTGGGCACTATGTTGCCAGTTGTTATAATATTTTGTTGTTTGCATCTCCAACAAAAGTATTTCCAAGATCCCACAGAAACACTGCACTCCTGAATGAATCAGTGTTTAGAATAAATCAGTAAAATCAATGATTAACTTGGGGATAGTCACTTGTCACCACCTACTGGCATAATGATGTAACCTGCATAATATATTTATTTTAAGGCCATTAATCACAAACACCCTTTTGAGCAAAACTTTTTTCAGCTTTGTGATACTTGCTTACAGTTGCACTTTAGAAACAGTATATTCTTTGCAAAGTTTTTTTTTTTTTCTAAAAATTGCATCATGTACTGTTACATAATTAGATAATGTTATATATACATACCCTATACAGAATGTAAGCTAGTGCTCAGTGTTGTGCTCAACGGATCTCTCTTTAGCAGAACCAGAATGTTTGTACCAACCCCCCCAAAAAAAAATATATTTCCACATAAACGCAATATGGTTTCAGGCCTCAGCTGAAATCCAGTAAAGAGGAGGGAAGCTGCAGTTAATTAAGATGTACAGAGAGAGAGAGAGACGATTAAATCACATCTTCTCTTGGGTCATTTACCAGATGGATGAGGAACATGTCTGAAGACTCTGGGACAAGAATTAACAAGCTCAAATCTGTCTAATTAACTAATCTGATCTATTCCCCTACCCAATCCTGAGGCTGAGAATCTGGGGCAGGAAAGGCACTTCAGGCTTTTGGCTAACTTGATGCCAATTTTGATTCTACTGACTTTTGTGTATAAGACACAACAACGCCAACGGTGTAACAGATGCTCGTTTGGGAGAATGGGAGAAAATGTAACATTCAATATGGCTGCTATAGGAATAGAAGCCTTGGCTTTTTGTTGAAAATAGCTAATTGCCTTTTTGAATTTGTTCGCCTTATAATAAGCAGTCGTCACACACACAGCTTCGTTGGCTATAATGGGAGAAATCTAATTGTGCTGGGTCATTGTGCCACTAGTGGGAGGTGTCACTTGCTTGATGGGAAAACTTCAATGTCCGACAGAGAAAATGTATAAAAAAAATTATCTACACTCTAAAAAATGCTGGGTTATTTTTTTTTAACCCAAATGCTGGGTTCAGCCTGTTGGGTCATTTTATTGGGTTGTTTTTATTTTTACCCAAGTGCTGGGTTATTTTTTCATCCCAAATGCTGTGTTCAGCTTGAGCAATTTTATTGTTTTTTTTTTTAATATTTTTACCCAGGTGTTTTTTTTTTTTTTTTTTTTTTTTTTTTTTTTCTTCTTCTATCTAATCGCTGGGTTGACCCTGTCTCCGATGAAACTTCTCAACAACGCAGCTGCTACGCAGAGCGCACGGTCATTTTAAGTTCACAGTAGAGAGCGGTTCTCATCGCCGCCGATTTGGTGCACTCTTTCGGGGAAATAAAGGTTTGTATACATTTTATTTCATTTATAAAGTCTTTAATGTGGTGTAAATTATATTATTTTACGCAATGCAACATAAGGACAAGATGTCAGTCAGCTGCTTCAGCAGCAGTCGATTCGAGCCGGAAACGCTTTTGCCTTGCATAACATAAATGTATTTTATTCGTTATAATACTGAGTGTAATTTAATTGAATGTTAATGTTCACTAATCTCAGTACTGGTTTTTGAGCAGGTTTTGGAGTCAGTCACGCCATCTCTCAGCTGCGAGTGAAACGCGAGGCCACGGTCTGCAGTTTGCAGCAGCCCTTCACTGGCTTAGATTTCAGTGACACACCGGCATGAGAATTAGCACTATTTCGGTAAAAACTGATTAAAGAGAACGGTCGAATATACTTAAATTAAAATGCTATTTCTAAAATGCTTGTAAAACTAGTTTAAATGTATGTAATATAGCTAACTATAGTCTATAGCTAACTGAGACTTGTTATAGCACTTGCATATTGCTCTTTTGGTGACTTTAATTGCTTCCATTGTCCTCATTTGTAAGTCGCTTTGGATAAAAGCGTCTGCTAAATGTAAATGTATGTAATATTGTAAACTATGCTGTATTCTCCCAAATAAATTCAATTTGTCTTGTACTTTCACTGTAAAAAATAAATTGAGTCACCTTAAAATAATGTTACCCAGCTGCCTTAAAATTTTAAGTTTAGTCAACTTGAAATGTTAAGTTGTACTAAGTGACAACATAGATTGATAGTGTTGACTAAACTTAAAATTTTAAGGCAGCCGGGTAACAAATTATTTTAAGTTGAAACCACTTTTATTTTTTACAGTGTTGTCTATGGGTGTTCCTGCTTAATAATAAATGTCCATCTTTTGATTATTGCTGTTACCTAGTAATCCTGTTTTTTTTTTTTTTTTTTTTTTTAATTTCCGGACCATTTTAAGCCAGCAATATAATTTTTAAACAATATAACTTAAACTAAACAACCCAACCAGGTTGGTCAAAATAACCCAGCATGTGTTCTGTCCAATATTTCCCCAGCGCTGAGTTGCCAAATAACCCAAGTTGGGTTATTTTTAACCCAGCATTTTTTAGTGTAGCTATTATTTAACTGTCCTTTTAAGTGTAATTTCATGTAGGTCTAAAAAGTTAGGTCTCTTCCAATTTACTCTTTATAGTACCAATTTCCTTGTATGAGGTAAAATTAACCCAGCATTGTAGCCAATATGAGATACCAGCTGTGTTAATTGAGTAACCCAGCCTGCTGGGTTAAATGAGCAATCCAACTTGCTTGGTTAGATTAACTAACCAAGCAAGTTTTCTCAGCTATACTTCTCCAGCAGCGTGGTTTAACACACGCCCAAATTAGATTTTTTCCTACTTTTAGAAATATACTTTTCATGTTGGTTTCATTTGGATTTAAAAAACTCTAACTCCCTGGTTTGAGAATTCTCTTTCAGGGCCAATTGTAAAAAATATCCTTTACTGTAATTCAAACAGAAGCCAATCTGATTTTACTTTTGCGTGCCCTCGTGTACTATGAGTCAAAGAAGTGTCCTAATTTATAATATGCAACCAAAGTGCCATTAGACATTTTAATGTAAGACACATTTACAGCAGATTTTACAGACCTATGTGTTTCTCTGATCATAAATGGGTGGCTTTAAGCCATCCACCTACCTGGGTCATCTTTCATTCAGACTCCAGTCCTCTCGGGCCTATTTAGGGATGAGTAACTGTACAAACGTCTGTCACTTTTCCTTCCCAGAGACATCTGGAGAAAGACGTGTTGGCGGAAAGAATAATATCTGCATATGAAATGGAGCACGAGTCCTCTGAGGAACATCTAATTTACAACAGGATGAAGCAACAAGGCGGAAAAAAACACTGAATTGTGAGGTTTTCTCTGGTCCTTGCCCTGTGGATTGCTTTTAAAGTATAAAGACAAGTTTACTTCCTCTGGCTTGCTTTAACGAGAGGTCAGGTGGCTCGTAGCCAGCAATAAAGAATAGCTGCCCTTTTATGCCCTTTTTTACACTCAAAGCTCTGCAGGCAGCTGTGTCCAACAAATGCTCCTTTGCCTTTTCACTTAGATGAAGCCAGTGCTGTTGTTCTTCATTGTGTTCCAGTCACGGTATACATCTCTGAAGGTCCCATGGTAATGCCAACCATCAATGAGATTTAACAAACTTGATGCCCACACTTAATAGGGCAATGTAGACTCAAAGTACAAGCTAATGAGCAGTTCTGAGGACTAAAGAAAGACTCAGAAAAGCCTGCTTCCTTGCCAAATCTTGCTCTGCATTTCTGGCAGCCTCCCAAATACCTAAATGTTTATTATTTTATGTAAATAAAGATGTAATTTCCATAAAAACATCAATGTTGGCCTTAACGGCAGCATCGTCTTGGCTAAGTCACACAAGTTTACTCTGTAATTCATCAGCTGTTTTCAACATTGAATATCATAAGTGCATTTTTAGATGCTGAAGCTGTGCTCCACAGCTTCTGGCAACTTTCGAATGAAACCATCAATCAGCCACACTTAGACATGCAGGAGACGGAGATCTCTTCATTGATCGGATTTGCTAACGCACATGGTACACGTAGAAGTGTTTTGCAGGAGCTGAAAACATTCACATGTGATTGATTGAGGTTTTTGCAAGGATCTAGTTATTCATCATGCCACTGATATTGGATGTGCCAAGAATGTTTCCCAAGTGTCTGCTGTGAATGAGAGAAAATTCAAAGATATCATCACAACACTGTGTGCTTTAAGTTAGTTTCCAGCTTGTTAGCTTCCTGGACACACATTAGGCCTGTAGCGCTGTCAATGGAAAAACCCCAGCTATAGTGCTTATGAAACCAGCCTGTGGTCTTTGGCTTCGACTATGCAGATGTGGGAAATCTCACTAGCATTTCATTAAGTCCTTGCCTTCGTTTAAGATGACCTTACTATGAGCTATCCTGGACAAAACACAGTGTAAACAGGATTGATACCAATTGAATTAAAACTGCCTCAACTAATTTCCCCCTATCAAGATCTCTGAATCTCTCCAGCTCTAAGCTATTGATCAGTCAATTCTATTATCTTTCTGTAGGGACTTATTAGAGAAACTCATCTGAAGACCTCTAGTTCTTATTGATGTTTGTACAAAATGACACTTTGATGGGCCCAGTCTAATATTGACTAACAGATGCTGTTGACAACTTGAGCGCAAATTGTACATATACTCCATCCATTAGTATATTTTGGGGTTATTTATTACTTATTTTTTTTACTTTTCTGGTATTGCTAAAAAATACCTCTAGGATCCATGAAATGAGACATTGAATAAATTAAAAGTAAAATATAAAGTTTAAAAAATCAAGTCAATTATGAGTCAATAAATCAGGGTAATACAACTGTCCTGATATGAAGTAGTGAAGAAAAACCATTAATTAGCCTCACTAAAATAAGAATTTTTTTTTTTATGAAGACAATCATTTTAACTTTAGCTTCACTGCTTTTTAATGTTTGAACAACTAATTTTTAAAAAAATCATGGTGTAAGGAAGTTTATGTATTTTCACTCGTGACTTTTGAACACACAAGGTTTCTAAGAAATAATTTCAGTCCCACTTTATATTCAGCAGCCTCAACTACTATGTACGTACATCAAAGAATAAGTACATTGTACTTACTGTGTCCATATTGTGTTGCAAAATACTACAAAATGCTGCTGTTGAGGTGGGATATGGGTAAGGTTAGGGACAGGGTTGGTGGTATAGGTTGGTTTAAGGTGTAAGGGATGAGTCAACAGTGTCATTTTAAATGTCATAGAAATTAAATGTTAAAATAAGTATGTACACTGTGCATTGTGCCAAATGATTAATTTACATGTACAGTATGTACATATAGTATAAGGCCACTTAATATAAAGTGGGACCTTCATTTCTGTCTGATAAATGTGAACCCGATGACATGAGTGCTGTTATCATAGGGTGTTTGTTGGCTAATTCATCAACTACAGCACGGGTAACTTTCAGCACATCTTTTTCTGGCATAACGGAGCACACAGCCTTACAGAGACTCAGGATTAATCCGGAACGCAAACCCCTGTCAGCAGCAGCACTATAGATAGAAACCGGGTGGGAGGACTATTAGGACTGTTCAATAAGGGTTGAGCTGCTCTATTTGTGGGTAATGAAGGAAAGCTGGGGGGGTTCTGCTGAAAGGGAAATGACGAAACCCATTCAACTGGGCAACTCTGAGGGGAATTTGATGAGGTTTGGCTCGATAAAGCATATGCATGTTGTTTCAGCCTCTCTTTCCCAATCTTACCCTGCTTCAGTTCGACCGAAGCCTTATAAGTGTTATCTGATTGCTGAAAGCTTTTCCAACACGTAAATTCTACAGTGAAATTAATCTCTGACTAAATTATTGATGGTACACAGGACCCATCAATTGAAGTGTGAAAACTAAAAAAAGGTACATTAGATAAGAAGAATCAATAGCCCGGCTTCACCCCTGGGTCAAATGTGTGGTTCAACGGAGTCTATAGTGCAAGACACATGATAACGGCAATAATAGGTGCCCAAGTCCAGAACTCTTTCACAAAACACTTCTTTGTACACAACTGTGAACCCTTGTCATTGAGCTTCACATCTGCAATCTTTTCTCAGCAGGTGTACTAGAAATTTACTGGAAATAAGATTTTGCTAACATTGAAGTACATACTCTGTAAAAAATAAAATGATTTTTTTTTTTGTTGGAGATTAATGGAGTAGCCTTTGCACTTGAAAATTTCATTTTTAATTCAGTTATTAATTTCTTTGTAATTGCTTAAAATTTACTAGGAGTTTCTGGGAGAAGATAGCTTAAAAGTAAATTGGACATCAGTTGTGGTGTTTTTTTCTTTCTCCAGTATAGTCCTACAAAGCACAATGGCAAATACAGATACAAAAGTATCTGGTTTTTAACTTATGTGGTCTGTGGTTTTCTGCTCATCATCAAGATTAGACAAAGAATACAAAAATAGGTGTTTTTGTGTTTTCGTTTTGAAGTTTGAAGCTCCAGCCCCTCAAAGGGTTAATGCAATTTGATATGATTATAGTTTTTATTAATATTTTAATTGATATTTTGTTTTATATTGTCTTCATTTTAATTTCAGTTAAAGGTTTTATTTTGTTGTGATTTGTCTAGATAGTTTTAATTTAATTTTAATTCAGTTTGTTATTTTAGTATATTTATATAAACTAGAATGAAATAAAATATTTTTTTTTTATTTAATTTAGGCTAATTTGTTTTAAAATAAGTAACAATTTTTTGTTTTCATGGTTTTTGTTTTAATTTTACTTTGTTAACAGTAATAAACTTGATCACTATTTATTGTAATTGAATTGAGAAAAGCATACAGAACATTCTTTAAAGTTTCTTCTTTTGTGTTCCATTGAAAGAAAAACAAAATCCAGGTTTGGAATGACATGAAGATGAGCAAATCACAGTATTTTGATGTTTGGACGAACTATTCCTTTTAAACTTAATTGGGAAAAATTCTGTCTTTCAAAAGTGTTGACAGCTGCCCTGATTTCAAAGTGATTTTCTTCATTTTGTTTTTATATGCTTGATTTCAGTTTGCACACTATCGATGAATGTAAGGCAGGCCTTTTTACCTATAAATAGCCATAGAGCTTTTATTTTAAAAAGCTAAAGGAAGGGGAATGGAATGGGCTCTCCCTGGCCCAAATACAACATCAGCAGAAATATTTTATCTGCAGATATCTGGAGGGGCCACAGGGAAATACTGCATGAATCACAATTGTTTGAGGGTTGGCGGCATTCCTGTCAAAATGTTACCAAGAAATGAAAGTGAACAAACATATCAGAATGAATATTTCATAACGCAAGCCAGGGAATCAGGTGTAGAAAAGCAAGAACTCTCATGTAAAACATGGCACCTAAATTGTCGTTCGGCAAAAAAATTGACATAGACAAATAGAAAATCAGAACTGAGATGTATACACGCGCACACACACACGTGCTACAATTGATGTAGTGTAACTTTTCTCTTTTTGTCCTCTGCCACCTTTACCTGAAGGAAGGACTGCAATATCAGCTTATTATGGGAAATGTCTATGCAGCAAAACACACAAATAAATTGCCACAGTTTGGTCGACATGTTTTTAGAACTTGCTTTGGTTGATGACTATTTCAGCTTTCGAGTTAGATGATGAGTCTTTTGAGGATATAGCTTGCTCCTAATGGCTGGGTCTGGGTTGTTGTTACCTGACCCTGGATGTTTGGAGGTCAGTGGTTATGAGACCTGCATAGACTGAGCTTTCCACTGGGGTTAACAGTCACAGGCTGACTCAGGATCTGTGGAGCTCAGGGCACTGCTGACCTGCTTTACTATATAGGGGCTAATGACTATTATGCAGCGTAGTTGCGTAATGCAACTCCTGGCTTCTCACATAAGCAAATTATATATATATATATATATATATATATATATATCTGTAAATAAAGGACACACTCCAAGACATACTCTCAGTTTCAAAATAACATACCTGCATTGAAAACCTAAGCTGTTCCAAAACAGCCACACATTTATAATAATCTGTTAATGTATTAATTTTATATAAATTTTTTAAATTGCCAAATTCAAAGGGAACATCCCATTTTACTCTACTATACAAAGGTTTAGGGCCAGTAATTTTGTTTTACTTTTGTTTTGATAGATATTTCTGTTCAGCAAAGATGCATTACAGTGCATTACACATACAAAGTTTCAACTGTTTTCAACATCAATAATAAGAAATGTTCCTTGAGCACCAAATCAGCATATCAGAATTATTTCTGAAGGATCATGTGATATTATTAAAGACTGCTGGAGTAATGTCTACTAAAAATTCAGCTTTGCCTCACAGGAATAAAACACATTTGAAAATAGATTATAATAGTAAACAATTATAAATCTAATAAAATTTCAAAATATCTTTTTTACAGTACATTTACTTTTTGATAAAATAAATGCAGCCTTGGTGAGCATTTTCTTTCAATAACATTAAAATATCTTTCAAACCTTTGATCAGAATTGTATCTTTCAAATATGTGATGGGGAAAAAAACACATACAGTGTATAATATACTGTATACAGTATATAATCTATTCTCCTTTTACACCGTAGTTAGCTTAGCATCATGCTAACTTAAAGGGTTAGTTAAAATAACACCCACCCAGTGCAATGATAACGCTGGGAAGAGCCAGGAAATTTTTTAATATAACTCCGATTGGAATCGTCTGAAAGAAGAAAGTCATATACACCTAGGATGCCTCGAGGGTGAGTAAATCACAGGCTAATTTTCAATTTTGGGTGAACTAACCCTTTAAGACTCTATTGCAATCAATTATCAGATGAGTCTCCTGTGTGGTTTATTTGCCTGTGTAAATCTTTCCAAATCAGGTTTCACTTCAGTTCGAATGCCTACCTTTCAGTTTGGTGCCTACAATGACAGTAGACAGCAAGGGTCTCGCTAGGCCTTGGAACAGAGCTATTGTGAACAATTCAGCTATGTTGACAGTTCAGGAGATTTCATACAAGGCAATCATAAACGGCATGTCATATTCAATCACGTTTATAATCCATTGCTTTCATTCTCAAACTTTAATTTTGGGTGAAGCATATTTCAAGTCCCCTCACGAGAGCAGACTGAGGCACATGTTAATGAGATTCAACATTTCTGCCCGTGGCCTGGTCAGAGTGGATGTAAGAGTAATTTGGACTCATGGCTGTCAGCACTGACCAGGTCCTCCCCAGAATCCATAAACAGAACGCAAATCAAATTCCACATTTTTTACTTAATATGCTGGACGTGAAGGGAAAACTAGCTGACAGTAAAAGAGGACCCAGGAGATGGAGGTATAGGAACAGACAGAAGAAGGGAGGATGAGAGAAAGACAGAGATTAAAGTTATTTTCTAAAATGACTACAGCATTAAGAGCTTAATGGAGCTTGCACATCTCCATCCCTCAGGAGTCAGTTTTAGTTTTAACATGTCTATGGCCCTAACATCACAGTATTCCCTCCTCAAACGCATTAGTGGTGTGTCCTCAATCCACTATCAGCTCTAACCCCTTTAAACCAGAACAACAAACAGGCCGCCCTGAGATAAATGTGAGAATTTTAAGCCATTACGATTGCTTCATTGGTTCAATGAGACCTGGGGAACCAGCAGAGCTGCTAAGCAACACAATGATATTTCTGGGTGTCTAGTGGGCGGTTCACATCTCTACAGGAGAAATAAGTGAGTCTGGCGTTTCAGACTACTTGAAAACAAGCCTTTTTTTTAAGGACGGTTTGTGTGGTTACTTTGTGTGTAATATTTAAGGCACATGTGCATCAGCTTTTTCTTTGGAGTTTTTTTTTTCTCTTCTTTTTTGAGACAGGCTGAAGATCTTGGCAGGGTGATGACATATGTATCTGCTGCTGGACATACATCAGCATGCAAATTAGAATGCCATTTACAGCCCATGTCATGTAAATCTGAGGCTGCGTCTCCTGAACTCTTTCCAAAAGAGCTTCATCAACATGGCCATCACACTCCCTGCTGCTGTTGCACTTTTATAGTTAGTGTTTGACAAAGCTGGAGAAAGATGGAGGAATGTAGAGGAAAAGGACAGATAATGGAGGAGAGAGAGAGGGATAAGTTATGAAATATCTGATCAATTTGAAGAAATTGGGGTCGGTAAGATTTTTATTAAACAAAGTATAGAGTAAAAACAGTAATATTGTGAAATATTATTAAAATAACTGTTATAATAGGATATTGTAATATATTTTAAAATGTAATTTATTCCTGAGATGGCAAAGCTGACTTTTCAGTAGCCATTACTCCAGTCTTCAGTGTCACATGATCCTTCAGAAACCATTCTAATATGCTGATTTGGTGCTCAAGAAACACTTTTTTTTATTATCAATGGTGAAAACGGTGCTGCTTAATATATTTGTGGAATTTTGAGGTACAGAAAGTACATTTGCAAAATTTTGTGGTTAAACATTAAAACTGTCTACTGTCTTTGTTGAATAAAAGGTTTTTTATGTATGTGTATATATTACACAGTTATACATGTAACTGAACAAGAATCTTCAGTATAATGTCTTCAGTTCTTCTATAATGCGAAAATATCTTTTTCTTTTGATTTGTGGGTAAAATATGACCTAGACATCTCTTGTGAGGGTTAGCTCAGGCAGAAAAATAAATGGGGCTGAAGTCATGAACTCACAGGTCTCATAATTCAGCAGCAGTCACAGGGTGAGCATCTAGTTTTCCAAGGCTCACAAATTCATATATACAAGACATGTTATAAGAAGCATAAAACCCTCTGTTTTTGACAAAGAAAAAGGCTGCTTGTGCTAAAGTTTATTAACATAATAGTTGTTTTTTTTCCAGATAGGCCTTCAGCTACATATTTTTACCATGTTCTGTATCGGTGACGGAACTATAAATACAGAAACCGATCCATGTTTCACTCAATCCCGGGTGGTACTTTCCCATAAGAGCAGTGCTATAAAATACAAACATTAGCCAGACTGAAATCAATACAAAAGCAGCCATTGACTGACCCACAAGGGGATGCTACAAAATATCAGTAACTGAATTAACTAATTATACTCCTATATTCACTTGATCCCCCCCCCCCCCCCCATGTTTGCTCTCTCCTGAGACTTATGCAGCGGAGGTATTGAGGTTACGAAGTTCTTGAATCGATAAGATAGTCAAACAGTTGATTCACATCTGCGCCTGCCTTTTAAATCTGACAATCTTCGCTTGTATGTGAAATAAATACACAGCTGCTGCAGCATTATGAGCATTTGAGAAGGAAGCAGAACCCAGCTGGACTCTAAAAGCTGAATGATGCATTAAAAACAGAAGAGCTCAGAACATCAAGTCTTTTCTGTATGCAGGTACATCGCTTTCATTCTCTCACTTAAAGTTTACACTGCTTATGAAGTTATGTCAAACTTTGCGTGGGCTACTATACCAGGGATTATGGGTAAAGAACAAAGTAGCAAAGGTTCACTTCCTTTAGCACGGTGTTGCCGTGGTGATGGATCTGAGTGCCCTTTGGAGAGAATCAAAGGTATAAACACAGTGATATTGTGAAATGTCACAATGACAGTTATGTAATAAATCAATGCTTCTGTTGACTGTGTGCTCACAATTTTGCTTGGCCCTGCTTTGTACCTATAATGCTCAGCAATGGCTTAAGTTATAATTGATCATTGGTAAAGAATTTGTAAAGGAGGGAGAAAATGAATGGAGAAAAAGAGTTAATAACGCAATTATCTTTAGGCAAAGCTGTAAGATTTAAGGGATAGAACTAGAGATGAGAGCATGTAAACAATACAGAGACTGTGATTATTTTGCAGATGTTTAATTAATAATATTTATGTGCTGTAAGGAATTACAGAAAGGATTCAGAGTGGTTCTTGTGAAAAATCCCTAATATGGCAAGCCTAATTTCAGTGATTACCATCTGCCATTTTTTCCACATTGATCAGTTGGTTCACCATGCTAAATGAATGCCTGTATGGAAAAATAAA
Source organism: Barbus barbus (assembly GCF_936440315.1). Lineage (NCBI taxonomy): Eukaryota > Metazoa > Chordata > Actinopteri > Cypriniformes > Cyprinidae > Barbus > Barbus barbus. The sequence continues at coordinate 13,957,238 of NC_136717.1, forward strand.
TTAAATAAAAAATAATTAATCAATAAAAAATTAAGAAATTAAAAATAAATTGCTGTTGATCACTTTATGTAGTCAACAAATATGCAATGGTCATTCAGTTCTTGTTTATTTTCTATAAAGCGCCAGTTATGTTTAATTGGTCACGTCTTGAATCACTGAAATATAGACTTGGTGATAAATATCATCTATTTTAAGCTCTTTCCTCCATATACAACTTCATTAAATAACTTGGATGTATTCACTCACCCTTTTTTTCATAGTGCTAGGTGAAAAGTCAACATGAAACTGCATCTGCAGTCCATTTCATTTTATCTTTCAGGAATTGACTGGATTGTGAAAGGTGGCTGTTCCATAGAAGAATGGAGCTAAAACTGAATATGAGTTTGCAGTGGATTGTGAAGAGCCACTTTGCTTTTTATTCAAATCTATCTTTATTTGCTATCATTGCTGTAACTTTTATTTACATTCACCAGGGCCTGACACTGATGCTAAATCCATTTTTATATTTCAGTTGCAGTAAAGAAAGGAATCTTTGAATGGACAACCTTGCAAAATGATTGTATAATAAGGTTAAATTCAACATAATCCCTATAATATTTCATAATACTATTCAACGTGACTGGATAGGTTCTAGTAAGCAAATGTGAATGGAATGTGAATTTCAAGCTCTTTTAACCTTAAATCACTGCATACTGCACTAAATATTGTTACTATTTGGCAGCTGAAAAGACATTCATTTCAAAGGCGGAGCTTATTACATTTTGTTGAAAGACTACCAGGACAGTCTTTTTTCTTTGTAATAATAATGTACACTGATTAATTGTGCATAATAAGACTAGCGACATGTAAGTAAATAGGGTCAATTTTGATTTCACATGGACTAATTGATTTTATTAATGAGGTGACATAAATATGTCCTTGAAATGTGTGTCCTTGTGTATGTGCACAAGAGTTTTAGCTTCGTGGGCACACGAGGGCACATGAACTCACACACGAGGGCTCTAAATTTGAGTGGTGAGATCAAAAAGCTCATTGTAGTGAGTCCTGAAGGCTTTGATGTGCAGCGCGAGCCTCAGATGAGAAAACCAATCGCTGCATGTTGATTACTTTGGTCGAGTCACCCATGTATGCATATGATTTAATGGGACTACATTTTGAAGATGAAAGGGATTTGGATAAGTCTAATGTAGAACGCGCTACCTTAATACACACCCACAGGGGGCTTTCAGCTCAAATGTGACTCACACAAACGCCCATCGCCGTGATTGACCTGGATCAATCTTGCTCCTGAAAAGCTGGAGTTCAGTCAATCGATGCAACAATTAATTACAACTTGATGTGTTTGAAATCAATGCACCCAAATGCCAAACATGTGTTCACAGCTGGTTTTTAAGTAAAAGCAGGGAAATCAAAGGCATAAGTAGATGTCACACAGGGTAATTTAAGCGAACAAAAACACCATCCATTAATCAGGCTGTCACCTCTCAGGTGACCGAATCAAAAGCAATGGACGACGATAATGTATGGCCACTGTTGCTGAAGGTCACAAAAATAATAAGTACTGATTTGGCACTTTTACAAAGCTACTTAAAAGAACAATTCTTCTAGAGCAACCTTGCTATAGGGAGCAAGGACTCATCATTCCTTGCAGGTTTCAAGTATAGAACCTTGCTGTTAATCCAGATCTACAACTGATGAAAAGATCAACCAGACTAGTCAGTAGGATATATGTATTGCTGTGAATGCTGGTGTCCACGTCAGGCCTCTTTAACCCTCTGGGGTCTGAGGTGATTTTGGGGCCCTTGACATGTTTTGACATGCCCTGATATTTGTGCTTATTTCAGCTACTTATAACATACTATTGACCAACATGTTTTTTTTTTTGTATTCACCACAAACTATGCTACAATAATAAGTGACCAAGATGGATGTACATGTTTGCATTTTTTAGAAAAAAAAATATTATGCATGGTTAGCAAGTTTTGGGGGAAAAGAATATTTACTTCACAATTATGTGAAAATCATTCTGCTTACTCGTTCATAGAAAACAATATATTGATTTAAATTTTTTAAGACATGTTTTGTGATTGAAAGCCTATATGCGAGGGAGTGGCAAGCGTAAAGCAAACGTGAGGAAAAATGCTAATTGAGTTGGGGGTTTGACTAGGGATTGAAGCTGCTGGAGAGGAATACATCTTGAGATATGCATACAAATAAACTACGCATGCAAATATAACAAAATATTCATTATTCAGCACCAGAGATGTCTGGGTACTCTCCCCGCTGGCAGCTCTGCAGTTAGTATGCTAATATCTTGTGAAATACCAAACAAAAACATTTTCTTCTTCATTCAGTCACCTGACGCTCTGTTTGTGAAATAAGTTAGTCACCCTCGTAGTGAAGAGTGCTGCCTCACCGTTTTCTGACCCTGATCATAATCAAATGTTGAATTTTTGTCTTGTGGTTGGAATGGTGGAAGCCTATATGTATGTATGGCATGGCATCCTACCAAGTTTTCCTCCTTTTTGAGTAATTTTTCTTCTATGGAAAGCAATAAATATGTGGCTGCGTCTTTTTCCCCAGGCATCGTTTCTCGGCAGGCAGCACACGAGGCAGTATTCAGTTGAAGTGCCAAGCACATTCCCAAAGAATAGAATTGTTTTTTTCTTTCTTTCTCTTTCCAAACGTTCCAAACGCTCCTGTCTTTTCTTTTTTCATCACAGGCCTTGAGGGTTTACATGGCTCAGAGGCATTAAAACATTTCCTGAATATTCACTGACGTATGTGCAACTATGCCTTTGAAAACAAGAAACAAGTACAAAAGCAATCAGGAGCCAAACAGGGTTTAAAAAGTGATGGCAGACATACCGCTGCTCATATGCTGTTTAAAAAGATTTACTACAGCTCAGCTGATTTGCTGTTTGCTGTTTTTTTTTGAAAACATGTTGCTTGCTGTTTGTTATTTAGCTGTGCAGCTGAGTTGTGCCAGGTATGGTGTCAAGCCCTAGTAGCAGGTGTGATATCTCAATAAGCGAGGAAAAGCATTGTAAACTTTTGAACATACAGTGAGTTCTAAAAGTCTGAGACAAAATTGCAAAAAGCACATTATTTACATTTAGTTTCTTTTCAGAAGTTGTTTTTGAAATTAGATAAATATGCGGGGGATTTTAGTGTGTTGTTAGTTATGTAGTTAGCTACTTTTTCTTAATTTGCAGTGAGGGTGAATACTTTATTGTACTTTAACCACTTTAAATTATGAGTAGTTTGTGGCTTGGAAAGCTACAGTTTCAAAGTAGCTACCTAAACACCACACCAGAACAATCAAACAGAATTTCTTTTCCACACACACACACAAATTTACATTCACATTTTCCATCCGCTGCAAGTTCACAAGCAGACAAGAGAATCTAATCATTTTGCAGGGAAACAATAATTGAATCCTGTTAGCAGGAGAGGCTGGCAAATGGCTGCTCTTAGCGGTGATTTGATTCATTTATTCAGAGCCTAGCATGCTAAACAACAACCGCAGGAAAACAACATACAGTAGGTAAACAATATCAAAACCAAGAGGGGCTGATACCGTCAAACCTGAAAATCTAATAAGATGAACAATTTCACTGTTAAATGATATTGAACATGTTTACCTGCACACCAATATGCTTATAACTCCCAAAAATTGAACTAACCGTTTTATTGTTTTACATGCAAACAAATAACCCGATAACACAAGAAAACCATGTTTACAATGCTGAAAAACAGGTTATTTCCAGGGTAAGGATGGCAAAGCATAATCATTCGTGTATCTGACTCTGAGTATTCCATTTGATGATGTTAAAGCATTTTTCTACGAATGCAGCATGCAGCATTTTAACTGCATCACTTTTTATGCACAAGATGGGTCAAGAACAAGTCCTCCTTTCTATAAAGCTGTGCAATTAATCGAAACTTTGATTTTGGTCTCCAACGATTATGAAAATGCAATAACTGAGATAAAACTATTATTTTGCCACATTCCGCCCCCTTTCCAGCATTGCGCATTCACACCTCCATAAAAGCCAAAACTTCACATGCAAAAGAGAATTTGCACTGTTCCTACTGTTCCTTTCTGTGAATGCGCTCCAACACGGAACAGAACACAGATGAGCAAAGAGAACCTTTAGCTTAAAGGTGGGGTATTTAGAAAACTGAGTCGGGGCCGAGTACCAAAACAAACTTGTAGCCAATGAGCAGTAAAGGGGCGTGTCTACTCATGATGTGGAGGAGAGAGCGTTCAGTGAACAGCCGAGAGACAGAAAGATAAAAAACAAAAGAAGAAAACATCTGCGGAACGATAAGGCAAGAAGTAGGACCTGTGTAAATATCGGATCAGCTTTCCAGTGCTGGAGAGAACTCAAGAAGGCCTGCAATTGGACGCCAAGGTTGCTTTTGTTCTTCTCGATAGGTGAGTAACACTGTGTCTACAACGGACGCGGGCCGCGGCGCGCCACAACAGCTAAAGTTTGCCTACACTGGACGTAATAAAGTGACCGTTGAAAATCATTTGAAATTTGCGTCAGCACATCATAAATGGAACCTGGAAGCAGTTTACTGTCGGGGATTTGTGTGTCTAACCGCGCAACATCCAGTGTAGACAGCATCACTGATTATAATGACTTCTATAGTATTTTGCCGTGCCGCTCGCGTCCAGTGTAGACACGGTGTAACATTAGTTTTGCTTTGTTTCACAGAACTAATCATCGGCTGGTTTGCATAGGTTACGTATGTGTGGGGCGGAGCTATCAAAATAGGGGCGAGACTCTTTTGGGGCAGGGGTGTGTTTGTTTTGGTGATTTCAAATATCAACATTGGCTTCCAGAAATCGCTTACCCCTCCTTTAAGGTGGCCGCCTAAATGGCCAAATACATGCAAAAATGTGTCAAAATGCGGCGCTTGGTGATTATTCATGTAAACTGTTATGTTGTAAGTAAATGTAAACAGCTGAGAATGAAAATATGAAACGGTAAATTGGATCCATGCAGCTCTTCAAGTGACTACAGGCTAATATTCCTGCTGTCGACTGTGTGCATAATATTAGTCAAACAACAAAAGATAAAGAGAAATTACCTCACTGCTCTTGACTGACAGACTTTTGTAGCTTTAATAAGAAACAAAGGAAGTTTAATTCTTACAGTTTTAATTTACATTCGATTGTTTATTTTCTGTAAAAGGCTGTTAGCTGTTACTTTGAATCCTTTGCTTTTTTGTTGTATTTTTATTACTGTTTAATAATTTTTCAACAATTTTTGAGCTTTTATTTTTTACCCTAGTATTCTGACGTGTTATTGAGAATTGTGAAATTTAGCTGGTATCTAAAATGTAGATGTCATAGCAAACTTATTTACAGAAAATATATATTTAATATATCAATTTATTAAATCACTCACAAGGATGCTTTTCTGTCACATAGTAAGATATTTATAGAAGTCAACAGAATGCAGGGTACAGTGTTTATATGCCAGGCACAAATCTTGTCGTTTCGATCGGGGTTATTATTAAGTTGATCTTACACCGATAAGGAAAAATGGCTCATTTACCTGCTGGCTTAATCAGGTTAGGTGTGTGCATGTAAACATGCTTGGACTCAAATTGATATTCAAAAAGACAATATTTATCATCAAAATGGGATATGTTTGTTGTTCAGTGCTGTTCAGTGCTCACTGTATAATCAGGAATCTTTTCTATAATCCAGCCTGATCAGGAATTTCAAATGAGCAGAAATGAATACAAAGTCTAACCTGAATTTCCATGCTGGTCCAGGTTGGTGGACCAGCATGCCAATTCTGTTAATTTTGTCCATGGACACAATCTCATCAGCATCCCATGCTGGGAAGCATCATCCAGAACAGAACTACTGCTTTTGATTCAACAGGAGATTTTAACAATGAAGCATCTTCAATTACGAATGATTAATCGATTCACAATAATTATTCAAGAAAAGGTACTGAACGAAATTTGCACTACAAACATGTTTTCAAGCTTCCATGCAACACAGGAATGTCTCTCTGCAGTCAAGTAGCCCGCCTACAGAATAATTAAAACAGTGGGATGCAGGTGAGAACAAGCGATGAGAGTGAGAGCGCGAGAGAGTGATCAAGGGAGAACTAAACTGAGAGCGAGTGAGTTATATAACCTCTGTGTATGTCACCATACTCATGTTTTATTCTTCGAGCGAGAGACAGAGACAGAAACAGAGAGAGACAGGGAGTTCCCCCACTAACCGCAGCCTTCATCCTCTTCATCTCCATCAGAACAGAAGCTTTATGGGAAAAATAATGGAGTTTGTTAGTCTGTTGCAATGTGATTCAGTTGTCAATTGTTTTCAGTTACAGCTTCTCTGAAGGTTTCTAAAGGTCACGAGTCTCTCCACCACAAGCAACGGGCTTACATTTACAGTCAACATAAAATGGCATTTGCAACCCATTTTACCTCCAATATGTGACAAATACAGGATCTGAATATACCAGTGGGAAAATTTTTTTTGAATGACTTGATTTAGTCACTGGGAACTCGCTGGATCTTGAAAAATATGGCCATTTTGATGAATGATTGCAAGCAAGATTTTTTTTTTTTCTTTTGAATCTCAAACAAGCCCAGAAATGTGTATTAAGAAAGTCAATAGGGTCAATTTTGATGTCATGTTGACTTCAAAGGTGAAAACATGATCAATAAACTGAGATCTTGTATCATCATTATACCCGTGAGTAGGGCACTTAACCTCAGGTGTAACTCCAGGGAGACTGTCCCGTGGAAAATGTACTGTAAGCTGCTTTGGATGAGAAAACATCTGTTATATGACCAATAACCGATAGCTGCGGTCACTGGGGCTAAACCAAAATGAATGAGTACAACGGATCCAATAACAAACACTTAGCTTTGACCTTTTCACCCTTTTCATCAAAGCCATTGTGCAGTATTCGATCAAACAGGCAGACCTGAAAAAGCCGCATTAGTGCTGTGCATGGAAATTCATTCAAAGTCAGAAACTCGCAGCGACTTAACAACAGCTTTTAAGAAGACAATTATGCTGTGATGGAATTAATCTGCATGGCAAGAGGCTCTTGTCTTAATTAAATGCACTAGCGTGCTTCAACACGACTCTGTTCTTCAGGTGTTTGTGGGTGAGAGGAAAGCTAATGCATTAATAATGTGTGCGTTTATGTGATTGTGTGAGATTTTCTATGGGAATGATGGGTTGGCAGTGAGGCTTCTATTCTGTGTTGCATGCAGAAGTTATTGCTTTATTGACACGTGCATATAGTGACTACTTGAAGGACTGTAAAATTAACTGTAAAAAAAAATGGTCAGAGATACAACTGTCATGATTTCATAAAATGTGTACATTCACATGTATTCAGGTTAAAAGAAAAGAAAAAGAAATGCTTGATGTCTAATATAATTTTACTTTTTCATGACAGCACAAGATTAAGTCAGGTTGTATACATGCCCCAAAAACATGTAATTATATTTAAACTACATAATTCATGATATTTATAATAAAAAAAACAACAGAACTTCTTAATGTGAAATACAGTGCCCTCCAGAAGTATTGGAACAGTAAAGACAAAATTGCTCTGTTGGCTGTGGAGTCAAGACATTTGCAAATATGATTAAAAGATAAATATGAGACAAAACTACAGAATGTCATATTTTATTATTAGCCGTTTCAACACATACATGTTTTACCAAATAAAAAGAACAGCACTTTTAGAGTTGATCCCATTCATTGATGTGAGCATAAGTATTGGGACAGTTGAACATAAGGCAGATATAAAAGATTAAAAGCTATTATTTAGTTGCAGATCCCTTGTGCACAATCACAGCAGTGAGTCTGTGACCCATAGACATCACCAGACTCTTGGTCTCATCCTTTGAAATACTTTCCCCAGCCTTTAATGCAGCCAATTCCAATTGTTGCTTGTTTTGGGGAGTTTCTGCCTTTACTCTCCAGCTGGTGAAATTCATGTTCAATCAGATTTAAATCTGGAGATTGACTTGGGCAATCTAAGACTCCATTTCTTTTCCCTTATAAATTCCTTGACTGAACTGGCAGGGTGTTTTGGGTCATTGTCCTGATGCAATATGAAGTGGGAAGTCGTGGCCTAATGGTTAGAGAGTTGGATCCAAAGGTTGCGGCCGGCAGGGATTGTAGGTGGGAGGAGTGAATGTCCAGCGCTCTCTCCACCCTCAAATACCACGACTGAGGTGCCCTTGAGCAAAGCACCGAACCCACAACTGCTCCCCGGGCGCTGCAGCATAAAATGGCTGCCCACTGCTCCGGGTGTGTGTTCACTGCTGTGTGTGCGCACGTTGGATGGGTTAAATGCAGAGCACGAATTCCGAGTATGGGTAATGTCACTTCACTTCAAGCACTTCCCAATGAATCTGGTGGGTTTTTTTGAATATTGGTGGGCAAGATGGTTTTGTACCCTTCCAAATTCATTCTGCTACTGTCATCATACATTAAGTCATCAGTAAAGTTGAGCGGGCCTGTTCCAGAGACAGCCATGCATGCCCATGCTATGACACCACCTCCACCATGCTTTACAGATGAGGCTGTATGCTTGGGATCATTGCAGTTCCCTTTTTTTCTCCACATTTTTGCTTTCCCATCACTTAAATAAAGGTTCATCTTTGTCTCATCGGTCCATAAACACAGTTCCAAAACGCTTCTGGCTCACCTTTGTGCTTTTTTGCAAACTCTAATCTTGCCTTTCTATTTTTGGTGCTGGTCAGAGGTTTGCATCTTGCTGTGTAGCATCTGTAATTCTATGTCAAAGTCTCCTGAGGACAGTAGATTGTCAGAGCATCACCCCAGCTTTCTGGAAGTTGTTGGTGATTTTACAGACACGTCTTTTAGGGTTCATTTTCACAGCTTTTATGATTTGTCTGTCATCAGCTACTGTTGTTTTCTCAGCCCATCAGGTCATTGTTGGTCGCTGGTGGTTTCCAAACTCTTGATTTCTCCATGCACTTTGTTTTTGCTATAGCTCTAATTGACTTCCTCTTTTCTTTTAGCATCCAAATTGCTTGCTTTTCTCTCAAAGTCAGCTCCATCATCTTCATCCTGGTTTGTGTGTGTCATCGTCGAATGCAAGATTCAGAACGCAGAAGTAATGGATATAACTGATACGACACATTCCCTGCTTTTAACATCTGAAGAATTAATGTAACAGGACACAGCTGATCACTTAGAAAGACCTGTGAGGGAACTGTTCCAATACTTATGCTCACATCAGATAGAGGGATGAAACTCTAAAAGTGCTGAACTTCTTAGCTGGTAAAACATCTATGTGTTGAATCACCCAATAATAAAATGTGACATTCTGTAGTTTTGTCTCATATTCATCTTTTAATCATATTTGTAAATGTCTTGACTCCACAGCCAACAGAGCAATTTTGTCTTTACTGTTCCAATACTTTTGGAGGGCACTGTATGTGCACTACCAGTCAAAAGATTTTGAACAGTAAGATTTTTTGTTTTTTTTAAGAATTCTCTTCTGCTCACCAAGCCTGCATTTATTTGATCCAAAATACAAGAAATGCTGTAATATTGGGAAATTTTTACTATTTAACCTGTACCTGCTTTCTATTTGAATATATTTTAAATGTAATTTATTCTTGTGATCAAAGCTACATTTTCAACATCATTACTCCAGTCTTCAGTGTCACATAATCCTTCAGAAATCATTCTAATATACTGATTTGCTGCTCAAGAAACATTTATTATTATTATTATTATTATTATTATCGCTATTTAAATATTTATATTAAAAAAAATCAGGATTCATCGATGAACAGAAAGATCAGCATTTATCTGAAATAAAAATCTTTTGTAACGTTATACACTATACCATTCAAAAGCTTGGAGACAGTATAATTTTTATTAAACATTTTTTTGGTAAAGATATTATAGAAATGAATACTTTTTATTTAGCCATTATGCTTTCAATTGACCGAAAGTGATGATAAAGACATTTATAATGGTACAAAAGATTTCTATTTCAGATAAATGCTGTTCTTCTAAACTTTTTTTTTTTTTTTTTTTTGAGCAGCAAATCAGAATGATTTCTGAAGGATCATGTGACTGGAGTAATGATGCTAAAAATTCAGCTTTGAAATCACAAGAATAAATTACATATAAATAAAAATCTAAATATAATTTTCTTTTCTTGAAAGTTTTTCAAAACCATATGAAATCAACATGAATCAAAGATTGTATTTCTAAGAACTTGGCACATGTGTTTGGCACATGATGCAATAGATTTCCAATAACTATTAAACAACTCATAGTGTGGGTCATCAATAAGCTACAAGACATGGACATACCGTGATTCTTGGGGATTCTATAGTTGCTGAAAATAGCGAATGCATCACTTCCACAGTGTTTTTTTCTGTGCCGCTTCGGCTCATTGTCGTTCACAACAGTGCTCCCATCTCATTAAAACAGCTGGGATCAGCACGTCTTTCCTGCTCTTCTAAACAAAATATTCGTTAGGAAAATGAAGGGAGTAATGACAGGCAAGGCCAAGCAGCAGCGATCACTTCCTGATCCTGGCATAATGAGTGAGGGGCAGAGGGTTGCGTCAGTACCCCGAGCCCTCAGGTTCAGATGCTCTGCCACTCTCTTCTGTAGAACAGGACGCTGGGAGCTGACGGGAGCTAATCGCCAGTGCATTAGCATATACTAATTACACTGCTTCTGTAATGGCTGCAGAGATGGGCTGAACCACTGGAGCAAGCCGTGCTGAAGCTAATTTGAGCGTTCTGTGTCCTGTGAGGCTCGTCCAAAAACAGCCTTCCCCAGAAAGGCAAAATGTTCTTCATAAATGCACATATTGAAACCAAAAATGGAGGTTCATTAGAATTTGGTATTTTCAGGATCCAAACTACTGCATTTCTGCATGTGTTCTAGAGTAAATACCTGTAAAATATTCAATATAATCATATTATACTATAAAAAATATAAGCATTAAACATTAGCACATACTGCAAAATCATACTGCCTCATTATTCAAAGTTATTCAATAACTTTGGAATGTTGATGCTACAAATACAAACCGATACTTACCGATACTACAAAAGTGGATAATACAACGGTGTAAAATCCCTAAAAACCTATTCACATCAAAAACTATAACGACAACTATAGCCTTGTTCAGACTGTTAGTCCAAATCCAATTTTTGTGCATATGATTGGAAGCTGATCCTATTTATTAAGTCTGAACGGCAAAAAAATCACATGAAATCAGATTTTTACAAATCCGATTCATGCCACATTCATATGTGGTTTTAAATCTTATTCAAATTGCATTTCTGGAATCTGTTTCAGTCTGACGCCCAGATCAGATTTTGCATAGCTTGTCACTTTCTTACACCATGTAAAATGTAAACATGTCAGACATTGTTTGTAGAAAACATGATGAATGTCTTTGCAGAAACATGCGAAATGAAAAGAATGTCGAGCAGAAAATGATAATATACTGCTGGTCTGTTCACCTATTTTTTTTTTTTTGTTTTGAGTTTTGAGACCAGAGGAGATGGCAACACAGAATAAAGCTGCACATTTAGTAAGCGAACAGCAGTGCATTACAATCAATAAGTTAGAACACCTTAGCAATCACCTAAGCAAGTAGCTACCACCCAGAACCCCAATCTCTCTGCCTTGCCCTCTGCTTTGTTGGATATTGTTCGCCAATCGTCGACTCTCGCTAGCCCTAGGATTGCTCTGTGTCTTGCCCGTACCATACCTGTTTGCCGTTGTTTGACCCTGCCTGTTTATTGTCTGTTTATAAATAAAAGCTTGCACTTGGATCCGCACGTCTCACGTCTTGTTTGCCCCATTACACCTGTGTTTGTGCGATGAGTAGCTTTGTGTGGGAGGAAGTTCACAGCCAGGTCTGTCACGATCACTGAATACAATTGTCGCACTGCAACACACACACACACATACACAAAGACCTTCTTGAGCCAGGGAAACAATGTATAACCCCAAGGGCAAAAGAAGCAATTGAGAATCTCAAATCCAAATCATTTTCCTCTTCTCCAGTCTCCCACGATAACCAGAGGCCAGTCCCTGGTGTCTGATTGGCTGACAGGTTTTAAAGGATGGAGTTGAGGTCAGACAGGAGACACAATTACTCAGTACATCTGACCTACTGTGTTTCTGCTCTTTATTACCTTTTCATTCACATCTCTCATCCACCATTCGTCTCTCTCCAGCTCTCTATCATAGGTTTAGTGGACCACAGAGAGCCGCAGCATCACAAATCTCAGGCTGTTTACCCTGTTGCTATGGAGACGGTTCTCTCTCGGTCTGTCTCTCCGTGCGCTTGACCCATCCCTGTGCTCCATCTGAGGGAGAACATGCAGATGAAAAAATCTTTCATCTTTCTCCTCTCTTTCTTCACTTCTTTCTCTTCTTTATGCTCAGATTATTCCCCAAGGTCTATGCTGATGGACACATCTCTACAGGAAGATGATGATTAAGGTGAAGGTGAGAAGGATGAATGATAAACACGGTGTAGAGTGGAAAATCTTGCAGCATACTTCAGAAATGTAAAGCCTTTCAGAAATGCAAAGCTGAATATAAAACCATGGATCCATCAGTGCTCATTGGTCAAGGTCTTGATTTCTTGTCTTTACCAGCTTTTTTTCCCTGATGATCTGAATCTTTTTTTTCCCCTAAATTTCAACATAAGTTGTTTTCTTGTGGTCTCAACATGCTGAATTATAAGTATTTTTGTGAGATTTAATCACAACTTATTTTTCTAGGGACTTCAACATTATATATATATGAATGATCGTAATGTAATTTAATTTGTGGTCTCAACATAAATCATAACATAACATTATGATCTCAATTTAAGCTGTCTTGATCTTAACTTTTCTTAATCTGTCCTGATTTTAACTCAATTGTCTTTAAGTTTCCCCAGTCTTAACTCAGTTTTGTTGATCTCAACATTTTTTTTTTTTTCTTTTCATGCTTGACATTATTTTCTTAGAATTTTAATATTTATTTTCTCGTGATGTCACTATAACATGTTCTCTTGAGACACAGCTTTTCTTTTCAAGTTTTCTTTTGCCACTTTTGGCTAGATGTCTACAAATTTAAAGTTGGTGTTCTTGAGAGATAGCAACTTTTTCTTGTGATCTCGAAATGGTTTTTCTCATTATCTTGACAGAAACTTGTTTTCCTGACATCTAGACTTAATTTTTTCCATGATTTCGACACAAGAATTCATCGGCATGACTCTCGAAAAATGAATTGCTGGGTCCCAGGAGGACACACAGAATTGAATTCTGATCCAGACAGAAGTGTTTCTTCTCTCTTACTCCCAGGTTTTGATGAGAAATGTAAGTTGAGAAACCGAGAGAGATGGAAGAGGATGTCTGCTCTGTGTATTCATGAATGAAAATGCTTTAATATAGATTAAATGTGTCTGCTCACTGCGAGCTGACAGCCCTCTGATACCTGCAAGCAAACCTCAATTTTGTGAGCCTCATTATTCAAATTGTGCATGTAATTATTCATAGTTAATGTGTCAAAGTGCTGTCACACAGAGCAGACGTTCTCTTTAACGCTATCTCTTTCTTATTTTTTCTCAGAGGAGAGTTTGAATGTTGTAAAGCATCCTTGGGTGAATAAGACTGTGAGAATACCTGCGCCAAGAGACCTCAAAATCTAATCTCATCTCGCACACACAACACGCTATTAAAGATAAGACAAGGTCAACTTGCCATCTTAATAGATACCAACAATAGCAATTACGTGGGTTACAAGAGCAGACAATGATGTGTCTGAGTGGACCTGGCCAGGTCCCAAGTGTATGTGTGTGTGTAAATTGCCGTGCAGTTTTTTATTCTTGTACGTGTATTTGCTGGCTTTACAGTAGATAATCCACTGTCATCCGTATTCTAAAAGAATAGGGTTGGTCTTTTTAGTGAATTCTTATAAAATTGAATCAACAATGGGAGGTGTACCTTTCTTTAAATATTTATTCTTGAAAACAAAAAAGACATAAAAACAAAAGCTTTCATACATCTTAAATTCTCAGACGTTGATTTCCTCACTTTGTGGCAAACAGACCCACTTTATTTTTACATGCTTAAATATATAATGTAAGTATATATAATGTGCAGTTTTTCCCCTCAAATGTTTTTCCCTAAAATTTTATTAACAGTTCAAAGTTATAAGGTTTAATTTGCATAACTAATTAAACAACTGCTGTTCAAATGGAACAAATTATACAGTTTTAAAATTTGACAAATTCCTATTGAAAATAATAAATACATCTAAAACTGTATTTCCTCCAGCTATTTCTCAAAAAGTTTCTTTCCCATATGTAAAACTGCTAACACTACATTGCTGCAACTAGCCACAAGCTACTGACATTATTCTATAACACAAAATGCAGTTACATCAGTGGTTACTGTAATCTCATCTGTAATAATAGCCATATTATTATGTCATGTCAAATTGACACATCTCCATCATGTCCTGCGATTCAGTATAATTTCATCAGAACCACCAAGTGCTATAAAAGCATATGAATCTGCTGATGACATTCATTAGCATTATAATAGTAATAACACAAATATTATATGGTTTAAAGAAGTTAGTGAGGACTGCCCCTACCCAACACCCCAGCCTGCCACATGGTCATCCAGACACAGTTATGATTTTATGATTTGGATAATTTCATGATGATATCTACTGAGAGGTCAAACCCTTTCCGTTCTCTCTTTTTCAGTCTCTCTCACACACTCAGACTTCAATAAAATGTCTAACTGCATAGGCTCCACTCTTGCCTGTGTAATTGGAATCAATAATTCATTTTCCTTCTCTGTTAGCCTCTCATTCAAACGTTCTTCATGCGTTTTAAAGAATGTAGAATCTGTTCGGTAGCGGCGTAATTGAAGTGATTTTTTTTTCTTTCTCATCTCATCTTCACCTGTGGTAAGAATGTGGCAGCTCTACTCCTGTAATTATAGCGGAGTTTAGTCAGAAGCTGTTCCATGGGTCTCTTTCAATTCTAGCGTTTTGTTAATCCCTATTTGACGCATAACACTGAGGGATGAAAGGTGGGCTGAGCCCTAACCTTATTCCTGGTGCATTAGTGAAATGCCCTGAAATGACCCGTTCTGGCGGTGTGCAAATAAAACTATTTAAAGGATTATAGATGTTTATTGACACCTTGAAAAGGATTTAGGTGTCATTTAATTATTATTGTGAAAAAAAATAGCATTAAATCTATATAGATCATCCTAACTTTTTTGTATTGTTTTTGTTCCATTTTATCATGCCTGTGAAATACAGAAGGCTGTTAAATAAGTACATTTAATAGTAAACATATCTGGCCTATAGTAGGGACCTATGAAATCCGGTCCATTTTTTCTGTTTTAATTTTCCTGGATTCTGTTCCTGGATTTCTGGAATTTTTCTAGACTGTTTTAATAATTAAATGAAATTTAAATTGCAATCAAAATCATGTCTAATTCATTGAAATCATGAAACTTACACAATTTAATGGCTTCATTACATTTTAATAATGAAAATCTCTAATTGATTTTATTATATGATTTGATTATTATGAGTAATATGATTTATTATCTTTATTTTATTTATGTATTTATTTTTCAGAAATACAGTGTTGTGTATTTACATTTATCTGGTGAATAAATTCAGGTAAATATTTTTTTTCTGGTAAATATTCCTTTAAAAGTAACGTTAATTTTATTAGTAGTAGTACTATCATTACATTAAGTAAAATATTTCTTTCACAGTTTCTTCAATTTGAACCAAACTGCTATTTTGACGGGTTGCTATGAAGAATTTCAAGTTCCTGTTTGTATATGATATGCCGATAGTTTTTCTCAGAAGAAACAGTAAAATGCTCATGAATTGACTATCAGAGTGTTCATGCTGAGGCTGAAACCACTGCGAGAGTCACGCATGCTTCAGTATGTGTAGTAAACAAAACCGCACATCTGCGCCATTCCTTCACAGAGAGAACATGCAGGATCTAAATTGTATTCTTGCGGCCTAATATTCACAGACACTAGTCCATAATCTTTTGATTTAAGCGTATTCACCTGCTTTTGGCAAGTTCCATGAAATTCCGTGTTACAGTTAATTCCATTTTTATGACTGGATTCCACGGTTCCATAATAATTAAATAATTGTGAAAAATAATCTTATTAAATAATTGACAGAACAAATATTTACACCCCTACATATCACATAAGATTTATACAAAACATAAAAATAAAAGCTAAATTATAATAACAATGGTGTATATAAATAATGCTAAAATATCATGGGTGATTGTATACTAATAACTCTCAAAAAAAAAAAAAGGTAAAAAAGCTGTCACTAGGGTGGCACTCTTTCAAAAGATACTAATTTGCACCATTTAGGTACTAATTTGTACCTTTTAAGGTACTAAAATTCAGCCTTTAGAGATAAATAAGGTACAATGGTGTTCCTTTTGGCAGCGCACACTCTTAAAAAAAGGTACAAGAACTGTTTCTTCCCGTCTAACAAAAAAAAGCACACTTTTAAATATATCATTGACATCATTCACCTTTAAATATATAGATATAATATAAAGTCCATCAAAGATGTGTCTGTGCCCGTTTCTCCTGAGAGAGGTGAAGGATATTGCTTCTGGAGCGGAAGGCAAAATTAAAGCCACATTAAGATGACAATAAATCTACTGGTTAAAAACAGAGCTGGAGTCAGACACAGTGGGCGGAATAGATTTTCAGGCATGACGACAGTTGCTGCCAATCGCAGCGCAGAGATGTGACAAAGCAAATCAGGCAGCAGAGTAACTCTCCCACACTTCACCTGTGCAATCTCTCCGTGAACAAACTTAAAGCCATTGATCGTTCATAAACCCACCAGCTGACAAGCAGATGGAGACCATGATACTGAAGGGGAGACAGTCCTCGGAGTACAACAACAACTATGTGAGAAAGGAAAGGACACACATGGACACGCGTACGAACGCCTGACCTTACACACATCCTGTTGCTCTTTCTCTCCAAACAAAACACAGGCCTTGCGTATGCGTAGGTGTGTGTGCGTGTGCGTAATTAGAGGCTCTTTGCTGTCAGAGCGTCCTGTGGCAAAACAGACAGCTGCATTAGATGGGCTATGAGCCTCTACTCCACACTCTCAAACTCCTTCACATGAGACACTAATTAAGAGCCGCATATAATAGGCAGAGAGAGGGAGGCACCGGGATAGAGAACAGTCGGAAGTTGCAAGGACAGATTTGTTCGAGAGGATGCACAATTACACAAGCCCAGCATCAACTGCAGCCCTCTCCCCTGAGGAAGAGACACAGAAAGACGGTCGTGTCCAATTTCATTCCCTGTTCCCAATATAGTGCACTATATCGAGTGTTGTCTATTTTATAATGCTGTCTGAATTCAGTTTCATTACCTGCATAGCTCTCAATTTTATACCCATAATACACTCCAAATTATAGTCTACAACCAATGCATCCTCACTGACTTATTTTAAATTAGCAAGCCAAATTCTTATTCTTGTTATAATTTTTTTTCCCCTGAGGCATCTTCAGTGTTCTTTCTTACTACCCTGGATGACACATTTGTACGTAGACAACTTTGGAATTCTGGGTAACTTGCCTGTTCTTATTGGATGATCGTAATGATAATTGCACTTTTTCAGCTTTTAAGGTCACAGTGAACAAAAGTGCATGGCATAAAACGTTCCTTTTGTGTTAATAAGTGAGTGTTTCCACCTCAGCTAGAGCTGCGTGGTCTACACTAACCCCACATCTGACCCTAAGGGGTAAAAATCTTGCCCGATTCACTCGACTTGATCTCAACAGATTACATTATCCAAGCCTATGAGGCCACACACGAGTTCAGAAAATCTACAATGAGTCACAGATTGTCTGAGTGTGTACGTGCGTGCCGCCCCAAGGGTTTAAAGCAAAAGTCACCTTTTTTGTCTCTCATGGTTTAACGGGGCAGGCAAGGACGTGCTTTGCTGCTTTAAAAGAAATCACAAACACCCCAGCGCCAAAAGTTATTATTCTCAAAGTCTGCTCGGTGCTGAGCAAGCTACATTTATCCTATATTTCATCAGAACACACATACACGCAGTGTGAGACCACGCCAAATTGTGCACACTGCTGTTTAAGTTGGTTTATCCTGAATGCACCCGAGAGGCAGGACAGAGGAAGCACATTAAAAACTGCAGAGTGACAGCAGCTGAGAATTGCCTCCGTGTGAGGCAAAGTCTCTCTCGTTCTCTTCTACTCGCACACAAACGCCATAGGCCTTCCATTTGAAGTCCAGAAGACTGTGGGTAATTCATTAGTAGAGTTATTATCACAGTGCTGAGGAAAGATTTTACTGCCAAGCTTTGATATTGGCATCCAGTGGTGATCCATATTGATGGCTTCATCCATGCAATACTTGAGACATGGAGCATGCAGAACTTGCAATTATGTTCATATTTACTCTTTGTTCTTTTGCAACAAAGAGTTTAAATGCCTTCTGTTCCTGTGGATTTATGTGAATCACGTCATCTGGGCAAATTAATTGACTAAATGTAACTGTGGCTCTTCAAGGCCAAGATGAGAAATGAAATATTAAACGAGAGAATCTTTTTTTTTACTTTGTTTTCTTGTTCCTCTGTGATGCAATAAAGACCAACATGTTTCAACAGTGATTAAACACAGCAGGGATTCTATCAGTCTCCACAGCATCTAAGCATAATTAGTTGTGCACACACACACAGGCGTCACACACCTATGTGGCACCAGTGGCAGTCCTGGCTCATTGGGGCCCTTGGTGGAATAGAACATGACCAAAAAAAAAACACTTAAACTGTTTCATAATTCATTATGCAAGTCTGAGATTAGAGTCTAATGGTACAAAGTTTGTTTGGCGTGAAAGGGGACCCTAATTCAAATCTGATTCACATTCAAATTGACCTAATTAGTAAATATATAGAAACACAGAGACATGTTATAAGAAAAAGTTGCAAATGTGAGAAAAAGAAAGTTGAATTTGTGACAGTCAAAATAAAAATGATTTTTTCAGCGGTCGATTCTTGAACTACACGATCCTGATTATGTGACTGTAGACTTATTACATTAGATTGCTGGATACCTACATCTCGCTGTGCAGATATGAGAGAGGGCACATGTTCAAGTGCAGATTTTATGCCCGTGTTTATTAATAATTATTAATCACAAGATGAGGACTCTCAAAGGGAATCTCTCCGACTTTTTTAATCTTAATTCGAGCACACCTTTTGTTCCCTTTACGTACCCATTAAGAGCCAGTTTATAACTTAACACAGAGCATTAGACCACATCAATTATTCAACACCTGCAATTACATATTTATGAATTCAGATAATTGCATTTTTAATGCAGCAGATGTCAGACTCATCTAATGCACTTAATGAATTTGAATGACAGGCCTATACGCGCCGCAAGTGAGAAGAAATATATATATATATATAATGGAGTTTTTTCAGTGAAGCACTTCTGGAGTTCTAATTGTCTCAGAATAGCTTGTTAGCATGCACCGCTCTATGCCGGCATGTCTTTGAATTGCGATGTCGTGCGACACACCACCAGCTCCCTAACTGCTGCTTTCAACTCTACAAATCGCCTAGAGACTATTTTGTCAAATGCCTCCCTGTATCAAATTCATGTTCCAAAGGATTTGCTGGTTGTGTCACCCGAGTTTCAATGAGCTTCCTGATTTTTACAGGAAGACACTGTCTTGGGTAATAATGGCACAAGTACAGCTGCACCTACTGCTGTTTTCCACTTAAGCAGAAAGCTGACATTCAGAATAACATGACTTAAGGCGATACAGCACAGGTCTCGCTCCATTACTTCTATCTAAGTGACCGTGCTATAGGCCAGAGCTGTGCCATTTCCTTGGCTTCACTTCTGTGCTCGCAGTTGGCACCGCTTTGACAGTTTGGGCACCAAAGCTTTCGCATTCGACTATTATCCTGGAACTGGCGGAACAACAACAAAAAATTATACTAACTATGACAGATGTCACAGTTCCAATAGAGCTGGCACTAGAACTGCCTGGGCAAAGTACAGCAATTGCACCCAGACAAAAAGACAGAGTTAAACTCACTTGTACTTTACTGGAGACAGTTTAGGCAGAACCAAATTCTTCATTTCTGGGGGAAAATATGAGTGGTTCAGTGCAATACTCGCACTGATGAGACTGGAAAAGTGCTGCTTTGTGGTTCCGGTGTTTTGAATTGGTTCTTGGCACGCTCAAGTCAAGTCAAGTCAGCTTTATTGTCAATTCTTCCACATGTACAGCACATACATACAGAGAATTGAAATTACGTTACCCTCAGACCCTTGGTGTAAACAGTTAACATTAAACACGTTCAAATACAGATAATACGGTTTAAACATATGTACATACAACTCTATAGCTATACAAGTAAGGACATTGTAGAAAAAAAATAAAGAAATAGATAAAGTGGCATAAGGCGCATGGCAGATAGTGCAAACCAGTTAAATAAAAACAAAACTGTGCAGATATATTTGTAGTGCAAAAAGAGCTTATCAATCTGAGAATATTGTATAAAAATAAAAATAAAAAAAGATAGATAAAGTGACATAAGGCACATGGCAGAATAGATGGAGTGCAAACCAGTTAAATAAAACAAAAACTGTGCAGATATGTGTGTAGTGCAAAAAGAGCTTGTCAGTCTGTTAAATTGACAGGAGAACAGTCTTTTTATGAGACTATCCGAGGAGGTAGTTTGCAGTCAATGCTGGATGAGGTAGTGATCAGTCCAATGCTGCACAAGTGAGAGGTGCTGGTCACAGTTTGTAAGTAGGTCGGGGTGGCTGGTCCTGGGGCTGTGGGGAGCCGTAGGAGGGGGGGGGGGGGTCTGATAGTGTCAGAGTTCAGTGTTGTATGGGGTAAGAAGAGGGGAGGGGGGGCAGGGACGGGAGGGAGTTCAGCTTCCTGACAGCCTGATGTATGAAGCTGTCCTTCAGTCTGCTGGTCCTCGCCTGGAGACTCCGCAGTCTCCTCCCTGATGGCAGCAGACTGAAGAAGCTGTGTGTCGGGTGGGTGGGATCACCTGCAATGCAGAGGGCTTTGCGGGTGAGACGGGTGCTGTAGATGTCCTGGAGGGAGGGGAGAGAGACCCCAATGATCTTCTCAGCTGCTCTCACTATTCGCTGAAGTGACTTGCGGCAGGATGCGTTGCAAGCGCCATACCACACAGTGATGCAGCTGGTTAGGATGCTCTCGATGGTGCCTCTGTAGAAGGTGCACATGATGGGGGTCGGGGCTCTGGCTCTTCTGAGTTTGCGGAGGAAGTAGAGACGCTGCTGTGCTTTCTTGGCCAGTGCTACAGTGTTGTTAGTCCAGGAGAGGTCCTCTGTGATGTGCACACCCAGGAACTTGGTGCTGCTCACTCTCTCCACAGTCGCACCATTGATGGTCAGAGGGGCATGCTGAGTGTGTACTCTCCTGAAGTCAACAACCATCTCCTTCGTCTTCTCCACATTCAGAGAGAGATTGTTGTCACTGCACCACCCGGCCAGGCGGCTCACCTCGCTCCTGTAGTTTGTCTCATCTCTGTTGCTGATGAGACCCACCGCAGTTGTGTCATCCGCAAACTTAATGATCAGGTTAGAGTTGTGTGACGGTGTGCAGTCGTGGGTCAGCAGAGTGAAGAGGAGGGGGCTCAGCACTCCTCTTCACTCACACGCTGCTGCTACAGTTGCTAAAGTGTTCTGGATGGTCACTTACTGGTCCAAGTCAATTCTCTATTATATTCTGGTCTCCAGATATAGCTTAGTTTTGTATTTCAGTGAATGTCTACAGGAATTGTTTTGCCTATTTTAACAAATTCAGATCACCTAAGACATACCACAGCAAGTTGTATTATATCCAGCACAAAAGGTCTGGGATGAGTTTATACTCAAGCTATTGTTATAATAACTATGATAAAAAGTTATCCTATTGATTGCCTTCCAGTTGTTATACCTGTGTCTGAGTACAATTTAATAGGATATACTTAAAGTAATTATATTACGCTTCTCTTAGTGGTTTAAATTAGGGTTGTCAGTACATTAAAAATTTTAATCAAAGTAATTATAAGGTAAGCAGACTCATTAATATGCATATAGTAATGTTTGCTGAAAAAAGCCTCCAAATGAATGATTATTATTGCAGATGAAAGTACTAAATATACAAAAAGTTGTTTTAGATGTCAATACATTATTTATTTGATCTATTATTATATTATATAATAATATTATCATTCATATATATACAATTTTTTTTGTTAGTAAATGAACAAATTGTGCAATTATGTACAATCAGGGGTCATGATTAATTGCTTGAATTTTTATTGCATTTTTTGCAATTAATCACAGTAAATGAATGTTTAATTGCCAGTACCATTTTAATTATCAATTTATAAAACCCGCCGAATAATGAGACTGGTCTTTTATCTATGTAATAGTATACCATATATGACTGTAAAGAATATGAGTATTTTTCTGGCCACCATAAAAATAAAGAACCTATTGCTGCTAGCAGTCAAAAGGAGTGTTTCATCATTCAGTACACACACACACACACACACACACACACTCAGATAAAATCTAATCATGGCCGTAATTCATCTGCATTTTAGCTGATTTAGAGAGACTGGCTGTTAGGAGCTTGCTGGTTTGGTTATTACTGCTAACGTCTTCATGCCCTCAGGACTGGTGAGTATCCTAATGCGCTAATGCCACAGAGAAACGCTGCTCCCACCCTGTCCTATTAAAAGAGAAAACCCCTTTGACAACCTAACATGTGCCATATCCTCCACTGAACTCTCCGCTACAGGCTTGATGTCATTGGCTAACACCCACCCCCTGTGAATTATTCGGTAGACATTTTCTAGCTGCTTTGGCAATACTCTGATTTCTGAGTTGTCTTCGGATGGTTTAGGTCCATTCGAAATGCAGATTTTTTACATTGGAAAGCCTCCAGTAGGAAATGTGCTAGTGTCCGCCAAATTAAAATAAAGAAATAAACCTGTGGGTTTGGTACTAGCACGTTCTGCAAAGTTCGCACAATCAAAGAAGACCTTGTAAATGCCCAGGCAGTAATTCACCGGACGCATTATTAATCTTCGCATGTCACGGCTAACAGCAAAACAGGGTTAAAATATCTCTCTGACAATCATTTTCATCTGAGGGTACTTGCATACTTCAGCAGATCTGTGGATCGTATAAAGAAACGACATGGGTTGAATAAGAATGGATGCAGATTTGTGTGTATCTGGAAAAGTGGTTGTGTGTACATTATTGTGTGTGTGGACCTTGATGCAATCATAAATTATGAAGTGGAGGCATGATGTCAGTGTCTCTTTATTTGTGGTAATGTGCTGGAGAAGATGTACATTGGGTGCCTGCCAGGCACATTGAGTAAAACTTTAAAACTCAAACACCCTCCCTCCTCTCGCGCCTTAATAGTGCTGAAGAGGGCAGAGAGACTGAAACAGAGAGAGAAAGCAGCCTAAATTCCAGGATGATTTCACCATCTTGAGGTCTGTTACTGGCACAAGGTGTTTTGTGGATTTTGGTCAATGTTTGTTAGCTTTCAGGTTAGCATTTATATGCCAGTCTGCTCCTAAAAGTTCATGTAATCAATTTAATAGCAGTTAAATTAGCAGCATTGAAGACTTCATCTTTGGGGAAAATGTTCAAATATACTGATGACTCCTTTTGCACTACACAAATTTTTATTCAGTGTCACTCATACTAGAAGGTAAATGTTCTTCCTAAATTTCAATAATAATAATAAATTATAATAATAGTCTCAAGCAAGCAATTGCATGTGGCAAAATGGTGGTTGGTTTGACTTTGGTTGAACTAATGCTAATGGATAGCTGCTAAAAGGATGAAAATGAAAGAATATTAGCTATTTAAAAAAAAGGATAAATATTTTATATCTTTAGGAAATACGAAAAAAAACTGGAAAACGAGTGTAACTTTTTTATGTTTTATGAAGATCTATTTTTATTACATTAACAATAAAGGTGACAAAAAAAGTGTTTCATGACTATAATAAGAGTTTAAATTTAAACTTACTGTTAAAGAAAATTTGAAGAACAAAACAATTAGGTAACACTATAATAACGGCACACTATGAATCATTAGTAAATAGACAATTCATCCTTTATAAAGCATTGTTACAACATTAATAGGCATTAGTAAGTAGTTTATAAATACAGCTATAAATGTTTTGTTCTTGAGCATATCTATAATGTTTAATAATGGTATTTTCATACTTTATTGACGATCAATTTATCATTTCTAAATTATTACGTTATTTACTAACCAGTTATTTAGGAGTTGTCAGTGGTTCATATAAGATCGTTTAGAAAGTGTAAGTAAATGATTAATAAACTATTTAAATGAACATTTATAAATTGTATTTAGACACGTGATAATAGTTGCTCGGTGTGTTAATAAATGCTTTATTGACACATTCCTGCTGCAATTCATGATTAAGTAGTTATAAAACATTTAGTAGTTGCCAGCCATCTATTTTTGTGAGCTCATCTAAAGTGAGAACTATTTATACCTTGTAAAGCATTTACAAAGAAGATTTAAAGGTTTATTTATCTTCCAAACAGAAATGTTAAACAAATACAACACAGAGGGGATACAAAACACAGAAATGCAAAAGATGCAAAATTGTGCAAAAAATGCAAAAAATTAAACTGTACAACTGTACACTTGATAATAAATTAAAAATAAATATCTGCAATTTCATAGAAAAGTGTACAGTGTCAAGTGTACAGTTTCATTTTTATTTTTATTTTTTTGTTTTTTTTGCATCTTGAAATAAATATTTCTGAGTTCTTTATCCCTCTGTGTTGTTTTATTTTTTCTGTTAGGAAGATAACTGAGCCTTTAAATCTCCTTTGTAATAGATATGCTTAGATCAAGAACAATGCATTTATAACTGTACTTATAAACTTCTTACTAATGACTATTAATGTTGGGACAATGATTTATAAAGGATGAACTGACTATTAACTAATGATTCATAGCGTGCAGTTATTATAAAGTGTTACTAACAATTCAATTTTTTTTCTTTGACTAAAATTCAGTAAAATTGACAAATTAACTAGATTTGAAGAAAGTTCATACATTATAAATTAAAACTGGAAAGAAAATTCATCTTAATTTGGTTTTAAGCTTATTGTGGTTATTATATAAGCATTATTGTGGTTATTAATATGGTAATTAAAGAAAATAGTTGAAGACAGAAAGTGGAGGGGAATATGGAAATACAGAAGGAAAAAGAGTCAAACCGATAGGAAGGGGAAGTGAGAGAAAGCCAGGAGAGAATTGCTGAGAGATAATGAGCAGGAATATGCTGCCCCAGACTGTTTGACTGTCTTAGGTTAACCATCCACAAAACATACAAACACAAAACAAAAAATTCATCCATTCTCAGAGCCTGGGCCTTGCTCACATCTATCCTTTTAGAAATGAGGAGAAGCCCTTGTAGAAGGACTGAAAGGTTTTAATTACAAATCTCATATTTTTTCACCAGACTACAAAACCATTGAATGAGCTATACTGATATAATGATTATATAGTCTATATGTGCTATATATATTCTGCATTCAGAGTATGATAAGAGAGGGAAAAAAACATTAAATTACAAAATTAAATTCAGTTTCAAATGACAGGCCAGTTTTATAACAGATCAGTTACACACACAGACTAATGTTTATTCATTCAGATCAGTTACGAACACCTTTTAATATTGTGTGGGGGTTTAATCTTATTTTGAATGGCATAGCTATAATGAAATTGAGGAATTCTGCAGAGGAAAAGAAAAACATTATGTTGTGCCTTTAGTGATTGAACGGCTAATGTCGGGTTATGTCAACATGTGACTATAATCTGAAGATAAAATGACTGCCATAACAGAAGCCTGAGTATAAGTCAAATTTGATCCAGTCAGGTAAGAATTATAATTACATGGGTGCTAATAGGGCTAATAAGTGTCTGAATACACAAAGATAGCAGTGTGTGAGATGCTGTATGAGTATGTTCCTGTAATTTCTATCTAGGACATCTTAAATCATGTCAGGTAATAAAAGGGAAACACAAAATTGCCTGTGTTTAATGACAGAGAGACAACTACCCTCTCAAGGCTTTAGGTGGTAATTAGAAACAAAAACCCAATCAATGTCTGCTTTTAATTAACAAACACTGTCTGATTGGCCAGTTCAACAAAAGCTGATTTACTCTAAACGACTCCCAGGTTTTGTCACTATTTACATCATGACTGTATAATTCACCCAAATCTTGTTTGTAGTCATTACTGAGTGATTAGAGTCTATCAGTGGGCTGAAACACTGCAGACCCTCAACAAAATCAGCATAAAGTAAATTGGACTTTAATATCAGGAAACTCCCAAAGTGCACTGAAATTTGACCAAAGCCTGTCTTAAAGCTGTAAAAATCTATTTTAAATTATAAGTGTAAGAGTAAATTATATTTACTCTTCTAGATGTAATGAGAATATGTGCTTAATTGTAATGAAAAATAATGTCAAAATGCAAAAGTCTTAAACGTCCTAATGTCTTTCTTCTTGGTGGATAGACAGAGAGAGATAAAAATAGATTTATTTCATATTTGTTTATTCGTTCCTTTCATTTTGTGTTGAAACGTTTTTATGAGATTCACTTGCTCTATATAAAAAGTCTCAACTAGGACAACATCTTAGGAAATAGATACAAGGAAGAACAAATTGGTTGTGTGTTGGTATTTTGGTTGGTATTTACTCCGATCCAATCATTTTCACTCTGAACTCCTGTTATTAGTGAACTCTGAGCTGCCTTGCTTTGTCAGAGAGAAGCAGATAAATGTAGCAGATGGGGGATTGTCTTTTCCCAAATAATGCCGTAAGGATTTAAAAAGCCAGGAATAAACGCAGCTTGAGTGCCGTATCACTCCACTGGTCTTCCAGTCATTACTTCAGCAGTACAACAGCAAAGAAGATGAATTAACAGAAAGTGTTGATCCATACACCTATGCATAGATCACACACATTCATCACGGCCACTTACGATTACGGCACAGTAGGGGCAGACATCTCTAAGGACCCCCAGCACTAAGGTAAGCTATCATAAGGTGGAAAAAAGTAGTAGTTTGGTGGCAGCATCGGTGGCAGGTCAGTGTAATGGACTGCCAAGTAGCTGCTCAGAGGTTGGTGATTGATGCCTTGGTGTTGATGAATGCTAACACACACCAGCCCAAGTTAGTGGTGAGGTGACAGCTTTATTGATAAATGAACAGTGGGACATGTGGATCTCATCAATCTCAGCCTTTTTAGCCACAGAATAAAGTCCCCCATTGCCATCGGCGACCCCGTCCGCTCCCAACAGGCTAAAACCGAGCTTCCCTCATGGACTGTTTTCGAAAATAAATCTCACTAGGGACCAATCGAGATCAAAGATTCTATTGCAGCATGGACAAAGGAAAACAGGAAATGTCAAATTAATTAAAACTGTGTTGTCCAACGCATGCCGGTGATTATGGGCATCAAATGGACTCCAGCACAAACTTAATTACTTCATTAGCAAGATAGAGTCAACAACCTTTATTTCAGCCCTCAATATTAATAAATATCATCATTAAAAGCGTTGACATTCAGCTTGAAAACAAAGATTGAATGCTCTCCTTTATGTATCTCAATCTGCAATCAAGTTTTGCTTGATCTTTACCCAGAAATCCCTGCAACAACTTCTAACGAACAGCCCAGAGAAGGGGGAAAAAAGACTAAATCATTTTAGACGGACTGAGCGAGAGAACAACAGATTAAAATGGGGCAGAGAGAGAGTAGTTGAGCAAGAACAATAAAAAGGTTTGCTGAGGAGAACAGAAAGGTGACACCCTGGCAAAGATAGGCTGTGTTTCTGCCCTGAGAATGTCAACGCTGTCAGGAAGCTCGAAGGAGCAAGAGAACGAAGAGTTGAAGCGATTAAGGACCGTGTTGGCCTCCAGTCTGACCAAAGCGAGAGATGATCACACACATACCCAGACATTTGCACAAATATATCAGCCACACCACATTGCTACAGATCAGGACCACAGGGAGAGCAGAAACACTATAGATTAAGTTAACGCTGAGCATTCAGGCACACGCGTATCCCAAATCACGCATGTGTGAACGTAAAAACCACGCACTCATTTCTGCTAAAATTACATTAGCTCACAATAAAAGTGTACAAACACAAAAACTCATCCAAACGCACGCACTGTAATCTCAAATGACAAGACGCCTCATGGGCCTGGCAAGCAACATTGAGCATGGATGACTTCATTGAGACAATTACCCCAATTAAACGCAAATGTCATAATTATCATACACAAGCAGAGCTGTTAGAGAGACCACGCGGCTGTTCTCTCTTGAAGCTGGCGCATCTGTCGAATGCCCGCTTTCTTCTCCCGACTGAACTTTTAATAATGACGGCTCTGAACGTTTTATTCGCCACAGTGCCTTTGTCTCGATGCTGTCACCAACTGTCAGAGACGGGAGGGCTTTGATCACAGACCTCGGTGTATTCGGCAGCCATTGAACGGTTGAATAGCTTCTGCTGGGATGGAGCGGAGAGAGTCTGGAGCTTTGAGACAGGAAGGGCGAAGTGGAGGAGAGCGGAACTCATTCGGCGGGGGGGCGTTTTTACGGCGTAACACTCATTCAGATCCATTCAGAAAAGCACAAAGGGAAAGGAAAGGCAAATAGGGAGAGAGTGAGTCGGTATTCATTGGAAGAGAGATTAGATCAAGATTGCAACACAAAGTGACACGGGCTTAGTCTTTGACAGTGTTGTTCACACAAAGGAACGTTCTTTCAATTTGCTGATGAACAAAGGAGACGGGCAGCAAAATGTACAGAAAATGGCCCCGGTATGTTAAAGCAAACAACTCACTCACCATTGCAGGTATGAAAGATTGGTTCTGCACTGAAACCAGACACTACTTTAAAGGTGAACTCAGTGTAACCGACGTAGGCCAGAGCTGTTGTGTGTAAACCTCACTCCCCTGATCTCAAAAATGAGGCGCTCTGGCGACTGACGCTAGAGGCTGTGACCTTTAACCTCCTTGTCAAGTCACCTTTATTTATATAGCACTTGTATTTATATAGCACTTGTTGGAGCACCCACCTCCCATGCCGGAGACTGCGGTTCGAATCCCGTTCAGAGCGGGGTGAGTAAGACCATAACAT
The DNA here is from genome assembly GCF_936440315.1 of Barbus barbus. Lineage (NCBI taxonomy): Eukaryota > Metazoa > Chordata > Actinopteri > Cypriniformes > Cyprinidae > Barbus > Barbus barbus. The sequence goes on from NC_136717.1 coordinate 13,986,580, forward strand.
TGGTGTTGTGACCCGGATGGGAGTGAGGTTTAGGGGGGTGAGTGAAACGGAGGCCAGCTAGTAGCTGCTGTGCAGGTAAAACCTTACTCCCTTGATCTCAAGAGGCGCACTGGCGACTGACGCTAGTGGTTGCAGCCTTTATCCTACTTGTTAGTGCACCCGAGACCAGGGTTCAAGACCCGCTCAGAGTAGGACCCGTTACATCAGCAATATTTCATGTTGTGTTTGCCTGAGTGACTGTGGTTTTGGACACCAAATGTAGCATCACCCAAAATCAAACATTTTTTTGGTTATAGATGAGTCCGATTTGCTTTAAAACAACTGTTTTATTCCTTGAAATATCAGGAAGATATATCAGGAAGACAAATGGGTTGTTTCTTTTTACTAGAAGTATGTACATTATTACGAAATTATGAAAAAAAAGAAGTTAACAGTAGCTACAGTATGTTTCCATCCACCTATTTTGGAATATCGCATAAAAAAAACGCTGGATGGAAACGCCATCCAAGATGCGCATAAATTCTAAAAAACTTATAATAAAAAACGTATTCACACAATTGAGTAAGATAAAGTTTTTATCCGACAAGAAAAAAATGCCCATAAACTATGGTGGAAACTCATTTAACGAATAAATTCTGCTATGCGCATTAAAAAAGTCATGTGACTTTGCACTATGAGACGGGATAACTGGACTAACTAGCAGACCGATCTCCTTCATAGCATCTATATGTTGTTTTGGTCATTCTGAAATGCCTGAGCAAAGTCTGTCGTAAAAGTATTTGTATAATTACTGTCTTACACAACTGCATTCCCAAACAGCAGCCATCCACCTCTGAAAGCAATGCCCACATTTATTGTGTTACGTCTGCTCTCTTTGAGGAGCAAGTAATTTATTATATATGAAAATTATTATATTCCGTGGCTTACCCTAGTTTTCTTAGAGATATTTAATGGCAGTTTATCGGGAAGTGAATATTTTGTTCTCTTTGACTCGTTGGAAGGAAAGGTGCTTTATTCGCAAATGTTTTATGCGCTATTCCAGTTTTGCGTATAAGTTAAATTTGCATCTTTGGATGGAAACATAGCTAGTAACTGAAAAATTGAACTGCAAAACTACATAAACTACATTTGGCAAAAAGGAATTTAACTGAAAAATGTAACTGCAAAATTACATACAATTGCTTTAAGCCGTGAAGTATACAATACTGTTTCCAGGTCCAAGTTTTTGAGCACTATTCATTTATAGCACATCTTTAAGGTAAACTTTTAAAAACTAACAGTGTACTACAGTCTCTGGGCTCATTGTGTCCCAGACACATTTTAACTATTCAGAAAAGACAAATTACTGTCTGGCCAAACTGAGTGTTCGGTATGTAGATATAGGTTAGGATTGTGAAGTTTTACTTGTTGCTGTTGTTGTTATAGCACACAACGAGTTATTAGCACTGCTTGATGTTGGCTTTTGTGATCTTAAGAAGCGTTAGGAATAGAAATGGTGACGCTTGGTGGTGACACTGGAAACAGTGACGTTTCAAAGGTAAAGTGTGTGAGTTTTCAAATTGTTGCACCCTATGAGATACATATTCATGAATAAAAAATCATCACAGTTTAGCCTACATGAAACAAAAATTATGTTTAGTGCTTTGTTCAAGCAGTTTACAACTTACACTGTATTCTAAGTCTTATGAAGCCATCTAGTCATAATTCAATAAACATTTTGCCTTGAAAACCTTGCTTGACATGGTCACCATTGTAGCATTTGGACCAATCAGACACATGATTTTGTATTTGGTTTAACAAATCAATTAGTCATTAAATAACAATTAGTCACAGACCCCTCACCCAATACACATACTGGGTGCCAATATGTCTGTGAGTGACTCCAGGCCCCCAGTTCCATGGCAACCGATCTGATAACACTAGTTTTATTGCTCAAAGGAATGCGGGCAGAGCAATATTTCACCTTAGGAAAGGACATATGACATAAAAATGGACTCTTCTCTAATTAATTCATAGAAAAACCTTTCTTTGAATGAACACGCATATCTTCAGGTCATTGTGTATGTTATTACTGTTCTTGTATATGTTTTTGTGTATTGTATACTGTTTTATGCATGTTTACGATAGATCACTAGTTAAGATCACCTCACTCATACCATGTTTGGTCTCTATCAATTTGTCTTCGGATGATCAAACTGAGAGTGAATAGTAAAAGTTGATACTTAACTAGTGTCCTAAGATTCTTTAGTAGTTTGTGCATTAACCCCAGGCAAATTACCAAACAGTCGGAATATAAGAGAGTACACATCAACATTTCCTTTAAATGTATCATTGTAAAATCCTTTAGAATGAGCAAAATGAGCATATCATACTCATTCTCATGCAAACAACACATATATTAGCACTCGGATTTACTAGACTCTCTGAGTGACAAAATCCCAATCGACTGCACTTCCATCAAGATGGCAAACAGTTGCACAAGGGCAGAGGTGAGGGTCACAACAGTGTTAGTAGAGCTGACACAACACTGCAGATCAGAGTCAACACAGTGTTTTCTCTCTGTGTGTTTAATGTTTGCCTTTGGGAGATGAGGCTCATTGGTCCAGTACGAAAGGACAGTGTTTCCATGACAGGTCAGCCAACTATCACAGCAATGGACTCTCCATATAGCCCTCATTTCTTGTGACTTGAGTGAAAAACACGAACACTGGCAGCAGGCAGGCCATCATTCCCGCAATCCGTCAGCGCGCTTGTAAAGCGGCCCGTGGTGTCGACTCTGATGCATGTTATTCTCCATTCTGATACAAAATGAAAAATGAATGAAGACATAACTGTCAGAGAGATAACGGCAAATTACAAGGAATGGCATAGAGAACGTAATAGCCTACATTGTGCGCTTTTTCTCATAATCCAAAATATGTTTATGGGCTGTCATTTTTCAGTGTTAGTGAATATTAAAACCTGCAGCAAACGTATAAAGAACGTTTCCTGACAGTGCGTTGAGATGGGTGAGTTATGAGTTATGGTGATGTCTGATCAGCACTGGCTGTTTGTTTTCCTTCAGATGGCATGAACAGCGGGAGTTTGTGTCTACCCTAAGTTCTATGCTTCTCTTCTTCATCAGATAGCTGTAAACGATGGTGCTAACTGGCTTGAGTTCATTTCAGCAGATTTGATGCTGCACTTAATTGACCTTCACAGCCATTAATGAGGTAAACATACACATTGCCTCTGATTGGTTCTCTGATACAAAGAGGAAAGTACTGGCGCATGAGATGCTGACATGAAGACAAAAAGACATGTGCGGTGGCTCTGATGATGACCCATGAGGGTGAAATGTGTTAATAGGGCTTTGCTGGTGTGATGTGAAGGTAGAGCTAATGTGAAATGAACCTACAGACATCCAACTGTCCTTCAGTGCATGTGTCGATGCAGGTCAGCTCTTTGAAAGGTCAGGATTATACTAAAGGCAGAACGCTGTTTAACTTTCTCTATGGATCACAGACATCAACCTGGAGAGATCTGAGAGACAGTACAAAAATTAACATAATTGATTAGGAACAGATGAATACACAAACATCTTCCTGAAAAGCACACGGGTCAATGGTGTACACTACCATTTAAAAGTTTGGGGTCAGTAAATTTGTTTTAATTTGAAAGAAAATAATACCTTTATACAACAATGATGCAATAAGTTGAACAAAAGTGACAGTAAAGTCATTTATAATGTTTCTTTTCACAAGTTCTTTTGAACTTTCACGATTTAGAATCCTAAAAAAGGTATCACAGTTGCCACAAAAAATATTAAGTAGCACAACTGCTTCTTCAGCACCAAATCAGTATATTATAGTGATTTCTGAAGGATGACTTTAAAGCTGATAGCAATGGCTTTATATTTTATATTTTTTCAACGTTGTAGTACCAGAGAGTCACTGTGTTAATTGGTTTCATAAGTTTTTGATAAAATTCTACTTCAGAAAGTTTCAATTGAATTAAAAGTAAAGTAAAAAATATATATTTTCACACTCCTTGAATGTGTTGAGTGTACAATCATTTTTTTATTTTACAAGGTAAAAAGTAGTTTTTGCAAACATCATGAATTATTTAAAATTATGCATAAATATATTTATTCATACAAAATAATTCATAAATATTACATGAATACGTTTTTGTTAAAATATATTTTCTAAGAAATAAGAATATGAGTTATTTGTCATAATGATGATAACAGGACAGTTTGCTCCCCAAAATGTCAAAAGGAATTTTAATACAAAAACTAAAAGCATGTTTATCACGAAAGAGGTGTTTTCAAGTCATTGCATGTGTGAATAGCTTTTTAATGTATTCCTGAATTTAAAAGATACAACAAAAAATAACATCACATCATTGACCCAGCTCGTTGGCTGGTTTCTATTCCAGGCTGGTCTGATTTTGGCTGATCTAATTGTTGGTTTTAAACGTGTTTTGGTTTGTAAGTTGGTGAGATAAGCCAGCGAAACCACCTAAGACCAGCAAATATTAGCTCAGGCTGTGTTAAGTTTTTTGTTTTTTTTCCGCAGCAGGGCAGGCCAACATTTTCAACCTATATGGAAAAAGTTATTTATTATTGCTGGCAGACATGAAAGGATATGAAAAGTCATTTGAGACACGATTCAAAGACCACAACAAATAACGGAACGCTGTTGCTTTATCTGTGCCTTTTCAAATGGTAATAAAATGCCTGGGTTGCTATTCACTATGATATGTAAATACTCCCTCCTGAAATGGCATTCACATGGAACAGTAACATCATCGGTTTAGATAAGAGCCACTTCCTGATGAATATCAAAGGTTTACTACCTTTGTTCATCAGCTGAGGTGATGGCGGTGGCAGTGGCTTCCGTTATTGCCTGGACTGTGACAAAACTAGATCAGTACAAAAGGTGAATTCCCCATGACCAGGTACAGAAACACACAGACAGACAGTGAGTACGATTCATCAAAAGGAGGGATCTAAGGATGTGCCATCCACAGACATCAACAGAATTAAGTAACGCAGACTTGGTATTCTTTCACGAGTCTTCTCAAAACGTTCCATGTGTGCGATGCAATTCTTACACTTCGTGATGATGTAACAATCGTATTTAGCCAAATTAGCAGAAAGAAGGATGAGTCAGAGACTCAGAAGCAGCCTTTATGCCTGCTGTTATTGGATGCTATTTGAAAATAAATCAACAGACATTTCAGCAGTCAATTCATCATAAGGTTTAAATTTCTCTCGACCGAGAGCAAACTGAATTTCAGTAGGCTTTTTGGCAGAGCTGCAGTCTTTTGAATACATGGCTCAGAAAACTAATATTCTGAGCTCAAGGATGCAGCCTTTTGAATTTTTTTGACCTGGACATTTTTTGCATGGAGGAGGAGGGAGCCTGCTGACAGCGTGGAGATACTGAGTAAGGGCGACTTTAGAGCGAGACCTCTCCGGAAACACCAGTTATCACAACTGACACTTTACTAGAAGAAGGTCGAACTCTGCCAGCCATCTCACCTGCCACGAAATGAGTCTGACACCATCCTCAACGCCACAAATGAATACCACATACAACAGAATACACAGAGTAGTTCTTGAAGCTTATCTGGGAACTGAGATTTTGCAAAGTAGGATGTTTGTCTGGATTAACATATTTGTTGTTGATCTCAACAAAATTGCAAAAATATAAAAGTTTATCATTATAATTTTTTTATTTGCAGTGGTAACAAAGAAAATGTGCATCACGATGATAGTTTAACTATTTTAAATAAAACTTTCTGTTAATGAAATTGATAAAAACTGCAATGCATGTGTAACAAGTAGAATATTCTCATATGAGTATGAGTGGATTATTTCAAGCAATCGTGTTCTGAATAAACTAATAGGTTGTGAATAAATGGAAGTAGCAATACATCTTTTCTTCCCCATTGTGATGTACAGCTAAGCGAATTATCAAAAAGCAAAAAAGTAGGTTGGAGACTTGGGTTTTATGCTAGCTTGCAGTCAATTGTAAGAAAGAAGCACACTGTTATTTTAAAAATTGATAGATGTATAGATCAAAATTGATAGAGCGAGAGAGAGATAGATAGATAAAAACTGTATAAATTCGCACTGATCCAGGAGCAACATTCCTGTGGAACAAACGTAGCTCTATCAGGACAGGATTAGTTTTGAAAACGAATTGAGAAGATCCAAGAGCAACAGCCACATTAATCCAGGTCCTGCTTGACTAAATCACCTTTCAGCAAATGGAAGTGATGGAACAAGAGAAAGAAGAATAGCGTAAGGAAACAAAAGAAGGTGCAGAGGGCAGAAAGCTCCAGAGAGTGATGAGAAAAGATTGCAGGGGGAGGTACAATGGTACCTTTGAACTGTGCACTTAGCATGCAAGGCCCACCTGCCTGGCCCTGGTGGGCAAGCGATCATGTTTTCACATTCTCTGCTGGTTTACTCCTCTGATCTACAAACCATACCTGAGGCTATGGAATCAGTCCTGCCAGGAATCCACACAGGCCTTCACCAACTGAAAGGCCCTACGAGACACAGTTAAGCCAAGCGTAAATAAGAGCCCTACAGGGGGTGGAGGAGGAGGAGGAGAAGAAGAGAGGAAAGGAGAAAAGTAGAAGAGGCCTCTATGGACAGAAAGAGACATTGACTGTCAGACAGGACAAGCCTGGTTAGGCACATCCTGCTTACCGTGGAAGAGCAAGGCATTCTGGGGACCTGCAAGCTGGTGGTGCGGAAAGAGCCCGTCTGGGAGGCTACGAAAAACCTGATAGGAAGATAAAAAGCATACAAAAGGGTTTGGCTAGTGAAGAAGAGATGTGAAAACACACCGGTATAGATGAGTGACTTATGATTCTAGCAGGCTCTTGAGCCACGGGCCACTTTCCTTCAAGAGTGTTTTGAAGATTCAAATAAAATATATGACCGCATTGCTAGATAACTCTGGGAAACAAACTGCAAAATTCAGCAAAGTGACTACAGCAAAGAATATAAACAAGACAAACAAAAAAACAGAGCAGCAACCTTCTCAGAGGCTTTGTGGAGAGCGCTGCAGGTAGATGATGAGGCATTCGCAGTCCTCTTGAGGAGAAGGGCAATTTCAATAACAGCACATGGCCTGCAAGCCGTAGAGAGCGGCCCTTGTCCCTGCAGGCTATTGGTTTAGGTCCAGACCGCAGCTGGGCCAGTAAGTGCCTCATTTAGGGAGACTGAGTCAGGGAGATGGGCTTGACTGAGTCAGGAAAAGATTACCAGCTTTTGCCCCCGGATAAGTACCCACTGCTGCCCAATTTTGCTCCAAACATAGAGAAAATGGCAGCTGGGTCTGTTACATTTTACATTACTAGCTCAACTTACTGCTGGCCAGAAAGCATGGTCGATTTATAGAATGGAGCACTACGCTGCGCTATAAAATCCGCAATGGAGGCCTTGGTTATAAACCGAAAGTTATACTGGCGACTGTTCGTGTACGTGTTGCTTCTTCTCTTTTTTTTCCTCTTCGTCGACGGCAGGTGTTTATCTTTGTTGCGTCCTTGAATCACAATGAAAACACCTTTAGGAAACGCACCCATCTGCTTTGCGGACGGATCCTCTGGGAAGCTACAGACTGGGCATTGGCATTTCACATGTATGAAAACAAACACTAGCACATATTATCATATCAATACCTCTGCCGCTCAACCAAACTATAGGGGTCAGAGCCTCCAGGGCATCTTCCGGTTACCTAATTTCCAGGCAGAAAACAAATTTTTTCAATTCCCAAATGTTAACGGTGGCTGACAGGTGCAGACGGTGACACACAACTGGTGTGCACAATGCTCATGGTCTTTAATCAAAACCAAAAAGACCATATGGGCAGTTATTATCAAGGGAAGGCAATAAACAGCCACAAATATCCTGCTCTAATCATGCTGCGAGATGTAAGTGTGTTTTGGCGTTCCCACCTGAGGCTGTGCTCATTTATTGCTTTATTTATTAAGAGAGAAAGAAACCATTTACCTTTTGAATTAAACACACTTACCACAGTTTTCAGACTCCGTCCATCCTTGTTATTAAGGGATGAGACCAGGGACCCATGAACAATGTGTTCTCTGAATGCTGTGACCACCATATTACAGTTTGACCTTTAAATGTAAAATATAATCCCTAAAGGTGAGATAACGTAACAAACTACCTTAAGCTCCTATACAATCCAGTGGAGGAAAAGTCACTGTGCAACTTGGAGGAGTAAAGCTCAGTACGTCTTTTTCCCATCAAACTATTAACCTCATACCTCACAACATTCCTGCTCGACTGTAGGTCAGGCTGACATTTTGATTAACACAAGTACAATTTTTTAAATGCCTGTGCAATATTTCCCATAAGACGGTTGAGGTTGCAAGAGATGAGTTCCGACATTATTTTTTGATATTAAAATTGATCTTTTCAAGATTGTGGACACAGATTGCAGAGAGTTACACCGCAGAAAAAGTCAGACAGGAATAAATCACAAAGGGGGTTTCATGTGAGGAGAAGTCTGTAAATGAAGAGCAGAGGATTTGACAGATGCTGTGACTTAAATGTTAAATGATGAAAAGGAAACTGAGGCAAAACCCTGATTGCAAATTTGGGCATTCAAATATCAAATAGAATAGAATAGAATAGAATAGAATAGAATAGAATAGATGTCTGATTTTGTGTTTCAGACAGACTGTCAAACATTAGTCATGGACATTTTAAGTGACTCTTCAAGTGATTATCTTTGAGTGAGTCATTCAAGAAAAAGAACAAACAAACTCTTACTGTTCATTCATTCAACCTGTTCAATCATTCATTCAACGTTCATTCAAAACTGCTAATTCATTCAATGGCTGTAATGGTTCTGCTGTGGCTTTGTTTGGAACAATTTTTGCTTTTATTGGCAGAACAAAAATGGACAGAGAAACTGGCAATATTGCATGTAAAAGATAAGTTACTCAATATTAACTTCATGTTTATTAAACTGTTGTATAAAAGTATGTAACAATTTAGCTCAAAAGGGAAATGTATATAAATAATTAAAATTAATTATGATTAATTACAATTATTTATACCGGCTGACAGTAATAACTGTAACAGAATTAAATTGCCATCAACTGATCTGTCCGTCCAGCGACCATTCTGTGCAAGTTCATATCAACTCTAAGAAAGCATATTTTCTTGGCCACAGAAAACACCTTCTTAAGTATTAATACATTAGAGCATGTAGTAAGGGTCAAAATCGTAAAGGGACATTAATTTGCAAGGCAGAACCAGAAACTCATGTAATTTGTGCACACAACTTTTATTAACTAAACACTAACGCAAACTAGTCTAACAAACAAACATACGTACAATCAGTCATACATGGGGAAAGGGCAAATGAGAGTTGATGGATGAAGCCATCAGGAAAACCAGAGAATGCAGTTATGGAGAAAGTAATTTAACCACCTGAGTAAAACCATCAGCACCATTTATAATGAGGTCTATAACTTATACTAAACCTCTGTTTCGTTTAGTTAAATGTTATACTTGCACTGCCTTTGGTCGGGTCGAGTGTCCGGAATGCAGTCTCAGATGAAAGTCTTAATGATTTCAAAGTTTTGGACTCCCGATCACGTTCTTCCAGGTTGAAGAGTGATGAATTCCAAAGATGTTCTGAGGTAGAAATGTTCTTCCAATAAGTGAATGGAAAAAAAACTAAGAACGAGATCTGTTGAGGTTCAAGGAGCTTGGTTGAATGGAAAGACAAGGCCGCAAGGCCTGGCACAAAACTTAAGGTGTTCAGAAGAGTTTTAGCTCACATCTTCCTCATCCTCTTAGGATCTAACAGAACCGCAGACTGCCGGGGTGTCACTTACGTGAGAGCTTTATCTGCTATACAGGTCACACCTCTGGGGTGTCAAAGAGCCAATGGAGTCCTGAATTTTTGGAGGGAAAGTTTCACGATTCTTTGTCTCTGGACATGGTCATTTGCATAGGTAATTCAGCTGGGTTAATGCACAAACTTCTGAAAATTCTTAAGACACTAATATGTTGCATAGGTGTCAACATGTAATATTCACTCTCAATTAGATCATCCGAAGACGAATTGATAGAGACTAAACATGATACAGCTAGATTGATATGAACTAGTGATCTATCATAAGCATGCATAAAAGGGTGTACAATACACAAAAACATATAAAAGAACAGTTATAATATACACAATGACCTGAAGATATGTGTGTTCATTCAAAGAAAGGTTTTTCCTCTTGGTTAGGTGAGGGGCATAAGAGATTATTTGTTAAATATAACAAATATTTGTGTGTCTTATTGGTCCAAATGTTACAAGTAAAAGTAAAAATTCCAAAATCAACGTTAACCCTAACAATTTATCCTTCCTCTCTCTCGCTCTCTCCCATCCACTCTTCTGACCCACAGTGGCTGTAATAAATGCAAATAGGATTTCTGTATGATGTGATCTGGATGATGATGTTGTTTGAGGTCTAATTCGGTCACTTATTTGTGTGCAAACACAGAGCAGCCTCTTCAGAAAAAAACAAATATGGCTAAGCCACGTACAGCCACAGATGGAAGGAGTCTCAAAAATATACACCAGCGAACGCAGGACATGACACCCAGGTGCATGCTAAATGAAGTGCATTAAATTAGTGCCCAAACACAAGGGCATTAATGCCAGGAAAGGACATAGTTTTTCACAATGAGTCTTTAAAACGGACGATTCTTTATATAGTGAAATTTGCTGCTGAAGGTATTTGAGAAGCAGTAAGGCCACGGTTTGTGTCCTCTGTGAGTCAAAAGCTTATGGAATAGCTGTGGGTATCCAAACATACTTTATTTATGGTTTGGTTTTCTGCCAGTTTGACTATTTGTGTGACCGAGGCCGCAGCCAGATTTTTTCCCAATCCCCCTCAAATGCCATCACTCGCATATTGGCACCTGTGTCAAAGGCGGAAAGAACAATTCAAACTCTGTTTATTCCCTGCACCTGTGCTATGTATACTCTACCTCGTGTGAGGCATGCGGCCACCTGGCTCTGGGTCAACAGCCAGAAGATATTCATCTGTAAACAGGATTGAGAGAGAATGTAATTTCAGGCCAATAATGCTTCCATATGCTCCCCTGTGAACGCTTTCTCTAGTTTCATTAAATTTCGATGAAGTATCATTTCTCAGAAAATAAATTCACCCCCTGTCCTTCTGTAAGTGCAAGGCTATAAGCATGATTGCGTTCTTCCCTGAGAGAAAGAAAGTCTGTGAATTCTGGATGCTGTTCGCATTAGACATCATTGTCTCTGCATACTTCCCTATGGGAACTGTTTAATTACAATCTCTCTCTTGCTCGCTCATTCTTTTCTATGGCTAACAGAATGGGTCCTGTAGTCTTGGAGTCTGATAATAGTTTTCTCTGATACAGCGGTCTTGGTTTGCTGTTCATGTCTTCGGTGAGCGCTTATGATTAAATGTCTGACATGCAGAACAAGGAGAAAAGTGAATAAATAAATAATCCGATGATTCTGAGATGTGCTGACACAAGCCCGCTCTGTGTCTTGTCCTGCCGTTCAAACAGAGGGCCTAAATTAAGATTTATTAAAGTGCCAATGCAGAGCATAATGAAACAGAACAGAGGCAGCTAGTTTGAAGACGCAGATCAGAATATGAGAGTTGTGTGAACATCGAATTTACATTTTTGTTTACACAATACTAGTATTTGACCGGTCTGAATCACATCGTTAGGATTCATATTACACAGTATTTGAAAATGCAAAAAAAAAAAAAAAAATTTTTTTTTAACTGCCTTCAATTTATTTAAATTGAAAAATCAATATTAAAGAAAGAAAGAAAGAAAGAAAGCAAGCTAGCTAGCTATCGGAATTATGAAAAACCTTACAAATAAAAGTTCTATACACATTAGTAATGAGATGTTGTGAAAAATAGGCTTAATTGTCATGACAATAGTGTCAAGATTCAAAGTAAAATAATATAAAATAAAATAAAATAAAATTGCCTGGACATACCTTTGATTTACCATTGTTTTGCAAATTTTCTGCGAAATCGGTCAAATTTTCAATAAGAATGTATTATGTATGAATACATAACGGAGTACACTGACTAACTCTACATGCACAATATGGTCTTGGGTCAGCTTTCTTTACCATAAAATATAGGCCTGATCCATACGCCAAACCAACAAACTGATTTAAAATCAGCCTGAATGTAAATTCATACTAAAATGTGGCATCGCAGACCATCTTTCTCTGAAAGACTGAAAATAACCACTATTAAGTGGTGAGGATGCAATGTCTCTCTGGACCAGAGACAAAATCAATAACATCTGAAATAGAAATCAATCACAGAAAAGTGTGTCAGTGATATAGTGCTTCCACACAGCCCCGCGTCTGACAGCTCACCCATTCTCCCAGTGCTCAGACCTCACTGTACTGCCCCACTAAAGTTCATGTTTCCACTGACTTCAGTTCATACAGCCGCACTTCTGCAAACAGATGGTGAGGTCTACATGGTCCTCACAAATAGAAGGACGCTTTCCACACGGTAGAGAGATTTTACATACACCGCTTCAAATAAATGCATCTTCTGCCTCAAATGACTGTGTCAGAACTTTGATGAATGACAGACTGATGATGGCGGTAATTACACAATCTCTCACTGCACGCTAGATTTCCATCTTCCTCCTATATACATAAATTCATGTTAATGATATTCACCTATAATCTTTTATGTAAATCAAGAAAACTAAAACGCTAAATCTTATGCATGTTCTTCAAAATCAAAGCATCTGTAAGCCCATTATCATTATACATATTCATAAATTTTAAACTAAGCAAGATAAAACTCCAAGCATTAGGATATAACAGAAAAATAACTCTTCAAACATAACACTGACCCTTTCTTCACAGCATAATTTTCTCATAATTGTGATTTTTGATTTTGAAAATTGAATTGGGTCTTCAAGAGGCAATCATCTTTGCTTTTGACATGTTCATTCAACACGATGTGCTGATCTGCCAATCATTTTATGCAACTGCAAGAACATCAGAGCAATAACCACTGCATTGTGGTATTTTTCAGAAAATATGTCTCCCCAGGGGTTGTTTCACAGTTTTGTGGGGTGATATATGAAAATAAGATATTCATCATATTAAACATCCGAGTATGTGAGATCACATTAGAGGTGAACAGCTGGTGTGTGGATGGTGCCAGTAGGGCTCTTCGGTAATGAGTCTACTCAGGTGGCAAGACAACATTTCAACCTGTAATGTTTCTCAGTATGCTGCTCCTCTAAGACACCATTAAATTAGCCTGTTTCAAAATTAGGCCAGGAAGAGCGAATAGATTGTAGACAGATTTTTTGCTTGTCCAACACAGTTGAGCCTCTCCTCTGTGCTCACTATAGACAATCAAGAAAAGATCTTAAAGGCACAGTTAATAAAAACTGTGTTTACCTTATATACAGAGGAAAAACTGTTTTAACATCCAATTAAATGTAATTTTACCGCAGAATACTGTCAAATTCACCTTTTTGCAAGTAAAAGCTACAGTTTGAATTACCGTACAATTTCAAAAGACATTCCCAGAAGTCTCCCCAAAAGTTTCTTCAAATTGTTATCAATAATCTACATAACGGTGTTGTTACATTTTATATAATGTACTCTTTATTGCATTATTTTAATGTTGTGTTATCCTATTTCATTTTAATTAATGGTAAATACATGAAACATTGTCACCATACTTTCACAGTGAATTTCTGCCAACCACAGCTACACTCTTAAAAATAAAGTTGCTTAAAATGTTCTTCACAGCAATGCCATAAAGAACCATTTTTGGTTCCACAAAGAACCAGTCAAAGGTTCTTTAAAGAACCATCTCTTTCTTACCTTTTTATCATCTAAAGAATCTTCTTTCACCACAAAGAACCTTTTGTGAAACAGCACCTTTATTTTTAAGAGTCTAGTTAGCTAGCTTGCTTGTGTTAGGGAAGCAGACTCACAAAGTATCAGATGTAAGCAGAATGAGTTTATTGACTGAGATGCTGAGTATGGGGAGAGGCAGGTGAGTAATACGTCCAGACAATGAATAAATGGAGATTAATAGATGAAATATACTTGACAGGAACTCGTGGAGACTGATACACACACCTCACTCCTGATGGATCTTGTGAGAAGCAGGCTGGAGATCGCTGACGAGGGATGACGACAAGGGACGGAGGATCGGGCACAGACGAGGAGACAAGAGGCAAGAAATCTTCAAACAGGTAAGTAGCAGGCAAGTAGCTGGTAAGCAATAGAGAGTCCACTTATCGTGTAAACGAGACTGGACACTGAGTGCTGTGAGGTGTGTGTATTTGTAGCGGTGGTGATGAGGTCTGAATGACGTGCAGGTGCGTTCAGTTAGTATTCTGGTGAGGGTGTGCATTGTGATTGGTTGTCCTGAGAGCCTGGCCGATCTGTAACATTACCCCCCCCCCCTCCACGGCCCGCTCCAGAGGGCCGAGGATCCGACGTCGTGGTGGTCTACCTCGTCCTCTTGGGGCTGGTTGATCTGGGTGGCTGGTGTGGAACTCCTCCAGTAAGGTTGGGTCTAGAATATCGTCCCTGGGGACCCACAATCTTTCCTCCAGACCATAAACTTCAGAGTCAACAAGGTATTCCAGCCGTCCACCACGACGTCGGGAATCCAAGATCTCCTTCACTTTGTAGATGGTCCCATCCTCCACTATCAGCGGGAGAAGGGGTTCTTCAGTTGGGCCAGGCTCTGTGGAAAGATGAACAGGAGAGTGGTAAGGCTTTAACAGTGATACGTGCAAGGCAGAGTGAATTTTGTATTGTGGAGGGAGTTTTAATTGGTACATGACAGGATTGACTTGCTTGACAATGGTGAAGGGGCCAACAAATCTGGGACTAAGCTTCTTACAGGGCAGGCGCATTCGGATGTCCCTGGTAGACAGCCAAACCTTCTGTCCAGGTTGGTATTGGGGCGATTCGGATCTCCGAATGTCGGGTGTCATCTTGCGCCTGTGCACTGCCCACTGGAGTTGATGATGAGCGGCATCCCAGACCCTCTCGCTCTCTCTGAACCAGTAGTCAACAGATGGTAAGTCTGAGGGTTCCCCTTACCACGGGAACAGGGGTGGCTGGTAGCCGAGTACGCACTGGAAGGGAGTGAGTCCAGTGGAAGGCTGACGCAGGGAGTTTTGGGCCCAGCCAATAAATTGGTTCCAAGATTCCTGGTGGCCATGGCAGAAGGTTCGCAGGAAGCGTCCAAGCTCCCGGATCTTCCTTTCCGTCTGCCCATTAGTCTGAGGTTGGTATCCTGATGAGAGGCTTATGGTCATACCTAGGAGGGAGAAGAAAGCTTTCCATACTCGAGAAATAACCTGAGGTCCTCGGTCCGAAACAATGTCCTCAGGAATACCATAATACCTGAAGGGTATCTGAAAGTGCCCATCGAGTCTAGCGTGGGTTAAGTCTCTTGGCGTCATGTAGGTATTGTAAGTTCTTGTGATCTGTGAGTACTGTGAATGGATGTTGAGCACCTTCCAGCCAATGCCTCCACTCTTCCAAGGCTAGTTTAATGGCCAGAAGTTCTCTATTTCCGATGTCATAATTTCTTTCGGCCGGGCTAAGCTTATGTGAAAAGAAGGCACATGGATGGCGTTTGGCTGGGTTCGCCTGCTGCTGAGATGGGATGGCTCCAACTCCAGAGGTGTCAACTTCCACCACGAATGGTTTCTGGGGATCTGGATGAATAAGGATAGGAGCACTGATGAATGCTTCTTTTAACCTGTCGAAGGCTTCAGCTGCGGCCGGTGGCCAGGACAGAGACTTGGGCTTGTTGTGTAACAGATTGGTGAGCGGGCTAGTGATATTACTATAGTCTTGAATGAGTCTTCGATAGAAATTAGAGAATCCCAGGAATAGTTGAAGTTCCTTGATGGTGGTAGGAATTGGTCAGTTTTTGTTGGCTTCTACCTTCCCCTCGTCCATACGGATGTCACTACTATCGATGTAGTATCCAAGGAACTGCACTGAGGATTGGTGGAATGAACATTTTTCTGCTTTGAGGAAGAGGTGGAAATCTCTCAGGCGTTGCAGGACCTCCGCAACGTGGTGGCGATGTTCGGCCATACTCCGAGAGTAGATGAGGATATCGATGTAGACGAGGGCAAACCGATGGAGATACTCTCAGAGTACCTCATGCATAAAGCCCTGAAATACGGAGCGGGCGTTGACAAGGCCATATGGCATAACGAGATACTCGTAGTGGCCGGTAGGTGTCACAAAAACTGTCTTCCTGTCTTCTCTGAAGGGGGCATAACAGGCAGAAATGTCAATGGATTGTTTCTCAATCGGGCTTTCGATGGAAGTGGAGTTTAGAGTCAGGTGGTTGGTAGAGTGAGGCGAAGGATGAGATAAGCCTGGAAAACAGTCAGGAAAACATTGCTTGCTCCACTTCAGGACTCCGCCCGTGTGCCAGGAAAATTGAGGTTCATGCTGCACAAACCAGGGCCGCTCCAGTACGATGTCAGTCTTAGCTCCCTCCAGAACCAGTAGATGGATTATTTCTTCGTGTAGTACACCACCTCTTATTTTAACAGGCCCCGCTTTGAGCCTGACATTCCCTCGAATGAGTGGTTTTCCAGTTACCGAGTGGACCTGTTAAGAGGTTTCATTTGGGGCAGTCGGGATACGGAGCTGGCGGATGAAGTTCCAGGCGGAACCCGAGTCGAGGAGGGCAAGGACTGGAAGAGAGACGTCGGAGACAGTAAGCCTCACAGTGGCAGACAGGGGTTTCATGTTTTGGCTGGCCGGGTCAATAGCACTCACCAGAACTCGTGGAGGTCGAACTGGACAAGCGGAGATAATGTGCCCCTCAGCGCCTCAATAAAGGCATAACCCAAGTCTGATTCTTCTCTGCAGTTCAGTGAAGGAAATCTGCATGGAGTCAGTTTGCATGGGTTCGTTCACTGGTTCTGGAGGGCTAACTGGGGCTGACTGGTGAGTAAATGGAGTGCAACGGGTTAATTTGGGCCACTCTTCAAAACATGACTGCATTCGGGTAGCACATCTTATCTAGTGTTGGATGAGCTGTTCCAAACCATAGAAATCATCGTAAGCGGTCAATTGCAAACGCAATCTTTAAAAGCGATTTTTGATCTCTCAGTGGGGTACAGATGAGGCTGCATCTCTAGCGCCAAGGAATATTGAAGGATAAACCCGTTGCACTCCTCCGCCACACCTGAGAAGGGCACTGGTTTGGCCATGGGACTGGAGACCATAGGGACAGAAGAAGTGGTGGTTGTGGGTGCAGCGGTGATCTGAAGTGTTGGTGGAGGTGCGGGATTAAGAACCCGTTTCAAAGAATCCACGAGTTCCTGGAATGGGTCTGGTTGGTTCATTCTGTCACTTCGGTGTTGGTCTGTTAGGGAAGCAGACTCACACAAAGTATCAGATGTAAGCAGAATGAGTTTATTGACTGAGATGCTGAGTATGGGGAGAGACAGGTGAGTAATACGTCCAGACGATGAATAAATGGAGATTAATAGATTAAATATACTTGACTAACTCGTGGAGACTGATGATACACACACCTCACTCCTGACGGATCTTGTGAGAAGCAGGCTGGAGATCGCTGATGAGGGATGACGATGAGGAACGGCGGATCGGGCACAAATGAGGAGACAAGCGGTAAGTAATCTTCAAACAGGTAAGTATCTGGTAAGCAATAGAGAGTCCACTTATCGTGTAAACGAGACCGGACACTGAGTGCTGTGAGGTGTGTATTTGTAGCAGTGGTGATGAGGTCTGAATGACGTGCAGGTGCGTTCAATTAGTATTCTGGTGAGGGTGCGCATTGTGATTGGTTGTCCTGGGAGCCTGGCCGATCTGTAACAGCTTGCTTATTACCTGTACATTTAACAGCATCTTTTTAGTGTTTTTTTTTTTGTGTGTGTGGGTTTTTTTTTATTTAAAAGCATGACAGCCCACTGTTATTGTATAGCACGCACTGCATAATGAATTTTGAGAAAAATCTGTTTTGGTGTAAACTAACAGAATAAGGTCTGGGCAAACCAGAGGGTGAGCAAATAACAACCCAATTTTTATTTTGGGGTGAACTAATCCTTTAAATGCCATTTCTTACAGTGTGCTACATATTAAATGACTACAAGGTCTCCAAAGCAACCGTAATAAACCCTAATCTTTTGCCAATTAAATAAACTTTCCTCTCATAATTTCTCCCATCACACTTCACTGAAGATTTAATTTCACATTTTACACTCAGGGGGGAAAAAAAGAAAACACAATAATCTTATCAAAGATTGAGGCATAAGTTGTTTAAAGGTGCCATAGAATGCATTGATACAGTATTTTAAATTGTTCTCTGATATCTACACAGAAGGTATGTGGCTTAGGTAAGGGCAAAAAATCTCCAGAAACGATTTTACATGTCCATGTACAACCCTAGGATTTCTCCCTAGAATGAAACGGTCTGTTATTGGCTTATTTGGCATGGTCATGAATAATAATGAGCTCTGCTCTGATTGGCTGTTTCACAGTGCTGCTCAATGTTGAGCTCTGCTCTGATTGGCTGTTTCACAGTACGGCTCATCAGCAAGAAGGAAGCACAGGGAGGAAAATTATATATTTAAATACTTTCTCTCGCAGTTATATCGTCGGGTAATTATACTGTATATAAAACGCGGGCATCAGGGAGCCGTTATTAATATGCGAGGCATTGAAACTGCTTTTGAACGATCCATCGATCACGTTATAGTTTCACTTTCAAGACACAAACTATGTTTACATTATGGAGCAACAGTACTTACCACACATTTCACAAGATCAGATGCTTGTCAGTGGTGCTCAGGATCTGTAAGTCATTCGCCATCATCCTCATCTCTCCTTACTGAGAGTGAAATCTTATGTACTGTAACAGGCTACCACTAGCAAGGAGCTAACCATGTCCCTTTAGTGGCTCGTGTTATTTGCTTTCTGTGCCTTTCTGAATACAGACACCAACCCATCCCTGCACTTCACACCCCCTGCACGGCCTGGAACATAACATTTATTTTGTTATTTTCGCTGTTGTCCGCGCTTGTTTATTTACAATACCTGCAGAGCTTCTGATGGTTCGGCCGGTGTTATGGATCAACTGGGGATCGTGTTAACTGGGGACATGCGCGTGCACGCTAATAGTTTTACCCGAGTTTCCAGCAGATGTTGGACCTCTACAGATTCGTCACAGGGAATTTTAAACGGAACAGATTTCAAAGCTTTCCACATTATTTGTGAATATTTGTATCATTATTGGACTCTGTTGTTCCCCTGTCCATATTCCAATGTATCTGACGCGGTTTAAGGGAAGTTTTAATGCGTTTTCAAGCCCAGATTAATTTGTTTAGGCTAACTTGCATTCGTTTATATATATATATAATTTATTTATTTTTTCTATTGACAACTGGAAATGCATTAAATAAGGTGTTATTTTGTTTCTTTGCAACGCGTAGGCAGTTGTTCAAAAATATTACTTAATTTGTGTAAATGAATTTGAGCAGCAATATTGCTGTGGTCAAAGGAAAGTCAAGCATTTAATTTTCTTTCTTTTTTTATATTTTGCTAAAGAATGAGTGATAAACAAGCTATAGTTTTGCATTATGCATATAATTTCGAGTTGGGGACACAGATAAGATGCAGTGAATTATCCTGAATAGGGAATGTTCAACAAACGTATATACATAGGTGTTGAAGCAAAATCACACACACACACACAAACACTTTTAATAATACATAGCTTCAAAGCAGCTTTACATAAAATGCTTTTTCTTTTTTTTTCTTTTTTTAGTATGAAGAGAAGTCTGCTATGTCAGAAATGACTGTCGATGTAATGTCCATATTGCAGAAATTTACAATTTTATAATAGAGGTCTGTCAAGTCAAGTGAGGTCACCTTTATTTATACAGCACTTTATACAATAAAGATTGTGTCAAAGGAGCTTAACAGTGTTAAATACTGAAATAGTGTGTCAACGCAAAGAAAGTTCAATTCAGCTGTAAAGCAGCTCTAATATGAGGACAATAGTAAACAGTCAATTTCTCAGTTAAAGTCAGTTCATCGTTGATTCAGTGCTCAGTTTAGTTGTCAACTTATGTGGATCATAAGTTTTATGCAGGGGTTATCTCTTCACAGGTGTTAGGGTCATCTAAAATCTTCAAAAAGGCTGAATCCGAATGTTAGTGAGTTTGTTACCACTGAAATGAAGATAACTGGCATAATTCAAAGTTATATATATTTCTATACATATTTAACTCCCAAAGACACACAAAAACACTTTCACAGACTTTTTCATTAACTGTTCCCATCTGGTGGAATGATCTGCCCAACTCAATCCGAGCAGCCGAATCCTTACCCATCTTCAAGAAACGGCTGAAAACTCATCTGTTCCATCTTTACTTGACCCTCTAACTCTAGCACTCTCTATTCTAATTTTATTTTATCTATGTCTTTTTATTTAAAAAAATAAATAAATAAAAATGAATAATAATAATATTTATCTGTACTGCGTTAGGCTAACTGAGACTTGTAATAGCACTTGCACGTTGTCGCTCTTTTGTTGGTTTTGATTGCTTCTTATGTCCTCATTTGTAAGTTGCTTTGGATAAAAGCGTCTGCTAAATGACTAAATAAATAAATACAATAAATAAATATATATAAAGAGGCCCACAGTCATTATTTATGAAACTGACAGACTTTTGTGTCATGTTTTTAGTTCAAAAAGTCTGCAATAAATTAAATATTGGTTTTCCTATTCTAATTAATGTTTGGGAGAGAGGTATCATATTTGTATAACATGCACAACAACAAATGATTATGAAGTTAGTGATGTATAGCTACTGTCTTTTGCAATACTAGCCATATATGTAATTATTCATCATCACAGTATCATGCTCTGCCTATCAGTCATGAAAAAAGTTGTGGCTGTTGAGTGATTGTCACAGGACTTTCATAAAAAGACAGTATGGAAAATAGAAAAAGAAGCTATGAGGCAGTAAGAAAGATCCTACAGCATGGTTCACTTTTATTAGACGCCTGTCAATCACTTTGTCACCTTAAAAATGTAAACATGCCATGTGACATATATTGCTTATATAAATTGTGGAAAAATGCCTTTCTGTGTTGATCACACATACAGTATTAAAGAGTGTGGCTTGAATCCTGCTCTGCTCGTAACATGTTTTCTACGGTCGGAAACACAAGCATAGTCTGGTAAGGGGTCAGGTCTATATTTAAAATTAAAAGCAGGAGTTATGAACTTAGAATTAACTTTAGACAAAGTGTTCTCTACATGTTCAATGAAAGACATCTGTTTTATTTTTCTTCATCACTCCACCCCCCCACCCCCCACTCCCATCTATAATCATTCAGAAAATAAATAATTTGATTAAGATCAATAGTAAACTCAATGAACAGGCTTGTCAATAAAAAAATTAAAGGACTTTGCAATTTTTCAATACATTTTTACTTCAGCTCGTGGTAGAGTTTGATCATCCATTGAAACAAATGTTCCATGTTAAAGTGGGCGTGGTTGTGAGCGTGACATTGGAGCATGGTAAACTTCCCTAAAACCGCGTGACATACACAGGTACAGACACCGCGGAATCAAAACGCTTTATTATGCTTGATGCCAATGTTTACAACCGGTGAAAAACATTTTTTAATCTATGACCCGTGGAATATCGCAGGGACGAATCTGTCGCCGTGCTGGAAATCCAGGTAAACATATTAGCGTGCACGCGCACACCCCCAGTTAACACGATCCCCAGTTGATCCATAACACCGGCTTAGAACAAGGGCGGGTTTATGCAAATGTTGGGGGCGTAGTGATCCGACTGTTGCGTCACAGTCGGTGTTATGTTCTGATTCGCCTGTTTTTCAGTGGTCTTTTTTAATCACGAGATTTACATATGAAGGAGGAAACTATAGTGTTTGAGGCTCACTGTATGTCATTTCCATGTACAGAACTCTTATTATTTAAATATGCCAGGGTAAAGACAGTTTTTCATTCTATGGCACCTTTAAAAATACTTTGGCGATGGCAAATCCTTAGCTTTGATTCTTTGGTATTCTTTGGCACTAAAACTCTTTGGGTATATAAATACATATTCACATTTAGAAATGTCTCCAAATTAATATTAATAAAAATGTTCCACTAAAATTGTACATCTACAAAGATAAGGGGACAGAAATGGCAAACGCACACGCATATTTTCTTTCACTGAGCTCTCTGAGGGTTCATGGTGACTCACCTAATTAAAAGCTACAGTATCTAAATTAGAGTGTGCCACTGGAGAGAAAGAATAAAATTTCTTCTTTTTGTGGACTGCACACTTGCACAATTATCCCTTGCTTCTACTGTACATATAACTAAGGGCATCTGGCTCTCTAAACCCTGAAAAAAGAAATAGAGAAAACACTGCAGAGGTGAGAACTGGTACACTCATGAGGCGGCTTCAATCAATGCTACATGAAGTGAAGGTCTTTTGGTTTATTTGGATGGCAGGAACGTCTGAGAAATGAGCCAGTGTTTTTTCACTTGGATGACATTACAGTGATGGCAATGAGAAGAGGACCAGTCTTCCAGCCTCATTTAGGATCTGTACTGTGTTTCCCAAATGCATCGTAAGCCAAAGTATATCGTAGAGACCTGAGGTGCCAATAGTTTCAACAGTCTACTTAGTCTTATGATGCTACTGGGAAACACAGCACTGGATAGGTCACCCAAAAATAAAATTCTGAGAAAAAAAAGAAGGAAAAAGCAGGTTGTAAAATTAGATGTGACCCAAGTCTTTAAGATGACACCCGAAGGACAGGCTATACATCCATCACAACGTCATTTTATTAGAATGATCTTAAAATTATGCTGTAAATTTATAATACCGTTCAAATATTTGGGGTCAGTAAGGTTTCATTTTTTTTAAAGAATTTAATACTTTTATTTTGCAAGAGTGCATTAATTGATTAATAGTGACTGTAAAGACATTTATAATGCCACAAAAGGTATTGTAAATGCTGTGCTATTGAACTTTCTATTCATTAATGTATCCTAAAAATGTATCACTGTTTTCACCGAAAAATATTAAGCTGTTTTCAATATACACTTCTAGAAGGATTTAAAAATTATATCTGAAGGATCATATGACACTGAAGACTGAAGTAATTTCTGCAAAAAAAAATTAAAAATAACTGGATAATAATTTTTTTAAATATATTAGAATAGAAAAGTTATTTTAAATAGTAATATTTCACAATATTACTGTTTTATTGCATTTTAAATCAAATAATTGCAGCCTTGGTGAGCAAATGAGACTTCTATCAGAATCGTTTTAAAAATATTACCAACCCCAAACTTTTGGCCTCTATACATACTGTATGTTCAACATAGCTTAAATATTGTGCTTGGAATATTTCTCATGAATCATATGGAATACATTTATGGTCCTTTTTTGAGTTAATTTTGAGATAATTGGTCCTCATCTTCTTTGGTTTTACAGAAAAGAGAAACCGTTATTCTGCTAAATCGCTAATTTTTTCAATCTTCAGAGTAAGAAAAAATCACAATGGCTTTAATTTTTGGGGTGAAGTAAGCTATAGAGCATAAGAAAATCCATTCAGGACAGCTGAGATCCAAAGAAAGAGCAAGATCTATGAATATCCTCAGAATAATTGCACAGGTTCCATAGCGTTGAATCTAAACAGACTGAGTGTCATGACAAGAAACAGGAAACTACACCCCCCCCCCCCCCCCCCCCCCCCCTGTGGCTACTACAGTCAATTTAGTCGCTGCAATCTAGACTTAAAGCTACAGAACCTAAATAGACCATTATAACATACTTTCTTTTGATTATTAGAATTTTAATACTGAAGTTTCTGTGCAATCTTTCTCACTGGTGCTTTTTTAAAATCATACTATCACAAAATGAACATTGTGCACAGAAACTGTACATAACGGTAGCAGTCTTGTTCCACTGAATTCTACAGCCAATGCAGAACACATTTAAAATAGACATTGTCTTCTTAATGCATTTCTGTGCTGTCCATTCCTCTCTGTATGTGTGGTGCTAGGTGTGAAATCACAGTGTTTTTGACTGTAAGTGTTCTGTGTGTTCGGTGGGTGGGTGGCTACAGTGGAGCTTCAATGGGTGCCATGCACCATGACCAACTAAAGAGCCAAGGCATTGAAATATATTGTGGTATTATTTAGTGATATTATTGGGCAAAAGGGCTTTAGCTAAACAAATAAACATGTCACGAACAAATCCAGGCCATTTTCCATTGATTTCCTCTGTTGCTATTTTAAACAGGCTTTAGGCACCCACATAGTAAAAAGACAAGCTCTGCCCACTTTATTTGGCCAAATTTAAGGACAAACGTTGCCAGCAGAGGTGAGATTAATCTAATAAAAGCTCTCTTTAAATATTTCACAAATTGGTAATGTTTTTTTTAATGCAAAAAATGCAAACAAACACATATGTAAATACATACATCATTTGTTGGCAGATTTGACAAAAACCTTCCTTCAAATATTTGATGGTACAGCATGTCCTCATTTATACAGCAAAGTAAACGTGTGTGTGTGTGTGTGTGTGTGTGTGCTTTTCCATTCGTTAAGTCTGTGCCTTTCTAACTCTGTCAGTTGCCCAGTAACCGATTAAAGTCTCTTTCTCTTATATGGTGTCTCACTGCATCTGTGTTGAGTCTCTATGTTGTCTTTCTGTTCCTCAGTGTTTCTCTCTCTCCTCCTTTCCCTGGCCCTCACTTTAAAGCAAAGATTGGATTTTTATTTGGAGTGGTTAGGCCTCCCTCAATCCCTTTAATATGGACAAATGGGTCTCATTATCCTCTCTGTGGCCAATCCTGCAGACGTATAACCTAAAGAAAAAGAATCAAGACTCTCTGCCTTCCCGCTCCTTCTCTCTTGTAGCTTCCTCCCCCTTTTCATTCACTCTATTCTTTTTTTTAACAATTTCGCCGTATTCGCTCGGGAACAGAGCGGAGAGAATACAGAGATGCACACTTCAATTTAGTTGGCATGAATAAACAATGGGGTTTCCATGTGCAGGATAAATTTCCCCTGGCGACACTCTCACACACACTGGCCCAGAAACACGTACTCACACACACCTGCAAAGAAATACACTTTCACAGATCAGGTTATAAACACACGGGTGCGCACGCTGGGTAATATATTGAGTCTCAAACGTACGCTAGGATAGTCCTACACACACTCACCCCCGTAATTCACTTTAGCTCTTACTGTCGCTAGCTCACGCACAAACATACTCGCATTTAAACAAATTACACGCTCAGATGCGTTTAGAATCGCTATTACAGTTCGTTACCCGCCACCAAAAAGGCTACAAGGTGTGTTTGTGATTGCGACAAATGTAAATAAGAAGGTCAAACGAGCCTCTGAGAGCCATGAGGAAACAAACTGGCTCCACGTGTCTACGTCAGTCATTTCAATTTAGTCTCTTGCATAATGAGAATTTTATCTCAGCACAAGCTCAGGGACTTGACTGAATGAGAGCAGAGTGTAATTAATGAGAGCACAGATACCCATTTGTGCATCACACACACATATATTTCACGAGGTCTTGAGGGACCATGGCTACATGTATCATGCGGCTGCATGAACATGTGGCTATCAGCCACAGATAAAGCGTATTCTTAAAAGTCTGACATGCGCAAATGTAAGCGAGAACTTCAGAAGGAAATGACTCTTTGAAGCTGCAACAATGGCACGATTCTAGACTTGTGATATATCTTCAGTTAAATAGGTCTCTCAGAGGCATAAGAGGGGAAATCGTTGTAAATTGGAGTCTCAGATGCTGTGAGTCTTAATGGAACTTCATAATGGTGGCATTGTGAAGTGGCTCCTCTAGAAACAATAATAATAATGTTGTTTAGTGTAATATGTGAGCGTGTGTTTACTCGTACTTGTGGGATTGTGTTTATCCAGTGCTTTAAAGTCCCAATGGTAACCCCATCTGCTGCGAGGTCTGACTTTTCACACATATTTGCATGTGTTTTTCAAAGCGAATCGGAACATGGAAGCCTCGACCAGAGCCACTGGTGTAGAAGGATCACTTCTGCTTTTGTTTGGGGTCTTTAATGGTGTGGTGGGCCTGCAGGGACTCTCCTAAGCAGCAGCACAGCTGCAATTTATGATTAATGAAGCAGTGCACATCGCAAGCGAGTCTGTCTGTTATAGGCAGCATCAAAGCCTCAAAATAGATGTTATGGGTGGCTTGTGAACATTTTTCCCTTTTATGTTCTTGTAATGAAATTGTAAATTGTTCTTGTAAAAGAAATTAAGATATTTTTGATGAAATCCGAGAGCTTTCTGACTATAGACAGCAACGTAACTACCTTGTTCAAGGCCCAGAAATGTAGTAAGGACATTGTTAAAATAGTTCATGTTACATCAGTGGTTCAACCGTAATTTTATGAATCTAAGAAAATACAAAAACAATGACAAAAACAGTTTCTTCTCTTCTGTGTCAGTTGACATGTATTTACAAGAGTGCATACACTGAAAAAAAATTATTCATTGAATTTACTAAACTTTTTAAGGTAAGGGGTTATAATATATATATTATTCTTTCGTATAAACAAATATGGCTTCAAATGATAATTTTCCCCTATTAAAGATCAAAAAATGTACAATTTTATTAAGTTAGTGAAAAAGGAATCAGTTCCCATTCCAGAGAATATACCTTCAAGTGAGAACAGAAGCAGGGCCCACTGTGCACCAGCAGCCAATCAGAGCCCTGGCACAGCACGTATCCTGAAAGAGCACTGCCAGTGGGATATCACACTGCAACAAAAGCTAAGCCATATCTCTCTGCTCTGTACAAAGGCCGATCCATGAAAACGCCGCAAAAACATTGTTTAAGGCTCACTGGGGAGTGATGTGCTTTTTCCTGCATGAGCTGTCAATCTTTTTTCACATCCTCTGTCTCAGTACTGTGAGTGGATCAATTGCCAGGTAAATGTTGGTTTTCAGCACACCAGTATGGGACTGCTCTAGTTCTTTGCCTTGTGCTAATTAGATCCATTTAGAGAGGAGAGGAAGATGAAAAAAGACAAGTGTTTGTTTTCTGCCTCTCCTGCAGGCTTCTTCTCTTAATACAAAGGTTTACGGCTCAATAAAGAACACAACTGCAGAGAAACAAGGCCTTAAACCTGCTCTGAGGAAAGAAGTGTGTTTTACTGCATCAAAGGTCACAAAGTCAGCCTCCAGGAGCCAACTTATGCTTCGCAGGAACTTTGAGAACTTTTTCTTCACGCTTAGGCTGAATTACTACCTGTCGAATTTCACTTAGACCATCAAATCATTAATTCATATCAGAAAGCTCCTAATGCAGTTCAAATACATGCATATTTATAAGATGAGCTCCTCACATATAAAAATAAACTGTTCAAACTTTGAAATTTGATCAAAATCAAAGCATAGAAGTATTTATATATTTAAATATTTAAAAGTGAAGTATGCACTTCAGGGGTCTCAAATTACCAGCCGCCATTATGCTCAACAAGGCTGAATTTATTTGATTTAAAAAATACAGTAAAACATTTAAATTGTTAAACATTATTGCAATTTAAAATAACTTTTCTATTTTAATATATTTTAAATTGTAATTTATTATGGAAACAATCATCCTACAAAGGTCTTTTATATAGTTCTGTATGCATATTTGAATAATATTTTAATATCAATACCTTTAAAATATGTAGAAATCATATCCTGCAGGCTAATGAAATAAATAAATACAAAACAAAGTCCTAAGCAGGCAGAATGTGTCATTCGGTGTTTGCCTGCTGATTTCTCTCAGTGAGCGCACCTATGTTTAGCACACATGCCAGTGTGTTACTGGATCAAACTGAGTGAGTTTACAAGTGTAGAAATGAGTACAAGGGTATTTGGCTTGCAAAGTACAAGGTGACAGACAGAACTTCTCTACAGGTAATCACTTCATCTTTTACATTTCAGTCAGTCTCATCTATTAGATTTCTGTGTTTACAGTAATAGATCACCCAAAAATTAACATTTTGTCATTACTCAACCAGTTCACTCAATTTTGTTCCAGTTTGTTGAATGCAAAAGGAGACATTATAATTTCAGGAAGACTTTTTTTCCACATACAATATTCACTACATTTCGATAAATATTAAAAACAATTTCATACATCTTTTATGCAATATTCAAATTCTAAAGCCACACAGTATGTATTTCGATAAATATAAAATAAAAAAACCTCCATACATCTTTTATGCAATATTCAAATTCTAAAGTCATACAGTATGTTAGCGTTCGCCTTTTGTCTTGCACAAAGAAAAATAATAGCATATTGGTATGGCAGAATTTCTTTAAAATGGGACTAATAACTCGCCCTTAACCCTTTCCTTGTAAAGAGTATAATTTTTAAGCTGCCAGCAAAAATCTTATGACCCCCCCCCCCCACAGAATATTTTGTTGTAGGAATATGTAAATAGTGAATATATCAAAAGAAGCAGTCGATTTTATTCTAGCTTTATTTTTTTATTTTTTATCAACACTTGAATGTTAGTAAGTTCCATCAAAAAATTCTATGACAACTCTCTGAGGGTTTGGCATGGTAATGTACATGACAATGTTAATATGTTTTGTATTGCTGCTGCTGCTGCCAAGGCCGTCTACAGGATTTCTTCAAAGGGTACGCACAGAGGCTTTAGTTAACTTTAACTTAAATTAAAGTTAATTTATAAAAACGTTTGGAGCACTTTTTGTTCATTAAATGTACATTTTTTTAATTTATTTTTTTAAGTAACGACCAAGCGGCCAGCGGCAGACAGTGAGCTGATCATAACCTATGTTTGATCAATTTAGAAAAATAAAATTAAAATCTATAGATATAAACAGCATATCACAATGTTAGTTTAAATGTTTAGACTATATAAATGTGCGCTAGGTGCATTTCTAATCGTTTGTGTGAAGAGTGGAAGCTGAAGCGCACTTTGCAGGACATGGAGGCGCCAAAACGGTTACTTGCATTTTTTTCTTGATAGTGGAAACAACTTAAAATACGCCGTAATTTTTGCTCATAAAGGTAAGAGTAGTACATTATTCGGAACTGTAAAGGGTCTACTTTTATTTGTGTGCATTCACAATATCAACAAAACGTGCTTTTATAAAATAAATAGGAAAACAGAGGATGCGCTATATGATATAAATATGATAAATATATCTATAAAAAAGCTTTAAATTACTACTTTAAAACGAAATAATTCAAATCGAAAACAACTTTTTCATTATGTAATCCGTAAAGATGCATTTCTCTCTAAAGACACTCCAATGAGGAGATGGCGAGTCATTTTTCTTATTTTTTTCATTTTTCCGTCTAAAATATAAAAATAAGGAAAAGCCTAAAACAGGCCCAATTATATTTTTTCAGATTTTTATGTTGCTCTGCTCTGAATACCTTAAAATTTTAAAGATTTTCTGCAACGCAATTTTGTCTGATATGTGAATTATTTATTAGCCTATTTTTTAATTCATGTTGCAAATGATTTAAAAATTACTTTATTGCATTCCAGATGATTTAAAATTTTACGGGTAGCTTGAATGTAAAACATTGTCATGAATTTGTTGTATTCCCATTTGTAAAATAGGCTATGAATTAATTGTTGTAGTCTAACCCGATCTCATGAAAGTGCGTGATTTTCTGTTTCTATTTAGCGTAATGTTTATAAGCAGAAATGTACTTTGGCATGCAAAAGACTGATACATTCATTATTAATGGCATGACAGAAGGTCGACAGAATACAGGACGGACAGGTCTATAATTTACTGAAATGTTTGCGGGGCATATCTCAGGTCAGTCTGACCGCTCATGGTATGCACAGTGCGTACAGCCGTACACCTGCAGGCGCCACTGGTTGCTGCTGAAGTACCAACTTACTACTGCCAATACATCCACAACATGCTGCTGTGAGCATGTAAGAAATACTGCTGCTGCACTTATAACATATATGAAATAACCCCCATGTATAGCATACATGAATCACCCCATAGCTGATCTATGCAGGTGGAGCTGGGGAAAGTGGAGGGTTTCTGAAGCGTGCTGCAACTGCTATGGCAAACACTAGCCAAGTATTTGAATGTTCTGTAGCATGCTCATTGGCTGCTGATACAAAAAAAACCAATCAGCTATGCCAAGTGATGTCATTATATCAGATTGAGTTAGACCTATCGGATTGCACCATCTAGAGTTTCATGACAGAACTTTGGATTTCAATAAAAAACCTGAGAAAATTAGCCCAGATCAGGTTTAGAATGATCAAAACATGAATTATTGGAGTCTGAGTCCATCAACACCTCCAAAGCTTGCACAATACAGTGTGTCTTTTTGGGTTACAACTTTTCGGTAACCTTAAACTATTTTGACTTATATGCTGCTAAATGTTTGATGATCACGTTAGCATACTTGTGCATTAAAATATTCTAGAAACTGCTTCTGGTTTATGTAGGTCGTTGTCTTCACTTGTTTTTGGATAAGGAGTTGCTGTTCTATTTCGGAAATTTAGTATCAGTGCCTCCTACAGTATAACTGCAAAAACACGGAATGCCAGCATAATTTATCAGTGACAGAGAGGTAGCTATTGTGTCATGAATGACTTGAAAATGTCATCAGTAGCCGGAAAAGAGTTTAGAAATCAAAATTTCCTCTGTGTGATTTCTCTGAGACGATCTTACATGTCAAATTTGACACATTTTGATATGTCTGTTGGCATCTGAGGGTGTCTTTATGAATAGACTTGAACAAAATTAACTGCAGAAAACTTTTTTCCATTTTTCTCTCTTTCCCTTTTGTTCAGGCACATGTGAGAGTGAGTACAAAGGTAGCCATTTGGAGCTTAGAAATCAATGGTGTTTCGCGTGAGTGATGGTAGGGTTTTGCCGCAGGGTTAAATACCGCAGGCTAACACTCACATCCTCCAGCCTCAAGCTGAGAGATGGTGGGGAGGGGAGTGCCAGAGGAAGCCCGGATCTACGAGAGATATGTGGCATCAGGGGCTGAATGATTACAGGGCACAGGATCAGGGGCTGTGCTGCTGTTCTGTATGGTCAGCACTAACACTCATTTACATTCAAAGCGTTTCTTCACCTATTAACATAGAGCTGTAGGATATCAGAGACTGAATCAGACAAAATTAAGATTCAATCAGAACATCGAAACATGAGGAACCGAAATTCCACAGAGGCCCAAGAAAACAGGACCATGTCATAAATCTGTCCAGATCCTAGCGCCAGCCCGTCTGAAGAAAGCCTAACCAGCAAGCCTCTTTCACAAAACAGCTTGCAACATTAAGACAAAAGAATACTTAAAAAGTCGTGACGTATTGTCAAGTATGGTGAAATTGGTGCTCTGCGTTTAACCCATCCAAGTGCACACACACAGCAGTGAGTAGTGAACAAATGCACACACACACACACACCGTGAACACACACCTGGAGCAGTGGGCAGCCATGCTGCGGCGCCCGGGGAGCAATTGGGGGTTCGGTGCCTTGCTTATCATCGCCAATGATAAGTCCAATGCAGGAAGGAGACTGTCAAATTTGGAGCAAGTAATCAAGACTGATGGTCAAAGAGATGGCCGTCACATGTGAAGTGAAGTGACATTCAGCCAAGTATGGTGACCCATACTCGGAATTCGTGCTCTGCATTTAACCCATCCAACGTGCACACACACAGCAGTGAACACACACACACACCGTGAACATACACCCGGAGCAGTGGGCAGCCATTTTATACTGCAGCGCCGGGGAGCAGTTGGGGGTTCGGTGCCTTGCTCAAGGGCATCAAGGGATGTAAATCTGTGACGAGCTACAGACATGTAAATCCGAGTTACAGACTCTCTTGGGCAGGTCTCCCCCCACATACAAGACAAAGACTTAGACTGAAATTCCTTAGGAGACTTTTTAACCTCTCCCTGGTCTTCACATAACATGTGTTTTGTTCTCCATAGAACTACACAGAGACTCTCTTTTCATATGCACCTAAAATCATCTTAAAAGGACTTATGAGCAGCTAATCATTTCTATGCATAACTCCATATGTATGTAACCCACACAATTGACTATCATGTTAATCACATATTGTGTATGTCTTTTTAATCATTATTGAACAGCTGAAGGATTCATATGTGTGTTTGGTATGTATGAGTTTGAAAAATCATGCTTTAAATATTTATTCCAATCAATTCTTAGTCATGTCCAAATTTATACTTTACAAGAGCGGAAAAATGTGACTGATACAGGATTTATGACGGGGAAGAAACAGAGCAACACCCCTAGCTAAGATCATTTCTAATTGGTCAAGACATCCATTGGGACAGGTCTGAAAGCCCCCATTAAAACTCAGGACACCATCAAATTCTTCCTCTTCTGCTTCTACCTCTTTTTGCCACCACGTTTTGACACTGTTTTAGCGCTCTTTGAGTGTGCTCTGGCCTACACGCCAGCGGCTACTTAACACCACGATGAGAAGAAAAAGCACCTAGTCTCGTTACATCCTTTTATAATTTCTGTTCTTTGCGTTGACTTTCGTGTGCTAAGTTAAGTTTTCCAACGCTGTGTCTCCGAGTCCGACCTCGAGTGCCCATCTAAAACTTCAACCAGCCCACAACTCCACAAC
Source organism: Barbus barbus (assembly GCF_936440315.1). NCBI lineage: Eukaryota > Metazoa > Chordata > Actinopteri > Cypriniformes > Cyprinidae > Barbus > Barbus barbus. The sequence goes on from NC_136717.1 coordinate 14,019,347, forward strand.
TTCAGCCAAGAGTCAACACCCAAGACTTCACTACAAACGACTACTGAACTATCAGCCAATCAGCAATCTCGGGAAACCCACTTTCTGCAACGACGACGACACAAGGGAATCCCTTAACACAGAAGCAACGCAAGCAAGTACAACTCCAGATTTTTGCTGAGCTGGTGCATTTAATATGAATTTTAGCCTCATTGAGAAACTCAATGTGAGGGTTAAATAAGTGATTGATGTTGTGTTCAGGTCTATGCAATTGCACATATTGCTGTAAACTTTCATTTGTTAGACTAGTTTATGTCTTAGGTTTATATAAATAAAATCTTATTTATATTGAAAAGAGAAGTATCTTGTGTTTTGTGCTCACAAGTTAATGTCTTAATCTGCCGATTTTGTTACTGTGCTGTTTAATAGTGTTTTCACTATTTTGGATTTGAATATTTAGTGCAGAGTTGATGTCATACGACTTTTTCAATGAATCGTAAAACAGTGAGTCTGTTCAAATTCCCTATAAAATCATAAATGATTCCCTTTGAGCTAAATTAAACTATTTCCCTTTAAATTACATGTTACACTTACAGAGCACTGCAAAACTCTACGATAGTGAAAGAGATGTGTGTGTGCTTTAACCCTGAGAGAGAGAGCAAGAGGACCCTCTTTCATCTGTTTATGTCTCATTAATACAGCCCCAGTGACAGAGCTAATCGCAACATGCCACAGATAACAAATGTAAGGGCATTACTTCATGAGAAGAGATGTGACGGCACCGTAAGTAGACTGAATGGACGCCTTCATTGAACATGGATTGGAGAAATGCACTGTAATTATACTCAGTGCTCATAATGGGAGATCATGCCCAAGCTATAAAGACTGATGGTCCTTAGTACCTCGACCTGTTACGGCTCCCCCTGCTGACAATGCAGGAACCCATCATCTGGAGGAAGTTGGAAGACTTTGTGATGTTTTAATACAGTTTTTCCTCGACATATGAATTGTGTTTTCAAATTTATCCACTTAGGAAATCATCTTCAAAAAGCTCAGTATTTGCAGGACAAAAACGCTGTCTTAGTGTAGATGGAAAAAGATGCATTTTTAATGTATCCAGATTAGTGAAGACAGCCTTAATTTAACATGGTCCCATAGAGAGAGTGGATATAGAGTCAATTTCTGCATTGCCTGATGGTCTATTTACTATATATGCACCAGTCAGACTTAATTCAAAATCACCAGACCTTTGCGAGAACCCCCACGTTCTGTTCTCGGTCTATCATCTCTTGCTTTGTGCTCAGATTTACACTCTAGTCTCTGTGTTTAAGGGCTGCATACGACAATGGAAAGAGGATCGCTATTCCCTTCACGGATGCTGCTGATCTCCTACCCTCCAGTAAAGCCCAAACTGGTCTGCCGGGTCGGTTTCTGCATCCCTAATAACTGGCTTTTGATTCACCTGTCATTCAAGTGCTTAAGATAGGCCAGGCCAGGACTTTACCTGCATTAAGGCTGAGAGAGTTATTCGGTGCCCTGTTCATTTGTATTAAGCCGCTTTAAGTGCATTAAAGGCGATGAAGTGGGCCGGCTCTGATAGAGATCTCGGCGTTCCGATTCGCTCCAAAAGAGGGAAGATTAAGGTGCAGTCAGTTAGCGTAGTCCTTCATGGCCTGGTGGTAAAGACCTCTGGTGGAACTGCAATCTAAGGGGGTTGTTTTAACCATGATTATATCTGACGTCCAATGAGGGAAAGCTTTATTGTGATTTCACCAATTTTATTGCAGCTTTTTTGAGGCTGAGATATGCTGCCAAAAATGGTTATGCAAAATAAGTATGGATTTGAATTTAATTGGCCAAGTTTAACAAATATGAATAACTCATTTCAATTGAGGAAACTCATGTGCATGGTCAGCACAAGTTTAGAAACAAATAGTTAAGAGCACTGTGAACTTATTTCATTTGAGTCCACTAAAAATATATATATATACAGTATAAGGTATTTCTTCTTATACAATTAAACTGTACATTCCATTAAAATTATTTATGTAGCTGAAACTTCATTATGTAAAGCCAATAAAATTAAAAACATTAACCCTCCTGCAGTTAGCTGCTATGTAACAATAGCACACGTATAAGGACCAAAGAGACTACTGCTCAATCAGAAAGCACAGTTGGTGATTTTTAAATAAAGCAGCATAAATATAGTGTTTTTTCAAAATCAGAAACGCTTTTAAATCCTGAAATGTGTGGGAAGTCGTGGCCTAATGGTTAGAGAGTCGGACTCCTAATCCAAAGGTTGCGGGTTCGAGTCTCAGGCCGGCAGGGATTGTAGGTGGGGGGAGTGAACGTACAGCGCTCTCTCCACCCTCAATACCACGACTGAGGTGCCCTTGAGCAAGGCACCGAACCCCCAACTGCTCCCCGGGCGCCGCAGCATAAATGGCTGCCCACTGCTCCAGGTGTGTGTGTGTGTGTTCACTGCTCTGTGTGTGCACGTTGGATAGGTTAAATGCAGAGGTGTCAAGTAACGAAGTACAAATACTTTGTTACCTTACTTAAGTAGAAATTTTGGGTATCTATACTTTACTGGAGTAATTATTTTTCAGCCGACTTTTTACTTCTACTCCTTACATTTTCACGCAATTATCTGTACTTTCTACTCCTTACATTTTAAAAATAGCCTTGTTACTCCTATTTCATTTCGGCTCGGCTTGTCATCGTCATGGCCGTTGCTAGGTAATTTTTAGGGGGGCTTTAGCACCCCTAAATTTCTGCTCAGCCCCCCTAAAAATCTTGCGATTCTTCCCCTTTAAATTTGAAACGGCAGCAGACTTCGGCTCCTCCCCATCTTTCTGCGCGTTCTTCAATCCGCAGACTGCGGTGGCGCAGAGGAGAGGACAAGGTGTGTGTTTATCGATAGATTGTTATAATATCTACATCTGTGCAGTTCTTTGTCTTAAATACAGTTTACAAAAAGTCATGGGAGAGCAATCGGTTTCCAATCTTCTGTAAAGTTTTCGCTGCATTCACCACTCATCACACCACAGCTGTTTCCTTCAGCGAAAGCCCGTAACACATTATACTCATACTTTATAAAACTATCACGTTATTGCTATTTTCATTTGAAAATTTAGCTTTCAATATAGAACTTAATATTACAGTGCATGTGGCATTAACTACCATACAGTTATGCATAGAACTTCTATGCATAACTGTATGGTAGTTAATGCCACATGCACTGCAATATTAAGTTCTATATTGAAAGCTAAATTTTCAAATGAAAATAGCAATAACGTGATAGAAGTGATTAAAGACAGTGACAGACAGCACTCAGTCAGTGCACTCATTTTAATTGCATATCAGAGTGATTGACAGAGATTGAAACATTGTGTGTCCTTCTCACAGACTGCTTCAGTTTTGCTGTTTTTTTTTTTTTTTTTTTTTTTTTACTTTTAAAAGTTAATCACAGCACCCACATAGTTTAATCCATTGTCCAGCCTTATAGCTGTGTTGTTTATATTGCTAATATGGATAGTCAGTGTAAGTTTAAAGTGATATGATGTTTTATGTTTACAATTTTCTGTTTGTACTTGAGCATAGAAAAAGATTTGTACTAGTAATGCAAACAGTAACAATTTTGGTTTGTACAGTAAACAGGTGTGTGTGTGTGTGTGTGTGTGTGTGAGAGATCAGGTAGACTTGTATTTGGCTTGTACTCGGATGTTATACCCATCTATGCAATACAGTGGAATACTGCAATAAGTTTAGTATACCATCCTACCCTATTAATAATTTTTTTTGTAAATATTTATTTATTTTTTATTATTATACCATCATTGGGGGCTGAGCCCCCCTAAAATGAAAATCCTAGCATCGCCCTTGGTCATCGCTCAAAAAAATAAAATAAATAAAATAAAAACCTATCCAGATAAATCGCGCCATCTGGATAGAGTGAATTGTGGTTGGATGAGAATATAAACCTATACCATTCCGACACCCTATTGGTTTGTATGCGATCCATCGCACCTGCATATGACACAAATCACGTCACACTCAAAAAAGATTATTTCTTAAAAGTTATTATTTCTCCACTACTGGCTCATTTATCAAACGGATGCTTTCTCTTCGTCCGTTGCCCTCACAGATTCCTGCAGCTAAGCTTGGATGTACATTTACATTCCAATAAAGGTTATTGATGACATGCCTCTGAAGTTTGACTTTTTGCACCATTACAATACTTACAGGCAACTAGTCATCATATCTTCCGCTCCATGAAACACGTTAATGCTCAGTAGTACACATATATGGTTTTTTAATTATTTGCATTGTACTAAAATGCGTTCATTTTCAGTGGGCACATATCCGGCTGAAACAGGTAGCCTAGTGCATCCCACATTTTTCAACATTAACATTTTAATATAACATTATAGTCATTATGGCCTTTAGAAAAATGTTTTTTTGAGGAGGTGGGGTAGTGCACAATAGGCCCCTGTGCCGCGGCCTAAGCTTTTGTCCTTAATGGCATTTTTTTTTTCTTCCATTACTTTTACTTTTATACTTTAAGTAGTTTTGAAACCAGTACTTTTACACTTTTACTTGAGTAAAAAACTTGAGTTGATACTTCAACTTCTTCTACAGAAGTCTTTTTAAACCCTAGTATCTATACTTCTACTTGAGTAATGAATGTGAATACTTTTGACACCACTGGTTAAATGCAGAGCACGAATTCCGAGTATGGGTCACCATACTTGGCAGTATGTCACTTCACTTATAACAGAACACTAAACACTATCAAATCTCAGCCTATATTTATCTTGTGCAAAACATAAAAACAACACTTATTTTCAACATTAATTCTCCTACAGAGGCTGAAGCATGCTGGGCACTAGAAATCTGTAACTTAGTTTGAGGTCTGCAATATACTCAGTTCACATGACTTTTGTGTAATAAGTGCAATCAACATTTGAAAATATCTGAATGAAATGAACTAATTCATTTAGTACATTTGACTGTACTTTGAACTGTTATATTAAATATAACAACATACATATACTATATAAAATATAAATAGAAAAATAAATATAAAATAGAATAAATATAAAAAAATAAAAATATTTTTTTTTGAAAACATTTTATATTCAATAGATACACTAAATCTAAGTTTTGATGGTGGTATTTAAACAAAATCTTGTTAAAAAGTTGGTTATATGAAATTCTTTGAATTCTACCTCCCCACATTCAAATCTGAAGTTTAATTCGGTCTAATTTGCTGCCTCAATTCAAATTCAGGCACTGAATTATAATGGCATCATCAATTCAGTCAAAGAAGATGTTGAAGCCAACATTGTCGCTGTAAACTCTCTTATGTTAACAGCAAATATGACTGACATAATATGAATGTTCCTAGAGCCAGACAAAAATCTCCAGTGCTCCTGTCTAAACATGCCTTAGATGTACAAGATACGGTACGATAGGAAGGAACGCAGTCATCATTGGTAAAAGGAGCTGCACCTGTACCGTCTTTCTGTTTGCTGCCAATTCCCAAAATAACATCCGAACATGCTCAGAACACTGCCACGCTCTGAAAATGTGAGGAGGAGAAAAAGAAAAACACCTGATTCTTTTTTTACCAGAAAGGCCCAGGTATCTCCCAAGCAGATGCAAGCATTTTGTGTCTAATGCATGTGCCTGCTGGCTAGCACAGCTTGCCACTTGTTGCTGCCAAGCATTGAGACGTGTTCTCCGTGATTACAGCACGGAGAACAGATTACAGTCTCCATCAATTCAATCACTGGACTCCATATCCAGCTGTCCACATGTGAGGCAGCTGCAAACGCTGAAGAACATCGTGTTACGTTTAGCTTCAGCTGCATTGTTGTTTGCTGAGTGGAGCGAATTGACTGTGCAGAGACGCAGAAAGAATGGCGGAATCGTCCGTGACAGTCGTCCTTGAAATGATTGAGGATAACATCCGGATATAAATCTGTTTATCGCTGCAGAGGATTCAAGGAAAAACCTCAGATGGGCTTGAAGTCGTTTCTTAGATTTACATGAGCCATTGACATGGCATTAAACATAAATCAAAACAAGCTTCGCTAATGACCTGAAATTTAATGTAGATCACACAGAGAAAACACAATGTGAATGACACTGATCGACTCCTCTGCAGTTGGGCAACACATTTATTAAAATGGTACGACATTTTTAGATCCCTGGTGGTCGTTTATTGCCGCCGGTTACCTTGGATTTAATAAATTACAATCTATTACACACTATCATGCCTGTTAGCGGAACTTAATTCAGTTGAAAGTTCAGCAGTAGTTACAAATTGGACCTAATTGTCTGGCATACAAGCCCATGACACATTTGCATCAGATTGTTGGGGAAAATATGAGCTTTGCGAGGGGAAAAAAGGATGATTTACAATAAAGAAAGACTAGATGCAGTGATTTTAATGAACATCTGCAAGTCTCTGAGGTACCTTGCCAAGATCTGGGTCTTGAACTCATGGGAACTGAGAATTGTCAGAGCTGTAAAAAATGATTTTAGATGGGAAAGGGGGAACCTTAATTATAGGGTGGAAAATGTGTGGGAGTTTTTCCCCATTATGTTTTTGTAATGATTCCTTTAAGGCATGCTAAAGTTTGGAAAGTGTAACAATGCTGTTGCAGTCAGAAGAGAGCATGGGGAAAACCCATTTGCCCTCTGGCAATATAATAATACAGAATCGCCCATCATTTAATACATTCATTTGCAGATGAATGAGAGCTGATGAATGAATGAATGAAAGAAAGCTTAAATAGAGAAAGAATGCAATGTTCTTTTATGCTGGGTACACACCACAAGATAATCGGCTGATTTTGGGCCGATTTCTCCCCTACACAATCCTAGGTAACGTCCCGATTATCTTGGTGGTTATAAAGATTATCTTATCCGATTTTCCTGTGGTGTGAGGTGTGTTAAGAGTGACTGAATCTGCTCGGAAGAAAGTCGGAGGCACCCAATCGCGAATCGTAAATATTCAACATGTTCAATCCTGATGTGTGGGGGGAACCCCGAGGACAAACGCACGTATGATCTGCAGATTATCACGTGAAATGAAACGATATCCAATCAGAAAGCAAGCTGACAGAAGACGGAAGCATAACAAATGCAGTCATTTTGCAGCACAAAAGGACTTGGACACTATCATTGCAATTTCTTCCTGCCATTACCAAAGACTGGGACTTTAAAGCCTTAAATCTATTCTTTGAATAATTTGTCATTATTTATACTTGTTTATGGAAATGTAATTTTCTTATTGCTTTTCCTTTTTTATTTTATTTATTATTGTTTTTTGTTTATTATTATATTTGGTGTAATTTATATGTTATTGCCCTTGTATGTTATTTGTTCTAAAATTGTAATAAAAATATATATATATTGTTTATTCTCAAGTCTCCAGAGATTTTGTGAGATTTCCCGTGTTCACAGTAGGGACTCTGGTTGAAAATCTGTTGGTGTGTGGTGTGCTGTCTTTGTCACATCGCAGCACACCACACACTATTGGAGCAAAACGGTTAAATCTGGGATTTTTTTTGTCCTCATGTTTGTAGTCTCTCACATTTTGAAGATTTGAATTTAGTGTGTACCCAGCATAAGGACGTCGCTGCTGAACATGCTGCAAATGGCACAATGAAGATCTTTATCGTGGAGCTAGTCTGACAAGATAACCACCTGTCAAAACACGGGGAGACAAACACACATCTGTCTCAAAAGCACAGTCAGTTTGCTGTTTTGTTTTTCATCTTTGGCAATTGTTTTCAAAAGGTCTCTTCAGGGAAAAAAAGTATTGTTCGATATGTACTAGTTTTGTCAAATGAAATGAAATGACATTTTGCTGCATTCGTTTCCAAGCCAAAAGCAAAAATGAATAAAGAAGTGAAATCACAGCAACCAAGGCGTCATGGTTTAACTGATTAGCATGATCCTATTTTCCCTATTTATCTCCCTTGATGCACATTCAAAAATTAGCAAAATATATGTCACATGATTCTTTAGAGTTCACTGAAAGAAAAAAAACACCCTACATGTTATCAACACAAGACTTGAGTGTTGAATGCATGTGTATCGCATGAAACCCGGGTAAACATAATCAATGATGTCCATTAACCGCACAATAACCTTTCTCATCTCGGAGGACGCGTCGGCTTCACTTGACATTGACAGTGTTGAGATTAAGAGGTTGAGAGCTGCAGCTGAAGGAGTTCTGGAGAACATCCATATTTCTACCACCACCGACCTCCCAAAGAAAAATGGAGCATCTCTGACTTTGTAATCAAAATCAAGCCCGATATCGACTTTACATCAGAAGCTTCCTGCACTCACAGCTTCCATTACGAACAGCCTCCTGCACTCTACCTAAAGCAAAGAAAAAGACCAATATCACCTATCCTCAGCTGTATGCTTTGCTTTATGTCCTATTTTGAGCATAGATCTAACATAATTAAATTTTTTTAAGCAGTTAGTATTTTATTTTTTTTAAATAGACAAATAGACTATCTGCAACTTCACTTCTGGGATTTTTTATTTATTTATTTTTTTGGCAATGCAATCGTTGTGAAATACTGACTGAGAATTTGAAGTTCCAGTCATTAGCTCCATTTCCATGAACATTAAACGTAATTTTCCCAGGACAGTCTTAAAGCCTTAATGACATTCATGAAAGAATAAATGAAAAAAATCTGAATTGCGGCTTAGATCTCAGGGCTGTGTAACTAGGCTTTGCTTTTAGGAGGGAGGGAAATCTCTGAAATCACTTCCATCTTGTGTTATGCTAGCACACGTTAGATGTGCTCTTTATCAAGCTCTCAGAGATGCACTTCTTTTAATTAATATAAGCTCCTGTGCTGTTATAAATACTAGAGGAAACAGGGGCTCAGAGGCCTGCCTACAAAAAGAGTTGTCAGCACACACCAGGATTAGATCATTTCCAAAGCCATAATGTTCCCTCTTCGTTCTCTCTCTTTCTCTAACTCTCAGATAATAAATAAATAATGGGTACAATCAAAAAAAAGGAATACATTTAGTAGCTTTGCATCCCGCGTGCAATGATTTTCTAGGTTGACAACTGCTACAAATCATAAAAAGTAATACAGCAATCCAGCTCATCGGTTCAGCTGCAGTTCACCTCAGTGATCCCGGCCTCAATCCAGACATCTCATGAGATACATTTGGCCATATTTTAGTGGAGTGGCCTCTCCTCAGTCACTGCAGCAGTTGCCATGGCGATAGGGTGCCTGTGGATTCCACAAGCAATTCATTTGTGTCATACTAGTGGTACCCAAAATTAACAAGTGAGGGGAAATGTATTGATAGTGTACATTCTGAAGCCCATGTCTGTAGACTAGCTGAAAATGTATGTATGTAAAATTACTAATGCCATGATATTCATACAGTGTTATGTATAGCTAGTAAATTCAAACTACAAAGCTGGCCCTGTATAGCCAGAGCAGCACATTGCAGCTTTTTCCAGCCAAGAAATGCCCACTTTGACAGGATGAGACCACTCGACTGACGTGTAACGCAACCTATACGTTTTTTTTTTAAGAATCATTTAGGGGCAGATTTATCTGAAATAGATTAAAGCACAAAAATATATTGGTGTAGAAAAATAACAGCATTGAAGTCTCTGTGAACACTACAATTTCGGACACTTTTATGCCTAGCATTCGATTTTTATTACAATCAAAGGATATCAACTTTTTGTTTTTGCTATAAGATGGTCACATTTAAACTATTTATTTACTTACTCTTTATTTAGCATGGAATAAAGTTTCCAAGGTAAAAAATACTTTTAAATATTTGTGTGTAACATATAATTAATCTATCATTTCAAATGATGCAAAAAAAAATCAATATTGTAGCTATAATACTAAATACAATATAGCCTTACCAACAGAGTCTGTCATTTAACTTAAAAAATGTTAAAAGTTTAATTTCCACTGTCATTTATACTACAGAATACACAATACACACAATAAATCATTTAAGATGTGCTGGAATTTTCATTACTTTCCGAAATTACAGAATTCTCTTGTGATATATGTATATACACTGACAGGCTGATGCACTGATGGATTGTTAGTGGGAAAATTAAAGTAGTTTACTTTCTAGAAGTCCACAGGGATAAAAGTGCCCATAGTTCAAGAAACTTTCCTAACTTAAAAAAAAAAAAAAGCATTCTACAATATATAAAGTTTTCCTAATGGATATCTAGTAAACTTTCTGATAAATGCCTCAAACAAAATGCTTTCAAAGGTTTAATACTAACCTGGCAAACTTTGGCAAGGGTGGACGAATACAAAACCCTTTGTCCCGGAAGTTATGTAAACTGAGCCAGTCAGATTAGAGCTTGCCAGATCAACACAATGCTTTCCAGTTTTGCATGCATCATGCATCAGAACGGACTGTGGGTGGTTCGTGAGTGTGCCGTCTGAGACTATTACAAAGCAAAAAGGAGAGCAACAGAGAGGAAAAAAAATAGAAACAAAAAAAGAGACAAAAAGAAATAAAAACCGACAGTACCTGTTACTCAAACTCATTTACTAATTTGTTGACCAGGGGAAGTCAACAGGCACCCATGCAGCCAACCAAACAAAACCTATCACTGCCTGACTCACGCAATTACATGCAAGACTTCCTTCATTCTCTACATCAGTCATAACAAGTTTCATGACTCAAATGCTGACAGAAGTTTTCACCCATCTAGAATGCGACATCTGTACTGACACAGTTAGCCTGAGATCGGGACAATTCATACACCGGCTTGATTAAATCTGGCTGGATGAAACAGGGCCTGGCAGAGGTACATTGTACATTCGAAACACCCGCCATCCTTTATAAATCAGATTGGGACGTCTTTAACCCATTGAGAGATGCCCGCGCGACCCCCGACAGATGCCTATTGGTTCAGTTGGCGAGAGCTAACGAGCATGTGGGCGGGAGTCGATGAAGACGATGATGGCGCGGAATCGACGCCAGGCCTGCTGGGCACCCAGGACAGGTGCATGGGCTGTTACCGGCGAATCTGCTCTGCATTCAGCAAAGTGATATTGATTGAGCTTCACGCTGCTATTTAGTGCTTCATTGAACAAGTATGAAAATAAATATGGCATTTTGTTTATACACGCCGTTCATTAATATTCCGCGAGGGAGCAGGGTAAATGGCTTTACCCAGGGTGGCAGCGGGCAGACACCTGCCGTCTGTCTGTGTTAGGTTTTATTTCACTCCAGTGGGTGAGAAGAAAATACAATGACAGCCTTAGGCATCTGCCCGATAACAGGGAAAAAGTCAATTTTTGTTTGGAAGGAGAGTTTGCCAAGCTCCGTAACATGATCTCCCGCACAAATTAATCCGCCGTGGTTTCATGATGGTTCTGGCAAGGCAGGGAAATTGAGCTGTGCTGTAAAAAAGTATCTGTTTGAGTCCACAAGCAGCATAAAACCGAGCTGATTGAGTTGGTCGGAGTCCAGATAGTCCAAAATACACATCAACAGGAAGTTTCCCCAGGGATGAAAAACTCTGATCCAATGGTTAGCGGTAAATAGAAATAATAGACTCTGTCTGTGTGTGTGTGTGTATGTGTGTTGATTCTGTTGGTAGTTTCACTAGTGTTTGTGGCTGTGGTTAGATATTCATTCAGGCTGTCTAATGTTTCCTTTTTACATGAGTTTACAGTGCCTCTTATATAATGCTATATAATCATATATGAAGTGTCAATCTTACTCGCACAAACACGCGTACAACCATGCAAATGGTAACATGCTGTGAGGTGTGCTTGCATGCCCAGTGCCCTCTTGCTGCAATTGAAGTCATTCAAATTCTGTTCTGGTCTGCTGAAAAATGTACAGTCTGAGATTACAGTACTTGTGAAAATGCTTCTATTTTGCACACTGTAAAAACATTTCTGACCTATCCAACTTAAAATGTACTAGTGACTTGTTACATCTAAATTTTTCAGTTGGCCTAATTGAATTTCGGTGAATTGAATATTTGCAATTGTGGCAACAGTCTGTTAACACTGGCTCAATCAGAAATTATATGTTGAGCGAATGGAAAAATTTAAGTTCACCACACAGTGTTGTTGGTACAATTAAATATTTAAATTGTAGTAGCAATTGCTTATTTCTCAATGTCCTAAAAGGAAAAACAGTTGACATCTTCACTTCACTTTATTAAAGGTATAGTTTATCCAAAAATTTAAATTCTGTCATTAAGTTCTCACACTCATGTCATTCCAAACCGTAAGACCTTCGTTCATCTTCGGAACACAAATTAAGATAGTTTTGATGGAATCCGAGAGCTTTCTGACCCTCCATAGACAGCAACACAACTGGCACATTCAATACTTCTTGTGCACAAAGACAACAAAAATGACAACTTTATTCAACAATTTTTTCTCTTCCATGTCCGTCTCTGCTGCACATTCAAGCCAGTACCACGACACATGCGTGTGATGCTGCTGACGCAGAAGCCGGCATTCTGACGTATAAACCAGATGTGCTGCAGCTTGTTTGCAAAGAGAGGAATGCACAGAGGAACGCTACTGACACTAAAGAGAAGAAATTGTTGAATAAAGGAATTGTGTGTGCATGCGTAAACATTTAGTTGCAGGACTTGACAGCCATGCAACACAGAGTTTTCACTTCAACTTGGTAGGCTGACTGAGCACACGTAAACATGTTTGGAGAATATATTTTTAATTTTAACTGAAGGCATTTATTTGATCAGTATTTGATTAGTATATATTCTTGTGACTGCAAAACAGCAACTTCAGTCTTCAGTGTCACATCATCCTTCAGAAATCATTAATTTAGTGTTATGTTAGTGTAATGCTACTTAATATTTTATTTTTCCCCAAGATATTTTATGAATAAAGAAAAAAGTTAAAAAGAACACCATTTTAAAAAATACTCTTTTGCAACATTATAAATATCTGTCACTTTCGATTGATACAGGTATTAATTTGGTAATATATAACAACATACAGTACATATAATCAACAATTATATAAATTAATGATTATTCATTAGCTATAATATTGTGTAGTTATCTTCTGTAATTTCCATATATTACTGCTCTAAAGGCTGCTCAAAGCCACAGCAGAGCCATCGGTGAGTGACATTAAATTTCTCACGTACATCAGCTATGAATCCCACACAACGTCTGAACATACCGAAGCTCCATCTGACAGCCCGACTGCTAAAATTTAATCTTTAATCATCTTTATGTAATTTGAAATTTTCACAATCATTAAAAATCAGCAGACCAGCATGCAGAACACAACATATGCTGGTGACCAGACCTATGGTCAGATTTTCAAGCCAGAAATGGTTATATTGAATAAAAAAAAGATCCAAAGCTATTTTATCCTTCACAGAAAAACTTGTAAGACAATAAAAGTGCTTTGTAAAAAAAAAAAAACTTTTTTGGCATTGCGATATGAATATTTATTTCCTTTCAAGGGTGCCAGCATTTGGGCCATTTTACACAAGTTTATTATCTGTTTAGAATAATGCAATACAGACCATGAAAGTCAATTTCAGAACGAACTCGCAACTATGGCTATGACTATGGCTCCATAAAACGGTTTAGTTCAGAGATTGCAAATATAACCCGCTGAAGTATAGTCACTTGCTAAATATGCTAAGCTACGACCGCAGAATTTACCTCGGGAGTCCAATTCAGCTTATTTATTGCTATTGCACTCTTAACTGCTGTTCGCGGATGTTTATTGTTGCAGTATCACTAATGGCCATAATACCACTTGATGGTTTCGATTTTTCACCAACATCCTCATACAACCCACAGCACGAGCTCTGCAGAGTGAATGCTGCTCCACTCAGGTCTGCAGACTTGGCCTGTAGCCCATCGCTCGGCCTAAGCAGAGCTCGGGCATCACCACAGCACGGCAGCCTGCCAACGGCCGCCAGTCTCTGGCTGGATTCCGGGGAAACGTTCCCCCTCTGCTTGGCTGGATTTAAAGGTTATCTCCTCTGATCATTCTCACTCTGTCTCCCCCCAGAGTGGCAGCCAGACCCTCCACAGGTGTGTGAATGAGAACGATAAGAGGAGAAGAGAGCACTGTGAAAACACTTGAGGGCCAGGGAGCTTCAGGTTCAACTTTGATATGGAAATAATTAACTGGCCTTTTCCACCTCCATCAAAACGGCGTTCGCTCATGCTTTATGCATCAGCGAGAGATGGTTAGATGTCAAAACAAAACTGCAGGCCGTTATAAGAGCATGTAAACAAAATTCACAGGTTTTTAAGCACTCTTCACAGCCTTAAGTGTTTTTCTTCAGGAACGTCTTATTAATTACTCACACAGGGCTTGATCTTCACATCGAGGAGTTCTTTTACCCTTAAGGCCTTTAGCGGCATCAATTACGTGTTTGTGGGATGGTAACGCACCCCACTGGTCCGTCTGTTGGGGTCCATCCCCCACCCCCAGCTCATTAACAGATGATTAACTGACATACTGTAAATACACATTACATAAGTGGCATTACTCATAACAACTAGTATGAGTGTACGATTGTAACGATTGTAATCAGAGTTTGACCTTAATGTCATATCTTGTCCCTCAAGCTTTTAGAGGAATAGCATAGTGATTTTATTATTATAAAATATTCATTATCCTGGCAAATACAGGAGAAAAAAACCCATTAAATTTGTATGATATTTTAGCTAAAGGTTGATTAAAAAGCCACAGACCTTTCACAAACCACAAGTTAATATTTGAGAGCCCGAGAGTATGTAATCCTTGGCATATTAGCAAAAATCCACTCATTTTGAAGAATTACACTGAAAAGACCTTTGTCCACAATAATAAAAATGACTGTCTGTGATGCATGCTATATGAGAAGACGCCGGTCAGAGAGGAATGATGACTGTGTCGTCTCATTAGCAGCAGTGGCCCACGGCAAAAGAACTCATTACAATTTACTCCCTTAATAGGGCGCAGTACAACTTCAATCAAATGCTGCAAATCCAATAGACCAATTAAGTACAAAATGAAGCAATCGATTTAGAAATTTCCTGCTGAAATCAATACTTCAGCGCTAAATGCGAATATGTGCTGTTTGACAAAAATGCACAAACCGATAACTTCATTTACAGACGACGGGCACGATTATTTGTTATTTGTTGTCTCGAGGCTATGGCACTGAAATTATAAGCAGCAAACAAATGCAATTGGGTCGAAATGAGCATTTCCGTGCCAACGCAGGCATTTAATTGTCGCTTAAACGTTCTTTGAACCAGTCACCGCACAACATAATGCTGTTTCGAGATTATTTGTGTGCGCAGAGTCTCACTATGGAAGTTTATTGCATTGTAAAGCATTTTATTACCTGTTTGAGGAAACACTACGAGCTAAATAAATTGAAAAAAGGAGCACTTTGCATCACATATCAAAAGCTGCACACGCATTCTTAAATAACGGCATCAGCTCTGCACCAACAAAGGCAAATGCAAATGTCCCCACACTCATCTACACAAAAATAATGCTCCTCGATATCTGCCAAACACATACACTCATTGATGATACGCTACACTAATTTAGACACAAATAATGGCCTACCGTTGCATCTATGCTGTGAGGAGGCACATGCAGGGCTCACGCGCTCAGGAGGGTTCAATTATTACTCTGTGTAATGATGATGCATGCCATGTTTCGGAATACAGCACAACACACACACACATTGCTGAAGGATGGAGAAGTCCCTCTCCAAATGCAATACAAAGAGTGATTACACACACAAACACACACACTTTCTAGCTAATTTCTGCCTGGTGTACAATAACACCATTCATCAACCTGACTAAGATTAGTTACTTCTCACCCTGGTCCCTGTTTATGATAATTAAATCAATGTATGTGTAACTGAAGCTTCCACGAATCTTGTACAGGAGTTAAATGAAGACTTGGGTCGTGCATTAGCAACCAAATTCTGATTCTCCAAAATGACAAGAGAACATCTTCAAAAAGTTTTTAGAAGCCAAAGAAAATGTTGACAATTAATAACTTTTTGATATAGTTTTGAAGTTGCACAAAAATACTAAAAGTATCATACATTTAATAGTTGTCTGTGATTGCTCATTTGAGAGGTTTTAGTCTAAGATAAGGCCAGATCTATTTAAACAACAGATAGCAGTTTTCAGTACTACATTCTGAATTCTCCTCAGGTTCTCTGTGAAGACAGTCACATTAGCAAATCTAAGACGAAATTTTGCGGCGAAAGTGATTTGAAAGTGTAGTGATGCATGAAGCACCGCTATCTCAGAGGTCATTTCCAAACCAAACAGCTCTATATTGGTAAACGTGGAAAATTTGTGTGTTAAGTTCAACAAACTTGAATCTGATGCGTAACCTGCATGGGACTTTTCTCATGTGGATTCCTTGAGAGGACTATGGAATTTCACTCATACACAGGTAAATGTTGCTGTACCAATACTAGTTACTAGTTACCAGACGCCATCGACAACATCATGACATTATGAATAGCATTGGACATTCTGGATTCAAGTACAAAGGGATGGTAATTGAAAGCGAAACAGAAAGACAAGATGGCAAGAGCAGAAAAACAATGGGTCAACATCAAACAAACATGACCTCTCTTCACCTCCACTACCTCCATGCATCAATCATCTCAGATACATAACACACAGTTCTCTCTATATTTCCCTCCTGTCTTCTCTTTTGTACTCTTGCACACGCCAGTCAAAATGACTGACACAAACATATATATCTCATTACCCGATCTGCACTGTTCTGTTCTGCTGTGCTCTCTCGGGCCTCTAGATTTGGCTAGGTTATACCTCCTATCTCTGCTCAGAGAAAGACACACATACACAAACACACCAAAGAATTTACAGCATTGGGCCAGAAAGTCAGGCAAATGAAGTAACAGTAATGAAGAAGAGGGAGATGAGATGAGGCCGGGAAACATACGGTCCCCATTTACAATTAACAACCTCAACAAGCACTGCCAAACTCTAACAGCCAAAAACAGTAAAATAGAGAAAAGAGCAGAAGCAACTGGATCTGGATCTACATCAATTTTCTCTAAATTCACTCATGTCAGGATGCAAATTATGCATCCAAAATATTCCATTGTTATGTCTGTCTGTCTCTTTCAGCCTTGTCAAACAACAGTGGACAAGATTCAAGATTCAAGAGTTTTATTTGTCACATACACAATTATACAGAGTATAACCAGCAGTGAAATGTAGGTCAGGTCCGCTCCAAGGACAGTGCAATTATAAAGTATACAAATTTTAAGAGAAGAAAAGTAGAAAAAATAAAATAAAATAAAAGAATAAAATAAAAAGATAAGATAAAAAATATAAATATAAATGTGCAGGTCAGTATGTTGTTGACTTAAATAGTACTAAGAGGAATGTGCAAAAATAATGTGCAAAAAAGTTGTACAGGGTATTTAAATAGCAGCAATATGAGGTAGAGAAAAATGATGAATAGCTTATTGATATGGTGATATTTATATGGAGTCAAGTGATATTATGACACAGAGTTAGAGTTTAGGAGCCTGATGGCCTGGGGAAGAAGCTCCTCCTAAGTCTCTCAGTTTTTGCCATCAGGCTACGGAAGCGCTTACCAGATGGAAGCAAAGTGAATAGTCGGTTACCAGAGTGATTTGAGTCCTTGAAGATTTTAACAGCTCTATTTTTGCAGCGTTTGAGGTAGATGTCCTGCAGAGAGGGGAGAGCAGACCCTGAGATGCGCTCAGCTAAGCGCACAACTCTCTGTAGTGCTTTGCAGTCCTGATTGGAGCTGTTTCCATACCACACTGAGATGCACTGAGTCAATACACTTTCTATGGTCCCTGAATAGAAAGTTTTCAGGATTGCTGGTGAGACCCTGAATTTCCTCAGCTGTCGCAGATTGTACAGTCTTTGCCTGGCTTTCTTAACCTGTGTTTGGATGTGTGTAGTCCAAGTCAGGTTCTCGGAGATGTTTACACCGAGGTACTTGAAGCTGCTCACCCTCTCCACAGGGGTCCCACTGATCATAAGAGGAGTGTAGGGCTGCTGCTGTCTCTTCCTAAAGTCCATGATCAGCTCTTTAGTTTTGCTCACATTCAGAGAGAGACAGTTGTCCTGGCACCATGATGTGAGTCTCTCTACCTCATCCAAGTATGCGGTCTCATCGTTGTTGGAGATGAGGCCCAGAACCACAGTATCATCAGCGAATTTGACAATAGATGTGGAGCTGTGAGAGGACACGCAGTCATGCGTGTAGAGAGAGTAGAGCAGGGGACTCAGGACACAGCCCTGTGGGGCTCCTATGTTCAGAGTGATGGAGTTTGAGGTGAACTGGCCAACTTTCACCACTTGAGGTCTGCCAGTGAGGAAGTCTTGAATCCAGTCACAGAGTGAGGAGTTTAGGCCGAGGTCTGTGAGTTTAGATGCCAGCTTGATGGGGACTATAGTGTTGAAAGCTGAGCTATAGTCAATGAATAGCAGCCTTACATAATTTCCATTGTTGCTATCCAAGTGTGTGAGGGAAGAGTGGAGAACGTGAGAAATGGCATCGTCCGTGGATCTGTTTGGGCGATAGGCAAACTGAAGAGGGTCCAGAGTATCAGGGATGGAGGAGCAAATGTGGCTCTTTACAAGTCTCTCAAAAACCTTCATGACTATAGATGTGAGGGCAACTGGGCGATAGTCATTCAGGCAAGAGGGTTTATTGTTCTTTGGCACAGGGATAATGATGGATTTTTTGAATGAGGTGGGAACCACGGAGGTAGCAAGGGACTCATTAAAGATAGAAGTGAACAAACCAGCGAGCTGATCGGCGCAGGACCTCAGAACACGGCCGGTTATCCCATCAGGTCCGGCTGCTTTCCTGACGTTCACTTTCTTTAGCTCCCTCCGAACCTCATCCTCCGACAAAGACAGCATGACAAAGACAGCATGACAAAAGACAGCATGACAAAAAGTCACACTCCTATTTCCAGTCTGTTAAATACACTGTAAAAAAAATTGTTCCAAAAAGTTGTTTCAACTTAAAATAATGTTACCCCGCTGACTTAACATTTTTACTTTAGTCAACATGAAATTTTAAGTTACTCAATGTTAATTTAAGGGAAAACTGAAATATTTTAGTTATATAAACAACTATTTTTTTTACAGTGTACATTGTGGTCAACACTATCAAATGCAGCACTGAGATCTTTTAATACCAACACTGAAATTGTGTCAGAATCTAGTTTAATATTATTTAATATCTTAATCAGTGCTGTCTCTGTGCTGTGATGCTTCCAGAAAACAGATTGGAAGTTGTCCAAATAATCACATGAGATTAAGAATTTGCTCAACTGATTGAAAACAACATTCTCTATTATCTTTCCAATGAAGGGGAGATTTTAGATGGGTCTATAGTTTTTTGTTTTTATTTTTTTAACTGAGTTATCTAAGTTGTTCATTTTAAGGAGAGGCCTAACAACTTGTTTTCAAAGAATTTGCAAAATGGCACAAAGAACTGAGGCATTTACTATCCAATAGATAAGATTCAGGACAACTAAAGACATTTTAAAGAAGGATGTGTATAGAGTGTCAGCAGGTGGATATTTTTAGGGGCTGCGCTGTTTCTTGCAGAGTTTTACCATCAATTGCCTCAAAGTTAGCAATTGTAACAATATGCTGCACTGGTGACACATTTGCATGTATCAGTGAAAAAGCATGCAAACTTGCATTTCTGGTTAGAAAGCAGATTCGGGGGGGGGGGGGGGGGGGGGGTCAGATAATGCTAAATACTTCATAACAGTGATTACATATAATTTGTTCACAAAGTCATGATGAAATGGAAGTGACAGATATTTTCTTTTGAATTGTAATGTACATCCGAGTATAACAGATTAGTGAAATTGTGTTTATTAGAATTTGAAATGAGAGTGGTGCACTTAATATTCATTGTTGAAAGGATGTTTAAAATGGCTAACTCAGTATTTGCTTTCAGCTCCACAGTAATGTTGCATTGAAGTGTAATGAGAAGCAGATTAGATGCATGCCCTCAGATTTGCAGAGGCTTTAATCTATCTCTTTCTTATCAGAACAGAAATAGGAAGAACATTGGGTTTCTGCTTGCTCTGGGAACTTTTGTGAATGTTGCTGCTATCGTAGTGGGGACTCGAGACATATCACCTGTTATCTCTAGGATTCACAAGTCTTGTTGTTTTTACCTCAGCTGGAATAAATGATGTCTCAGGTTTGTCGCTTCAAGCGAAATTGTATAAAATTGAGAATATATTAAGTTTATTTTCCTTACCCTTGGCAGTTGTTTTTCTTCTTGTTTTAAGCATAAATGTAACAGTACTACACTAAAGGCTGTTTAGTAACTCGGCACATTAATATAAAATTCAGCTGTTGTGGCAGGTGTGCAGATCAGCTGTTTACAGCAGCTTTGAATGAGTCTCATCTAAATAGATTTTAGGGATGGAACTATCAGTTCTATAATTTTTATTTGACAACAAATCCTGGATGTCTTTTATCATGGTTATCATGCAAGATCATGCCAATACAGGAAGGTTCTGGCATTTCAGAACATGTGAAAAACAGCACACAATGAGTTCATAAGTGTGTACTTAACTGCTGCTCATGGACACAGTGTATTTTCTTTCTCTTTCTAGGTGAAACAAAAATCAAGGACTTCTAGAGCTCTTTTTTACTCTCTGGAATGTTCTGTACAATCATTCTGCACGCTGAAGGCACCATGGCAACAAGAGGATTGCAATACGGAGGTTCAAGGACTCCTCTTGTTCCTGTAACATTTTAATTACGTCGCTGATGCTTGCTGTGGAGATGTTTTGTGGGCTGCACTGACTCAAGCCTGTAAGAGTTTTACCCTCCAACCATTCTGATCTCTCTCAGTTCCTGCTAGATTAGGATTAATTGATGTAAATTCCCTCCTGAAAGAAACTAAGATGAAAAAAGAATTAATTTTAGACAGAAATAGAGAAAGACAATTGGCTTGCAGAAAGGAGAAATGGGCAAGGGGAAAATCTTAAGCTTATTAAAATTCTCTGTAAATTAAAAGGATACTTCTGCCAACAATGATACATTGCATTATTCACTCACTCTCATGTTGTTACAAACTTTTGTTTATATTTTAGCATATTATATGCTGTGTGTATGTGTAGGAAAAAAATTCTACAATCAAATGAACTTTCCAGTTTTGATTATAATAAGAAATGTTTCTTGAGGGCTAAATTAGCATATTAGAATGATTTCTAAAGGATCATGTGACTTTGAAGACTGGAGTAATGGCTGCAAAAAATTCAACTTTTCCTTCACAGGAATAAATTACATTTCAAAATATATTCAAATAGAAAACAGCTATTTTAAATTGAAATATTTTTAACAAAGCTAATGCAGTGTAGATGAGCATAAGAGATTTCAGAAACAATCAAAATCTTATAGACCCCAGACTTCTGAATGGTAGTGCAGAGCAAAATAGTTTGGAACAACATAACTGTGAGTAAATAATAATGTAATTTTCTTTTCTGGGTGAACTATTCCCTTAAGAAAAAAACTGAAGGAAAACAGAACAGATAGCAACATGTAAAATGTTGTGCAGCAGCCAACCAACTTCAAATAAACTTAGAAATAACCTATATGCTGAGGGACAGACAGATACGGCAGGAGGCAAGGCAGAGATGCACTTTTACCCCCTGATAACACGTACGACTTCATTAATGTTAATTTCAAGTTCTTGGTAAACCAGACACTCCAAACACTGATAAGAAAGAACAGGAAGGACGCTTACTCATTCCAAATGAGACTGAGACAGGAAAATGCATGTCTTTCTAAAGATCACTGGTAATTGGCCTATTTAAAATGTTTTGCAATGTTTGTGTACACATTCTTTCATCTATGTCATAAAATTTGAGTCTGTGGCTTCAATATTAAGATGAACGTGGAATTAAGGCTACAAATTAGAAATAATAATTTAAGGACTTTTTCCCCTAATAATAAAATCTAGTTAATTAAAAGAATAATTATCTCCACAGGACATGGCATGTAAAACAGTCTATTTTTTATACAGTCCAACAGTCAGGTTATGGAAGTAAAAACAGTTGGGTTCTGGAAGTTGGGGAACAGATTTTTAACTCATAAACCTTTTAAAGACAATCCTGTTGTGAGCTCAGAGCTTGTTGATAGATATGGATATAAAAAAAAAAAAAATCATGTTGAACCTTTGAATTCATGGTGAAAAACTACATTACCCATGATGCTGTGCACAAATTTCCACCAGTCATCCCCACTGTGTACCATGAATGAGTGGGTCTCCCTATTCGCTCTAAAATTACTTTTCTGTAGCATATTTTGCAGTAAATTTAAAATATTTCTACAGATATAATCAATAACTTTAAATTATTTTTATTTTTATTTTACTATTTTCATTTGATTGTTATTCACAATGCTTCATATGATTGTAGTTCTTTCCCTCACTAAAGCTGTTAAATACTGTTTTTGTTTTTGTCCGATTTTCAAATACTTTCTTTGTTTAAATAAAAGTTTGTAATGTTGTGATTAACCTCATAGCTGGTTGCTTTATGGCTTTAAAATATATTTTTAATCCCTATGGGAAAAATTAACAGAAAAAAATACTTCCAAAACCAACATCGCTGAAAAGGTGGGCGGGGCAATAATGCACTCTATTGGGATGTCTAGTCACCCTATCTGTATGTCCAGTTGCATTTTTTTAACTATAGGTGTGTAAAGAACTCTTTACAATGACACACAATTGACTTAACATAAAGTGTGGTATTCGTTGTTACAGAAGAATCAGCTCATGGCTTCCTGCAGCCTTTGTAAAAGTCCCAGGCCATGCAAAATCCCCACAGCATTAAAACCACCAAATATTGGACACCAGGCACAACAATAGAGCTGGCGCCTCTGCACATCTCGCTTCGCTGAAAACTGTTTTATCCTTTTTCTCCGACAGATTACCTGGGGATTAATCTCCCATTCCAGACACACAGTGGGAATGCTAATGTCAGTTTTAGATGGAATACATTTGTGTCCATAATGCTGACGGTGCGCCATTTACAGAACGAATGTCACAGGTTCTGGTGTTAGTTCTGGTCTTTGTGTAATCTGCCCGGCCGGGTAGATTTCAACACAATAGAAAGAGAGAGAGAGAGAGCAAGAGCAATGCTGGAGTCTATCCTGGGACTGTCTATGATTCCAGTGATTTTCTTTCAGTCTTCTTGAAATAAAGAGAATTAATAGGAGGTGAGAACACAAATGCATATTAGAAAACCTCTGAATTAGTGAATGGGATGTCATGTGGAAAAAAACCCCAATAAAATCAGTATCTGTCATCTTGTTTTGCTTCTAACAAAACATAATGGTTTTGATTCTGGATTATAACCCATCCAAAACCACATGATTCTCTATGAACCACTGAAACAGCTATTTATTCATATACATCATTTAGGTAATTACGGACAGACACTGTCTCAGCACATCTGCAACTCTCTAGGTCTCACCTGACATAAAAAAAAACCTTGCCTATTCTGACCTTCAGCATCCGTGCCAGGTGCTGAGACATCATTTTCCCTCCATCTGAGCTGCAAACGAGAAGCTCATTATCAGTGGGACAGAGTAATTAAGGTTCTGAAAAGTGACTGGCCGGTTCAAACGTCAACACTTGCAAATCTGTAGCTAAAACCCAGATGCAGAGATCTGATTGGATATATCAGCTATCAGCAGTTTGATCCTTGCCTGAGCTTCTGAGAAGCCTAAAAACCTCTGTCCATGTTAATCACTCCCACCAGCACCAGAAATCACAGATTAGATGCTTTTAGTGGAGATTCTATTAATCACTATCAACAAACATACATCAACACAGCTTGTGAGCTTTAAGCCTTCCTGTGGCTAATGAATCACCACTTTAAAGTCAAGCAAATAAATAATTTATTTGCTAAATTAAATGGTGCAGGGAAATTTAAAGCGCTATTCGAATGGTATTAGTTTTCCACATGCTGTTTCATTTACAATTAATATCTGTGAGGATGTCTGTGAATTCAAATTTAGCTAAATTTAGCAAATTTAGGATCGTGTGACACAGAAGACCGCTGAAAATTCAGCTTTGCCATCATTTTAAAATATATTAAAATAGAAAACAGCTATTTTAAATTGTAATAATATTTCATAACATTGCTGTTTAGATCTATCTATCTATCTGTCGATTACGATTAACATTTGAATAAAAAGTGCTGCATAGAAATATAAATTTATCTCCTCTGGGAAAATAGTAACGTCCAAAAAGGACTTAAATTGAATAATTTCCAACACAAAAAGCCATAAATAACCAAAAGCTAACTACTTTCTTCTTAATAACTTTAGTAGCTGAAAGTTCCAAAGTTATTATCCAGAGAAAGCTAATGGGATGAACTGCATGGTCGCACAGCGCAGTGATAACAGCACAGGCCTAGAGCTAGTTTATCAGTTCACAGTACACACACAATAATGAAAGAAATTATAATTTTAATCACCATAACCATATTCCTAAACCTAACCGTCACACAAAACATTTTCAGTGTCATTAAGGCATTATATAGCATGTTTATTAAGTCATTTTTCAGCCAAAAGTCCCCAAAAGGTCTTACCTTTTTGGTCCTGAAACATGACTCACACATACTCCCTTGTTCCTGCTGTAAATCCTCTAGGTCTTTATGGTAATGTATAGTAACAAGCAACTGCCTGAGTGCTTACAAGACCAGCTGATTAAATAATAAGCCAATCAGAAGGGCTGCTTATGATCCATACTGGCATACAGTGTTATTGTTTCAAAATGGCTCTGACTGCCTCGAGCATCCAAGCAATAAACCTCTTGCACCCAGAGCAGGGAGACAATGGGATCACACAGAGAGTCAAATCTTTCCCAGCATTTATATTATTAAATCAAAGAATTCGAAAAATGCCCTCTCTTCAGCCATGGGAGGGTAATTTGATTATGAATATTGCTTTCTTTCTCTTCTTTGTTTGAGTTGTGCCTCGTAATCCCCTTCATTGTATGTGTGTACATGTACGCAGGTGTGTGTTTCTTCACTAAAAGCTAATAAAAGCGCTAAATGCTAAACACTTTGACTAGTGTTAATGAGTGTAAGAGCATCTCTTCATTCTTGCTAATGGCTCCCATGCTAATGCTTCACGTTACCGCGCATCTCGCATTACTTTGAGAAACAAAATGAACTCAGAATGCTCCACTGAGCTGAGAAGACTCTAAAATAGGAAAGTTTTAAAACATCAGTCTCTGGGCGCACTGCTCGGATTTTTTCCGGCAAGAGTTTCCAGAGCAAAAGGGGCAATCTGGGCCATACATACCAAGGAGGTCTAATGTACCTGGAGAAAGCTATATGCTAGCATTCTCATTCATCTGTTTTGACAAATTAGAACAGTAAATGCAATGTGACTTATCCATAACAACTATTTGCAGCAGACAGAGGGAAAAATACAGATGTATTTCATGCTGTAAAAAACATTAGGTAAAAAAGGGCTGTCAATCATTTTAACAAAACAACAAAAAAAGGTATATAATAATGTAATGAAAATAAACTTTGAGATTTTGAATATTTTAATGGGATCTATTTACTAAGTAGAATATATACAGTATATAAGCAATACAAAGACTAATTTGTCTAAAGACTAAAGATAAATTAGTTATAATTGAAAGCCAAAGCAAATAATTTATTGGCAATTACAGAACATTAAAAAACTTTTAAATGAATAAGATTAACAATATTCTAATCAATAGATAACTGTATTTTCTGAATTATCTGCAACATTACGTTAAAACAGTCTTGCTTAATTAAAATGCTTCTGCAGAACACGGCAGACTTGTTTTCCTTTTCACAGATGCATTAACACACACACACACACACACACTCACATAACATTTAAAATATTCAACTGGAGTCATTTAAAGCACCTTGGGCATAAGTAAACCCCATTTTTTACATTCATGGATAATGCAGCATGAAGCAAAATGGCTGAATTTTGAAAAGACGTCTATAAATTTCTGCATTTTTGTAGGTATTACATAAAAAATACACATTACATCTATGTACTACATATGGAATAATTGCATAATGCAATAATCATATGGCAAGGATTTACAGGATTTTTTTTAACAGTTCAGACTTTTTTGTTTGTTTATTGTTCATTAAAATGACTTGAATCATACCTTTGTCACGACTGCCGAGAGATATTTCATAATCCGCTTTTTATTCAGCCCATCAGCTGTAGCTCTAATTCTAGACTTAGACATGACTCTTAGAGAGTAATATCACATAATCACATACATTGTGAAGTAAAAAAGCCAACAAGTGATCT
The DNA here is from genome assembly GCF_936440315.1 of Barbus barbus. Classification (NCBI taxonomy): domain Eukaryota; kingdom Metazoa; phylum Chordata; class Actinopteri; order Cypriniformes; family Cyprinidae; genus Barbus; species Barbus barbus. Next base: position 14,045,736 of record NC_136717.1, read on the forward strand.
TTCAGTGATACGTGCTAGCAGTGCACATGAGATTTGATTTCGCTAATGGAACCTGCCAATGTCAAAGCTTTGCTCCGTTACCTCCACATCTATTTTTCTCCAATTATGCCATCAGGGCTGAAGAGGCCTTGATCTGCTGGCCCATAGGGAGGTTCATCTCTTCACAGGAGGAGTGTATTACACAACTGGATCGCTGATAGAGCTAGAAACTGTGATGATTGTTCGGGGGGAAAAGGCCTTATCTTTCCCATTAGCTTGAAATTGAGCTGTGAAAGATGGCCATTCGGAAATAGGCAGAATGTGCTGGGGTCATTTCCATCTCTTGGCGAGCTGCAGGGAACTATTACTGTATATCCGCATCAGACACTAAAGAAGGCATTTCCTGATGCACATATCAACAAGCTATCAATTAATGCACGATTACAGTAAGGAAAGCATTGCGTAAAAGGAAGTCAACACTAAAAGTAAGATAGCAAGAGGAGGATGATGGTACCACTTGAAGGTGGTAAAGCATAGTTGGCGCCACGTGTCAGAGTCTGTCCTCTCCATTAGGTCATAGTGTGTCTGGCCTCTTATTCACGGCAGTATTAAGGTTGAGCAGATAAAGGGAATCTGAGGCTATCGGTTTGGATTATCCAGCTTTGAGAGGTCTGGTGTTCTCAATCTCCAGCCAAAGGGAAGCTGTTGTGGTCTTTGTTGTGCAATGCTGACTTGACTTCAGAGCGAGCCGCGTTATAAGATACAAAGATTTCTTTGCTGAATGTTATCAAAAGGATGAGTGCGAGGGAGAGATAGAAAGAGGAAGTTGACCCAAAATTAAACTATTGACTATAACAGCTTAGATCTGAAAAAACTGCATTTCCAGAAGAATATTCAAGCGCTGGAAGTAGCAAAGGAATAATGCAAAGTTTTAGGTACATTTGGGTTTTAGACTTTGATACTGCACAATGCATCGAAGCTGCATATCATCTGAGAATGTGCAGTATCGTGAAACAATGAGCACAATGCTAGAATTCAGTAACTGAAAAATTAATAATTTTATCTATCTCTGTAACTACTTTTATAACAGGCAATCCATCAGTATAAAAACAGGCTAATTAAACTCCTGTTCAAAAATTTGAGGTCAGTGAGATTTTTCTTTATTCAGAACACATTAAATGTATCAAAAGTGACAGTTAAGACATTTATAATGTTACAAAAGGTGTAGCATATTTATATTTCAAATAAATGCTGTTCTTTTTAACTTTCTATTCATCAGAATCCTCAAACATGTCACCATTCCCATATTCTACACATTCCAGATGAGCAGGATAATAAAATTGCTGGAGCAGCTGCGCAACATGAAAAACAGAAAAAGGGGTTATATGGCTGATATTATCTTTTAAAGTTTGATTATAGTCTGCACATTAAGTGATTTCAAGCCAAACTGACTGAAGAAAACTGGATAAAAAGAAGAAAAAAGTAATTTCTTCATTTATAATTGAACAATTTCTAAAATGTCTGAATAAACTAGTTTTGGTCTGTAAGTTTTGATGCTTAAAACTTTCATTACATTTCAATTTACTATCTTATATAAGCAGCCTTTTATTCAGAAATCCAATATCGCTTCTATATCAGACCAATTTTTGTACATCAGAAAAACATTTTGATGTGCACAATGTACTACAAGGTTCGACTCTCTGACTCAGATGAAATTCAGATGAAAGATAAAATGAAATTCAGATATACAGAATAAATGTACTTACAGACCCAAGCATTTGTACACAATCTGCTGTTGCTCTTTTGCGAAATTGATTAGAAATTAGATTTGTGCAGTGGAAACAACAAGGACTCATTCAAAAACCCAAATCTATTGAGCAGACTGATGTGGATCTATTGATCTTGTTTTCATTGTAAGCTTTAACAAGCAAGGTGAACAAACAAAAAAGAGAAAGAGGAAAAAAAATCAAACTGCAATTCAAGTTGATCTCCAATAGCATCAATTTAACTAGCTAAATGCAGCCACTATCCTCTATTCACACAAAAATATCCCAGGAGTGTCCTCGGAGCAGACCTTGAGTAATTGTAGCACAGTGTCTTTAACTGTGCTATAGACGAGTCTTTTTAAAGAACCTCTAACATCTCAAGAGGAGCTTAAGGGATTTGGCTTGAAACCATGACAGCCCATCGGTTATGCTGCAGCAGTCCTCATGCGAGTTCCTGGAATGATACGAATGTTTCTTTGTGCTCGTGAGACAGTTTGTACTATACTTTGGAGCAAGAATGTAACCAAATATTCAGTATTTGGATGGACCAAAGATGAAATATTATAAATCGGTCACTGATCAGCCACTAATCTGAGGGTAATACACAAATCTGTTCATCGATTCCAAAAGAGGAATCAATGCATCAAAACGAATCTGATTTCAGTGGGATTCATTTAAGATGGTAAATCAGTCATCACAGCAGTCGGTGCTGAAAGACTTCAACATGGCTGACGCTGTTCCAATGATTAAAGCGATAACAAAACCTTTGTGTGCCCATGAGGCTGCTTTCCTCCTCCAGGAGCTCTGCTAAAGATTTCAGTTTTAGTCATCTGGATCAAGCAATAAAGCAGCCACTGAAGTAATCTGATCCTGCATCTTGGCCTCATCTACAAACAACCAATCTTGAGCACTCACTTCATCTGAATGTAAATGGACACAGAGGAGATAAGCTGCGAGAGCTGGTATTGTGCTCACCGATGAACAAAGCACGGTTTCTGATTGGACATGATTGTCCAAACACAGCAAACAGAACCAATTAGAGTGAACTGTGTATACCATGTAAACAGGGTCAACTTTCTTTCTTTCTTTCTTTCTTTCCTTCTTTTTTGTTTTTTTACCACACCTGCCACGAATATGCCTAATAAGCACCTAAATTAAATAATTATAAAAAACATAATTCAATTCAATTCAATGTTTTATCTAGAAAGATATAGAGATAGAGAGAGAGAGAGAGAGAGAAAGAGAAAGAGACATTAGGCATACTAAATGAAAACTGGTAGCTCCTCGCCAAAAGGAAAAAAGTAATTTCTATAACTGAGCAATTTCTTAAATATACATTACATTCTAGTCTTTCAGTCTTCATCTTCTTAGAGGCAGTCATTTTGCCTTAATTCTGAAATACATTCTTTCCATATCAGCCAAGATTTTGGACATCAGAAATGAACAAATATATATATTTTTGTCACAACTGTCACAAAAATAAATAAATAAATAAATAATAAATATATTTTAATTTAATTTAATTTTACATTAAATGTGTTATCCAGAGAACTACTAATTTAGGAATGCTAATTAAAATTACCAATCAACAGGTGAGTAACTTTACTCGCCAAAGCCACATTTTTTTTATACTGGGTGTATGGCAAATATTAATTTTGCATATATATATATATATATATATATATATACTCTGTATCACAGTCTAATAGAGCAAATTTTTAACTGATTGTTAATTAACATGATAGAAGTTTGTCTTAGAAACCTGCTTCTCCACAAGCAGCTATTAATAATCATTAGAACTACCCTAATTAGGAAAAATGGATCTTAATTTATGGGATGCAATGCAAACATGAACAACTCAAGCAGACTCCCAATCAGAGGTGTGTCTGAGAGCCCTGCTAAAGATATATGGGATTCATTAGAAGCGCATTAAATACTGTGAGCTGCTCAACTATGTGTAAGCCATCTATTTATCACATACTGCATCATACATGAGCCGGCATCCAATCAGAAAGTTATACAGCACAAAGCTTCACGGTTTCAGAGACACAGCATTAAAATCTGTGAAAAAAGAGCTCTGATGCTAATCAATCAAACATGGTGGAAACATATCACTATTTAGTTTTTTTTTAAATATCCAGCCAATTAGTCTGATATCATTGGTGATCTTTTCTCATCCACGCCGTACTATGAGGGCTGAGACTGATTATAGATCAGATCCTGTTAATTAAAAACACAGAAGAAACACTACTGCTGTCGAAAGGAGAAACAAATGAGCTTGGAGCGCAAAGAGAATTGCATATGAGTGCCAATATTAAACATACATGTTAATTGCTTGGAAAGTCAATTTGGAAGGCGTAACTCAAATGATTTCCCAGATCTATGCAAGAATCCCTTGGTGCGTTTCTTTACAGAGAAGCTCTGTTCCAAAACCTAGTGAGCCACACACAGGCAGCATTTTAAAAGAACAATTCACCAAAGATGAAAATTAGATGAAAATACTCACCCTCAGGCCATCCAAGATGTACATGAGTTTGTTTCTTCCTTGGAACAGATTTGGAGAAACGTGGCTTCACATCATTTGGTGACCACTGGATCCTCTGCAGTGAATGGGTGCCGTCAGAATGAAAACTGATAAAAACATCACAATAATCCACAAGTAATCCACAGTCCATCAGTTAATGTCTTCTGAAGTGAAACAAGTCTATAATCAAGGCATTTTAACTAATTATGATAATTGATGGACTGTAGTCATGTTGTGGATTATTGTGATGTTTCTCGTCAGATGTTTAGACTTAGATTATGACGGCACCCATTCACTGCAGAGGATCCATTGGTGAGCAAGTAATGTAGTGTAAAAGTTCTTCAAATACTGTATACCTTCTATTGGCCAAATTTTAAAACAGCATCACAAAACGGCACTATCACTTTTTAAAAGAGAGCAATACCAGAATACAAATACATGTACATAAGACTATCTATAATAATAGTTAATCTTATTGATCTAATGTAACTGGACTATTTATTTCGAACACTTTGTGTCTGGCATGCTGATCGTTACATTTTTCTTTTTTCTAACTGCATTCCTATCACTATACAGGTCCTTTTCAAAAAATTAGCATATTGTGATAAAGTTCATTATTTTCTGTAATGTACTGATAAACATTAGACTTTCATATATTTTAGATTCATTACAACACAACTGAAGTAGTTCAAGCCTTTTATTGTTTTAATATTGATGATTTTGGCATACAGCTCATGAAAACCCAAAATTCCTATCTCAAAAAATTAGCATATCTCTAAACGAGCTATTAACCTAATCATCTGAATCAACTAATTAACTCTAAACACCTGCAAAAGATTCCTGAGGCTTTTAAAAACTCCCAGCCTGGTTCATTACTCAAAACCGCAATCATGGGTAAGACTGCCGACCTGACTGCTGTCCAGAAGGCCATCATTGACACCCTCAAGCAAGAGGGTAAGACACAGAAAGAAATTTCTGAACGAATAGGCTGTTCCCAGAGTGCTGTATCAAGGCACCTCAGTGGGAAGTCTGTGGGAAGGAAAAAGTGTGGCAGAAAACGCAGCACAACGAGAAGAGGTGACCGGACCCTGAGGAAGATTGTGGAGAAGGACCGATTCCAGACCTTGGGGGACCTGCGGAAGCAGTGGACTGAGTCTGGAGTAGAAACATCCAGAGCCACCGTGTACAGGCGTGTGCAGGAAATGGGCTACAGGTGCCGCATTCCCCAGGTCAAGCCACTTTTGAACTTTTGAAGATGATTTCATTTTTCAGCACGACCTGGCACCTGCTCACAGTGCCAAAACCACTGGTAAATGGTTTACTGACCATGGTATTACTGTGCTCAGTTGGCCTGCCAACTCTCCTGACCTGAACCCCATAGAGAATCTGTGGGATATTGTGAAGAGAAAGTTGAGAGACGCAAGACCCAACACTCTGGATGAGCTTAAGGCCGCTATCGAAGCATCCTGGGTCTCCATAACACCTCAGCAGTGCCACAGGCTGATTGCCTCCATGCCACGCCGCATTGAAGCAGTCATTTCTGCAAAAGGATTCCCGACCAAGTATTGAGTGCATAAATGAACATAATTATTTGAAGGTTGACTTTTTTTGTATTAAAAACACTTTTCTTTTATTGGTCGGATGAAATATGCTAATTTTTTTAGATGGGAATTTTGGGTTTTCATGAGCTGTATGCCAAAATCATCAATATTAAAACAATAAAAGGCTTGAACTACTTCAGTTGTGTTGTAATGAATCTAAAATATATGAAAGTCTAATGTTTATCAGTACATTACAGAAAATAATGAACTTTATCACAATATGCAAATTTTTTTAAAAGGACCTGTATGTTAGGTATGCTTTGACTTTTGTATGTAAAAAGAAACAGAAAAATGTCTATCTATAATGAAAATCCTGAATCCTCTATAGCTAATCCATTTTTTTTCTGTGAGAATTTCTATCCGTGGAAGACTGGTATCTTGAAAACAAACATTTCATTCAGAGTGGGACATCGAAAGAGAAAGCTGAAAACACAACTGACACTTTTTTGAACAAAAAAAATAAAAAATAAATTAGAACCATTCCAAATTCATGCTAGAACCACATTAAAGTGCCAATCATCTCTCAAAAGAGTGAGGTCGAATTTCTCCTGGCTCTGAGCTGAGATTAAACTCACTCACCTGTTCACTCAAGCCTGAAGCTTTCCATCCAACACACAGGGGCCGACACTAACCGTCATCCCAATTAAGGCTGCGGCCACTGGGGAGAACGGTAACCTTTCCTCTGGTTTCTCCTCTACATGGTTTGAAGCTCTGTCACAAATAACCTGAGGTCACACACAAACAATTCACAACAGGGATTCAGACTTGATTCAAAGTCCATAGACAGTACCATTCATTACCTCCAAGACTGTGCCGAAGGATCTCATAAAGAGAATGTTTTGGGGTTTAGTTTGGACACTAAGAGGATAGATAATGGAAAAGAGGTGACACCAGGGTTCAGACCAGACCTGGCGTGCTTAGGAAGGTATAGCTGTAAGTAACGGAAGAGATGTGGTAGACTAAAATAAAATCTTCTTAAGGATGGCTGATCTTTCCCATGCTATTAAAGTAGCTTGGCCAAAAATAAAACTTCTGTTATTATTTACTCACCGTCACATCATTCCAAACCTCTTTGTATTTTTGTGGATCTAAAAAAAGTATATAAACTCTTTCTTTCGTTTTGAGTGTCCCATCCCTCAGAAATCATTCTAATATGCTGCTCAAAAAAAAATTCTTATATTATCACTGATAAAAACAGTTGTGCTGCTTATTTTTTTGTGTAAACTATGATAATTATTTTTCAGGATTATTTTATGAACAGAAAGTTCAAAAGAACAGCATTTGAAATAGAGGCTTTCTGTAACATTATAAAAGATTAACTTTACTTTGTAGTTTTATTACTGTTCAAAAGTTGTATTATTATTTTACAATATTAAAAAAACAACATGAGCAATATATAAAAAATACATTTAAAAATAATCATTCTTTTTGCATATTTACTCCAGAGAGAAGTAGAATGTTTGTTTTATCTTGATACAGACACCATGTCTATCTTGCGTGCTGTAGGAAATGTACTGAACAAAAACTCTTCTATCATATACAAACTCACTGATGTTCTTCTCGTCTAAAGGGTCAGACAGTGCTCCGTGTCAATCAATCACAGTCAACTTGCCGCCATCCACCTCTGGACAATTATAATATTTATGAGTGCCCATTTCATCCTGCTCTCTCTCCTTTTCAATCTCATTCCTGCTTTCCCTCTTCTTCTCTTCATATTCTTTTTCTCATTTTTTTCCCTTTCACGTGTTTATTTTAATGAAAAGCATGGAACACAATCATTCAGGCATTTGCCGGTGTAATTCCTACAGCACAATGATTTGAATGACTATAAGCAGACAGAGGAAAAGTGCTGACAGCTCCGAGAATAAATACATTTCTAAAACACAGGGCTGAAAGCTTCCTCCCATCACCTTTGTTCCATATACTCACAATAAGTCACCTTAATTGATTGAAAAATAAAATGTTCATAGCATTGACCTTTAAAAGTGAGGGACTAAAGACGGTTTAAGAAACCAGAGTGGTAACTGAACCAGTGATGTTTCCATCATTCATCTAATCAAATGCCTCTGTTGATGCCTCTCTGAGAGATCTGACACTAAACACACACACACACACACACACACACACACGCATCCCCATTACTACATCATGATATGAGCAGCACAGCACCCACAGCCACACAAACTACAGCCAGAAGTCAATTATTAGGTTTTATAGCACGTCTTGGCGGAATGACTTATTCATGGAGTCCTTGTCAGATGAAAATTATACACCCTTTCAATCACCTTCCCTCAAGGGTGTTCTGATAGTGGCAACACAAAAGGAAACTTTCTTTCACATGCAGACAGGAGCAAAAATTATGTTTTGGAATGGCGTCTTTGTCTTATAGCTGGTGAACGCATGAAGATATTTGTTAGTTTTACTAGATGCAATCAATGAATTAATCTTGGGGCGCTATCATGAATGCATTATTAAACCAATTAAATGTTAATATGTGAATGTAAAATGAAATATTAGACTTGTAAGTATGTGGATGAGCACACCGTATGGCAAGAGAATGATAGTAGATTCTAAGCCCCCTTCAAAAACACCAAGTGTGTGAATTATATACTGTGTGAGTCAAATGAGCTATATATCCAAATATGCATTATTCATGACATAGTAGGCGGATCTGCACATTTCGGTGTACAATAGGTACTTTAGATAGAATGAAAGTTGTCCCTGATGGCTAGACTGGTTTAAAAATGTGCAATTATTGTTGATGTTTTCAATAATTTATTTGCAATATATGTGAATGTGTAATAAAGTGAAAAATAATTACACTAGTTAGGTTTTGCCAATGTTCTGATACTGATCCTAATGGAAAGTACTCAGGTGGCATACTGTTGCTAAGGTAACCTCCTCAGAGGAACGTGATTTCTATTCTATTTGGTGGAAGGTGAAAAGTTTGAAAATGCAACTGAAATGTTCCTTATTTGATAGGAAGAATTAAAAGTTTGAAATTCTTTGGAGGGGAAAGATTCTTGATTAGGAGATGTCAGACCTCTCAGACTCCCCATAATAGTTCTCAGTCTCCAGTGAAAGAGTCGGAGTTGGGTTTGAGCTTGACTCGGAGTTAGGAGTGCTGCAGACTCATGGGACGTGCACACATTTCACGGGTTACAACTCCAGCCGTTCCAGACGCTGTGTCCGGATCGATTCACAAGCTCTCTTCTCCTCTTTGTTCCCTCCATCTTCGTTCTTTCCTCTGTCCTGTGAGATTTCACACCAGTGTCTGTAGTGATGTATTTGATTGGAGTACACACCTCTGCTGCTCCTTGAGACAGCTATGGGCCCTTGTGTGTGTGCATGTTACAGACAAAGACATGTCAAGGAGTGACTGTACGTAAATCCTCTGAGTTCTAATCTTGCGGAAGATTGCATGTATATCACAGTGTCCCTTTGTGTCATCATATTCACAATTTACTGGGTCAATCTCTGGGTCATATTTCATCCCAAATTCCAAAAAACAGTATATTCCTTTTATCTTATGTAAAGTATTTTCATGGCAGTATTTCTTGTACTGAATTTAATTTATCCTGATTGAAAATAAGAAGCTTATGGGTTATGTTTACTAAAGAATTTTGCATACTTAAAAATCGATGATGCTGTGAAACAAAAAGTAAAAGTAAAACCCTTTGTGGAGGTTTGTTGTTTTTCATTTCTCATTGCTTTACATGAGCTTTACAATGAGCGTTTGGGCCGAGCATGAGGAACCATAATGGGCTATCTTAATGCATTGGTTTAAGTGAGAGAGAGCTGTTTTGACAGGCCTCTTCCACGCTGAGTAGTATGGAGGCTGAGAGAACCGACAGAAAGACACAGAGATAATACAGAGAGAGAGAGCGAAAAGGAGTCTTTTTAATCTGAATTTGCATTAACAAACAACACTTTGGCACAAAAAGAAAGATTACAGCCTCAAATGATTCCTCTTTCTCTCACATCTCATGAAAAAATGGTGTTATCCTATAACAAACATGCACTTTTGTAATGCTGTTTATGCATATGCTTGTGTTTGAAGAGTTAGTGAGCCGCAAATGAGTCTCCATAGATCCCTCTATGTATCAAAACAAGAACTGGATACTATAACAAGAAGAAATGCTTTAATAACTCTGATTCCTAAATCTGTTTTAAACACTTTAAATAAAAATCACTGGACAAAGACTCTATTGTGACGCATCTGTGTGATGCTGCTTTTCCTCAAACACAAACTGCAACACAATTACATACAAATACAATTATACAAAGCCAAATATTGTAAATACAATTAAATAAAACATGTATATGTTTGTAAATTCAGAATGTTTATCTAAAAAAAAATCATAAAACCACTGCTAAAAAAGGCTATGCTTCAGTCAGACAGGGTGATTTCAACTGATTGTACTATCCACCACAACCCTAAAGACAGACTAACCGATCAGAGAAGTGGTAGTTACCATGGAAAGAGCTAATTCTAAAGTTGTAACTTTAGAATTAGTACTTAAAAGACAGCAGTTGCTACTTGCGAGAAAGTACGTTAAATAACACAAAACTCAAAGTGAATTGATTGCGTCATTAGCAATGGGATGAATCATTTGTTAATTTGCTCTAAAGTACACAGTTCTGTAGCAGTTTTGTGCTCTGATACTCCAGTACTTTGAATCAAATTATGTAATATTATGATTCATCATTTGGTTAGTTTGACTCATTGCTTGAATTCTTTGTTATTTTTCAAATGCCTTTGAGGAAATTGAATGGAAAAGTGACTTCTGGCTTTGGTGTGCAGTCACTGTTGTGCAATATTGTCCTGAGAAAAGAAACCGGCCATTGATTCAAACAAGAAGCTGTGAACACTTTCACATCAAAAACATGGTGAATTACAGCAATCCCCCTGGATGTCCAGGAATAGCTTTTAGTAATTAGCACCGAACCCCTCCTGGCCTTTAAGGAACCCAAGGTTCTCCCACTTGTCAATCATTTTTCCGAACAAATACAGTGACGCATGTAGGAGTATGAAACACAATTGGACCAAAAAAATGTTCAGGGATTCTGAGAGGGAAAATTCCCTTGGCACAAGCATGAGTGTGCTTATACGAGAGAAGAGTAAATGAGTGACGTCCTTTCACACACAGCCACTCACTCTCAGATTGAATAATGGGTACGATTCCTCGGTATCAACACTATCTATATCCCTGGCTTTTAACAGCCAACATTCAAGGGTCAGAGGTCATGAAACCGTTTTGGCACTGCAGCGTGAGAAAGGGTGATCAGTGGACTACCACTTTATAACAGGACTCTCTCACACACAATATGAGCAATGCTGTATTGCTGACAGCAGGAATGGGTCAGTAATTGCATACCTGCCTCTCTATCAGGTACTGAAGACTAAATTCCAGTCAGGTTGAACCTTATCTTTTTTCTGTGAATAGAGAGCGAGAGAGAGAGAGAGATGGAAAGAGATGAAAAAAACTTGCAGCCCAGCATGTAAATGTACTTTTATTTAATTAAAAATCATTCTGTCTCAATTTTATATTATTTTCATTAATCATACATTTTATATCATATATAAAATATATATACAATAAAAAAGATTTTTAGATTTGCATCATCTTCCAACCCTGAATATTGCATGCGTCTCCTGTGCATTTCACGCGAGGAGTTTTATTTATGTGGCACACAGAGTTATGAGTCTCTATGAAGAGCGTTTCTAATGAGCATATCCAGGACTATGTTGATTTTGGGGGATAATCTGCTGAATGAATTAAAATTTTAAATGTGTTAAAGCTGAGAATGCTATACTCTAATAGACAGCTGAACGCATAATTTAATTTGTTGTATTATTAAATAAACACCCAATTGTGAAGAAATTTGCAGAGATTTCTGGGAAGTTCTGTGAATGAGTCACAAATATGTAGTCCTATTTCAGTTAGGTTACTGGCTGAAGAAGTCTATGTAGAGAGGTGCTTACCAGGTTTTTATTTTGTAAATCGACTATTTAGAGATCCAATATTTCGTAAATGCATAACCTTTTAGAAATTAGTAATAGAATCTTCTGTGGAGAAATGACTGGGGGAAAACTATATTAATCTAATATGGTAGCAACATTTTAGGTTTTATGGATTTAACTTAAATTTAGTAAAAGAAAATGGTATAAAAACTGATATAATGTTAAAATACTACATTCTAAAGTACTAAAACATGTTCAGCGCCTTTATAAGTCATTGACAACCACCAAAAAAACACCACATGTAGACTCAAGATGAGGAAAATTCAAAATATAAAAGATGCACACACATAAAAAACACCATCATGGTAACACGCAACACTAAAATAATGCAATAAACATCAATTTAAAAACATAAGATGTAATATAAAGCCCTTATAACTAATAAGAAAAAAGTTATTTCAATGAAAAATCCCTTTCAGCGAAGTATCAGAAAATTCTGGGAATTTCCATTGAATTTTTTTTTTACTATAAATAAGATGACCTGTTCTTTTTTTCTCTTAAAAAATTAAATATTTTACTGTAAAATTGCATTAAATGTCCCATTAGATTTATTACAGTGTTTCATCATATAGTAAGGATATTTTCTGTTGACAGGTTTACCATATGTAGGATATCACAGACCGAATCAGATAAAGTTAAGATGCGATCAGAACATCGAAACATGAGAAGCTGGAATTCCAGAGAGGCCCAAGGAAACAGGGCGTCGTAAATCAGATTCCTAGCTCTAACTAGTCTGAAGCAAGCAAACTAACCAGCAAGCCTCTTTCACAAAACAGCTTACAACCTTGAGACAAAAGAACACTTATTGATAATTCCAATTCAGGAAGGAGACCGTCAAATTTGGGGCAAATAATCAAGACTGATGGTCAAAGAGACGGCCATCACGTGTTCCACGACTGAATTCACGAACGCCTTTAGATTGACTTTCCCCTCACACACAGAAGACAAAGAACCAGACTGAAAGTCCTTTGTTCACGGAGACAATCTTTTCATATGCACTATAAATCATCTTAAAAGGACTTATGAATTATTTCTCTGCATAGAAATAACCTATATTATTTTTGTAACCCACACATTAGATTATCACATTTTAATCAAATATTATGAATGTCTTGTTCATCATTATTGAATAGCTGAAAGATTCAGATGCGTGTTTGGTATGTATGAGTGTGAAAAATCATGCTTTATATGTTTCTTCCAATCAATTATTTGTCAAATGTATCATAGTCTTGTTATAGAAATCATGTTCAAAAGTATACTTTGCAAGAGCCTGTAAAGTTCGGACCTCTGACTGAACAGATAACATGTTGATTTATTGATTGGGTGAGCAACACCCCAAGCAAGGGCATTATCTAATTGGTCAAGATGTCCAGATGGGACGGTCTGAAAGCCGAGTTTAAAAACTCAGGACACCATCAAACTCTCTCTTAGTCACTCTCTCTCCTCTTCTTCTTTTTTGCCACTGCGTTTTGACGCTGTTCTTTGAGCGTGCTCTGGCCCACGTGCCAGCTTCTACCATAATGAGAAGAAAACCAACTTAGTCTCGTTACATCCTTTTATTTTAATTTATTTTCTTTTCCGTTGTGAGTTTCGTGTACTCAGTTAAGTTTTGCCGCCACGCCTCGTCTCCAAGTTCAACTGGAGTCTGTGACCGCCTCAAAACTTCTACCAGCCACAACTCCATTGGCTTCCCAAGACATCACTTCACGACTACTGAACTCTCAACCAATCAGACACTTCAGGGAACCCCCTTTCTGCAACGACGACGACGCAAAGGAAACCCCTTAACACAGGCATAGCAAGCAACACCTCCAGGTTCTAACTGAATTGGTGTATTTAATATCAATTTTAGCCTCATTGAGAAACTCAAAGCGAGGGTTAAATAAGTGATTGACAGTGTTGGGTGTAACGCGATACTAAGTAACGCGTTACTGTAATTAAATTACTTATCCACTGAAAAAGTAAAGTAAGGGATTACTGTTCATTTTTAGGTAATTTAATTACAGTTACTTATAAAGTACTTGCATTACATACAGTAAATAATTTCAACAGTTCTAAAAGCAATATTGAATTTGAAATCTAAATTTACCGTCTAAATATTGAATGCAGCGGCTTTAACCCTCCGCGTGCGGGTGCGTTCACTTTCAGATTTTCCTGATTCACAGAGAAGCCTTAAATACTCAAATCAGGGCCGGCACCAAGAGGGGGCATTCGCGGGCAGAGTTACGGTGCCCCCCACTTTCCATCCTCTCCCCTTCTTGCTGAACGTGATCGTTTCGAAAGCGAAAGTGAAACCGGTAAAACAGCGCACATAAGAAAGCGATTGCACGCGTTAGCGAGCGTCAGAAACTGCACGCAATCACAGATTGCACGCTTCCCATCCCACCCCGACACCCCCCCCCCCCACACACACACACACAAAACGTGATTTGTGCCCCCCCCCCCCCCCCCCCCAGAAATTCAAATGCCCCTCTGATGGAGGTGCCCTGGCGCCGGCTCTGACTCAGATACATATAAGACTAAAATCAATAGAATCTAAAAATCTTGAAGTGTCTACTTGACACTTGAACGAATTCAAATTAAAAACTAATGTTTCTGATTATGCAACTAAAGCAAGGTACAGTCTTTCCCGTGTCTGAGCTCATTATATGCAGTCACCTGCGCGCATATGCCCTCACCTAGATACAAAAAAAAAATTAAAATATTAAGAAATAAAAAATAATCTAATATTCATCATTTTTGAAAGAAGACCTGCTATGAGAAATTTACCTCATAAGAACAGCGCGATCTGACATTATTCAGCAGAGAAGATCATTTCTGTAATTTATTCTTACCTACATTGGTTAACGTGTTATTTTGACATAAACCTGTACAGATTTTACTAGTTGGGCTTTTCCTGAACATCTTGCCAAACTGAAATGTGTATATTGTTTAACTTTTAAGCCTTTTTGTTATTCAGATATTTTGCAGAGTATTTCTATTTGTTAACCAAAGGTGGTTACATTTTTTTCATAAAAAGGTTTAAGTATTACAGTTGTTTTAAAGCTAAAAGGCTAAACTATTCTATGTTTGACTCGAATTGAAAGAATATAGAGTTTAATTTCTATTAAGGTTTATAGGGATTTTAAGATAGCCTAATTAGCGATTTGAATAATTAAGTTACTTATTGAGTAACTAAGTTACTTTTCAGATAGAGTAATTAGTAAAGTAATTTAAATACAATATTGATGAAGTAATTAGTAACTGTAATTAATTACTTTTTGAAAGTAACTTACCCAACACTGGTGATTGATGGTTGTTCAGGTCTATGCAATTGAACATATTGCTGTAAACTTGGGATTTCACATTTTCATTCTCTTAAACTCATCCTTTCCTTACTTTCTCTTTCTGCAACGTGTGAATGCGTGTGTTCATTTGTTAGATTAGTTTATGTCTTAGGTTTATATAAATAAAATCTTATTTATTTTGAAAAGAAGTATCTTGTGTTTTGTGCTCACAAGTTAATGTCTTAATCTGCCGATCTTGTTACTGTGCTAATTAATAGTGTTTTCACTATATTTTGGATTTTAATATCCAGTGCAGAGTTCATGTTATATGGCTTGGTCAATTAATCGCTGCCGACTCAGTGATCAGCCGTGAAACAGTGAGTCTGTTCAAATTCCTTATAAAATCATAAATGATTCCCTTTGAGCTAAATTAAACTATTTGCTTTAAATATTAATATTACATTTTTTTTATTACGTTACACATAGCATTTCTAGTCTTTTACCGATAAAATTATGATTACGGTTTGTTTAAAATGGAGGCTGATGGTGTCCTTTTGCACTTAGACTGGATCTCCATTAAGCTCTGAAAAGCTGGTTTATTGGAATCCAAGAGAAACCTGTTCAAACACAAGAAGGAGAGAAAGTGAGGGAGAAAACGGCACAATAACCAAGCAGTGTTTGCCCCTGAAATAAAGCCTCATCGATCCCTGTGTGCTGTAATTTGGCAGTGAAGGTTTGTCCTCTGCTTTGCTGGAGTTATGGACGAGCTTTGTGAATAGAGTCATGCGTGCGTGTGTGTACATCCGCAGAGACATGCAGAGCCTACGGTGCCCTTCAAAGAGTCACAAGAGGTGAGGAGATAGTCCCTCAGCAGATTTAGCAAAATTAAACGTAGACTAAACTCAAGCTCAGCTCTGATTAGCCAAGCACATAAAGGACAAAATAAAGAGAAGGGCAAAGTAAGAGGTGCAGAACTCTGAAAAGGTCTGGAATACAAAGCAAGTGTTTGGTACACATGTGCACACACACAACTTGTTGAGTGGGTCGTGTAAACAACAGCAGGTCATTACTGCTACCCTTTGTCATTGTCTTACAGTGTCTTGATCAAAGAAAAACTCTCTTTCTCTCTATCCCCCACACACACAGTTCTCGTCTTCTTCAAGGTGTCTTGACAGTGAAACCTTGATGGTGGGTTGGTTGGGTGACTCAGCTCTCCTCTCACAATGACACTTGTCTGAAAGAGATGCTGGTGCTAAGAACGGTATCACTTCAACACACAAGGAGGTAGAATCTTCTCTGCTCAGATCTCAGATACAAAACTTTCTCCCAAATGGAAGCTTGACGGGGTGCAGTGGATTTGATCAGAAGGCATGTTTTAGGGCTGGGTAAAAATATTGGTTTTCTGATTCATCTTTATTTAAACTCTTAAAATCCGAAGCTCAATGCCACTGCAGTACAATTTATTGCTGTCTACAATTCACCATGGCCTAATTGAACTGGAATCCAAATCGAATCAAGAGCTTGTTCTGAAACTGGGAACCTCCAATACATGTTTGCTTATGTAGACACTCAATACAGACTCAACATACGTTCTTGTTCCAACTGGATACGTCTGATTGGCCTATTGTTTACAACTAGGATTGATCTGCTGCTTTGCATGCCTAAGTATTTTTAACTTCACACAATGTTTTAAAAAATAGCACAGCCAGGACGTCCTTTGTGGAAAAGGAACCTCTTAAGAGACTAATTTGGAATGTTCTTTTTTAGGCAGCAACACTTAATGCGATACTTCAAGAATAGAAGTACATAGCATATTTTATATCCAGTAAAATAGCTAAGGGGCATCCTAAATCAAATACTGTGTGTGTAGGTACACATTTAATAACATACAAAATAAATGAAATGTGCATTTCTTTTTGCGTTAAAATGCATATTCTATATAGAATAATAGTGTTTAGTAATCTGAGTGTTCTGGTTCACTTTGTCAACCCTGAGTGTCTGTTATAGATCAGAAATTTCAATCAATCACTCAGAGACTCTCAAACCAGGCCTGATATTTACACACCTAAGCACAACACCTGACACCTCCTTCCCTCTCTCTCGTTTTTCTCACTGTTTTTCTCTCTTTCAGTCACACGCTCTTCCTCTCTCTGAAAATCCAAATCCTCCACTCTCTGGGAGTGAATGGACAGCTTCTGCAGAGAGAGAGGCTGTATTCAGCATGATTTGCAATAGGATTATAGCAGTGATGTTGTCTGGCTCTCTTTAGCAGCAGCAGGGAGGTGTTTTCACTGTTCCCTGTGAGATTGAATTGGACTTTAAGAGATGCAGGAGCCTGTTTACCAGCAGGTGCCGTAATCTGGTTAACCGATGCTAAGCACTAGCACATATCGCAGTATAAGACAATGTTTGTAAGTTTGGGAATTGCTGTCAATTGATTACAAATTTCTGTATTTCCTATTACCCGATTATATAATGAAATAATTTGCAAATAAAGTTTTTGTTGAGAAAATCTCATGGATTTATGTATAGGTCAGGGGGCATAATTATTTATTAATTTTTAATAATTGTATTGATTTATTATTGTTGTTCTTGTTCTTCTTATTATTATTATTATTATTAGTAGTAGTAGGAGTAGGAGGAGGAGGAGGAGGAGGATTATCCAGATCACTCAAAGAAAGATGCGTTTATTTTAAGTACATTCTCGACTGCATTCTACACCTCATTTTTTTCTTCTAAAACCTGGTCTAAGTCTTGACATTTTTAGTATAATAAAAGCTTATGAAAGTGTTTATGTGGGCGATGGAGGTAGTTTACCCTAGGATACATATTGTGTGTGTTTACAGTACAAACTATTTGATTTTCCCTGTGGCTGACAGTGGTATTAAAGCCAGTGTATGAGTATTTGTAGTGCGCCCTGTCTTTACCACGCTTCCAGCAAGTTTTCAAATTATGTCTGCACTGAAACCAAATGACTGAACCCAATCATAGCAGTTCAGAAGATACTTGATGTTTAAAATACAGTTATTTGGGGTATTTGGACCAGTTGGATTTTAACACATGGCCGTGACCAAACAACACTAAAAAGATATTGTTCAGCCTACCCATTAATACAGCCCTTTCAAAATACATTATACTACCTGTAATCTGTGTGTGTGGGGGGGGGGGTTTGTGTGCATCCAAGTGAGTCAAAGAACCACTTGAGACTGTATGACAAATTAGTCATATGAAACACACTCAAAAACATATAATTATATGTCTGCCCAGATGTGATTAGTATCACTGATCTATAGCAGACGGGACGGTGTTGTTTAGTCTTAAGCGTCTCATAAAGGACTGGCTTCTCTGTGGGCTACAGTTAGAGCTCAGCTAACATGGCAGAGACAAATGCATCTAATTACATTCAGAGGCCTGGACTCATAAAGCCCATCTGAACCGAGACCGGCTCTGGGGCGGATAGGCAATCATTCGGGACCACAGCCCAACCTGCTATCAATCACATCAGATCAATGGAAAGATGCACACTTACCGGGGCAGGTGAGCACGATTAGAAGTTACTTACGGATTTCTTGCGTATATGACACTGAATTTATCAGACAAGACTTATCATGATGATAGTTTCTGTCAATAATTAAATCTTTTGACAACATATATTACAGTGCAAGATAATAATGCACTAGCAATGTTTTAGAAGAAGAAAAATGTAAGAAGACCACAAACCAACAGGTTAATTATTTTACTCATTTATATGTTAGATACATATTTAGATGAATAAATGTTTCTATTCAAATGCTAGCTTAAATGTATGGAAGCCCATTTCCATCACTGAATAAAAATACATAGGCCTATGTAATTGCTCATTTTTACCTTACAATTAGTTTTTTCTTGCAATTCTGAAAAAAGGTCAGAATTGTGAGATCTAAAGTCACACATTTTATTTCTTTAGGCCTATTTTATTATTTCATTTTTATTTTTTATATATATTTTTTTTTACATGTGGCGGAAATAAGTTTCCATAAACATTATAACCTATTTCAGCCTGAACAAAATAAATCAATATGACATGATGGAATTTTGAGAGTTTATATATATATATATATATATATATAAAACTGTATAATATTAACACTACTGAATATATGAAAAAAAAGGAATAATCAAGTTTTTTTTTTTTTTCTCTTCCTCATAGATGTTAGGTGATGGATAAAAGCAAGAGACAAATGTAACAGTTTATCTTGTCAAATTATTCAGCAGAACAGAGGATCCAGCAATCCAGAATCTGCGCACACACACATTCTAACACACATGCACAGGTGCAAACTGATATTTCCCCAAAATGTCACTAGCCTGTCTTTGATCTCATCTGTGTCTGAGATGACAAGGAAAGCAGGAGGTTTGTGATTTGGTCACGCTCTTTCTGACCCAAACAAGGTGACAAAAGATTAAAGGTCAGAGGTGACTTAAGGGAGAACAACATAAGCGTGACAGAAGCTTGTGATCCTTACAGTATATCTCAAAGAGAGTGTGTATATGTGTGTCAGTCAATTCTTGTGTGTAACTATGCTATAAATTGCTACACAGCAGATCCATGCACATTCACATATTAAAGCAGATCAAAAACAGTGCGGTATTATAGACCCTTTTCATAGACTGTAATGAAATGTTTCCACAGTTAATAACATTGTAAATTGTAACACTGCTTATTGTTTTTTTTTTTTATACTTATATAATCAGAGGTGGGTAGTAACGAGTTACATTTACTTCGTTACATTTACTTGAGTACATTTTTTGGGTAACTAATACTTTTAGAGTATATTTTAAAATGGGTACTTTTACTCTTACTCAAGTATATTTTTAGCGAAAAAACGGTACTTTTACTTCGTTACTGTGGGCGACTCTCCTCTCGTTACTGTATCTTAATGCAATACAAGTTAAAAATGCTTCGGTTTATTCCAAACGCGCCGTCTACTTTTCTCTGGGCAATGAACGATTCTTTTGAGTCGATTCTGTTTAAAGGCTTTATCAAACCAGTTGGCAAACCAGTGAATCGGTTCGCGAATCAGTTTGAATGATTCGTTCAGTTCCCTGCCGCACGCGCCGAGTCTCTGAAGCGGTTCTCACTCAGATAACAGAGAGTTTAAGAACATCATCAAGAGCGCTGAAGATGTGGCTTTGGATCTACAGTCAGTTGAAAGCAAATCTGCAAAGGCTTGTTTGCTAGAGCTATATGAAGATCTTTTATTAGATGAACACCGCGTGTGCTGTCTACTGTTCCACAGGTAGGCTATAGGCCACGATACCACTATGACATTACCAGTTTGTTGTACATGTACCTTACATTAAATACAATGTATAATTTATACATTAAATAAGCTGTCACAGAGTATGAAATGAACACCCGCGGAACCCGCGTTAGCTCTGCGCAGCGGCGCGCGGCCTGTTCTAGACACAATTAATATTCATATTTTTACAATATTTACGCTTGCAAAAATATAGGCTACATTTGTTTACATTTTGCAGAACAGAAGATCCGTCAATATGCATTTGTTTCGTTATGTTCAGAGCAGTCATGTGAGGCGTTTTCAGAGGTTTCAATGTCAGAGGTTATAGAATAATACATAATTAATTTACTTTAAAATATAATTTAATTCAGATGCAAATCAGAATTTTCATCAGCTGTTACTCCAGTTTTCGGAGTCATATGATCCTTCAGAAATCATTATAATATATCTATTTATTACCAGTGTTGGAAACAGTTTTGCTGCTTAATATTTTTTGGAATCTGTGACATTTTGTTCAGTGTTCTTTGATGAATAGAAAGCTAAAAAGAGCAGCACTGATAATAAATCAACATGATTTCTGAAGGATTATGTGACTCTGAAGACTGGGGTAAAGGCTGATGAAAATTCTGATTTGCATCACTGAAATAAATTACATTAAAAAAAAAAAAAAATATATATATATATATATATATATATATATATTGAACGGCTGTGTGTGTGTGTGTGTGTACACATACACATTACATAAATGTAATCTATATATCTAAATAAAAATAGACTATATTCAGTACCTATATGACCCAAAGTAACTAGTAACTAACTACTTGAGTAGTTTTTTTATCCGGTACTTTTTTACTTTTACTCAAGTAACTATTCAGACTATTACTTTTACTTGAGTAAATATTTCTAGAAGTACTTTTACTTTTACTTGAGTACAGTTTTTGAGTACGCTACCCACCTCTGTATATAATACGTATTGTGTTTTATTACATTTGCATTAATTGACATTAAACAAGTTAATGAGAGTTTCTAATACAACGAAGTGAGTGACAGCAAGCTTTTGGAAAGTCGTAAAAACGCTATTGTGTGTGTTTTTATTTTATTTTATTTTTTTTGCTGTTGGGGCAAATAGAAAGGGAAAAGAGAAAAAATTCTCATTAAGCAATCAGACATACTTGACTATATAGAATGATATGACTAGTAAAAGATTAATAATAATTTGTCTTTATTTTTTTATTCAAGAGAAATGTCACCCTAAACACACCTATAGCATACAGAGCAGGTCATTAGAAAGAGAGAAAAAGAGAGCTCACAGGAGGCGGTTGAATAATTCTCTCTGAAGCTTTCTACATTTATCTGGGAGATGTGAAACAGTCGCGCTACTATCTGCCTGTGGAGGTGCGCTGCACTGATTATTCTCCAGCTCTCTCGGTCTCTCTTTTTCTCTGTCCTCCCTCCACTTGCTACTCTTGTTTATGTTAAAGCATTAAAACGGCGCTTTAGGCAAAGGCATATAGCTCTTGCCAAGCCATGTTTGCATTTTAATTCATCTGATCAGATGCCCAAGGGTTGAGAGACAGAGAAAGGACATTATTACTCCTGAGTTGTGCTTGCCAGTGGCCTTTCTGTGCTCATTACGGCAGCTCATGGTCACTAGCTGCTCTCAGGTCACATTGGCTGTTTGGTGGCCTTTGATTTGCATGGATTTTGATCTGAACAGTGGGAGGTGACCAAACAGGGACAGCATCTTTTGATCTGTCCATTCACTGTAGCTTTGTTTT
This sequence comes from Barbus barbus, assembly GCF_936440315.1. Classification (NCBI taxonomy): domain Eukaryota; kingdom Metazoa; phylum Chordata; class Actinopteri; order Cypriniformes; family Cyprinidae; genus Barbus; species Barbus barbus. The sequence goes on from NC_136717.1 coordinate 14,067,960, forward strand.
GCTCTTCACTGCAGATGGATGTATTCACCAGATATGCTGGGACTTTATACAGAAACTTTATATTGTATTGTTATATAAGATTTCATTAAAATGCAGTAAAACAAAGGCAAGTGTAAACATTTGGTTTTCTGAGAATGTCGATGGTTGGTTTATCCTAATTTAATGGGACCCGTCTTTAAAAACAGTTATAATAAACATTATCCTGAAAGGTTTGAGAAACATTGAAGTGTGTTTTGGCTTCCGGGTTAGCAGAAGTTTTCACCTTGCCACAGTTCCTTGAATGCTTTTTTTGTCCAGTGTCTTTTGCATAGTGGAGTCATAAACAAGTGACCTTTATTGATGCAAGAGAGGTCTGCATTCCTTCAAAGTTTTCCTTGGGTCTTTTGTGACTACTTGGATAGGTTATTTCTGTGCTCTGGGAGTCATTTTGGAAGGTTGGCCACTTCTTGGAAGGTTCACTATTTTACCAAGTTTTTTTTCCATTTGGATATAATGGCTCTAAAGTTAAAGGGGTCTTCAAAGTTAATTTTAAAGTCACTTTTGCTGCAATAGCTCTGTGTCGTTTGTTGGTTTACTCCTTCTTCAGATACGTAGTCTGGATCCTTGTCATATTTCTTCCTTGACATATTAACAAATTCTTTGTTGCAAACCGAAATGAATAGAGCAGAGCAAGAGGGATAGATTTAGTAAGGGATAATCAATGGCTAGCCGTGCATTAAAGGATTTTAATGCACAAAATGGAGGCAAAGAACCATGGCTAGCCATTGATTATCCTGCTTATTCCATGGTCATTTGCCAAGTTAAAGACAAGTTAAAACTAGTACTTCTCTTTGCAGGGCAATATGACCGAATGGGTAAAAATGACAGTTATTTTTGTCAGTTGCACTTCGTTAGGTCTTGCATTCTGCCTGCTTGAAATCAGACAGAGAGATGAAATAATGCGGTAAGACCACATTTATTTGAATTAATTATAGCATGTATTTCAATTAATTATCGATCGAGAGAGAGAGAGAGAGAGCGAGAGAGAGAGATGACAGTTGTGTGTAGCCTACCTGCTAGCTGTGTCTGCGAGTCTCTCTCTACAAACAACTAGGCTACTTCAAAAACAGAGATTTTATCACCGCGTTGCTGGAGAATATAATGTAGCGATCTAGTATCTATCGTTGACAGTGCATTGACAACAAGTTTATGTGTGTGTGCAGCGCAATCTACGATCCCAGACCTCTCTCTCTCTCTCTCTCTGTGTGTGTGTGTGTGTGTGTGTGCGCGTGCGCGCAAGAGAGTGATGCGTGTTAGTTAGCGTGCATCAATTAAAGCAGTGAATTAATATGGAACGGTGATTGAACTGACTTGAACTACCTGTGCATTAAACGGTTATACTGCATACCTGCCAGCCAATCAGAATCCAGTATTCAGACAGACCATGGAATAAGAAAAAGATAATGACTAACAATTTTGTTCATTATAATTATCAATGTCTTTACATACATCTGATATTTAATTTAATAAGTAGGAGAGTGTTGGTCAAAGAGCACAATAAATATATTCATTCAGATTGTCATTATTGAGCTTTATTATTTGGTACACGCTTCGTCACTGCAGTTTTTACGAACAGGAAAGGATCTTATTAGGCTAATTAAACACTCGTATATGCTGTTGTACATTAATTATATTAGCAGTAGTAAGTGTTTATTTTTGTAGATTAGGTGAGGTGTAAAGCCGAATCACAGCAGTAGCAGGGCTTTAGAATTCAGATATACAAAAACAGTCGATTTTGATCCTTCTATATAGTCTCAAGTTACCAAATAATCATCCAAGTCTACATAGTAGTTTGTTGGTTAGAGTTTGCTTTGGAGAGTTCACCCAAAAATAAGAATTGTTATATTTTACTCACCCTTCACTTGTTGCAAACCTGCACAAGTTTCTGTCTTCTGTTGAACAAAAAAGAAGATATTTTGAAGAATGTTGGTAGCCAAACAGTTGACGGAACCCATTGACTTTCATGTTTGTTTTTTGTTTTTATTTTTTTAGTTTTTTGTTATTGTTTTTTTGGTCACACTGTGGAAGTCAGTGTTCATCAACTTTTTGGTTATCAGCATTCTTTAGAATATCTTAACAGAAGAAAAAAACATATTTGGAACAGGTTTGGAACTTGAGGGTGAGTAAATATATATAAATGATGACAGAATAAAAATTTTTGGTTAATACAGTCTGACATAAACACTGTTTTTTTCTTTTATTTGTTTATTTATTTATTTATTTTTAAAGAAAGAAAGAAAGAAAGAAATAAAGAAGACGAAGACGAAGATGAAGATGTTCATGTAATACAGGAATATGAAGAGTTAGCCAGGACAGGAAAAAAAAAAATCCAAAAATGGGAAAGTAATTGATATGGAAGTGCAGTTGCTGAGTGTGGAAGCAGGAAGAATTCCTAGAAAAAGAGCAAAGAATTTTTTGGGACAGCCTAATGCACCACTTTGCCATCAACCCTTCATCTGATACGTAAAATTGTCAGAGCTGTCAGTGCAATGGACTGGTCATAGTGTTTGTCAGCAGGCATTGACAGCGACGTATTTTCCCACATCTGTTATTTCCCTTTTCTTGGAATTCAGTCATAGTAAAGGTCACACTGACTACAATGCCACAGTCAGTTAACATTGTAAAGCATACCTACCTTGTGTGCCTCAGTTGTTTGAGGCTGAATAAGAGATATCTATCTATCTATCTATCTATCTATCTATCTATCTATCTATCTATCTATCTATCTATCTATCTATCTATCTATCTATCTATCTATCTATCTATCTATCTATCTATCTATCTATCTATCTATCTATCTATCTATCTATCTATCTATCTCATTTTAAGTGGCTGTTAAAGTCTTACTCCATCTCCATATTTTTTCACTCTTTCTGACAATTCTGTCATTAACAGAGCTGCATGTAAAACATTATAAGTGATGTGTTGATTAGACCTCATGGAGCTCCATTATGCTTGTGGCAGCTTTCATTTTAGAGTGACTAATTTTTGTTCTTTGATGAGAAAGAAAAGGGAAGAAAATTAAATATGCAACTTGTGTCAACTCAGAGGCTGTTGGCATTCTACTGTATGGTTAATGTTTACAAACATTAAACCTATAAAGTGATTTTTTTAAATAATACATTTAAATGAGAGGTGGATGTAGAAGAACAAGCTTAAAGTTCATGCAAATTCTCAGTTAATACTATTATAATATGCTTAAACACTATAGTCTGACGTCAGTAAGTGGGGTTGGTAAGATTTTCACCAAGGCTGCATTTATTTGATCAAAAACACAGTAAAAACAGTATTACTTAAAAAATATTATTACAATTTAAAAGGACTGTTTTCTGTTTTAATATATTTTAAAATGTAATTTATTCATGTGATGGCAAAGCTGAATTTTGAGTAGCCATTACTCCAGTCTTCAGTGTCACATGATCCTTCAGAAATCATTCTAACATGCTGATTGGGGGCTCAAAAACATATCTTATTATCAATGCTGTACTGCTTAATATTTTCATGGAAAATGTAATAGGTTTTTTTTTTTCAACTTTTCTAAGTTGCGTCTAATAAATAATACTATTTCATGTGTTATCAAGAGTGTTTCAAATCAAGCGTTTCCATTTCAGTTCAGATGCTGCCTTACATGGCAGCTTCCTATGTGTGTAGTTCAATAGGTTTTGAAATTGAGTCTTATAGACAGGCCTGGTGTTTGGAAAAAGTTGTGTGTGTAACCTGGAAAGCCCTGTTAACTGCACACACAAGTGTGCTGAAGTGACTGAATCAGATAAACACATGCTATATTTGGAGAGACAATGTAGCACTCTCCAGGGGTTTATGACGAGCGGAAGCATCCAGCAAAATAACGCACTGTGAGCTCCTTAAAATCCCTGCAGAAGGAATAGAGAGAGAGCAAGGGAGGAATAAGATACTGTTTTGACCCTTCTCTTGCCATCTTGTCATGAGAGTTAGCAAAGGGCTTTCTACCTGTCTCTCAGCGCCACATGGAATCCTCCTAACATGGTGCGAACGAATTTAAAGACATCAAACCTTTGTGCAGTCATCTGCCAAATCAAACCTAATCAAGCATTCCCACTGTACAGCTGAAGTGACATTATCGCCCTACCTCCAAAACCTGATCTGCGTTAACAAATCCCCCATTAAAATGCACAGGATGTAAAAGCATTCATGTTTGTTTAATTAATTCATTGATTAATTTGCTTGTTTATTCATCTAGCTATTTATCAGAATGCTTTAAACGAAACGGAATATCTTTTGAAAAAAAAAAAAAACAATACATGTTATGGGGGAAGTCGTGGCCTAATGGTTAGAGAATCGGACTCATAATCAAAAGGTTGCGGGTTCGAGTCTAGGGCCGGCAGGGATTGTAGGTGGGGGACAGTGAATGTACAGCGCTCTCTCCACCCTCAATACCACGACTGAGGTGCCCTTGAGCAAGGCACCGAACCCCTAACTTGTTCCCTGGGCGCCACAGCATAAATGACTGCCCACTGCTCCGGGTTTGTGTTCACAGTGTGTGTGTGTGTTCACTGCTGTGTGTGTACACTTTGGGTGGGATAAATGCAGAGCACGAATTCCGAGTATGGGTCACCATACTTGGCTGTATGTCACGTCACTTTCACTTTCATGTCAGCAAAAGTGGTGCTTGCCATGCAAACAATCATAATAAAAATTAACCTTGTAAAAAGATATCACAATTATTTTAACACATTAAATTAATTTGATACCGTTTCATTTTGCATAGTGGTGGAAAAAATTTGGGGTGGGAGGAAGAATATTTGTCAACTTTTTTGCATTCTCTCGCCAAAAAAAACAATTGATGCATACGCCCAGCAGAAGTGAGAAAAAAGTATTTATAGCATTTTAAATATTGATATTTTTCTTACAAAAATGCATGGATTTGCTACAGAAGGCCTTTATTCACCCCCCGGAGCTGTGTGAGGCACGTTTTATTATGAATGTGTGCGCTTTATTTGACTACTTTTGGACTGTTGAACAAAAACACCCGCCTACTCCCATTCAAGCGCTAGGAAGATCAAGGAAAATTTTAAATATATCTCCGATTGGAATCGTCTGAAAGAACGTCATATACACCTATGATGCTTTGAAGGTGAGTATAACGTGGGCTAATTTTCAGTTGAACTAACCCTTTTATAGTTGTTTGTTTTTTTAAGATAATTTTTTGGCCATTTATTATTTAGATAGTAGGTTGACAGGAAGCGAAGAGGGTGAGAGAGAGGGGGGTGGGATCGGGAAAGGTCCGTGAGCCGGGACACGAACCCGGGATGCCCGAAGCGCAACGGTGCTACATGCCGGCACGCTTCCCACGAGGCCATCAGCACCAACTCCTTTAATAGTTTTAATAAAAATGTATTAGTAGTTATAAAAGAATTCACTGTTGACGTAATAAAATGTAAATACTTTTCATATTCTATTATTATTTTCATATTCTAACAATTTGCTGTGGTTTTAGTATTAAATATACACCACTTTTTAAATGTCCTTAAAATATCATGCAAGCTCTTTTTCTCACAAAGTTTTAGGGTCTGCATATAATAATATAGCTGTCTTTACATTATCCACCTTTTTCTTGCCGTAAAAGTGGGTGCAGCCATTTGTAAATTCTATCTTCCTGTCTCATCCGTGTCCAGCTATTTTTAGCTATACAAAACTGTTCGTTTTGCTGCTTGATATTGAAAATTGGTGTGTCTTATCATATTATTTTAATGTATTATCTTAATTATGAACACGTTGGTTTTTGTAGTGCAAACAGGTTTACCGTTTACTGCATGTAAGGTCCGTCCACTGGTCCAACGACGGCAGCCAATGGCACGGCAGAAGGGTTCCTGCGTGTTCGGTCTTTCCGGTGTGCAAAGTTCTTCAATTTAAGTTAAACTCTAATCTGACTCCATTTTATCATTTAATCTGACTCCATTTTATTATTTAATCTGACTCCATGTTATTATGACCTCGTATTTAGCTTGAAATACAAATTGATTGTTTGTCTATTTCTAATTAGTATTCTTCTGATATTTGATTATTCTAGTTAACTCTTGACTTTATATTTACGCGTTCATTCGGTTGCTCATGTCTTTAACAAGGATGCAACGTAATCTACTAGAGTCAATAATTACAGAGTAAAACAGAATAAGGTCAAATGTAACAATTTATTATCAGTCAGGTAAATACTGTATGTATTATGTCAATTCCACAGCAATTCAAAGAGATCAAATCATATCAATACAAAACATCGAATTCTCAAAGATAATTCTACGAGTAAAGAATGCATACCTGACTTTATAGAAATACATAGTGTGAGCATTGAGACCCACACTACGGGCTTCTGGTTACAGAATCGCCCTGATCCTTTTGCCACCTTTCTTTAAGTACTTCAGACCAGAATAAACATCCCCCAAACTGGAGACAGGAACTAACAATTGTAATTTGCAATTTAATCAAGTCGAGTTAGCACCTTTTGGGACAGAACCACTAGGTGCTGATCCGCCCTCTACAGTATGCAAAATATCTCTGAACTCTCAGGATCCGTATTACCTTTTAGTTTACTTCTTATAAGAATGAGACCATTGTACCAGTCGCCCTGAGACAATTCAAATGATACCAAACATGACTGTAAATATCACTTGCATTAATGCAAACATTACATTCTACTATTGACCATTCTGAGTGAGTTGAGTGAAAGGAAGGGTGGATGAGGGGAAGAGGGGATGAAAAGGAACTGATTCATATTTCAGAGAGGCGTTTTCCCGCATTTTCTCTCAGTGGGATGTGGAGACAGATGTCTGTATGTTAATGCACTGTGTGTGTGTGTTGTCCATCTCAGAAGTTCAAAGTGTCTGAGGTTCTGTAATTCTTACACTGCACGCTTTTATTCTCCTCGTTATTTACCTGTAGCGGCTAATGAACCGGAAGTCTCACCCATAGGCTTACTTCCCCGTTGAAGAAAAAGCTGGATATGTATTTTTAAAAAATGGTCCCTGGTATTAACAAGTAAAGGTGCATCTCGAAAAATTTTAATATCGTGAAAAAAAAGTTAAACTTTCATATATTCTAGATTCATTGCATGTAAAGTAAAACATTTCAAAAGTTTTTTTTGTTTTAATTCTGAAGATTAGAGTTTACAGCTCATGAAAGTCAAAAATCCAGTATCTCTAAATATTAGAATATTTCAAGTTCAATCAACAAAAAGATTTGCAAAACAGAAAAGTTCAAGTTCTTTAAAGAAAGTTCATTTATGCACTCAATACTTGGTCGGGGCTCCTTTAGTACAAATTCCAGCATCAGTGAGGCGTGGCATAGAAGCGATCAGCCTGTGGCACTGCTGAGGCACTATTGATCCTTCAGCTCATCTGTATTGTTGGATCCACTGTTTCTCATCTTTATCTTGAAAATATCCCATAGATTCCATATTGGATTCAGGTCAGGCATGTTGGCTGGCCAGTCAAGCACAGTAATATCACGGTCAGCAAAGCTCTTGGAATTGGTTTTGGCTCTGTGGGCAGGTGCTAAAGTCCTGCTGGAAAAGGAAATCAGCATCTGCATAAAGCTTGTCAGCAGATGGAAGCATAAAGTGCTCCAAAATCTCCTGGTAGATGGCTTTGGACTTAATAAAACACAATGGACGAACACCAAGCAGACGTCATGGCACCCCAAATCATCACTGACTTCGGAAACTTCACATTGGACTTCAAGCAGCTTGGATTCTGTGCCTCTCCAGTCTTCCTCCAGACTCCAGACCTTGATTTCCAAATGAAATGCAAAATTTACTTTTATCTGAAAAGATAATGCTTCTGATGTTGTTTCTGATTCAGAAGTGGCTTGGTAGCCCATTTCCTGAAGACGTCTGAGTGTGGTGACTCTTGATGCACTGACTCCAGCTTCAGTCCACTTCTGTGAAGCTCTCCCAAGTGTTTGAATCTATATAGTCAAGCTTGCGATCATCCCTGTTGCTTGTGCACCTTTTCCTACTCAAGTTCTTCCTTCCAGTCAACTTTGAATTTAATATGCTTTGATATAGCACTCCTTGAACAGCCACCCCTTTCAGAAATGACCTTCTGTAACTTACCCTCTTTGTGGAGGGTAGGACTGGGAATAGAGTTCGATACTTTTTAGGCACCGACTGAATTGCCTCCATACCATCGAGTATCAAAAAACGTCTTGTCCTTCGGTACCAAACTTTGATACCTAAGGGGTTGATCTCGTCAACGTCAGTGAGCCAATAAGCCTGCAGCACTAGGTGTGTTCGATTAGAAGCGACGCCGCACAGATCGATTGGTGTTTGACATCCACGAGAGCGATTCGGAAGCGTACGGACCAGTCTGCTCTCTCTCTATATATATATATATATATATATATATATATATATATATATATATATATATATATATATATATATATATATAGCTCCTGTGCAGCGCCACGTCAATTCGAACACACCTACTAGTTTACACCGGTTACTCAGAGATGTGGCTCACACGTGAGGTTTAAGCATGAAAGCATCCCAACCCTCTTGCTATGTTTACACTGGTGCATCTTTTTTTTATAAATTAAAACAATCCTTGTCCATATTTGCGTTTCAGAAAAGATCTCCGTCCATACTACACAACCGAAAGTGCATGTCACATGACCATACATGAACACTGTTGCATCATGCTACATAAGATAATAAATAAGATTTATATTCCGCTTTTACGCAAAACTACTGAGTGTTTGTATTAACTTCTGTTTGCTGTCTAATGTGTGTTTTAGCCATGTTATGTTGTTGAAATATATGTCCTCTGAGTCAGAACAGCGATTACGGAAGAGAGAAGGCATATATCGTTATACATACCAGCAGACAGCGCTGGAAGGTACTAATGTTTATCAGTAAATTAGTGGAAAATTAATAGAAATGATGATTCTGTCTGAGCTATGCGTTTTAAAATGAACATGCACTAGTGTAAACTTAGCCTAACAAATGTGTAAACTAAAAACTATTTGAGCTTTATTAAAATTATTTGCACTGATTTATTGTGTTGGATATATTTTGTTCCTTTATGCTGTGGCTCAGGAGTCTTTGAGTCTGTATAAATGTCAAGAAGCTGAAATTTTTTTTTAAAAAGTTTTTTTTTTAGATATTGTAATCTTGTTAAAATTGATTTCATCACTGGTATCGAAGTCAAGGTATCAGTATCTGTATCGGTATCGATATAGAGCATTTTTGAATGATACCCAGCCCTAGTGGAGAGTGTCAATGATTGTCTTCTGGACCATTGCCAAGTCAGTAGTCTTCCCCATTATTGTGGTTTCAAAAAACAGGAGATACCCGGAATTTATACTGTATGGATGGTCATTTAATGAAACTCAAATGTAAATATTCAAATATTTTGAGATAATGGATTTTTGACTTTCATGAGCTGTAAGCTCTATTCATCAAAATTAAAACAAAAAAACTTTTGAAATGTTTTCCTTTACATGTAATGAATATAGAATTTATGAAAGTTTCACTTTTTGAAATAAGTTACCAAAAAAATTTACTGTTTCACAATATTCAAATTTTTTGAGATGCACCTGTATAAGACCCAGAAATTTGCTGCATTGTAAGAGAGACAGGAAACATCTTGTTGTCTTTCTCTCTCACACACTTTTACCATCCTCTGACCAAACAGACAAACTCAAGCTTTTTGAACACAGAAACGTGGGCTCGTTCCTCTTCAATGAACACAAACAGATGTAAGATGGAGAAAGCCAGTGCTTTAAAAGCTACTGTGTCCATCTGTCCTGAAAAGAGTTTGTAAGCAAACACACAGATACTCGTCTTTCGTTCTCCTTCATACAAAGCCCAGTACATGGAGGCCCCTGAGTCTGCCGCCTTAATGAAGACGAATGCAAGGAATCCATTTGCACCTTCCCAACTCCATCTGGCAGCTCAGCACTCCACCATCAATTAACACACCAGCTGGGGAACACACACACTCACTCGCGGCCCACTTCTCCTGTCTGCTCTTTGCCGCTTAGCTCAGAACTGCCAAAGGCGGCCTGAACCCAGAGGACCCCGCAGGCCTGGAGATGTAGAAATGCATTATGGGATGTTTGGGGCGCCCATGCAGGTAAAAAGTGATTGAAACTAGAATGAGTGGAAAATGAAAAGGTGAAGGAGACCTGTAGAGAAGAGAGGTACTTGTGTGTGTGTGTGTGTGTGTGTGTGTGTGTGTGTGTGTGTGTGTGTGTGTGTGTGTGTGTGTGAGCCAGAGGCAAAAGATCCTAGTTCCAACACACACGCTCGATCTAAACAAACTGGCGTCACAGGGTGTGTAAATGGTTCAGACAGTAAACAGATTCTCTTAATGTGGACAGTTTTAGGATAAGCCAAGCACCAGCAGTGCAAGGAGTTATTGACTGATCTCAACCAGAGGGTGGACAAGAAAGTCAGTCATCTGTCTTCCACCCGCTCGGCGCACAGCAGTGATCGCTCCGTCGAGATAAAAAGACAAATCCGCTCGTGGGGATACCAATCCGTCGTAAGGCCAACAAAAGGCATTTCATTCAAAGCCTGCTGGACAGTGGGCTAAATTTGACTCGTCTGAAATAACAGGAGTGTGAAATATCACAACTAAGCTGACACATGCGGAGAGATTGAGAGATACGGACACATTAAAACTCCCTCTATCAACTTCCATCACTGCACTGCTGTGCTAGAGCTCTTTATGTAGGTCATGAGTGTTTTTCTGAACATGTGTGCTCCCTATCCCTCATTCTTCCCTTCCTCAATCTCTGTCGTTCTCTTAGTCATTCTCTCATGTACAAATGAGAAATGATCCTCTAAACAGCTCCGGCACCATTACATCACAAAGGTAATCAGTGTCTCCTAGCAACACACGTCTAGCTATCTTAAAGCACATCAAACCTGGATTCAAGGAGAAACTCGCGACTTCAACCAGGCATTCTGATTCTCAGCGAGCAGTGTCAAGTTACAAGACTCTGTTCTGGTTCTTTCACAGACTTTTACGTTCAAATTTATTAACTATTTACAATTAACATTTTTTGCAACATATCTTATTACCATAATGATTTTTTTTTCATGATCTCCAATAATCAAGCCTTTATTATTAGCATTTTATTAGCAGTCCAAAATTCTGTGATATGTTGCATAAATTTAACCACAAATAATAAAATTGTGTAAACACTTTCCCATTTAATTCATGATTATTATTATTATTATTATTTAAATCACAGTAACCTAACTTTTTGCATTATGGTAATGATACTGAAATTAATATTTAGATGAAATCTGAGAGAGACATTTTGTCACAAAAAGAATATCACAGTTTAAAAATATTCTCATGCTACTAAAAAAAAATAGGCTGAATATACACTACCATTCATAAGTTTGGGTAAGTAAGATGTTTCGATTTTTGGGATCAGTAAGATTTTTATCAGTATGATAGAGTCTCATCAAGGCTGTATTTATTTGATCAAAAATACAGAAAAACAGCAATATTGTTGAATATTTTTGCAGTTTCTAATATTGGTTTCCTATTTTAATATAATTTGTGACCCTGGACAACAAAACCAGTCTTAAGTCGCTGGGGTATATTTGTAGCAATAGCCAAAAATACATTGTATGGGCCAAAATTATCGATTTTAAAGATCATGTTCCATGAAGATATTTTGTAAATTTCCTACCGTAAATATATCAAAACTGAATTTTTTATTAGTAATATGCATTTCTAAGGACTTAATTTGAACATCTTTAAAGGCATCTCAGTATCTCAGATACCAGATTTTCAAATTGTTGTATCTCGGCCAAATATTGTGCTATCCTAACAAACCATACATCAATGGAAAGATTATTTATTTATATTTATAGGTCACATTTAAGATATAATTTATTATATTTGATGCAGTGCTGTGTTGAAACTGGTGTGCTGCTTAATATTTTTTTGGAACCTGTGGTACTTTTTTCTTTGATTCTTTGATGAATAAAAAGAACAGCATTTGATAAAAAATTGAAATCCATTACAAAATAGAAAAGTATTAATTTCTTTGAAAGAAAGAAAGAAAGAAAGAAAGAAATACTGGCCCCAAACTTTTGAATAGTAGTGAATATTGTAACACAAAATTTGTATTTTAAATAAACATTGTTCTTTTTTACTTTTTATTGATCAAAGAATCCTGAAAAAAAAGTATCACAGGTCCCAAAAGATATTAAGCAACACAACTGTTTCCAACATTGATTATAAATCAAAATATTAGAATGGTTTCTGAAGAATGATGAGACACCGATTATAATTATGCTGGAAATTCAGCTTTTCTTCACAGGAATAAATTATATTTTAAAGTATATTAAAATAGAAAACTTGATCCCAAATGATTTTAGGTTGAAAAAAAAAACTGTAAAACATCTGCACCAAATAAGAAATACTTAGTTGCGTAAGCTCAAAACATTTCTAATATTATGTTTGCCAGCTCCTCATTTTGTTGAATTATGATTTTGGGTTGAAATATGATGTAAAGCCAGCTGCATAAACTTCTTAAATAGCTCAACCAGCAGAACTTTCTTGGTCAACCCGTTACAACATCAAACTCACATGACTTGCACAGCTATTAATACTAGTCTAACCTGGTATTTTCAGCATGGTTTTACAATGCTACCTTTGAATCAACACAGCATTGCAGCGTAATACAGGGTATTGTATTTTACTGCGCAAGGTCCCAACACTATTTGTCAATTCTTCATTTGTTTTGTTTTTTTTCCCTGGGCCGAACAAACTGCTTAAGTAAGAATTCTATTGTTCTTTGTGTGAAACAGCCAATAAATCTTTTGAATCTTTTGTATCCCATCTAAATTGACGACTCGGCGAATCCCATGCCGTATACCATTGTGTCTGACAAATCAAATTTACTTCAGACCCTCTGATAGGATGTTTGAGGTAATAGATTTATACAAGCTTCATAATATACATCAAAACCTGACAATTACAACTGATAAGCAATAACCACATGAGTCTATGGAACTTAAGCCAACATCCAAATCCCATGCTCCTCCATATAAGCTACAGCTCACAGACTCATCACTTTCGTACAATCATGTCATTCACTGAGCTTGGGCAGGTGCGCGTTGGATTGGATGGAGTGTGTGTGTGTGTGTGTGTGTGTGTGTGTGTGTGTGTGTGTGTGTGTGTGTGTGTGTATGTATGTAGATGGCTCTTTCAGGTGTGTTGGACATAATGTGTGATCCACAGAGTGGCTGAATGATCGTTTGGAGTGTAGAGTCTGAATTGGTTCCGATAGTGAGTGGGCAGTGATTGCCTTCATGCCATGTTCAGTGAGAGATCCGATCCAACAGCTGAATCTGAACACCTGACAGGAGTGGGATTGTGTTTCTCTACAGGAAATGAAGAGTTTTGTGTGTCTGTGTGTGTGTGTGCGTGTAGGCTGGTACTTTATGATTTGAAGTCTAGTAGTAAAAGTGTTTTAGAGAAGACAACAAATCCTTATGCATCATGGGTTCCAAGATGGTGAGTCAATACACATATACGCAAACATACGGGCTGCCTCCAAGGCCCTACATGTCCTCTCTGAAACGTGTCAAAGTTACAAAGACCTTTTACAAATGTCAAAGGTACACGGAGGCTGTGTGTGTGTGTGTGTGTGTGTGTGTGTGTGTGAAAGCTTTCATGTGTATTAGATTAATGACGGCTCAACCTGCCATCCCAATAACTACCAGCAGGATCTGTTAGGAGAACCTTTCACAAATGTCATGCTAATTAGAACATTTTAGTTTCAGAACATGTTTTGAATGTACTACTTCTTGCCATCAACAGAAATACAACATCAGTAACAAAATGTGGTGTTATAAACACCTGACAAGTGAAATTTAATATTGGTGTAATGCAATAGAAAACAATTAATGGCACATATAACACTGAACGCAAATAAATAAATAAATAAATAAATGAGATGGAGATGGGATGGAGTCTCTTATAATCATCAATGCTGTATTTACTTGATCAAAAAAGAAAGAAAAACAAAAACAAAAAAGAAAAACAATAATATTGTGAAATATTATTGCATTTTCTAATATTGGTTTCCTATTTTAATATACTTTAAAAAATTATTTATTTCTGTGACACAGCACTGAATTTTCATCAGCCATTACTCCAGTCAACAGTGTTACATGATCCAGAAATCATTCTAATATTCTGATTTATTATCAGAATTGAAACTGTTGTGAGGCTTAATATTTTTTGGAACCTGTGATACTTTTTTCTTTAATTCTTTGAGTAAAAATGTAAAAAGTTATTCAAAATAGAAATAACAATATAATATAATAGAATATATTATATTATATTCTAACAATATAAGTCTTTACTATCACTTTTTATCCATTTAGCATTTTGTTGCTGAATAAAAATATTATTTATTTTAAAAAGAACACAACTAATTAAATAAATAAATATTAATCTTACAATAATCTTAATTAACCAGTATTTCCAATGAAAATATATTAGTTTACTTAAAAAAAGCAATAAATTTAATTCAGAAGTGAAACAGCATAATAATATTAAAGCTTGTTACAGAGAATATAATTGTACCTCTTTGGGCATTTTTTTATTTTCCAAACAATTTGGCAGTGAATTAATTCAAGATTCAAGATACAGTGGAATATAAAAGTCTGAACACATTGTAAATTTGTGATTCTAAATTTTTCAACTTAGCCTTTCACTCAAACTATGGTTAATATAATTTTTAATATATATAATATAGGCTATAATACGTATCGTATAATAAAAGATGTATTCGAAAAATAAATTCCACAGAAAATCCACATTGTACACTGTTTGAAATATCTTGTGCAGTTTAATTTCTTGTGTCAATTTATTCTGTTTTAAAGATGTTTCAATTTTATTTTTGGAAATCAAGACTAAATGTTAAGTCTTTTTGCAGTGCAGATATGCTATCATGAAGCTTTAGTTTGACTAATTCCATCAAAAACCTGCAGAATAAGTCAGTGAGTCATGTACATGTATGTGCATGTATGTTTCTGTGTGTTCGCTGACCTGAAAAAAAAGATAGAAAGGCTAATGCAACAAGCGGACATCACTGATACAGCCCTAGTAACTGCCATGGTCAATGTAAAATCATTACATTAAATGTCATATCCTGTGGTCCTAAAATGATTGTGATCGTCCACGCTTCACTGGCTCTGGGTATAGCTACAGGCGCTCCTACATGTTGACTGCAGAAGTGCTTTGGGTAATGAGCTAAAGCGTTAAATCTAAACGCTGCTCTCTAATGCTTCAATAGCAGCTCAGAGACATCCAATTGGCGAAGCACTCTAGATCCAGGTGGTTTCTTCGTTTTAAAATGAAATACATACACTTCCAATAGACTTCTCTACTGTGAATTCCCATGATTAGCAGTTTGCTTACCAAAGAGTTAGTTATGTTTGCTAATTACTTTGTGATTTATGTAAGCATCTTGCTTTCCTTGACAACAATTTGCTGTTGTGTTTGCTAATGACCAACAGCCTTGCCTGAATAGGGTGCTAAATATGAAACAGACTCAAGGTGGAAACCCAGTGTGAGAAGATGGCTTATTAGCAATGCCCTGTGTGAATACACTGAACCAGCAAGCCTAATAATGTGCATGAGTCAGTCACTTCGTAAATTAAACAACTTCGCAAATATGCAGGGGAAAATATTGAACAGTGCTTCATCAAGACATTGAAATGTTTGTTTCTATAGAAATCATATTACAGCCACTCCTAATATGCAAACAAGATACTAATTGCATTTCTGCATACATGTTAGCTTGCTATTTCTACACAGAGTCCTCCCTCTTTGTGTTTAAGTAGTGACTAGGCTGTATCTCTGCTGCCCTTCTCAGGTGAGAACATGTAACTGCAAGCAATAGTTAACGCTCTTTTCTCATCTCTCTTTATCACCCTTTTCCCCCTTCCATCTGTCTTCCATTTGCCCTCTCCAGCCCATCCGGGTCTTTATCTTTCTGTTGTTCTTTTATTTGGAAATACAGAGAGAGCCCAGAAGCCCCCCCCCCCCCCCCCCCCCCCACGCTGTTTCCTCTAAGATTGAGAGCACAGAATCTACCCACTGCAGCAAGACAGAAAGGAGAAAAAGGGAGAAGAAAGGGCATGGAAGAGGAAGAGAGAGAGTTCAGGAGTAAAAGATCAATTTAAGAGAGATAAGAGGTACCTGTGAGGAATGAAACTTAAAAATCACAGTCCAAAGCATATCATCTTCTACAATATGTATCACATATTAATGTTAATACATTTTTGATAAAAAAAAAAAATTCTTTAAAAGAAGATAATTCAAATACATAATTTTGTGGCAGAGGGAAGTATTTAGTGGAATCCACACTGATACAACAGACATTTTTCCCATTAGATTGTTGTATATTTACTAGTGCTGTCAAACGATTAATCGTGATTAATCGCATCCAAAATAAAAGTTTTTTGTTTACATAATATATGTGTGAGTGTACTGTGTATATTTATTATGTATATATAAATAAACACATATGTATATATTTCAGAAAAATATGTTGTTTAAATATTAAATAGATTTATATATAATATAAATTACATTAATATAAATATATACATGTAAATACAAATATTTTCAAAATATATACTGTATGTGTGTGTATTTATATATACATAATAAATATACACAGTACACACACATTATGTAAACAAAAACTTTCATTTTGGATGCGATTAATCACGATAGCACTAATATTTACATGTATTTGTACTTAAAATTTAAAAATTCGAACAGCTAAATAAATGTTACAAGAATGTTTTGCTAATGTTCCCATTAAGTTAAAAAAATTTCTGAATGTTCAAAATGTCCAGTTTTCAATATATATATATATATACAGTATCTCACAGAAGTGAGTACACCCCTCACATTTTTGTAAATATTAATATTTTATTATATCTTTTCATGTGACAAGATCCATAAACCGCTGGCCACAAAAGAGAGTACACCCCTAAGCGAAAATGCCCAATTAGCCATTTTCTCTCCCCGGTGTCATATGACTCGTTAGTGTTACAAGGTTTCAGGTGTGAATGGGGAGCAGGTGTGTTAAATTTGGTGTTATCACTCTCTCACTCTCTCATACTGGTCACTGGAAGTTCAACATGGCACCTCATGGCAAAGAACTCTCTGAGGATCTGAAAAAAATTATTGTTGCTCTACATAAAGATGGCGTAGGCTATAAGAAGATTGCCAAGACCCTTAAAACTGAGCTACAGCACGGTGGCCAAGACTATACAGCGGTTTAACAGGACAGGTTCCACTCAGAATAGGCCTCGCCATGGTCGGCCAAAGAAGTTGAGTGCACGTCCTCGGCGTCAAATCCAGAGGTTGTGTTTGGGAAATAAGACGTATGAGTGCTGCCAGCAATGCTGCAGAGGTTGAAGGTGTGGGGGGGTCAGCCCATCAGTGCTCAGACCATACACCGCACACTGCATCAAATACCAGAAGGAAGCCTCTTCTAAAGATGATGCACAAAAAAGCCAGAAAGCCCGCAAACAGTTTGCTGAAGACAAGCAGACTAAGGACATGGATTACTGGAACCATGTCCTGTGGTCTGATGAGACCAAGATAAACTTATTTGGTTCAGATGGTGTCAAGCTTGTGTGGCGGCAACCAGGTGAGGAGTACAAAGACAAGTGTGTCTTACCTACAGTTAAGCATGGTGGTAGGAGTGTCATGGTCTGGGGCTGCATGAGTGCTGCCGGCACTGGGGAGCTACAACCATGAATGCCAACATGTACTGTGACATACTGAAGCAGAGCATGATCCCCTCCCTTTGGAGACTGGGCAGCAGGGAATTATTCCAACATGATAATGACCTCAAACACACCTCCAAGACGACCACTGCCTTGCTAAAGAAGCTGAGGGTAAAGGTGATGGACTGACCAAGCATGTCTCCAGACCTAAACCCTATTGAGCATCTGTGGGGCATCCTCAAACGGAAGGTGGAGGAGCGCAAGGTCTCTGACATCCACCAGCTCTGTGATGTCGTCATGGAGGAGTGAAAGAGGACTCCAGTGGCAACCTGTGAAGCTCTGGTGAACTCCATGCCAAAGAGGGTTAAGGCAGTGCTGGAAAATAATGGTGGCCACACAAAATATTGACACTTTGGGCCCAATTTGGACATTTACACTTAGGGGTGTGCTCACTTTTGTGGCCAGCGGTTTAGACATTAATGGCTGTGTGTTGAGCTATTTTGAAGGGACAGCAAATTTACACTGTCATACAAGCTGTATACTCGCTACTTTACATTGTAGCAAAGTGTCATTTCTTCAGTGTTGTCACATGAAAATATATAATAAAATATTTACAAAAATGTGATCTCACTTCTGTGAGATACTGTATATTGGTAATGTGAATCACCATTTTATTGAATCCATTTTATCATTTTGCAAACATTATGGGAACGTTACTTTTGAATGTTCCCTGAACATTCCGAAAAAATAGTAACATTTTAAACACATTAGATGAACTTCAAACTTAACCAGTTTGGAAGAAAAACATTCTGTGAATAATGTATAAATAACGTTTTTCGGGTTACATTTTAAGAACATTATCAAAGACTAGATAACTTTTAACGAACATTATGTTAATGCTACTGGTTCATTTATAACTTGTTAGCCAACGTTTTGAGAACATTCACTGTTAGCTTGGACAAAAGCACCAATACTACCGAAGGAAAGTCAAATTCAGTTTATTACCCACACCACTCAGTGCATTGAATGTTGCCAGGTTGGTCACTAGTAAGCGTCCCTGCTGATAGATTATGTAACATAACTGGTGAGCAAATGATCAATTAGATGTATTGTCATTTCAAATAAGACGTCATTTTGACAATGATTCAGTTTTCTTTCTGCTAAAAATGAACAACCTGCAGGGCAAAGCGGTTATATATAAATCGCAGCAGCGCACAATACATCACATCATGAACAAGATGAACGACTATCAATGAATGAATCAAAGGAATCAGAATGCCGATGTAGTTTTCAATGCATCATTTTTTAACATCACTTTATGTGGGCGAAGACAAATTGTATACAACAGTGAATTGCTCACAGTGCTCCAATTTCATCATTCCCATTGGTAGTCACTGCTTATTTGCAAAAACTTTTGCAAGCTCTCATTGAAAATGAATGACTTCTGGATGTGGTTAGAGTGAAAGAGCTTTAATGAAATGACCTCTACACACTAACAACAGCCACAGCATTCAGTTATTCTGCACCATATTTACCAACAGCCTCTTTTGTTCTTTTCTCTATTCCAGCTTTTACTCAAAGCGCCACTGTCAGGTTTTCTGCAGGTCTAGCATTAATCCTACTATGATAATCTGTATAATTCTGAGATAATCTATGATTCTCTAAGTATTCGGAGCACTGCAGATGCACTCTGGGGCTCGTGCATGTGTCTGCACTGAGATCTGCTTTGGTTTAAGCTTGTAAGCTGCTCTCTTAAAGAGAGGAGAGGCATCTGTGATGTTTCATTTGATGGCTGCTGCTGTTTGGTCTTTTAATGCTGCTGCACTTCAGCAGATCTGAGGAGTCACATCTTCTGCTGTTCTTCAGCAAAAAGAGTTCTTTCTCTGTTTTCTTGTCTTGCATTGATGTGCTCATTTTGAAGTTTTGAGGTTATATTACATAATTCAGGCATACTTCTTGAATTTAGTCTAGCAATAATAGTGTTGTTACTCAGTAGTAATACTGTGAAATATCATCACAATTTAAAATAGGCCTAACTGTTTAAATATAATTTAAAAAAAAAATATTTATTCCTGTGATGGCAAAGTTTTCAGCAGCCATTTTATCTTTAGTGGCACAAAATCCTTCAGAAATCATTCTAATATGCTGATTTGCTGCTCATTTATGATTATTTTCAGTCGTTCTGCTTAATATTTTGTGAAAATCGTGGTACAGGATTCTTTGATGAAGAGAAAGGTAAAAAAAAAATCATTTATTTGAAATGGAAACCTTTTGTAAAATTATAAATATCTTTACTGTCACGTTGAATAAATGTACTGCATTCATGTTAAAATAGTATTAATTTACTCCCTCCCTGTCAATGTAGACAGCTCTTGGCCAAAACAAGCCGCAATGTGGACTAGACCTTATGCCGTTTATTCAAAGGTTTGACTATGACAGACTAACAAATACACAAACACAGCCCCAGTCAGCTGAAGAAAAGAGCCAAGACATCAGCAACTTTTCCAAAACACCAGGAAGTGCATTCTCACACACACACGTCAGAGTTTAGATTATTAACCTCATTTCCCATAAGATAGTGTGAGATCAGATATATTATCTTTAATATGAAAAACAGCACATTAGCGATTAGTGACTCCATGCTAATGATATGAAGCAAAGCTATAGTTTATTACTCGCTCAGCAGAAGCTGTGTTTGTTTACTGAGGTTGTGCTCTAATTTGTCAGCATTATGCTGTTCATTTTTCTTTGTTAGAGGGACCATGAGGCACAAAGAGAACGAGAAACTGAAAGAAAGACAGAGATGTGAATGACAGTAAGAGAAAGAGTGTGTAAGAGAGAGAGATAGAGAGTGATACACAGATTGGATTGAAAGTGAGATAGAAGGAAGGGAGAAAAATTTTAATGATGAGAAAGAGAGAAGGAGAGAGGAAGTAGAGGACAGAAGGATGGAGGAAAGGAGACATGGAGGACAGTTCTTCCACATCAGTCACTAATCCCTTAACGGTGTGTAATCACCAGTTTAATTAGCAGCTCTGATTGGATGTGTCTGACCCACTGCATTGTTTCTAGGACCATAAAATAGTCTGTTCAGAAGCTTCCTGATTAATCTCTGAAGGCCTTTTCATGTGATTCATGTCAGTGTTCTGTATTGCTTATATGGAGTGAAGCATCAAGCTGCAGCAAGTCAAATAATCACAATTGCAACTAATTGCGACAATTAACATCTCATGCAATGTTTTATTTCTTGTAACTGCATCTTTATTCTTATTTTTCAGAGGCATCAAGCTATAGCACGTCACAGTTATATGACTTTTTCTTGTAATTGCAACTTTGTCTCACCATTGTGACTTTAATTTTTTATAACTGCATCGTTATGTGAATTTATACAGTATCTCAAATTCACTATTTCCTATTCTTCAGAAATATCAAAGCTACAGTGCAAGCCTAATCACAATTATGATTTTTATCTTGTAATTGCAACAGTCTCACCTTTGTGCCTTTTTTACTTCTTTTAATTGTATCATTTTGTTATTTTGTATTTGTCGTACAATCGCAACTAAATCTCACCACTGTGACTTCTTTATTTATTGTAATTGCATCATTATCAGACTTCTTACATTTTCGTTCTTAAAAAGTTAGCGCAGGTTAAATTCTCACAAGTGTGACTTTCTCGTAATTGTAAGTACATCTCAACACTCTGACTTAATTTTTTCTCTTAAGTGCATCATTATGTGATTTTATATCTCACAAGTTTATTATTTATTATTCTTTATCTTAGATTTATTTATGTTTTTTTCCCTCTTAGGTGCAAATGTGCTTCCATTGTAAACAAACAACATTTAGGCTGTAATGCATGGCCTCTGGCTTATACTTCATTTCCTCTTTTGTTTGCTTTCCTTATTTTTACTGTTTACTGTGTACACTTACTGCTGTCTTGCTAGCTAGAAACCTCATAAAATCATCCTTTGGTGACACTATCTGCAAAGCTTTTCATTTGGAGGTCACAGCAGTGAAACTCTGTGAAAGAAGCTTGCCTTTGAAATACCATCCCATCATGCAGTCCTAACAGCTCAGAATGGCACACGGGTTCCTGATCCCATGACTCAGAAAGGAATGTGTGTATGTGTGTGTGTGTGTCTTTAAAGTTACTGTACTCGCTCATTATGAGTAGACTGACATGGCACATTGCCTTCCATTATCTGGATTACATAAGCAGGTCAGCACTCAGATGTGCATATGCATTCCTGATTAATCACTCTGTGTGTGTGTGTGTGTGTGTGTGTGTGTGTGTGTGTGTCCTATGAGACAGCTGCATGGACTTTCCCAAACCTCTCCGCCAGATGTGCAATGCCCCATTCCTCCAAACACCCTTCTACTCACTGTAAAGACACTTTCTTTATAGTCTGTTCCCAGAGCACCTCAAGCAAAGCTCTGATCACCCTCCTCTCTCTAAAAACACTCAAAACCCTGCACTCCTAGTGGGTTTACTCTTGTCTTTAGGGAATATATTTACAAACAACCCATAAATAAGTTCAAGTGACAGAATAAATAATAACGTACATCATATTATCAATCAGTTATCAATTATTATTATCAACAGGATCAAGCTTTTGTTTTAGTACTATACTATATATAGTATTAAAAAAAGATGTTAAGTGTTTTATAACAATTAAATATATTAATAAATAATAATAACAATATTACACAACACATTACATAATTTTGTATATATGAAAAATATTTAAAATTGTAATATAACTCTTTAATGTGTGTGTTTGCATGATAAAACATACTCACACTGAAACAACTGTTTGTATATATGTTGATTTAAGTAATCTCTGAGCACACAAGGAAGAAAGAACAAGGGAGAGAGAGAGTTCCTGCTTTGGTTGTTTCAATATCCTCAGGCTCACTCTACAGGGAGTGATTTAGCCACATATCTAAAAAACCCTTCCTCTCGTTCTGTTCCAACATCCTATTCTGTTTTACCTTCAGTAACCCTGTGCTTTATGTATCTATGTTGTCTTTTGTTGGCTCGCTGAACTGAGGAAGGAAACTGCAAAGACTTTCAAATTTAAATTGAAATAGTTTCATGTCTTTTTGCCTTGGTCAGTCATTCTTGCTGATTAATCAAGAAAACCTATGAAACATACACTTTACCATTTCGTTTGGTAATGCAGAAAATGACAGAACGTTCTGAAGGAATAGCGCAGCCAAAAACAAACATTACTACATAACATTATGTCAGAATTTACTCACAGAACCATTATTCACTTTAAACCCATATTTCTTTCTACTGTAGATGTCACAGTGAGAAATTTTACTGGTATATTTCATGTGATTGCAACTCACTAGAACTTGAAAGAATAGTTCACCCAAAAACAAAAATGTTGTCATCATTTACTCATCCTTATGTCGTTTCAAACCTGTATAAGTTTCTTTCTTGTGTTAAACACAAAAGAAGATATTTTGAAGAATTTTGAAGAACCAAACAGTTGTTGTTCCCCATTGACTTCCATAGTAGGGAAAGAAATACTATGTTATGTTATGTTCAACATAAGAATGAAACTCATACAGGTTTGGAATGACATGAAGGTGACTAAATGATAAAAGTTTAATTTTGGGGTGAACTATCCCCAAATTTGGTGTGTTTCTCACAAAGCTGTCCATTGCTTCTGATAAGATTAGCAGAAATATTACTGTACTCTATATAGTACTTTTGTGTCCGCTTCTGAAGCATAAAAGCTTAAAAGTCGAATTACATGGAAAAGAACAACTAGCACAATTCTCTAAAATGGCTGCTTTTTTTCCCTACACAATATGTGAACGGTTTGAAATGACATAAGGGTGAGTAAATGATGACAGACTTTTCAATTTTGGCTTAACTGTTCCTTTTTGTTTGAAACGGATTGAAAAACTGTATCTTTTGAGTTCAGCCGAGTTCATTTGAAAGCCTTACAAAAGAAGTCTGAATGTCTCTCCTTTAGATACTTTCCTCTTTTATCCTCAGATGGCACAAAAAAACACAAATTTTCCTCTTCTCAAAACCAATCATTTTCTTGTCTCTTACAGTCTTTCTCTATCACTTTTCACTTAGAAGTATATCGCTGTCATTTCCTTTCTTGGTAACTCTTTTTGATTTTGTTCATCTCCTGTTCTACTCTTATAAATTTTGAAATAATATCAACAAAAAAAAAACAGAAGACAGACATTGCTCAAAATAGCCCCCGACCACACACAAATGCACACAGTGAGGTAGGGTTTTAATGATGTGTCCGGTTCTATTAGCAGTGCTGCCATCTTACTATTCAATGAGTTCATTATTCACCCTCCTGCGACTCTGGGGCCTCTTATCTCCTTGCATTTCTCTGCATGCCAACCCCTTCCACACTTTCTGACTGACCCCGCAGGGATCTTTAATGGAGATCGCTGCAGCGGAGACTCACTTCTGATCTCTTTCAAATTGGATGAAGTTAAGTTGTTTTACCAACAAAAGAAAACTTGCCTCAAATACAACAATGTCTTAGGTTACGTATGTAACCCCAGTTCCTCGAAGGAACGAGACGCTGCATCCAGAGACGCTTTGGGGAACGCCTTCAGCGTGACCCACTGCATTGTTTCTAGAGCTCTGAATACAAATTAAATCTGTCCAATGGATGGGCGGGACATCACGGGCGAGGTGATGTAATGACCAGCTGGCATAAAAGCATGTGCGGTGAAACCGGCGTCAGCTTCTAAATTCAAGCAAGCGCTGGCAGGGATGCCGGAAGTGTGGCCTCGCGATGCAGCGTCTCGTTCCTTCGAGGAACTGGCGTTACATATGTAACCTAAGACGTTCCTCTTCAGGAACTCGAGCTGCGTCCAGAGAATTCCCAATCCCTGCCCCGTGTGCATCCGTACGAAGCACATCTAGGGCGAGAGAAAGGAAGAGCCTGGAGTGGCTCGCATGTCCAGGCCATAGAACCTGACAAAAGTCAGGGGCGTAGACCATCCCGCAGCGTTGCAGATGTCCTGAATTGGGACACCTGCGAGAAAGGCCTTGGGGGCCACCACACTCCCAGTGGAATGAGCCTTGACTCCCAACGGCGAGGGGAGGTCAGAGGACTCATAGACAATGTGAATGGCATCAACAATACACCGACTGAGGGTCTGCTTTGAAGCAGGAAGACCTCTCTTAGGGGGGATCAGAGCAAATCAGCAATTGGTCCGCCCTTCTCCACATGGCAGCTCTGTGGACGTATGCGTCCAATGCTCGCACTGGACACATACGGTTAAGCTTTAGCAGGTCAGGCTCCAGAAAGGGAGGAGGACTAAAGGCCTGCAGTACGACAGGCTGTGACGTGACCGAAGGAACTTCGCAAAGTCCAAATGAGAAGGGGCCACTGACAGGGACCCTCCTGACCCTCCCGTCGAGGAGGGAAATCAGGTCCGAGAAACATACTCGGCCTGGCCAGAATGGGGCTACTAATAGCAGCCGGACTCCGTCCCGGCGCAATCTCTCCAGTACTCCGGGGAGCAGAGCAAACAGGGGGAAGGCGCACAGACGAAGCCTCGGCCACGTCTGCACCATGGCATCCAGCCCCAATGGAGCTGGATGAAGTAGAGAGTACCAGAGGGGATATTGCGCTGCTGAGTAGTGAAGAGGTCCACCTGAGCCTTGCCAAACACTCTCCAGATCAGCTTCAACACCTCGGTGTGAAGCATCCATTCCCCGGGCCATCTTTACAGATGCTCTGGAGGGAGCAGCATGCTCATAGGTGACCCTCTAAGCTGAGGGGAGCAAAACTAGCTCTACCATGGCCGAGCTCTGGAGAGCGGAGAACTTAACTCTCGCATGAGAGGGAACTCAGACGCTCATAAGGGAGCGGCATGCTCAAAGGTGAACCTCTAAGTTGAGGGGAGCAATGCCAGCTCGACCAACAAGGAGAGCTCGGCAGGGAGGAGTTCCCTGAGCCCACACAAGGATCTGGTGCACCAGCCTGTACAGGGGGCGCGACCGCAGACCTCCTTGGTGGTTGATATAAGAGACCACCGATGTGTTGTCGGTGCGAACTAACACTGAGATGAAACACCGGCGTCCACGCACTTGTAAAAGTGCGGGGCGAGAGTGCTAGGCCGAAGGGAAGTACCCGATATTGGTAAGCTTTGCCCACGAAAGCAAACCTCAGGAACTTCCTGTCAGTGGGAAGGATGGAGACGTGGAAGTATGCGTCTTTTAGATCTACATGACAAACCAGTCCTCAGACTTGATCTGAGACACTAACCTAAGCATCTTGAACTTCAGTCAGCTGACTGAGCGGCTCAATTGATGCAGATCTAAAATGGGACACAATCCTCCATCCTCCTTGGAACTATGAAGTACCGGCTGTAGAACCCGGACTTTCTTCATGAGGAGGAACCACCTCTATGGCCTCCTACCTTAAGAGAGTATCTACCTCTTGTTCCATTACCAGAGCCTGCTCGGGGCCCACTAACGTGGAATTCACCCCGTTGAATTGAGGCGGACGAGAACCGAACTGGATTCTGTAGCCTCTCTCTACAGTGCGCAGGACCCACTGAGACACATTTGGCAGTAGTTCCACGCTGCAAAATAGTCTACTAAGGGAACCAGTCTCTCGAGACTGGCCTCTGGTGTAATCAGAGCGGCTAGTTCGGTGCCCTGGAACGGCACACTCCAGAGCTGCTCTAGAGACCCCCGAAGGGGTGGCGAGCATCTCAGCTCCACTACAGTTCCGGGCGGAAGAGACTGAGATGTGTGCTCGCTGGAGACCGCTGCGCCCTGGAACACCATATGAGGACACTGGGGCAGGACGAGCACCGTACGCTGCGGTGTTCGTTGCTCTACCCCAGCGGGCCTACCCTCATAAGCCCTGGTCCACTTACATCAGGGCTTCTTGGCCGATTGGCTGGGAGGTCTTTGACCACGCACCCTTCTTACCGCCCCGACCCCGCTCCCGTGGAGGCGAGCTTGCCTATACGAGGAGCCAGCACGCGGCAGGGGCTGCTCTCGCCCAGCAGCCCCGTGAGCTAGAGAGTGGCGAGGGAGAAACCGCTGGAATGCCGCTGCCTGCCTCCCGGTGCCTGTCGACAACGGAATCAACAGCGTCACCAAAAAGGCCAGAAGGCGAAGTGGGGCGTCCAGAAGGGTCAACCAAAGATGCCTCTCCGCCGCCACCAGGGCTGCCATAGATCGCCCGATGGCACGGGCGGTCTCCTTGGTGGCGCGGAGAGACAAATCAGCGGTTTTGCAGAGTTCACGAATGTCCGCCGCACTAAATCCCGCGCCCTCATCCAACTCCTTCAGCAGGTCAGCCTGGTATGCCCGCAACACCACCATGGTGTGCAGACATAACCTGTTGCCGCGTACCCCTTGCCTTCAGAGACGACGCAGCGTCAGGGAACAGATAGCTCGCAAGCATCTGTTCCACACGCGGCATCGCTCTGTAACCATGCTCACTCGTCCCCATCATATTACCGTAGTAATCGAATGAGGGGATGACGAGGCGGGCCGAGAATATTTTCAATCAGCCCCCTCGAGAGCCGCCTCCGTATGTCTTGCTCCCAAGCAAGTCTTATCCCCCGCACACAAAAAACATTTGTAGGGAGGAACACACCGCCCGTATTGTGCATTGCTTCCATGTTAGTAACAGACAGATAACTCTAAATACTCACGGAGATACAGGGCACTAGCTGAAAGAAAAAAGCTGACGCCGGTTTCACCGCACGTGCTTTTATGCCAGCTGGTCATTATGTCACCTCGCCCGTGACGTCCCGCCCATCGATTGGACAGATTTCATTTGTATTCAGAGCTGGTCACGATGAAGGCATTCCCCAAAGCGTCTCTGGATGCAGCTCGAGTTCCTGAAGAGGAACAGGGAGCTCTATCATTTGAACAGGGAAAAGTTGTGATTTAGCTGCTGTGTGTGATGGTAATCCTCATCCTCGGCCAGCTGAATCGTGGGCCTCCCGTCGGGATCACAGCGGCAAACTCGCACATGTGTACGTGAACGGCGCTTCCACATCACCCATCTGCTTCTGTAATCAGGAGCCTGCGGTCACGCATTTGATGAGCTATTCACTCATCCCGCTTGTGCCGACAGGTAAAAACCCAAACGACCATGGAACGCACTCACAGTCTGTCTGGGACCACGGATCAAAGGGGCCACTAAAGGGATCCCCGGATCAGAGCAGACATCCAGAGGCCAATAACTGTGGGATTAAGAAAAAAATCAGCCTTTCGCTGGATTTCATCTCTTTCATTTTGCCTCTCATTTATTCCTTGCCCCGTCTCTTTTATTCCTCTTTTACTTCTTTTCTATTCCTAAATTAATGCAGTCCCTAAATTAATCTATTCCTCTTTTTGTGGTGTTTTTTGAAAAGGCAAGTGTAGGACTGCAGATTCTCTCAGGCTGATAATGTGCACAGTTAAAGTGGCTCATTAAACCCATTTTTCACACAGAAATCACTGCGTAGCTCCAAGTCTGGAGTCAGCACTTTCCTACCCCTACCCCTTCGCTGAGTTGTATAAGTGTCTGATAAAAATAGTGCGATTGAATCAAACTGCACATCATTTCATCAAACTGTTTGACTCTGCTGCTTTTGCTGATTCTTGTTTATTAAATAGTTCACCCAAAACTCACCCTGATGTTCCAAACATGCATGACTTTCTTTTTTTGGAACAAAGAGAAATTTAGAGAAATCTTTTCCGTGCAATATTGGTACCTTTAAAACTTCAGAAACACCATAAAACTTATTTGTATCCCTTGTGCACTATATTAAAAGTCTATATTAAAAGTCATTATGCACTGGAAATATTGCCATGCACTTGAATGAATCATTCCTTTTAGTCAGATCTTTTCAATGAGTCTAATAATTCAATTCACAAAGCCTGTCTGAATAAACTGGATCCAATTAGCTCTCTTTTTATTGAATATTTCAGAGGTTGATGAAGATTATCAGTGAATAGCAACAAAAAAAAATCTATTTGTTTTTCACGTAAAACTATTGTATGACTTCATAAGACTTATTGTGGGTGAGTCATGTGGTTTGATATTTTGTGGAGATGTTTTGTCATTTTGGAGCTTAACAGTCCCAGTCCTCTTTTTAGTTTTATTACATTGAAAATAGTGGCATAGATACACTTCAAAATCTCTCTTGTTGTCAAATGGTGCAGAACAACATTCAATTTTGGGTGAATTATCTCTTTAATAGACATACCCATACCCAACATCACAGACCTGCTAATTTAGTGAACTAAATTTCTTCTTTATTTTTTAATCAGTTACAAAAAAAATAGCTTCTAATTTGAATACAAAAAGAAAAACTATAGTTGATCAAGGCTTGTTCTTAAGACACAGTCTTAAAGTGGCTATGTTTATGTAACTGGCCACTGGAGGACAAGCCGTAAATGTGGACACTGCAACAGAGAGATTTCCATATTTCACTTATTATATGGTAGCTCCAAAACTAAGATCGTAGTCAGCAAACACAGAGATAAGTGTGTGTATTTGTGTGTGAGAGAGAAATTTTCTCTCTCTGACACTGATGTGGTGTGACACTGAAAGCCTGCAGCAGTTTTCTGGCCAGCGGTTACATCCTGCAGCTTCACACTGGCTTAGACAAGCAGAACAACGCTAAGAGCTCGCACAAACACACACTTGTACACAAATATAGAGGGGGAAGGCAAAAGAGAGCACTCAACAATGTAACCACATTTAGGGATTAGAGGACGTGGGCAAAACTGCTCCACAGATAAATTCTGACAAAGCCAGACGGCAAGGAGCAGAAAAAAAACAGACAGCTGTTTCCAAAAAACCCTGTCAAAAACTTTCAATTAAATCAAGGCAGTCTGAGCTCATCACATATTAACTCCACTCGACACAACTAAACAAGGCTTTAATTCATTCATATTGAGAAACAAATTAGAGGCTGTGATGAGGCACATGCTGGAGAAACTTTTTAGGTGTTGTGTGTTTGTTTCTTAAAGGAACCACCTCAAAGTCACAATTCTGTTGTTATTTTACTCACCCTTATGTCATCCCAAAACCATATGATTTTTTCAAGGAAAACACAAAAGGGGAAATTTAGAAAAACACCACAAGTCAATAAAAAGTGCACATCACACTCCACTTACACTGCTGTTTAGGGGTCAGTATATATATATATATATTTTATTTTCTAGAAATTAATTTTATTATGCAGCTAGGATACAATAAATTTATCAAAAGTGACCGTAAAGTGATATATTGTAACAAAATATTTATATTTCAAATATATGCTGTTCTTTTATAATGGGGAAACATATTAAACAGAAATAAAGTAACAGCTGCTGAAATAAAACAGCTTTGCCATCACAAGAATAAATAACATTATAAACATTTACTTTAAATCACAATAATATTTCACAATATTACTGTTTTTATTGCATTTAATTAATCAAATAAATGTAGCCTTAGTGAGTATAAGAGACTCCTTTCAAAAACATTCCAAATATATTACCAACACCAAACTTTTAAATAGTGCTTTATTCTGAAGCCATACAACAGCTTTGTGTTATGTTAATAGCTATTTGTAAGTTGTGTTAACAGCTTTCTCTGTGAATAAAAACAAGCATTTTAAAGCTCCATTCACACAGGAATGATAACAATATCTATAATGATTATATAACTATATTAGCATGCACACCAATGGACAATAATGCTATGTTTACACTAAGTACATGCTTTAGTTATGTTTCAGAGATCAAACAATTATTGGCAGACCCCCTGCAGTAGTGCTGCAAGATCCCCTCATAATTTTTAGATTAATTACACATATAATATTTCTGTTATTTTATAGGATGACTAATGCATACGGTTACCAGGAAATTTAATGGTGATTTATTTTTTTTATTTCATTTCGGTTACCCAGCCTCCTTTTTGCTGCAGTCCACTGCAATCCTTTCATTTTTTTATTCCCTTCTCATTTTTGAATTTAAAGTCTTTGAATTCCCTTTTTGTGTTGGCCTCATGGAGGTCTCATAAAGCCAAATCGAGCACTCAGTGCATGAGAAGTGGAGCCAGAAGCCTTGGTCTTTCTCCCCTGTGTATCTGCCATCATCTGGTCAGCATTAGAGCTGCACTGACCCGGAGGGTTTACACAACACCCGCCTGACCACTGGAACTGACCTCCATGCACAGGCAAATTTCACATGTCTAAGCAGCAGGCGCACATGTACAGTACAGAAACACACACGCAGACACATTGGCCAAGGTGACAGTATGTACAAGCAGAGTGTGTGCACATCACACCAGAGAGCACGTGAGCAGGTGTTTGTTTAATGTGTATGCGGCAGAATTCACCCAGAAGTTCAAGGCTGTGGCCGTGTGATATGGACCGATGACTCTGTCTCTACAGGAATAGCAGTTACGTGCTGAGACTTTTTGACAACGAGGCCACTATCTTGAATTTTGCAGATCAGTGGGTTATCTTTGCCGTAGCGTTCTTAACTGAACCGAATTACTTGAGCTGTAATCGAAAAACAAAAAGCTGTAGCCTGCAAAAGAAGAGAGTTTAATGCACTGTGTGTGTGTGAGCTTATGTCTGTGGGACCCTGTGCTTTACATTAGGACTGCATAGCGCTTTAGAGTCTCTTCATCTCTGAATACATGAATAAAAAATAACTGCATAAAAAAGGGTAAAAATCTGGCAAGTGCACAAGTGTACGGATATCCATCTTACGTAACGTGAATTAAAATCAGAGCTTTCTGCCTGCGTGAGTGTGTGAACACATTGGTGTCGACCGCACTTCTGTTTATCCCTCAAATAGTGTGTGTGTGTTTATCAAGTGGTTTGCTCAGATCCTGGTGCTTTAGTGAATGATTGGGGGGGGGGGGGGGATTACAATCCTCAAAAGCTGATGACAATGTGTTTGCCACAGAGAATTTATTTATCACAGATGCCAAGAAAATTAGCATCGAAATGATTCAGCTGACAGTCTAACATTATATCTGACTGCAAAGGCCCAAAATATTTATGCTTACAGCTGAAGAGAGTGGAAGAGTGAGGGAGAGAGAAAGGGAGGGAGAGGAAAATGAACAGCACACATCTAAAAACCCAAGAGAAAGAAAACCTCTTTAGAAAGTCGAGAAAAATGCAATGTGAAGGATCCTGGCTCAGCTACAGAAAAACAAAGTGAAGAGAGAAGGTGAACATGAGAGTGAGAGAGAGAGATGGGGGAGAGGCTGACTTCAGACTTCAGAAATGGACCCACTGCAGAGACCACGGACTGTGACATTGTGGGTTGCCATTGAAACGGGGACAGGCGCTTATGTGTTTACTGTTTGCATATAGATTGAAATGAATGTGTGTGTCTTGACTGTTCAGGAATTAGCAGTAATAAATATCTTGTAAATATTTTATTCCGCCCACAATTTAACACAGCTACACCATTCCTCAAAATATGACCAGTTTGTCATTGTATATTATCATATCATGGTCATATGATTTACATAAATGGTTTTACAGAAATGTGAGAAGATTTTAGCTATAACACATTAGTCTGTCAATTTACTGCAACTGATCAGTCATCAGTCTAAATATAGCTACAAATAACATAAATGGAGTACTACGTTAAATACAAAATGTAGCAAATGGTCATCAGGTGTTGCCCCTTGAGAATGATTACAAACTTTACATGAAGAGGGGAGTCATATTTAAGACTTTTAATGGCAAAAATTAGCTAATAGCATCATTAAAGTACACTAAATCTATGATCTGAGCACTGAAGGTTTTATTCTGGTTCATGTTACAATCTGAAGAATTTTTGGACTTTTCAGCATTTTAAGCATCTAGCATATCTTCACTGTATAAACAACTAATGCCTGAGGTCTTGAAGAGGACAGATACGGTTCATACGCTACAGAGTCATAAATATGAATGAAGCAATGTGGGCAGAGGCTTTTCATGGTTAGCATCTAAATGTGTTTTTAAAAAATCTGTTCTGAACCTTTTATGTAAAATATCCATTACTGGACTAGATTTAATCTCAAACTACTCACGTCAAAATGTAAAATCTTTTGTTTAATCCTAAATCTCCCACCCAAACTAATATTGTGTCCTAATAAGGTGTGATGGAACAAGATTCTAGTGACAGGTACATTTTCTGTCCATATTGAAATTGGGATTCTCCATAAATTTACATTTATTCAGTTGGCTGATTTAAAAAGTTGAATTAAAAACTAAATGAATATTTCACCCAAAAAATATGATTTACAGACAATTTTCTCACCCTCAGGCTATTTTAGATTTATGAATTTGTTTCTTCATCAGAACAGATTTGGAAAATGTAGAAATGTAGCAATACATCACTTGCTCACCAGTGGATACTCTGCAGTGGGTGCCGTCAGAATGAGAGTCCAAACAGCTGATAAAGGCATCGGAATAATCCACAAGCAATCCACACAACTTCAATCCATCGGTTAGCATAGTGTGACGTGAAAAGCTGCGTGTTTGTAGTAAAAGATTTTTTAACCTCAAATCATTGCTAAAATGAGTTCTCTATCCATAATGTTGCTTTCACCTGTGAAAAAGTCATCTCATCTGAATTACGAGAGAAATAAGCACAGATCAAGCACTGTTTACAAGTGAAAACAATCCAAAACAGTTCTAAACAACTATGTCGGTGGATTTTGATGTGAGAGGACAACAGGGCATGTTTTCACTGGAGGAGGCATTATTAGGGTTAGGGTTTTATTTGATGTTTTTATCAGCTGTTTGGATTCAGCACCCATTCACTTCATTGGTGAGAAAGTGATACAATGCAAAATTTCTCCAAATCTGTTCTGATATTGGATAGTCTTAGTTGAGTACATTTTCAGCAAATTTTCATTTTTGGGTTAACTATTTAATTTATGCAAGCCATGGTGACAAAACAATACCAGTACTCCTTGAAAAAGGTTTCTTCGGCCGTTTTTTGAAAATTGCAATGGATTTTGCTGTTCAGGTGAAGGTTTGGAATTAACTTGAGCACTAAGGGACAGGAAATGTGAAGGTTTCAGAAAGTGACCTTGTACCGCACTGTAATGGAACCACTGGACTTCATTCATTCACTGACCACAGGGGACAGCAGAGAGCTTAAGTGTTTCAGTAAAAAGGTGCACACATAGAGGTTGTCCATCAGAGTCTTCAGTTTGATGCAGATGGCTAAAGGCAGTTTCATCATATTGCACCTGGTTAAGAGTAAGACTAAGTTTGAAATCATAAGTTTGCAAAGTCTAATGCAGGGATCCTGCTCTTTAAAATCAACTGCAGTAATGTTTAGTCCTAACGTCACTCAACACACCTGGCGGTAATTTACAAGTGAACCCAAAGACACTGATTAGCTGTTTCAGACATGTTTGATTATAGCTGGATTTAAACGCTGCAGGAAGGATAAATCAGAGTAGACCTGAGCACCTCTGCAGACCTATTTAAAAAATGAATGAATTAATAAATATCATAAAAAAATAAATAATGAAAGAATAGATAGTTCCAATGTTACTTGCTGGTCTGTTGTACATTTCTGAGTAAAAATTATTTTATAGTAAATCTTATACTTTCTCGGAAACTACTGATAAATTCAACAAACAATTACAAACCTATGACAAGTAACACATTGAATTAAATTAAATGTGAAATTTTATAAATAGTATTTTTGGTTAAACTGACTCCAATTATCTTAATCTACAACCTTTAAAAGAAATCATTTTTGCAGTGTACTCCTTTTTTTTCTTCAGTATGTGAAAAGCAGATTTGGAAGAGTGTCATATTAGTTGTTATTATGGAATTCCATTGTTGTAACATGACAAAAAGGGCTTTGTGCTGTGCCAGTATACAAAAGTAATTATTAGAATACAGAAGGCATCACTAAGAATATGGAATATGACAATTCTCGTTGTTATATAGGTCTTTAATATTGTTTTCAGATCTGCCACCCAGCTTCCACCAGCCAGGCAGAAATGATCACAGGAGCAACTGATTGACAGGTTCTCTCAGAGAGACGCCTTGTGCACACTAATGGAGAGATCTGGAATGCAGCAGTGAGGAAATGATGAAAAGAATTTATAATCATCAAAAGTCATACTATGAGATTAAAGGAGACAAACCCATTTAGATTGAATTAATGAAGTATTGTGGGCTGCACACATCCAAACGCAAGCTTGTAAATGCGCATAACGGCTCACTGCATCACTGCAGAGAAAATACAGATGAGCTGTACATCAGGCCAACAGCTTGGACAGAGGCCTGTAAAATTTGGGAAGATCTGGGGAGCCATAAATGTAGGTAATATGCAAAAAGAGAGAGCTGGTGTTGTATAGGTGCAAAGGAGGAGAAGGCTTGTTCTGTTTGGAGTGGCAGTCAGGACACGCTGACATTTCCTTTAGATGTGCACTTTTTCAGAAGCCCCGCAGGGGAGACGGGGTAGCCAGCCACGACCGCTACCGAAGAGGGCAAAGCTGAACGCTGACACTAACAGCAGGAGACAGAGCAGGCGACGTGACGTAACCTATTACACTTTAATACCTGTCTAAAACAATCTCCCTCTCCATCACACACACTCTCACACTTCAACCTGCAAGCTCAGATCATAGACTCCCTCTGTCTCCTTTGTACGTGCACACGTATACACATGATAAACCCACCGAGTGCATCACAAATGCCCAGACTTGCAGAGATTCATGAATACACACACACACAAATTCTTTGCTGCTGCAACCCCCAAATATGTCAAGTCAAGTCTCGCATAGCGGGTGTGTTACTCAGGGCAGAGTGTGTGTTACACAGGGTTGACTTGACTCGCACACCGAGTGTTCAGCTGTGCACGGAGAACCCTGGAGGATTACTGTACGTAGGCAAGGATGAGGTTCTGTAACACACATGCTGGGTAATCAATATTGCATTCGAGTAAAGCTGCGTGCACTAAATAATGAGGCATTTGTAAACTGTGTTGGACTGAATAATTTCTGAATGTAATACATTTATAATGACACCAAACAATACTATTACTCTGGATCAATGCTAAACCACTTTCTTTTTGCCATTTTTACAAAATAATCAATAATCTACAGTATTACGCTTTTTAAGTGAATCCCACTTGTCAAAAACATGCCTGCATCACATTTCATGACAAAAGAATTGTTAAAAGAATTATAATATTTTGAAGCCAGACGACTCAATTATAATATTTTCATGATAATTAAGCAAATTTTCCCAAACCAGAACATTTTCATGACCGTAATGCTAGAAAAAATAAGAGGAAGAGATTATATTTAATGCTTTTTAATTAAAGCATCCATGCAGAATGTGTTAGTATTTGTTAGTATTGCCTTTAGTTTATGCTAATTTAAATATAAAAATCTTGATTGCATAATGTTGTAAAGGGGTATAAAGCGTCTGTATCAGAAGCATACAATCCTGATCACACTGCTTCACCTTTCCCCTCCATGTCGTGTCAAGGGCAGATGCTCTGCGGTCTTTGGATCTTCGAGACCTTTTCTCTCTAATCCAGCAATTAACATGAATTAATTAATGATAAAAGAGAGGCCAAAGCAGACCTTGAAGATGCTGTTCTGCCTCGTAAGCATTCTGATCTCCTCTGAAGGTCAGCAGGATCATTAGGCTGCTTCTGATCTAAGAGCCGAGGAACACTACAATAACAGAACTTTGATAAGCTTGCAGCCTCACTCTCTCTATTTTCTGTCTTTACTCTTTTTTCTTCTAATGCTCTCTTTCAAACCCATATATCATTCTCTCTCATTCACTTGCTTTTTCTGTTTCCATTAAGCATCTTTGAATGTTTTTCTACAGAGGTTTTTGATAAGTCCCACTCAAACCCTAATGCAATCTTTTTTTTTTTTCTTTAAAACTGTTTGTACAGTTTCTTGAATTTCTCTAAACATGAATGGCCTTTGTTTAAATGGCAACATAAATAATAGGCAGTATTACAAAAGCAACTAACAACAGCAAAGTAGGTGGAAAAGAGAGATATACATACTTGCATACAACAAACTATTCATTGTATTGATAATAAATTAGCAAATTGTGTGTAAACACATTTTAAGTGTGTATTTGTTTATTGATTTGCAAAATATGCTGTTAAAAAGAGTTGCATGTGCAGTTGTGTAGCTTTCTCTCACACATGCACACTGATGCCTTCATGCACTGAAGCAGAAAAAGTGCAGGGTCGGTCAAGAGAAAACTTAAGTTGGCTTGAACAGTGAAAAAACAGCATTCTCATTGCTTAATGACCTCTTCTGCCCCCTGGTGTTCAAAAAACATCTGACTGTTGGAGATTTCACTGAAGAGAGTTTCTGTTTTAATGGAAGATTCACACTTTTTTCATTCTTTTTTTAAAAGTATGTAAATTTTCATAAGAACTCTTAATAGATGCAGAACAGTTACATTCCATGTGACCCTAATTTAAATGCATTTATTGGATGAATATAAAATTTTGACCAAATTCAACTGGAGTTCAGCCCAGAACTGGCTCTGACTAATTAAGTCTTGTAGCATTGCCAAATAGGCATAACATACTAAAACTAAAACTAACTCCTTTGAACTTAATTTATCCTTAGTTCCCCTTTAAACATTGAACACAATGAACATATTGGTAAATGGGGGAATAGGTGATCCACCCCTTTTCTTTTCATGCACATGCATTGTTAATGTTCTTACTGATCTAGGACCAGTATAAAAGAAAATTCTCTTTAAGACGAGTAAAGAAGTTCATCTAAATTGTTAATATTAAAATTTTAAAAAATCTTTTAAGTATTATTATTAATTCCATAAACATATTATAATATAATATAATATAAAGTACTGAACAAGATTACTTTTTTATTGAATTGATGTGAATTTTCATAATTTCATGTCCATTTTCTTTAATTCTGAGCAGTTAATCCAAACCTGTCAAACCTCAAACCACAGTCTAAAAAACCAGATTTCACTCATAAGTGAATTTTGACTAAATGTGTAGTTGCTAACTTTTGCCTTTGCATGGTGATCAAGTTGGGTTTCAGCTTCAAACTTGCTAAACAAAAAGTGTATCTAAAAGCAGCAGAAGATACTGTGAATAGAATAGACATGATCAATCTCTAACTTTAGTACCCAACATAAATGAACAAAGACAGCAGACAACATCTGAAATTTGAAGTTGAAATGACACTTAAATAATACAGTAGATACCAAATAATGAGAAATGAATGCTCTGTCATCCTTTACTCAGCCTCATGTTATCCGAACCCCCTAAGTCCTTCTTTCTGAGTAGAATTCCTAAACAGCTTTCTTCTATACACTGAAAGTGAATGAGGACTGGGTGATGGCAAGCTCCAAGAAAGCAGCATAAAAGTAGTCTATATTCCAAGCCTTCTAAAGCCTAATTGAGTGAGGACTGAATTTTAGTCAAAATCTGCCCATGAGTATCTTGCAGTCTTGGTCGCAGTTTGCTCTCACTGAACAGAAAAGAACAGCTTGGACATTCTGATAAACATCTTTTGTGTTCCACAGAAACAAGTCAGTCATACAGGTTTTTGGGGAGAGCTATTCCGTTAAATTCAATGAATGTCCTATTGTTGAGCAAACAAACATTCAAATTCGTCAAGAAGTTCAAATTTGTCAGAGATGGGAACACAAGCACATGAAACTGATTAAGACTTTACTTTAAAAGATATTAACAATTTGTCAAAGTTGCTTAATAAACAACCATAGTTAAGTAACTTAGAGTGGATTCAATGCAAAAGGGTCAAACTATTGGATATTTTAAGCAGATTCACTAGAATTGTGCAGATTTTATTGACTAACACCAATCAAAACTTTCTAAACTGAAATTAGAGGAAGTCTGTCATTTATTCTGAATCACATTTTAAAAGAGTTTGTTTTAGACATGCTCTTTTGGGCAGTTCTTTGCAGTTGTCTACATCTGCAGTTGTTCTCTTTTACCAGTAGATGGCATCAACAGTTAAAAGAGAAGAAACATGCTGCCACTGCTGTCATGGAAAGAGTAGAGTCTCTGCTAAAGCGAGAGAACCCCTGAGAGTTTGACGATGAGCTGATGTTTGATTTTTAATGGAAAAGGAAAATATGAAAACTTAAATAAATAAATAAAGCTGATGCTCACATATAGGCCTGAATGTACATGGTTGGTGATAAAGAATGGAAATGATATTGCACAGTATACTGCAGTGCACAATATGTTTGTTACGTGAGCGTAATTTAGCAAACTCTTAGTAAAGAGACTGTACTAGGTTGCTAGAGAAATTTGGGTTTAACCTTTGATTCTTGAGATAAAAAACATCAATACAAATAATTTAACAAATAAAAAGCACAATAATAATAATAATAATAATTTTGAACATTATATCTATTGGTTTATAATTTACAAAAAAAAAAAAAAATTAAAGTGTACTTGTGCTATATTTCCTTTTTTTTTTAAATGCATCATTGCACAGATTACAAATTGTATCTCAAATATCCTAATACTTTTTCCCAGAGCCATTTTACTGTATATAAAACAGAAAAATCTTCCTTTAACCAACTAAATCTGTTAGCAGAGCAACTGCATATAAAATTACACCTAATAAACATGAGCTTTTCTGCACCTGCATCATTTATAACAATATAAATGAATATGCCATAGACATCTTTGCCTAAAAAAATGCATACAGAGTAAAAAAAAAAAGCTGGAAAACACTTGTAATGATTACAACAGAATCATAAGAGAGTAAAATGAAAAATGAAACTATATTATGGCCAGTTCTAATCTGTTAAAAGTCACTATAAGGCATGAAGATATTGAGATATTATAACATCAAGATTTTCTGTAAAGCTGCTTTGAAACTATGTTAAAATCACTATACAGGTACATTTGACTTCATTTAAACAATTACCATGCTGAGTAACTCAGGAAAGGATATCACGCGACAGATTTTGGTTCTCCTTCCCCAAAATAAACACAATCACATTTTCCAACAATACTATTTGATGCACCACAAGGACCTGAGATAGAGAAGATTCTTCTCGCTCATACAAAATGCCACAGCTCCTCTCATGAAGCCTTCCCTGCAGTTACCAGCACTCAAAATCCTTCTCCACCTCACGACCCTTCACACTCATTTGATCAGATGTCCCTTCTACATCCAGCCCCTCATGTAAGAGCAGCCATTCACATTATTACAAACTGTTGATGTCCACAGAACTCAATTTCAATCAAATCTAGTTTTTATGTTTCACTTTGCATTGAATGAATGAATTATTTTTTTCTTCTTCAGTTTTTCCATCTAATAAATTAGTCCACAGCCACACACACTCAATACAGACAATCAGACTCGTTTTTGAGTCTTTTCTGTAGTCGTGAGCAGTGACCCGGACCATAAAGACTTACGGCGCCTGTGCAGCTCTGCATCTCCTCGCTATTTTATTGCCGCTTACGCTCACGGGCATTAGCTTCTGTCAGCATCAACACGTATATACAGCGAAGCATATCATTTCATAAAGGGAGTGGCCGATGCATTTCATTAATGAATTAATGCTTCGTGCGCGGGGCACATGGTTGATGGGCAGAACGCAGCGCTCACGTGCAGCCTACTGCGTTTCAGTCACGGATTTTATATCTGATTTTATGTGAATACTATAACATCAGATAGCCTATGCGTTACAATGGAGCAGTTGTCTAAATGAATAAATGAATGAACGAGTGAATGAATAGGGAGTAAGTGAATGGCTGCGTTCTCTCTATAGAGCACTCAGTCGACGATGGTTGCGGATATGAAAAAGGATGTAATGGTTATCAAACCATTGGTAATGGTAATGAAACCATTGCAAACCCAATACATATTTCAATATCAAGTGGATGTTTGCGAAAAAAAATGCCTTTGATGAATTTACATGTAACAGTTCAGTACATAAGATACTGAGTCAGAACCATTATTTCCTTTGTTTCTGTTTTGTAAGCTTTCTCCCCACTAAACACTCACGAGCTCTCTAGACAGATGACTGCTCGCGCTCGGCACTTTCTATTTTTGTCCTCGTGGCGCTGTTTCTGCTCTTACTACCATTTTTTGATTGCGGGCGGGAATAAAACAAACCCTCTCCTCTGCTCTGTCCCTCACTTTGATATTTATGTAACCTTGCCTGCTCCTTAAAATAGTCTTAAAGTCGTGCCTGCTCGTGCGCCACTCGTCCCTGAAAGCTTTAACGCTCTGTAGAAGAAAAGGAGGAAGAAGAAAAAGAGGAGGAAGAATAATAAAAAGAAGACAGTGTAGGAGGGAGGGTGCGAATCAGAATATTACGGATTGATACAAATAGTCGCTCGCGCCAACCCTCAGCCAGAGTTGAATTAATGTGTTACTATTTTTGGAACGCCTGTGTTTCCAGGGGAAACCTAATGACGCAATGACGTCAATGCAGGTCAACAGCAGACTGGAGGAATTGAGCGCTTCCATTAGATTTTGCAGTATTTTCCAGAAACGCGGAAAGGACCAAATGGATTAGTTTAAAATGTACTAAAAACACCAGAGAGTCATTTAAAAACAGTGAAGGTCAATACGAGAGCAGCACATTCGAATTGATTGGAATTTTTATTATAAAAAGCAAATGGGGGAAAGAAAAGATCGCCTCTTCCTTGAAGCGTCGCTTGCACGGTAAGTCTGACATGTATTTTCTTTTAACGCTCACGGATCCGCGTTGTCTTGTCTCGTCCCTTTAATGGAGCTTGGTAGAAGCATTAGTAATGTAGTTCTGACTTTCTGACAGACAGTCTGATTCATGTTCTGTCTTCATCTGTGAACTCAAGACATGGAGAAAACACCCTGTTTCAGATGGTCTGCATGGAGCGGGTAGGTGAGCAGCGGTTATAAGCGCCTATAAATGAGCTATTACGCGCGTGCTTCGCCCTGCGTCCCTTTGCGCGCTTATAAAACCCATTTAGAGCCATTACAACTGCTGAAACGTATATCATTTCGTAGTGCTGGCTTATTCTTGTTAGGAATCATCTAAAATTACTTTAAATATTTAATTGTGTTTTTCAAATGTTGACTCGTGACTGAATATTTGGCTTTAACTTCATGGTGTGGAACAGGCGCCTACGAGTATGACTGGAAAATACGATGCAAACGCACAATATGTTACCCGTCCGATTCATAAGTGCTTAAGACAGCTAAAGATGTGGGCCAGTGGCATGAATAGAATTGCAATAATTAGACAGCCGTATCTACTTCCATAAACACGATTTATGTCCAATACTATACCGGGGTAGCGCAAAAGCATTAGCAACAAGTACTACAAGGATTGTATTATTAACGTTCCTATTTTGTGCAACACACTGGACTAAATGTAACCATTGACACCTTTTTACAAATATTCGTGGGAAGCAAACACCCTCGCAATAAAAGAGAATATTACACACATGCACACACCCCTAAAGAAACTACACTCAAAGAAGAGGAGAAAGGGGATCTTGAAAGGGACACCCTATCAAAAAAGTGATTTTAATATTCATATTTGAATAAATTAAATTTTATGTTCCAGATTACAGGCACCATCATCGGTGTGACGAAACCCCCTTCTTTCTCCATCTCTTCCACAAACTGTGGGTGTGTGCAGCACAGGGCGTTCACCGCGGCGGGTGGGTTTCAGCACCGTGGACAGCAGCCCGTTCAGCACAACGGACAGCACCCGTTTAATTAACACGCCTCCTTCAATCAACCCGAGTACACCACATCAGCGCTTCCAGTACGTGTCTATGCGTTTCTCCATGTAGTATTTTATCTTTCAGTGATGGTCATTTACACACAAGACACAATATATGTGAACATGGAGACATATATGGGATAAAAATAA
Organism: Barbus barbus; assembly: GCF_936440315.1. Taxonomy (NCBI): domain Eukaryota; kingdom Metazoa; phylum Chordata; class Actinopteri; order Cypriniformes; family Cyprinidae; genus Barbus; species Barbus barbus. The sequence goes on from NC_136717.1 coordinate 14,110,618, forward strand.
TTGTATGTCTTAGATAAAGGCCTATTAGATTTTGGTAGTTGATTTGGGAGACAAAACCCCGCTAAAGTCGTTAAATGAATCGTCGCGATCGGAAAAGGGAGGAGAGCGCGCATGGGAGGGCGACACTTTTACACATATGACGCATTTAGTGAGGTAAGCCTTACTGATGCCTACGTCATCTACTCCGCTGGACCCCAACCATCTTTGGCCAGGGTAACAAATAAGACGCAGAACACAATGCTGTTAAAGGATCGGATTAAAGGGCGTTTCACATCCGGCACCTGACGGTCTCGGGGTGCATTTTGGCAGGTGACATTATATTTGAACTTGTGCAAATGCGAAAATAACAGTGACGCTTATGGGCTACAGTAATTGGTTTCTCACACTTTTGCGCGAGAACGATGTGTGTAGCCGGTTTAAGTGGACTAACCCGTGACGCGTTAAGTTTAGGCTGCACGTCATAAACGCAACAATAGATGCATAGAAACAAAAAAATATTGTCAATTTTCGCAGGAGAGAGCTCTTGCGCCACAATCAGAGAACACAAAAAGCCGTCAAGTAATGATGCTCGTTCTGTGTAATTTAATCATTTACACTGTGTAATTGCAGTAGTTTCAATTAAGGCCTTTCCTGGTTTGGTTGGACATGTCTTGGACAGATAAATGTGTGTGTTCATATGTTTTCCTAAAGAAATATTTTCTTAATGAAAGAAGGCTGACATTCACAATTCATTCTCTTTCCCTCTCTCCCTTTCTCTGTTCAGATACATGAAGCTGATTTCCAGGTCCCTGTCTTGTCCTTTTCAGGTCTTTTTGCGGTCTGGGCTTGCTGTTCCTTGAACCAGTAGCCAGGAAGCCCTTACCCCAAAAAGTATCTGCAGAGGACCATAACATCTTAACAGACATATCAAGCTCTCAAAATCTCCATCAAAACCCAGACTGCCAAAAAGAAAAGTGTTCTTTTGCATAGCACACTCATACATGTTATGTTTTTGTTTTTCGTTTGGTTAAACAAACAGTTTGGTGATCTAAGTATTTATGTTTAATAGCAAATTAACCTGACGGGTTCCTAAAACAGCCATAAACCTCACAGTACCGCATTTTGTATAGATCCAGCAACACACATTGTGTGGAAAATTTACAAACCTTTTACATTTGAATAGAATTTGACTTCCTATGTCTAAAATTAAACTAAAATCCTGTCTCAAATCAACTAAAAACACAGTAGGTGAAGAAGAACAGAAACAAAACCTACATTTACACCAGTGCAGGAATTAAGGCACGGCCCTCACCACATGTGTGACGCACAAGATGAACCGTGACAATGCACTTAGCAACCTCAATCTGAAAGCAACCAGATCATAACTTTTACTTGTTGGCCTGGATAACTTATACTGCTTAATTAGATTATTTTAATATATAATAATTGTAATCTGAATCTGTAGGATATGGAGAGATTTTGCATAAAGGAATCATAGGGATGCCTAGAATTGTTTGTGAAAAATGTTTTATGATAAAAAAGTTTAGGTTACGCTTTATTTTATGGTGTCCTTGTTGCAGTGTAATTATACAGTGTAAGTACTGAGTAATATGAATTAACTACATGTACTTACTATATGGTTAGGGTTAGGATTAGGGTTTGGCTTAAGGTTACTTGCATGTAATTATGCATGAGTTATTGTTATTATAATAGTAAGTACATGTATCGTGTAACAAGGACACCTTTAAAAAAGTGTTCCCAGTTTTTTTTCTTTACATAATTTCACAGCAGTTTAGTTTTAATATTTTGTATGAAATATTAATAATTTTCTAGAGCCTTTCTTACATTTATAAATGGTGGCAATAACATTAAACGTTCAAAATGTAGATTGACTAAAATGTCAGTTTTGAATTTCATACCTGTGGTAAATGAAGTGTAAAATAAATAAAAAAGTGGGGGAGGGGTCCATCTAAAAAATTGTATTACAAAAAGTGTAATAAAATTAATGTACCATTCCATCAATATTGATTTATATTATAATACTGCAGTATTTGCTTAAACATGCAACAGTCTATTCATTAATATATGCGGTTGCATTTATGTGTTTGTTGGTCTATGCAAAAAAAAAAAAGTGTCAGCCCATAAAACCTTTGAGAATATAAATATAAATATAAAGTGTTTAGTGTTTTTTAAATTAATTTTGTCAGTTCTCAAGGATAAAGAAATATAGAAGTAGAAATTATCACATTGTCCATTAGCTTTCTTCTTCCCACTAAATTTTATTCTATTACATAAACTTTTTTTTTTTTTAAGTCAGTTTCAGTCAACCCGATAGACTGTGATATTTTTAATGCATTATATAATACAATACAGAAATGTACTGAAAAGAAACATAGATTTAGCTTAAATAGGTCATAAAGACTGTATATAAATGGCAACCATTCTCCCTTTTGGTGCCTATGACAGCCGTAAGATATGAGAGTTGGGTATTCATCCAGGTCCATGGGCATCTTGCTATTGTTTTTTCTCGCCCAGAGCATTTATCCCCATAACTTCCTGCCCATTCAACAGGACACCAGCTGAGTGCTTTGGTCATGTGACTCTACTGTCCGTAGGCCTTTCCGTTGTCTCCGCTCTTCTCTAGGAGATCATGCACTTTACAAAAAAGAGATACCATATGCTTGACAGATAAATATAAAAAAGGTATAAATTATGCATTAAGTATAAATAAGGTTCACCCAAATTAATATTCAATAAATATCAATGTATCAGATGTTTAGCAGTAAAGCGGAATCAGAGAAGCCTAACTCATAAAGACAAAGTTTATAACATTACATCAAATTGATAGCTTAGAGCATGTAATCTGATTATTCAAAGTATTTCCTGTCCCTCTCTCTCTCGTTTTTAAATAAATGCATAATCCCTCCTGTACTAATGACAATGTGACTCTCATATTGGAGACAGGGTTAGTCCCTTTGAATTATGATCCAAAAACATGGCACACAATTTGTGTCACCATTTGGCCTTGGGAAATGGAGTAGTTCTCTGCCGATGTCATCAGCATAGGACGTACTGTTGTGGAGCCACTTTTTGGGTCTCCGTGTTGTAACGGACCTAATGAAATCACTACTGTATATGTTTGTTCATATTTTGCAAATAAAGGTTTCAATTCAATTTAATTATTTCTTATTAACAATATTTTGTTAAACAATGTAAACAACTTTAATTAAAACATTTATTGTTTGGTGTACTTTTAATGTTATGTGAATCTTCTGCATCCGTATCTCTCTCAAGCTGCATGGACCTCACTGTGTCAAGTACTATATTTCAAAGAGAAATTCTGATATTAAATTTAAAAAAATGTTTTTTTAAAAACCATTCATGAGAGATGTTATGTTACTATAATACTAGTTCTTTATAGAAATAAATCACTATTAATACGTGTGCTTATATCTGGCCAGATGTTACATCATTTTTTTTCTTTTTTGTAAATTACATCATTGTTTTCTTTTTTGTAAATAATTTGGGAGGAAAGAACTGCTAAATGTATAAATGCAAATTAATGGCAAGACACCCTTTATTCAAGAGTCCTGAAAAAATGAATGACTTTGTATGCACAAAAACTATGAGTTTAAAGAAAGTAGCTGTCAACTGTGATCTGAGAGCATTTTTTAGCATTTTCTAAAATAATTGTGCAGGTTTTTAAAATGATTTGAGCACAGCCAAATAAGATGCAAGAGAGTGCTGGGAGAGGTCTGTAGGGAGAGGAGTCTGTAAATCTGGCACTAAATACTTCAGACAAGAAGCAAATCAATCTCAAATGTTAAAATGGGACAACAACAGAATGATGTAAAGGTTGCAAACCGGAATGATAACCACTCATTTAGGCTTTTGCACTTATTATATAAGTCTTCTTATATCCTCACCTTCTTACACTCTCAGCTGTAATTTGGGTGATACCATAAGATAAAAAAAGCTAAAGGTTACATCTTTGTACCTTATTTAACCCTAAATAGCACACATTAGTATTTTAAAAGTGCATATCTGTACCCAAACTATTAGTACCTTGTGAAAGGGTGACAAGTTTTGAACCCTTTTGTTTTTCCAGAGAAGTGTATGAACAAAACTGGAGAGACGTTTAGTACATGTTGGACAATTCAGTCTAATCTACATTTTCTTTTTGAAGAGGGAATGTCCTTTCTGTCTATTCTGGTATTTTCCCCTCCTCATGTTCACCCTGATCTTCTGGTTTCTCTCTTGTTTTTGAACGCTGACTCAGTGAAGCCTCCTACAGGTCAAACTGAGCAGTGCACTCACGAGCACAGTCCAAAAGAAAGAGACAACAAGAGTGAGGCAAACACAGAGCTTTCTGGCCATTTTCATCAACTGAAAGCTTTCCACTTCTCATTAAACAGTGAGGTTTTGCCTATCAAAACAGTGTTTTAAAATGAGCCAACACTGTAAAAAAAAAATATTTAGCTGTAAATAAAACAAAGATTATTAAAGTAAATTTATAAGTAGTATTTTTTTTAACCTATTTAAATTTTTCTTCAAAAATTCATGTTTAATTAATTGTTACTTGCTATTTCTTTGAATTTGTTTGAGATATTTACTATCAATTTCTGAGTTAAAAAAAATGTTTCTCAGTGTGTTGTTCAGTGTGGATGATGCATAATGCGTATTAGTATAATTACGTATTACTTGTATAACATTTTTTATATTTCTCTCAAGGCTCAGTTCCATATCTACAGAAAATAATAATAATAATAATAAACTCATACAATATAGCCATAAATAAAACCTGTCAAAGACACAGTTGCAGTAAAAAGTGTGTAACCACCTGTATTTCTAACTTGTCATAAAAGTGTCATTAAGTGTTTATTAATTACAGGTTGCGTTCTCCGTGCACCCATAGGTGTCCATATTTGGATATCTTTACATATCCTGCCTTCATCATGCAGCACATGATTTCCAGATAGGACCCTCCTTCACTACCCTCCCCCAGCAGTACGTCAGTTTTGCAAGTTGGGTTGGGACGAAAGCAGGCTGTAACCCAGTCTAAAAGATCAGTGTGGGATGAAGCCACAGATTTGCACACATGGAAATAACAGAGAAATATTTATCTGTGTCTATACCACTTAATCATAAACAGATGGAAATCCTGAACAAAGTGGGAGTAACAGGAAACCCGTATCCAAAATCAGACCAAACCCCTAGACAGACTCTCAAACTAAAGAAACAAAATCACATGCTCCACAAGACCACATGATTTATGGAAAACCAAATATAAAATTGTGTCACCATTTTTCTGTAATGACATAATGAACATTTCTGGTTTACAAAAACACTTGAGGAGGAGGAAGCACGCATCTGTGAATTTTATGAGAATAACTTTCTAATGATTCCCTTTTCTTTATATTCATCTCATTAAAGCATATCTAACAGACTATTAAATACAGGAAATGGCTGTTTTCCCCACTGTTTTTGCTGGCTCATGCTCTGAAGGGTTATTTGCACAGTAATGATGACCAAAGGAAACTGTGACAGATGATTAAAATCCTCAGGATTTTATGAATGATACTATAAATCTGTGTCTCCTGAACTTCAGTCAGATTGGATATCTGGGATTAAACTCTAACCTCTGACAGTAAATTGGGAAAAAGGACAGGAAGTAAATATGCATCACAAAAGTACAAAGAGAGTCAGTTTATGGGAAGAGCACTTTATTACCATCCATCATTCAATGTTGTCAGTTGTCAGCCAAATTAAATATTGTTACACATACTCCACCAGGCGAAATTAAATCCACATCAACATCCACATCAATTTTCCCTATTTTAGAATAACAGAATTAACTATGAAATAAGTGGAGTAGAAGGGAATTATGTAGTAAGTAAATAATCATCTAAATAAATAAATAAAAATCATAATGTGTGGCCTGCTTTTCCTTTTACTTATGCATTTAAGAATTAAAAAAATCTTATTTGTCTACATTTGTGTGCTCATCAAAAAATTTTAAGACCATGAGAATTTGTTGACTGCACAAATATAAGTCTGTACAAATACACCCAACATTTGTACTTTAGGTCCAAAAAAAGTGTATCACATTCGTTGCTTCCATCTCTTACACATTACTGGATCTCAATGTAGCGTGAATAAATGTGTGATCAAACTGACAAAGAGTCTGAGAGTATAAAGGGATCCCATAAAGCCAACTGGATACCAGTAAATGAAAACAAAAGGTCAGAGCCGGATTTCAAATCCTCATTATCACACACAGACTCTAAAAGCACATGACATGCATTTATGCATGAGTATGAGTGAGTGAGCCTATATGTTTGTGTTTAAAACTTGAATTAGCATTAACCTATAAAATCCTATCAAACCTATTTTTGTTCGCGTAAAAAAGACAAAAAAGTCAAAACATAATTAAGAAACATTTTATCCCTAAATATCACTCACAGAAAAAATCTGAAAAGAGAAAAAGTGCATATTGCAACGAACAAAACCAATTCAGGTTTACGGTAACAGTGCTGGAAATGACCCAAAGCCTTTTGTTTGGCAAAAAAAAAAAACTGTCAAGTCAGTGCTTTCCATGGAAGATGATCAGCTAAATCACATTGGGTCCCAACTAGAATCACATTGCTCTCATAATTAAAACCCCATAGAATCAAGTAGAATTTTTTTATTACAATGAATCAAAAAAAAAGTAAAAGTAAATATTTTAAATAAAAAAATATACATATATTTTGAAAAAATGAACTGTGCTCGTCTAGAAGTTTCACTGGATTATTAATGTAAACAAGTTTACTTCACGTTTAATTCTGTCAGAACTCCAATTTTCTTCTTAACCTACTTTTACACTAACAACCCAATTGAAGTACTACATAATTTGGGATTATAATACTGTTACATAAAAACTGCTGGGTATGTTGCATACCAAATACAGCATATTCATTATTCTGTATCATGCAAAACTGAAATCTGTGACTAACAGCACATATCACCTTTTTTCTCAAATTTAATATTGCAACTAACAGTATTGAGTTGTAAATGTCTACCATATAGTCTGTGCTCATCCCTAGAAAAAAACGTGACAACTTTCAACCAACATTCATAGCAATAAATGTGAAAGAAATGAAACCCAAAGCACGTACTTTCCAAGAACTAACACTGAAAGCCTTAGGGAATTACATCACAGACACGCATACACTCATTCACACACACACACACACAAGTAAAAGTATTCACACACATATGAGAGACAGGAAACACGCATAAGCATTAACACACAGTTCAGAGAACTCAAGGAATGTAAGAATATTCCAGCCTGCAAACCAGTTTCATCCAGATAATCCATAAAGTGCTGTGTCAGGTTTTGCCTGTACCCAAAAGATTTTTGTCTCTTTTTTTTCTTCAAAGATTTTTGCATCAAATCAAAAATGAACAATAAATAGTATTAATAATAAACTTCTCTACTGGCCATGAGACCCTAAGCAATAATGCTAGCTCATATTTAGTGATGCATAAGACTCACTGAGTAATAAAATCCAATCATTTTTAACTAAGTCCTGAAGTATGTATGAAATGATATAGAGTCACAAACAGCGCATAAATGTAAAAGCATGCATACATTTAACAGGCAACAGTGTGGCAACTAAGTTGCAGTTTTAATTTGTAATGCAATATTATCTTCACTTTGTGTAATTATCTGAATCTATTTTGACTATATTTTATGTGTCTGAATGTAGGAACAATACTCACATCCTAATTATCTTCTCAGATACGTTCATCTAATTTTTGAAGTCTGCATAGATCCTTTGCGTTCAATTTTGTAACAATAAAATTAAAATGGCATATCAAAGTTATGGCGGGTGGTAATTTTACATTTAACAATATTTGCAACTTCTGATTTCATTTCTAGTAAGAAATTAGTATTGTACTAATTAAATATTGGCTTAATTATCATGAGAGCTATCTCGAGTGCGCTGTAGATCATTAGACTATTACACTGTCTCAAAAGCCTGTCTGAAATTAGTTTCAGGATGTACCCTCATGTGCAAATGCTATCATTGACTGCTAAGGCAGCGAGGCAACAAGTCAGCTGCTTAAGTTTTCAGATGCAGCCTTTTTTTACTGTTCATGTTTACAACAAAAGAAAGTCACAAGGCCTAGTTTTTCCTCAAGCACTGCATTTGAAGTACAGTCCTGCATGTTTTAACTAGGCCTTTTAACAGAAATACCAAGAGATATAAGATGAGAGATTTTTCCTTGCTTTTCAATTTATCTCATGTGTGGTCATTATCAAACATCATTTTATCTACAGTGAATAATTTAGTGACTTAAAATATATTCTAAAGTCTATCAATATTTCATAAGCAGTTAATATTAACTTAAATTTGCAGTTTTTGTAATTTGTCCTTTTAGTTCCTTTCCCCCACTTGTATAACTGTAGGACCTTTTATAGAAAAAGTGTTTTGTAACACTATCCTACTTAGGATCACTTTACAAATAAATGGAATTTAGTGAATATAGAATATCAATACAACATTTGTTGACTGTTTCCACGCTAAAATGTCTTCCATATCATAAGGTATATTTCAAGTAGGACAGTCCATTACAAAGACAATAATATTAAATATAGTCTTTCCATGAAATTGTTTTACAAATGAATGCTGAACATGTTTGGTTCTCTATATATGACTTTACTCATACTTTATGGTACTGAAGTTACTGTTAGAACATTTTGTTGGCTGCCTACATGTAACTTACAAGACAAATATTTGAGTGAAAACTTGAGGTTTCAGTGAACAAGACTTGAAATATAAATTGAAACAATTTGTGTGTGTGTGTGTGTGTGTGTGTGTGTGTGTGTGTGTGTGTTTGTGTGTTGAGCTTAGAACAAACACTTGTAAAACTTGTCTAAATGTAATTTAAGACCCATACATTTCTAAAATGTATTGCATGCATATCAATATCAAAAACAAAAACAAAAGTCTGTTTATAAACTGTATAGCCATAAAAAAGAGAAAAGCATGGGGCTCAATTGTCATTTATCAAGATGAATTAACCACAGCTTAACTGGAAGTATCCTTACCTGGAGCCCCGGTGTCTTGGACTAGAACATGTGGAAGGGGTCTTCAACAGGCTTTAATCCTATAGTGGACGACAAGGGCGAGCCAGACTAGACCGGCGCAGGGTGATTCACTGGGGCAATGAGTCAATCAGCCACTATAAAAGGGAGATTCCTCCTTGAGTTTCTCAATATGCACATCAACACACCAGAGGTAAGTACTCACTCATTCATTTGCACAGACACTATTGTCCACATGGACACAAAACATCACAATATCACCTTTATATCAATGAGACTAATAAAATTATTATTTTTTGTTGTAGCTTAATTCATTATTCATATTGTACTCAACAGGTTAACTGTATTTTATTTATTTATTTATTGTATGTGTAAAGTGGAAGATTTTGAGGTAATCTAATGCTAATCTAATACTGCACACAACTAAATACGAGACATATGATAATATAATTTGTTTCTTTGCAGAAAGATGCAGTCTTCCCTGATCTTTTGCTTCTTAATAACAGCCCTGGGAGCTGTTAGTGTCAGCCGACCCACAGCTACAGAGGAGAGGATCCGAATCATGGCCCGAACTATCATCACCAGAATGAAAAAAATCAAGGATGAGGTAAATGTTATTAAATCAAGGTAAGGTAATGTCATTTACCCTCATGTCATCCCAAACCTATATGACTGACTTTCTACTGTGGAACACAAAATATTTTTTTTTTAAGCATGTTGAAGTCCAATCGACTTTGATTCAAATTTCTCGTGCTCCACAGAAGAAACAGAAGAAAGTTTAAGAATGACAAGTTTGGAATGACATGAGGGTGAGTAACGACAGTTGTGACTTTAGGTGAACTATAATCCTAATAAGCTTTTTATTTTTATTTGTTTATTTATTTATTTTGTTCAATTAATGTAAAAAAAAGACTGATCTTATGTAGCACAGGTAAATGTAAATTCTTAGATTCATTAGTATATTATTTGAAAAGATCATTTTGAATGCAACATTATTTAATTTTAGGAATTGAGCTCAACTTCATTTTGATAGCATATGACTACAAACTAACTTTGTAACTGTCTTTTGTGGACAAAGAAACTTACTTGCAAAGTGGCAAACTGTGCACTACTGGACAAGTACAAGAAAATTACTTAAATTTATTATACATAACTATGAATAAGACATATAATATATTTTAAATATATTTATTTAAATGATTAATTTAATTCATTTTAAATGATTTATTTACATTTTTGCACATGATATTTAAGAGTTTGACTTGAATTGGACATTAAACTATGGAAGAAGACAAACTTTTTTGTAAATTCAGCCCATTTCTCCACAGCACTTCCATATGTCTCCAGAGATTGATTTTGGAACTGACATCGACACTCCCATTGATGGTCTCACTTCTGTCTTTGTTCACTTGAGCTACCTTCAGCTGAGGCTGCGGGTGCCTCCAGCCCTGCACTTACAGCAGGTCCAAGTGGACTTGGAAACTCTCCTAAGAACACTGGAGAGACTGGCCATTTCACAGGGATGCCCCCTGCCCAACCCTGAGACCCCAGTGCACAAAGATGAAACAGTCTTCCCTGTCACCTCCAACTACCTGTACCTCCTGGAGCTCCAGAGGTACCTTGAGAAGCTCTGCCTGAATATGGACAAACTAAAATGGTGCAAAGATACGGATGTGCCTCAGACGTTTATATTCTGAAATGTGTAAGCCATGCTTCTATACTTCTATGCATCACTCTCAAAAATGCACATGCAAGGACTAGTTCTCTAAATTATTTAACTTTTTACACTTGATTAGTTCTCTTGAATTTTTCAGTTTAAGTTAGTGCTGTCTTTTACACTACAACTTTCTATTTTCTACGCTAAATTGTAATATTTTAGCACATGATGATGTTTTTTATTATAATAGAGCACTGAGAAATTGGAACTTGCCTGTGGTTGTTTATTGTGTTATTTAATATGTGAATGCAGAATGACTGCAATGGTATGCACTTGGATTTTTTAAAGAATTTTTCAGGCAATAAATTATCTTTACAAAAACCCTCTACATAACCTTTTCATACTTTTTTAATATGTAGAAGAGAGAGAGAGATAATTTTAATGGATTTCTCTTTAAACAAGCCCAATTCTTGTATTATTTTAAAAAGGCACTGCATGAGTGAAAACTATTTTTATTTTTCCACAGCAAATGCACATATTTATTTTTGTAATTTTGTTTAAAGTCAATCAAATGTTTTAGTTCTTAATTGTGAAGACATGTTATAGTAGCATCAGGCGGCCGGTTGCATAAACTGCTTAGACTGGTCTTAAAAAATTAGTCATCTAATTTAGACTGGTCATAACTTTTTACAGTCAGGTACACAAAAATACAGATTGGTCTAATTTGAATCCAAAAAAGTAAAACTGATTACCTGCTAGTTAGTCAACCCACTTCTTTACGGTGACTTATGCAGCTGGCCCCAGGACTTTCAAAATACACTATTTGTCTAGAAACTGGTGATTACACTGGCTGAGAATTTTAAGGCAAGACACTACAGGAAACATCATTGCTTTTTCATGCTTTTTCATACTTTTTCATATCTTGCTTCCATAACTTTCAGACTAAATATCAAAATTTAAGTATTTGTTTTATTATTGTTTTATTTGTGTCTGTAGATTTTAATTGCAATACATATCTTTTTAAGGTGTTTTTTTTTTACCGTAAATCTCCTCTTCAGTAGCAATTACACCAAACTTTTTCCACAGAATTTTTTATTTATTTATTTTATACAGAAGGGTTTGCTCATATATGGCGATTTTTGTTGTTGTTGTTGTTTGTTTTTTGTTTTTTGTTCTTGACAATATTTTCAAATAAACAGAGATATCCAAAGGCCTATATTGACAAAATAAATCAATAATTTTAAACCTGGCTTTTTGCAGATTTCTGTTCAAAACATTTATGCATAATGACTTAATATATAATTATATAATGTCTCATTTGCATATTTAAATATAGCATTTCAGAAAAATTGTAACAGAAACAATCGCACTAATGTTCTGTGAATAATCAACATGGGGTATGCTGATATCTGTAAAAATCATTACCCTATTGACCTGTGGTGTCTATTAAGAATTTTAAATCTACAGATAAATCAAATGCACCGAAATGATTTGTTTTCTTGTTATTTAAAAGATGGATTTCATAGGTCAAGATACAAAGATGCAATAAAACAACACGTACATACATACATACATACATACATACACATATATATACATATATACACACATATATATATATATATATATATATATATATATATATATATATATATATACAACTACAAATCCCAAAAATGACAAAAGCTATTGTTTCAAATTTCAATTTGATATTTCCAATTGTCATGTGTCAGTCTGATGATGGTTATTACCTACAGGTGGATTAAATAACGCCAATTATTAAAGATCCGCTCTGAATTTTTCAAAAGCGAATTCAAAGAATTGCACACAACACTGTCAGCGTGTCTGATTCGCTTATAATTATTAACCTATATTTTGACAAACGAAGGTGTCTTCATATAACTAATTCTTGAGCTTGTTCTCAGCTGAGCTGTATGTAACAGTTTTAGCTACACTTCTGCTTGTTAAACACTGATAAAGTGCAGTAACACTTACCGGCAGCAGTCTGTGCTGCGGAGATGTCCAAGACTTGACTTTCCACACACGGCAGGTTTAGTCTGCAGTCGTTTGGGCAGGTATCGAAACTGCTCAGGTACACGAAGGTGATCCAATTTTTCATCTAAATGTCGCCGTTTTCAGCACTTACTTTCCTCTTATTTGAGTGAGAATCAAGCGACAACATATCAAATTGTCCTATGAATGTCGCGTTCCTGACAGGGTTTTTGTTTTTAGTTGAACTTTCAGAACATTTAGTAATAAACACATTATTCTGCTAATTTACATATTTATAGCTACTCGAAGGCATTTGAGTGCAGGCTTAATAACATTTAAATAACTAACATATACTATTTTCGACGAAGCAAGATGATTTACAAGACCAACGGGGTTTTTTTAAACCAATGTACATGCACGTGCATGTTCAGCAGATGGATACTGCACGCGCCACACTCAACAACAATAGCCTACTAGAATTCACTTGTACATAAATATGTAGTAAACATCACAGTTGAAAAAAAGTTGTGACAGCTTCACAATTAAAAGAATATTTACAGTAGTTTAAACGTGTCTCTTTATTGACTTATGCATTTGAAAAAGTTATGAATAGGCCTATATTGTGGAAAGTTGGCAACAACTGAAAATATTGACTATGAAGTCACTGATTTCACATCTCACACTGTTCTGCAAGCTTTTTACTGTTAAAAATAAAACAAACTTGAAGCTGTCAAATCAAGTTTTCATTCTGTTCCACAAGGTGGCAGCAATAGCTCACATTTGCGCTTCAGTGTTTTTTTTAATAGTTGTACATTCATTCTTATACTTAACATGAAAAACTTTGTCTCACTCATATCAGTTGAGTTATCAGATTTTTTTATTGCGTGGTATATTTTTATTCTAATGTAGCTAAAATTGTGTCTTTGTTATTTTATCTCACTGCCAGTATGTCTGTCATGGTCTGTGTACGAGTGTCACTCTTAAAAAAAATAACCATTTAAAAGATAAAATATCATTAAAACTGTAAAAAAAAAAAAAAAAAAAAAAAAAGACTGGGTGGCTAGTGTGGGCATATTGTGTCCAGTAGACCCTCCCTCTCTATTGTTTCTCAGTAGGTAAGCATTGTTCAGAGTTGGGGCCAGCGAGACTTCCTCTGTGCAAGGTTCAGTTTCCTTTTTGTGTCTTCCTCTTTTTCTCTTCTCACCCATGCAGCTTTGGCTCTATTTTTGCATTGTACCAGTACAAGTTCAGGATAATTGCACTATGTGTTTTGCCCCCTGGGTAAACAGGGCTTGATGCATTAAACATGTGCACATTGATCCGGTATAATCTGCCTGCGTGCCAGCATCCGCTACTGATCAGAACCCAATGTGTTACACTCTCCCGTGGCCCTCTTATTCTCTGTTTTCAACACGCTCAATGAACTCTTATTGGCATATGACTTCTTTGCTGTTCCCAGTGTGTGTGTCAGTTGTGCTTAGGTCACTAGAAGCGCATTTAATGCAACATCCACCCAGTAGTACAGGCTTAATGTAAAAGAAGCGTATAGGCCATATATACCATATAACTTCAAAAGGAAAACTTTTAAAACAGATGTGAAAAGAATTACGCCTACATAGTCGTTAATCATGTATGCATGCACTTGCTGAAGCGCCCACACACGCTAGCATTCGCCTCCTTCAAATAGGCCCATGTGTGGACTAACTAACAGTTTATATTTAAGTTTTCTCAGAATTGCAAGATGCAAACTCACAACTGCAAGAAAAAAGTCAGAGCTGTGGGATATAAACTCAGTTTTTATTGCAATTCTGAGTTTGTGTCTCACAATTGTTTTGTTTTTTCTGCCGCAGTATAAAAAATAAAGACAATTCTTACTTTTTTTTAGCAGTTGTGAAATTTTGAACTGTCAATTCTCACAATTCTGACTTCATATCTTGCGATTCTGAGGGGGGTGGGGGGGGGTTCAGCTGTGAGAAAAAAGTCTGTCTTTTTTTTACCCTTTGACAAGTTTCCTCCAAGCTTGCATGGGTCAGCTAAATTAATAGAAAAAGATGAAGCAACAACACACACAATGCTGCTATATTGATTCTTGTTGTGAACTGGCATCTTTGTGTGTTCGTGAGCATCTGCTTTGAAGTCCCATAGGAAATCTCCATTTATCTGCACTCTGATAAATTAATGTTCACTGCATATGACAGCCAGGTGCTGTTTCAGTTTGCATGATTGCTTACAGAAACATTTGCATACGTTATTACTGCCTACATAGGCAGTCACACATCCTCAAAAGTGACTGATTTGAAATGTATGTAGTTAGTGTTTCTGAATTAGGAACAGTTTGATGTTGGCATGTTGAGCTAGCAACACATGGTGCGTTTAAGGGATAGCTAGTTCACCCAAAAATGAAAATTTAAATGATGACAAAATTTTTATTTTTGGATGAACTATCCCTTTAAGTCATGTTAAAAAGATTGTATTTACAACCTGAGCACACATGGACAGCACAAATTTGGAATTACAATCTTTATAGATTTCTTTAAATCCTGAGTTCCCAAGATGGGGGCATGTCAGTGAGAAAACAGGCAGATGTGATGGATCTGTGATGGAACTACAGATGTGATCTGTAGTTGAAATTTGTATATTTTTCCTTTACAATAAAATGAACCTTGTTGCTAGTACAAAATATGATAGTTTTGTACAATTACAAAAGAATGTATAGTGATTGAGTTTACAGTGACTCCGTTATTAAAAACATATAGCAAAAACTCACTTGATGCACATTCTTTGTGCATAACTTGGTAGAAGTAGAGTTTAAAAAAAATCTTACTGTGTTTTTTGTAATTAACCAAAAGAAGTGATTTTTGATTTTTTGAAGTGATTTTAATGCATCTGACACCGTAAGGATGACATTACAGTTCATAAATATATGAACTTCCCAGGAGGACTTGAAGTCACAGACAGTTCCTAGGCAGTGCACACATATTCATGAACATTTTTAATTATACCGTTTTATTTATATACTTTTCAATATTTTATAAATACTTTTTAGTTCTGAATTAAATGTGTACGCAGCCAAGTCAAGGGTCTTTAAATTGTCTGGGCTGTTTTACTTTTATGCATAAATGTTTTTGTGTGATGCCGTGCAAAAGTGACAGTATTTTTTATCACATTTTTATTTTAAAACTTGTATTTTTCAGACTTGTCTGACTTTGAAGTAGGAGCTTTCCAGGAAATCTTTAAGACAGCATCAGAGTGAAAGGCTCCATCTGAAATCGCATATTCTCTGAAGGTACTTCTTTTAAATAAGTACTGCACGACTATTAAAAAAGGATGTTCTGTATACAATGAATGTAATCCAGACATACTACATTCATCACATTGCCATTGTCATGTGTATAGTAAAGTGTCCATGATTACTGAGAATTCGTACATCTCTTTTCATACTGTTTTTTACCTTGTAAATGCATATTTGGATGCAGCCAACATTTTTACCAACAAAACTATGATGTAAATCACTTAGAAGGTAAAAATTACAGTTTACCACTATTTACAATGTAGGTATTTGGAAGAGAAATATATCTAGTTGTGTGTCCGATAATTTCATACATCCACATCCATCCGTTAGCTGGATGGCCAAGGAATGAAAACTGCTCATTAAAGTAAAGTTGTGTCTTTTAGCTTTGTTAATGCAGACCGTTAGGATTCATTGTTCTCTAGAGACAAAGGTACTTATCTCTATCAGGGGCAGCCTTTGTGAGCTCCTCCGGATGCTGGGGGTGGGTGAACATTAAGCACACAGGGTCAGGAGGGGGACCCTGCCCAACTTATATAGTCTATTCAGTGAGCAGCTCGAGCAGTCAGACAACAATATGGAGTCTGAGCACAGGCTAATGTACCATCCTAGTACATGGAGATGTGATATTTGATGTAATACAACCATTAAAACTGTAATCAAATATTTAACCATGCATTGGTGGAAGAAAATAGATGCCGTAAAAGAACATTTTTTTTTCTTCTATAAATGTAGGCGTTGAGTGAGCCTCTGTTTGCTGAGCTGTGCTTAATGACTACACATTTTTCATCTGTGCAGTAGGGTTATGGGTTTATCTCATTTTAAAAATTGATTTTCTTTGAGGAGGCCTCCAGAGCAAGTGGCTTTTTGCAGCAATATGAAAAGTGGACAGTGGTGTCTTGCTTCTGGCAAGTGTCTTATAATACAATTGTTGAACTTTTTATAGAAAACCAGGAAGACAGAGATTACATTGCTATGTATTAATAACACATGGCCTTTTGAAACAACAATGTTTTTGCCCACAGTCAGAATGTGATGTCATTACATCAAGGGGATGTACTTTTCAATGTTTTGTGTAGATTATGTACTACTTGAACCCAAAACCCTCAATCTGACTTTCACGCTCTCAGGTTGTTCCAAACCTTTTTGGCTTTCTTTTTTCTATAGAACACACACATAAAACGATATTTTGAATAATGTTGCAGTCCAGACTACACTTGGAACCCTGACTTTCAATGTATGAGAAAATGAGATTTTATTCAAAATTCTTAAAATTCTTAAAATCTTAAAAAAAAATTTAACTGTAGTCTTCCTCATAATAATTTCCTGAACACTATAGTTTATCGTGGACTGTTGATGATCAACAAAACAGCTAGTTAGCCTAAATGTTCCCCAAATCTCAGTAAAGCTCTGCACTTCACCTTAAAACATTCTGATTTCAAAAACATTACCCCTGCTCTCATGAGATGCACAGTACTGATCTGGAGCAAAAGTTAAATGGTAAAAAAAAATAGTAGAATGTGCGTGTGTGCATACTGTATGAAAGGTCAAACTGCCATTCAGACTCACTGGTTCCATTCAATTGGACAAAGTTGGGATTTCAATCAGGAAATTATGTTTCCTTGGGATGGGACAATTCTGATTGTTTCTAAATTTAGTGAATTCATATCCCAGAATATACTCTCTCCCAGGAGGAACATTGAGAATGGATTATTATTGGCTATCTCTGATTGGCATCAGAGATAAGCCGTTCCATTGACAAAAAGCTGAAGTGTGGCAAAAGTCAACTCAAAAGCATGACATGCTAATGTTTGTGGGCTGAAGTTTGATGTAACATTTTGTTATGATTGTCACAGATAGAGTTTCTTTACATGGTTAGGGTATTTAACACACTGTCTAAATAAAAAAAATAAAGTTTATAATTCATGTGTATGTATTTAAGTTTCTAATTTATCAAAACAATATTAATTTATTTAAAGTGTATACATTTTATTAAAATATTATTGTTATTAAATATTCAAATTTCTAACTCTTGTATAAATTCTATTTCTAATCCTTGTGTAATTGTACATGCAGGTTTTTATTCCCTAATTGATACACTACATGGAATCTACTTTCAAAAAAGTCAAAATATTGAGTAAAGCGCCTTTAAAGTTGTCATTAAAGTCATTAGCAATGCATATTCAAAAAATAAGTTTTGTTATATTTACAGTAGGAAATTTACAAAATATCTTCATGGAATATGATCTTTACTTACTCCTAATGATTTTGGGCATAAAAGACAAATCGATAATTTTGACCCATACAATGTATTTTTGGCTATTGCTTCAGATATACCGGTGCTACTTATGACTGGTTTTGTGGTCCAGGGTCACAGATAATTAAAAGAAATGTTGATAATTTATTAAAAAACTACTATATTTAAGTTACAATTAAAACTGTATTTTTAAATGTATAAAATGTATTTTAAATAAATATTACATTTTAAATATTACAGTATTTAAGCATTTTCTTACTAATTTTCTTACTTATGCATGTAGTTTGTATGACCCAATGTTAAATAAGACAACAAGAAATAATTGCACATAACTATTTATGCACTTCCAAGAAAGCTCATTTAAAAATTCTGAGAAAAAAATAAATGTTGGTAATGGTATATTCCAGTGTGCATGTGTGCATATGTATTCACTGTATGTGTGTTTTTCATCTGTGAAGGATCCTTAATTCTTTGATGGTTGCCTGCTGTATGATGCTTGCTCTCTGCTCTCTAACAATCTGCTCAGCGAGCTGTGACCAGATATTGTGCATCTGAATCCTACACTAGACTACTGATGCAGCGGGAGAGGGGAGGAGAGAGAGAGAGGGAGGGAGAGAGAGTGTGCGACCAAAAACGATTTCTCTCCCACACGCACAGAGAGACAGATCTCGCTCTCCTGCAGTGGAGTGCTGGTGGCTCTTCTGGATTCTCTGTTTGCTCTCTTCCACCGGGAGAAAGGTAAGTTTCTCCTTCTGTCCTTCATCGCTCCAGAAATGTTTCATTGTAGAAGCTACAGCCTCACTGCAGATGCCTGAATCTCTTGATTTAGGTATACTGTATGTATGTGACAATCTCAGTAAGGTCCATAAACATCTGTATTTGATTGATAACCACGGCTCGTGCTCTTGATTGTGATAAACGGATGGATGTGTACCTTCTCAGACCTCTTCACACATTCACATATGTGCAGTGTGGGAAAAGCTCTGTGTTTCAGACGCATTCTGCTCCTCTGGTAACCATGGCGAAGGCAGCCGGCGTAGCAGCCTGTGCGTTTTGAGATAATCAGGTGATCTGGATGCTTTAAAAGAAAAGACATTATCGTGACAGGTCATTTATCATGTTTTCACAGGCAAGTGTAATTGACTTCTTCTGAGCAACAGCACTGTGCGTGTGCCAAGACAGAAAATGGTGAAAAACATTTGCAACATTTTGAAATTACAGTGAAATTGGTAAAAAAAATCATGAATGTCAACAGGTTCTTTGACATCTTTAAAAACATCTTAAAGAATTTGACTGATGGACATATCAGATATCAAGTTTATGAGTATTTAGAGTGTGTATACTGATACTGCTAGCAGGGGATTCAATGAAACACCCAGCATTGATGGTTGATGGCTGGGAGCAAACAACTATAATCAGGACATATAATTCATCAATTTCCATGCACATACAGGCTAAACATAAATGGATTGCCTGCAACATGATAACATACTGTTAATGAACATTGTGGCAACTGACAACCATGAGGACGCAGAGAGCCATTGATGTGGAAAATTATTGTGTACATGGAGTCAACAGTATTGAGCCCAGTGTTTCACAGTGTGAGGGAATGGGGGGAGAAACATTGTGTAAAACAACAACACATTCAACGCTCCATCAAACCAATCGATTGAGGTGATTTAGGGGGTTCTGTAAAACTGGACATTGCCCTAGGGTTGATGTTATTGTGTCCAGTTGACTACTGTGCATGTTACAGTTTAATGAATGCTCCATATGACACCAAAACTACTAATTTTCATAAAATGAAGTATTTTTATGTGAATTAATAATAATGTAGATAAATGTATCTAATAAACCTAGCATACAACTACTGATGGTTGTTGGTGGTTGTTGGTGTGGTTTTATTGACATTGCAATGTTTTTCAACCACAGTACACAAATGTTAGCAAAAACATCTTTAAAAATATCTCTAAAACATGCTAATTAATTCTTTGTAGCCTAGGATTAAGTCTGATTTCTAGTTCTGTGTTTTTTGGTGAACCACTCTAAATATTCTTTGTTTAGGACTAAGCTGTGTTTGGATGTTGATACACCAGACCATTATTGCTCTGGTTCATGGTTGGGTTAATTTGAGGTTAAGATTAGTCTAATGGCTTTCGGTGTCTCTAAAAACCTTTAGACTGTGTTTAAAAGAAAACTCCCGTGATTTTTATGGCTGCAGGTCATAAATATCCCCTCCCCCATCTTGTCTATAGGATAAGAACCTTGAAAGGCTTGGTGAATAAATCATTTGATTTCATAAAGGCGTGAACCAATGATTCCCACAGCCGTCATGCATGTCTAGAGGCCTGTTAAAATAATTGATATCATGATGGGTCATTCCGTCACCACTTAAAGAGGGTCCTCAGCGCTATACCTACTTTAGGCAAGGCAAGTCAAGTTTATTTATATAGCACATTTCATACACAGTGGTAATTCAAAGTGCTTTACATAAAAGAAAGTGAAATAGACATTAAAAATCAATAAAAACAAGGAATTTTAAAATGATATAGAAATTGATTTAAAATAAATTTAAAGAAAATGATTATACTTAAAATTCATTGCAGTCAGTTCGGACATATAGCACAGTGCACATTCAACAAATGCACAGTTAAACAGATGAGTTTTGAGTCTTGATTTAAATGTGGCTAATGTTTTAGCACATCTGATCTCTTCTGGAAGCTGGTTCCAACTGCGGGCCGCATAATAGCTAAAAGCAGACTCCCCTTGTTTTGTGTGAACCCTTGGTATTTCTAACTGACTCGATCCTAATGATCTGAGTGGTCTGTTCGGTTTATATTCAGTGAGCATATCAGCAATATATTTAGGTCCTGGGCCATTGAGTGACTTATAAACAAGTAAAAGTACTTTTAAAATCAAATCACTGGAAGCCAGTGTAAGGAGCTGAGGACTGGTGTGATATGCTCAGATTTTCTGCTTCTAGTCAGAATCCTGGCAGCAGCATTCTGGATGAGCTGCAGTTGTCTAATGGTCTTCTTGGGAAGGCCGGTGAGGAGACCATTACAGTAATCCACCCTGCTGGTGATAAAGGCATGAACAAGTTTCTCCAAGTCTTGACTGGAAACAAAACATCTAATTCTTGCAATGTTTTTGAGATGATAGTATGCTGATTTAGTTACTGCTTTGACATGACTACTGAAACTAAGGTCTGTCTCCAGAATCACCCCAAGATTTCTGACTTGATTTTTAGTTGTTTGACCCCTAGAGTCAAGGTATGCATTCACCTTGAGAACTTCATCTTTGTTTCCAAATGCAATGACTTCAGTTTTCTCCTTGTTTAACTGAAGAAAGTTCTGGCACATCCAACTGTTAATTTCATCAATGCATTGGCAGAGGGAGTCAATGGGGCTGTAGTCATTTGGAGATAAGGCTAGGTAAATCTGGGTATCATCAGCATAGCTGTGATAGGCAATTTGGTTCTTCCTCATTATCTGACTTAGTAGGAGCATATACAGGCTAAACAAGAGCGGTGCAAGAATTGAGCCTTGTGGGACTCCACATGTCATGGCCGTCCACTTAGACTTATGCTCTCCTATACTCACATAATAACCTCTCCCTTCTAAGTATGACCTGAACCATTTGAGTGCCATCCCAGAAAGCCCGACCCAGTTTTCCAGTCTCTCTAGAAGTATGTTATAATCAACAGTGTCAAACGCAGCACTAAGATCTAGTAGTACCAGCACTGATATTTTGCCAGAATCAGAATTGAAGCGAATATCATTTATTATCTTAATGAGTGCTGTCTCTGTGCTGTGATGTGATTTAAACACATATATTTGAGAGAAGGACATTTTGACCCTAATTCTGATCTTACAACCTTGTCTCAGTTCCCTGATGAGTTCATTCAGGTCCTCTCTCATATGATTAAGTGGAATCACTTTTTTGCCTCTCATTGGTTAAGTAATGCGTTGGATCAAAAATTCAGTTTTGAAAAGATGGTGATGGCTGTGGTTCTCAACTGGTGGGTCCAGACAAGGTTGTGGGCAGCTAGA
The DNA here is from genome assembly GCF_936440315.1 of Barbus barbus. Classification (NCBI taxonomy): domain Eukaryota; kingdom Metazoa; phylum Chordata; class Actinopteri; order Cypriniformes; family Cyprinidae; genus Barbus; species Barbus barbus. The sequence goes on from NC_136717.1 coordinate 14,132,938, forward strand.
AAAAAAAAACAATGCTGAAAGACATTATAAAATTACAATTGTATATAGGTATGAAAGCAAAATGACTAATCCTACAAGCATTTAAAAGAGAGAGGAAAATCTTTCCATATCCAAAGGTTTCCAGCTTTGGTGAGCATAAAAGTCATCTTTAAAAAAAAAAAAATCTTACTGACCCCAGACTTTTGAATGGCAGTGTCCACAAAATACACCACTTTTTAATCTCTTTACATAACTTTATGTAATGTGTTTGTGTCTGTAAATTTGCTGTTTTCACAGCAGCTATTAAACTTCTTTGAATGAATCAGTCAGATGCATATTAACTTTTAACCAATAATCCATAAATGATCACAAATGTCATGGCTGATTCTTCTCACGAAGTCAAATCTGTTGCACATCCAACTGCAATCTGTATTTTGACAAATAAAATTAATCTGTCGCTTAGTGAAAGAAATGAAGCAGATGCCAACATAAACAGGCTGCTGAAAGTATAAAACCATATTTCAAAATAGATTTTGTATGATCGTTGGACCTCTACTGGATAACTAATGCAAAATCTGGATCTTGAAACAAAACCATTTGAGAACCACTGAATTAGAGTAAAAATGACAATTGTGACAGTTTGGATGATTATGAGTGTAAGAATTAAGTTTTAATGGGGGGATTGTTACAGACGCTCTATGGTGAAGGATCACTTCCCAAATATAAAAAAAAAATGCAACAAGGGAGGGATTTCAGGCGAGGTATAGATGTGTGATGTTAAATCAGGAGAAGCTCTTGAGCACTGGCTTTTTCCCTTTTTATGCTTGAGTGATTACATCCTGCTCTGGAAGGCCCTTTCTTTGCCACGCACGGTAGAACAAAATGACAATGAAAGAGGGAATGGAGAGAGAGAGAAATGTATAGAGACAGGGAAAGAAGAAAAGAGGGGGTCTAACAGTAAAGCTCAGTGCTATACAGTCATTTATGTTTCCTGTTTGGCACCGACTCTGACACATGCACACAGCAGCGTTTGTGATGCTTTTTAACAAGCTCCTGTGGGGTCTGATTTACTGAGGCATTTAGCACAGACAAAACTGTTCTTAAAACATTTCAGAAGGTGTGTAAGAAAAACGCAGGGACTGGGAAAGCAAAGTATCTAGCATCTGATAAATATTCTGATTAATCTGGCCTGTAATAATGCGGTCTTTAATAGCGAGGTAATAACATTGGTAATAGTAAGAAATGTTTCTTGAGCACCAAATCAGCATACTAGAGTGATTTCTGAAGGATCATGCAAAAACTCTGGAGTAATGGCTACTGAAAATTCATCACAAGAATAAATAACATTTTAAAATACAGTCAAATATACAAGCTAGTTAAAATTGTAATAATTTTGTAATAATGTTTTGCTGTATTTTTAATCAAATAAATGCAGCTTTGAAGAGACTTCAAAACATCTTTAGATTGTGGCCGATGTTTGGATTTTCTCACAAAGACAAATCTGAGATCCATAAATCTTTTTTAAACCCATTTGTCCAGAGCCAGTTAGTTGGTTTAATCTAGTAAGCAAACCTCATTAAACTGTGAGGTCTTTAAAAAGACTCTTGAGGGAGGCCATTTCTGCGATACAGATGGCATTGAGAGACGGATGAGACACAATGGGGTTACAGAAAGAAATGAAATAAAAGAATTTCAAAATACTTATCCCACTATTTACTGACCAAAAACAACTGATGTTATTCCCAGTGGGAGAGTAGAGAGTTTCTTGCAGTTTCGAGAACAAATCAATTTCGTGAGGGGGAGAGAAAGTGAGCGAGAGAGAGAGAGAGAGAGAGAGAGAGAGAGAGAGAGAGCGAGAAAGAGGGATGCGGGGGTGGCGAAGAAAGAAAAAAAGAGTCCAAGTCTCACTCTGAGACAAATTCCATCAAATTCAACTCCTCTCACTGAGGCTACAGGCCATCAACTTTATACTCCAAAATTAGCCCACAGCTCCACAAAGAAACCGGGCCTCTATACGTCCTACTACACCACCCCCATATATACATACACCGCCACAAAGCGACCTCTAGTCTCCCATTAGTATTCTTCAAGAGCCCTGCTCCAATAATTGCTCTGTCAATGGAGAGTTGAGGCCACAAGAAGATGCGAGTTTGGTATAAACTCAGAGCATTAAACTTAAACGGGTCCTCATACAGGTGTAAATGGCAAAAGATCTATAATATAACTTACTTGAAGTGAACTGACAAGATATCAATGCTTTTTGCATCTCTAGGTTATTTGCAGCAGAAGCCTGGTGCATCTGGTGGGCGTTCCTCGATAATTCAGACACCATGTGAGCAGTGGCCCGTGACGACATTAGAGGGACAGAATGCTTCTTCTGCGTGGGACTCTTGTGGTCTTCTCTCTCTTCAGCTCTGTCAGTGGGTTTTTCAGCGAGTATGGGCCAAAGCCAATGACCCAGACCAAGGCAGGCTCCAAAGGATGGGGCATGCCCAACTTTAAAACATTGAAATCTAACCTTCCATTTTTTGGTTTTGGATCAAATTTTTTATTCGGTGACACAAAAGGGTCTGCTACGACAAAGGTGAGCACAACTTTCCCGGAAGCAACCACGCAAGACTATATTCTGTCTTCGAAGAACTTGAGCCCAAAATACCAGCCGACCACAACCTCGTTTGAGGAACTTCAAAGCAGCACTGTCCAGATAGGTGCCCTTCTGCCTTTAAAATCAACTAAACTGCCGATAATTGACTTACTCAGGAACAAACCACAAATAGATACACCAGAACCTCCTAATCAAAGCTATGATCTTGATCTCTGGCCCCCCAATAATGGCCAAAGCACAGCGAAAACCCCACAAACGACGATATCTAAACCAGAAACACAAACATACACTGTATCCACGGCTCAGAGTACCAGCACCACACACACTACAACATTGAGACCGATTATGGTAACCATGAACCCTTACACTGAACAAACTGTCCCCACAGACACTCAGTCAACAATGTCAGACATAACGACACAAACATACACTGTATCCACTGCTCAGAATACTAGCATCATGCAAACTACAGCACTGAGACTGATGACGGAAACCATGAACCCTTACAGTGACCAAACCGTACCCATAGACACTCAGGCAACAACGTCACAACTAACGATACCTTTGTTTCAAACCACACATTTTATCACACCAGCAGAACCAGAAGTATCCACCGAACCTTTGACCACTATCAGCACTGGACAAAACACATTGAGGACAACAAACTTGCCCTCGAAACCAGAATGGACACCTTTTAAAACCACTGACAAGGCTCTGGATGAATTTATATGGATAGAGCAGACCACAGGCTCATCAGAATGGGGAAGAGTGCAAAGTGTTGGCTCAGATCCTACTCCCTCCCTGCCAGCAGGAGGTAAGTCAACCCCTCCCTGTCTTTTCATTTCCAACCCAAGCATATGATCTAAGATAACCAAAAATTGACACAATTCGACCCCTCCTTAGCTGGCATGGGTATATTAAATTTGTTCTTTTGTTATACCTTTATTTAAGGTGAAAATGCGTGTTTAATGAATTTCAGAGCCTTATTGATTACCAGTCAAGGGTTAGCAGTGGAATCAATGAGGCTGATGAATTGATTAATAGCTTCAGAGTCCCTAAAATATGCAAACTGTTGTCAATAATTAGTGAAAAGAATGAGTTTCATTTGATAGTAAGAGGAGGAACCGCCCCATGATGGCTGATGTCTGTTTATGTAGTTCGTCTGTGAGCTTTGTTCCTGGCAAGGAAACATAGTTTATATTTAGAATATCATAATACTCGTACTACTACAGTTTGTCAAGACAAATTTGATTTTGTGTGAAAAAAGATTACTATATAGTGCAAATAAATCTCATTCTCATAACCATAATGCAGAAAAAATATTTAATTTACAAAGTAAATTTGTAAAGTACAGTTCCTACTAAATATAATAGAGGATTGTTTTACTGAATTTAATTTATGCAGATTTTAATAAAAAGACAATCGTTGTTACAGTAATGAAAATTAGATTTGTATTGTGCATTACAGTAATGACAATTTAAGGGGAAAAAATGTCTAATTGTCATAAAAATAATAATGATAATTTAAACTAAAACTAAATAAATCTACATTGTACAATATGTACAGTATGCACATGATAGGTATGGAGTACCAGTAAGTTACCTGCTACATTTACTGTATACTGCATCCAATAATTCTCCACTTGATCAACTACAAGTACTGTAATATTAGCTGTCATCTTATTCTTGGCTTATGTGCACGGTCTGCTTAATATTTTTATAGAACACTGCTTTAACAATCCAAATGTAGTTATTTACATATTTATGTCTGACCAAACCTAAAGTTATGAAGTCAGCAATGACAACAATGTACTGTAGTATACTACTCTTTTAAATGTTTATTATTTGAAATATTTATTATTATAATGAGCATTATTTCCATTACGAACACTGGCATAATTTAAAGTCAAATTTGGTCTGTATAATCCACTGGAGGGTCACCTTTTTGCAAAGGCTTGCAATATTTTGAACCAAGGCCAGCACTGACTATACTTTAGTCATTAAAAAGAAGATCTAGACCTAAGCTCATGATACGATCCAGACGAATCAATACAGACCTCCTTGAAGTGATCATAAACTAAGACTCTCCAGATATCTGTGAAAAAAGTGTGCCAGACACCTAGATATGGTGTATGTGAGGTGGCCAAGCATGCTAACCAGTATTGACATGGCTCTGTTTGATATCTAGAGCTAAGGGAGCGGTAAGACAGGTGTGTATGTGTACAGTAAGCACGGGATTTGCACTGGAGAAGCAGCCAGTTGGGTGGTATGTGATCAGTATGCCAATGGCAGAGTCAGCAGAGCCAGTGAATCCTCAGGGACGATGTTTTTCCGCACTGCCTGTTCATGGATGCTGAGCATGCCTCTCTCAACATTTAGTCTCCTTTTCTCAATTTGCTCTATCCATCCTCTCTCGCAGTAATAGGCCTCTCCTGACGTTTACTGGGCATCTCTCTTTTTTTCCAGCAATAAGTCTCATTTAGCCCTTCAGTCTTATGTTTTCTTTCAACCTCTCCTGGCTCCCAGAGACGTGTTTTTCCATGTCCTTCTCTTTTCCTTTCCTTTCGAACTCATAGAATCTTTTTTTAGATGATGGAGAAAGGAAATGCATCGAAAGAGATATTTTCAGAAAGAGATATGGGGAGTCAGAATATTATCTTTTGTGTTCCACAGAAAAAAAGAAACCCATGTCTGATAGATACAGGTCTGGAACGACATGAGGTTGAGTAAATGACAGAATTATTAGAATTTTTGGGTGAACTATTCCTTTAAGAACAAGATATATCTCTTAAAGGTGTAGTTCAGCCAAATATGAAAATTATATTATCATTCATGTTCCAAACCTGTATGAGTTTCTTTCCACTGTGGAACATCAAATAAGATATTTTAAAGAACGCTGGTAATCAAATAGTTGCTGGTCCTCATCGACTTCCATAGTATTTTTTTCCAACATACTTCAAAATATATATACATATATATATATTTATATTCCACAGAAGAAATATTTTTTTAAGCCAATCAGTAAACATATGACAGATGCAAATGAGTCACATAAGTGATTCTACAACCCAATTTCCAAAAATTAACGACAATTTAGTATTGTGGCGCTATATAAACAGTGTCAATTTAGCAAATGATAGATCAAATAGGATTTTACATATGCTCCCTGCACCTCTAGAAGGCACTACAGAAACATTGCTCGTACGCTAAAGAGCATGTTACACTGCCTCTGCATTTGTGGGTACAGTATGTTGGTGTGGGTGTGTGAAACAGCAAATTATTGACTAATGTTTGGGTCACCTTGTCTTCTGGAGGTGCAGGCAGCCACAAATTGCTTATCCCCCACCTCAAAAACACGCCGGAGCTGAGAGCAAGGTCAATTACCACACTGTAACTGAGAGGAGGAAGGGAGACTGGGAAAGAGGAGAGCATTAAACAGGAAAGAAAGGAATGTGTGATAGACTGGAAAGGGAAATAAGCCTGAATCTCTCAGACACTGTCTGGGTCATATGCAGGGTTGCCAGGTCATGCTTTAAACAAAACTAGTCTAAAGGCCAATCAAAAATAACCTTATCCCAATCAAACCCCAAATATCCCACTTCAATTCTTAAAATACATGCTTTACAGTTACTGTTATGCATTATACAAAATAAAAATAACTGTATCATTAACACAGTCTGTTTTCATAAAGCCTCCCTACCAGTATCCCACTCATACAAAATCCATCATCTAGCACAGTTTTATCATTGATAGATAAAAATGGGTAAAATATTTCAATATAAATGTTTCAAATACAACTTATTCAATATGGCAAACCTTTATACTGCAAGAAAAAAAAATTAAATAGTGCATTTCTGTGGACTTGGAAACCCTGATCATATATCACACTAAAATCAAAAGAAAAATAAAATAAAATAAAACCTATAAAATACATATTTGTTTTAACACTCATATTGTGGAGAAATCTCATTCTTATTACTACAGTATTCCTAAAGTACAATTATTTAGTGAACTATATTTATGTGAATTAAAATAAACATTTTCCAGACAATCATAGAATTATAGTTATGAAAAATGAGTTTCTCATACGACATTGAGAATTAGGTTGGAAAACGTTTAATTGTAATGAAAATAATACAAAATCTTCACTTTGCAAATTCTATATTTATTTTCTTTAAGATGAAATACCACTGAATTCTAGGGTTGTTAATATGCTAGATCATAAACTAAACGGTTGTCAAGGTTACTGCTCTCAGGCTGGTTACAATGGGATTGTTGTCATGGCAACACTGCTGAAAAGTGCTATGTAGTATACTGTTGATGGTGTGTTTTGGGTAAACTGAGGACAGAGGCATGTGCAGGCTGTCACTAGAACATACACACACTCACAAACAATACACAAAGTATTTACCTCACTGTCATTTCGTAGAAGGTCAATCCTATGATTAGGCTCTCTCAATGCGTCTAGACTAACCAAATCATTACTGCCTGTGTGGAGATTATGTGTGACTTCACTGAATCCAAATAGAAGGAAATTTGGTAATGTTTTTTAGCCTAAAAATCCTTTTTAAATGAAATTCAGACTGACCTTTTTTATCTGAACATACTGCAATGTGTTCATAATCTCACACACTAACACACACACATTCAGCCCCATGAGGGAGATTAAATGATTTATGTCACACTGTGCAGGGGTCAAAATTACAAATTCTGATCTAATTCCCTCTTTATTAATGCTGACCAGGGAGAGAGGAGGAGGAGGGGTAGAAGAGAACAAGGCAGGAAGATGAAGGTAAAGAATGTTGCTTAGATGAATAACTAGCTCTGAGAGAACATTTCTCATCATCTAATGAGGGCTGGTGATCTGGGTGGTTCTGACGGAGAGTGATGGGGACGTTTGACGCTTCATTTGAACACAGCTGGTTTAATGGTCAGAATCAAGAGACAGCGAAGAGTAATTCAGTACAAGGCTAGTGTTGGGGGAATGCATAGATACATAGAAATAAATGGATATGTAGATGGATAGATGAATATAAAAATAAAATACAATTTTTCTTTTAAAAATTCATATTGCGAATCCAGGATTGCTTGTAGACTTGCACGATTTGGCCAAAATTGTGTGATATCAAAATGGCTATAATTAAAAATAATATCTAACTGTTGTTATTATTGTTGCTGTTATTGTTATAGACGCAAAAGAGAAAAAAATACTATTAAAATATATCACTATAAAATAAAATAAAACATCTAAACAACTATAAACTTATAATACTAATATTTATGGTTGGCTGAATTTCTTTTGCGTTGATAAAAAACCACAAGAAGCTCTTTTGTTAAAGGGATAGTTCACCCCAAAATTTAAATTTTGTTATGTCATTTCAAACCTGTATGAGTTTCTTTCTTAGAAGGATGGTAATCAAACAGTTGATGGTCCCCATTGACTTCCATAGTATTTATTTCCCTATAATGGAAGTCAATGGGGACCAACAACCATTTGATTCTTCAAAATTCTTCAAAATATCTTATTTTGTGTTCAACGTAAGAAAGAAACTTATACAGGTTTGGAAGAACATGAGGGTGAGTAATGACAAAATTTTCGTTTTTGGGTGAACTATTCCTTTAAGCACTTCTCATTACAAGTATGGGAAGTTTGTTGGATGGATGGATGGATGGATGGATGGATGGATGGATACAGTAGATATAGAGAAACAGATAAATATATAGATAGATTGATGGAAAGATATTGATGGATCAGATGTGGGTTGATGGATGGAGATGGATGAATATATAGATGATAGATAAATGGATATACAGTAGATGGATTAGATAGATATGTAAATATGTTAATATATGGATAAAGAGAGATATAGATGGATTAGACAGATGGAGGGATAGGCAGACAGAAAGACAGATCCATCTAGATTTTCTCTTACAGAGAATCATGGAATCAAGTGGTGGCCAAGTGATGCTTGATGGTTTAGCATGAGTGAACCACTGCCAAGAGAGGATGAGTAGAGCTGTGCACAATCACACACACACACACACACACTGTCCTTTTGTAGGCTCTCTGCTTGGTTTGGTGCAGAGCTCATTATTCATGCTAATGAGAGACAGTATCAGCACCAGAACGAAGATCTGCTGTGATCAGACTTGAAACGTGCATCCTGACAATATACAAAAAAGAACATCATAGGTCTTAAGCAGTTACCACAAGGAGTTAATGTAGACACACAAACAGTCTTCAAGTCACCCTAAAGGTTATGTTTGTGTCTAAGCAATGAAAGATTTTTACTCTCAGCCTAAAGTACACACAGGTCTGCACACTTATTTGGGCACATTGACGCTACACATCCATACACACGTATGCCCAAACATCTGCATAGTTAAACATTTGGGAACGTAAATATTCCCTAAAGAATAAAGTCTATTAAGTCTGTAAAGTCCGTAATTAATAAAGACAGTAACAAACACGGAAGCTTGATTTGTGGTGCTTAATAGGACAAGCTATTTGAGTTGGATCTCTGGGATGCATTGACCAGTGACCAGATATTAAACACTCTGGCCCCATTGTGTCAGGACTCTTTTCAGTCCTAGTAAGGTATGTGTGAGTTTTACACAGCCACACACAACCTGTTCGTAGCTTTTTCTCATAGGAAAGTTTAGCTTCGGATTAGTCCGATAATCCTGCTTCGTCACAAAGATAAGGTTTTCGTTTCTGATCCGTAATGAAGCTCAGTCGCTGTAGAGTGGGCTGCGCATATTCAAACAGGAAGGCAAGTTACTGTAATTAAACAATGAGATGCCAAATCCAGTGCCATTGAATCCTGGCCCGGAATACTGCAGAAATCTGTTTGACATAACTAGGTTAGAAAATGTTCCTGTTTCTCCATTCTTTTAGTCATAACTTTCATTCAGCACCACATTCTCAGACTTGTGTGCTCTGTTTTCCCAGCAGGCTTTCCATGGGAGAAAGGCGATAAGGAAACGGGGAGGAGTGCTGATCTGACAACACAAGAGCGACAGGATGAACTGACAACATCAGCTAGCGCGACGACTCTCAGGAACACAGGTAATTAAAACGGTCTGATGCAATACACGCCTTTATGTAATTACACCTGTGATAATTATACTCTGATTTTCATCTTGGGACATGAACCAGTTTTCAAAATGCAAGTATAATGGAGAAACTTTCGACCTGAGTAAACTACATTCTAGCCACCCAGACTAATTTGTTACAGGAATAGTTCACACAAAATGAAAAATTGTCATAGTTTACCCAACTTCATGTCATTCCAAACATGTATTTTATCACAAAAGTATCAGTCCACAAAAGTAAATGCCCACCTGAACACTTGAGCCAGCCAAATACAGGAAAGCAGACAAGTGCTCAAGTACAAAGACCGCAAGTGTGGGTATTGGAGCAGGCCCATTGAGTCTCAAGAACCAGAGCAGTTTAATTTGTGAATCTTTTCATTTGTGACTTCACTGGATCAGCCAATTAACCCAAAAGATCTGATTCAAAAGAACAATTCGTTCACAAATCTGACACTACTTAACTCATGAACTGCCATAAATAAAGTTATAATTTGGTCCTTCTCACACAAAACCAGCATATGACTTCAGAAGAGTTGGAATATAGTGCATATGGATGACATTTATGGTATGTTTTTGGACCATTTTTGGATATTCAAAGCTCTAATATATTGTATATAAAAAAGGTAAATTCTGTGAAATTTCTGGTTTTGGAGTTTGAATAAGTCCTATTTCTTTGGAGCAGCATGAGGATAGGTAGATTTTGTGTAAAATATCCCTTTAAGAATGTCATACCAGCTCTCCATTGGTTGAACAAACAGATAGTCCTGCCTCAAAACAAACATTATGGAGCCTGTGTAGCTGTGTCTGATTGGCTGGGATGTCCAAACAAAAAGATAAAGTTTTGATACATTTTTTAAAGGAATCAACCTTGAAATTGCTTACTTGTTTCTGAACATTATACTGGGTTAGGAGAAAGTATTTTAACATTACATAATACACACATCAGCTGGAAAGATGTTATATGTTTCCCAAACATAGTAACAAGTGAGCCAACTTGTCTTGTTTCCTTCATTGAAAAAATTTAAGTCAAACTCTTCCTCCTCCTCCACATGATTTGGAGGAAGATATCAGTTGGTATGGTATGGCCGAGTGCACCACGTCCAACCGTCTGTTACCTGCCAGTAATTGCTTCCAGAGGGAGGAGAAACGAGCACTTTTATCTCATATTTGGCACCTCCTACAAACAAGCCGACCACTAAAATGCCCAAGAGTTGAGTTACGTAACATGTCTCAGTAGATCAGATCTATCAACATATGGTGTTAAGTGTGCCATTTTACGTCACCTTCCCTGTTGATCATGAGGTACATCTTAGACCCAGCTTCTCTTCTGTGGCACCTAACCTACTTTCGTCCTGCTGCATTCAATGGGATAACCTAAATTCCATTAATAGATGGACAAAATGTGCCACAACGATCCAAGAACCAGGTTGCGAGAATATCTATGTGTTAATGGGCTGTCTCGTAAAGTAAACTGCATACAGAGATCCAACCCACAAAACTGCAGCTGCCGTATCTCAAATTCAAGATGCAAAAGGTTTCGAAATCTAGCACACACATTCACCTCACCCGAAAATTGAATGTCCTGTGGGAAGGAAGTCTTCATGTCTCCTTCATTTCTCCTTCACTGCCCTCTTCTTTAAGTCAGCATACCCAGGCCTCATCAATATGAATGGGATCATCCTACCCTGCTGTCCACTCATCAATTATTAGAGAGAGCAGAAATTGAAAGTGAGGCAGGATAGATGAAATCTGAATGAGTACTTGTAATGAAATCACTGCACTGTATTCCATAATTAAGCAGAGGGTGTTGTTATTATCGGATCAGGGAGTCATGTCCAAATTCCTAATCCTAAAATACTTGTTGCTAGTTCACATTCTGACAACCTGGAAAACTCTCAGAACCTCTTTAAACCTCCGTCTTGGGTGATTCGATCAGCATAGTTCAGCAGACATAGTTAATTGTTTGTTAATAGCCTATTAACATATTGGCTGTTTATTAGTACTTGTAAAACACATATTCTACATACAGTATGTGACCATATTCTACAACCCTAATCCTGCCCAATTTAACAACCACCTTACTAACTAATAAGTAGCAGATTAGGAGTTTATTGAGGCAAAAGTAGTAGTTAATGGCTTGTTTATAGCGAGAACTGGACCTTAAAATAAAATGTAACCATGAAATTAAAGCTATTTAATTGAGTGACAACATGTCTGAACAGACTTTGTGGGCAAAAATGTTTAACCCAAAATGTCTGTATAGACTCACCCAGGGTGGCACCATTAATAACTGACCCTACCTATCATTTGAAAGGAATATCCATTAACCCCATGTGGATCAGTGGAGTTGTTTGTCTTTGGTCTGCTTCCTGTCCCCCTCCTCTTAAACTTCCATCCAGTACCATTACAATGCATGGCCATAACAATAACATTATGGAAACCCCATGGGATTATGATGTTAATTCCTGCTATGTTTACATGTCTGTGTTCTCTAGAGGTATTTTGTTTTGATAGATGTGCACACAGTTTCACAAATAGAGTGTCATCCAGTGTGTGCAGGGATCAGGGTCATTGAGATTTGATTGATTCATGGATTGAAACATTGGCTCGCATCCAGAAACTAGTCATATTTTCCACACCCATGAGGGTGGAGGGCACAAGCAAGCAAAAGGAAATGAAGAGGGAGGACGTGTGAAGCTCCTGCCACAACAATCCCTCTTATCAGTGCCCGGCCTTCTCGCCACCCTCTTCCTGTGTCTGCCTACCATACACTTTCTCATATCTCATGTCAGAGTGACACTCTGCTCACAGCCTTTAGTTAATCAAACACTAATTATTCTCATCAAGACAGCTGAACACTTTCTAAAGCTGGATATCATGCCATCTAGAGCTCATTTGACTTATTGGTATTTGATAGCATCTAGAAAGCAAGAGATTACCCTGCTGAGTCCAGCATTAATTTCCATGCTGGTATAAACTGGTTTCTTCTAGCTGGTATGCTGATCTTTTAAACAGGGCATTTGTGACAGAATTTTTTACATTTTTGCGTATTGTTCTTGTTCAGTCTTTACTGACCATCTTTAATTGGTCTTGTTCGGTCTTTAATAATTCTGAAGCAGTTTTGTGTGGTATAAATATGAGGAATTCTTATCTCAACAAGCACAAAAAATATCCATTTAGCCAGTCAACAAAAATATCTCCTATTTCCTAAATCAGGAATCTTATTTTTAAGATTTTAAACACAAGTTGTACATTCTTGTGCAAACACTGGATTGGACTGAGTTGAAATAACTGTTATGTAATTCATTCCTGCAGTGGCGAAGATGAATTTTCAGCTTCCATTACTCCAGTCTTCAATGTCACATGATCCTTCAAAAATCATTCATTTGCTGATTTAGTGCTCAAGAAACATTTATTATTATAGTTACGTTTAAAACTTGTTTTTGGGGAAACCTTTGTGTAACTACTTTGTGAAACTCTAAATGAACAGTCTTTACTGTCACTTTTGATCAACATAATGCCTCCTTTCTGTCAAACTTTAGTGTATTTCTTTTTTTTTTACGCAGAAAGAATGACACAAAAACATTTTAAGATTAGCACATTCATATATGAAGACAGGGAAACACAAACAGCAAAAGAGGAGACTGAATTAAAGCCGTTTAATTCATCTTTAAGAATACAGCCAAAGCAACATGTTAAATTCATTTTATTCATTAAAACACATCCAGAACAAATTTCTGTATAAATCATTTTCAAATCCTTTTTGTACGTACATGTCGCATTGAAATCAGCAATTTACATATGAATACTTTTATAGGATTTACACAGAAATTCATTCTGCTCATTCTTCTTGAATAAAGCATATCAAGAATGGATTTTTTTCAGGGATTAACAACAAAAAGGAGTAAAGAAAATAAGAGCTGAACATTCATTCAGACAGTTTTATTGAAAAGAAATCAGGTCAGTGTATTCCAGTGAGCCAGGAGTCAGCTGTAACCTATATTTAACGTAGTGGATAAACAGCCATCTTGATGTCAAGCTATAGATCTAATGAACACTGCTTGGTGGTTAGTGTTGTGGTAGAGTTGATTAAAGTGAAGTATCTAATGAGCAGTGTGTGGCTGTCACACACACGCTACCATTAATCAAGAGCAACTAGGTTTGATTATCTACTCCCACCATCAAAAAAAACCCCAAAAAACACACATTGACATTAAAATAGAAGCCAGTACTCACCACTGACTGGGCACGCTGAGTATATTTAGCTATAGTGGTGGTCATCAGCCAAAAATGCAGAAACCAGCGCAAAAAATACCAGACCCACCTTTGGGAGAGACCCATGATTCTACGTTGGCCTCTGCTTTTTTAAAAGGAGGAAGGTCATAAACAAAGTTAATTTGGCTCTGGGTGTAACAGGAAATTGTCTGTCACTATACAACATATAAAAGAATACAGAAGCAACCCAAAATGAAGCAGGGTCTTACCAGCACTCAACAACATTCAGGCATGATGTATTCACCATTCACAATGTGGAGGTGGATTTACATCACACTTAAACAGTGAGAAAAATATGCCTGTGATATAACATTGTGAGATGAGAGAGCCATTTAATCGAATCCATTTTAATATATAAATTCATATAAATATACAGAAATATGCATTCAGAAATGTATCTAAAAGGAATGGGCAAAACATCATTTGTTTTCATCAGTTCATATTTGTGAATATAACAAAGATAAATTGGAAACAGGGATGGGGACTGGAAATTTGTTGATTTGTTTTGAAAAATGTCTACATTGAGACACTGTAAAAGTTGGCATCAGCTAATCTTTGTTAGTCTTTGTTGGCCCATAATGCTCCATGATTTCTGTCTCAAGGCTTCAGTAAACTCACCGGCATTTTTAGAAAGCCCTATTGTGCGAGCTAAGATGAGTTATGGCTCTGATCTGCTCTGTAAAGGGTGTAATTAGATGTGTCAGTCTGTGAAGAGCTGACGTACATCTCCACGCTGTTATGCACAGGACTGATATGGCTGTGGAAGCTAATATCATCCATCTCATATGGATTTGCACATCAGTTGCACATGCACAGCAGGGCAATCATTCTAGTGCAGGGGGATTTACATATTTTGAATGTCTTATCACATTTTACAGTGGCACATTAGATGCCATAAACAAACCTGTGTGGGTTTTCATAACGTGTACATGCTCTACGGTGATGTTAGTTCATCTGAGGACTTGCTTTTGGATTGCTTATACATCACTTCCAAATAAAATATTTGGGAAGCATTTCCAGATTTGGAGATGGCTGTCACATGGAACTTCACATGCTGTTCTAACTCTGTTAGGCTAAGAAACTCTAATGTATGTAACACTCCTCCGCACCAGAGCCAAGCCACAGAATCCAAAATCTAAAACAGCAGCCTCCTCCCAGAGCAATCTGCGAATCAAACAATACAATCACAATTACATTTATACAGAATCAACAGATGTTGTATCTCTGCCTTTCATGGCAGTCCACCAATCCCTGCTATTTGGACAAATAATGTTCACCAACGTTTTCTCCCCCTGTTAGACATGACATATATTGAGAGCTTTTAATTTTAGTAGGTTTAAAACACTAGACATTTCCCAAATTTAGGAATCTCCACATCTAAACCATTGGTTTTCCACTGTGAAACATGCTCAGCTGGGCAGACACCTCAAAAATGCCCTCTAGTGGTGATGTCTATCACAGAAAAAACAAATCATAGGTTGCCAGAAGTTGGTGACAGTAATGACTGCCTTGGTTGTCTGTTCTGGAATATCCATTTTGTATACATTCTAAGAAAAGTCATCAAAAATAGGGCCCTTATATATATTATATTATATATTCTCAGTCTCCTGAGAATTAGTATCTGTAGTACATATTCACACATGTCTTCTGTACTAATAATGCAATGTGTTTGTTCTTCCTTTTAGAAATGGCCAGCGCTACATCTGAAGACTGGCTGACAGATCTTACCCAAGAATCTGCACTCCCTGACTGCAATGCAGAACGCTCTGGAATCTGCAGTTCTAGTGACACTTGGCCCACCACCACCACTGTCCTGAGCAACAGCAGCAAAAATGACAGCACAACCACCCTCTCCACCAACCTCTCGCAAAGTCCCAACCCATTTCCAGCCCCACCTATGTTTGTGGCACTATATTCTGATTGGAACAGTGCCCTGGCTACATGGGGTTCAGCGTGGGAAGCACACATCTATGGCCTGGGCACTGTGTTCTGTCTAGTCGCTTTGGCTTCCACCCTGAACCTGCTGTGCCTGCCCATACAGTACCCATCAGGCTGTGGCTACTTCGCTCTAGTTAGTCTCTGCCTGGTGGCCGCTGGCTGCACTAGGGCCTTTGCCCTAGTGTACGATGCATACGGATACCAGGACCGTATGGCATCTACAGAGGCTTCACTGTTACTTTACGAGGCACCATTTCCCTGCATGACTGCGGCCTTTGGCCTAGTATTCCTGCTCCTGTCAATGCGCTCTCGTATGCAGCTGTCCTATTCTGCCTTTCAGAGACCTTGTTTCCTGGCTTGCTTGGTGTTTCTGCACTTTGCTGCTGCTTTTGGACCTGTTGCATTACTCCATGTTGACCAGCAAGTCTACCTGTTTCTGTCCTTGATCTCTAGAGGTGCCTTTGTGGCTCTGGCGACTTTCTTATCAGCTGCATATTTTGTGTTCTACTGCTATGTTCGTGCTGACTCCAAGCATATTTATCATCTGAACAACACATCACCAACACCAGCTGAACGCTACAACCGTTGCCCGTTTGCAGAGAGCCGAGATTGGGACAGGGCAGCAGCCGCAGTGCTACTTTGTGCCTTCTTCTCTCTGGCTTGTGCAGGGCTGCAACTCTATGCCATGCTGCACGCTCTCGGAATTGCTGGAAGTGCTGAGTCCTTTCGGCCTTGGCCGTGGTGGACTTTTCAGTTCAGCTGCCGAGTTTGTGAAGCAGTGATTTGCCTCACACTGGTTCTGGTAGTTGCTCAACCAGTTTACTGTTCTGATCACCTTCCCCAACCAGGAAGTTGCTGGACAGAACTCCTTGCAGCAAAGTCACCTATCATTCCTGGGAGCTACCAGTGGACTCTGTCTCACCAGGAGAAGCTGGCCATTTGTGATCCAATTGGGCATGGAGAGACAGAGTGCCTACCCTTGTACACACTGGTGGACGACCGTCTCAGCAGCTTGAATGGCCTTGACCTTTTATACCACAGCAACCGGGCATTAGCCTATCGTGACCTTGACCTGGACTTGCCCAACACTCAACCCAACACTGGTGCCCCTTCTGTGGGTTCATCCTGTACCAGCGACTCCACAGCGGACCTGCGCCCTCCTTCACCCATAAATCTGCGTCGAAGCATTGATGAAGCACTGTTTAGTGAATCCCTATTTCCCATGAGTCTCTTCAGTCCCTTACGACCCTTCACCTCTAGCGACCGCTCACTGAATGGTAGAGAGACCAATTCCAGCGGTGCCCAAACCTTGAGAGACACCCTTACTCCTGATCCAGGCCTATACCGAACATCTTCATGTGTGGAAGTGCTACCCCAAGTTCCCCTTGCTTCTCAAGCCCAACCAGATGGTCCGTCATTAGGTTTTCCTCCATCCCCTTCTCCCTCACTGTCATCTTCAACTTCCTGCTCATCTCCCGAGCGCTGGAGAGGCAGCTCCAGCTCCTGTTCCCTCTACAGACAGTCTCTGGGTGGCTCTTCTTTGGTTTTGTGCTCTAGTCCGGAAGGACACCATCCACCACCATCTACCCTCAGTGGGGGTTCCAGCCACACTGCCAGCTCTGGCCACCAAAGGGGAAGCTTACAGAGACCCTACAGAACATTAAAGTCAGAGGAGAGTATAGACCAGCAGTCAGAGTTTGACCAATCTGTTCAAGAAGAATTTATCAGTGTGTGCAGACAGATTGATGCTCTGAGCATCTGCAGTGAGACTATTGACCTCTAGGGGGAGACCTCTACTTTCAGACAAAACGATGTAATATGAAGGAACCAAAAGAGTTTTAGAGATATGATGAGCAGGTAATGGACAGATCAGGTGATTCGGTGAGTCTGTTTGCCAGGGTGTCAAAACACATTTGCTCTGTGTAGACATACAGGAAAATGTTTTGTGCCAAATGTTTCATTTTATAAGGGTTGGTTTGCTTCTGTCAGGTAAGTTCTCCAAAGAGAATGGATTCTGAAGTCAATATCCTTGTAAAGGTTTAAGAAGTGCCAACAATTGGCAGAAGATTTTGTACAAAAGTTCTTTGATGATTGATAAATTTGTAATTGTAAAACATTTGTCTCAAACTTTATTATGCTAACAGTAACGTTTGTATGAATTTGTACAAAATCACTTTTTGGTCTATATGATTAATACTGTGAGAGTGCAAACTACTGATAACCATACCGTTAAACAAATACTAGACAACACAGCATCTGAAAATAGTTTCAAATTAAATACAGTACAGTATAACCTGCCAATCCAATTTTGTAAACCTTTAGAAAAGTTAATTGTGCTTCTGGTCTTTAGTTGCACAGTTAACTTCAAGTACCTGTTGTTTTTTGCTACAATGCATTATGTTGTTGAAAAGCCTAACAGCTTTATCAACTCGTGGGGGGAGGGAGGGGGGGGGGGGGGGGGGACTTCTCTTAAGACAAAAAGAAGGATGCCAGTATTCTTGCAGCACACTCTGCTGATAGCTAAAGTTCAGTCATTCTGTAGCACTTAACAAACTGAACTATAGCCTACCATTTTCTTCCCTTTTCATAGTGTATATTTGGTATATAACTACAATTAATAATTTATTTATCTGCCAGGTCTTATGTCACGTTTCAAAAACTCTATACACTGTTACTCAATACATATTAAAATAAAGAAAAATTACTTTGTACATTTTATAGCATGCATGTTCTGAAAACGTGTGAGAAACTGCTGATACATCTAATGTTTGTCATTAGAGGCTGTTGGAGATTTACAATAAATATATTGAAAACTGAAATTTGTCTCATGCACAAATATTTTGCACACAAAACAAACAAAACTAAGTAACAGATTAAGTACTTTTATTTCTTTTTTAAACAATATTGAATAGGATATGCAACCTCAGTTGAGTACACTGCGGTAAACAAACTTGGCTCTCGAGTTGTCAGAGACTGTGACTGTGGGAAAAGCAACACACTAACAAACAACATCCAGTTGATGTAAAGGATGCAAAGTGTGTCTTTGTACATCGTTATACTGTTAGAATCTTGTACAGCTTGAATAATCGTCCACATATTTAATGCTGAGATATAAAATAAAAAACCTCTAGCAGAAATTGCAAAAAGCTAAACAAATCGTACTGAAAATGGACTACAAAAACACATTTAAATTCATATGGTTGACATGCTTCATTTGGCAGTGATAGATATATGAAGCCACGGGATCTGGCAAGCATGAGTGGTATGTTTTGGATTAAGACAGATGTGTCCTTCATTTATTACACAATTCTAGGCATGTCACTGGTCCACCCAACTCGCAAAGCCGTAGGGGACAAACATATCCTGAGAGAAGACCAGGATACTCACAGCATTTATTTGGCTTAGAAGATTAAATAGTCAAGTTAACAAAAAATGCACTTGGCAGTTATGTAAATAATATAAAAAAAGAACACTGCAGCATGCACATGAAAACTCTTCATACCTGTACATCACTCAAGTCGCAACTGCATTAACCCAGATCCTATAATTACTATTCTTCTATGAAATTCCTCAAAGACTGTATTAAAAGTCAGCCATAATTGACCTTGATAATCATCAAACTCTTCAGTATAAGTTCCAGCTTTTTGGTCAAAAATACAATCCAGACACATTAGCATGACACTCAAAGCAACTACGTATATCTACAGATATCAGTTTTTGTAGGATTATTTTCAGTATGAATCGTACCCACAGTTGCAGGACACGGGATGGTGGACGTAGAGAAAACCGACCCACCGATAATACAATAGACATTTAACTATCACAAAATTGACATTAATTTGCTATGTACCTCTGCCTTCTAAAATAAAAATATATCTCATAGCATCTTCAGAAATCTACTACAGAAAAGATTGCCTCAAGTATAGCTGGAGAACTTGGTTTGAAGGCAGCAATCATTTTGCAGGTGGATATTCCTGCTCAATGTATTCCTGTGATATTCCTTCTGCTTAATGATTTAGACACTGATGCTGCCTTTTAAAAATATTAAAGACAGAAACCATGGTTGCAAGAATCAGTTTGGGAGGAAAAAAGGCTTTCAAGAATATTCGCTGCAAATCCTGCCTTGTTTCTGCCAGTCTGCTCATAAACACAACTGCAAAAACACACAAACAAGCAGCTATTTGGTAACCCTGATACTCCCTTGAGTGCAACTGCCATGTTTTGGGGGACTGAATTAGTTTGCGGTCCTGCTCTCAAACTCATTTAATACTTCTCTTCTCCATATCACTGTTGTGATTGTGCCAGAGGAACGGTGAAGAGTGGAGAACAGGTTCTAGCAGGATGGGGTAAGTTCTAGGATTTGTCTGAGGTGTTTGGTCGCTGTTTCCCATCCGTGTTCTGCCCGATCCATTAGTAAAGACGTTTCTCATAACTGTGGAGACAAAAGACAATAGTTTGATATAGTGAAACCCATCCTCGCTCTGGGTAGTGTTGAGCATTAGCGCCCTCTAGTGACTCACGAATGAAGTCCATGAACGCCACCCTCCACCTGAGCAGACATGGTCCGCTTCTCGAACTTCAGCTCTCCAGAATACATCATGGACCTGAATGAGCACACAAAAACAGTGTAGGAATTTTCATGGGGTTTAAACACACCGAATGCGCAATAAAACACAGACACATACTTACCGAAGCACAGAGAGGCTTTTTGCACCAATGTCTTGGCAGCCATGTTGGATTCCAGCGATGAGGTATGGGACAAATTTATGGATGGAGCCTTTGTCCTGCACTGAGCCCGACACTCCCTGAGCCACCTTCACCATATCGCCCTCACTGCCAAGACAGCCAATCAGCAAAGAAAATGAGGTCACGTGATGATAATATATTATTATATACCGCATACTAGGTCACATACTATTCTTTAAGAATACAGTGTATGCGGCACACTATTCAGTAAGAATTTAATTCTGAACATAGCAATTGGCTTCCAACTGCTGAATAATTTATCTGTGTAGTACATGTACCTGAAGTATCGTTTCTGGCTGCTGGCGTTTTTCTCCATGGCATCTAGTGAGCCCATGCCTCTGTATTTCTTCAGTCGCACACCATCAGAAAAAAAATACTCGCCTGGAGCTTCTGTGGTGGCGGCCAGCAGAGATCCCATCATAACTGCAGACAGAAAGCACTCGTTTCATGTAAACAGACATTAATTTCATTTCTTAAATTGTTACAAGTGCACTATAACAACAATCACCTGTCGATGCCCCCAGAGACAGTGCCTTCACCACATGGCCGACCGTCTGGATGCCCCCATCTGCGATGACTGGTACCCCAAACCTCCGAGCGTACTCTGCCACCTTGTACACGGAGGTGCCCTGAGGCCGTCCACATGCCATGACTACAGGGATCAGAAATGGACACACACTAGGCTTAATGATTGGTTAACACGTGAAAGGAATAGTGCAACATATAACAGGGAGTACATAACTGCATACTGTGCAGGGATGCAAACTTGCCACCTTTTGGCAAAAAAAAAAATCACCATTTTGAATCCAAAATAGTTAATTTGAGTGCTTTTGTCTGAATATTAGAATTGCAATTTTACTTCTGTTCAGTAAAATGACTATTACGGTATTATTAAATAACATTATATATATAATAATTATTATTATTACTACTTGTATAGTAAAATAGTATTATTACTATTGTAATATTTGTGTAATTTAATAAAAAAAATATATCAATACTATTAAACAATACGAAAAAAATAACATTAAGAATGATAATAAAAATGACGACTTTTTATTTATTTATTTTTTTAAATAACTGCGTCTAGGGTGATTTCTTTTATATCCTTATGCTTAAATCGACTGTAAATCCACATTTTAAACCTGATATTTTAAAACTTATGCTCTCATAACACCCTGAGGGTTTGCCAGTTTGCATCCCTGGTAATATATGGATACTTTGTTGATTGCATGTGTGTGAGATTGAGTCCCAACCTTCCTGTGTGATGCAGATAGAACCACAGCCCATTCCCACTCTCAACGCATCCACCCCTGCGTCGATCAGGTTCTTCGCTTGAGCAGCTGTAACCACTACAGAGAGAGACAGAGACTGAGGTCGGAGAACAAGAGTGAGCAACTGTGAAGTATTTGCTCATGATAGTATTTCAATCCATATTTACCATTCCCTCCCACAACCTGCAGATCTGGGTACTTCTGCTTAATGTAATGGATCATATTAATCTGGTATACGGAATTGCCTTGTGATGAATCCTGAAAAACAAATATAAACCTCAATATTGGTGATGCTAGTGGGACTTACCTCACACTTCACCTTTAATAGAAACACCAAAATAGGGTCTGACAGTTTTGAATATAGGCCTACATGAAACTGATTTTGGAGATAAGCTCCCTCAAGCAAAAGGCAGCATCTGTTTTTGTTTCAGTTTTCAAAACCAATGACTGAAAGACTGACATTTACTTTAGAACAACCGCAGTGGCTTTGACCTACCAAAACCACTACATCCACCCCAGACTGCACGAGCAGGTCCAGACGGTATTTATCGTCTTCACGGGTGCCGATGGCAGCGCCACACAGCAGCTGTTTGCGGGAGTCTTTGGAGGCCAGAGGATAGTCCCTGTTCTTCTTCAGGTCTGTGCGGGCTATTATGGCCACCAGTTCATCCTTGTCATTCACGATGGGCAGTTTACCTGTCGAGTAAATAAGTATAACATATTGAGACCTTTTAAAATGGCTAAACACTGTATTTTATATTGTTTTCTGTGGCTGAAAGGGGACTGAAGTGCTAAAAGTACAAACTAAAAGAATTTGATATTCAGTTAAAATGGCTGTGATTGTCCAATTAGACCTGATGACTGTAGTCTGTGTTTTGGTGTTCTCACCTTTTTTGCTGCGTTGCAGGATGTCATTGGCTTCTTTTAGTGTAACACCAGCAGGAGCGACTACAAGATCCTCTCTTTTAGTCATGGCCTGGAAAACAATTACAGATGAACAGCCATAAGGGTACAGCACGTTTTTTTTCTTCATCCAGCAAGGATGAATTAAATTGATCAAAAGGGACAGTATTTAATAATGTAAATAATACATTATGTAAACCGTATGTAATAATGTAAAAGATTTCCATTTCAAATCACTATTTAAACAAATATTTTCAACATTAATAATAAGACAGTAAATCAGCATATTAGAATGATTTCTAAAGGATCGTGTGACAACTGAAGACTGGAGTAATGACTGCTGAATTCATCTTTACCACTACAGGAATAAATTACATTTAAATGAGTGCTGTCAAACAATTAATTGCAACTAATTGCATTCAAAGTAAAAGTTTTTGTTTACATAATATATGTGTGTGTACTGTATATATTTATTATGTATATATAAATAAACACTTGTATATATTTTGAAAATATTTACATGCATATTTATATTAATTTAATTTATATTATATATAAATATATTTAATATATAAACATAACATATTTTGTGCGTATATATATATATATATATATATATATATATATATATATATATATATATATATACACATATATATAAATAATAAATATACACAGAACACACACAGTTATTATGTAAACAAAAACATTTATTTTGGATGCGATTAATCGTTTGACAGCACTAATTTAAACAATATTTTTTTTTATAATCATAAGACCGAAGAGGACCATTCTTTTAAAACGTTACGGACCACAAACTTTTGAACAATAGTTAAGATACTCAAGATCACACAGGCAGTCTTACCTCCTCTAAGGGTTTGTTATTATCTTTCTCAGACAGAAAATCAATGTCCCGTGATGTGACGATGCCGACCAATTTGCTGCCCATCTTGCCCGTCTCAGTTATGGGGATTCCAGAGAATCCGTGTCGAACTTTTGCTTCAAGTACATCGCCTACAGTGTGACGAGGACTCAGGACCACTGGATCAGTGATGAAACCTTGTTCAAACCTCTGCAGGCACATACACAGAGACCTTGACATCAAATATTAACAGGTACAAACACACACACACACACACACTCACAGAAGACCTTACATTAAGCATTTATGAAAGGTGACGCAGTCTTACCTTCACTTTGCGCACCTCGTTGGCCTGAAACTCTGGTGTGCAATTATGGTGAATGATGCCAATTCCTCCCATCAGCTGAGCAACAAGTCAGAAACATTCATATTAATTATTGACAGATGTTGAGTCTAATAAAAAAAAAAAAAAGAAAAAAAAAAGGGATTTAACAGGTACTCACTGCCATGGCAATGGCCATTGAGGATTCAGTAACAGTATCCATAGGAGAGGAGATGAGTGGGGTCTTCAGTGTGATTTTCTTGGTCAAAGCGGAGGTCAGGTCCTACATAGAATATCATAGAAATGATTAAAAGTTATTTCTGTCAATAAAACAATTGTGAGCTCTTCCTTAACTTCAGGACAAAAGTGAGTGTATTTTGACTATGTAGTTCCTTGTCTGGCCAATAGAGGCAGAAGAGTATCAATAACTGCTGTACCTATCATATTAACAGGAATATTATGCCTAGTGTTAACATTTGTATTAAAAAAACACTACTGTTCAAAAGTCTGAGGAAAGATTGAATATATGTATTCAGCAAGGACATGTTCGATTGATCAAAAGTGACAGTAAAGACACATAATATTACAAAAGATTTTTTATTTTAACATAAATGCTGTTCTTTTGCACTTTGAATTCATTAAAGAATCCTGAAAAAAAACGCATCACAGATTCCACAAAAATATTAAGCAACGTACAAAGCAAACTTTAATAATAAGAAAAAAAGTTTATTGAACAGCAAATCAGCACATTAAAATGACATCTGAAGGATCATGTGACACTGAAAACTGGAGTACTGGATGCTGAAAATTCAGCTTTGCCATCAGAAATAAATTACAATTTAAAATGTATTAAAATAGAAAACAATTATTTTAAATTATAATAATATTTCACAATATTACAGTTTATTTGATTAAAAAAATATGCAGCCTTGTTAAGCATAAGAGAAGAGACTTCCTTCAGATAAACTGAAAAATACTTACTAACCCTAAACTTTTAAACGATAAGGTCAAAGAACTAATTGTAAAGAATACCACATATAAGCCTACACGTGTGGTAGGGCTGGGAGGTATATCGAGTTTGTACGATAAGCGATACGATACAATAACTTACATTACACAGGTAAATTCTCCATCTGTAAATGTTAGAAAGCCATGGAAATATTTAAATTTGACTTCTGCTTTAAAAGCATTATTTTTGTTTTTAGATTGCAATGTTATGTTAGAATGTAATGTGATTTTAACCCTTTTTTAACATAATATATGCCCATGGTTACATTCACTTTATCTGTTTAATCCAAATACAAAAGTGTATAAATACCGAGGTATACACTGTATACCGCAAATCAGCCAAAAAATACAGAGATATGAATTTTTGCTCATATCGCCCAGCCCTAACATGCACTAAAAGTTTTACATGCACTAAACACGCACTACAAGTGCATGTAGATCAAAATAAAAAAAATGGGTGGGTGGAAGTGGTTAGGAGAGGGTGACAGTGAAGGCCGTGACCTTCATTTGTACACCACACTGAGAAGTATTCCTCTAACACAGATCAGATAAGCTCACAAACATTCCCTTCGCAACCTTCGCCTTGTCGGTACCAACAGCTTAGTTCCCAAAATACGCTGTTGCATTCACACCGGTGGGGAAGAGCGGCCTCATGGGAAAACTGACACCATAGTGGGAAACTTCCCAAATCTAAGAATCAGTGAAAGCCAGCTCGTGAAGTCTCAGAGAAAAGTCAGACACAGACATTAAAGCGGTTATTAAACCAGCCTACACAAACCCAAACAGGAGTTTCGGTTTCAATACTGATCACACTCGCCTTTGTTTTGTGTTTTGAGCTTTGACCTTATTTAACTCATTATTATACTATACTTTTAAATACAAGGATTTTAAAGCCCTACTAGGTGCCAAGGTGCCAAAAGATAATAGAGTAGAATGTTCAAAGTTCGTTAGATTTTAATGTGTGCAAGTGGATTGTGGACATTGTTCACAAAATAGAACACAATTCAAATTAAGGGGAGAAAAAGCAGCTGGTTTATGAGTAATTTGATGCAAATATAAAACTGCTGAATTAAGTATCACAGAAGTCCAATAAGGTCACAAAAAGTGAACTGCTACTTTTCACAATTAAGGAAAATCCCTGTGGTAACATGCAAAATTTGTGACACTAAATATAAGTTTTTAGTAATTAAGCCATTTTTACCACAGTGTTTTATTTTAATTGTTGGAAAGTAACTTGTGTAATGGTGGTACAGATATTGGATAGAATTAAAAACAGGCACTTTTTATATTAAGTTACATTATTAAAGAAAATAAAAAAGTAAAACATATCAATGATTTTTGCCTTTTCTATTAAAACAAAATCTAGAGAAGATGTGTTGTGATGATGAAGAAAAGAAAAGAGCAATAAAGCCCGTGAGCAATGAAACCAAGGAGACAGCCATTTAGCTAAAAATAGTGAGTGCAGAGAAAACAGACGGGTTGTTTAAACCAGCACGTCATTGTGAAAACAAACCGAATGAGTGAATGAAAGAGTGGAGGATACAAGGCAGACGACTCACCACTTCATCGGAGGTGAAGTCAATGAAGCCAGGCAAGATCAGGAAGTCACTGCAAATGAGAGACAGAGAGAGAAAACAATCATTCTCCTGCAAGAGAAACAAAACTGAATTTTCAGCATCATTACACCAGTTTTCAGTGTCACATGATCCTTCAGAAATCATTCTAATATGCTGATTTACTGCTCAAGATGTCTTATTATAAATAGTAATACTGTAAGTAGTTCAAATTACTATGTACTAATACTAAGTACTTCATAAAAGTACTTTTTCATAAAAGTATAAATTTCACTACTTAAGGTTAAGGTTAATTTTGTCCATTTTTATCATTTAAATAGATACAAAGATGCAAAGACATGAGTAAAATGTTGCAAAACTTCCATATTTTTTAGGGAGAGGAGGCGGTAGTTATGCTTCAGATAAACATTCAAGCAGAATGAAAACCTGATGCTGACTGCTGGATTTATGACACCTTAAATCACGAGAAGCTCTAAAATAAGTGTGGTTTTTGAGGTGAGCTTGAGGAACGTCTGAGGCCCAGGCACATTCTGACATGTTCTCATTTGCATGAAACCAACCTTCACCGGCCTACTGAAATCCACCGATACATGCTATATAAATCCTGCCGACTTGCTTGACCAGATGACATAAATACTAGCAATATGAGAGAGAAAAAAAGCTCCTCATGCAGACAAAAGGTAACTGCTTGGCAGATGAGTGCCAAAACCCAGTGGGGAAGGAGAAAATTAGATGGATTCTTTCTGAATAGGTTATGTATACGTAAAAATAAAGGGAGAGACAGAGGCAACTTGAAGGACATAAACATATTTTCTCCTCGTGTGGTGGGCTAAATAAGGAGTTTGTGTCGGCTGGAACAGGGCGGGGTTCCTCTGCGCCCACATGAGCTGAGCTGACCACACACCCCTAAACATCAACAACACTGGATGTGAACATCAGAAAAAGCCCAAATAAATGAGGGCAAAACAGACAGTTGCCCTGATTAAACGAGCTAGAGTCTAGATCTTTAGGTCAAATTCAAGAATTGTTTTGACTGGGAGGAATATTGCAGGAAGCAATAGTTGTTACACCACATACTTCTAAAAGTGAAGTGGCATCAAGCAATAAAAGTTCTTATCCATGTAAATGAGATTGTCTCAATAAGCCATGATGAATGGACATTTTTTCCAGTGAATGCGATGGCCCCACCCACAATGAAATCTGATTGGTTCAGAATCCTGCTCTGCATAACTTCATACTAACCATCAGATATGTTCTGAATGGTTGTGATTAAGTAGTGTTGCCTTGTTACTTTCCGTTTACGTACCTAAATGTCTTAAATGTACATATTAGCATCTGCAATAATCAGTTAATGAACTCACTGCTGACTTTCAGCTCTGCAGTCTCTCTGGTGGAACAACGAGTCTCAGTTTTAGATGACTCAGACTGTAAACTTCAGTAGACTCAAAGACAGTACAGACTGAAAGCCAGACTACTTCCAAATATGCAGACGAACACGGTGCCCAATATCACCACAGATTCGCTGACCACAGCTTTTTTTGCAACCAGCTCTGAACAAATCCAGGTAACATGGCGATCCACTAAAACCTACATTTACAAATGTTGCTTTTAATTGAATTTCCAACTGCATCCTAATTGTTCATCTATATGGTTTCAATGAGAAGTTTCAGTTTGAGTGCAGTATCTCCTTATCCATACTTTGTAGAGAAATTACATCTAACTAATCCACTGCATAACTCGTGTTTTTTAATTGAAAAACATTAGTGAAGCCATTCTACCTCACTTACTTGGATTCATTCACTGTTCGGAAAAAAAGCTACAGGGTAACACTCAAACAAACATTTTCTTTCACAGACTAAAAAAAGCCTACAAAAATTTAAGTTCTGCAATTTCATTTCAATTGATTGTATTCTTGAGCAAGATTCAATGAAGAATAGGAGGCAGACGGGTTAGCCAGTGGGTGGAAATGTGAGGTTTTTAAGTTTGAAAGAGGGGTTGATTCATAAAGAATATCTTTAACATCAAAATACACCAATAGGAAATAATAGCTCCATCCGTGTCAACTTAAAATTCAACAATGGGATGAATTACTTTTCAGTTTGCAAATTTAAAATGATTTTTAGTTTTAAGAGTATAGGTTTTTTATTTATTTAGAAAAAATATATGTTGATACTGTTAATAACTTGAGAATAATACATTTTAATATCTGTGCATTCTTAAAGGGACAGATCACCCCAAAATAAAGTGTGTAATAAAGTGTAAACTATGTAACAAAAGCCCAAAAAAAGTGAGAAATAGGTTTTTAAATCAGATGTGATAAAGATCAAAATGGTGCAAATTGCAACATTTTAATGTAGTTTGAATAAACAGATCAATTCCAGATTATGTGCATTTTAAAATGGCAAAAAACACTGACATGGCCTAGCCAAGTCAGCTAATGTTATAAATGGAGGAATTTGCTTGAATATTTATGGAGACATAGAAATCTCTTTTATCTCTCTGATAAAATAATCTTCCAAAAAAACATACAGCAAGCTTGCAAAGTAGTACAGGGGTGAGACATCTCACATCAGTACAACAGAGGTCTGAGCCTCATGTGTCATATGCCATACAAAGAAAAACTATTCAGATACACTTTTGCATGTGCATTACACAAATCAATTCAACACATACACACCTGTGTCAGATTTATGGAAGGTTTCAGACATAAGTGTTTTCTCGATCTCTGTTTGAGTTCTGTTGAGTTCTCGACCCCCCCTCCCTCCCTCACATGACGCCAGCGTGAGGATAGTCATGCGGCCCACAATGCATCCCTACACGCTTTTCATTACAGATAAGACAGTTATACAGCTGGACCTTTACCCTTGTAATCTCAATCTTAAAGGCAAGACTGTTCGTGAACTCAACATGTCCTAATGTCACCCATCAGACCATAAGTTTGACTCCTTACATTCTGCCATTACAATGCATTATGGATAAACAGAATGAAGACATATACACTGCCCTCCATAAGTATTGGAACAGTAAAGACAAAATTGCTCTGTTGGCTGTGGAGTCCAGACATTTGCAAATACGATTAAAAGATTAATATGAGCCAAAACTACAGAATGTCATATTTTATTATTAGTCGTTTCAACACATACATGTTTTACCAAATAAAAAGAACAGCACTTTTAGAGTTGATCCCACTCATTGATGTGAGCATAAGTATTGGAACAGTTGAACATAAGGCAGATATAAAAGATTAAAAGCTATTATTTAGTTGCAGATCCCTTGTGCACAATCACAGCAGTGAGTCTGTGACCCATAGACAGCCTTTTCAGTTTCTGCCTTTACTCATCAGCTGGTGAAATTCATGTTCAATCGGATTTAAATATGGAGATTGACTTGGGCAATCTAAGACTTTCCATTTCTTTGCCCTTATAAATTCCTTGACTGAACTGGCAGGGTGTTTTGGATCATTGTCCTGATCCAATATGAAGCACTTCCCAATGAATCTGGTGGCATTGTCTTGAATATTGGTAGGCAAGATGGTTTTGTACCCTTCCAAATTCATTCTGATACTGTCATCATACATTAAGTTGAGAGGGCCTGATCCAGAGACAGCCATGCATGCCCATGCCATGACACCACCTCCACCATGCTTTACAGATGAGGCTGTATGCTTGGGATCATTTGCAGTTCCCTTTTTTTCTCCACATTTTTGCTTTCCCATCACTTAGATAGATGTTCATCTTTGTCTCATCGGTCCATAAACACAGTTCCAAAACTCTTCTGGCTCACCTTTGTGCTTTTTTGCAAACTCTAATCTTGCCTTTCTATTTTTGGTGCTGGTCAGAGGTTTGCATCTTGCTGTGTAGCATCTGTAATTCTGTGTCAAAGTCTCCTGAGGACAGTAGATTGTCAGAGCATCACCCCAGCTTTCTGGAAGTTGTTGGTGATTTTACAGACATGTCTTTTAGGGTTCATTTTTACAGCTTTTATAATTTGTCTGTCATCAACTACTGTTCTCAGCAGATCAGGTAGTTGTTGGTTGCTGGTGGTTTCCAAACTCTTGATTTCTCCATGCCCTTAGTTTTCGCCAGTGCTCGAATTGACTTCCTCTTTTCTTTTAGCATCCAAATTGCTTGCTTTTCTCTCAAAGTCTGCTCCCTCCTCTTCATCCTAGTTTGTGTGTGTCAACATCGAATGCAAGATTCAGAACGCAGAAGTAATGGATATAACTGATACAACACATTTCCTGCTTTTAATATCTGAAGAATTAATGCAACGCTGATCACTTAGAAAGACCTGTGAGGGAACTGTTTCAATACTTATGCTCACATCAGATAGGGGGATGAAACTCTAAAAGTGCTGAACTTCTTAGCTGGTAAAACATGTATGTGTTGAAACGGCTAATAATAAAATGTGACATTCTGTAGTTTTGTCTCATATTCATCTTTTAATCATATTTGTAAATGTCTTGACTCCACAGCCAACAGAGCAATTTTGTCTTTACTGTTCCAATACTTCTGGAGGGCACTGTATATGCATTGTCAAACATGACACACTTAACTGTCAACATTTACTCTCCCTCATGCCATTCCAAACCTGTATGACTTTCTTTCTTTAATTATATATATATATATATATATATATATATATATATATATATATATATATACAATTTTTGGTTGCTGTAAAGTGAAAGATATTTCTTCAAAATATCTTCTGTTGTGTTCCAAAAAAAGAAAGTAAGCCCGTTGAGTAAATGCTGACCATTTTAATATTTTACTGAAATATCCCTTTAAGAAACCCCTTTGATTTGAGCTTGATTCGAGTGTAAATCAATCATGCAAATTATTACATATACATAATTATATATCCTGGCTCAACCAAGATAATATAGCATGTGGCACAGATTACGATTGAAATCCTCCCCGCCAGCGATTGAAAGCAGAATCTTTTGATTGTCTCCCAACAGCAAGGACCCTAAACAGACACCATCCAGAATGTATACAGCTGGAATGCTTGTGTCTCTTATTGAGCTCACTAGAAGATGATGTCTTAAATAAAGGGCCATATTACTCACTTGTAAGTCATACCGTCGCCCATAGAGCAAAGCTCTTCCGCCGTGAGTCCGTCTCGGACAGACTGCTGTTCTGATCTGTAATGTGGATGCCCATTACATACACACAGAGTATCACTGCACGGAGAGGAACCCAATGAAAAGCACTTACTTGTAGGTGAGACCATCGCCAACTGAAAAGAGCTGCTGGGCAGACAGTCCGTCATCGGGAATATAGCCCGTTCCTCCACTTATTAGATAGTCTGCCATACTGGAAAGAGAAATACACAAACACAACCTGTAAATAGCACAGTTCTCGTCAGAGCTAATCTGCAACTTCGCTTTTGAGCAAAGTCCAACTATCTCTGTTTTCATATTGGAATTCTGTTTATAGTCTAAATAGAATTTCCATTTAAATTTCTCATCTTTTCTGAACATCCACTAAATGTAAAAATCCCATTCATTTTTTCCATAGGGGAATTTATTTTAAACAATCACTTAAAGACATACCTACTATGAGCTCCAAAGTTATTAAACAATATGCTTTTGTTGAAGCCACCAGTTTGCATTATTTCAACTTATTTTGGTAATTAATAATAATTATAATACTTTAGTGCAATGAAAGACGATTACACACCTACACCTACAAGTCTTTCTTGTTCTGTCCTATCTATCATATGTTGCTGCCTTCATTACTGTGCTATAGATTTAAAAGAAATGTCTTTTAGTTTTATAGTAGGCCTATATATTTATGTATAAATGCTTCTAATGTCCTCATTTTTATCCCTTTGGATAAAAGCGTCTGCTAAATGACTAAATGTAAATATATTTGCTTGTTTTTTCATGAATGTATTTTACAACAATACAAAGAGCAATGTGTACCAATTTACCAGATTTAGTCCTACACTTATTCACTTTTATTTGAAAATAAGTTTCATTAGGTTTTATAAAATTATTGTGCACCCATGATTTTTCTAGAGTATCTTTTGCTGCTGAATTATCAACTAACCTAGTTTATAATAATATTTTTGTCATAGATTATGATTATATATGTTTTTAATTTGTTATTTTTCATTAAAATGAAGTTATCTAGACTATATGTAGATTGTGTTTAACACACAAAAGAGTGACAATCAGGTCAACACAGAGAAGTATAGAAATTGTAGGCTACATAGATTTAAAAAACTGCGCTGGTATCAGATTGGATCGGTATCGGCAGATACTCAGAATTTTCGGTATCGGGATCGGTTCTGAAAAAATGGTATCGTTGCATCCCTAGTCCTTGTTACACGTTACATGTACTTACTAATACAATAACAATTAATTATGCATAACTGCATGCACTAAGCCAAACCCTAATCCTAAACCTAGCCATATAGTAAGTGCATGTAGTTAATTAATATTACTCAGCACTTAAATGTATAATTACACTATAACAATAACCCTTATTATTATTATCATGTTTAACAGTGATCTTTAAAAGAGCTGTGTAGTTGTAGTTTTCCTGGGTGAAAACTACATTACCCCTGATTCTGCAAAGAAAGCGCCACCAATCAGATAATCAAAACAAACAATATTAGTAGTTGTCAGTCAATACACAAAAATGATAACCTGAGAGCAGGGACAGCAACAGCAAATTAAGCATCTTATATTTACTCAAAATTCACTAAAAATAAAATTATCCATTGACTACTCGGCCAATGATGTCCAATCATGCCACAGGAGGGCCACCTTCCTGCAGAGTTCAGCTCCAAACCTAAACAAACACACCTGAAATCACTAATCAATCAAGATGTTTGGAATTACTACAAACCACCAGAGAAATGTGTTGGAGATCAACTCTTCAGGAAGCACGTCTGGAAATCTTGGACTATGTTACTGGTAGATTTTTGGAACTTTTTAAATAGAATATGAATTCGATTTTAATAGATGTCTGCTTATATTTGGCCATTCTGTTTGATTGTGATGTTTTATGGACTTTGTGCCAATGAGTTTGCCATTGTTTTACTGAGTCTGGCTGATGCCAAAAATGTGAAGATATTTAATTTTAATGTGGCTGATTTTATAGACTGTTTTTATTGATTTGGGCTGAGGTAGATAATCTAAGTGACCGAGTTTCAGCTGATATGCAGTTGTTTTTAAATGTACTCCGTGCGGATGGAAATCAGCCACTATTTAAAATTAGCCAAATATCGGTCTCTGCGTATTAATGCCAATCTAAACTTTAGTTAATTTGAAGTCCTAGCACTCTTCTTTTTTCTGATTTGGAGGAAATTGTATTTAAGGAAACGCATTTCTCATCTCTTTTATTTAGTAAAAAGCCCTTTCATTTAAGTCTGACGTTAACAGGAAGCCACGTAGATGTGTTAAACCACATGTCGAGACGCGTGGACTTTTGGGAGCAAGGCGTTTAGGTTTCACGACGTGTAAACAGTCAATTGATAACCAACACGCACGTTACACGCGTCCTGGTGCTGCAATAATGTAACTTACAGCGCCGTGACCAACTAACATCGTTCCACCTACAAGCACGATATAAAAATAAACTAACATATGTTGACACGCACACAGACAGGCGTATACTGACAGAAATATTGTATTTGCTAATTCGTGCATTACTCTTTGAACGCAGTGAGTTAATCTACAGACTCGCACTACTGGCCTGGTGACCTAGAATATGTAACGTAACATTAAAAAATGTAAGTCAGGGAAACCCGGGGTCTCTATCGAAATCAAATCTGGAGAAGATTTTCTTTGTTAGTGCTCCTCCTGTAACGCATTACTAAAATAAGCATATTTAACATGATACCTGAGTAAATATAAATTCAAACCTTTTCTGTAGATGAGCACGCGGGTATCTGGAGCTGAAGCGCGTCAGATGTGAAACCCCAGTTTACCGCTCTCTATAGGAGAATGGGTTATCTAAACCCGGTTAGTTCATCTATACGCACTATTGTCCGGATCCTTCGGAGGGTCTCGTTTGAATTCGGGTTTTGTGACGAGTCTGGCTTTATGTAGAAAGCGAGGCAGACACAGAGAGCACGCGTCATATCCTCAATAGCTCCACATCCACGTGGTGACTGCGTGGTTAACTCTTTCATTACCGCCACATTAGTGCGTATATTCATGATCTATATTTATACATTGTGTATGGGTCAGAGTCATTAAATAAGAGTGCCCGAGACATTAAAATGGTGAAATCCTTTCGATATGGTTTAAAATGTATGTGGCAATTTATTGAAATTGAATATTTGCATTCATATAGACTATTTTTAGATGCATTCGATGTAATAAACTGTAAAACGCTTTTCTTGAGTACACGTAAATATCAAAACTTTTGTATTCTCGCTGGAAGGTAAAAAAGTGAGGGTCTGGTGTGGGGGTGTCACATGTAAATGTTGGTTAGGCCACACTGACAACAAATTACTTTTTAACCACATTAATTTTGTGAGCATTATCAGAGTTTTAATTAGACTTTCTTTTATAATCTGTTATACCTCATTTCTCATTTAAAACCTCTTTATCATAAATTTGTATTCAAGCCTTTGTCCAAATTAATAAAATTTTTGATGTATTTTTAAGCATATTGAAGGAATCCTCAATTTTTGGATAATATTCTCTAAAGTTCTTTCTCGTGAAGTTTGGAATAAATGCAAAATAAGCCAATAACCCAATTCCGTAATGTTATAACCAGAGACAGGACACATGGTGTCTCTGGTAATTGTGTAGCACCACTGCTAGATTTAAAAGTCAGCCATAACCAATTACCTGATGTCAATTGCTGAAGGATGACACCGCTTAAGCAAATTACAAATCCTCTCCATTGACTGGCCAGCACTTTGCCCACACGAAAGCCCAAACTAATTTTAATTTAAGTTCTTTTAATGTGCACAAAAAAAAGAAAAAATACAGTTGTAATGTTATAGAATTAGTAGCATCTTCGGCCATCCATTTGTTTTTGTTAATATCATGTTAATTTCCTCAATCCATATTCTCTTCCATTTGTTTAGATATTGCAATGTAGCACCTTGTAAAAACAAGAGTTATAGCACTATAATGCAACTCGTGGTCAAGTCTGGTGTGCTTTGCTTTGCATTCCATTGATTTACATGGGTAGCCAACCATAAAACAGCAATTTGTACTCCAAATTTGTTGGCATGCCATTCAACAACTCAAATTATGATGTTTTTCATGAAAGCAACCAAAGGCTTAATCTTTTACTTTAAGTCTGACACCCCCAGGCAAAATTGTCAGTGTCAATGTTAATGTGAGCACCTATCCCATGATTGCCCAGGGAGCTTTTGGACTAGTGGGGTGAGAAGTACATGTGGGTTTGTAGCATGCATTTAGACAAGTGAGTTTGTATAAAAGTAGTACAGACAATAAGCATGGCTCTGTTTACTAAGAATAGTAGCGTGTGTGTGTGTGTCAGAGGCAACAGCCGTTAAAAGCCCTGACCCTTGTCTTCTCCCATCACAACAGGCTGGTGAAGTGGTTATGTACCACACTATATGTGGGTCAGTGGACATGTGGGTCAGAATATCTTCCTGGACCGGCAGCTATTTCAGTAATTCTGACCCATTTGGACTTTGTCTGGACTTCACACTCCACTGAATAGCTGGAGAAGACCTGATCTTCTATGCCCAGAATAGCTCTTTTAAATGTCAACTTTTGTTGACCCTGCATCAGATTTTAAGCCCTTCAATTATTCAAGGCTATTTAACCCCTAATCTTGATGGTCTTGAAGATTAGAGATTAGAACAAGTCTTACATTTAATTATAGCATGACAAGAGGGGATTTATATTCCAAGTTGAATGCATTTAAGAAAAGAAACAGTCTCAGAAGAATATGTGATGCTCCAATCTCGATTATCAAAAACCAATAACATTTCTGTGACTTTGTGAGCTTCGACTCACCTGTCTGGAAAACCTGCTTGTAAGCGTGTTGCTGTGTAGCGCTGGGCTGCAGACTCGTGTCTGTGCAGATGAGGAACCCCTGGGAAGCCATTGGGAGAACATTCAGTGTTATTCACCATCTCGTGGTTCATCTCCTGTTCTTGGAAGTCTACTGGAATCTCCTCCATCTCCGTCCTGTTTAGGGATATAGTCTGTGCACTGTTCATTTCCAAAACAAATCCAACCAGTCCAAGCCAGTCTTGTGCAAATTCAAATGATGGTCTCTGAATCCTGTTCAAAATGGCACAATTATGTATCCAAGATTCAGATTCCAGAATGGAATGAAAATGAGTATATGACTACGAAGGGTAAAGTGATCTATCTAGCTGTAAATCCAGAGTTAAGAGGTTTAATTTCTCCAGAATCCTGTGGTTGTTTGTGTTTGACGAGGTGAGCGAAAAGCTTTGCTTTGACTGAGCTCATATAGCCAGGGTGAGTGAGTTCCCAGGAACTGTGGATCCATACGCACCTGCTCACATGGAGACCAAGGTGTCGCCGTGGAGATATTCCCACCTCTGAATCCCACTGGCCCCCTGCGTGTGAAAGCTCTGGTATAATAGGAGGACTGAGAACGAGGGATTGACAAACTAGAGATAGTAAGAGAATGTTCAAGCCTGAGGGAGTTACATACTGGGACAGTGAGGAGATAGAAAGGACTGTTTTGCGCTCGCGCTCTCTCTCTTTGTGGCTTTAGCTGTGGTTCTGTCAAGAGCACATGTCACTCACACAAAGAGGATTGGGGAATTAGACCTGGGGACCATTAAGAAGAAAAAAGGCACTTCACTGACTCAGACGTTGTGTATAAATGTGTGCATGGGGCCAACAGCTGCTAGCATAGAAGGCATAAAACAAACAAGATGAAGCAAGCAAACCAAACAAACTCAAAACATATGAAACAACCAGAAATAGGCGATGAAACAAGCAAACAAATGAGGTTAAACAAGCAAACAATCTATAAAACCGCTACACAAAACAAACTAGATAAACGAATTAATCAAGCAAAAACAGAACAAACTAGATGAGCAGATAAAACAGATATGAACAATCAAAGGACAAAATAGAAATGGATAAACGGACAAAACCATACAGGCAAATAAATGAAAGCAAAAATAAATAAAACAAACATTTAAAATGTTAATTGTTTGCTAGGAGGCAGTTATTTACCAAAGTTAAAGGAGCCCACCCCAAGTGTCTTATGATATTCTCTTGCTTAGTCTTTTTTTTTTTTTTTTTTTTTTTTTTTTTTTTTTTTTTATCTGCCAAACAAAAATCCTCCAATTGGTTAACAACTTATTTTGAAGTATCCTTCATGTCTATATGCACATGCAGAATATTTAGGGTTAGGGGTTTATTTATGAACGATCAAGATTAATAAGTCTCTATTAATAAGCATGCCTCACAATGGTAAGGCCACAGATTAAGTGTCAAAACAAATTGTCATCGAATTGCTGATAAGTGCTTTGTGCCCTATAACTGAACTGAAGGCTTTCTTTTCCTGTATATTTCACATTAAGCAAAAACAGGTGGTTGCTGCTGGGAGACAGTAGCTTAAGCTAAAATCCTCTTAGACCTTATGGAAAAACAGTAGTCTTCAAAACCACACATGCTAAACCTGACAAAGAAAAAAATAATTTATCTGTGTGGTTGGGTAAAATATATTCTGTCTGGTGAATCTAACATCTCTCTTCTCATGTGGTTACCATGACAATGAATCTCATGCACATTTTGTGGGGAGTCCCCTTCACTAAACGGTGTGACCGAGTTAAGCACATGACACAGAGGTCCTCTCTGGACCCTCTGCTGCCTGTGTGTGCAGCAATTCAGTGCATTAGTACAGGAATTAGTCTCTGTGTGACCCTCGTCAGGTGAGCAGCTGATTTCAGTTTTACTTTTTAAGAGAAATGACAGCTTAAGCAAAGCTTTCCTGATTTAATGCACTGCATGCAGAGTAGGATACATTATAATGTAGTGCATTGCACCTCTTATGACAACTTGCTGTGTACCAATGTATAAGCATAGCACTGTATATACTATGACACTATTCATTCACTGTGTTCATAAACTGTATTTACATGTTGTCTTTGTACATGGTTTCTGCTCCCCCTATCGATCATTTATGGTAATTTCGATATCATCCATTTCTTTGTCGACCAGAAGAGAGCAGCATAGACCATTTTTACATCCTCAAGTCAAGTCTGCTTTGTCAATTCTTCCACATGTACAGCACATACATACAGAGAATTGAAATTACGTTACTCTCAGACCCTTGGTGCATACAGTTAACATTTAAGACACTGACAGTAGACGTTCAAATACAGATAAATACAGTTTAAACATGTGTACATACAACTATACAAATGAGGACATTGTAGAATAATAAAGAGATAAAGTGGCATAAGGCACATGGCAGATAGAGTGCAAACCAGTTAAATAAAACCAACTGTGCAGATGTATGTGTGTGTGTGTGTATATATATATATTCTCTTGCTTAGTCTTATCCACTTTGCACACACTTGGCGAATATAGTTTCTGATGAAGACTGATAAGCTCCTCTTGCACTATATGTGTATGTATATATACATGTATACATATAGTGCAAGAGGAGCTTATCAGTCTTCATCAGAAACTATATTCGCCAAGTGTGTGCAAACACACAAGGAATGTGTGGTTTATTTAGGAGCTCTTGATGTATGCATGACATGATAACAGAAGAACAATTAAATGAGACTAAAGAAAAATGTATAATGTGGTATACATCTGGAACAGATTTGTGTACAGATTTGTGTATTTACTGTATATAAAGCAGTATAAATAAAATATGCGTAGGCCAATATGATAACATTACAGACTAGTAGTCGACATTTGAAGTTGATCAAAAAAGTGCATCAAAGTTGTCCTAAGACAAGAGCGCATTTTGGTTTTAGGACAACTTTGAAAGGTTTTGATCCACTTTAGATGTTGACTGTGTATTTAATAACCCCTCCATTGCGCAATTGTCCATATTATTGGCCTACAATTTGATTCAATTACCTAAACGTTTGAATTGTTGACTTTTTGAAGGTCACCAACTGTTAATATCATATTACAAATTAGTGTAAAAGAAAGCTATTATTGAATACAACACGTTTAAGTCACTTTTAATTCACGCACTTTCATTGCTACTTTCTACTCGCAAAGAAAAGAAAAAGACTCGCTAAGAACATCCTGTTTCACTGGAACGAACAAAATAAGTTAACCATTAACCACTGACTGATTTTAATAAAACGAGTTAGTCATTTGTGTTGATTTTATCATGTATAGATTTAAAATGGCAACAGATCGGGAATTACCGATGGGCAGTCTGATTAATTTCATCGAATCGGTTCTTTTGAACTGTTTCAAAGAACCGGTTTGAAAAAAACAATTCAGTGACCCTTTTACGTTCTGACGCAATTACGTCCGTGCGTCTTGCTTACAAGCTCTAACAAATTTCAATAAAGCCATATATAGGTGTTACTTATGTTTTTACAGGGAAGCTTGTTGTAATTGTATGTGTCCCCGCTCATAAAACAGTCATCGTACACATTTACTGTTAATTTCTTTTGCTATTAATTTTTTGATTTTTGGGCTATTAATGTAACTTTTAGCGCTTTAAGTAGGCTAATACGTAACCTTTTAATTCGAAAACCGCGTAGACCGATTCGTTGTGAATCGCTTCAAGTGTCTCATTGAAGTGATTCACCTCAAAAGAACGATTCTTTCACATCGCGCTAGAACTGCTTGGGAATTTCCTCGAAACTCCTTCACAAAGGGATTTTATGTGATGTCATGACATGAAAAGGCAAAGCGGCACAGAGTCTGACACAGATGTAATAAATTCCCACACAAGCAAGACCATCGTCCATCCTGGTAAGACTAACATTTTAACTTTTGCCATGGGTGTTTTGTCAGTTATTTTGGGTTGTATTTGGGGCATTTTATCTTGCTTCTCAAAGCAACATTAAGGAAGCATTAGTTTCCCTTATTCAGCAAACGCAGTTTCCTTGCAAAATTGATAAAACACCAAGTTTACATTATAAATATAAATAATTATATTCTTAAGCAAATATGTATTAATAACTTCCGGTATTGATGGAAGCGTGGCTCGTGTGTGCTTTCGTTGTTTTAGAAAGGGCAGTCCTGGATCCGCAGCGAAACATGGCTGAACTCGGCTTTCTGAAAATCTGTTTCATCGGAACCGCGTTTTCCTTTCTGATGGCTCTGTTTGGGTTGGTTGATTCTGTCGGAGGTCTGATGTATCCTCAAGGACCAGACTTGGCAGACGACAGCTGGATAGAGAAGCTTCCCACCGTGTCTCCATCACAGACTGCTGCTGCTTCTGCCGACAACACCAAGCGCAACGGGCCGAGGTGATCTTCTCCACTGCCATCGGTGGCGAGTCTTTAATTGCACTATAGGAGAAATAATCGGTGGGTTAATGTTACTGACCTACTAAAGCCTGCTGTGGAATTATTTCCTCCGTTACACTACTGTGTGTCAGACATGAAGAACATCAATAATGGCCAGTCACTCTACAGCCATATGAGATACCAACTCTTCACACTCATTACCTTTTTTTGCTTTGTTATTCTGGTTTCTTCAAAACTTGTCTGACTTTATATGAAGAGTAGAATAAATCTTCGGGAGAGTGAAAGCTTAAAAATCCTGCAAACATGCTACATGAATGTGCTGGACTGCTGAACTCAATATTGAAATCCCCCAATGGTCAAAACTCTTTTTGTAATGTTTGTTCCTTTTTATATGAAGACAATAATAGCTCACAATGTTACAGATTTGTGTAACATGCTGTGTTCAGCATAAAAAACTGTGACATTAGGCAGCAAACATTTGTTTGGGTAAAGGGGGTCTGAAATATCAGCCAGGCAAAAATGTTACTAAAACTCACTGTTCTACATTAAACTGAATACAAATATATATTTGCACTGTATATATCACCAGCATGGTTTTATGCATTACATGTTTGCTAGTTTTGTCTGACTACTTAATCATAACACATTTTTTTCAACTTTTTTTTTTTTTTTTTTTTAGTTTGTGACCATAATTGTTTTAAAACTAGACAAAATGGCAGGTGAAACACTTTTATAGGGGTATGTTTATCTCAATACAAGCTGACTAGGTGGAAAAATCGTCAGTGAGATTGGTATATGGTTGGCGTGATTGTTAATCAGGTAAAAGGTTAGTTATTGTCCTGATTTTCCATGTAAATCCATTCCTCTTTACCAAGACATTCTTCCACAGATAGTGACATGTCTTTGCAAAGCTGAAGTTGCATATTGGCAGCTTTTAAAAAGAACCTTGACGTAGATGATTGTTATTGAGCAATATGATCAAGCCAAGCCTTTCCATAAAAGCCACAACCCCACAGAGAAAAAAGTTTAGTTTTTTTTAATGGAAATGGCTGTTTTCATTTTTTTTCTTGTACTTGAATATCACAATGTGATTTTTATCCATACAGCTTTCTCTGTGTTTAGTTAGACTTGTCATCAATACTAGTATTTCATATTTTGTTAGGATGTTCCCATTAACCTAGTGACTTTTTAGTTCACACAAGCTGAGTCATGGCATAAGGAAGAGATGATGAACATCTTGTTCCTGTGATAACTCCTCCAACCAGGATTGTTGACATCATATTTGTGCATTTTCTCATTTAAGGTACTATCCAAAGGAAAAAAGTCTGGTTAAAATATTAATCACTCAAAACCCTCCAAAATTTTAGTGGAAAAATATAATATAAAGAAAATATCACGTAACTAAATATGGCAACATGCACTCTTTAAAATAAAGGCTCTTTTTTTTTTTTTGGCAACTCTGGTTCCATGAAAAACCTTTAATGTCCATGGTACCTTTCTGTTACTCAAAAGGTTCCTTATAGTGAAACAAATGTTTATTTGTTGTTTTACACATCAAGAAAAAAGGTTCTTTTAAAAATTATTCAATGAAATGTTCTGTGGGGTGCCCAAAATGTTTCTATGGCATCACCGCTTAAACCCCCTTATGGAGACTTAATTTTTAAAAGTGTGCAGGCCATATACTTTTGAATGGGAATGCTAACAGACAGCTTTTACTGGGTATTATAAACTTCCTAATTTGTAATGTTGGCTTTATTATTTATTATTGGCATATTAGTTGTGACTGTAGGTTCTATGGAGCAATAGCGCTCTCTCATGGAGAAGACGTGAAGAGAAATGCATGCACACACAACTGAGTATAAACTTCTCTGAAGCTTCAGTGTGAATACTCTCACGCCGTGATACTCTCCTGTGTTTTGCGTATGTAGCACTTAAACGACGACAACAAAGAATCTAATAGCTTGTAATTGTTATAGAGAAACTTTGAACATCCACCCTAACCGGAAAATGAAGCTAAGAATAGTTTCCACCCACCCTCACAGATAGGAGTTCCTCTAGATGCTATTAGAAGTAGTAGTTTCTCCTACAGGGGCTGGTCATCTCAATACTGCACAGTTATTGTGTTATTACTTTAATATATAGCCATATGCAGTAAAACGATATGGTCTGTAAGTAGTTGTTTGGGAAAAGATTATCTTTATTGTCTACTCAGATGGAAATTTGTTTTTGGCTCCACCCAACAAGATGGAAAATTACACAATATACATATTACAAAAACCGGACTGAACTATTCATGCATATTGACAATCAGACTCATGTAGTGGCTTCCTCTTCTGGCTTTGTGCCCTGACGTTTGAGAATAAGGTGCAGTATAAATGCAATAAAATACATGGTTCAAAATACGAATAGAGCAGCTCCGTAAAAAAAAAAAAAAAAAAAAGATTACGTAATTATTATACAATAAACATACAGCTTGTGTTGGTGCAATTATGCTTATTATTTTCCTATTAGTTTTCCTATAACAAATCACACTTTGTAAAAACTGTGATTATCTAGTCCATTTTAAATTTGCATAAAAACAAGGATTTGAGCATTTTTATGATGTTTATCTATCCAACATGTTCATTTCTGCATCTGCTAAGTAGTTTGGATGTTCAAAATTTCTGATAAATGA
Organism: Barbus barbus; assembly: GCF_936440315.1. NCBI lineage: Eukaryota > Metazoa > Chordata > Actinopteri > Cypriniformes > Cyprinidae > Barbus > Barbus barbus. The sequence goes on from NC_136717.1 coordinate 14,176,583, forward strand.
GGCATACATATTTTAAATGCTGACATTTGACTAAATTTTTACAGACCTTTACCGGTTTGAATGCAAATATATAGCTCACGTTCCTCTTTTCCCTATTTATTTCTGCGTTTACTGGAATTGCACACTAATTATGTAGGTTTTGTCACATTGCACCCAAATAAATAAAACAATTTTTGGGTTAAGTAAATTTTGTAATAATTTGCCAGTATTATTTTTAGAATTTTCATGTAGTTATTATTATAGGCTTACAATAATTTATTTTAATTTTTATTTAATTTAACCTGAATAAAAATGAAGCTGTGGTCACTTTTTTTCCCCCTTGAATATTTTTCCTCAATAGTACAACAGATTGTAACACTATCCTTCACAGCCTCATTTTCCTTTGTGTTACATTAAATATGCTGTCTACTCTGACTAAAGTGTATTTGCCTCAACACCAGACTTTCACAGTTCTGAAAGCAAATTTATACATCTGATTCCTCTTTTCTCTATTCAGCTCAGTGGTTCAGTCTCATATGAAGTTATCCCGTTCACCAAGCCAAATGCTCATATAGCGGCGACATACTAATGTTGTCTTGTCTCTCACTTGCCTCATTTAGTGAGACCAGCAAAACCACACTCTGGTCACTGATCCGCATCTAAGGACCCCACCGATAGAAGACATGTCAGCCCTCATGTAGCTCAGGGCCACATGACTGCCGGCAGAGGGGAGGGGATGCTAGTCCACAGCAGGGAGTGGGCCTGCATTCCTGATGCCAGAGAGCATACTTGGCATTCCTGGCTTCTCCTAGTTGCTCTCAATGAGCCATTTGACTGGCGCTGAGGAATTTTCCCCCAGAGTGGCAGAGTCAGCCTCTGACGGATGAGAGTTACTGCTTGGGAGAATAGGAGACCATTCATGCCATACTGGGACTAGAATGATGCCATTGAAATATAGCCTGCACCACGAAAAATGTTGAAAAGAGCCACGACTCAATTCAGTGTGATTTAAGGTTGTTTTTGGATGGTCACAATCAAACAACTATTAAAGTATTGCATAAATATGTAGAAACACTAGCAAAAGGATCTGTTCTTCTGTTGGACTTAATTCAGTGTGGTTTATTTTTGGATGATCATGGACAAAATATTGCATAAACATGTAGAAACATTGACTAAATAGTAGTTCGAATATAGATGTTTCTGTATTTGGGTGCAATACTTCGAATCCGTTATAATCTTTGTCACGAAATATGTTTTCTCATCCCTTTCATTCAGTACGGGACAACCTGTCAGATACAAAAATTGTCAAGTAAATTTTAGAAATGGTAATCTTGCATTCACTGAAAGAAAACATTGCCGTTGATATTGCATAATTTTAGAAAATAACATTTTCTGTAAATAATTAAAATATTATTTACAGAAATATATAAATATATTAATTAAAATATATTAATTCTCACCCTGCCAGGACATAGTAGTAGCACTATTTTATTTATATATATATATATATATATATATATATATATACACATTTCATTTTGTAAAATATATCTATGTATATATAAATACACAGACATATAATATATATTTTGAAAATATTTACATGTATAAATTTATAGTCATATAATTTATATTATATATATATATATATAAATATTTTATCTATAAACATTTTTCTTAAATATATACATGCATGTGTATTTATATAAACAAAAAATATACAGAGTACGTACACAAGTAAACAAGAACATTATTTTGGATGTGATTAACTGTTTGACGGCACTAAATATATATATATACACACACTGAACAAAATTATAAACGCAACACTTCTGCTTTTGCCCCCATTTTTCATGAGCTGAACTCAAAGATCTAAGACTTTTTCTATGTACACAAAAGGTCTATTTCTCTCTGGTGGACTGCAGGAATGTCCACCAGAGCTGTTGCCTGTGAATTGAATGTTCATATTTCTACCATAAACCGTCTCCAAAGGCATTTCAGAGAATTTGGCAGTACATCCAACAAACACAGCGTGTATGGCGTCGTGTGGGTGAGCGGTTTGCTGATGTCAACGTTGTGGATCGAGTGGCCCATGGTGGCAGTGGGGTTATGGTATGGGCAGGCGTATGTTATGGACAACGAATGCGGGTGCATTTTATTGATGGTATTTTGAATGCACAGAGATACCGTGACGAGATCCTGAGGCCCATTGTTGTGCCATTCATCCACGACCATCACCTCATGTTGCAGCATGATAATGCATGGCCCCATGTTGCAAGGATCTGTATACAATTCTTGGAAGCTGAAAACATCCCAGTTCTTGCATGGCCAGCATACTCACAGGACATGTCACCCATTGAGGATGTTTGGGATGCTCTGGATCAGTGTATACGACAGCGTGTTCCAGTTCCTGCCAATATCCAGCAACTTCGCACAGCCATTGAAGAGGAGTGGACAACCTGATCAACTCTCTGCGAAGGAGATGTGTTGTACTGCGTGAGGAAAATGGTGGTCACACCAGATACTGACTGGTTTTCGGACCACCCAATACAGTAAAACTGCACATTTTAAAGTGGCCTTTTATTGTGGCCAGCCTAAGGCACACCTGTGCAATAATCATGCTATCTAATCAGCATCTTGATATGCCACACCTGTGAGGTGGATGGATTATCTCGGCAAAGGAGAAGTGCTCACTAACACAGATTTAGACAGATTTGTGAACAATATTTGAGAGAAATGGGCCTTTTGTGTACATAGAAAGTTCAGCTCATGAAAAATAGGGGCAAAAACAAAAGTTGTATTTATAATTTTGTTCAGTGTATGTGTATGTGTGTATATATATATAATATAAAATTCACATATTTAAATATAAAGGAAAGTGAGTAATAATTACATTTAAAATCAGTAACATGCTTTATTTTAGGGTTTTTTAATAAAATGAGACACCCATTTAATTAATAAATGCTATCTCAGAGTAGTAGAACGCAAACACTAATCAAGGAAAATGATCACATGACCCACAGTCCATTTTGCTTCCAATTTCAGGACATGTGCACATGACTCCCTATAGTTTCTCCAATGAAAAGTGCATTTATTATCAATTTTCATACATATAAATGCCTACAAAAAAATCTGAGTCACCTTTATTGGTAAGTAAAGAAGTATTTTCAAAAACTTTACATTATATATCGTCAAATGTATTTTAGGAAATTACAAAAAAACTTCATGTTGCCTCAAGGCAACATTGTACCATAATGGAATCACATGGGGCCATGTTGGCCTGCTAAGTTGGAATACAAGTACATTATATTTGTAAGGAAAAGAGTTAGAATTATCTAAATGTATTTGTATTTTTGCTAAATTTTGCAATGCATTTGTAAAAATAGCAATTCAGATACTTTATATCATGATTTTTCTGTTGAGAGGAATCGCTTTCACAAGCAGTGAGGTGTCATTAGTGAGGAAGGAGATTTTACATGCATGTGCTTGTGTGTGTATGTGCATGCTTGTAAGGATAAGCTGCATATTAGGATAAGTTTATGCTGATTTTGATTTTTTTTACCTTTAAACAACTCTGTAATGTTTTGATACGATAACTGATATGATGGTTTGGTTATACCTGTGATCCACGATGGTACAATGTTGCCTGAGACCAACAGCTGGATATGAAATTGCATTTTATTAAATATGAGATATGCAATACATTGAAAACTAGATAAAACTAACTGTTCAAGTATTTGGTTAAAGAAAATGATGTTAACAAATATATAATAAAATATATAATAAATATATTTATTTTTTAAGCATGAAAATGTCAAATGTTTAAATTTGTCCGTTGTGGTACAATGTTGCCTTGAGGCAACACACGTAAAAAAAAAATTAATGAATGTTTATTGTTATAGTGTCCAATTTTAAGCAGGAAAAATATCACAATTTTTTCCTCGTTGATATTATATTGCGTACCATAGAGAAAACCGTGTTCTCCGTTTCCCGTTACGCTCAATTGTAGGCAGAGCTCAGGAGCGTACGGTGCTGAAACCGAGGCTGTAACGTCATGCTCGACTCTAAACCTCACCCACCCTCCCTTCCAGAGGCGAGCAGCTCTTTCACAGGCGCAGGCGGACGGACTGGCTGGAGCTGTAGCGGATTGCTGTAAGTATCGCATTTGCGCGAGATTCTGTGGCATTACAGTTTTAACGGCGCGTGTATTGCGCGGGAACTGTGAGGGGATTATGATGTCACAGTTTGATTGATACATTGTAGCGGCTGAACGGCGGAATGTTACAATACTTGCAAAGCAGACCGGCACAGGGTTTGCGGAAGAGCAGCTCAGATGTCTAGAATATGGCGGAGCTGGAGTGAAACAATTCAACTCCTTAGATTTACCATACTCGGCTTTATGGCGAGAATGATCGCTGGGAACTTTGTGTAGAAGCGCGCGAGCTTTGCGGCGTTGTGTTGCCTGAAGAATGGCGTTTTTTGTTGTCTCATGCCCACGGCACTGTGGAAGTTATAGCGGAAATGGAAAAGTTGTACGAATGAGTAGTTTAACGAAGCCCAGATTACCGGCTTCTAACCGTCAAAGCTGCATTTTTCGACACTGTTTACGTAAAGAGATGGATAAGGAGTGTCAGGCATTGTGAGAAAAGGCACATTTAGCGCCTCTAACGCAGTCTTTCCTTCTAGATTTGACTGATTACCGGCCCCGCCTAGTTCTGTTCTGTTTCTCAGTCGAGGGAGATGACTAGTTCATTCAAGGCGAATTGGAGAAAACGAGACTCGTTTTTCTTTCACGGTGGAGTGACTGTCAGATCACGTAGGAATACTTTGTACTCATGCTTTTCAGGGTTAAGGAAATAATTATATATATTTTTTAAAAACTCATGTTGCATTCCACTTCATAGACCAGAAGACATCACAGGGCCCTTATAGACTCCTAGTTGGATTTGACATTTTGAATATTGTCCTCTGAGAAGGGATATGAGGCTGAAGTCCATGCAATTTTAATGGCTTGATCTTTAATGACGGGACTCTTGTCAAATTATAACAGCCTTTCTCCAAAGGTGTCTCTACACAACCTGCTCCGAGGTGGCTTTGCGTCTGCTATAAAGTCTGTGTAGAAATGCCATGTCACATAAATAACTACTAAAATATGCCAGATTCACCTTAAGCACATAGTATCTGATTCTGCTTTGCCTTTGTGGGAATGAAATGCAGCATCAGTGCAGCCTTAAGGTGCGGTCACATTTACCATTTGTCTGCAGTTTTTATGGACGAAATCTAGTTTCAATGGGAATTCGCATGATTGGGAGTTTTGTGTGGTGGCGAAGTGTTTCCGATGCAGATTTCACTCATGTTTAATTTGGTCACATAAATTGGCCACAGTCACCAACAGAAAACTGCTTGGTGCGACAGTGACTTAAATGTGAGCTCTGCTTCATAAATGGCTGTGCTATTGATGATGAACCTTTTTTATTTGCCTTTGAAATTTTGCTGAAAAACTAGCCGATGTGACTGCACATTTAAGCATATATTATGAATTAACATTTTCATAGTTTGTTATTTGTAATTTCACATTATATTTCTATATTCAGAATTTCCTAGCATTATTATAACATTTGCATTATTTTAATTTACTCAGTTGTGTAAATACACCTTTATTTGTGGAATACATGGAGCTTTTGTGCCACCTTTCCAGTGTAAAATGGTTCAAAACTTCATTTAGGCTTTGTGGAATTTGTATAGGTTTATGTTTGCTGCAATATCTGACAACTTGTGCAACCACCTATCGAGTGAACACTGTTTCCTGTTTCTGATGGGGTCTTGAGCAAACACTTGTCATTCCCAATCACGGAAAAGCAGGCAGCAATATATCTGTCACTGCCAAAGGCAGATAAGTGTATGTACACCCTTACATTTCCTGTGTCAAAACTCTTCTCAGTTCACTAACTTTGTGTGAAATGAGGTTACGCAGTCATAGCTTTGTTTTTGCTTCTTTTTTGTGCGTGTCCTGTTTACCCATGTCATCAAGTTTCAGTAAAAAAAAAAAAGAAAAAGTGTAATTTATTCATGTGTACATGTCCAAATTCTCGAATTGAGATGCCAAGCTTGTTACCATACCAGTGCTTAGCACAGATCTTTTTTGGAGTGTTGGGTCGGGACGCCCTCACTCTAGTGGGGTCTGACCCCAATCCTGTCCCTCCTAGAGCAAGAGGAAGGAAATCCCCGTGATAGTGTGTCCTCTTGGGCACAGAGGAATGCTGGTCTGTAGGCTCTGTTGAAAATAACAAAATGAAGAGATGTGGACTTCCTTTCAAAGACAGCCGCCCACCGTTTGAACATCTTTTAAAAATCTGGGTTGGGTCCTGGAAGAAACGTCTAAATTTAGAGGCACGTCTGCTATGATGTGTCGATTTCAGGTATTGCTTTCGTGTAGTGCCTAGTTGTTTTGTATAATTATAGTTGCGATTGTTGCGGGTGACAGTGTGGTTCTTGCTTTGAGCTGTATCAGAACTTCCCAGCAGCGTTCTTGTGGGAGTCAAACCGTATTCAAACAAACACCGGGTCTGTCAGGGAAGCAAATATCTCTTTGACTTTCTAAATGGCAGTGCTAATACAGCTGTCGGGACTGATTCCTCTGGAGGGCCGTGTCAAAATAACCAGCCTGCTAGTCAGAATTACGCTCGGTATTCTTCTAGTGTCACTATATTATGGGTCTGTAACTGGTGTATATATATGGTTGATTGTGGGTCTTTCAATTTCAGATCCTTACATTTTACCTCTTGAGCCCCTGATTTTGAATATTGAGTATTGAGAACAGCTATGACATTAGTAAGCGCTGTGGTTTCCCACCAAGGCTTTGACATTTGGCTAGGAAACGGAATAGCGTTTTGAAGCCAGTGGGTAACGAGATGACAAAACATTAACTGCCAGCTGTCGGTAACTGTTTGAGACTTTTAGAGGAACTAACTGAGCAGAAAGGAAAGGAGATGCTCTGGAGAGGAAGAGCATGACAGTGTGGGGAAAAGAAGGCTGTTGGCGTCCCTCAGCAAATTGGACCACTTCCTCTTTAGGCCAAAGGGCCTCATGAAACCTGGTGGCCCTGTCACGCCTTCCTTCCTCCTTTTAAATCATGTGATTGTTGTGCGAGACTAAGTGAGTGTAAAGATAGCTGTGGGTTTGATACTGTAAATATACTTTGTTTTTAACAGAGATCAACTGGGTTTCAGTGTAAGAAATCCGAATTGACTCAAGTTGTTACCAATGGTTACTGAGCTAATGTGGTGTAGCTCAGCTTGACGCTCACGTTTTCTAACGCTAATCACAAAGCAATTCCTCCATCTATTCCCACACATCATTGTCCTCATTTAAGCATGTAAGCCATGACTGATGACTGTGGCAGCTATTTGTGACTTGCAAGATTGGTTCCTTTTCTGAGTCTGTGATCCAGAAATAGACAGTTGAATGGCACTTATGATCAAATTGAAGTACAGATATTTGTTGATGCTTTATATATGTACACTGATGTTGAAAAATGTTGTCAGTAATATATATTTGTTATTTCTTGAAAGAAAATGCTGCTTTTTTTCCAACAAGGCTGCACTGTATTGATAAAGTATCAGTTTGCCTCTGAAGACAGTGAAGACATTAATAATGTTATACAAGATTTATTTTTCAAATAAATACTGTTCTTTATCAAAGAATCCTGACAAAAAAATGTATCATGATTTCCACAAAAATATTAAGGAGAACAGTAATGTGACGCTGAAGACTTGAGTAATGGCTTCTGAAAATTACAGGAAATTACATTTTAAAATTTTAAGATAGTAAAGATGTATTTTAAATTGTAATAATATCTCACAATATGATTGTTAAATAAATGAGGCAGTGTAAGAGACTTCTCATTAAAAAAAAAAACATATTACTGATCCCAAACTTTTGAACAGGAGAGTATTATATTTAAAGGCTTTTTAAGGGCTGGATGAAATTTGTAATATTGATTTTAAAAAAGAAAATCTAGATATGGTTTTATGTACATATTGTCTCTGAAATGGCTCTATACATTTCATGGCACTTTAAAGGAGTACTACATTTTGAGAAAAAAAACTCACTGAATTGATTATCAAAATGTCTTATGTCTAAGTGCTTTATTCAGGATTGACGCCAGACGGGCAGAATTAGCCTAAAAAATAAATATAAATTGGAAAAAGCATAGTGAAATCATCCATATGTTCACAATGTTATTTTATTTTTATTTTGCACATAAATATTAGATCTACTACCCAGCCTTTATGATGACACCTTCTATTAGGCTGAGATCTGATTTAGAAATACACAATAAAATGGTTTGAGCAACAAGTTCATGAAGCAGCATTGCTCATTTGTCTGCAGAGAAGTGTGTGTGTGTGTGTGTAAACGCATCCCTGGGGTCTATATGCTGTAGTCAGTCAGACGTCAGATGCCCTGCCATGTGTTGACATTTGACACTAGAGGTTGGGCTGAGTTCTCATTGATCTCGTCTCCCGTTGCTCCTTTTCCTTCCATAATCTGCCTCCCGACTTGTTGTTTTCCAGTCTCTAAGCAGCTTACTGGTTCTAGCAATAGAAATTGTGCTATTTCCTTCGTCTTAGTGACATTGTTTTGATAAGGGTATTTATGGTGTTGTTTATTATGTGATTATGATTATGATGTTTGACACCCCTGCCCTTTGAGCCAGTGTTCGTAATTGTTGCCTTGTAGTTTAGTGTAACTACTAGGGATGCAACGATACCGATCCGATCCTGAAAATTCTGAGTATCTGCCGATACCGATCCAATCCGATACCAGCGCAGTTGTTTTTAAATCAATGTAGAATTTCTATACTTCTGTGTGTCTGTGTGTGTTACTCTTGTGTGTTAAACACAATCTACTACATATAGATAACATCATTTTAATGAAAAATAGCAATTGAAAAAATATATAATCATAATCTATATAAAAAATACTATTATAAACTTGGTTTATAATACAGCAAAAGATACTCTAGAAAAATCATGGGTGCACAATAATTTTATAAAACCTAGTGAAACATTTTTATTTACAATTAAAAGTGAATAAGTGTTGGACTAAATCTGGTGAAATTATACACATTGCTCTTTGAACTGTTGTAAAATACAGTCATGAAACAAACAAATACATTTATATATAAATATATAGGCTACTATATAATTAAAAGACATTTCTTTAAATCTATAGCACAGTAATGAAGGCAGCAACATATGATAGATAGGACAGAACAAGAAAGACTGTTAATAATCTTTCATTGCGCAAAAGTGTTATAGTATGTAAGGCTCCGATATAGAGCAGCAGAAAGCGCTTATTCGCATCCCGTGCGCAGAATGATGCGCTTGAAGCAACACGGAGTCACAGCGCGCAGCTCTCTGAGTCCACATAGAAACGTTCAAAGTACAAAGGGAAGAAATATTGATGCGTAGTGTATTAAATCTGTGTGTAAGTTTATTAAGCCTTTTCTTTTAACAGTTTTAAACCTCAGTAACTGTGCGCTCTTGAAGAGAGTGTGACTGTAGTAACCGAACGCGACACGCAGTTTGATTGCTGAATGGAGCGGAATTTAAAGACTTAAACATTCATCTGTACCTCAGATTAAACTATGGAACAGCTTCAGAACACTTGAAATATAGTGCACGAAAACTTTATGGTGCTTTGTTTTTGTGCCTTTCGTGGGGCTCAACAATAACAGAATAGTATACGCACAATATCGGATTTGGATCGGTCTCGTCTGACCGATACCCGATCCGCAGAAAATGACCGTATCGGAGCCGATACCGATCCTGAGTATTGGATCGATGCATCCCTAGTAACTACATCACAAGTGGGGATAAAATTGTACCTCAATGTAAATGCCAGTGCAGATGTTTTTGAGTTTACATTTTAAAGGAACAGTTTGCAGTTAGTCACACAAACCTGTATGACTTTCTTCTGTGAAACACAAAAGGAGATGCTTTGCAGAATGTTCATGCTGTTCTTTTGCATACAGTGAAAGTGAATGGTGAACAAATTGGTCAAACTTCAAAAATGAGAGAAAAGTAACATCGCACCAGGCTGAATGTTGAATAAATATTGAATGTGTGTTTGTTCAAACTGCATAAATGAGATTTGAGAGCTATAAAGTCTACCAGTGTGTGGAGCATAAAGGTCAAAAATATTATTTTAATGGCATCTATGGTTCCATGAAGAACCTTTAACCATCCATGGAACATTTTGAATCCACAAATGGATTTTTAAGGCCCCATTTACTCTATTGCGTTTTTGTTTTAAAACCCACAACTTTTGCTACGGTTACACCTATCATTTACACTACTCTGGCGTTTTCGAGGTCAAAAATGGAGACTTTTGAAAACGCTGCAGACCCCGTTTTAGTTTGAAAACTCTGGGGTTGCGTTTCAGTGTAAACGGACCAAAACAGAGACTTTTGAAAACTGTGCCGTTGCTGCCAGTTGTGTCTAGAAAGGATAGCTCCGACCGGAAATGACCAATGAAATGAATTTTCTACCTATTTGTTTTATTAGTGCCTACACCTACCCCTTACAAGAATGAAAAAATAGTAATTATTGTTGTACAGTGTGACACAAATGATGCTGTACTGATGTGCGCATGCCCAGTAGTGCCATACAAAGCCATTCTAGCCTTTACCTTTGCTGCCCATAGATATGTATCAGTAGATTCCCCATTCGACAGCTCCAAGCACGTAGATGCGTCTGCCATCTAAATAATAGGGAATCTACCTATACAAATCTATGTTTGAACCTGCATGAAGGGTCATGTGACATGCGTTTTCGGTTGTGTAGTGGAGATGGAGATAGTTTCTGAAAAGCCAGTTTAGACGAGGATCTTTTTCATTCTAAAACGCCTTTTTAAAGTTAAAACGCACTAGTGTAAACCGGGCCTTAGAGTGAAAATGTTTACTTAATGGTTCTTTGGGGAACCAAAAATGCTTCTTCGCTGCTTAACCCCCCTTTTAGATCCTTTATTTTGGGTATGAACTATTGTTTTGATACTTTCATGGTGCTTTTTTGTCATTTTTGATGCTTGGTCACTATTCACAGTTATGAAACGGAAAAGAGCAGCATGAACATCCTGCCTAACATCTCTCTTTTTTTTTTTTTTTGGTCAATGAAAGAAAGAAAATAGGTTTTGAAATGACATGAGGGTGAGTAATTGGTGACAGAATTTAAATTTTCTGTTTTTGCAAACAGAAATTGAGACCACACTGGTTGAGAGGATGTGAGGAAAAAGAGCAAATGTTCACTTTGGTAAATCATTTTAGATGCTTTCTCAGCAGAGCCCCCACCAATTTGTTGCATCAGAAGGAAACGTCTCATTGTGAAACCGTGATTGCTACTCCATGTTTGTTTTCACTCATTGTCCTTGACAACCTGTAACCTAGGTGAGTTGATTGACTTGCAAATAACATGTTGGGCTTCAACACAGATTTTGACAGGGCCAGTTAAAACTGCATCATTTACCAAAACAAAAGCCTTTTCTATCTGTTACGTGGGCCACTGAATATTTTCAAGTTGGTTTTTAATGCTGCTGTAGCTCCGATCAAGCCTTTTGTGTGTTAGTAAGTGTAAGTTATGATAGATCTTTTGACACAATTAGATTTCTTTTGAACCAGTTGAAAACAATTAATGGCAAACAGTGAGCCAGACTGCTGTCATTATATCTTATATTTCAGTCTGTCTCTGATGTAATGGCCTTGTGCTTGTTCCTAGAGATGATTACATGGTTTCATCCAGATTTGACTTAGAAAAAAGCCGTGTTAAAAACACAACAAATATGGCGTTTGTTTTCAGCCCTGCTGTGGTTTGTGTTAATTACAGACAAGAGACCAGTTTATGTAGTCATTACCACTACACTGTGTTGCTTTGACACAGATTTACTGCAGGCTACGAGTTTGCCATGCTAAATTTGCCAGAGCTATGATAGCACATCCGTAGCCGGCTGCTAGCTTAGGTGCTAATAACTTTGCTGGCTGGTTATTGGCTCCATCCTGACTGCAACAGCACCTTCGGCTCAGAGTTTAGCCAAGTCTGGCTTATCTCTCACGTGTAGCCTTACCCGCCACAGCTCTACTGGGGTACAATTCTGCATGGGGATGCTTCACTTCATGGTGGATATACTTGTGGCCGTTTTTACTGACTTGTTCTAAATGCCATTAAACATTAATTTATCTTTCATAAACTTGGCATAGCCTGTTAAATGGGCACGAGACTTCCTGTGGTTGTCACTTTCATAAAGATCACATCTTTATAAAGAAAAGTGAATGTCCATGTTGTATATTAAAATATTAAAATCCTGGCAGATAATAGATTGGGGGGCGACGATTATCGGCGCTGATATTAGTCATTTTTATGGTTATCGGTCATTTTCAAAACTGATTTGCCGATAAAATAATTTAATTTTAATTTTTATACCAGACATGAATGAATCTAGAATATATAAAAGTTTCACATTTTGACGTTACAAAAAAAACGAACACATTTTTTCACGATGCACCTGTATATATCGGTTCAAAATATTGGATATCAGTCTACTTAATGTAAAAAATAAATAGATAAATACAAACTAAAATCAATGATAAAATCTTGAATATCATCCAGTAAACAATATGATTCTGATATATTGTGTATCTTTATTTTATAACCAAAGTATTTACAACAGGTCGACAACATACAGTACGTCTTTCCAATAACTGATGCCAATACCGATGTTAAAAGTGACGGATATAATGCAGATATATACACAATACAGTTGAAAGGAACTCTTGTCACGCAATGTTTTACTTAAAATTCACAAAAAAAAATGTGTGTATATATATATATATATATATATATATATATATATATATATATATATATATATATATATATATATATATATATATATATATATATATTATATGTATATTATATGTGTATATATATGTGTGTTGAAAAATAGCATCACAGTGTTGGTTACAAAATATTGGCTGATTAATCATTAGTAGCTGCGGCACATTTTTCTAGAAATGCTTCAAGTTAGCCTAAAAGTTTAAACAGACATCAAAATACGCATTACGTTTGTGTGTTACCACTTACTGAGAGAAGTTACTCCTACTGGAAAGCTTCAAGAGCTTGTTTTATGTATGGCACCGTAGTGAAGAGATTTTGCTCAAAGGAGCCCACTGCCGAGAAAAAGATAACACAGGCCGTATGATCGCCTGATGTGTTTCGTTTTGGCGCTTTTCTTCAGGGACATGGGAAACACTTTTGATGGAACCTGGCACACAAAGCCCAGCTTATAGGATTCCAAGGACCCTTTAATCACAGTGGATATAGACTGGTTTCTTAGCATTTATGGCGGTTTAGGGTGGCTTTACACGTGAGAAGGAGACCGGAGCTAAGTCAGAGGTGAGGCTTTGGGCCTCCTGTGTTTATGGGGTTACAGGTCATGGTAGAGACTCGTAGAGCCATGTATACTCAACCTCATTAAAGTAATAGATTGTGGGAAGTTTTAAATGTGATAAGGAAGGGGTTGAAGAATCCCCATGTTGAAGGTTTAATAGAGTCTTCATGTAGTTCTACAACCCTTTTAATAGAGTAAATTAAAGCATTCCGGTCATAGATACATGATACCATTAGTGAAGAACACGGAAGTGGCAGCAAATTTTTATTTTTTTTATTTTTTTTCAGAGAAGCTATTGGTGCAGAAATGATCTCACTTCACTTTTAAAAAGCAGGTAGAGAAGATCAAAATGCAGGATATTGAGAAATGTTTTAGAGATTATAAAAGATTAGTTTTAGCAAGTTTAAACTAAAAAAAAAAAAAAAAAAAATACTTTGTCACAAAACTCTGAGATAAAACGTAACATCCATAAACGTTCAGTTGGAGTTTCTCATGTTCCCAAGTGGATTACAAAATTTAATTTAATTTTAGTTCAGTTTTAAATACTTTTTATAATTTACATTTTAATATAAAAAATATTTTTACATATTGCATAAAATATGGAAAAATATATATTTAGATAAAATAAACAATTTTTTTATTTTTTGTATTGTTTTATGTAATAATAATAATGATTATGACTTATGTTTAATAAATATTTTAAAATTATTTTCATATTTTTGTTTATAAATTGTATATAATTGTGTGAAATGCGCACTTTTTTTGCGTTGGCAAGAAAAAGTCTTTAATGTTGAGCCTTGGTTGCTTATTGCAACATTACAGCAGCAGTTCTCATTCAAATGTGGCCTTGATTATAGATATCTTTTTGAAGCCATACACTTGTAGATTTGTTATTTGGTTAATCCAGTCTGCTGCTCTGATTTGTGGCTGTCAGCTCAGGCCAGTTGTTGTTTTGTGTGGCTCTCTAAACAGACGTCCTTAAACGGCTCTGTGGATTTTAATTTAATCCCAACATCTTCAGATAGACTCAGGGACTGTTTAGTGTGCTGCTGTAGAGCTCTCATGTATCATCTGCATGTACGTGACCCATTCATGTGTATATGAGTCTCTCTGTTTGCGAATTTGCACATCTTTTGAACGCCAATCTCTTTTATGTTTTAAGATGCATTTTTTCCAGCTCCAATGAGCATCGCGTTCATCTCTCCCGGGATGTGCGTATGCACTTACGTATATTTGCATATGAGTATACGTCTATTTGTACGATGCCACACGCTGCGTTTTACCTCCCGCTTGCCTCTCTTGTCGAAATATCAGTTGACTTTTCTATGGAGTGACATGTTCAGACTCCCTCCGATGAATCCCGTGGGAGAACGTGGTGCTTCTCTCCACGCTCCTCGGAATGGCAAAGCTAACCACCCCTGCAGATCCCAGCAGTCTGTTCAGCTCCGAGAAAAGAAAGCCGCCAGGCACCAGCAGGCACGAGCAATCCCGGCAGGCCGACTGTCTTCCCTCTGCTGTCCTCCTAATTCCATTTGCACTGGAATTGACTGAATGACTTTGTTTGCTATAAACATAGTTTTTCTTAGCTTGATATATTCAAACAGAAAGCAATTATAGTTTAATTATCCATCTTCCTGGGACCATAAATGTAATTGATTTGGACCTACATTTTGACCATAATTAGCTTAATGATTGCTGTTTATTACTGCACATTTGTATGGAATAGCTTACACAACACTCCTTTTTGCTGAGGGATTTCCCCCGGGGTGTGGATTTTTACTGATGTGTCAGGGCATAACATCCATTAAAACTGGACGGAACACTTATATTTTCCTCTGCCCTTTCAAATATATTATTTTTACTACAATTGTATTTGAAACGTTTTGACCATCATTTGACAAACAAATTGTAGCTGGCCTAATGAAACGATGCTATTTAGAAGTTGCCTACTATGGCTAGTGTGGACTTGTCTTTAAATACTATTGGTGAATGTTAAATCAGCTAATTAATATTCATGAGTCAGGCTTATGAGTTCCACACACTTTTCAGAATGCACCCGCAGCTGATGTGGATTTTGGTTTGTCTCAAAAGGTGTAATTTTTCAGTTAATTCATTTGATTACTCAACACTTTAATGAGCATAGTGTACTGTAGACTCTACATTTCCGTATTAATCTGATTGGTAGTTTCCTTTTACCACAGATCTGTGTTGACCATAGGGATGGGTATCATTAAGGTTTTAACGGTATTACTACTCTTACCGATACTGCTTATCGATCCGGTACTTTAACGGTATTCTTATCGGTACTTTTTGTTTTACTTTGTTTCTTTGTTCATATTCTTACAGTATCTTATCTTATGTATATAAAACACTAAAAATGCCTGCACTTCATCAATTTGTAAATGCACCAGTGTGCAGGTATTTTTAGTGTTTTATATACATAAGATAAGATACAGTAACAACATGAACAAAGAAACAAAGTAAAACAAACTGACAAATACAATAAAACAAACACACAAACGAAATGAAATAAACAGTGCTTTCATTTTCCCATGAAGGTCTACTAATATTAATGTTCAGGTAAGTAATAGTTACAAAAGTAATCAAATGTAAATGAGCACTGCATAGTTTTCACTGTATGTACTGATAGATTTATGTTTATTAAAGCTATAACGTTGTTCAGATTAAGAGCTGTGGGTGATTTTCTCTTTGCATTTTGTTCTTTGATTAACATTGATGGCTCAAGCTCCAGTCTGACACTTTAAGACAATATACTGACACGCATCGGATTTTCTCCCAACTGTTCTCGTCCACTTAAAACATAAAAGTGAAGACTCTCGTAACCGGCCATTTTGACACATTGTGTGTGTATTTGTTGGCATATTTTTGTGTGTTATTTCGACGCGCCCGAAGCTCAAAGTGTACTTTGCTTGTCCGTTTTGGAGCACGCCGCCGCGCAGGCACACGCGCGCACACACATTTCAGCCTGGGGAACAGCAGATTGTACTTTCAACGTTTTACTATCAAATATGTCCTGCAATGTAGCAACAGTAAAGACGGCATTTTATAACAATCACTGATTGAGCTGATTCAGATGTTAAGTTTTGGTTCGGAGGAACGAATCCGCGCCGCTATGAAGGGAAGGGAGTTGTGGAAGAAATGCGGCTATAATCCTTGGAAGTCAAAATCGAAAAAATAAATAAATACTTAGCTTAATATAACAGCCACAGGCCTAAAGTGTGAGCAGATGTTTGAATAGTTGGTTCTCTCTTCTATCATAATTAAACAGGACTTTCATGTTGTGTGTGCTGAAGCTCCTCCGCGTGAGCGCGATCTGGCTTCTGAATTGCGCATAGCAAAAATGCATCATAGACAAATGTTTGAATATTATTGCACATAAAAACAGCTGGCGACATATATATATATATATATATATATATATATATATATATATATATATATATATATATATATATGAGAGAGAGAGCAACAATAAATGTATGTGTGTTTTCTTAATTTCTCCAATACCGACAGAAGTACCAATAACGTCAGAGCTTATCGATACTCCGGTCTTTCATAATTTAGCCCCGAGACCGATTTTAATACCGAGTTTCGGTACCCATCCCTAGTTGACCATGATTAGGTGTATTTCCACCTAGTATCACGTGGAGTTCTGTAGCTCCTCCCTCAAACCAGACTCCAATTCTGATTGGTTGCTGGACACTGAATCATCAGTAGCTCATTGTTAGTGGCGCATAATTGATTAGGTTGTTTTTAGGAACTTCTGGAACATGCTTTTCTCGGTCAGACGAGACTGATCCAAATCCGATATTGTGTGTATAATATTCTGTTATTGTTGAGCCCCACGAAAGGCACAAAAACATTATAAAGCACCATAAAGTTTTTGTGCACTATATTTCAAGTGTTCTGAAGCTGTTCCATAGTTTAATCTGAGGTACAGATGAATGTTTATCTTCTCTCCGCCGCGGCTGTCTGTCGTCCTCCATTCAGCAATCAAACTGTGTGTCGCGTTCAGTTACTACAGTCAAACTACAGTACAGGTTTAAAACTGTTAAAAGAAAAGGCTTAATAAACTTACACACAGATTTAATACACTACGCATCAATATTTCTTCCCTTTGTACTTTGAACGTTTCTATGTGGACTCAGAGAGCTGCGCGCTGTGACTCCGTGTCGCTTCAAGCGCATCATTCTGCGCACGGGATGCGAATAAGCGCTTTCTGCTGCTCTATATCGGAGCCTTACATACTATAACACTTTTGCGCAATGAAAGATTATTAACAGTCTTTCTTGTTCTGTCCTATCTATCATATGTTGCTGCCTTCATTACTGTGCTATAGATTTAAAAGAAATGTCTTTTAATTTTATAGTACAATTCAAAGAGCAATGTGTATAATTTCACCAGATTTAGTCCTACACTTGTTCACTTTTAATTGTAAATAAAAACGTTTCACTAGGTTTTATAAAATTATTGTGCACCCATGATTTTTCTAGAGTATCTTTTGCTGAATTATAACCAAGTTTATAATCATATTTTTGTCATAGATTATGATTATATATTTTTTCATTTGTTATTTTTCATTAAAATTATGTTATCTATATGTAGTAGATTGTGTTTAACACACAAAAGAGTAACACACACAGAAGTATAGAAATTCTACATTGATTTAAAAACAACTGCGCTGGTATCGGATTGGATCGGTATCGGCAGATACTCAGAATTTTCAGGATCGGATCGGTTCTGAAAAAATGGTATCGTTGCATCCCTACTCTCCACAAGTTGAGTGTGGAAATCCCCATAAATTCCCAGTAAGGTTTATCTTTCTTTTTTTCCAGTTTATCACGTTTGATTTTTCAAACATTCTCAAAGTCATGTAGAAAAATGTTTTGGGTGCCAATATATTCAACATGCGCACATTGGAAAAATGTGCCTCTACCTACTTTATTGCATACTTATTATGTACAGTTCACTGCATTTTCAGCTGAAATTAACACTTTTGAGGTTAAGACACCACCAACTATTACTCCTTTTCACGCAAAATATGATTACAGTGGCAGATTATTTATTAATAAGGACTTATTTAGCCTGTTAAATTATGTTATGACTTAAACAGTTTTACCATAGTGCATGATTTGTAAAATAATACATTTTGATGTTTGCATCACATAACTAGATCCATATGTATGGTTTTCTGATGTGGTAAACTTGCTCAATAGCTCACCTGGTACAGCATTACGCATGGGTATGAGTCCACTAAAACATAAGTCTAATGCTAAAAGAGCACTGAGTTGCAAAAATGGCATGGCTGCTTTAGCAAATGTGTTTGTCACACTTTTGTTCACATCTTTTTAGGGCAGGGCTTAGTGTATGCGGTGCATTATTCTCAAACGGCTTGTAACATTTTAGCACCATTGACCGGACATTTTGCGATAAGTAAAACGACCAGTGTAGGCTAATAAAACATTGGGAGAGTCGCTGTCATCTGTTTTAGATAAAACTGAATGTGGTTTTAGTGCCACTAACTGGACATTTCACTTTGTTTACTGATTTATTTCAGTATTTTAGGTAGTCTGGATTTATGACAAGATAATTTTTTTGATTCTTAGGTCAAGTGCTCTACCTCGAGGCACTCTTAAAGTTCTTCAGCATTATTTCTTGTCCCCCCCCCCCCCCCCCCCCCCTGGAACAGGCAGACAGGGTAGAATTAAAGTTCAATCCTCTTCGTCTGCCTTGGACAGTATCTTTTCATCATCTGGCACAGTGGGTGTTCACTTAAT
Source organism: Barbus barbus (assembly GCF_936440315.1). Classification (NCBI taxonomy): domain Eukaryota; kingdom Metazoa; phylum Chordata; class Actinopteri; order Cypriniformes; family Cyprinidae; genus Barbus; species Barbus barbus. The sequence goes on from NC_136717.1 coordinate 14,195,806, forward strand.
CAGAGTGGAGGGAAATGTCACTGAAGAATGTCAGTCAACTGAAATGGGGTGGGCGTGGTCTGGGTTATGAGATGGAGGTGGGGCCTGAGGGGTCTGCTATTGGGTGGGTGTGGTCTGTGTCATGAGACAAGGTGGGCGTGTTCATAGGTTGTTGTGGGTCTAGATCCTTAATATAACACATCCTCATCACAGCTGCTGTGTTTATTTATGGAGACTTTGTTCATTTCCCTGTGCTTTTGTGAGGCATTGCAGTTTACCAGCAGTATGTGCTGATGGTTTAAGCAGTTAACACAGTTTCTCTAGAGAGGGAACTGAAAGTAAAATGGCGTGATTTATAAGCCTCGTCCCAGTACTTGATTTAGCTACAAGCACTTAGATGTCTGACAGATATCTTAAACTGTGTCTGGGGACTCTGTGATACTAGTCTGCTAAAATACAGATTAAATTTTAATAAACATCCCATGGTTTGTTGCTGGGATGCTCGGAAGGATTTAAAAGAATTTAGTTCACCCAAAAATAAATATTGTCATTATTTACTCGCCTTTCTGTTGTGCCAAACCTGCATGGCTGACTTTTTACTGTGAAGCACAAAAAGGAGATGTTTATTAGAATGTGAACCAAAAAAGGTGATTCAAATGAAGTCTTCATCGGTCCCTGTATGATAGCTTTTGGTGAATAAAAGACCACATTTTTTGCCTTCCCCAATCTAATGTACTTGCACATTTGCAGACTAGCCTATCATGATACACAACCACTAACAGCTTTTGGTATCATTTATGTAATATATGGTGCAACTTTTGGAGATTTGGAGATTTTCAGTGCCTAACGGCATATAGTTTAGTCATTTTCCTTGACCTAAATTCACACAACACATTTTTGCAGGATAATTTTTTTATTATTTATTTATTTTAAAATTGGCCTTAGTTTAAGAACTACATTTTGTTTTTAGAGTGCTGTGTCGTAAAAAAGCCATGTTTTTCAGGAAGAAAGTCACACAGGTTTTTACAACATGAGGGATGTTCATTTTGGAGTGAACTGTCTCTTTAAGAAAAAAATTAAAGGGAGAAATGTTGCGTGAAATGCAAGCTAATGTATGAAGCATCCATTAGCCTGAGCATTTCATTTGAAACGTAAAGAGACTAATTTAAGTACTGACATTAAAAAGTCGTTAATGTCTTTCTCCCTCATCCACAAACACGCAGCATATACACCATCTTGCATCATTTGTGTTGCTGTTATGCTCTTCTCATGATGGCTGGGTTTTGTAGAGCATGCCAGTCCACCAGGAGCATATCCACTTACCGAGTTCATCTCATTTCTGAGCGGATTCAGGTTTCAGGGTTCCAGAGCCGAGAGCAGATGAGTGATCAGTACTCACGAGAGCTTCCTTACGCAAAGAACCTAGAGATTCTGGCAGTGAATCAGCTCCTGTCTCATGTGCGGTCATGTCCCCTCGGATGACATCACCTGCAGGAGTCGTGCATGCACATGCTCTGCTATGTCAGACGTATGTCAGAAAGATAAAAAAAAAAGAACAGACCGCTGCAGAGAAATAATGTGCTAGTGTTCCCTGTTTATTCTTCACCACACATTGTCTCCCTCTTTCTCCTCCTCTCGTGTCCCCTGTCATCAGTCACACACTCTTTAGGTCAGTGTGTTAGACAGCCTGGCCTGCTGCCAGGAGCTGTTGGTGAGGTAAGGACTCATAGATCTGCTCTTGCAGTCTGGAATGGGAAAAAATAAACACAATAACCACAACCTAAATCCCCCACTCCTTTCGCTACTATGCCAGTTTCTTTACTAACCAGCTAAGAAGCTCAGCACATCTATGTGTTGAATCACCCAATAATAAAATGTGACATTCTGTAGTTTTGTCTCATATTCAACTTTTAATCATATTTGCAAATGTCTTGACTCCACAGCCAACAGAGCAATTTTGACTTTACTGTTCCAATACTTTTGGAGGGGACTGTATATATATATATATATATGTGTATGTATGTGTTATATACACACACACACACACACACACACATATATATATATATATATATATATATATATATATATATATAAATTCATTTTACTTATAATTTATCTTGTCTTGTATTCAGCAAATGATCTCTTTAATTAACAATACCTGAAGTATGTGGAGTTCCAAAGTGAATGGTATGGTCGTTTGCATATTGATTTCTTAAGGGTATTATTCAAAACAGGGTCAGAGAGGGTTTAAAATGATCAGGTAAAACTAAATGAATGCTGTTATTGGTCTCAGAAACCTCGACTAACATTTATAAGTGGACTTCAGGGAACAAGTAATGCTAAGTGTAGAATGTGACCTTTTTAATGCACAATCAAGCTTACTGGGCAACTCAGTTTCTCTAATGCTTCTCTAAAATAGTTTGGAGCCCAGCATGGAGATGAACCATAAAAGCTGGCTGTTGTTTGCAGATGCATTATCTGATGTGTGCTTTGGATTTGGACTGCTGACATCACACATCAGTGACTGTGAGTTTCCTTATAAAGACACAAGACAGCGGTTGCATGGGGCCACCCCTTGATTCTGAGAGGGCGCAGCTTGTGGTTTATTAGGCACAGCTATCTGGTTTCCGTCGCTGCAGGGAGGCCTGGGAGATGGAAGGGCCTGCTGCCTAATCACAACCCGCAAGCGCTTCCTGGCACCCCTCATCCATGTCAAAAAATGTGCAGTGCAACTTTTCCTGTCAGGCTCAGATGAAGCCCTTAAATCGACCTCAGACCAGCTGCTACTTTCCCTGCCCTCTGTTGATTGTGTATATGTGTGCATTTAGTTTCTTACGCCAAACCACTACCTTCTTTTTCTTCTCCTGCATGTGGCCGTCAGGAGTGTAAGAGCAAATGCTGTAGTGGTTGTATACGACGTGTGTCCCACATCTGGCAACCCCATGCTTTTGGTTAGGGGCTTAAAGAAGGGGCCTGACATGTAATGTGCAAGTTTCTCAGCACAAAAATGAACCGATGCACGTTGCGTTATCTTGAATGTAGTCTCACTAAACAATCTTCTTGTTTTGGGGAAGCCCAAGTTGACCCACATGTTGTTTACTATTGAATGCGTTAATTCACTTTGGCGTTATACTTGTTTTGTTCTATTCTGTGTTATTTCTAAAAAGAGCAGAAAAGTTTATTAGTATAAGTAAGGACACACTGGAGCAACAGGTCAGTGCCAAAAACATCTTATGTAGGTAAGACTATGAAGTACATAATGCGTGCGTATTTTATTATTTAAATACATTTATTAATGCAGATTTGTAAAAAGTTTAGTGAATGTCCTATGCATTTTGAGAAACACAATTTGTTTTTATTTTTTAAAATTTCATTTACTTCGATATTGACTACATTTGGACATGGAAGGAGTAGAATAAAACCATTTATTTACATAAATATTTAGAAATCAATTTAGGCTATATAATCTGCCAAACGCAATAATCACACACACAATTTTCTTTAATGCATTAACCCTAAAAAATGAATTAATAATTATTTGAATCGATTGATAGCTCTAATTAATGCACTTGACATTTAAAATAATGCATCTTTGCTATGTCACTTTTTTTGTTTTTGAATAATTTATACAGCAATCATTAGTGATTGTCTTGATCTCTCCAAGAATGCAAGGAGCACTGCAGCTTTATTGTAGAGTTGTTCCACTAATAGGTACTCTGCTTTACTGTCAATGCCCAGACTTGTTAGTGGTGAGCATTGGCTTGCTGATGACTGCATGTAAGTCAGCTGTGGCAGCACTTCAGTCTCTCTATCCAGTGTGAGTGTAAAGCATCTTCTCTCTAGAGAGCGTGTAGAGACATGAACATCCCTGGAGCAGATGAGAAAGTTCAGATATTCTGTTACTTGCTTATCTGTGCTTATCTGTTATAACACTAAAATCTGTAAAAACATGTGACAAGGGGAATAAACTCAGCTGTTTGGGGCACTAAAAATGGTTATACTTTAATACATTGTTGAGAGGTGTGATTTTAGTTAGGCTTAAACGTTAATAGGATGTCTGTTCTATTTCCGATTTTGTTCTGGTAGTAGACTTAATCAGTAACCTGGAGAGTTTGCCACATTTTAAAGTTGTGATGTAATGGAACTAGCAACATATCTGTTCTTCCATGTTGTGAGTAAAACGGTTTTATCCAGCGGTTATTGATTGGATGGAGGCAGATATTAATGCAAGCTTGTCACTGATTGTAAGATATGGGTGGAATTTAAGCTGACTAAATGATTGGAGAAGTCTGTCGTGGAAGATAGTTAAGACATTTTGATTTAATTACAAAATGTAATTGTTTTTGATTACAAGCTGAAAAAAGAAAACCTGGGTAGATGTTCACAGTAAGATCAATGAGATGCATTTAACAGATAAATAGGGGGATTTCCATTTCATGCTGACTTCTGCAGTTATTAGCGGTGCTTTTAAAGAATCTTCACGGGTTTTTAGTTCTATAATTTACTTCTGTTGGATCTATCGCTTCTGTTATATCTGTTGTTGAAAATTGTTTTTATCTTAAAGTGACATAGATGTTTTTAATGTGTATATTTTAGTACATCAAAACAATCCTGACAGTTGCAAATGTTTCTGGAGTTCATTTCTGCATTAAATTGTGGATGAATTCATGGATAGCTGAGTGAAGGATGACTTTACTGACAGACACGCAGTTCATCCACCCTTAGAATGACCTCATAATGCTGAATTGAAAGGTTTAATCCAACAATGGTACTCCTTTTTTTTTAAATCTCTTTCTCGCTTTTTTTACTCTCTGGAACGCTCATTCTCAAGAGGAACTTGTATTTTTATCCGTTTTCCCAACTGGAGTTGCATACTTTAGCTATAGAAATGTTTCACAGTCTAGTCCTTTCCAGTTCAAACACTCTGTATATGCATTGATGTTATTTCTGGTGTGACGGAAAAATAGCCAGAACATTGTCAAGCGTTTCAGTGCTTCCTCAGGCCAGAACCGGCAACGCCCAGGCTCACGTTTGGAGGGGGTCCTCCCGGGGGTCTCGCTGGGCCTCTATCTGAATCACTGCTCGTGGAGTTCCAGCCCGGGATAAAAGAGATGCGCCCCTGCTCTACATTCCGATGTGGAATTACACAGAGCACAATTCCATTCCCTCTGGTCTTCCTCTTTGGGCTCAGGGTCCGTTTGATACAAGATAGCGGATTGGCCGAGCGGCCTGTGTAAACAAGCACATTCCACATGCAACGGAGAGGAGAGAGAAATGCAGCTTCTCAGGCATTGTTCTGCCCTGCCTGGCCTGCTTTGATTTAACTCTGCTCGCGTTGCACTGGATTGGAGAGTGACTATAATCAGCTGAATCTGGACTGTGTCTTGTTAACTGTCAGTCTATGCAGTTGTAAAGGGCTCACGCTTTTCTCCAGGAATGGGATTTGTGCAGTAGGCATCATTAGCTTGTTTGTCTGTGCTTTGTGTGAATGCTGTGACATTCTTGTGTGGGAGGTTTCAACCGTGCGGCCGATATCTATCAGAAACACATTTCATAATGAAGTGCAGAGAGTGTGCTAATAGCTTGTTATCTTTCAAAGTTTGAAGGAGATCTAGCTCAGTGGTTTTCTTTAATTCTGCTTCTTTTAAAGAAGCTAAAAGTAGCTTTTGTGGATTTCACAGTCACCCTTGAGGTCATGGATCTTATTAAACACCAGCTGAATATTGCTGCTGTTGCAACTTGGGCTGGGTAAAAACATTTTCGTCTTTTGTTACAGCCTTTTGCCGATATGTAATATGAATTTATATTTAAATGTTCATTATATCTCATTATTTATGTATACTACTTTTCAAAGGTTTGTTCAAATGTCTCTCTCTTGAGCACCAAATCAGCATGTTAGAATATTTTTTTGAAGGATTATGTGAATCTGAAATCTGGAGTAAAGGCTGCTGGAAATCACAGGAATTAATTGCATATTAAAATATAGAAAACAGTTATTTTAAATTGTAATATTTCACAATATTGCAGTTTTTACTATACTATTTACACTGATGCAAACCATGATTCAAAAACATAAAAAAAATGTAATGGGCCCCAAACTCATTTTGAACAATGGTGTATTTGATCGGAAAAGATGTTAATTACTGTGTTTTTATTTTTTCTTCAATAATATAAATTACTATTCTGGCCAAACAGCCACTGGGCCTTTTTCATGAAACATAAGCCAAAAAAAAAGAAAATGTTCATGAATTCTTATATAAATTTATTAAATTAAATATGTCAGTTTATGTAATGTTTTTATGTATGATTTATGCAGACAATTCTTCTGCTTGCATTTGGTTAAACTGGGATATTTTCTACTTTGTTTTCCTCTAAATGAACACAATTAAATAGAAGTCCATGTATGGTATTTTTTTTTTATGAACATTTCTGAGCAATGACGCAAATTAATCATTACATCAGTTAATTGAAATGGACGGTCTGGAAAAAGTGATGTGTAAATGAATCTAACTTCCCAACTCACTATTTTTTTCTACATCAGTTATCCACATTAGAGATGCTGTCTAAATCATGTATTCATGATGTTGTTTACTTGTATGTCAGAAACCAAAATCTTTTTTTCTTCTTTTTTTTGATAGCCTATGTATCGTAAATGTTTATATATTGCCCAGCCTTAATTGGAACACACAAGCATGCGTTGGACAATAAATTAGGCATTTATTGTTGCCAGCAAGTCTTGTTCTCATATAGTGGCCTCTCTCATCTGTGTGTATTGCATCAATTAATCACACTTAAGCTGATAGGATTCATTGCTCTGTGGTTCAGGTTCATTTGGGTTAATGTGTGTGGGATTTTATTTGGCTATAATGGATTATTCTCCCATCAGAGGTGTGCTTTTTGACATTACCCATGTTCACAAATGCCATCTGAGTAATGACAGAGCAATGACCTTTGACCCCAAATCATCTTGTGGCCAGAAACCCTGCGAAGTCATTGAATTTTGATGGAGAAACCCCCATGATAGCTGACTTATTGCAGGTATAAGCGGAATACTAGACCTTATGTCTCCTGGGAAACGTTCATTTCTGTGAAGTGCTTATTTTATGGTAATTTAACATCAGATCCAGTCAAACTGAAAGCAGTTTCTTTCCATGACTCAGTATGTGTCTTTTTGGTAGTAAGTTTCTCCAGAGCTGAACACGTGACGTTATTAGAAATCTGAAGCAGCGCACTGCATGTGTCCTGACACGCAGGGAATGATTTTGCCATTGGGCAAACATTGTTTGTTCAGTCATCTGCTGGTATCCGCAAGCAATGAATTGTTGTTGCCTTAAACCTGTTAGAATGTTTGGAGTAATTCTCAGCCATCAGAAAGATTATCCAAGAACGCAGTCTGGGAAGTGGTTGGGGCATTTGTACTGACAGCGATTTGCATCAATAAAGCAAATACAAGTCATTCAGTTCCGATGAGAGTTCTCCAGCACAGACTGTTGAAGGTACAGTTCAAGCTGAACGTACCGCAAGACATTTTACAACTTCAACTAACACTGCCTTATCATAAAGATAATTTCTAATTCTAATTTATTTCAGCCTTATTAACCAAATTTACCAAAATTAACCAAAACAATTTTAGTTTACAACATATTGATTGCACCAAATGACTGTTTTAACAGACATGTTTTTTTTTCCCCTTTTTCTTTCTTTTAAAATATTACTTTTTAACTATTTTCCAGGAACAACTGCTCAGTAAGAAAAGATAATTATTTTCCAGAATTTATCGATTCAGTGTTTTTTTTTCTTATGATACAAGGACAGATGTCCACCCTGACAACTTAGAATTTGCACCCCCAAAAATATTATAATTAATTTTGATTCGGAAATTATAAACATGTGCTTCATAAGAGATCAGTAGTAAGTAATTAAATTTATGAGTCAGATTTTTGAACAGTTGAATAGATCCGGACAAAAATACTAGTTGCCAAACGATTAATCGCGATTAACCGCATCCAAAATAAAAGTTTTTGTTTACATAATGTGTGTGTACTGTGTATATTTAATTATGTATATAGATACACACATAACATATATTTTGAAAATATTTACATGTATATATTTATATTCATATCAATTATATCATATATTAGTATATAAAATATATAAACGTAAAATATCTATCTTAAATGTATACATGCATTTGTTTGTATTTATATATACATAATAAATATACACAGTACACACACATTATGTAAACAAAATTTTTTCTTTTGGATGCGATTTTAATTGCAATTAATTGTTTGTCAGCACTAAAAAAATACACTATACAAAATATATACATGACCCTAAAAGAGCCGTCAATTAAAAACTACTACTAGCAACAAAAAGTACAGCATCACACTCTCTATGCACTTGTATGAAATATTGGCATTTAAATGCACATGCTGAATGGATTAAATTATCCTCCCTTCTTGAGTTTTAGTATTTGTGAGTCATAGATTAGTCTTGCGCCTGTCAGAGATCTTCTTGTCTCTGCGTATGATTTATGGATACTGTGTGTTCCCCCTCCTCTTCTTCTCTCGTGCTCGGGAATCATGCCAGTATCTCTGTGTCCTGATCGTGTCTCACAGAGAAATGGCAAATGATGGGTGAGAGGTTGAGGTAAGTCCTGGGAATGGGTTGATGGGTCGATGGGGCCGCAGGTCATCGAAACTCCCCTAAACCCCAAAGCATTGGACCATCTGTTTCTGTCTGAATAAGCAGAGTGCAATATCTCACTCTGACACCCATCTACCATTTAGTTCCAAAGTGTTCAGTTGATGTTGCATTTTAAAAGCACCAGCGGGGACCGTGGAGGTCATGACCGCTGTCCTCGCAGAACCACAAATCAGAGAATGGCCTTTTTAGGCGATAGTCACAACCCTGGATTCTTGCCTTTAATGGAGAAAGTACAAGGCAAGTCATTTGCTTGATTCTGTTCAACCTTTGCCTTTCACATTGGATTGCGCTGCATTTAGACTCATGATCCAAACCAAAGGTGTTCTGAGAGTCTGTATGGCCCTGGACTTGTCATGTGAAGGCTGTTTGTAAAACGTCCTAATTGGCTCGAAACAAACTCTCTGAAAGTATGTGAACGCAAATGATTTGAGTTATGCATGCTCAGTTACTACTGCTGATATTATAAAGAAGAAAAAAGCTTTATTAAAAGGAGGACATCTTTTGAAAACTGTAACTAATTGGCACGACAGGCAGCACTCTGATATATAGCGCCCGATCTTGTCGCTCTCTCTCCCACTATTAATTTCTTTAGAAAAAAAAAAAAGTGACCCCAAATTTTTGATCTGCAGTTTTTTTAATTATGTATGTACACATGTATTGAAGGTCTAAGAAAAAAAAAAATAATTTAATTGTACTTTTTTTAAAAAATTTTGTATTTTTAAATCATTAAATTTGTTCATTTTCAATTAATTGTTAATTCATTCATTAAATTTTAATTTATTATTTACAATAGTATTTTAACAATAGGTTAAAACGATATGTAACAATATGAATACAAAAAGTGCATTTCTAAGAACATGGGCACTCATATTTGTTAATGACCCTGTTATGGACAACAGGCCCACAAGCCTGCAATGTGTTGGTCGAATATTCACAATTTTTTTAATACTTGCTTAAAGATTCCTAAAATTTCTAGCCTTAAAGTGTGATGACACCAGTGTGCTCCCTTCATAGAAAGCCTGTACACTTAAATGAGATTGGTTTGTGCTGTGAAGTGGAGATAATTTGTTAATTGGAAACATTTCGTGGAATGGAGCGTACCTGCACTGCTGCCAACACCCCCTCTTTCTTTTTTGGCACTGTGATGTCACTTTCTACTTCCTTTTCTTATCAGTGGCTTTCAAAAGCATGTTACATGACATTATGTGCCGCCACTTTCTGCCTGATGACTGTGATTTCTAGGGCACTCTAGAGGCAGTGCCATCGCACCTGGGGTGAAGCAGCTGTGTTAATTTAACAGCTGGGACTGGGCCCACCCGACTTTCATTAAATGGGCGTTCTGTAACCCTTTACGAGAGCGGGCGAGAGGGTTAATGGCTCCGGATGGCACAGAAGGGGGTCTTTGTTCACGTGCAACTTGGCCATGGAGATGCCTCTCGTGTATCTCCGCTCCCAGTGGGGATTCACTTTGACTAATTGCTACCTCTGAACCCAAAAGAAACGTGGAGAAGTCGGACAAAAATGGAACGGCGGAGCTGATATAAATCTGTTTTGTGTTGTGTGGTCTGTCACAATGAACCTGAGATTTCCCGATACCTCATTTCCACTCGGGTCCCAAACTGTGGTGATTTTCAGGCTTGTGCAGTGAGTCACCGTGTGTGTTTGCATGTCTGCTTCCTCACACTGCTATGCAAAGGCTGCTGCATCACTCCGCATTGTGTAACAAATGTCAAATGTCAGGCAATGCTTTTCACAAATGGAAATCTGTTTAGCAACATCACGAGACATTGCAATGTAGCTTAGAATATTTCATACTTGTATTGAAAATCTGTAACGTCATGTTCCTCACAAGGTGCAACATGACACATTTCATACTACACTGAAAGCGAAATACTGCGAAAGCAAAAAAGTCACTGGAACTTGGAACATATTTGATGATTGATATACAGCTATGTAGGGCAGGGATTTGGACCAATGGGATTTCTCAGTGGGTGGGGCTAAGTAAAGTTGCATATATAATAATAACTTTAATAATCGTAATTAAATAAGCACCAAATCAGCATAACTAAAACGATCTCTGAAGGATCATGTGACACTGAAGACTGGAGTAATGGCTGCTGAATTTTCAGCTTTGCCATCACAGGAATAAATGACATTTTAAAATACATTAAAATAGTAATATAGAATTATTTTAAAATGTAATAATATTTCACAATTTTATATTTTTCCCTCTATTTTTGATCAAAATAAATGCAGCCTTCGTGAGAATAAAAACATCTTTCAAAAACAAACCAAGTATTTCTCTCTTTCTCTCTTTTTTCCAAATTTTTTGAAGTTATTGCGACTAAATGAAGAAGAATTTGATGCTTTGTTATTTTTATCATTCCGGGCAGCCAAAGAAAATAATGGGAGATGTAGTTTGGTTGCAGATTTTTCAGCATGCTTTATGGTTGTTCTTTATCAACAAAACACAAACTTCTTATCAAAACTGTGGACTGAATATTCACTGTTATAACATATTACAACCAATATCAGTTTGCTTGTGCCATGATTCTTACTCAAGCCCAGACTTTCACTTTCCTACTGGTAATTATATTTTTTGTTTGCGCTCATGTAGTAAATAGAATCATGCCAACATGACATCAAGGCAGCAGTAGTCTTGTAGCTTGTTGTTGGTTGTGACAGCATAGCTTATCGTTAAACTCTGGTTTAACCATTAGTTCTGTTGAAACTGTGTCTTATTGTCAAATCCAGCACTACTGATGCTTGTCGACTATTAGCGAGATTGTCGTTTTAGCACTTGTAGCACTGTGCGCCAACGGCAAACGCTTCCGTCTCTCCAGTCGTCTGCCAGAGCCCGAACTCATGAACGTCACAGATATTACAGCTGGCTAACGCAGACTTTTTCCAGCGCTCACATGCCGAAATGAATTTGGCTAAGATGAAGTCTTTTGAGTTTTGAAATGCGAGAACTCAGACCATCTACCTCTCCCACCCCCACCCCAGCACTGTTCTGCTTCACATTCACAACCATCTCTGCTGCTTCGCTCTCAAAATGACTCTTACTGTCTGCTCCTCGTGGCCCAGGAAAGATGTTTCATTCACGCTGACTCCCAGTGTCTATAGCCTGTCAGTTTGTGTTTACACCTAAGCTTGCCTCTGGGCCACCATCTTTCGAATGGAGATAAACTCATTCTTCTCTTTTTACAGTGTTGGTTATTCATTTTTGGATCGTAATCTGCTCCATGTACTCTTTGCACTTCCTGAGCGTTTGATGTCTTATGTTGTGTTATGTTTATCTTGGGACTTCATGCTGAACACTTGAGCAGATGATACATTGTCATGTGAGTTTGACATGTCAGGTCTTTCTCAAAAGGATAGTTCACTCAAAAAGTATTACTCAATATTTACTCACATTTATGTTGCTCTTATCCCAAAGGCTGATGGTTTTTAAAGCAGATTCATATATATATATATATATATATATATGTGTGTGTATATATATATATATATATATATATATATATATATATATATATATATATATATATATATATATATATATATATATATATATATATATATATATATATATATATATATATATATATATATATAATTTATTTCCATTTAATGAAAATCCCTATTGACCACAGGCCATCAGCCAACAAATGCACAATATCTGTACCATGTCAATGATTAAAATGCCATATTTATTGCAGATTATCTGTCATGTACACTCACTTCAACATATTCTTTGAAAGTCTGTTGTTCTTAGTTTATTTAGAGGACATAGTGAAATAGTATGGAATTAACACTGGCCGTTTATCAGCCATAACTGTTATCAGCTTATTTGTCTTTACCAGATTTTGTTTGTAGTTGTGCATTTTGATGCTTGATCCTCACATAAAGGCAGGTTTTGAATTTTATTTTTCTTTGTTTTGTTTTTTTTGTATATGCCAGTTATATGGATTACTGTAATGGAGAGAAACTAAATTTATGTAAAGCTTGTATGTAAAATCTTTTTTTTATTCTGTTCCATGGAAATTATAACAGCATAAAGGTTTGGAATAGCATGAGTATGACAGAACTTCATTGTAGTCATATTTTTTCTAAACTATTCCTTTATGAAGAACATCTGTAATGGCCACAAGACCTAACCAGCAAATTTTAAGTATCACTCTTCCATTTAACACTTTTTTTTTTTTTTTTTTTCCCCTGCTGTTGTGCACTTCACACCCTTTCAGACAGCCTGTGCTCTGGTTTATAAACCTCTTGTGCTCTGCTGCCAGTAGGTTTGTGTGCCAGTTTTAGAAGAAGCCTACAGCAGCATGTTGTAGCGCTGATACAGCCCTTTCCAGCACAGTCTCCAGTGATTAGCTGAATCTGGCCCTGACGGGCAGCCGACAAGTTCAGAGCAAGACTGTTGATTTGTTCCGTTGCACATGATTCTGTCCCATTGTAAATAAAAACTAAAATAATAAAAATCATTTTTGATATTTTTAGTAATTTATTTGATGATTCTGTCCTATTATAATCAATAAAAGTCACTGCAAGTTTCAAAAATATATATAAATAGTTTTATAATTTTTTATGACATGTGACTACTTCTGTTTTGTATGCCTTTTGGTGTTGATCTAAATGATTGCTAAAACTCATTTTCCTTGTGGAAGCCATAATTGTAATATTGATTAAGTGCACTATTATACGCTTCAGAATACAGTATGACATGCTGCTTTCCAGCTGGATGAGACCTGAATCATTGTGTCCCTTGTGTCGGTTGACCCACATCTATTTTTATTTAAGTTGTGACTTGAGACCAGGTTTCACATATGTGTTGGGACCCTTTTCTTTATCAGGCTTGTGTGTGAGTCTAAATCGAAGGCTGCGCTTATCCTCAAAGCCCTTTTAATGGTTTTAAGTAGCTCAACACCATGTTTGAGGGTCTTAGAGGCAAAACCACTCACCACTGAATCACTTTCACCGTGGTGCTGCTGAGTCTCTCTCTCAACCTCTTGACCTTTTTTTGAGGACAACCTGAGGCTGAGCAAATAGAGCCTGCTCAGCCATTAGCCTGAGTGCTGCTCTTCCTCCACCGTCGATCTGTGTAATACAGTCAGACAGAAGGAACAGTTTGCCAAAACATGGGTGGAAAGATTGTTGGGACTGTAAGACCTTTCTCTTCCTCATTTCAGGCTCTGCCTTATGATATTTTCTCAGCTTTTGACTGTGGTTGACAGGTGCCCAAATGATAAGTGGCTTCACTGGGCCTCTTTTGAAGGCTTTGAGAGCACTTCCTTCTGTTCTGCTCCTGATTTCTCTATATCCGTCAAGTGCTGGGAAATCAAAAACTGAAAGGAAACATTTCAGAAATACAAAAAGGCCCAACTACTGAGACATGCCATTTTTTATTTTATTTTTTACTTTTCAATTAGGTAGAAATAACCTGTTGGAAGATATTGTAAGCCGTGTCCTTGATGTATTTAGATTTTTCTTGTCTAGGCTGTTCGGTTAGTCTCGTAGTGTCGGAGCAGGTAATTTTACCCCAAAATATTTTCATACGTTTTATATTGTGGTCTGATAAATGATCAATATTCAAATTTGACACAACTTGGTCTACATTTAAATATGAACATTCAAAAATCTAAAATATATAACAAAAAAAATGCTGCAAGTGAATTCAGGCATCACAATATCCAATGTACAGTATTTAAAAAAGGAATATTCATTTGGAATTTTTTTTAATGTTATTAAATAAGTTGGTTTTTGAAGATTAACTTGAAATGGGATGGGTGTTAGGCTAAGAAAAACTAGTATTGGGATATGATACCTGTTATATGTGCATATTGTTCTATTAGGCTTTTGTTCTTTTGAACAAATTTAATTTTAATCAATCGCTTTATATGATGAGCAGACCTTGTGTCTTAATGGGTTTTGTTGCATAGACTTTCAACGGAGGGAGAGAAAACTCTTAGGTTACATTACAAATATTTGTGTCTCAAAGATGAATGATGACGATTTCAAACTTTGTTTGTCATGAAACCAGGTCTTAGCTTAAGTATGAGTAGGTGGCCCACTTAAACACACTTAACTTGGGCGTAAACATAACACACAGAGAAATACTGTCAAACCACACGGATAAACACATTTACATATGGCTTTGAACTTCCTCACACTTACAGACTCTCACATACACTTGTTTACCTAGCCTAAATGTCTCCTATTGTTCTTTAGTTAATATAAGTTTAATATCATAATCCTAACATTTAAAAAAACTCTTTAGCATTTTTAGACACGAATAAAGTCCTTTTTAAGAACTTTTTCCTTTTAAAGTTGTCACCAAAAGAGTATTTTCTCCTATCTTGTTATTTAGGTCATTAGCATGCTGAAACTCCAGACCTTAGTCATCCTTGAGAGGAAGATCCGAAGCGTCTGCTCACTGTATTTTGGATACTTCATCACTGCGAAAATCCTCTTACACAGCGTCATGGGATCTTGCTTGGTTAATTACTAGAGGGGAAGCTTTGTAGGAGAGAGATCACTTCACAGGCACGATGGCTTGTGCAGTGCAATGTGCCTGTTCATTTCTCAACAAGGTGTGCTAAAAAAACGCTCTCAAATCTTGTGGAGATTCCCTTTAGAACAGATTTAGGATTACTTCAAGGCTTTCTGACTGACACGTATTTGATTTGGGTGGTTCAGAGGTCAGGGAGAGTTTGGGTCACGTCGCATGTCTTCCACTTAGTCACTCATACAGAAGATTGAAGTCACTCATTTGGTTCAACCCTGTGTCTTCCTCTGAGTCTCAGAGATATTTTGAGCTGAGCTTGTCATCACTTGACTTTATAGCCCAGAAGAGGTGTGGTGTGTCAAATGAGCATGGCTTGAGAAATCAAGTACGATTTCCTGTCATAATCCACCCTTTCATGTGTACCACGCTCTTGCTTAAATATGACAATCGAAAACTGCTCATTTACACACCCTGAACTTCCATAGTCATTGTGACACTGACCACAGGCCTCAGCAGCCCAGCCCACAATGTTTGTGTGATGCACTGTTTGTGTGAGAGATGGCATTATCACGGCATTACCGTTTCCTGAGTAATGTATTGCAGTTTATGACTCAAGCTGTAATATCATTGCTGCAGGTAAATGTCGTACGAATAATACCATGCCATTAGGTTTTTCCCTTTCTTATCTGTTCGAGCACTATTCTTTGCTAATAATCTGTCAAGACTGACAGAATTGTTAACCCAAAAAAGTCACACCCAGAATTGTGTGTGTGTGTGTGTGTATATATATATATATATATATATATATATATATATATATATATATATATATATATATATATATATATATATATATATATATATATATATATATATATATATATATATATATATATATATATATATATATATATATATATATATATATATAAATAATAATAATAATAATAATAATAATAATATAATATAATGATAATATATAATAACTCAATTAGCTGTAATAACCATATTAGTGTTCATACAAATGGATGATAACTTTTTTTATTCTCAGTCTCGATTCTGATTGACTGTCAATGTTTTTATCAAAATGTTGTTCTGAAGGTGATTCCATAAATATCGTTACTCTGTTTCATTATAGTTGTGGTGTGGACTTTTCTGTTCTCATAGAATTAATAAGATTATTAAAACTTTTTTTTTTTAATTAGTTATAGTTTTCATTAATAAACATCATATAGTTATTGTGTTTGGTGCGGAAAGGGCTTTACCCTCCATGTCGTTCCAAACTCATCTTCCTCTATTGAACACAAAATAAGATCATTTAAAGGGAAAGTTCACCCAAAAATGAAAATTCGGTCGTTAATTACTGACCCTCATGTCGTTCCAAACCTGTAAGACCTTTGTTTATCTTCATAACACAAATTAAGAGATTAAGTAATCTCGTGAACACGTGTTAAAGACAGACCCGTACGAGGAGAAATTGTTGAATTAAGTCATTTTTTGTTTTCTTTGCGCACCAAGTATTCTCGTAGCTTCAAAAAATTATGGTTAATCCACTGATGTCACATTGAAAACAATAAGTGATCTCAAATTTTCCTCCAGTCCAGCAGGTAGCAGAAATGTACTTTGCTAACCGCTATTAAAATGACCAGATTACCACCACCTACTGGAGTGTGAAGCTTTTTTTTTTTTTTTTTTTTCACCTGGCAGATGTTAAAAAGAGGCCAAAAATTTTGTAGACTCAGACTAAAAGATCATTTGTCGTCAAATTTATTGGTTAATATCGAAGAATAGCAGCTGCAAGGAAACTATCTTGTGTCTTCATGTGTTAAATAAAATACTGTGGGTTTGTAAAGAAATTTGATACTTCTGCAGACATATGTGCGCACACACACATTTAATCCCTCACACCTGTTACCAATCTAGAATGGCCTTGAATGCTGCAATAATGGTGATTTCACAGCGATGTCTCCTTCCCACAAACCCTGATTCCCCTGCTTCTGTGATGTAAGCCTGTAAATCCCTGGTGCCTGAGGGCTTCATTGACAACCAAAAGCATGTGTGGAATGCATATGTGAAGATCTTATCAGACTTTTCCCTGACAAAACGTGCAGTCTCTCTAAGTAGACTAATTCACTCTGTTGTCAAGATGTATATAGATACAATCAATTTGACTCAAACAGCCGCTGTTGTTTCTGCTACTTCAAGGCTTTGTTGGTCTTACTTCGACTACCAACTGTGGGAGTCACTAATAGTTTATTTGAACCATATGTGAAGAAGGATTAGGTCTTCAGATGTTACATTCACCTTTATATTTGCTTTCGCACATCTGTGCTGAATGCACTCTCGACTGACACCTCATACACTGATACGTCCGTCTAAAAGATGTTTTCCATTTATTCCCATTTGATAGAGTCTTACTATCTAACCCTCTCATTTCTCACTAATTTTGTTTTCCACACAATTTTTCTCTCCCTCCTGTTCCGTCTCCCGTTCCCTCTGTACTTTGCCAATGTAAATGGAAAGCGGAGTGTTCAATGACAGCGGAGGATTTGTTCATCAGCACGGAGTTGCTTGCACTGATCTGTTGCTGACAGGGAGTGCAGTGGGATGGGGCAGTTCTCAGTCTCAGATACCCTTGTGTCTATTCCATTAGATGTGAGTAAGTGGTAATCTCTTCTATCGGAGCGTGGTCTCACAGTCAGCCTGGCTCCAGATTGAGCCGTCATGTCCACTAAAGTGTCCACACACCCAGTGTGTTGGATCTGATATGGGCCTCCTGTTTTCCCCTGTAAACTCATTGCTCTGTGGTCAAGCCTGGGTGAAATGAGGGAAATGAAAGGGACAGATGTTTGTATTTTTAACACCTATTTATGACTCAAGTATGTCAACAAAATCTTGATGGTTGACCAGTCATCCGACAACTGACTAGTCAATTAGTGAGGTTAACCTAGGTATTTTTTTTTTTAATAATGCAAATAATGTAGCCCTATATGCATGTATATACATATATATTTCAGACTGTTTTATGAGCAATGTTTTATTAATGTGTCCCATGATCAGTTAACTATTTTTGGGTGCATGGGTCTTATGTGAACACCCCCTAAAAAACTAAAGAGGTCAGGTGAACCCAAAAATGCAGATTCGATTTTGTGTGCTGTTGTGTTCCGAAATGTGTCGGACTGAATTGATGTACTTGGACTTACTGTAGTGAAAGTACACAATATGTTGCTTTCTCATGGTTGCCACAAGTGGCGCTACAGTGAATGTTTTCAAAACTGTCATTTTTTTCCAGATCAAAAATACTTTGAAGAGATTCTCATGAGGCAAACTAGTTATAAACAGGTTAATAGCTAGCTATGCAAATAACACATAAAGCTAAAGTGTGTTGCACCGCTAGCATCACCAAACAAAACTGCAAAAAAAAAAAACTTTTTCCAACTAATTTTTAAAACCGCCCGCCATTGGTTGGTAACTCTGCCCCAAAGCGATGCCTTTGGTTGTTGCTATGTCTGGCAGGTCAGGAATTACAAACAAAAAATGTTTTGATAGTGCATGTGTTTATGCTTTTGGGGGAATCAACTAATGAATTTGCTGGTTTAGTTTGTTACGACCCCAACAGTACGAGTTCATGTAAAGTTTTTGCAAAGTACACTTGCAGTGCATGGACCATGCATTCATAACTTTTTATGCACATAAAGTGCTTTTCTGACCCAAGCCAATACACATTCATACTGTATACTGTGTATGTCTGTAAGTAGTTTTATTACTCTAAGTGTTACATGAGGAGTGAGAGAGACTGAAAGACTCAAGAGACCGGGTGTGGAGCAGTTTACATCTGTCTATGTGTGTGTATGCACATGATGTGTGTCGTTTATCTGAGATCTATGTCAACCCCACCACACAGCTCTTGTTCCACTCTCTTCCTGCAAAGAAGGAAATGGCATGAGTGCACAGCTACACGACCTCAAACCAAACACCGTGGGCAATGCACCCTTACGTGTCAGATGATTGATTGATCTTTTTGAGCTGCAAAAGCTGAAGTTGACGCATAATTGTGATGTCAAAGGAAACTTTACATTCTAATTAATGAGTGGGCAGGAGTCTTGCAGGTGCAGTTCAGATTAGATACTCTGCTTTATAGCAATTTGACCCTGGCGGCCTTCTGATAGCTCTGAACTTGAGGGCTGACCACAGGTCTAAATCCCTTTTGTTGCTTGATTGACTACAGCTCTCAGCTTCAGGTTATGCATTGAAGTGCTACGGTGTACTTTTCATGAACGTTTTGTGTTCAAAGTTTAATAGAAAGTCGATGAATAAAACAGTATTGATTTTTCTTCGAGTAGCTTAGCTACTTGTATGAAATTCTGGAGACTTACCTTCTTTTTTCTCTTGCTTCTATAGGTAGTTAACGGACACACTGCACAATGCGTGAATACAAGTTAGTAGTCCTCGGATCAGGAGGTGTCGGCAAGTCTGCGCTGGTAAGTAGCTGCCAAACAACCCTGCCTCCTTCCTTTATCTCTTTTTCATGTGGTTTTCTTTTCTACATAAACACAACAATTTTCATATTTGTTTATCTTTCGTAAACATCTTACAGTCTAGTTCTAGACCACAACTATTAAGTGGTGCTTGCTGAGGTGTTTCCTTGTGATGGACAAGTGATGCCAATTCATCAACAAACATCTCAAATTCCAGTGATTCAGTCCAGGGATGTTGCAATATTAAAGGGATAGTTCACCCAAAAATTCAAACTCTGTCATTTAATTACTCACCCTCATGTCGTTCCAAACCTGTAAGACCTTTGTTCATCTTCAGAACACAAATTGCAACTGAGATGTTCAAGGCCCAAAAAGGTAGTAAGGACATCGTTATAATAGTCCATGTGACAAGGTTCAACCTTAATTTTATGAAGCTACGAGAATACTTTTTGTGCGCAAAGAGAAAAAAAAGCGACTTTTTTTCCCACAATTTCTTCTCTTCTGTGTCAGACTTTGACACGTTCATGAGAGTACCACGTAAAGTTAATGTTAAAGCAAAGTATTTTAGCCAAGATAATAGTGTAGTGAACATCTAGGTTTAGACATTCAAAGAACAGTTCACCTGAAAGTTCTGTGATCATTCCAAACATAAAAATTTGGTAAAGTTCATAAAAAGAATGTCTTGGTGGGTTTTTTCAACTTTTATTGTAACAATTAAAACATTCTTCAAAATATCTACCTTTGTATTCTACAGAAATAAAGTAATATAATTTTGGAATGACATGAGAACAACTCTTACATCCCTTTAAACATTATGAATTTGTCTTGCCCTTTATGGCATGTCCATTTTAGGAGTCCCCCTCAACATATATAACAAATTACATCCAGGAAAAAAACATACATCGTCTAACTGTAGAGAAACTGGTTTCCCCATCTGAAAGAGCTTCTGCGCTGCTCCTTCCATCCATGTAGTGTCTCTGGAGAATTTCTGTCCCTAATCAGGTCAATAAAGGTTGTGAGAACCACACTGGCCTGTAGTCGGTTGCGGTACCCTTTCTGAACCACTCAAACATCACATAGCTGAGTCACTGATACAGCAAAATGGCTTTGCCTCAGTGTGTTGGCATTTGCTATTCAGTCAGCATAATGTATGTCAGAATAGCATTGCGAAACCACAAGTAGTTCGGCAGCTCTTCTTCTAAAATTCAGTGGGTCAGAACGACAAAGCCCTGTGGAAAATTTCTGCTGCATGCCATTAGCTTTAAATTTCCACATTTAGCCTTAAGTTTAAAAACAGAGCAGTTTCCTCATGAATTATCTCTTATCACTGAGGTCACTGTTTGCTTCCTTAGCTCATTAGCATGCTAGTACTCCACATGTAATACCGTACATCCCGCTGACACCACTTTGACCTAGTTTGTTCCATCCCAATGAACTCAAATGGCTCACCCATTGGAGAGCAGTCACAATGGCCTGACTCACTCACCTCAGGGCTCAACAAAGAACCCATTGGCTGTATGTGTGCCACAGGGTGTGAGAACCGTCCACCTCCATCCTCTTCCCTCTCAGCGTAGACCTCTTTCAGTATAAAGCACATAGACTTTTATTGTCCATTAACTCTAATTGGAGCACTATGGATGGGTCTGGATGAAATGGCCATGCAGAGTTAATCGTGTTGTAAATGCATTCACATTAAGCTCCTGTCCTGCTCCATGCAGACATGGGGAATGAGACAGGTCTGTAAAATCAGATCATTATTGTGTGGGGTCAGCCTGGTGTCCTGTAATGCAGCTGTATAGACTGTAACAATGGCTACCCACTTTATAAGTGGCCCCACAAATCTGCCGAAAAGACAAATACAGGACTTGCAGTAATGAATTAAATAATTGTCTTGTAAACAACAGTACCTTCTGTGTTAAAATCAGTTTGTCTTTTTTTTTTTAAAGCTTTTTTCTTTTTTTCAGGAATCAACACTTATGTTGTATGCACTGGCATTACATCAAAACAATATAGCAAAACATTTGTTTGAGTTAGTTTGACCGGAGGGATGTTTCATAAAACAAGTTTACCAAATAAGCCGGGCTTATTTCAGTTAGTCTGACTTATTTTGAACCAATTCAAATGACAATAAGTCAGACTAACTTAAATAAACCTGGCTTATTTGGAAAATTTGTTTTATGAAACGGCCCCCAGATGTACACAGCAACACTGGCTCAACCAGTGCTGTGAGTTTGAGGTGGGACTTCCTGTTGGGCCAACCAATGGCAGATGTGGAAGTGTTTAGGAAACCTTTTCTATCAATTTATTCAAAAATTTAATTTTACTTTTGGTAACTTAAATACATCTTATCTGTTTTTATTTTATTTTTGTATTTTTTTTATTTAAAATTCATTTTGATATTTTTTTCAAATTACTTTCCATAGTAAGAAAATATAAATACATGAATAGCTTATGTCAATTGTTTTATTAGAAATTGTATTTTTTTATTAGAAATTATATAGAAATTTATATAGAATATATAAATTTCTATATAATTTATATAGAATATTTATATAGAATTTTTTTTTTTAAAATTACACTATCATTTAAAAGCAAAAACAGCAATGCTCTGAAATATTATTACAGTTTAAAATAACTTTTTTTTTTTTTTAATAAATTTTATATAATTCTTTCCTGTGATGGAAAAGGTGAATTTTCAGCAGTCATTACTCCAGTCATCAATGTTACATTATCCTTCAGTTCTAATATGCAGATTTTTTTGCTCAATAATTATTATTATATTTTTATAAATTTTGAAAACAGTTGTGCTGCTTAATATTTTTGTGGAAACTTTGATACGTTTTATTTTCAGATTGCTTGATAAATATAAAGTTCAAAAGAATATAATTTGTTTGAAATTGCCATCTTTTGTACCATTACAAATATCTTTACTTGCCCTTTTGATCAATTTTATGCATGCTTCCTAAATAAGTGTTAATTAAACATTTAAATGGTATAGTATATGAACTAACGTGAATAGAATTTTTTTTAAGAACTTGACACTTGCATTTTAAACATTTTTGCATTTTTTTCCATTTTTGAATTTCAAATGAATGGACATTTAAATATGACATTTACTTCCAGAACAATACTTTGCTGATTTGAATAGTTCTGCAATGGAAATGAGTAGCCATTAGTGTGATTTAGCTCAGCACTTGTGCGTATGTTTCAATTTACACAGCTACGGCACAGTAAGAAACCGCACTGTGGTGAGTCGTTAGTAGCTATATGATAAGTAGCAGGGTTGGCATATGGCTCGATAGCATGGATTCACCATGGACTTTGATTTCTGTGGTCTAGTTCAGAGATCACTCATGAGTTTGTGTGTTCATGCTTGCACTGCAACCTTGACTACAGCAATTCAAATTAAAAACGAGTTGGGCTGTTCACAAACATTGACTCGATCTGACTGTTTTGAGGAACTGTCGCATTACCAGGCAACACCCTGTTAGTTTATCTGTCAGATGAGTTGCAGTAGTCCGGGGGAGTACATAGAGTCGGACAGGAGCAACAGGGTCAGCTTGAGCTGTAATGATGGATTGCCAGAGCTAACACAGAGAGCCCATCTGCCTGCAGGCAGGAGCGGATCCACTCAGATGCCCATTGTGCTGCTGACTTCTGTGTGCCTGATGAGGGAGGCTGCACATGCTAATGTGTTGTTGCTCACGCATAGCCTAAAAACAAAAGCCACCTTTCACCTTCCACCATAGCTCTCGAATCTCAGTTCGAGAGTTCAGGGAGCCGCAAGTGGGTGCTAGGCGGTCCATGGATAATTTGAGAGAAAAGAAAAAATGTTCATTAAATTGATCAAAAATGATAGTAAAGACATATAATGGTGCAAAATAGTTCTATTGAACTTTGATCACCAAATCAGAATAATTACTGAAGGATCATGTGTCACTGAAGACTAATGGAGTAATGATGCTGAAAATTCAGTTTTGACATCACAGGAATTAATTCCATTTTAAAATATATTAAAATAGAAAAGAGTTGTTTAAATTCTAATGATATTTCACAATATGTCTGTTTTTACTTTGTTTTTGATCAAATAAATGAGTGAAAAAACTACAAAAACAAACAACAGCAACAAAATCTTACTGGAAGGTAGTGCATTTAACTATTATTTTTAACAATACAATTTTAAGTTGGTTTTACAAATAGATTTGAATTAAATTGAAAGTGTCCTTAATGTTATGTTTATGTATCTAACGTTACTCTAAAGGTCATTGCACACTGAGTTCAAAAGTTTCATCCAAATTTTTCTCATGGTAAAAAATAAATACAACCTCACGTTGTGTCAATCACATTTGCACACTGCCTCCGAAACTTTCATCCGTCATAAAAAAATTTGGATGGATGACGAATACGAAAAGAAAAAACGCATACGAAAATTTAAGGACCTTAAAAGTGACTAGAAAGTAATTTAAGTAAATATTTCCAGGTAATATTTTTAATAATTTCCTTGGACAATGACCGTGTAAAAGGATTGTTTTCCTTGTAATAATAATAATTAGTTGAACTGTAATTATTAAACAATATGCAGTCTGAGTGTTTACACATAAATTATAGATAGATAGATAGATAGATAGATAGATAGATAGATAGATAGATAGATAGATAGATAGATAGATAGATAGATAGATAGATAGATAGATAGATAGATAGATAGATCTATCTATCTATCTATCTACCCTCTTTTTCTTGCAAGATAATAAAATGTCCTGTACTTTTTCAAGGACTTAACGGCAATACCCAAATGAATATTGTAATGCAATAACAAACCCTTTCTGTTTATTAATTGTAACAGAAGAGCTTTTTTAATATAAATACCTTTACTAATCCTTTGATACCCATCATCTCCACAATATTTGTTGCTTTCACTTGAAGTGGCTGCTGGGATATCAGCATGCTGAGCGTGCCTGTGTGCATTTGATCTAATCGCTGAGAGCAGAGCAATGCATGCGCACACACACAGACACACTCCTCTCCTTCACACATCCTCACTGCTCTTTGTTGGAACATTGTAATCAGTGGCCTCCATTGAATTTACATGCCTTGTTTCCACATCTCTCTTCCCATATATGGATTATTTTTAGCCGCCTTACTGTGTGTGTGTGGAGTAGGTTGTAGTTCAGAGCTACTGTAAGGAACGGAGCCAGAAAGTGTGTGTGCATTAGAGAGGCACTAGTGTAAACCAGCCAGAGAGAATAAGGAACAGAGCTGCAGGACAAAAGATGTTCGGAACATATGTGCCAGCTGACACTCGTGCACATGGTCTGGTCTGTCTCAAGCAGTTCAACACCGCTGCATCGGCACACATCATCTCTCCAGGGCCACTCACAAACCCCCGGGCATCCTCACTGCTGACTTCAAGCCCTAACCCTCTTCTGAAACAGGCACATATGCACAATGCAGCCCAGCAACAGCCTTGAGATGCATAGGGCCAATGAAGTGTGTGGGGGCAACAGGAATAGCAGGAGATGGTTCACTGCATATGCAGAGATATCAGAACTGCCAACCAACTGAATTCTCAGATTGCATCCTCAGTTTGCAAAAAAACATTCTTTGTGGTTTTATAGCTAAGCAGAGAACTAGTGAAGCGACGTACTCTTGAGTAAAGAGAAGGTGTGTTTCCACATGCAGACATCTCTCTATCCCATTCACTGCGGAGACATGCGTGCTCTGTAATTCATACAAACATGAAAATTGTTACCATTTCCTTTTTTTCACTACTTTTTAAAATGTGAAAAGTATTTTAAATTTTTATATGTATACTTTTTACATTCATTCAATTGTTCATTGTCATACCACTTGCTATTTTACAACTGGAAGTATAATTTCCTTGTTTAAAAAAAGTTTTGAGGCCATTCAGGGGTCTTCTGTATGATTTAATTTCCTGCTAAGTTTTTTTTTTTCATGCATGTGTCTGCATGTTGGTTGCACTACATGACCTTGATGTTGCAATGAAATGTTTTATTGTCAGTGAAAATATAAATGAATGGTGTTTTAATGGTATTTCCATCATAAGAACAGTTGTCAGCTTTTTATTAATATTTACCCCCCCCCCCCCCCCCCCCCAATAAAAATTCAGGAATTAAAAGCATTCTCATCCTGTAAAAGATTTATTCAAGTCATTGTATGTATATGTGTTTTTATTATGTATGCATTTATGTAACATGCATTTATTTGTCGCACTTTTATTTTAAGGTAAAATTCTTGCCATTAACAAACCATTAACTACAACTTTTACCAAACAACAAACTAATTTGCTGCTTATTAGTAGTTAGTAAGGTAGTTATTAGGATGTAAGAGGTAACACTTTAGTATATACCAATTTTCACTAACTAGTAGCTTATTAGCATGCCTATTATTAACATATTGACTGTTTATTAATACTTATTAGCACATTTTCTGCATGACCATATTCTACACCCCTAATCCCTAAACTTAACCACTACATTTTATTTCACTTAAATTGATTAATTTATCTTTACTTATTTTTGCAGTGAATCGATAGATCCAGACACACATGCACACAAAATGAACGTCTTGACAGAATATGCATTATGGATGAACTATCCTTTTAAGATCCTCTCTAATCTTTTCTATTAACTAGTCTCATCTCAACTAATTTTACAAAAGACAGCATTAGCTGCCTGTGATTTCACAGCACACAGGCACTAATCTAAATTCATGATCATTTCTTCACTCATCAAGGCTCTTGTTTATTTAGCTTGATTCTTTTTATTCACACTAAGGCATTAGGTAAACAAATGATCTCTCGTTCACCAGGACAAAGCCTGCTGTATGTGACAAGCGCTCATACAATGAGATCACTCGTACCTCTTGACTGACATCACTGCCTTTGCTCAGTTTCTTCCTCTCCCTCCCATCAGGCTGTTGTCTTCCTCCCACAGTCGATCAGCATCTTAATGGTTTTCTGTTGTTTATGCCTGTCCAAACAGAGCTCTCATTAATGAATCTAGGCTGGTGAAGTGAGAATCAAAGAGGATGATCAAAGGTCACCCGAGCTATGGAGGCCCTGAAGCCCCCGCACCTGTGGGCAGCATCACATGATTTTCATATTCCCCGCCACCCCTACACTTCCTGTGAAGTCACTGCAGAGCCGATCGCCTTTAATTTGGTCCTTTATTTCAACACGATTGTTCTTCAACCCCCTGCTATTTACTTCCAACCTCTGGCTGTCATCTATAAATCTTTCTATATTTACGGCGGTAGTTAATTGCTAGGTAACTGGTATCCCAGCAACATCGGAATGCTTTGTGATCCTTGACCAGCGAGTGCAGGTTTCACTCTGGTCTTTTTCTGTCTGAAGTGGCCATTGGCCTTTTCGTATGAGCACCTACGTGGTTTTTTGGGCAAGGAGAGTGATAATGACCTGCAGTTTGTGTCATAAGCAGTTGCGAAAAACCTCTAGATCTAGGAGTGTTTAAAATGGAATTCCCCGTCATCCACTGGAAGTGAAAGTCATTTTGCACTGTGTCAACATGTTCATGTTTGAGTATCGTAACATTTAATGGACATGTCTTTTTCTCTTTGTCTTTCCCTTCCTTCTCTCTCGCTCTCCAGACTGTTCAGTTTGTCCAAGGGATCTTTGTGGAAAAGTATGACCCCACAATAGAAGACTCATACAGAAAGGCAAGTTCTGCATCATTTTTATTGTGCATAAGTTGTCAAACCAATGTCTTTTTAATTCTTTCCAGACTCAAAACCCAATTTATTGTTTTCCCAACCCAGCACATTCTGTGGAGTAACACGTGAAATGTACTTATCCAAATATAGTCTGTCTGTGTATATGTGTGTGTGTGTGTGTGTGTGTGTGTGTGTATGTATATGTGTGTGTGTGTATGTATGTGCGTGTTCGATAAATGTTTAATTTAATGTCTTCTCACAATATGCAAATGTTTTCTGTTACAACAGTGGGATTTAATATTTCTGAATATGTCTCAGTTTCAAATAAAGTAATTTTATATCCCACAATTGCTACTTTATTTCTTGCAATTGTGACATTATACTCTACTATGTGACTTTATATCTAGGTGCGGTCACGCTATTGAATTTCTGAGAAAAAAAAGATCCATTGTCCATTACGATCCATTGACAATTTAAGCCAATTGCGAAACCTACATGGGAGAATCTTTCACCCTCACGTGAAATTCCCTATTTTTGTGGGTGAAAAAAGTCATTTTAGTAGGAATCCATATGGGATACTTTTTCACCCACAAAAATTTGCAGAACATTAAATGTGGCTATACCTGAAGGTTTCCATTTAAATTATGACACTTGAGTTAATAACAAAAGACAAAAAATGTCATTGGATCAGCCACAAATGTGTAATAACCAATATATAAAGTAAAATTCTCTATTTATGTCCTAAATTTTTAAACAACCTACAGTTACACCAGAACCAAATGGTGCAGCGCTTTGCATGAAGACCAAATGGCTCCCGTTATAATCGATGAAGCTCTCTATATTCAACGAACATGAAATGCCCATCTGTGACACAGTTTGCTGTCTATAATATAAATTTCAGCTTATGTCAGATTTTTTCAATTGCAGTGCGGGTATATCATGACAATAATCAGTTGACACATTTCTACATGACGTACACCGTCCCGCCCTAGTAACACGTCAAAGAAAACGCTGTGTGTGTATTTGTGGGATGTCTCATCGACCCTGCGCTCAGACTGCTATGTTCGATGATGTTTATATTTTAATGGCCTCTGTCCAAGGCCTTGAGACAAAGGCTGTGTCTAAAAATGAACCTTCACTCAAACAGTAAAAGGAAGTCCCATCTTGACCAGCACCTCCCTTCCTCGCTGTTGCTTACGCTGCTGTCCCATGGGCACTTCCTGTAGGCGAGGCTCTGTTGACGTACAGTACAACATTTTATTAGTGCAGATTTTATTCCTCATACAGAGGCACTAAATATATTTGATCATTTTTAAATGCTTAAGTTGCACTTAATATTGAATTTCACTTAAAATATGAATTTTATTACATTCAATGATAAAATAGCAACACAGTGTTATAAATAATTTAAACCATAGTGGATATGTGAAGTCGGTTCAACTACAAACCTACAAAACTATGAACAGATTTCTCAACCAGAAAGTGACTTTTGTCTTAAATTAGAAAAAAATAACTATTAAATATTGTTTTACAATTTGAAACACAAACACGTTTCAATTAATCTAATTTATGTATTTACATTTTTAAATGTTGCTTAAATGTCCAAATAGTTAGTGGGTCCCACTGTTTACAAACTGGATAACCATTATTTTTACAACTACTGTAGATTTAAATCGGATCAGGAAAAATATGTACATGAAAGCAGATATAACTGTTTTGATTATTTAAATGAAGTCACAATGTGTAATGTTGTTGCAATCTGAAAGTGTCATAGTATTTGTGTGTAATAATCCCTCATAAAGGTTGTTTTTTTTGATGCCATGTTGATTTTTTATTTTTGTTTGTTTTCTGTGTCTTTGCAGCAAGTGGAGGTGGATGGACAACAGTGTATGTTGGAAATTCTGGATACTGCCGGAACGGTAAGACAGTTTGTGATCAGAACTTTGTTTAATAACTTGCATGTATCTTATTTTAAAGAGTTAATGGTTTTTCAGTTCAGTCATACTGTTACATGCGACTGGTGTTTAAATGTTCTTTGACGTCACAGCCAAGATAAAATCTTGTTTGGTAGCTGCCAGTATCGGTGTATAGTTAGTCATCCGTGTTAACTTTTAACAAACAACCTGGAGATTAAATGGATGGTTTGAAATCAATGGGATTAAAACCTTAAAAGAAACAAATCAGGCATTAAAAAACATTTCTAAATCAGATTTTGTTGTTGTTGAAATTTTCTCACAATGCAAATCACCTTTGTGAGCTGAGAGCTGGAGCTGATTGACTGTAGCACAACTAAATGTGTTAAATCTGCCTCCGTTCTCCCCCTACTATAAGTTAAGTGATAAGTGTGTACATGTGCATCCTTGTGGTCATCGTCGTCTCATACAGTCGCAGGAGGTTAGAGAGCGATTTCGGCCCCTATGGGGGATAAAGACATTTTCCAGTTCTGCAAGCCCCTGTTTTACAACTCTGAGTTGTGGTGACAGATGGTGAATGTTGTCCTTGGGCTCTCTGCCCCAGAATGGAGCCACAGTCAAATGAAACCGAGCCAAAGAAGCTGAGAATATTCCTGTCAGAGATGTGAACTACAAATTGGCTACAGTTTTTGTACAGTAGGACTGGCGCTAGCTCTGAAATGGTCAAAGTATTATTCAATCTAGTGCTAGTTGCAAAAAAGGAGACTCCAAAACATAATCTTCATTGAAATTGGGTGAGTTGAAACCACAAAGTCAATGACTTGTGAACAGAATGACTATAAACTACAAACTTTAAACAATAACATTTAAAGTCAGTCTGCAAATGGCATACACGAGTATTACGGGCGGCTATTAAAGGCATAGTTAAAATGAACATTCTCGCATCATTTCCTCACCTTCATCTTGTTCTGAGCCTATATGACTTGGAACACAAAAGACTTTTTGATGATTGTTTATGCTGCTCTTTTCCTTGGAATGAAAGTAAATTATAGCCAGCAGTTATCGAGCTCCAAAAATGATAAAAACATTCTTAAAATATCTTCATGGAGGAAGGAAAGTCTATACAATTCTTTTGAGTTTGTTTGTGTGGTTCTCCCCCACAAATCCTGAGCTCATGCCCACTCACTCGAACATTTAATGAGACACTGTTGTGTCCTCTGGAGAGAAAAATCATTATTCTCCTCCATAGCCTTCCTTTACTAGACATATTACATGTTACCTTTGACAACCATCTTCATTCTCCATGGGTTTTAGAAGCTCTGACAACCTTCAGCACACGGACCCAGAGGAAACAAAGTTGTGGAGCTATTGATGTGCCTCTGGCCTTATTAACCTTATCAGGTCACTTCATATTCATCTGAGCTATCAGAGTTCATTCAGAACCACAGTGTACTAAAAAAAGTTTTTAATAATGTGAAATATTGCAATTTTAAAGAACACTTTTTATATTTGAAGGTGAGACACTACAGGCAAAAACGCTGATTTTACATGCACAGTTCAATGTTGAGATTTTGGTAGTTTTTCAGACAAATACATTTTTAAGTGTTTCTTTCATAGCACTTATCTGTTTGTGTCTGTAGATGTCAATTACAATACATATCTTTGAAAGGCCATTTTCTCAAAATGAGACTTTATTTTCTTGTGCTAAGCCAAATATCTCTGCTTCAGTAATACTGAAATTCACCAAACTTTAGTTTTATTCCTATCTGTATTCTGAAGGTTTTTACCGAGGGGGTTGTTCATGTGTAATTTGCCTGGTTTTATACAACATTTTAATCCTTAAAAATGGGGAAAATGTATTTTCCCCCTGGTTGTTGACAGTATTTTGGTATTTATGGAGCGATTAAAAAAAGAGATCCAGTATCACCTCTGTAAAATGAAACAATCATTTTCAACCTGGCTTTATCCAATGGTAAGATTTTTGTTCTAGAAATGTATGTTAATTAGTGGATATTTCATTATATATTACCTCATTTGCACATTTAAACAACATTTTATAAAACTTATTTATTTAACATTTAAAAAATATTTGTCATTATTAATGTAATCAGTCAACTGAATAAGTATGATGATATCTATTAGTTGTTGTTTTTTTTACCCTTAATATATGCAATTTATTCCTGTGACGGCAAAGCTGAATTTTCAGCAGCCAGTCTTCAGTGTCACATGATCCTTCAGAAATCATTCTATTATGCTGATTTGTTGCTAGTACTATTTATTATCTTTATCAATAT
Organism: Barbus barbus; assembly: GCF_936440315.1. Classification (NCBI taxonomy): domain Eukaryota; kingdom Metazoa; phylum Chordata; class Actinopteri; order Cypriniformes; family Cyprinidae; genus Barbus; species Barbus barbus. The sequence goes on from NC_136717.1 coordinate 14,227,388, forward strand.
TGAAAACAGTTGTGCTGCTTTAATGTTTTTGTGGAAACATTTTGATAAATAGAAATTTCAAAAGAACTGTATCTGTTTGAAAAGGAAATATTTTATAATATTATAAATGTCTTTGCTGAATACAAATATGAATTGAAAACAAAGTAAATGTGACCTCAAACTTTTGAATAGAAGCTCCATCTGGTGTTTCCAAGTTAAATGCCAATGGAACACATTTACCTTACAAACGTATTATTTATTAAATCAGATATCAGATGACCATTTAAAGTCTCATCATGTTTGTGCTTATTTTATTTAATTTTTTTTACATTGCTTCTACAATAAACAAGTAGTTTTTGTACAATATGTTGGTATCGTATGGGTTATTTCATATTTGGACAGTGTTACTTAAAAATGTGGTCTGTTGTCACTATGAATGTGTTTTAGAGATTTTTTTTATTTTTTTTTATTTTGTCTGTCAGTACCTCCTGCATACACTATCTGATCTCTTCTCTTCCTCACTTCACCACCTCTTTCTCTCCCACTCAGGAACAATTCACAGCCATGAGGGACCTGTACATGAAGAACGGCCAGGGCTTTGCACTAGTATACTCCATAACAGCACAGTCCACCTTCAACGACCTGCAGGACTTGAGAGAACAGATTCTGCGGGTCAAAGACACAGATGATGTGAGTCTTGTCCAGCACTCCATTTCATCTCCAGAAACTCAACGTCAGTGTCTGCTTCCATGCCTTTAGCTTTCATCTCACCCTGTGGTTTGATAGTTTCAGTACCAGTATCTGCTTTTTCACACCCACACTGAGCCCTCACGCTTGCCATCGTAAATAAGGGTGACCTTTCGGCTGTGAAGAGACTCGTCTTTGTTGACATAAGAACAGAGATTTTCCTTTCTTGTCCACCTCTCTCTGTTTAACAGTTCTGGTTAGGCAAGCAAAAAACTTGGTAGCTGAGTTTATTTAATGTTTATTTTGATTGCTTTCCGGTTTATCGCAATTCTGGAAATGTTATCAATGGAGATTGCTAATAGGCATAATGATAATGTTTTGTTTTGGGTTTTTTTTTTTGTTTTTTTGCGAAACTAACATGTCTGCAAATAGTACACTGCCACTACATTTTTAAAAGATTGCTTGAATCAGACTCGCTAAGAATCAACAACCTTCAACGAAAATGATTGACTTCCTGTTGCAAAAATAACTGTGTGAACGTTAATTAATATATAGTGTTTTTTGTCACAATGTCGGACTATGCTTGGATTGAATTGCAGCCAAGTTTGTTAGGAGGAAATAAATCCGTGTGAGTGTGTGTGTGTGTGTGTAAGAACTCATTCTAAACGGTTTCTGAGAAAGATGATAGTGTGGCGACCTCAGTTGACCTGCGCTATTTCGGTCCACTTCCTCTGCTCAGCTGATTTAACACAGGACGTTTCAGTTATTAATTCTACTTGCTTTTGTTTTTTTGTATTTATCATTTACGCAATATGTCAAGTTTCTTGTTGCTTTGAAAGTATCTGCTGAAATCAAATGTAAATGCTTTGTCTCATAGTTTCACTTCTGCTATTATATTTGGACTCTCTCGGTTGAACAACAGAGTTGTGTGGGAGTTTTTAGCTGCGTTTGTGGTGTTGTATGCAAATATGAATGCATCTAAAGCCTCGAAATGACCAAAGGGGTTTCGGCTATCTTTTTTTGCAGTATCTTTTTCAATTAAGAAATTACAACAGCTGTTGCAAACTGTGGCCCCTTAAGAATGATTTCTGCTAATATAGCAACACAGTTTCTGCTAATGCCTCTAAATAGCTCCGAAAAAACAAATAGAGAAGTTGGAAATGATGACCATGTAAACTTATATTTTAACTGCTGTTTTTTTTCTATTATAATCTTATCAGTTACTTTATTACTGCTCAGTAATGTGTGCTGTAAATGCAAATTAATTGTCATTTCTTCTCAAAAAGACATCAACTTTTTTGTTCTAATCCCTCAACCATTGTATTATCACTTGATTTCTTGATCATTAAATGACTCATTTCAATCTGAAAACTCAGTCGAAGTGTTTCTTTTTAGGTTCCAATGATCCTGGTGGGTAATAAGTGTGATCTGGAAGACGAGAGGGTGGTCGGGAAGGAACAGGGCCAGAATCTCGCCCGTCAGTGGAACAGCTGTGCTTTCCTGGAGTCCTCTGCAAAGTCCAAGATTAACGTCAATGAGGTGAGAATGACTTACAAATGGAAAATAAGGCCTCTTTTGACACATTATGTTACAAAAAGTCCCATATTTAATGTTAAAACTGTGTTTTTACCATGTAAGACCTTATTCAAGGATTTATTTATTAGAATACATGGTAACACTTTAGTATAGGGACCAATTCACACATTTAACTAGTTGCTTATTAGCATGCATATTATTAACATATTGGCTGTTTATTAGCATTTATAAAGCACATATTCTACATCCCAATAAGCAGCAAATTAGGAGTTTATTGAGGCAAATGTGGTAGTTAATGGTTTGTATACTTGGCTACTTTTTAACTGATGCCAGTAGAAAATGTTTGTAAATGGTGTAGCTGAAATAAAAATGGTGTAGAAACAAATTCCTGGAAATTTCACGATCAATCACAAAGAAATGGCAACACATTGAATTAAACGTGACATTTTGAATGGGAATTTTTGAACAGTTTGAACTTTCATGTAAAACATACTTCAAGCTTTGTTTGTGAAACTTCAAAAATTACTTTTTGTTTTTTACATGGAATGCCTTCTACCAGCAGGGGCAGTTTTTAATACTAAATATCAAATAATTTATGTACAACAATAACATTTGTATAAAAAAAAATTATTATTTTAAATTAAAATCTTTTAAAATTAAATATAATTTATAATTATAGTGTAATGTAATGCAGGGTGTTTTATATTTTAGTTTATTTTTATAGAACACACAGATCTGTTTTTCTTACTGTAAACTGTTTACCACAGAATACTCATATACAAGCTTTTCCAGTACTGTTGTCGTAATATTTGAAATATTTAAATCTGAGAATTGAGGTGAATCTAAAAGTGTTTCTTAGGTAAAGCTTCATTCAGTAGTCTGTGTATGGGCATGATCTTTTCCCCAGTCTTTTCAGTTCGGTTGTCTTCTGACATGCCTGTTCTGGCATCACCATGGAGCTGCTCTTCTCTGCTGAGGTCTCAGAACAGTTTCATTGTCAGCTAGTGATATCTCTCCATGAAAGTGTAGTCACACATTAGCAAAGCAGGCAGTCAGCTGCAACGCTCGGACACAGAGCGTCCTTTTGTGAGCAACACGACTCTGCCTACATGACATAGAGCTGCTTTGAGTTGAGTCAGTTAAAAAATCCAGTTGGTTATAGCAGTGTGTAAGGAGAACCGAGTGAACACAGAGTTATATGAAACCCCTATGCTGGAGTCAGTTCTGTAGTTTATGAGAGGTTACTGGAGGGCAGAAGGTGATGATTTGAAGTCTCCAGCTTTTTTTTTTTATCCTGCTTGGGCGTTGCTCCAGGATTATTCATTTACTTGTGTCAAAGCACAGACCTGCATCATCATTAAAGTCTCAGACTCTCCCGTAAGCGAAATCCAGATACCGATTTAATGGATCTTTGGTTGGAGCTCTCTCAATAAGATAATGAGGAACTTCAGTTGCGAGTGACCACAGTCGAAGTGATTCATCACTTTCAGTTAATGCAGCCAGACCGATTTACTTTTCACAAGCTTTCGTGTTTCTTCTGTCACAAGTTCCAACAGGCGCTTTTTCTCATTTTTGAAGCCCAAAATGACTAAAAATCCATTGATAATCTGTATTGAGTTAAAACCAGAAGGAAACGACACATCTGTAAAAATTTTAGTTCAAAATAACTGATTTGCATTACTATCTTTTTAGTCATCAATATAAAAAATATTTTATAAAAAATTAATTTCTTTAGCGTATTCCAGACGGGTTGTTGTTTAACAATGGTTGATGCTGCTTTGTTTGAAACAACTTTCGTTGGTGGATCAAAATACATTTTCAACAAAAAAAATATATATTTTTGAGTTAATTGTATAAAAGTGAGTTTTTACGGGCGACACCATGCCACAATCCAGTTAGACAGGAAATTACAGGATTAGAAAGTCTCTCTCTCTCTCTTTCTCTCTGACTTTGAATTGCATCTGTATCTTTTTGTTTATCAGCTTTCCATTCAATGAATGAAAGGGAAAAAAAGCCATTTATTGATTTGAAGGGGTTTAGGCAAGTCCATTTGCTCTGTTATTCTGCACAAGTTTGTTGTTTTGTGTTGTCAAAACCTTTTAGTAAGGTGCATCCTGTACCTCTGCATCTGTTTATCTGGCGTAACTGAGATCATCTGTTGTTATGTATAGAAAATAATGGATTATGAGCTTATCCTTCTCAACTCACATCCCAAATCTGCCTCTCTACACAACACATGGTGGCAGAGATCTTATTACAAATCCTGCTATATTACCAGTGTTGTTTAACGTCTGTAGCTAGCAAACATGCAATTGTGTTTCTGTCTGCTACAGTAGCTTATCTTTGGTCATTGTGTAAAAGCTGCAGATGTTGTGTGGAACTGATTGATGATGCAGGAGCTGGTTTTCCCCTCTGGGAGCTGCAAACATCTGTGTGGGGAAGTGTCCACACCTCCAGCTGAGTGATTTCTCTCTGTTTCAGGCAAGAGCAGTAGTACTTGACCCATTTCGGGAGCCAAGAAGATATTACATTCGTTTGTAAATGCCACATTTTAAAAACACTTGGTTTTGTGGTTGCGCTATAAATCTGATCTTATTGCCACAAAGCAGACAACATACAGATTCTACACATCATTAGACATGCAAATAAACTTTGTGTAAAGTTAACTTTGTGTAGTAATCTTAGCTCAAGGGGAATATTAATAATTAATCATAACTCGTTATAATTAATTATAATATTTGGATGAGTTAATAGAATTAGCTTGATAAAGCAGAATTTACAGTACAATCAATTGACCAGGCCGTCTAGCGAACGCTCATGATTAATTATGAATTCAAAGAAATCTTCATTTCCAGGGTAAGGGAAATCCCCTTTTTTAAGGTACTGTACTACTCAGAGCATGTAACGAGATCAAAATCTTTGTTGCAAGCAGGGAATCAGAAACCAATACTCATATATATTGTGCATAAAGTTTTATTAACCAAATCACAAACGTATAACTAAACAAACACACACACACACACACATACATACAGTTGGGCAAAAAAGTATTTAGTCAGCCACCAATTGGTGGCTAACTAAATACTTTTTTGCCCAACTGTATATACACACACACTCACTCACAAAATCACGCATACGTGGTACATGGGAAGGGTAAGTGAGATTGAATGAATGAAACCGGACAGAAACAGGGGGAATGAGGCTGAGTTGACCATCTGAAAGAACCATCATTCTCTAATTCAAAGCACAGTATACTATAGCTTACAACAAACCTGTGTGGTGAAAGGAACGATACTTGCATTTGACTTTGGAACGAGACTCTCGTGAAGCCTCTGAAGAAAGTCTGGATGGTTCCATTCGATGGCCGGAGTTGCAATTTCTTGAAACTCCGAGGTTGTTCTTGACTCTGTGGTGGTTGAGAGAGTCCTCTCTCTCCTAGATAAGCACATGGTTGGATGTAAAATGGGGCCTACTGGCCCTGTGGGCTGCAGTGGAACTGCAGGCCGCAATCCGGAGATGAAGATGCAGAGGCTACCAGGAGCAGGGAGAGAGAAATGTCTGATCAAGGGCATTTCCATGATGGTGAATTCCAGGGTTGAGTGAAGACGAACTCCAGTGGTGTTAGTCTGACTCTTTGTGGTCAAGAGCCATCTCCACAGGCTAGGGAGATAGCACACGGCTCTAATGTTGGGGCCTGCCGGGCTCTCAGGCTCTCCGTGAGTCCAACCACACCGGCAGCAATTGGGAGATTTAGCAGAAGAGAGGCGGACCTGTGCGTGAGCCCTTTAAAGTCAGGGAAGAGTCACACCTTTCAGGATGGGCTTGACCAATGAGAAAGGGTGAATTTCCAAGCGGGAGGCTGGAAATATTGGGGGGTTTTATGACCCTTTGTCTGAGAGCATGGTTCTAATGGCTCTGGCAGTCTATACTTTGATTAAATTACACACACACATCTGGCGTTCTATGGGAAGGTGGTGTACACCAACGTGTGCATCATCAAATGAGCATTAATTTGGTAGGAGACACGATATAGGTGGGGTTACATTAACTAGTACTTCACTCATAAAGCATGCATAAAACAAAATACAATGTAAGAGAAACTATACAAGATAGTTAAAATCATACACAATGTTTATCTGTTGAAAGGTTTGTCTATGAGTGACAAGGAGGAACATTTTGTTTGTATGGGCATTGCGTGGGTTTCAGAAGGGTCCGTTCTCACATACTTTTGAGCAATAAAACAGTCTTATCAGATGGTTGCCCTAGTAACTGAGCCCTTTGGGGTGCTCTTTATTATTCATGAAATATAATGAATAAATGTGTGTCTGAAAGTTATTACAACAGAAAAGCTGCAGATAAAAACTTAGTCCACATGATAGCTGTTTGTGTTTTACTTCAGGAATGTAACATTTATGAGTTAACAAATGCATGACAGCCATCTTTTTTTTTTTTTTTTTTTTTTTTTTTTTTGGGGGGGGTTTTTTTGTTCCTTGTTTTGTTCTGTTTTTGTTTTATTTGGCTTTGTTTTTATTTTGTGCTTGTTTGACTTTGTTTTTGTTTTGCTTTGTTTTTATTTTATAAATTATAAAATTTATTTACATAAGTTTTTTTGGTTTGGTTCTTTGTTTTATGCTTTGTTTGTTTTTTGTTTTGTTTTGTTTTTATTTTTATAAGATGAAGAAGATCCGCACTCATCCAAATTTAACCCAAGAGTGCAGATCTCCATCTTTATACCTTTGTATTTTTTGGATCTACGCATCTTATATTATTGGCCTATACTGGCCTTTTGGATGAGTGTTTGGTGCTTCGACCTTTTCTATTTTTTGTTTTTATTATATAAATTATTATTTAAACGGTAAAAACTTCTTTGCATAATATGAATTGAATCGCAAATATCAAGTTCACTCTACAAAACAGTTTTGGAGCTGAAGTGACCGTTTAAAGTATAGGTTGACTATTCTGAATTCTGAGACAAACGCATCTAGTTTGATGGCGCATCTATGTATTCACTGAGAAATGCTTTTTGTGTGTGTTTCTATACAGATCTTCTATGACCTGGTCCGGCAAATCAACAGGAAAACTCCAGTACCTGGAAAGGCACGCAAAAAGTCCACCTGCCAGCTGCTCTAATATATAGCTGTTCTTTTGCTCTGAGCCAGGTAGGATCTCAATTATGTTTGGCTAAGCAGAAATGATTGAGGTTTAAGATTTAGGTTATAGAAACCATTGAAAAATGGGTTCTGTTTAGATCTATAAGTAATTGCACTTTTATTCCACTCTCTTTTTTTTCTTCCTGTCTTCCTGCAGGTCTGATTTACTGCTGTCTTTCAGCAGTGCCAGCATTCCGACGTTACTAAAACCTAACATCGAATGGACTTTCCTATGTGGTGATGCCCCTTTAACAAACCAACCAACCAACAATCAACCAATGGATTCAAGGCTACAGTACCATGACCGTTTTTTGCACATAGATAACCATCACTTTCCTGTGTCGCGAGAAAGAGATTTTTACATATAAATATATGAATATATATTCTAACTGTATGCAACTGAATAAAACAATTAAATGAATACAGAGCTAGACAAAAAGAATTTTAAAAAATACAGAGCCTACATGCAGTGTTATTGCTAACGAAGACAGCCACCGTTGTAAATGTAAGGAGGGAATGTCTAACCAGGCTGTGCACGTTGCCATGGCAATTACAATGATATTTATAAGCACCACTATTTTAGCCAGAGAGGAGAGGAAGTCCAAAGAGCTCCTATATAAACCATTCTTACAGCTAACTTTTCTCTTTTTTTTTTTTTTCTTTTTTTTTTTTTATGACTATTTTGTAACTTTGTTTTGCTTTTATTCTAAACATGATTTCTTCTGCCTTTTTCCTCTTTTATAAAATTACTAGATTTTTGCTCTATGGAGATGTTATATTCACAACAGCTATTGATGAGTTTTACCTTAGGAAAGTCTGTGGATACAGTGATGTACATGTAAAAAGTTCAAAAATATAATTTTTTTTCTGTCACTATCATTGTCCTTAGCCTCAGATGTTGCCTTCAAATACGTGTTAAGACCTTTTTGTGTCGTCTCTTTTTTTCTTCTTTTTTTTTTCCTGAGGATTCATTTCCATGATCTTAGGTCCATCTCATACCATCTCACGCCATGCCGGGTTTCTTTGTTTTGTTTACAAAGAACTTTGTACAGCAGGCTTTTTTCGAAAAGGGGTATTAAAAAAGGGGTTTGACAGTTTAGTTTTAGTATCTGTCTGAAGCTCATCTTTTGGATGGTCTCATAATACGTAGTCAAATCCCTCTTGACAAAGCTGATCCTGATCAAAGGTAGGACATAAATACAGTTTATATTTGAAAGAATTGGGGGTTGTAATACACAGGAAAAACTAAATGTACAACAAACTATACTCAAACATTGCCCTTCTCCCCTTGCTTGCGGATGCATCTGGTGTAAACTGAGGATATGAAAACCAAATATTGGATCCTGTCAGTAAAGAATGAGGAAAAGATGTCTGTTAGTGACTGTTTCGACTTTGTAATAATTTGCCCTGTTTTCTGTCTTCGTTACTGTTGAATTAACTGAATGTGGGGGTGTGGGGACTTTGTGTTAAGTGAGAAAAAAGGGGAAGAATTGATTAAAAAATGTAAAAGAATTAATTGTACATCAAGTGCAATCATAAAGAGTCTTTGTATAAGAGCCGAATGCGCAGTTGTAGCATTCCATACTGCTCTCTTCAAACAGCGAAGTGACTCTTTAAAGGGTGCAGCATGCGGTATGTACACGTAATGAATTGTTTATGAATGCTTTGAGGATTTGCACTGTGTAAAGTGAAGAACATGACTCCTAGGGAGTGTCCGAGCAGCAGAGGACACAGGTTAACATTACGAGTCGTGTGTTGTACTGCAAGCAAATGCCTTGATGCTTTTTAGGATATGAGGGGGAAAAAAAACCCTGAAGAAAATAAAAACTTCATGTGAGGACCAGGGCTGAGACAGGGGCGCAGTATTTAAAATGAAACCTCGTCTGCTTCTGGTGGGTCGAGGGTGGGTGTCCAAGTGTCGACTTAAACGCCTTAATTAAAAGTGGTGCAATTTTGTATAACCGAGCATCTGTAGTTTAATAAATTGGATTGCCATGCAAGGGCTCCCAAGAAGCCAGTTTTTGCCACTTGAATGTTTTGTGTATTGTTTCAGCATTTTCTGTCAGTCCAATAAAAATCAAAACCGTTCAAGTTACTCTCTACCATGATGGCACGTTTGCTGAAAAGTATTAGTATCTGATAAAGACTGAATCAGAAAATGGAGAAAAATGAAGTCTGGTATTTGCTGCATGAACTAGAAGGAATAGGAACAGGATGACTGTCATCTTTCACTTCCCAGAAACATAATGGATGGATTTTGGCAATATACTTTTCTGCATATGGTCTTGATATATGTACTTAAGTGCTTTATCCACTGATGATATGTTCAGATGCCGTCTGTGATTTCAGACCTTGCATCACTTCAGAATACACCATTTCGTAGCATGTCACTAACACATTACAATCAATTCAAAATAAAAACATTATGTAGCCTACATGGCACAAGATTAGTTGTGAGACAAATGTACATAGATGGATAGATATACAGGTGCTGGTCATAAAATTAGAATATCATGAAAAAGTTGATTTATTTCAGTAGTACCATTCAAAAAGTTAAACTTGTATATTAGATTCATTCATTACACACAGACTGATATATTTCAAATGTTTATTTCCTTTAATTTTGATGATTATAACTGACAACTAATGAAAGTCCCAAATTCAGTATCTCAGAAAATTAGAATATTGTGAAAATGTTCAATATTGAAGACACCTGGTGCCACACTCTAATCAGCTAATTAACGCAAAACACCTGCAAAAGCCTTTAAATCAGGGGTGTCAAACTCAATTCCTGGAGGGCCACAGCCCTGCAGAGTTTAGCTCCAACCCTAATTAAACACACCTGATCCAGCTAATCATGTCCTTCAGGCTTATTTGAAAACTACTTGGTTTGTGTGTTGGTGCAGGGTTGGAACTAAGCTGTGCAGGGCTGCGGCTCTCCATGAACTGAGTTTGACATCCCTGCTTTAAATGGTCTCTCAGTCTAGTTCTGTAGGCTACACAATCATGGGGAAGACTGCTGACTTGACAGTTGTCCAAAAGACGACCATTGACACCTTGCACAAGGAGGGCAAGACACAAAAGGTCATTGCTAAAGAGGCTGGCTGTTCACAGAGCTCTGTGTCCAAGCACATTAATAAAGAGGCGAAGGGAAGGACAAGATGTGGTAGAAAAAAGTGTATAGCAATAGGGATAACCGCATCCTGGAGAGGATTGTGAAACAAAACCCATTCAAAAATGTGGGGGAGATTCACAAAGAGTGGACTGCAGCTGGAGTCAGTGCTTCAAGAACCACCACACATAGACGTATGCAAGACATGGGTTTCAGCTGTCGCATTCCTTGTGTCAAGACACTCTTGAACAAGAGACAGCGTCAGAAGCATCTTGACTGGACTGCTGCTGAGTGGTCCAAAGTTATGTTCTCTGATGAAAGTAAATTTTGCATTTCCTTTGGAAATCAAGGTCCCAGAGTCTGGAGGAAGAGAGGAGAGGCACATAATCCACGTTGCTTGAGGTCCAGTGTAAAGTTTCCACAGTCATTGATGGTTTGGGGTGCCATGTCATCTGCTGGTGTTGGTCCATTGTGTTTTCTCAGCTCCAAGGTCAACGCAGCCGTCTACCAGGAAGTTTTAGAGCACTTCATCCTTCCTGCTGCTGACCAACTTTATGGAGATGCAGATTTCATTTTCCAACAGGACTTGGCACCTGCACACACTGCCAAAGCTACTAGTACTGGTTTAAGGACCATGGTATCCCTGTTCTTGATTGGCCAGCAAACTCGCCTGACCTTAACCCCATAGAAAACCTATGGGGTATTGTGAAGAGGAAGATGCAATACGCCAGACCCAACAATTCAGAAGAGCTGAAGGCCACTATCAGAGCAACATGGGCTCTCATAACACCTGAGCAGTGCCACAGACTGATCGACTCCATGCCACGCCGCATTGCTGCAGTAATCCAGGCCAAAGGAGCCCCAACTAAATATTGAGTGCTGTACATGCTCATACTTTTCATGTTCATACTTTTCAGTTGGCCAACATTTCTAAAAACATTTTTTTTTTTTTTTTGCATTGGTCTTAATTGATATTCTAATTTTCTGAGATACTGAATTTGGGACTTTCATTAGTCGTCAGTTATAATCATCAAAATGAAAGGCAATAAACATTTGAAATATATCAGTCTGTGTGTAATGAATGAATCTAATATACAAGTTTCACTTTTTGAATGGTATTACTGAAATAAATCCACTTTTTCATGATATTCTAATTTTATGACCAGCACCTGTAGACAGACAGACAAACCATTTAAAATTATTGGCTTGAAATATAATTTACAATTATATAATTCGACAATTTAGTTGTCACATTAAATATTTTATTTTAGACTAATTACTTTTCAATCAAATTTAAACAATAAATCGCCATAAATTCCACAAAACTGCATAAATATAAAATATAACCGGCCAATGTAATATCAAACCATTATTTTGTCAAACAGATAATGTAAAAAATAAAAAATAAACTTTTGCATGTGGCAAATTATTTCCTGACACCTAGCAACGACCTCATTTTTTAAAATATATTAAAATATTTCCACATTTTAATATTAAATGTTATATTTGATAAAAATATAAACGTAGAATATGACCTCCAGTACACGAGATGGCGCTGTGTTGTAGTTTTCCAGACTACATCCGATATACAAAAAGAAGAATATACACATGACGTGGGAAACACGAGAATGCTGCTGAAGTTTAGTAATAAGGATTTTGACTTTCTAAACGTTGATTTAATGTAATAAGCATGATATAGTATAAATACTCTACAGTTCGTGTGATATAAGTGCGTGCTATCTTTCTGTGAGGCTTCAAAACAAGAGCAGTTTGCATTTGACCTCCGTTTGCGAGGGTCTTCTGAAAAATATGTGCTGAATTTAATTTCAATCATGAATCTCAGCGTGGCTTTCAGGTGTTGTAGTAGAGTTCGTCTGTGTCGGAATAAGGCGGCTGTCTACCATTGCAGAAGACTGTCAGGTGTTCCCATCTCCTCTGAAGACAGTCAGCCCAGCACTGAGGAGAAGCCCAGGAGAACACGCAGAGCTCCGGGGAGAGCGTCTGTACTTCTGTTCCCTGGCCAGGGCAGTCAGTTTGTCGGTATGGGAAAAGGACTCTTGAAGTATGGAAGTGTCAAAGAGATGTTTGCTGTAGCTGAGAAGGTGCTTGGCTATGACCTGCTGTCTCTGTGCTTAAATGGACCTGAGAAAGATCTAATGAAGACTGTTCATTGCCAGCCAGCTGTGTTTGTCTGCTCACTGGCTGCCGTGGAAAGACTGAACCATGAAAATCCTGCTGTAAGTTATCCACAAGATCAGTCGACAGCTAATCGATTAGGATTTGCAGTGTCATGCATGTATGATAATATTGCCCTGGTCAATAATAATGTCAAACTCATTGACCCCATCTATAGGCTATTGAGAGCTGTGTGAGTGCAGCAGGTTTCAGTGTTGGTGAATTTGCTGCTTTGGTCTTCTCTGGTGCAATGAACTTTGCTGAAGGTAAACCTTATTAAACATACAAAATTAACTATTTTAATTGTATTTTTACAAGTGTGAAACATCCAGATCACATTTATCCCCAAAAATCTAAAGAAATTATATATTTCCATTAAGTATTTTTTTTTTAGTTTTTTTTTTTTTGTACATTTTATAAAATGTGTTTTGCATGAAGGTAAAAGAAATACCAATTTATTTGTATTATGACAACTAAGCACATTTTACCCCTACATTCCCATAATTAGTCCAGATATTTTAGTGTTATTGTTAACTAAACTCTAGAACAGAATATTACAAAGTCGTTTTTGTTAATTGAAGTAAAGCTGACATAAAACATAAATATTAGATGACAAACTTATGCTTAAAAGCTTGAATGAAAATGTTGCCTTGGCAGCTAACTGAAGTAAAATAAGTTGGAATGCTAAAATTACTAAAACTAAGACACAATTAAAAAAGAATCAAAATGATAAAAGCACATAACAAAATGGCTAAAACCTTAACCAAAATTATATATATATATATATATATATATATATATATATATATATATATATATATATATAACACATTGAACGTAAACCTCTCTCATGCTATTTGTAACTCTAAGAATGAAGATACGTTTTTCTCATGTTATTTGTGTTGTTGTTTTTTTCCCTACATTTTTGCTGTGTCACATAGGACACGTTCACATTCCACAAAATCTTAAACAAAATTCTGTCTTTTTTTTGTATGCAAAATATTGTTTTTCATATTTTTTCATATTGAAGATTCACCCATGTTTATTTATTATAATGGTCCTGTTTTCTGCTCACAGCTTTGTTTGCAGTAAAGGTGAGGGCAGAGGCAATGCAGAAGGCCTCTGACCTTGTATCTAGTGGCATGTTGTCTGTGATTGGTCGACCTCAAGCCAACTTCAAATACGCCTGCGTCCAAGCTAGGGAGCACTGTTCGTCTCTCGGTATCCAAGAGCCTGTGTGTGCCATTGCCAACTACCTTTTTCCAGATGGCAGAGTAATAGCTGGCCACAAAGAGGTAAGATCCATTATTTGGAATCGATGCAAAGAGCTTTGTTCATGAGAAATATTTTAGGTGTATTGTTTTAGCAATTGAACTTTGCCAAATCATTTACAAAAAGGCCAGAAATGTGCTTTGGAAAAGTATGCTTTGATTTTATGTTTTGAAGTCCTGACTGTTAAGCCCTGCTGTGCTTTTAACAATCACTCTCTCGCACAGGCTTTGGATTTCCTTCAAAACCATTCCAGAGAGCTGAACTTCATGAGAACCCGACTACTGCCGGTTAGCGGAGCCTTTCACACCGCATTGATGGAGCCAGCGGTCGAGCCTCTAAGAGACGTCCTCAGAAAGATAGAGGTACGGCGGCCAGAGATCTCTGTGCATTCCAATGTGGACAGCAAGCGCTACATGCATGACATGCATGTACGTAATCAGCTGGCCAAACAGCTGGTGTCTCCGGTGAAATGGGAGCAGACGCTGCATGAGATTTATGAAAGAGCCCAGGGGCAGGAGTTTCCTCAAACCTATGAGGTGGGACCCGGTAGACAGTTGGGCTCAACGCTACAGAAGTGCAACATGAAAGCCTTTAAGAACTATACGCATGTAGATGTTGTATTGCCATAGGACTGATGTGTAGTAAAACATGTTACATTTGGTTTTCTTCATTCAGATAAATGCAAAAAAGCCAAACACGTTGTTTTCTTTTTTTAAATTTTATTGCGGTTGTTGGTTTGGAAAGTCCAGCTTCCTTTAGTAGTGCAGAAATTATTTTAGAGGAAGAGGTAACAATTAATTGGCCCAATTATCCAGCAATAGACCCAAAACACACACACGCACACAAAAAACCTTTGACTTGAAAAATCCTGCACATATATTAAAAAAAATAAAATAAATCAGCCTTGGTTAACATTTGAGCCAAAGACCAGCTCTTGACCCCCTCAATGTCACATTCAGCCTTCATATTCATTCCAAGTTATAAGGAAGATAGACACAGTGACCAGAAGTAAAGCAGATGCAAGTATACATGTGGTCCTGCGAGACCAGTCAGAAACATGCAAGTTGAATACCTGAGAAAAGATCACAAAAAATATAAGTAAAGTTAGTTTATACCAAAGATTCACTTAAATACCAGGGTTGCCACTGTCAAACCTGACCTGAAAATATCAAGTTTTTTCTTATTGTCATTTTTTTAAGCCTGAAGAAATGCATTGACATGAACAAAATCCTAAATTTCTGTTGTAAATACAATTTAATATTCATAGCTCTGCAGTATGTATGTGGCTAGAAATTGTGCTTTTGTGCAATTATTAATTTAAAAAATCCCTAAAAATGTACAGAAGAATTCTAGAAATACATTCAAAACTGGGAACCCTCAAATACTGACTTTAATGTTCAAAAGTTCTTTCAGTTTTTGAAAGAAATTAATACTTTTATTTAGCAAGGACGTATTAAATTGATTAAAAGTCACAGTAGAGTCATTTAAAATAATATTCTATTTCAAATCAATGCTGTTCTTTGGAACTTTCTATTCATTAAAGAATTCTAAAGAAGAAATATGTTGTGGTTTCCACAAAAATATTAAGTGAGCATTTGAGACTTCTTTACCCAAGATTCATATATATTTACAGACACAAAATAAATATTGTCCATACCAAGGCTGCCCACTTCTTGGCCTCCTGACAGCCATTTTGAAGTTGTGGAACCAGCCAGGATGTCCTCAACATTGGCATAATTTTGGACCCCCAGACATTGTTGAAGATCCTGCTCAAGACGGTTTCATTAATTCTTTCATATTCTTCAGTATCTTCATTTGAAAAATATTAAATGCTCTCAACTCACCCAGAGAATGCTCTCCTGGTTAGGACATAAGGATAAATCCCAAAATTCAGGGGCTGCCATTGGAGGGGCAGATGTTCACGCCATTTGTAGTCCAATTCGTCCCCTATCAGAGCCAGCTGTCGTCCAATACGCTGAGAAACTCTGCTATTCAGACCAAAAAAGACTTGTGTGTAAAATACTGTATTGTATTTTACATTGTAACATTTCTGAACAAATAATTACCTCATATTGATGTTATAGCGAGTGTTGTGGTCTACCAGTGGTCCAGGTCCAGCCTGGAGGGATGTGGTATTTTTTCGCTGTTTCGTTTCTTCCACCATTGTGTTCTGAAAGGTGTGCGATCATGTTTATGAAACTAATTCAGCTGTCTCTTGCATCACATATAACCATACATTTGCCTAAACTCAGTGTTCTATTTCCTTTCTCTGCTGCGGTTCTTTATTTTGTTTGTGTGGAGGAAGAGGACTTTATTGCGTCCTGCCCTTTGTGGTCTCACGTGACCTGATCCTGTAGCTATTGCTTTCAACGAACTACTATCACTCTGTAAACACACAGGCCATGTGACCTGAGGACACTGGGTGTGTCTTTTTCTGTTGTTGCCATAGAACATGACATCATTGCCCATACAATCAAGTTTCGAAAAACACCTGCAGCCATAAACACAACTTCCTGCAATGCTAGAGGACTCTGGTCTCTGTGGTAATAAAAAGATGGAAGGACGCAGTTCACAAAGCACCATAAAGCTGACTCAGTCCTCGCCTTTGGCCTTACTTTCGCTTTTTGACGTTATGGAAGAGCATGTGATTAAAATACATTTTGATTATTTATAGTATAAATAATCAACACATTTATAATTTATGAGGGTTTAGTTGAAGAAAAACAAACATGTTTTCATTCTCCTTCATGTGACTGTTGAAAACATCAGGTTTGATGCAAATGCTCATTCAAATCAGCCAAACTACTCCAAGCCGAACAAACTCCATATTTTTTTAACAGGTACATTGTTTATCGACATAAAACCTAAAACGGAGTGTGAATAATGTTTTTTGTGTAATAATACAGACTGTTATGTCAAAATAAACTGTGACGCAGAATTTTTTGGAGACCTCGGTCACCATTGTGAGACCAGGAAAACAATAAAAATAATCTTAATTTCTGATTTTTACATTTGTAAAAGCTTTCTTTACCACTTAATATGAACTTAAATAGTAAAACTTTTTTTATTTAAATAAAAGTAAATTTTTAGATAACTACAAAGTACTAGTTTGTATCCTCAGGCATGCTGCTGAATATTTTAAAGATATATTTTTAATATTTATATGTTTTTAATGGTAAGTTTCACCATTCACTTATTTACTGTCAGCAGTCTACATGTTCCCATTTGTCTTGATAACAAAGGACAGGTGCATAATGGAAAACAAAAGCAAGATCATACCTTGTTTGTAGATTAAAATGGACGCCGCCCTGCAACATTTCAAGATATAATGTTAATATGAGGAAGATTTGTTGTTAGTATTATTTGTAATATAAAACGAATAATAACTATTTTCTCAGACTTACAGCAGCGTCCTTTAATCTTGGTCTCTTCCTGTGATGTGTCTCAGTACAGTGATCACCTGCAGCTTTACACTCAGGAAGCAGCTATGGGTGTCACTGTCATTTCTGGTCAGTAGAGGACACTAAAGGGTCTGATATCACTACATTCATTCACTAAACACAGATCTGAACCATTTAGATGCAGGAGCTCCTGTTTTTATTCAGTCTGTTGGACCAAAAAGCAGACATAGAGGATCTGGACCTTTCTTGCATTTCAAAACCTACTTTCTATATGTGTGCTCAGTAATGACCAGTGTTGTACTTATGATTTATTTATTCAAGTGCAGGCCAGTTAACTTGTTTTATGGCTTTTGCTTTGAAACCCTGCCACTTTGCTGCCAGTGGACCTTAATGCTCACAACGCCACCTGGCTGATTTGCTGATAAATACATTTCTTATTTTCATGTTGTGTCTCACTATAAAGTGTTTGTAAATATATTTACTGTACGTGTGTGTGTAAAATGGCAGACTGTTGCGTGTAAATGTACATTTAAAGAAACCACTAAATGGTTTTGACACACATAGGCCTACTCATTTTTTATGCTACCATTATTTTCCTCATTTTAGAATAATAGTATTTTATCTACAAAAGTATATGAATTACATAAAAATATTACCTTAATGAGGTGCATCCTGGGAGGATTTTTAACCCGTATTGAAAAAGTTAAGTTCACATGTATGCTTGGTTTTCCTTCATTGTCTGCTCCAGTGCATCCATTAAAAATGTATTCACACTTATGATTATGAACCTAATTATTTAAAAATATTTATTTGTTTCCTTTCGTGATCTTGACAACATTTGTTATGAAAACAATTGGAGGCTTTTGTTTTGAAATGTCACACCGGAAGTGCAGTTGAGCAGTGGCTTCACACCGTAATGGACCATAGTGGTAAGGAGGGAAATTTATAGTGTTCATTCGCAGGTTTATTTTACCCAAAACATGTTTCTTGTAACCGCAACATATCTGCACCGGGATTTTAGACATGTTTGCATATAGGTAATCGAGCTATGTTGTGAATGTGCCTAGTTAAAGACATTTTCCTACTATCGGTTATGGCCTCTATGTCAATGTGGCGTTAATCTTCCTGAGTCCATTAGATCCAGTTTATTAAATCTCTAAAGAAAGTCTTCGGCATATTGTAAATAAAAACATAAATATGTTAAAGCGTACATTCTTCGGGGTTGATAAATATAACATAATTATCTGTATTTTGCCTGTTGCCATGCTGCTTTACTGCTTACATGAGATCGTTCACATTCATATCAGTATCAACCTCACATTAAAATCAAGTCTTATGTAAGCATAAATCTTTTATCGTTTATGTAAGTATAATGGCCATGAATCAAAACAGGCTGCAAGGAGATATTTTTTATATAACTCTTAACGTCACTCCAGTTTAATAATCAAAACGTTCACTGATTCTGTATTAATACCTAATGAAGGTCAAAATAAACTATTAACTTGTCCATTTTTCCATGCAGACAATGATATGCAGGGTACGGACGGGCCGTTAGGTGGTCCTGATGTCAGGAGGAGGATCCCAATCAAACTTCTTCCCAAACAGGCCAGGAATAAACCTGCCCCTCGACCCCAAAGACCAGCGGGACGGTTACCGTCCAAAGCCCGTTCTGCAGAAGAAGGTATCGTGTCTATATTTTTCATTTCAATTAGTTCATGTATTGCATTTTTCACAAGTATATGATTAGATGATATGATGCACTGTAAATGGGGCTTGTTTTCTGATCTGTGTTTCTGTTAGAAGGGTTTAACTTCAAGAAGGAGGACAGATTTGATTGTGGCGTGAAATCTGGAGACGCTTTTGCGAGTCAGCGTCGATTCCCACAGCAGCTGTACTGGGATTTCAAGGTAAAGGCTGCCTTGTATAAGAGTACTTTACCCACCTCTCAGATGCTCGCGTTTAAAGTGTTGTGAACACTCCTTCTCTCTCTCTCTCTCGCTCTTGGTTTCTAGCTAAATTTGATCGGTGAAAAGGATGAGACACCTGTTCATTTCTGTGACAAATGTGGACTGCCAGTTAAGACATACGGCCGTATGGTGAGAATAGTTGACGCGTATAATGAATGCTTACAATCTGCAAGTCACAGCTTATTAGTGACATGAATTAATAATGCCATGACTTAATTTATTCATTTCTTTGCAGATCCCATGTAAGCATGTTTTCTGCTATGAGTGTGCATTACATCATGAAAGGAAGGGTGATAAGATGTGTCCAGGGTAAGAAAAATGAGCAGTTTTTGCCTCTAAAATTCAAACTTTTACAAAATTTCTGTACTATAATAGAGAATGCTTCATGCAGATATATGGCTGGGTGATACACACTACTATTCACATTTTTGGAGATGAGATGTTCTTTATTGAAATTAATGCTTTTATTCAGCAAGGATGCAATTTAATTTATCAAAAGTGACACTAAAGACGTTTAAAATATTACAGAAGATTTCTATTTCAAATAAGTGCTGCACTTTTTAACTTTCTATTGATCAAAGAATTCTGCAGCACAACTGTTTTCAAAACTGATAAGAAATGTTTGTTGAGCACCAAATCAACTTTTTAGAAGACTGAATACTCCAGTAATGGTTTCTGAAAATTCAGCTTTGCCAACATAGGAATAAATGACAATTTATAGGGGTCATATGACATTGCTAAAAAGAACATTATTTTGTGTATTTGGTGTAATGCAATGTGTTTATGCGGTTTAAGGTTCAAAAAACACGTAATTTTCCACATACTGTACATTATTGTTGCTCCTCTATGCCCCGCCTTTCTGAAACGATGATTAGCCAGCTTTCCAGTGCATTGTGATTGGCCGAATACCTCAAGCGTGAGATTGGAAATGTTACGCCCCTTACCATGTTGTGATGCCGTGTCCCAGCGCGATGAGACAAAAACAATGAAACCCATTATAAACGAGGAATTTGATGCATCAAGTGGGGACAAAATTTCTGATTATAATGACTTATATACTGTCTTTTTATATGTCGCCTTGCATCGTGCCACGTAAACATTATCATGTCTGCATTTGTGATCAGAGAAACGACAAACAACGAGCTACTCTACACTGCTCAAAACTCGCGTTTGAATCGTCAGCGGCAAATTCTTTAAATAAGAAAATGTACTTACAGGCTATGAGTCAGAAGCGCCAGACTTTCCTTGCAAAGTTGGAATTTCAGGGATGATATCTATGCACAAACAGCTTGTAACACTCTAAAGAGAAAGGAAAACTTGAAATTGCATCATATGACCCTTTTAAAATATATTAAAATAGAAAGTAATTTTTTTAAATTGTAATTTTTCACTATGATGGCTTTTACTGTATTTTTGATCAAATAAATGCAGCCTTAGTGAGCATACTTATAAAAAAAATGGTAGTATAGCTAATTCTTTAAAGCTTTTTAATATTTTTATATATAGAGGGATAGAATGATTAATATAAATTGAACAATTTTCTACAATAAGGTTTTTAACCCAAGCAAATTCAAAATGTTTTATGCAAGTAATAAATTGCAGAATAAAGTTGAAATCTAGTTAAAATAATAAAGCAATGTCTTCCACAATGAACATTATATTTAAATTATAGTAATTGTCACTTACATGCACCAATATAACAATGCATATTAATCCAAAGTAATATTTGCCTACATATATTTTGTACTCAAAACTGAAATACCATAAAATACCACTCATTTTTGTGTCATACTGCAATAAAAATGCTGAATCATTGTTACGGCTTGATTACACAGTAAATATTTAATATATTGTCGAGCCCTAGTTTGTACTAATATGCAGTGTTTTACTGATGTTGCTTCTACATGTCCTCTCTGTTCCCAGCCTAAACATGTACAGCTGTACAGACCTGGTCCAGCGGATTGAACAGTGCCAGCGTGGCTCTCTCTACATGTGTAGTATCGTTCAGGGTTGCAAACGGACCTATCTGTCCCAGAGAGACCTGCAGGCTCACATCAACCACCGGCACATGCGGTCCGGCAAGAGCTCCAGCAGCCGCTCTGATTCTCTCCACCTTCCTCCCGCCTCGGAGGTGTCCGACCGCTTCCGTGTGCCCCCACCTCACCTGCCCAAGCCCCATGTGCTTATCCCTCCTCCTCTGGCTCATCCAGGACATGACCCCTACAGCCAGCCTCCCTCTGCCTCCCACGATGACCTCCGACCTCCGCAAGGCCAAACGCCCGGAGACATGGGACCATCACGCTCTCTCGCTCAGGAGACCTTCCGAATTTCGACCGTCACCACACGGAAGCACAGCAACCTCATCACGGTTCCCATCCAGGACGATTCCGCAAGCTCTGGACCATCCCGCGACCCCCTCCCCCAGCCCGGCAATGCTCCGCCCCCTCACCATCATCCCGGAGACTATCCAGGTCAGCCCGTTGTGACCCATCCGCATCACATGATGGCGCCACCTCAGCAGCACTACGGCCCCCCGCCACCCCCCTCCCCCCATCAGTCATTCCATTCCGCACCCGGGACAGGGCTCAAACACGCCTCACATGGTTTTCAATCAGGCCCCTCCGCCGTTGTCATCCGTTCCCCCTCCCATCACCCCGCCTCCCGGACACCTCATTGGTCAGATGCCCCCGTTTATGAACCATCCTCCTCCAGGGCCACCCCCTCAGCATGGAGGTCCCCCTGTCAGTGCCCCGCCTCCACACCATTACAACCCCCAGTTTCCCGAGGACAAGAGCACACTCAGCCCACCGTTCAACCAGCCCGGAGGCTTGAGTCCTGGAATGTGGCCGGCGCCCAGGGGTCCTCCTCCTCGAATGCAGGGTCCCCCTCCACAGGGACAGATGCCAGGGCCGCATCACCCCGATCAGGGCCGCTACAGACCGTATTACCAGTAATAACGTGTTTTTTTTTGTTGTTGTTGTTGTTGCTAAATAAAGTGATTTGGTATGTAAACCTGGCAGGGATTCGAATGGATATTTTATAGTCTGAAACTATAAACTGTATAGTAAAGATCAGTACTGAATGGTGTTTTAAATCTTGTCGTCAGATATTCAAACATTTTCTTTTTAATAATTCTGCCCATACATGCTGCATTTTAGGGGCTTTTGTTGATTGAATGTGTTGTTTCTTGAATGTTATCAAAATTAAATGTACAAATTAAATGTGTTTTTATTGCATTTTTTATCTAGTATCTCATATAGTGTCTTAAATTTTACGTTTTATATTAACATCTAACAAAAAGATTAAGACTTTATTTTTGAGGGGTTCTGAAAGTTTGGATGAAAACTGTTTTAAATAATGTTATACACATGCACACAAACATATAACATCATGAGTATCTGTCATGTATTTTTATCATTGGTAATTATGTCTAAAATGTATTGCTTTTCCAGACTTAATAGGCTTTGCAGTTTTTGTAAAAACCTTGTCTCATGATAATACTCTACATATTCGCCATTTAAATATACCATTTATACAGTGCCCTCCATAGGTATTGGAACAGTAAAGACTAAATTGCTCTGTTGGCTGTGGAGTCCAGACATTTGCAAATATGATTAAAAGATGAATATGAGACAAAACTACAGAATGTCATATTTTATTATTAGTCGTTTCAACACATACATGTTTTACCAAATAAAAAGAACAGCACTTTTAGAGTTCATCCCACTCATTGATGTGAGCATAAGTATTGGGACAGTTGAACATAAGGCAGATATAAAAGATTAAAAGCTATTATTTAGTTGCAGATCCCTTGTGCACAATCACAGCAGTGAGTCTGTGACCCATAGACATCACCAGACTCTTGGTCTCATCCTTTGAAATACTTTTCCCAGACTTTAATGCAGCCAATCCCAATTGTTGCTTGTTTTGGGGAGTTTCTGCCTTTCCTCTCCTCTTCAGCTGGTGAAATTCATGTTCAACTGGATTTAAATCTGGAGATTGACTTGGGCAATCTAAGACTTTCCATTTCTTTGCCCTTATAAATTCCTTGACTGAACTGGCAGGGTGTTTTGGATCATTGTCCTGATCCAATATGAAGCACTTCCCAATGAATCTGGTGGCATTTTCTTGAATATTGGTAGGCAAGATGGTTTTTTACCCTTCCAAATTCATTCTGCTGCTGTCATCATACATTAAGTCATCAGTAAAGTTGAGAGGGCCTGTTCCAGAGGCAGCCATGCATGCCCATGCCATGACACCACCTCCACCATGTTTACAGATGAGGCTGTATGCTTGGGATCATTTGCAGTTCCCTTTTTTTCTCTACATTTTTGCTTTCCCATCACTTAAATAAAGGTTCATCTTTGTCTCATCGGTCCATAAACACAGTTCCAAAACTCTTCTGGCTCACCTTTGTGCTTTTTTGCAAACTCTAATCTTGCCTTTCTATTTTTGGTGCTGGTCAGAGGTTTGCATCTTGCTGTGTAGCATCTGTAATTCTGTGTCAAAGTCTCCTGAGGACAGTAGATTGTCAGAGCATCACCCCAGCTTTCTGGAAGTTGTTGGTGATTTTACAGACATGTCTTTTAGGGTTCATTTTTACAGCTTTTATGATTTGTCTGTCATCAACTACTGTTGTTTTCTCGGCTGATCAGGTCGTTGTTGGTTGCTGGTGGTTTCCAAACTCTTGATTTCTCCATGCCCTTTATTTTTGCTATAGCTCTAATTGACTTCCTCTTTTCTTTTAGCATCCAAATTGCTTGCTTTTCTCTCAAAGTCACCTCCCTCATCTTCATCCTGGTTTGTGTGTGTCATCATCGAATGCAAGATTCAGAATGCAGAAGTAATGGATATAACTGATATGACAGTTATAATATAATATTATAATCCCTGCTTTTAATATCTGAAGAATTAATGCAACAGGACACAGCTGATCACTTAGAAAGACCTGTGAGGGAACTGTTCCAATACTTATGCTCACATCAGATAAGAGGGATGAAACTCTAAAAGTGCTGCACGTCTTAGCTGGTAAAACATCTATGTGTTGAAATCACCCAATAATAAAATGTGACATTCTGTACTTTTGTCTCATATTCATCTTTTAATCATATTTGTAAATGTCTTGACTCCACAGTCAACAGAGCAATTTTGACTTTACTGTTCCAATACTTTTGGAGGGCGTGCACTGCATATATATATATATATATATATATATATATATATATATATATATATATATATATATATATATATATAATAAAAGGCAGGTAATATGTAGTTAATTTAGTTTTATTCTATTAAATTTGTTTTATAGATAAATGCATTATAAAATCACCATAGTTACATGTTTGGATTGTTTTGTTGTTTCAAAATACATAAAAATACACAGTAGCCTACAGTAAATAACATACATTAATGCATACATAAATCTAATATTGACAAGTTGGTCTTACCAAAACTTTCCACACAGAGGAAACTGGTTATGAATTATTCAACAAAATAATTATAATCCAACATAAATAAATGTACAAATCTAATAAGTAACATAGACACAGTAGCATACATTTTGGTTGGGATGGCGTGAACTCCACAGGAAACGAGCAGACATTTGATTTATAAATCCGAAAAATAAAATAAGTAAATTGAAACTAGCGTAGGCCTACTATATTTACTATTGTATCGCGTCACGCTCGTCAAGACTGGAACCGGCTTCAGAAACCCATCCGCAGCCCTGGAAAACCTTTTGTGTGCTAAACAATACTTTACAGTTTCCGCATTTTTACATTGTTTTCCTTGTCTCCACACATCAAGGTGGAAACATTTACAGGACAGCGGAGAATAAAGAACTGGAAGTCACCTGTACAGGTAGACTTTGCTCTCTGAGCAGGAACACGTGCGGTACTAGATGACTGTCATAACAGAAGGATGAAGTAGGACCTTGTTTGCAAGGTAAATGGGGGTGGCCGCTCTATATTACATGTCAATATTAAATGTGTGCATTTACAAGTGTTTGTGATGCGTGTGGAAGCTGAATAACAGCGCGCTTATACTGCATAAAGCCTGGTTTATACGAGCACGCGGCTCAAGTTACTGCCAGGAACTGGAATACTCGGACTGATTTAATTTTATTTTTAAATAGTATTTTGTTTAATTTTTCATTATATTTAGTGTGATTAACATTCCATTCATGTTCACAGTATAGGCTATTTATCCTTTGCTGAAACTTCGGCGTCTTCATGGAGAGCACGGGTCTAGGTTGCTATGAACGGCCCCGCGCTACTATTTGAATCTTGCACTTGTCGAACGCGGAAGTGTGAGAAAGGCTTAAAAGTTTTTTTTAAGCAATCGGAAATCTGAGGCTAGGCCACTGGTCTCAACCATTTACATTTGTAATGCTTCTGCTCGGCCCTTGTGACAGTTTGTCCACTAAACCACAAACAACATCAAATAATTTACTAGGCCACTAAATCACCAGTAAACATGGAAACAATGCATTCATGTTGCTGTAAACTAAAATAGTGCATTTTTCTCAAAACAGCCACTGGCCAGAAATGAATGAAATGTAGGCCTACATAATGTGTTGTGACAGTGTTGCAATCCATTTTTAGCTCACAATCTTCTGTTCCTCACACAGTTAAACTGTCTCTCTGAATGACTTCGTAGTTTATGTCTATATCCTGCAAACATCACAACACAGATAGACAGAGATCAGCATGGATTGCTTAGAACCTTGACAGCTGATGGTTGTTGTAAGTCAAATATAAAATATGATCACAATATTGAATTAAAGTGAATACCTTTTCTAGTTCTCCTTGGTCTGGATACATCTCCAGAATGTGCAACATGGCATCATGTAGTGTGGGGTAAAAGATGGACGTTTTAATCTCATCATCAAAAAATGAACATTGATGAAGTTTCTCCATGATGTACACTGTAATGAGACCAGAGTTGTTTTAATGAAGAGGTTTTGAAATAAAATGGTTTGTGTTAAGTAAAATCTGTAGGAGATTGTTTTACCATCACACGAAACTATGTAGACATCAACCTCGATTCGTAAAAACTCTTTCAGGGTCTATAAGAAAAACAAAAGTATAATTAGGCTAGACCTCAAGGAAACCAGATCCAGTGGAAATATACAGTATGCTGTATCTCATAGTAAGCTATTTTACCGCTTTAAGACCCTTGAGAGCAGATATATCGAGGAATGAGACCGCAGAGAAGTCTAGGACCAAACTGTGGATGTTCACAGGAGGGACAGAGATGTTGGCAGGCAGTTCTGTGTTCCAGTTCACCTGGATTGGAATGCCAGAGAAATCAATGGGCTGGTCCAGACCCTCCACGCTGTTGTTGTTGTCCTCTGATGTATCAGTTGATGGTTGTCTCAACTTAAGGCCTCTCTAGATAAATAAAGTATAAGGATAGGTTAAATATTGTTGCCATATGTATGTGTGTGTATATATATATATATATATATATATATATATATATATATATATATATATTAGATAGTAAAGTCACTAAGACTATAAAACAATTATTAGAATTTTATAGGAACCAATTAATGTAAAAAAAGTATATATATATAAATAAAATAAAAATAAAACAAGTAAACAAACAATATGCACAGTGCCCTTCATTATTTTGTCCAACTAATCCATAAAAAAATAATAAATAAAATAAAACATTAACCAAACAAATAAACAAATGTATGGGAAGTGGGGTAGTGTCCCTCATTATCCTGTCAAATCAAAACATTAAAAATAAATAAAAACATAAAAGTACAAAACATCATTGATAAATCATATCAATGGTAAGGACGTACATCTGAAACCTCCAGTTCCCCATTACACAACATTTTTCTGATCTTTCGCAGAGCTTTGCTCCTTTTCTTCAACACTTTTAGGGGACTAAAACCCACCTAGAAAAAAAAATAAAAATATTTAGTCTGGAGATATGTTATATGTGTATACATATGTTTCTATACATATCTTGAAAATAAAAATAAACTTACTGCTTGGACCAGTTTGTCTCTGAAGAAATCAATATTAGCAAAGAAGATGGGTGAGGGAATTTTGAATATTTTAATTCCATCAGGTTCGTAAATCTAAAATGGAACAAAATCACATCAAAACCAGATTTCTGGGTACTTGTACAAATTAAAAGAATCTAGAGCAGTGGTTTTCAACACTTTGACTCAAACTTTGACCCCATTGTCAGCCAAAGTATTCAAAGGCCCCTGTTTCTTCTGTAATTATGACATATATATTATGATACGTATAATAGAAATATGTATCATGTAATGATACATACATATATATATATATATATATATATATATATATATATATATATATATATATATATATATATATATATATATATATATATTAGGTGTATATATATGTGTGTGTGTGTGTGTGTGTGTGTGTGTATGTATGTATATATATCTATATATATATATATATATATATATATATATATATATACACACACACACACACA
Organism: Barbus barbus; assembly: GCF_936440315.1. Classification (NCBI taxonomy): domain Eukaryota; kingdom Metazoa; phylum Chordata; class Actinopteri; order Cypriniformes; family Cyprinidae; genus Barbus; species Barbus barbus. The sequence goes on from NC_136717.1 coordinate 14,255,169, forward strand.
CACACACAAAGCAGTTTACATCTTACATCAGCATTTTATTTAAATTAAATGGTTTTAAGTTACCCTGTTGCCTACTTGGAAATTTGCTGAGGCCCCCTGGTTGAAAACAACTATTCTGCAGGAAGGAAAAATGAGATCAGCACTCACAGAGCTGTAGTCTTTGCGATCCCTGTAGATGTCAGTTCCTGTAATATTGGCCAGGAGGGAACAGCGTGGGCTGCAGTATACAAAATATTATCATGCAAGGTCATTAAAAATTCAACACTATATGTCATTAAAAATTCAACACAGAATATTCAACAATATTCTGGATGTGTTATGATTCATTTGTAGATGTCATGAATCCATACTCACAATTGAGTCCTGCAGACCACAGTCAACAATTCTGCCCCGAGACCCACAGCCAACCCCAAATCCAGCCCCAGGAAAATAGAAGCCAAGAAGGTCACTACCCAGGTCACCTACAAAAAACAGACACGTGGACTTGAACTTCTGATCTTGAAGACTCAGCTTTGTTCTAGCTGTATGCATTGTTAATTAAGATTTTAAAACTGCTTCTAGATGATCAAATAATCAAAGATCATTCACAAAATAATTGGTGGTAAAGAAAACAGAAACTCACAAAATCAGTTCGGTCATTCTTCCATAAGAACGGCAGCTCTCGGAACTGCATCAGCATGCCTTTCAGATTAACAATGACCAAAGCTCCCAGAACAGACTGAAAAAAAGCATAAAACTCATTATATTGACTCAACTACACTATTGTGACTAGTACTGTGACAGTTCAGCGAACTGTGGAGTTCAGCTCTGAATGACAGCACTTCATGCAGTTTGCATACTATGTATATAAAATTCTCACCCTGGGCAACGGCTCAAGTAGAAATCCTACTGCTACAATCACAATCAGTACCATCATGGCTGAAAGAACTCCAGCTATCTACAAATGTTATAAAACAAACATTAACCATTCATTCTTTGTTTTCTTGTAGGCAGTAAATGGATGGTTTCGGCTCAAAGAATAGTGTGAGTTTTACCTGCGTCTTCCCTCCTGTGCTTTCTTGTATGGCGGTTCTAGAAAGGGCTGTGCTGGCAGCAAATGATCGGAAGGATGCCCCAAATATGTTGCTCACCCCGAAAGCAAGGAGCTCCTGTTACATACAGGTGAGTGTATAAAACATGTCCAAAATACCAATTGAGATATACATCACACCTCAGATTTTGCATTGTTTGTAGTGAATAGAGCCTCAGCTGACCTGATTCCCATCGATCGTGTAGTCATGTTTGACAGAGTAGACTTTAGCTACTGAGAAAGCCACAGCAAATCCCACTATGGCCATAGGAAATGCCTCTACTGCACTCTCCTTGATGACCTCCAGATTTGGAGCAATTGGTGATTCATATCTAAGAAAGAGAGATGTTATATTAGATGGTGATTTCCATCTAGGAATTGAGGCTTCAATATATAATATAATATAATAATTATTGATTTTAGTTTTGTTTTTATTATTTAATCTTCAATTAATATAGTTTTCAACCCCGCTATGTTTCAGTAGGTCTTATATAAACTGAACATGTAAAGTATTTAAACACATATTATATTATATTATTACATAATATTAATTATTATAGATATATCTCCTCCCACTGAATATACACATTACATGACTTTTTATGTTTTCAGTATTGTAGATGACATATATTTTTAGATTCTTACCCGTCTACCATCTCCCCAACCACGACCACATTAAATCGCTTTTCGAAGTTGAATGCGTAAGAGACCCCACAAGCGATAACAGTCTGTTGGATAGATTTACATAAAGTGGTGAAGTTTGATAAAGAAGTTATATATTTTGTGCTAATGTGGTCATATTCAGTAATTATACCTACCACGATGACTTCTACAGGTATAGGCACAGGTAGTTTCGACTTGAATCTGTCATTGATCTCCTTCACAATAAGCACCAGCGCCATGATCACAATAGATGTCACCAGGTCGGCCACATTCGTGTTAGCGATTTCTCTAAAAACATTCTCCAGAGTCTGAAATCAAATACCAAATGTTTGATATATTCACAAAAAATCATATAGAGCTATGTAATAAAATGTCTACATTGCTAGTACATTAAAAACAAAAAACTTGAACTCACATATACAATGGCGAGTGGCCCGTTTATACCAGGAAAGTCCAATCCCAACACAAACCTGAGCTGGGATACTAAAATATGAACAGCAGCTGCAGTGGTGAATCCTGACACCAGAGTCTCTGACAGATACATGACAATGAAGCCCACCTGCAGCAGCCCCATTATGAGCTGAAAACAGAGATTCCACATGTTCAAAATAAGACGCCATTTTATATATGATTACATTTATTGTTTATGAGAGTAAATCTAAAGAAATCTGTAATGAACAAGTTCTGCTTATATTTCATCCCAAAATCAAAAGAAAATTGTATGATTATTGTATATTATAATAATAATAATATCAATAATAATAGTAGTAGTAATGATAATAATAATAATAATAAATTATTATTATTAATATTGTTGTTGTTGTTACATTTGTTCTGCTATTTCATGTTTTGGTGTTAAACAAAATGTTATTTTTTTTGTACCTGAAATGCTCCCATGACAAAAGTAACCGAGGAAGCAACTAGAACTCTCTGTTGTTCCATGCTCAATCCTTCAAATCCAGTGATGTTAGCTGGTGGCCCCCCATCAGGCACCAGTCGGGTGACAACAGCGCCCACCATTAGACTCAGAATAGGAAAGGCCCCTACAACACAGTCCAATGTCATTCACTTGTGCACAAACCATCACTTTTTTAATTAATTAGCCTACTGTGATGTTGTGCACATATAAATAAAATAAAAAAATGTGTAGAAGCAGTTTTCACTCAAAAATTGCTAGTAATATTTACATAAATAACTACGTTTACGAAATTTCTTGTACAGCTTACTCCAATAATCATTGTATTACTTAACACTTTGAAAAACAAATTATGGTGTGCCCTGTAAATGTATACATATCACGCACCTACTGACAGGTGTCTGGAGGTTCCCAAAAAGAAGTAGATTATTGCAGGGAAGAATGCAGTGTACAGTCCATATCCCGGTGGTAAAGAGGCCAGCAAAGAGAATGCAAGTCCTGATACAAAGTAATCCAGTGAGGTGGTGAAAAAAATGTTCCTTTTTAGAATGTATTTCTGTATTACAGTGTTTACAAACATGATACCTTGTAGCACTGCCACTAGCCCAGTGCTGATGCCTGAAACAATGTCACCCAGCAGCCATTCTTTGATGTTGTAGTTCTTCATCCATCCAATGATTGGTAGAAGGGAAAGAGCTGCATTCTTTGCACGATTTGTATCACAACTACAGTGCAAACAATATAAACACAATTTCCTCAAGCTTCTTGTTGCATCATTTAGCCATGTTCACACATTATCTCAATAATATCACTACTTTAGATGTGCTTATGATTCCATATTTCAACTTAAAGGACCTGCTGTTTTACAAGTATTACAGAAGACATAAGGCAAGCAAAGGCTTACAGTGAGTACTATATGAATTCTTGTGAATTATATATTCTTACGTGAAGCAGTCTTTTAGATGATGCCGCGGAGTTTTGCGATTCCTGTTGATCCTCTCGTGCTGCTCTGCGAAGGAGTCCTCTGAAAACAGAGGTCTTACCACCACATAGTGTCTGCCGAAGGGCTGCATTTTGGTTAGTTAGTTTTCAGATGCATCTTGAGTGCTTTATATAGTCTGGTTTGTCTGATGAGTGTGTTGTCATTAGTCTTATCACAGGCATTATGATATGCCTTTTGTTAGCTTTAATCATTGACGGATTTTATCACAATATGTTTTTTTTTTTTTTGAGTCATTCTTCCTTATTTACATGCGTTTTAGAGAAGGAAACAAAAAAGAGCTGCAGGAAAATCTGTGATCCCTCGTGGATTTGTTATGAATTATCGCGTACAAGTCACAGTGATTAACTTCCTTCATTTAGACTAATGAACATCACAGATTCAGAGATGCTTTTGTAATCAGTTTAAGCTTTTTTTTTATGAGGAGTGGTCCATATCAGGGAAAGCTCCTTGTGAATGGTTAACTCATAATTTGTGTTTTTTATAGAGCAGTGACTCTAACCTACACTTTCAATCTTTTCTCATTGTTTGTACTCTAGGTTAGCAAGTTAGTCTCTTCACACTATTTTTAACAACTATTTTGCTTATTCACATACTTTTTCCATTTTGCACTGTGAGTGTTTCTTTTTTATTAAAAGAGTGTCGTCATTAAAACAGACCATTGTTTGTCAAGTCACCTTGATTTATATAGCGCTTTATACAATACTGATTTGTCAAAGCAGCTTTACAGTGACGAACAGTTAGCAGTTAATCTAGATTTAAACTGACTGTGTATCTGCCTCCCGAACAATGCCTGGTAGATTCCAGAGTTTGAGCGCTAAATAAAGGATCTGCTGCCTGCAGTTGATTTTGATATTCTAGGTATTTTAATAAATGCCAGAGGAGGAAATTACAAGTCATCCAGTTTTTTTATCTCAACTATGCATTCCATTAGTTATTGTGTGATTTGTTTTTGCAGCGTGTATTGTTATTTAATTAAATATAAGACCTAATTTTATGACCAATTCATATAAACTGCGGTCCAAAGGTCGATGTACGTTTCCCTGATACGTTATTTCCTTTTGTCAGATTTTGTAATCACTCATTGAGACTGATTTAACACTTCTATACAAACTGTTGGCTGAGTTACTAAATCAACAATCGCACCACATATATTGTGAAATAATCTATTCTTTTTACATGTGTTTCTCTTTCCTCTCTTATAATTCAGGCATCTTCAATTGTGTTGACTGGAATGAAAATGTAACCAAATTTAACTTTTTCCTTGTTCCTGTGTTTGTCCAGGAACCACATTTCAATATAACATAGCATACATAGCATAACATAACAATAAATCACCTTTATTTATATAGCTCTTTATACAATACTGATTGTGTCAAAGCAGCTTTACAGTGTCAAACCTGAAAATAGTTTGTCAATAACACAAATGGACAATAACAAAGAGCTATTTTCCCAGCTAAACTCAGTTCATTGATGTTTCAGTAATGTCATCATCCAGTTCAGCTGTCTTCCAATAATGTCTGTGTAATCAGTCAAGCGTCACCAACTAAGCAAGCCAAAGGTGACAGTGGCAAGAAACCAAAACTCCATCAGTGACAGAAACGGAGAAAAAACCATGGGAGAAATCAGGCTCAGTGGGGGGCCAGTCCTCCTCTGGACAGAGGAAACCAGCATGGCGTTGTTTAATTCCAGGCTGCAACACAGGTCAGATTGTGCGGAGGACTTGTCTGGTTCCCGTGTTCTTGTGCTGATGGTCATCGAGGTGACGAGATCTTCGTAGAGCATCTGTTTCTGGGGTGCATCTATTTGACACGGTCTCCACTGACATTCAGGGCTGTAGAGATTGTCTCTCAGTGCTGATTCACCATATGATCTGGATACGGACTGGATGCGGATGGCTACGGTGACCACGGAATTAAAATTAAGGAGACTAATATTAGCATAGATGCCATTCTTCTTACGATGTAGCAAGTACATCGGGTGTCATGGGAAGTGTTCACGGTTCACCTAATTGATGCAGCCTAACAATCATTTAACAGTTTCGAATTTTAGAAATGCGATAGAGTGTTATGTGTATGCTAGGTTAAAGAGTCTTTAATCTAGATTTAAACTGGCAGAGTGTGTCTGCCTCCCAGACAATGCTAGGTAAATTGTTCCAGAGTTTGGGAGCTAAATAGGAAGATGTGCCACCCGCAGTTGATTTTGATATTCTAGGTATTGTCAAAAGGCCAGAATTTTGAAATTGCAGTGGACGTGAGGGACTATAATGCGATATGAACTCACTCAAGTATTGAGGAGCTAAACCATTCAGGGCTTTATAAGTAATTAACAAGATTTTGAAATGTACTTGATGTTCAATAGTTAGCCAGTGCAGAGTTGACAGAATCAGTATTAAATCTAAAGTATGATTATAATGAGTAGGCCCTGACATTTGTTGTCTAACTCCAATGGACATGTCTATAAATGCTGATCCCAATATATCTTTTTCATTATCAACATGGATATTAAAATCACCAACAATTAAGACTTTGTTAATTAAGACTTAAAAGACTATGTGCCGTATTTCTAGAGAGAAGAGCAGCACCACCCCAGGAGGGACGAAGACCATCTCTTAAATGCATCCAATTGAAACCTGTTGTTCTGCGGGCACCACTTAGACGTCCAGCCATAATAACAATAATAACATACGCTAACCAACAATCTGAGATTAAGCTATGATGTTGTTCAGGCTGAGCCTGTCATTGTCATCAAATGGTGTGTCATAGATGGCCACCAGAGGTCTCCTGTGTCCTTGTTTGAGCACATGGCTTGTCCTGTGTTTGTTTATGCCATGTGCTCTCCTGTCTATTGTCTTGACCCTGCACTTCTTGTTATCTGGTTATTGGTTCAGTTGCTGTACTTGTGTCTGCCTCGTTACCCTCCTTGTTTATTCCTCTTGTGTTTTCTGTCCTGTGTGATGCATTGTCGTTCATTGTTTTCCTGTTGTTGTCAGTTGAGTCAAGTTATTTCTTTCTGCGTATTTGCTCTGCTCAGCTCTATTCTGTTTTGTTTTATTTTCCCCATCATGGGTCTTTTGTTATCTCACCATGTTTGACTGTTATCTGGATTTTGTTTAATTCAGTTTTTGAATTTGTCCTTGCTTTTGTTAATACATATCCTTATTTAAGCTCCCCTGGCTGTCTACATTTGGGTTCTGTTTGCAAACCGTGACAAGCCAAGCTCTAAACCGTAAACCTAAAACTAAAATCTGATTGGTTAATATGATGTTGTTCCGGTACCAGAAAGAATGTCACGTCTTAAATTTTGATAAGTAATCTTTTTTTCTTTCTTTCTTTTTTATGCAGTATGTCATATATTTCAAGCACTAAAGTCCTTTATGGTGAGTGCTCCTTATTACTTAATACTGGTATAATAATGAGATTGAACTTAGTTGCATCAGTTGATTTAACTAGTCTTAGTCTTTAATGTACAAGAAATAAAAAATATGAATAATATTAGTAATAAATAAATAACATTTCTGCCCTGATACACTGTGACTTTACTGTTTTCATATTTGAGGACGTCATCTTTAGTAGCTATAAAATAATTTTTTCTTTAAAATTTTAAGGAGAAATAGTTTTTTATCTTTCCCTCTTTATTTCCTCAACCATAAATTGCTTTCTTGTACAGATAGTTAATCATTAACACCTAGGAATTACTACTGCAGTAAAAGTAAAATAATTAGATCTGCACGTGTCTTTATTTGTATACTTGAAAAGAATTTTGTCTCAAATCAGGAAGGACAGTGTATATTTTAGAAAACATTCTTTTTTTATTTTAGAATAAAAATAGTACACACAAAAATACATACTATTCAAAAAGGAAAATAATGTAAATATACAAAAGGCACTTATATTGAACTGATAAGAGCATTTGTTCACCACAAATCCAATAATTTAGTGACATGACACATTGACAATCTCAAGCTCAAACTCATTCAGCATGCAGCTCAGTACACGGAATACAAACTGCTTCATGCTAAATCAAATTAATTATTATAGACACAGATTTGAAAGTACTACACAGTGAACGTTTCAAGTTGGTTCACTTCAAAACCTTGTCTCTGGTTTGGTGTCTGTTTCTACTTCCATTTTCATGTCCTGCAGAAAATAAAGCAGATTAACCCAACTGAGAACTTCTCTCTTGAATAGAAATTATGATGCACTATTGCTTTTATTCATAATATTATTTAATATTTTAATAGGTTTAATCCCAAGTGCTTGCTGGGTCACTTACTTCCACTGCTTGGATTTTCAACCCATTGGATGTGCTGTCGCTGTTAATGTGTTGATATTGAAAACTTCCTGAGACCTGTTTACATAAGTTCAAATCAATGCACATTAATAATTATGCATTTTTTAAAATAAATGCAACAAAATCTTTGAATGAACAAATCAAGATTGTACAAGCTCCAAACTGTTTTGTTCACCTTGTCGCTCACAGTCTTCGGTGGATGCGACTCGTGAATGAAGAGCATTGCATCATGGATGGTCAAAAAGAAGATAGATGTCTTGATTTCATCATCAAAAAATGTACAGCTCCTCAGCTTCTCTATGATGTACGCTGGAAACCGTATGTCAAAGGTGAGAGTTACTCCACAGTTTTATTATTACGTATGTTATAATAGCCGTGGTATTGTAGATAAGGGGGAAAACATTGTAAAATACACTACAAATACACCTGCAATCTGAAAGGAAAAAAGTACTTACGGTCACAGCCTACTATGTAAACATCAACACTGACGAGTATAAATTCCTTTAAGGCCTGTAAACAAAGTGATTATTTTCACTAGAGATGTTTTTTAAATGATTAAACTAGAATTGCATGCTTTGATTAGCAAAAGTTATTAAATGTGCACTTTGTTTTCAGAATAAACACAACTGCCATACCGCTTTAAGACCCTTGAGTGCAGATATATCCAGAAACGAGACCGCAGAGAAGTCCAGGATCAAACTGGATGTTCACAGGAGGAACTTGGATGTTGGCAGGAAGTTCTGCATTCCAGTTCACCTGGATTGGAAGATCTGAATAGTCTGTGGGCTTGTCTAGATCCTCCATGTTGCTTTCATCCTCTGACTCTTCAATGGGCATTGAGCACATGGCCTGTAGTCCATCCTATATCCGAACGAAAGTAAATTTAGGTATCATTTAGATATCTAAGATGTAGGTATCAAAGCATTGGATACAATACAACTACATTAGATAACATTTATTTAAAAGTCCTTGAGTTTGTTGGTATCATGATATAAAACTTAAAGACTTACAGATTTTAAGGTCAGCTCCCCTTTCTTTATCATTTTCTTAATCTTCTTCACTGCCTTATTCCTCTTCCTCAGGATTGTCAGAGGATTAAAGCCCACCTGCCACAAATTGAACAGGTTAGATTGTTATTATGTCAGGTGCTAATGTCATCTGAAGGCAGAATTATCACACTGAAACTACTGCACTCACAGCATCCTTCAGTTTGTCTCTGAAGAAATCGATATTTGCGAAGAAAATGGGAGATGGGATTCTGAAAATCTTCACTCCCTCTGGCTCATAGATCTGTAGGAGATTCAGAAAATGAAGCCAAGGCAAACTTTTGTGTCTTTCGGCCATCTGCTTTTTTTCACATCGCTTTAAACTGTCCTTATATTGGTCTATCATGTTACCAAGTAATAGCTTAGAATAGAATTAACACAATGATTATGTTGACGAATATGAATATGTTTGTAGTACACGTACATTGACGTAGTCCTTGCGATCTCTGTAGATATCTGTCCCTGAGATATTAGCCAGGACACAGCAGCGTGGACTGAAGATCAGAAAAGATAAATTGATTATTATAGAACAAAGACAGAATTGATAATAAACAAGAATAGATATATAAAAGTTGTTTCTTTGCCTAAATCACAATATCTTTAAAGCAGTAAATATCTATACAATATTCAAATTAGCTCCCATTTTATTTTATTTTGTTTTTCATCTAGTTAATTAGATCTGTCAGCACTTACAACTGAGCCCTGAAGACCACAGTGAGGAGCTCCAGGCCAAGACCAACAGCAAGTCCTAAGTCCAGCCCCAAGAATATAGCTGCCAGACAGGTCCCCACCCAAACAATCTGGAGAAGAAAAAAGAGACAGTCGGGGACATTGCACAGAAATCAGCGTAACAGGTAAACAGGTAAATTATTTGAGATATCAAATTCAATGTAATACACATTAAAACACTTTTCCTAAAATCCCTTCTTTGCATTCAGATGGAGAAGTCAAAGGCTCTTACGCAGTCAGGACGGTCTTTCTTCCACAGGTAAGGGACTGTAACCACCTGCATCAACATCCCCTTCAGGTTCACGATTACCACTGCTCCCAGCACTGACTACAATCACACAACTCCATATTTACCTCAAATCACAACAACTTTTTTCTGTTATTAAAGCCAATATTTATGTTTAAAGGATTTACACTTTGAATATGATTCCTACCTTTGGTAGAGGTTCCAACAGAAACCCTATCCCCAAGATTACCACCAGCACAATAATGGCAGAGATTAAACCAGCTATCTGAAAAGTAATTAAAAAAAAGAAAAGAAATTAATTATTTTCTTTAGCAAGGATGCATTCAATTGATCAAAAGTAGAATTGAAGAAATGTGTAATGTTATAAAGGATTTCTGTTTCAAATAAATGTTGCTCTTTTAAACTTTCAATTCATTAACTTTGTTTTATCATGGCTTCTCAAATCAGCATATTTGATTGATTCCTTAAGGATCATGTGACACTGAAGAAGCTGAAAATTCACTACAGAAATGAATTACAGTTTAAAAATAGTCTGAGGAACTATAGACTATAGGCAAATAGAAAACAATACACAGTATTCAAATAATATTCATTTACTTTCATTTTTGATCAAATAAATGCATCGCTGGTGAGCATAAAATACTTTCAAAAACATAAAAAAATCTTAATGACCGTTTTGAACGGTTGAAAAGAACAAGTATTTTGACATAACTTTGAAGTTTATGAGAAGGAATATGATGTTATATTTACGGCACCATTCTGTTTGTTGTATTATTTACAACATGTCTAAACTCTTGGAACACTAGAGGCCAGTATTTTTCTGTTGCTGGAAAACAAATTCCCAAATCGATACAACATCTAAAATCAATGCAAAATCATATTTTTGTGTTCCAGCCAAGATGGAAAGCTTGCAAACAGTTTGAGCTGTTTACCTGTGTTTTTCCTCCGGTGCTTTCTTGAACTGCACTTCTGGAGAGAGCCGTGCTGGCTGCCAGAGACTTGAACGCTCCTCCAAAGATGTTGCTTGCCCCAAAGGCAATGAGTTCCTGCGTGATTATGTGTGTCATTGCAGATGTTCTTCCACAGACTGTTGTTTTTTGCACTTTAAATGGAATATTATTCAGGACTTACTTGATTTCCATCTATAATGTAGTCGTGCTTTACAGAATAGACTTTAGCTACTGCAAAAGCCACGGCAAATCCCACTATAGCTATTGGGAAAGCCTCCACTGCTGTCATCTGGAAAACCTGCAGGCTCGGAGCGATTGGGGACTCAAACCTGGACAGATGAAAATGTGTTTATTTTTTATGCCACCTACAGTTCTCTTCAGTTAGCTTTGTGCTCTAAAGCATATGAATTTGTTTTTGTTACTGTGTAACAGCTATAGCTTTAGAACCCTATAAAATCATAATTGTTTTTTTTTCTTTTTTTTCTATTTACAGACTCTTTGAAAGTATCTAAATTTGATAAGATGATCTTTTAGTAGGTATATGCATTTAAAATGTATAGTCTTTCTCTTCCTGAAAAATGAATGAATATATACTGTATGGATAGAGGCACCCTTCAGCATGTTACACTCCAAATTTGAATGCAAAACATATTTCATTGATTCATTAAATTACAGTCTAATAAGTACTGTTTTAAAAATATTATGAAGATTGTGATGCTTACGTGTTTGGAATTGTCCCCACCACATCCACTCTGTGATTTTCGCTGAAGTTGAATGCGTAGGAGACGCCACATGCTATTACGGTCTGTTGGTAAGTGTAATTTGAATGATTTTGACATTTAAAACTTGATTTGAACACAAAAGATAAGATGAGACAAGGATTTCAAAATCATATGCACTTGAACAAATAAAGTGCTTGGCATGATAGTTTGAAAAATCAATATTGGTTGATAAACCTTATGTCATAAAGATGAATAACCTTTCTAAATGTCATGATTACAGAAAAGGTAAAGGTTATATAGGTACAGAAATGGGTTCACTCAACTCACCATAATGACTTCTATGGGGATTGGCACTGGTAACTTTGATTTAAATCTGTCGTTGATCTCCTTTACGCCCAACACAATCACCATCACAATAATTGAAGTCACCAGATCATGAATATTAGTGGAGGTGATCTGGGTAAATACACTCTTAAGAGTCTGCAGAGAAACCAAAAAAACTGATTGTTGTACAGGGCATTTACATTCAAACAAATAATGCTAGAAGTAGTAATACTACAAACGCTCTTGAACTCAATATATTGCTTATGTTTAATGCAAGCTGTGGGTTTGTGAGTTAGATAGAGAGACCCCCCCACATGATTGTAAAGCGCTTTGGGTGTACAGCAATACACAATAAAGCGCTATATAAATGCATCATTCATTCATTCATATTGTTTCAGCTATTTTTTTACTTTTTTTTTGTTTGTTTACTTATGGACGAAAATACACTTTTTTTTTTTACACAAATTTTATAATTTTCAAAGTGGAGAAATAATCAAGCTAATAATTAAGCAAAATTATCATGGCCACAAGGAGCAAGAAAAATGTCTTCTGTCCTACATATATAAGAGACAGTGGTCCACTGAAACCCGGCACAGTCAGTCCTAGTACAAACTTGAGCTGTGAAATCAGGATGTGAACAGCAGCTGCAGTGGTGAATCCTGATATCAGAGTATCCGACAGGTACATGACAATAAATCCCACCTGCAGCAGCCCCATACCAAGCTGGAAACAAATAGAACGAAGATAATCATTGGTGTGATTGAAAACAATCATTGTTTTTTAAGTTTTATAATGAGAGGATGGTTGATATACCTGGAATAGACCCACTAGGAAAGTGAGGGAGGCAGACACTAATATTCTCTGCTCATCTTTCGTCAGGCCCTCAAAAGCAGTGATGTTGGCAGGAAGACCCTCATCGGGCACCAGTCTGGTCACTACGGCCCCCACCATGAGACTCACTACAGGGAAAGATCCTGGTGTGAAGAACAACACTAATGGTGAGTAGATTTACAGTAGATCACGTCATGATAAACAAGCAGAAATAATTGTATATTTTTGGCATCTGATTCATCTCCACCTTATGAAATAATATAAAATATTACATATACATTATATATAACACATAATAATAATATTATTATTTGAACCTATGAAGCATAATTTGTTAGTATTGTTGTCGTTTTCTCTCATTTGAATCTTATAATAATTGCATAATTGGAGATTTCAATCAAAAGCTGCACTTGGTATAAAATAGCTGGACGAGGATGGTCCGAGGATGATCCGTTGTAGTAATAATAATAATAATGTGCAGTAATATATAATAAAACATTTTATTTTACACATACATATATACATATTATTTATGTGCAAAATAAATATTGTTTATTAGTGTTGTATTTTCTGTAATTTGAACCTATGAAATATTATGGTACTGTTGTTGTCGTTTTTAATTTTAATAAGGTATTAAAACATAAATTTGACAAATACAAACGAAGCTGCAGAAGCTGTAGAAAAAGCTGGCCAAGTACGTTATGGCCGTGAGGTATTTTAATTGAGATCAACTGTGCCAGATCTAAATTAGAGGCTACTTCAGGCACAATAAACGTTAATGGCATTATAGTTTTATATTCAGAAGGGTTTTGCAACAGCTAGACAGTCCTAGTGTGTCAATGACACCATATTGTTTGCCTCATTCGCATGATCTGTTCACAAGTGCACTCACCTACAGAAATATGTCGTGAGGTGCCCAGGAAAAAATACATGATGACTGGAAAAAAAGCAGCATACAGTCCATACCAGGTAGAGATGGATGCCAGCAAACTAAAGGCTAGTCCTGAGGGGAAAATGGTGATAATTATTAACTAGCCCCTGGTAGCATAGCTAAATAATCCTCATCTGATCTGAAGATGCCCTTATTCAATTACTATTCCCTTTATCAACACCCCATTCACTATTTTCAATTTCACTCAGGGCCATCACAAATGACAATTATATGGAAGACATCAGCAAAAATTGTTCCTGTTTTTGTTTGAAAGTTTGGAAACTTCAGGCTCGTTACTAAAAATGTACCTTTTATATATATTTTCAGCCAACTTCTTAATCTTAAATGCTTCCTTTGCTCAATATGTACTGCATTTCTGGACTATCTTCTGGTGACATGTTTATCACTTTTCACTTATTTTGACACACTTCGTCATATCAGTTATCTCATAAAAACTGTGTAGATACTCACATCAGTCACAGAGCTCAGTTCATAAAGATAAACAGTCATTCCTGTAGTGTAACATTCTTACAGCCCGATATCATATTTAATCTAATATCATGAATCTATTTCAACAGTTGAGCTTATATTGTGAATGTTCCTGTTGAGTAACTTTCACTAAGAGCTTAATATGATTTTACCTTGTAGTACAGCAACCAATCCAGTGCTGACGCCGGACACAATGTCATTCAACAGCCAGTCTTTGATTGAGTAGATTTTCATCCATCCAATGATAGGCAGCAGAGAAACAGCAGCATTCTTTGCACGTTCGGAAGTACAACTAGCAAACAAATAATAAATAATAAATTCAGTTTATTAAGAAAAAGATTTTAGAGACATTTTTTCTCAAATAAAGTGTTATTACTCACTAAAAAGTAACTATATCTGCTTTTGTCATAGTGTATTTCTATTCAATTTTATTTTATATATATATATATATATATATAAACATTACAGTAGTAATGATAAGATAACATTTATTATTATTAGATTTGAGTTATAATAAAATATTAAAATAAACACATAAAATAATTTCTTGCCTCTAATTATTACAAATTTCCCTGCACTGCTTAATAAATCAGGCTTACGTGAAGTACTGTATAAAATGGTCCCGCAGTCTCTTGTGTTTCCGATAGACTTTTGCATGTTCGTCTTCAAAGTTGTCTTCTGAGTAAAGTGGTCTGGTCACTGAATACCTCTGTGTTGAGGGTCGGAGCATTTTGCGCCCTTTTGATCTATGTGAGGTAACCAAATAAATTGAATTCTTGAATATCTGCTCCAACTTTGGCAACTGTCAAGATGGATCTGTTGCATTTGTATTTATATTGATAATCTTAGAAATGTTGTGTAAGTTGGAGGTGTTTACTCAATTTTGGTGTTTACTCAAATGCACTATGAGTAAACATCATGCGACTACACAGTGTGAGTTCACATGTCTGTCGTGATGAGTGTATGATAGTATGTGTGTGTCTACCTGCACATTTAGCCTGATATCTCTAAGATACAGTAGATGTTCCCATGGGATATTCCATAATTTAAAATTCTTGTCTCCTTGTATATGAAAATATTCTTGATTTTGTCAGCAGTTATGTTTTCGTGATCTATAGTATGTGGTCAGCAGCTCCAAATAATATTCAGTCTTATTGTTTTTAATCTGTAATACCAACATCCTTTGAAGGTTTAAAATTGAGCATTTAGCTTTATCTTTTTGTTTACATCAAATATAGGTTTTGCATTTTTAAATCAGATTTCTGATTTTGTTTTGCTTTTTAGTTTAATCCATGGAATGGTTTTGATCCAATTGAATGGATTTGAATTCATATATATACAACAATTCCATTTTTTAAAAGAAATTAATATTTTAATTCAGCGTGGATACATTACATTTATCAAAAGTGACAAAGAAATTTACATGGTCACAAAAAATATATATTTTTAATTCAAATAAATGCTCTTTTTTTACTTTCTATTCATTCATGAATCCTGAAAACAAATGTATCATAGTTTCTACAAAAATATTTAACTGCACAACTTTTCAACACTGATAATAATAATTTTTTTTAGCACTAAATAATAATAATTTCCGAAGGAACATGTGACAATGAAAACTGGAGTAATGGCTGCTGAAAAGTTAGCTCATCACAGGAATAAATTACATTTTAAAGAATATTTAAAACAAAGAAAACACACTAATGCACTTATTTTAAATCTTACCAACCCGTAAATTTTAAACGGCAGTGTATTTTTGCAATATGGTAATCCTACCTGTTCAGTGAGGTATCAAATAGTTCCAATTTGCTGTCCCTGTTCTGCTTCAAAAGTTTCAGTGGTCTGAGATCTTTAAGAGCATGTCTTTTTATAAATAGTTAAACTTATCATGTCTGTAATTATTAACAGTTATCAAGATACCTTCTTTACATTGCCAGCAGCATCTCCGCCTTATCCATGACCATTGTTCTGTCTGATAAAAACTTGGCAAAAGCCAACCGCTTATCGATTGCTTGCTTTAATCCTCTCATACTTCATAAGGCAAAATCTTTAGAAATTACAGACATAATGTGGGAAACCTATTAGTTTGGATTTAGTTTTTTTTTTTTTTCATTGTGTCAAAAAAAAAAGTTAAATAAAAAATAAAAAAATTTGGATATTACAGCTTTTTATTGATATTAGTTCCAGTTCATGATGCTGATCGGTCAGAACAGCATTTCAGTTGTTCTAAGTTAATCGATGTATATTATCATTTATGATGTGAAACTCCTCTTTACCTATTTACTGTGTGTGCTGCATCTACAGTATGACGTTCTGTTATTATTTACATGTCATATCCTGATGCTTAATGAGTTTGTGCTTTAATAAAAGTTTGCATCATTAACTTTTACAAAAGCGATAAGGAACGTTCTGTATTGTGTATTGAGTAAGGTTGTTAGGTAGCTTGGCTCATAATAATACAAATATTTTTAGTAAGCAGTTATTTAGCAGATGCTTTTTATCCAAGTTACATACAGTACACCTGATAAGTACAATTTGTACAACCAAACTTCCTGTTGCCTAATCTGAACCCCTTATGAAGTATTAGTGTTACAGAAGTAGGACACAGACTGAATGATGTAATGTGAACGGATTTTATTGACAGACTTGAGGTGGTGGAATGAATCAGGTAAGTGATGATACAAGGATTCTTCGGTGTTCAGGAGGGATAGTAAATTGAATATCTTTTTCCAAACAGGAGACACGGAACAGGAGTAACTGCACACCTCACCAACACAGTGGATCAGGACGAGACTCGGGAGCTGACAGACTTGGGATCGCTGGAAGACACACTTGGGATGGAACACAGCAGGTAAGTAAACAAGACGGTAAGTATCAAGCATAGAGATATGATAGCTATAGTAGTCCTCTTCGTAGGAATGAGACCAGAGACTGGAGTGTTGTGAGGTGTGAGTATTTGAGGAGTGCGGGATGATTGCCATTGATGACGTGCAGGTGCAGGTGATTAGAATTCAGGTGAGGGAGTGCGCTGTGATTGACTGGTGATTGAGCCTGGCCGATCTGTGACATTACCCCCCTCTCCACGGCCCACTCCTGAGGGCCGAGGACCCCGACGTCGTGGTGGTCTACATCTTCCTCTGGGTGCAGGAGAATCAGGATGACTGGCATGGAACTACTCGAGTAAGGCTGGATCTAATACATCGTCTCTGGGGACCCAAGGTCTCTCCTCAGGGCCGTATCCCTCCCAGTCCACAAGGTACTCCAGATGACCACCACGGCGTCGGGAGTCCAAGATCTCCTTGACCTGATAGATGGCGCCGTCCTCCAGGATTAATGGGAGAGGGGGCTCCTCCATCAATGGAGGAGATGGAGGAGTTGGTCCCTTCACCGTCATGGAGGAGATGACGGTGAAGGGACCAACAAATCTGGGACTTAATTTTCTGCAGGGTAGGCGCATCCTGATGTCTCTGGTGGACAGCCAGACCTTCTGTCCAGGTTGGTACTGGGCAGCTTCGGAACGTCGAAGGTCGGCTGTCATTCTGCGCCTACGCACTGCTTGCTGCAGATGATGGTGAGTGGCGTCCCAGACCCTCTCGCTCTCTGGGAAAAAGTAGTCCACTGATGGAACATCCGACCAGGGGAACATGGGTGGCTGGTAACCGAGTACGCACTGGAACGGAGTCAAACCGGTGGCAGGTTGGCGCAGGGAGTTTTGGGCGTACTCGGCCCAGCCAATGAATTGGTTCCAAGAGTCCTGGTGGCCGTGGCAGAAGGTTCGAAGGAATTGTCCAACCTGTATTTTTCATTCAGTCTGCCCGTTCGTCTGGGGATGGTAACCAGAGGACAGACTGATGGTCACACCTAGGAGGTTGAAGAAGGCCTTCCATACTCGTGAAACGAATTGAGGTCTGCGGTCTGAGATGATATCCTCTGGAATTGCGTAATATCTAAAGATGTGGTTGAACATCAGTTCAGCGGTTTCCATGGCTGTGGGTAGGCCCTTGAGAGGAAGAAGACGATATGATTTAGAAAATCGATCAATGATCACCAGGATACACGTATTACCGTCAGAGGCAGGCAGATCGGTGACAAAGTCTACTCCTAGGTGTGACCAGGGCCGATTTGGAACAGGCAGAGGAAGCAACTTACCCGCTGGCAGGTGGCGTGGGCTTTTGGACATTGCACACTCTGCATAGCCCTGGACGAATCTTCTTACATCCCGAGCCATATTGGGCCACCAGAAGCGATCTTTCAGCAGCGAGAGGGTGTTGTTGGCCCCTGGGTGGCCAGTGCCTAGAGATGTATGTACAGACAGGATGAGAGGAGTGCGTTGAACCTTGGGGATATACTGCAAACCGGGTGGACAGCCCGGCGGAGTGGCCGTGGAAGCATTGGAGGAAGTGAACGGGCTGGAATTCCACTGAATGGGGCTTACTATGACCTTTTCGGGTAGGATGGGTTCTGGTTCTTCTTCAATTTCCTCTTTAGAGTCATGGAGTTGAGACAGAGCGTCAGCTTTAACATTCTTGGGACCAGGTCGATAGGAAATGGTGAAATTGAAGCGTGTGAAAAAGAGAGCCCATCGGGCTTGATGAGGGTTAAGTCTCTTGGCTTCCTTCAGATACTGGAGATTCTTATGATCAGTAAGGACTGTAAACGGATGTTGCGCACCCTCCAACCAATGCCTCCACTCTTCAAGGGCCAGCTTGATGGCGATTACCTATATCGTAGTTTCTCTCCGCCGGGCTGAGTTTGCAGGAAAAGAAGGCACGTGGATGGAGTTTAGATGGTGTCCCCTGCTGCTGAGTAAGGATGGCACCAACTCCTGAGGTGGATGCGTCAACTTCCACAATGAACGATTCACTGGGGTCAGGATGCACGAGTACTGGAGCGTTCGTAAAGGCCTCCTTGAGACGCTTGAAGGCTTCGGTGGCAGCGGGGTTCCAGACGAGTGATTTGGGTTTTTTGCGAAGCAAGTTGGTCAAAGGGCTTGTGATGGTGCTGTACTCGTGGATAAAGCGGAGGTAAAAGTTGGCAAACCCCAGGAACTGTTGCAGTTCCTTAATGGTGCCAGGAGTGGGCCATCCTCGAATGGCCTCCACCTTCCCCTCGTCCATCCGGATGCCACCACTATCAATGTTGTATCCTAAAAACTGCACTGAGGACTGATGGAACGTACACTTCTCTGCCTTGAGGAACAGGTGGAAGTCTCTCAGGCGTGTCAGGACCTCCGCAACTTGGCGACGATGTTCGGTCATGCTCCAGGAGTAGATGAGAATATCATCAATGTAGACCAGCACAAACTTGTGGAGAAACTCCCGGAGCACCTAATGCAATAAAGTCTTGGAATACGGAGGGGGCGTTGACAAGACCATAGGGCATGACTATGTATGCATAGTGGCCAGTAGGGGTCACGAAAGCCGTTTTCCACTCGTCCCCCTCACGTATTGTGATGAGGTTGTAGGTGCTGCGGAGGTCCAACTTGGAAAATACGGCGGCTCCGCGAAGATGTTCAAGCGCTGCTGGGACGAGAGGAAGGGGATAACGTAATTTAACCGTTATGTTGTTCAGGGCTCGGTAATCTATGCAAGGTCGTAATCCACCATCCTTCTTGGCCATGAAGAAGAAGCTCGAAGCAGCAGGGGATGTGGAGGGGCAAATGTAACCTTGCTTGAGTGCCTCCTCAATGTACTCCTCCATGGCCTTCTGCTCGGGGATTGAGAGTGGGTCAATTTTCCCACGGGGCACTGGCTCACCCGGTATCACGGGGCATGCTGCCCTGAAGTGTCCTTTTTCACCGCAGTATAGGCATAATCCGAGTGAGATCTGTCTCTGACATTCCTGGATGGGCAGACGAGCATGATCGATCTGCATGGGTTCGCTGGCTGGTTCTGGAGGGTATTGGCTGAGTGGGTGGCGGAGGAGTGAATTGCAACCGGGGGTTAAAGCTTGTTCCTCAAGACAATATTTCATACGTGATGCGCATCGGATGGAAAGCTGTATCAGGCTCTCAAGTCCACAAATGTCGTCATAGGCGGCCAGCTGTAGCCGAAGTTTGGGTTCCAACCCCTGACGATAGGCTGTCAATAGAGATCGCTCGTTTCATCCGCTGGCTGCTGCTAGGGTGCGAAACTGGAGAGCATAATCATTAATAGACAGAGAGCCTTGACGTAAATGATACAGCTTTTCACTTATGGTTGTGTCATAGGCGGGTCTGCCAAATACTTCCCGAAAATGATTTACAAAATCATCGAAAGATTGAGTTGCTGGACCCCCCTGAGCCCAGAAGGTTTCTGCCCACTGTAAGGCCTTTCCCTTTAGGAGAGAAATGATAAAAGCGATCTTTGACATTTCTGTGGGGTACAAGTGCGGCTGCATCTCGATGGCTAGGGAACATTGTAATAAAAAGGGCGCTGGTTTGGCCATGGGACTGGAGATCACGGTGGAATGGATCCGGTGTGCTCATAGTCTGTCTATTCGGTGTAGGTCCGGTCTTCTGTTACAGAAGTAGGACACAGACTGAGTGACGTAATGTGAACGGGTTTTATTGACAGACTTGAGGTGGTGGAATGAATCAGGTAAGTGATGATACAAGGATTCTTCGGTGTTCAGGAGGGATGGTAACTTGAATATCTTTTTCCAAACAGGAGACACGGAACAGGAGTAACTGCACACCTCACCAACACAGTGGATTAGGCAGGTAAGTAAACAAGACGGTAAGTATCAAGCATGGAGATATGATAGCTACAGTAGTCCTCTTCTTAGGAATGAGACCGGACACTGGAGTGTTGTGAGGTGTGAGTATTTGAGGAGTGCGGGATGATTGCCATTGATGACGTGCAGGTGCAGGTGATTAGAATTCAGGTGAGGGAGTGCGCTGTGGTTGACTGGCGATTGAGCCTGGCCGATCTGTGACAATTAGGAAATTATGCCAGAAATTTGCAATTCATTGCAATTGTGAGAGACCCTTACAAATGGAGATCGTTTGAAGTTCATTCGCATGTGATTCTCTGGAAGACATTGCGCAAAGATGACTGTCATCCTTTCAGAAATTCTTGTCATTTACTTACAAATCCTCAACTGTGTATGATTCGTAATGTCACATTCATATGTTAATCACTGGGCTATTTTTTTGTTATTCAGACATTTTTGATGCGGGTGTGTTTGTGTGTTAGCATACACTGTAAAAATATTAGTGATTTCAATAAAAATGCATCGATTAATAAGTTACATTGTTAACAGTCAGTCACATATATAAGATTTAAAAGACAATATAAGTATAAGCATAAATTCCTTTTATAATGTACTTTTTACATAATGAAATAAGTATGCTTTTGCTGTTAATGTTAATAAAAGTAAAATTAACCTGTATGGTTATCAGTATGTTTTACATTAATAAACAAATTGAAATTGCTCAAAATAGTTTACATAATACATTTATAAATGCTTAACCTTGTTTCGTATGTAATAGTTGTGTTTTGCTGTTTGCATTGTTTTTTTGTTTTTCTGTTGCCTCCAAAAGTAAACATTTAGTCATCATGTCCTTTAATCAAATTTCTGAATGAGTATATCCAGCCTTTCGCTTTCATTTGAACCTGCAGCTTTTATCATCAAATTAGTTTATGCTTCTGTTTTCTTCAGCTCTTTGATATAAGAGGTTGGAGATGTCTCTGTTACTCTGAGAGATGACAATGTAAATACTAGATAACTGCATAGATGAGATGAAGTACAACTGCTCTTTATCAGTAACATGATATGAGAGAAAGGATGCGCTTGATATCTTAGGTTATATTCCAGCATGGTGATCTATATTGATATGTTTGTTTGACCCTGCAAGCAGTAAAACAGGAAAAATAACTAATATAAATGCTATTTCATTTTATACTGCAATATACACTACTGTTCAAATGTTTGGGATAAGATGTTATAGAAAGAAGTCTCTCATGCTCACCAAGGCTGCATTTATTTAATAAAAAATACAGTAAAACAGTAATATTGTGAATTATTATTTCAATTAGAATATGATTTGAATATATATATCAAATGTGATTAATACCTAATAGGAAAACGGTCTTGAAAATGGTTAATATTTTCTGGAATATTTTTTTTTCTGGATTCTTTGATTAATATAAGGTTCAAAGGAATTTATTATACATTATAAATATATTTTCAGTTTTTTTTTTCTTTTAATCAATTTAATACAGCTTTGTGGAATAAAAGTATTAATTTCTTTAAAAAAAAAATCATACTGACCCCAAGCTTTTGAATGGCAGTGTGTAATACAGGTGAATATAATAATGCATTAGACACACACGTCATCACTGAGGAGAAAAATTATAGATCAGTACACTAGATATCATAGACTTTACAGCATAGACTTTACACCCAGAGCTATAATAATAATAATCAGATGATGACTGTGTGATCTTTGCAGATAAGATGTCAGTCCTCACCTCAGTAATTAATCAATTTTCACTTTCACTGATGTCATCCCGACACATATTACAACATTAACATTTAATTAGTCATACATTTATTAGGAAAGATGTGTCATTGACATATAAGTGACCTGCTGTTCTGGTTTAAGCCTAAATCACGTGTTACCCTCTGTTCATTTCTTACTGTGCATTCTCGTGTTAAGTTGCAGTGGCGGCGCTAGGGCGGGGCTTGACGGGGCTATAGCCCCATCAGAAATTTTCTTAGCCCCGGCACAGCCCCCCAAGGATTTCCAAATGATTTTCCTGTTTTTTAACTCTCGGCGTCACTCTCATTAACATTGAAAAATAAACTTTAAAAACCTTAAAAAAGTGCCTAATATGTGGCCTATAAACAATTGATATTATAGGGGAGGGGTCAAGCAACTCAAGCAAGCAACACGCAAAATTTACACAAGACGGTGAACGTCAATTCACTATAGAGAATGTGAAAGTAAAACAAAAAAGCTGCCGGGTATTGCTGCATTAACGGCGCATATTCCTCTGACACAGTGAGAGACAAATCTACTTTAACATGCTAATGTCCCGTGTCGGTTTCTTTTTAGTTCTGTTTTGCCCTTATTTGTTTTTTTCCTGTCATTAGTTTAATCACTGTTCATTCAGTTCACCTGTGTTATATTAATTATCTTGTTTCCTCGTTTGGTTGGTCCCTTTAAAAGTCCTGAGTTCTCCCCTAGTCTTTGTCTCAGCTTAATGTTGTCTAATGGTGTTAGTGTGTTGAAGCTTATTAAAAGATTCCTGTTTAATTACTCCTTTGTCACGCGCTCTTTGTCTACAACCACAGAACCGTAACAGCTAATAACGGTATATAACTGTCTTAAATTATTCCCTTAATATTTCTTTTGTGGCTCGTATAGTGAAAAACATGAGAAGAAACGTATTTTGCGTTAAACAGGTTTTTGAAAACCAGTGCCTCAAATAAAGCTGCTCTGAATTCTCATTGATGACTGCAGTGTTAATAATTTTAATTATAGGCCTATAATTCATTGTATGAATTAATAGACCTGTTTTAAAAAAATATTTTTAAAAACATTTTCAATGAGGAGTAAGCTAATAACCTATTTTATCATGCGGTGATGCGCTATGAAATTATTGCGGGGCAATAGTTTCATGTAATTTATTAATAAAAGTAATCTAATAATAATAATAGGCCTAATAATAAGAAGAATGTAACAGGCCTACATTAATTGGAAATGCTATAATCCAGATAAATCTTCTAAAATCTGCTTCTTAATCTGCTAAATCTTTTTTTGAAGTTGCTGTATATAAAAAACTGATAGCTAAAGTTTAGGCGTTCATTACTTTCTCTCAATTTAATTAGTTTTTTAGCACCTCCTCTGAACTGTTAAGCCCCCTTTAGCACCCCCAACAAAAAATCCTGGAGCCGTCACTGAGTTGCACTGACACTAATACTAATACTGATTGCTTCTATTGTCCTCATTTGTAAATCGCTTTGGATAAAAGCGTCTGCTAAATGACTAAATGTAAATGTAATCCTAAAGATCACAGAAAAGCAAAGAAAACAACGTACCTTAGAAAGTCAGGGTCAGTCAGTCAGTGAGTAGTCAGGGATTTTTGTGTGTTTGTATCAGGCACACATACTCTTGTGTGTTTAATGTGCTCAGTTACTGTTACTAAATGTTTTAAGTACACAAAAGGCCTCCAAATAGAGCAACACAAGAATGACAACAGAAATTAAACAAGTGCTTTTTTGTTGAGCTTGTAATTTTCCCTCTGTGTATGTGTGTGGAAAATAGAAGATGGTAGTATATATAGGTCAAATTTCTTCATGTTTAACATTATTTATCAAAATTGAGCTTGTGGCATTTAGTCCAAGTCTGTTTGCTTTGAGGTCATTTGCTCCTAAATGCTGATAAAATTCACTTTGGATGTTTAAACATTAGTCTTTCTTTTTTCAGGAAAATGGACAGAAATTAATGACGGATCTTGCACTAGAAATTTTTGACCAATCAGATCGTCTATAAAATAAAAATGCCACACCCCTAATACCACCTGCCTCTGACTTGCAACAGCAGATTATGATTTACACAATTTTATAAATGAAAGACTATTGGCTCTTTTAAAAAGTAATAAGCCCTTTGATGTGCTCCACCCCAATTTCCTGTTGTAATAGGAAATACATCAACACAGGAAGTTAGTGGTGTTCTGTTAATTGTACTTGACTCACTCATAATGAGTCACAAAAAAATCGATAACAGACATTTTTTTAGTTTCTGACTATAGTGACAACAAATCTGACAACAAATCAGGGTCAGCCGACTGATGAAACAATGAAACACAGAGACACGTTGCAATTTATTACTACTTTTTCTCAGGTGATTTATTTCCATATATCAAATGTTCCTCTTCTATAAGACTTTTGGTGAACAATTCTTAAACACAGATTGTGTTTGTCTATCAAAACGGGCCTCAATATTGATGAACCAGGCAGGCCTCCACATCCTGTATTGTGCTGACTGGCATTTGTTGTCTTGTATTTGCCTCAAAAATGAGGCTGTAAAAATCAAAACGCCACTTGCTTTTTAAATATTGCAGTTGGTGTTATTTTTCTAGTTCAGATGTTGAAGTCTTTGTTAGCTCAGTCTTCCCAGGATGTCTCCTGACCCACTATCAGCAAATGAATTGGAAGACGATGACTGTCTTTCCCAGTGATTCCTAACAAAGGGAGTGTTTCCTCAGTTTGAAAGTTCATAAATAGCCTAGACATGAAAGAGAAATACTTGTTTGGTGGGTTGTTGATTTGAGTTATTTGAAAAAATTATATAACTAAAGCTATAAAATAAAAAGATGCGGGATGCTCACCAAGTGCTGGATATCATAGTTCTCAATCAGGTCCTCATCTTCAGTAAAAGGAAGTTGCTCTTTGTCATCTTGCAACTGTGAAAACTAAGCACAGAGAATATTTTATATATATATATATATATATATATATATATATATATATATATATAATTTATTAATCAGTGTATTTAGACTGCCATACTAAAGTACCGGGAGATTTCTATATGCACAGAATGCTACAGGTGTCATGTTTCAAATGTTCAATACTGTTCAAAGGTTTGGAGTCGGTAAAATGTATTTTTTTAAAATGTTTTGGAAGTCTCTTAGGTTTACTAAGGCTATGTGCATTTGGTCAAAAAGACAGTAAAAACAGTCATTTTAATATAAAAGCTGAATTTTCAGCATCATTACTCCAGTCTTCAGTGTCACGTGATCCTTCAGAAATCATTCTAATATGTTGATTTGGTGCTCTAGAAACATTTATTAGTATCAGTGTATTATCAACATTGCTCCTTGATATTTTTGTGGAAAGCTTTTTTCAATTTTTTTTGTTTTTCTAATTTTTTAATAGACCCTACAAATCTTTACAAATAGCTTTACTGTCATTTTTGATCAATTCAATGCATCTTTTTTGAATAAAAGTATTAATTTCTTGCAAAAAAAAAATCTTAATGACCCCAAACTTTTGAATAATTTATTACTAGCTGCTGAATGTTAGAAGGCGGACTAATTTATGTGAAATCACCCTGTACACTGCACAGTATGCAGTACAATAGTATTCCATTCTGAACAAAATCCATGACATCTGTTGCATTGCATCATGTTACAACTGGCCATGTTAACTAGTAGCCATTTGTTTTTTTTCCATGAGTAATTTTTTTCCTCATTGAGCAATATCAGCTTGTGCCAAAACATTCCTTTTATTATATCTTGTATCTTTGATTATCAGGATTTATAGTCACCCAGATTATCAGGCTCAATAAACCAGCTAGAAATGTATCAGTCACCTCTAAATTTATGTTTTCATTGAGCAGCTTTATTATGAGACAGTTGACCCTTCGCTGGGAGTTTGATTGACAGGTGATCTGACTAATCATAAAGCCAAATCTGCCATACATCTGCCACAAAAACAAGTCTTTATTGTTTGAATTTCTTTGGTCCAAGATGTATTTTTCGCCATGTGAGAAAGTGTGGTGTGAGAGCAGAATGGCTTGTCAGACATAGCAACAGTAATGAAGGGGGGTGGGTCTTTGCGAAGGGTCAGCTGACACATGGAACTGTTGGCATGTAGAAGATCTACAACATAAACACAGGTAATGTATTCACCATGCCCTTTTTGCCAAAAGTGTGATCACAAACTATTCTGTTACTATTCAGTCACCCCTCAAGTTTAAAATGTTAATTTTACCTTCTCAGCTAATGGATCCTCATCATTTCCAGTGGAATTTTCCAGCTGGATGAATAGAATGGCATCATGGACGGAGAGAAAGAGAATGTCTCTAGTAACCTCCTCATCAAAGAAGGACAGGGCCTCCATTCTCCTGACAAGCTCACCTGTGACACAAGGACCCTTTAGGTTATTCACCGTGTCCTAACCTGCCATTATCAGGCTGGAGTTTGAAGCAACAGCTTCTTGCAATATACTGTTAAAGAGTCAGGCCTTACCATCACAGCCTGTGATGTAGACGCTGACCCCAATTCTTATGAATTCCTTCACCATCTGTGAAGATGAGAAATGATGAATTAGCTACTACTTGGTTTTGCTCCACATCATTCCAAACCTTTCTTATTTGAAACACACAAGAAGATATTTTGAAGACAATACAATGAAAGTCATTGGGGTTCAAAACAACACTGGGCTCCGTTGACTTTCATTGTATGGACAATAAAACACAGGCTTTTTCAAAATATATTTTTTTGTGTTCTGTGGAAGACAGAAAGTCATACAGGTTTGAAACAACATGAAGGTCACCATCATGTTGTGGTTATACATTATTGCAATGGAACAATGACTCAGTAAAGAGCAATAAAGATAAAGCAATAGACGCACCAGTTTGAGGGACTTGGCTGCTACCACGTCCAGGAATGAGACGGCAGAAAAGTCCACCACGAGGCTGTGAATATGGACCCTGGGTACTGACACGCTGACAGGCAGCTCAGACGTCCAGTCTACCTGAACCTTCACCTCTGAGTCTGCCTGAGACACCCCCTCCTCCAGCTCAGGACTCTGCTCTTTTTCAAACGCTTGGTTTTCTACTCCCAATGAGGCCACTGGCACCAAACCATTCTGTGAAGGACAACAGATATGGGAAAGGCCAGAATGTGGTGTCATAAACTCAGGTTGGTGATCAAAATACATTTTCTTGGAAGCATTCCAAAAAGTTTCAAATGTTTGTGATTTACAAATACTTTGTCAGACTCTGTTGTGCATGATGTACCTCTGTAGCTTGTAGTTTTCCTTTTTTAATAAGTTTGTGAATCTTCTTCAAAGCTTTATTTCTTTTCTTGAAAACCCGCACTGCATCAAACCCCACCTGTAAGAATAAGCACACTGTTTTTTTTTTTCAAACCAAATCAAATCATATAGTTTATCTTTTCAGAATTTAGAATTACAGTAAACTCACCTCTTCTCTCAACTTCTCTTTGAAGTAATCAATATTTGCAAAGTAAATGGGTGAGTTGCACTTGAAGATCTTTACTCCAGGAATTTCATCAATCTGAAAATTTTGGGAAATACCATGTTAGTTTAAAACATGTATAATGTTTGTATATATTTTTACATATGTTGTGGCAAGTAACTGTTTATTGACAGCATGAAAATGTGCATCTTACATTTTTGTAGTCCTTCATGTTTTTGTAGATATCAGTATTTGGAACATTTCCAAGGGTGGCACAAGAAGGGCTGAATGAAATAAGGGTTTAATCTTCACAACATAGTTCACTATGATTTATGTTTCACAATTAATTTACATTGTCTAATTTGTGTTTAACAGTGCTTATTCTTTTATACTCATCGGAATTCTGTTAAATATTAATAATATGATCCTCTTATTATTGACAATATTTACACTCATAGTTATATCATAAATATAAAGCTGCACTAATTCAGATTAACAAGCAGTTGTCATTTCTCAACAAATATACAAAAACCTTACTAAAACAAATTAAATAAATTAATAATAAAAAAACAAAAAAAATCAGTTTTGTGTACTTTACACTCAAGCACACTTTAAAATCTTTACAACTGTGCTACTTACAATTGTGTTCTGACCACTACTGTGCCCATCTCAAATACCAGACCAGCCAGCAGACCCACATCTAAACCCAGCACAATGGATGCCAGGCACGTAGCTATCCAGATGAGCTGCAAAAGTATAAGGATTCATATGCACTCATGTCAAACGAGTGTAATCTAATTTTTATGCAAATCAAATGATTCACATGATTCCATTTGCTTGAGGTAAAAAGAACACTAATTAATGTTATAATGACCTCAAAAAAGGATTGTTTTACAGAAACTTGTTATACTTGTATAAAGGGAAGTGGTGTGTGGCCAAGTATGGTGACCCATACTCGGAATTTGTGCTCTGCATTTAACCCATCCAAGTGTACACACAGTAGTGAACATACACCCAGAGCTCAGTCGTGGTATTGAGGGTGGAGAGAGTGTTGGTTATTCACTCCCCCACCTACAATCCCTGCCAGACCTGAGACTCAAACCCACAACCTTTGGGTTATAAGTCCAACTCTATCCATTAGGCCACGACTGCCCCAATCTTGTTATACTTTACATATCTGATGTTTCAAAAAGCTTTGTCTCATTTTTTGACTTTTTCTGCCAGTAATCATCTCATTCTGCTCATTTATCAGTCTTGTGACGTTACTTACACAGTCTGTTCTGTTCTGTTTCCAGAGTACAGGCACTTCAGAGATCTGCATGAACATGCCCTTCAGGTTGGCTATAACAATACCAGCCAGCACTGACTGTGGGACAGAGAGGGATGGCATCATGAGTTGCTTGAAGAATATTGCAAGTATTTGAGAATTAATTTTTGATAGTGAAAGATGAATGTTGAATGTTGTCAAATGATGAATGTTCTCCATTAAAACATTAGGCTCCTCCACCACACCTTCTGCAAAGGCTGAAGAAATGGGCCAAGGGCCAAAATCACTATCATCACCATGAATGCTGAGATGATACCAGCAACCTGCAATAGTGAGAGGAGCAAACAGTTAAACAGGAAGCGTTGCATTTACACACACACACACACACACACACACTTGTAAAAGTGCTGGAGGTAGAGCATGTGCATTTTACCTGACTTTTCCCCCCTGTGCTTTCCTGTACTGCTGTCCGTGACAATGCAGTGCTGGCCACAAAGCTTGAGAAACATCCTCCAAAAATATTGCTGATGCCAAAAGCTATCAGCTCCTAATGGGAATAAATGTGTAGTAAACCAGTTCAGGCAGTTTATAATCAATCTGTATCAATTAATCACCAGCAATGCAGTCGTGACTCTTTATTGTAAACAAATCAACCAAAAAATAGAATTTAATACCAATAACAAATCAGTATAAAAACAAATTACAGTGCTAACAAAACAAAACGAATAGCTGTG
This sequence comes from Barbus barbus, assembly GCF_936440315.1. Taxonomy (NCBI): domain Eukaryota; kingdom Metazoa; phylum Chordata; class Actinopteri; order Cypriniformes; family Cyprinidae; genus Barbus; species Barbus barbus. The sequence goes on from NC_136717.1 coordinate 14,285,295, forward strand.
TCCTAAAGCTCTAAGCTGCTCTGCTTGGTTTAGAAATTATATCAGCTGCTGCTGTGAACTCAAACTCGTTCTGTTTTGGCAGGTGAAAGTTGCCTTTAAAAGTCTCAATTAAACACCAGCAATGCACTTTTTGGTATCCACTGAATAAAACTAATCCTAGCTTTAAAGACCAATCACAAATCAGTATGCAAATATATTTTGATCTGCTCTCAAAACAAATGTAGCTGTACCCTAAAACTACACTGCATGATGCACTGCATGGTTTATATAATGTATATATTTAATGATACCAGCTCCTGTTGTAAACACACATTAATTTGGTTTTTGAGGTGAAAGTGACCTTAAAACCAATCGTAAATCAGTATGTAAATAAATTTTAGAATCTTCAAGGATTTGTTTTGTTTAAAGTGATAACAAAACAAAGCAAAGCAAAGCAAAACAAATGAAAACGAAATGTGAAATGAAACAAAACATGAAACGTGAATGAAACAAGAAACTAAACTAAACCAAACAAGATAAAACAAATGTAGCTGTGCTAACAAAATAAAACAAAGCAAAGCAAAGTGAAACCAACAACAAAACGAAACAAAAATTAAACATAACGCAAAACGAAATGAGAACTAAAACAAAACAAAACTCGAAATGTGAAACCAAACAAGAAACTAAATAAAATGAGAAATTGAACAAAACAAAATGAAACAAATGTAGCTGTGCCCTAAAGCTCTCTACTGTCTGGTTTAGAAAAAGAATAGTTGCTGTTACAAACTCCGATTCATTCCGTGCTGGCAGGTAAAAAATATTGACCTTAAAAGACCAATCACAAATCAGTATGCACATACATTTTGAACAAAACCATACGCAGAGATTTAAGCATTTTTTTTTTTTGTTAACAAAACAAAACTGTTGCTGTGCCCTAAAACTCTATGCTGCACCACCTAGTTTAGAAAAGATAACAGCTGCTATTGCAAACTCGATTTTTTAATGTTCTGGCAGGTGAGAGTGACCTTAAAAGGTCATCTAGTTCTTTCTGGCTCTTCCTCATGTTACTGTAATTTTTTCATCAGTGGGAGAGTGTTGATCTGACCATTATTGTACTTAAAAAATACTTTATACTAAAATATGCACCCTTGCCTTTTCTCTTCCCTCAGTACTTGTTAATAGTGCCCACATTTCTTGCAAAAAAAAAGGACTAAAGCTGGTTTTGCCACCTACAAAGCACAAAATGCAGTGTGTTCAGCAAAAACCATTTTACTATGCTAATTTAGCCTAATTGCAGTGTCAGACACATTAACACAGTATTTTTGTATACCTGGTTGCCGTCGACTGTGTAATCATTTTTTGCTGCGTAGACTTTTGCCACTGAGACTGCTACTGCATAACCAACCACTGCTGTGGAAAAACTAGAGCCCAAAATATTCCCGATAAGTGCTATATTTGGTGTTTGTGGTGGTGCAAACCTGTGGAAACACAAGCAGACATGTAGTTATTACAGGTTCACATGCCAGTTTTGTACACTAGTTGTACTGTGAATGTTTTATGCTGTTGTGTGATGTAGTATGCTGCTATTGATTTTGTCATAACACTATTTTATGTTATTATTGCACAAGGATTTCAAACTGTCTGTCAGTGTCATTGTTCTAAAGATAACATTTCTGTTGAAAATCATTACAGGGACAATAATGACAGTATGTCAATATAAAGTGACTGAATGTGCACCCAGCCCTCATCAGGAAGCAGGAAATGCCACAGGAAGTGCTCTTACCCCCTGGGGAGGTTGTGGACAATGCTGGCGCCGTACTGGGAGTGTAGGTCCATCACATGAGAGATTGCAGAAGCTATCACTGTCTATCAATTCGAAAGAGTGAAAGGTAACAACAGTCATCATTTTAAAAAATCATGTCAGTGTCAGAGGCCTACATGCTTAGTTTTTTTTTTTTTTAGTTTGTATGGTAGAATTGTGGGAAAACTGTACATACCACAATCACTTCTATGGGAATCGCCACTGGGATTTTATGATTAAATTTTGTGTTGATCTCTTTCACAGCCATAACAATGCAGATTGTTAATAATCCAGCAATCAGGTCCGCAGTGTTTGTTTGGTTGATGTTCCTACCTACATCAATAAGAGTCTAGATGTGGAAAAGAAAAATGAATAATAATAATAATAATAATAATATAAAAAAATGCATTAAAAGTGTACTTATTACATTTAAGAAAAACACACTAATAAAAATAAAAATAAATTATATTATTTGTTTTAGTCACCCCCCTTTACTAGTGGTATCAGCCTATATAGTAGGGTCTAACATTTTGAGACCACTTGTATAATTATTAAAACGCACAGAAACACATACACCCACATTACAATTTACAGAAAGTTCTTTAGGCTGCGATATGTGTCTTTGTAAAGCTGTTAATGATATAAGAGACTCACATAAGCAAAGGAGAAGAATCCATTATGGTTGTGTATAGGAATAGACACAATGGTTTTAATCTGAGATATGAAGACATGAAAGGCAGCTGCAGTGGTGAACCCGCCTACTAGTGGATCTGAGAGATACCTGACCAGAAAGCCCACCTGCATCAGCCCCATAGCCACCTGAGATTAAGTAAAACAAATGAGTTGCAGCAATGCACTGCTGATTGACAAAAAATAAACCTGCAAGTAATGCTTTTTTTTTCCAACATGGAATACTACAATCACAAAATGTGTTACTTGTTTATTTTATCTTTATCACAGGTTTTAATTGTGAATGTTTTGACTTTACCTGGAATAATCCAACCAACACCGTCATGGTACAAGCCACTAGGATTCTCTGGGCCTCTCTTGCCTCTACATCAACCTCCATTAACCTTTCATCTGCCACTGTCTCATTCACACCTGTGATGTTCACTGGACGCAGAAAATGCTCATCAGGAGCTAAGGTTAAAACTACAGAGCCCACCATCAGACAGGTGACAGGGAATGGACCTAAATGAGATATAGAGACAAATAAAAGGAGAAGAAAGCATTGCACATTTATTCAATATTTAGACATTTTCTATATGCATAAATTAATTGCACAGAGTACTATATTTGTATACAACACTACAAAAAGCATATAATACTGTATGCATATGAATAAACCCAAAGTAATATCACTTTCTTTTTCTTGAATCATTATTTTATTGCATTTCAAACAAGACATTTTCCTCATAAAATTGGATTAAATGACAAAATAACCATATATATTTACAAGATCATAACTGCATGCCATTTTTATGGAACAAAACATGCATTTACCATTACATGCTGTATATTGCATGCTGTTTCACATAAAATGTGAACCTGGACCACAAAACCAGTCTTAAGTCGCTGGGGTATATTTGTAGCAATAGCCAAAAATACATTGTATGGGTCAAAATTATAGATTTTTTTTTTGTTTATTAAGTAGAGATAATGTTCCATGATGTATATATTTTGTAAATTTCTTACCGTAAATATATCAAAACTTAATTTTTACATTTATTCATTTAGCTGACGCTTTTATCCAAAGCGACTTACAATTGCTATATATGTCAGAGGTCGCACGCCCCCCCCCCCCCCCCCCCCCCCTCATTTTTGATTAGTAATATGCATTGCTAAGAACTTAATTTGGACAACTTTAAAGGTGATTTTCTCAATATTTAGATTTTTTTGCACCCTCAGATCCCAGACATTTAAATAGTTGTATCTCGGCCAAATATTGTCCTATCATAACAAACCATACATCAATGGAAAAATTATTTATTCAGCTTTCAGATAATATATAAATCTCAATTTCGAAAAAATGGTTTTGTGGTCCAGGGTCACAAATAGTAAGTAGTATGCGTGAAGTAAGCAGTTCTGTAGACTCACATCTTTTTAAAGGGTTTTTTAACGGATTTATTAATAAAGCCAAAGACCTACCCACAGAGATGTGTCTGGATGTGCCCAGCACAAAGTATGTAAGAATAGGAAAAAATGCAGAGTAGAGTCCATAGACTGGTGCTACAGAAGCCAGCAATGCATAAGCCACACCTGTACAACAAATTGAAATAATGACGTTGAAAATACATCATGCTGATACTAAACTGTTGGGTTTTGTTCACAGATTGCATCTTACCTTGTAAACAGCATACTAGTCCTGTGGTGACCCCAGAAATGACATCACCGGGTAACCATTGCTTGACTGGGTATTTAGGGAGCCAATCCAGAATTGGCAGAAGCCCCTTTATCTTCTGAACAGCCCATTTATCAGTATATCTGTGGAGAATTAATTTTATATGAATGAATATGAGGATGAAAACACTAGATGGTATGACATCAAATGCTTCTCATGTACTCACCCGCAGGCTCTGCTCAGTCGTTCTCGTAAACTCTGGATCTCTTGGGCTTGGCTCTCATGAACCTGGTCAAAGACCCGGTTTGAGTAAATACGTCGTGACACGTGGTAATCATTTTCATGAAAACACTCATCCATCATATTGCCTGATTTGTTTGTCTGTGAAAATCTGCTTGTGTTGTATCTCCTCTGTTAGAAAAAAGAAAAGCAGATTGATTAGTTTTCAGATTAATTTCAATTTGCTGCTGCCAATGAAAATCTAAGTACACATCATATTATACATAGATCAGTCTGACTGTAAATACTACCTCCTGTCAACGTTTAATTTTCTTTTCCTAGGATGGCTAGATAAGCGAACACTTGGAGGGTCTCGCCTCCCCTGTGTCAGAACAATCTGATCGTACAGACCAAAAGAGCCCTTCTCCTTTTCTCTGGCTGTATACTCCCTGTTCAATAGACCAGCTCTTCCAGGTCTGCACTAAGATCACTGAACCTATTGACATCAGAAACCCTTCCAAAAGTTGGGAGGGGATCCAATCTCCCTCTCTGAATAAGGAGGTTTGTGTCTACCACTCATTTGAGAACCATAAGTACAAACACAATGGAAAACCTTATCTTGAAACCACTTATTCCAAATAATTTTCACTATAATATCAGACGGCACTGATGTTAACTGAAGTCCTGCATTTATTCAAGTGTATTTTAATAAATTAATTTCTTGTCTATTTGTATAAGTTGATTATTAAGCCTTACCTGCTAGGTTTTAAGTTTGTCAGAGTGAAGTTCCACAAGAACGGGGTGTATCCATGCCAGACGTCCACTTAAAGGCACATTTTGTCCATGTCTATGAAGTCAGACTCTCTTAATGGGGCCAGAATCTTTTTTATTTATGAGCAGCGTTGGGATGTGGGAGGTGTATCAGGGTTAAGCACCAACAGGAAGCATGAGGGAATTACATCAGAGGCCCACAGCATGCATCCTGCCAAGGGTGACTGTCCCTCCCAATCTTGCTGGAAAGCGTGTGTGTCTGTGTTTGTGATAGAAAGGGAGTGAGGGGGGTCTGTGATGTGTCAAAGGCGGACTGTGTTGTTTTTATGTGTGTGTGTGTGGGGGGGGGGGGTACATATGTACATGCTGATCAGTGCAGGTGTGACTGAACACTCAAGAAAGAACGATATGATCTATGCACGACGCAACCAAGATTTATGCCTTTTTATAACAAAAAGGAGGAAGTGGAAAATAATTTTGTGGGAACCAACATAATGCCACAAATGCTGTCGAATGAGCTTCACTTTTACTCAGTCAGGGGTTTGTGTATTAAATATATCTTTATATTATATTATTATAATGTCCATATATATATATATATATATATATATATATATATATATATGTATATGTATATGTATGTATAAGTGTATATGTATATGTGTGTGTGTATATGTATATATATATATATATATATATATATATATATATATATATATATATATATATATATATATATATATATATATATATATATATATATATATATATATGTATGTATATATATATATATATATATATGTATGTATATATATATATATATATATATATGTATGTATATATATATATATATATATATATATGTATGTATATATATATATATATATACATATATGGAATAACCTGGTCATTCAGTATATTCAGGTAGTCAGGTGACCTCATTCTCTGAGAACATAACATAATCATCCATGCAGTAATTATTTACTTTTTGTAATTATTTGCTTAGTTAAATCCAGGTGCTGACTTTTTTTTTTTTTGAACGGGCAGTGTATATATATATATATATATATATATATATATATATATATATATATATATATATATATATATAAAATCAAAAAAGTTCATCAAAGTTGTCTTGTCCTAAGAAAAGAACACTTTTTGGTTTTAAGAAGACGATGAAAGGTTTGGATCCACTTCAAATGTTGAAGTGTTCAAATGTCCCTTTAGTCATAAAGGGATGGACATGGTCAGCAACAATACTCAAGTAGGCTGTAGCGTTTAAACGATGCTCAATTGGTACAACTGGTACTAAGGGGCCCAAAGTGTGCCAAGAAAATATCCCCCACACCATTCCACCACCACCACCAGCCTGAACCGTTGAGACAAGGCAGGATGGATCCATGCTTTCATGTTCTTTATGCCAAATTCTGACCCTACCATCTGAATGTTGCAGCAGAAATCAAGACTCATCAGACAGGCAACATTTTTCCATCTTCTATTGTCCAATTTTGGTGGGCCTGTGCGAATTGTAGCCTCCATTTCCTGTTCTTAGCTGACAGGAGCAGCACCCGGTGTGGTCTTCTGCTGCTGTAGCCCATCTGCTTCAGGGTTCGACGTGTTGTGCGTTCAGAGATGGTATTCTGCATACCTTGGTTGTAACGAGTGGTTATTTGAGTTACTGTTGCCTTTCTATCATCTCTAACCAGTCTGCCTATTCTTCTCTGACATCAACAAGGCATTTTCGTCCACAGAACTGCCGCTCTGGATATTTTCTCTTTTTCGGACCATTCTCTGTAAACCCTAGAGATGGTTGTGTGTGAAAATCCCAGTAGATCAGCAGTTTTTGAAAAACTCAGACCAGCCTGTCTGGCACCAACAACCATTCTACTTTCAAAGTCACTTAAATCCCCTTTCTTCCCTATTCTGATGCTCGGTTTGAACTTCAGCAAGTCGTCTTCACCACATCTAGATGCCTAAATGCATTGAGTTGCTGCCATGTGTACAGTATATACAGTTGCATGCAAATGTTTGGGAAACCCTTGCAGAATCTGTGAAAATGTGAATAATTTTAACAAAATAAGAGAGATCATGCAAAATGCATGATATTTTTTATTTAGTACTGTCCTGAGTAAGATATTTTCAATAAAAGATGTTTACATGTAGTCCACAAGACAAAAAAAGTGCTGAAATTATTAAAATAACCCCATTCAAAAGTTTGGGAACCCCTGGTTCTTAATACTGTGTGTGGTTACCTGGATTAAGAGCCGGGGGCGAAAACTTTTGAACAGAATGAAGATGTCAAAATTTTTCTTATTTTGTAGAATTTTTTTTCCATTTAGTACTGCCCTTCGGAAGCAACAGAAGCTATTTGCATGTTTCCTGGAAGACAAATTAAGTACAATTTACCTTGATCTTCAAATTCAAAAAGTTTTCACCCCCGGCTCTTAATGCATCGTGTTTCCTTCTGGAGCATCAGTGAATGTTTGAACCTTTTTTAATTGTTGTGTTTGAGTCCCTCAATCATCCTCAGTGTGAAAAGGTGGATCTCAAAATCATACAGTCACTGCTGGAAAGGGTTCAAATATGCAAAAGATGCTGGAAAATTGAAGATTCTGCAGGACCTAGAGGATTTTTCTGAAGAACAGTGCTCAGTTTAACTGTTCAGAACAAACAAGGGACTCATGAACAACCATCACAACACAAAAACACAGTTGTAGATCATCCAGGTAACCACACACAGTATTAAGAACCAAGGGTTCCCAAACTTTTGAATGTGGTTATTTTAATAATTTCAGCAATTTTTTTTGTCTTGTGGACTATATGTAAACATCTTTTATGGAAAATATCTTACTCAGGACAGCACTAAATAAAAATAACATGCATTTTGTATGATCTCTCTTATTTTGTTAAAATTATTCAAATTTTCACAAATTCTGCAAGGGGTTCCCAAACTTTCGCATGCAACTGTATATGGTGTCCTGTACATAACTCATTTGCCATGATAACGTAAAAATGTATATGAAAGGGTGTGTTATATTAGGCTAAGTTTTTATATTCATAACAAAAGCGTTACTTGGCTCTTTAGATACATTTTCTAGATTTTTTTTTTTTTACTTTTGTGTAAGAGGATCCCATGCATTGCTCATTAAATTTGAATGAGAGCAGAATACAGTCAAATCATAAAATTAAAAAATGTTGTTCTCTATTAATATTTCGTTTATTTTTTTGTTAAACTCAATTTGAGTGTATTGATCATTTGGTAATAAACACAATATTTATATTTAATGAAAGAAGAAGAGTTTTTCCATGTCCCTTGAATGGATGTCCACCCTGTCGTATTGGGAAATCTGCCCATTTAAGAAAATCCCCTTTAGTGACATCAGGACCACAGATTTTTTTGTCTCTTCAGTGGCAGGAATTTCAACCGCTTAGGTGAATAAATTGGTGACTTTTCAATTGACAAATTTTCTTCGTATGAGTTTGGTTACTTGCTTTTCCCAAGTTTAACATGTTCACCCTGTCGGCATAAAATATACCAGAAGTGATTAGAATACAGGATTTTCAAAATATGTAAGTTTAAATATACCAAATTCTCTTCAACAACCAGACTAAATATTTTGCTAGTCACAGTTTGTTGTAAGCTAATATGCTAATTGAAGCTCAAAACGTCCACTGAATGAAAATGAATGGGGAGGGGGCGGTATATCAATGTGATTGAGGATGTAATTATATTATTTATTATTATATATCTTTTTTTTTTAGAAGCTGAATAAATGTTTCATTTTCATATTTTGTCATGATTTGTGTGTTCTGCGTTATGTGTCCACACCATCATGTGCTGGTCCACCCCGTCGTCTTGATATTTTTCAATAATATTTTAAATAATAATTCAATCATACCTATATAATCCAGTGTGTTCAATAGCTAGGTGTGGGGGCAATAACATGCAAACAAAAAACTGCATCCAAATATCACAGTTTTCTCCAAATAAGATAAAATACATGTGTGTATTTTAAAAACACGTTTTACATAAAATCTTTTATTTATGATTTGAAAGCAAACAAATAACCCTATTTAGGAAAGGGACTTTATACCTTTAAGAAAATATAATTTGCATCCTAATTTTGCAATGAAAACGTATTTACAGTGGTGTGAAAAAGTGTTGGCCCCCTTCCTGATTTTTTATTTTATTGCATGTTTGTCACACTTTAATGTTTCAGATCATCAAACAAATTTAAATATTAATCAAAGATAACACAAGTAAACACAACATGCAGTTTTTAAATGAAGGGAAAACAAAATCCAAACCCACATGGCCCTGTGTGAAAAAGTGAACCCCCCCCCTTAAAACATAACTGTGGTTTATCACACCTGAGTTCAGTTTCTCTAGCCACACCCAGGCCTGATTACTGCCACACCTGTTCGCAATCAAGAAATCACTTAAATAGGACCTGCCTGACAAAGTGAAGTAGACCAAAAGATCCTCAAAAGCTACACATCATGTTGAGAGACAAAGAAATTCAGGAACAAATGAGAAAGTAATTGAGATCTGGAAATAAATGCAGTCTGGAAAAGGTTATAAAGCCATTTCTAAAGCTTTGGGACTCCAGCGAATCACAGTGAGAGCTATTATCCACAAATGACGAAAACATGGAACAGTGGTGAACCTGCCCAGGAGTGGCCGGCTGACCAAAATTACCCCAAGAGCGCAGCGACAACTCATCCAAGAGGTCACAAAAGAGCCCACAACAACATCTAAAGTACTGCAGGCCTCACTTGCCTCAGTTAAGGTCAGTGTTCATGACCCCACCATAAGAAAGAGACTGGGCAAAAATGGCCTGCATGGCAGAGTTCCAAGACGAAAACCGCTGCTGAGCAAAAAGAACATAAAGGCTCGTCTCAGTTTTGCCAGAAAACATCTCGATGATCCCCAAGACTTTTGAGAAAATACTCTGTGGACTGACGAGACAAAAGTTGAACTTTTTGGAAGGTGTGTGTCCCATTACATCTGGTGTAAAAGTAACACAGCATTTCAGAAAAAGAACATCATACCAACAGTAAAATATGGTGGTGGTAGTGTGATGGTCTGGGGCTGTTTTGCTGCTTCAGGACCTGGAAGACTTGCTGTGATAAATGGAACCATGAATTCAGCTGTCTACCAAAAAATCCTGAAGGACAATGTCCGGCCATCTGTTCGTGACCTCAAGCTGAAGCGAACTTGGGTTCTGCAGCAGGACAATGATCCAAAACACACCAGCAAATCCACCTCTGAATGGCTGAAGAAAAACAAAATGAAGACTTTGGAGTGGCCTAGTCAAAGTCCTGACCTGAATCCTATTGAGATGCTGTGGCATGACCTTAAAAAGGTGGTTCATGCTCGAAAACCCTCCAATGTGGCTGAATTCCTCCACAGCACTGTAACAGACTCATTGCAAGTTATCGCAAACGCTTGATTGCAGTTGCTGCTGCTAAGGGTGGCCCAACCAGTTATTAGGTTTAGGGGGCAAGCACTTTTTCACACAGGGCCATGTGGGTTTGGATTTTGTTTTCCCTTCATAATAAAAAACTTCATTTAAAAACTGCATGTTGTGTTTACTTGTGTTACCTTTGATTAATATTTCAATTTGTTTGATGATCTGAAACATTAAAGTGTGACAAACATGCAAAAAAAAAAATCAGGAAGGGGGCCAACACTTTTTCACACCACTGTATGTCCATAACATGGTGGACATATCTTATGGTTTATGCTTCGAATAATGGCCCATAATTACCTAAAAAAAAAATGTGTGGAGCTCAGCTAATATCTTTCTATAGTAATGTCTACTATTTATTATATGACATTAAGCGAATGGGAAATTAAAACAAAATTTTTTGAGTATTGTGAGGGTCGAAAGGCACTCTATGGTGATATTGACCCATATATATATATTTATGTATGTATTTGTGTGTGTGTGTGTTTTATTACATTACACACATTACACACACACACAAATAAAATAGATTAATATTATTATATAAATATAATTCTATAACATATAACAAGTGTACACTATCATCACCTATACACAGATCTTAAAGTATAACATCTATACACAGATGTTCTTATAATCTTCATTGTCCATTATTTGAATGTGACTTTTGACATTTATACTGAACAACTTAGCTACTTATACTGAACCTGGAGTCCAGCTGTCAGCTGTCATTCTGGGGTTTGTGTATTAAATGATATAATGTATATCAGAGCTCTGCAAGAAATAATTAGTCAGGTTATTCAGGTAACTGCATGTGATTTGAATGTGACATTTGGCATTACAACATGATAGTTCAAGGACTGTTGTATCTACGGTCACCTGATGTTATAACACTGGCGTTATTTATTCTTCCACATTACTTGCAGTCTAAACTGAGGATTTATGTTCACCAGCAGTAACGGTCCCCTCCCAGCTGGTGCATTTTACTCAGTACTCAGGTTGTGTCTCAAAATCTAACAGGCTGTCTACCTAGACAGCATTTTGGGCATCACAGACAGGTTTCCAGTCCTCATAGCTCTGGCTTTGCTTGGAATGCATTTACGGTGCACGAAATATTAACTGTATGTGATGAACTGTATGTAACTGCTCTGCAATAAATATTTAGTCAAAGTCAATTAACTGTATGCTATTTGAAAGTGACATTTGGCATTAAAACGTTATAGTTCAAGCACTGTTGTATCTGATGTCACCTGATATTATAACTTTAGACTTGGAGGAAGTTTCTGACATTTTTATTTTTACACCTCTCTTATGTTGGTTTCCTCTTATGTACTGGCCAAGATAGTCTTGAGGAAGAAAAAACTCAAGAGGTGCACTTATAACTTACTTCATGTATTATTGTTTAGATGGACTTGGAAATTTTCCCTTTTGTGGTCTTTTAATGTACTTTTGCTGCTTTTATCATGTTAGATGACCATGAGTCAAGATTAGTATCTGAATATTTAGAAATGAAGATGATTAAGCCAATATTGCAGACTACAGTTTAAGAACTCTGACTTCTTAAAGTAGCTTTGTAAGACTGAACAAACATGCAGTACTAGCAGATTCACTCCCACCTGAGCTGCTTGAGTGAACCTTGACCAGAGATAGAAGTGCTTTCACGCCCACAGAATACTTAACCTCACTTAGTTAACCTCACTCACATGCTGCACTACAAAAAAAAAAAAAAAAAACAACGACTCCTGCAAGATTTTGTATTTTTGGAGAAAAATATCATTATACAATCCTTGTGCAAAGTTACAGCGTTATGCCACAAGCATTGAATCATTCAGTTGATTCGTTGAACAACGCTGAAACAAAAATTGTGTCTACAAATTTACTAAGATATGTCGCAGTGTAAGAGTCATAAACGTTTTTGCTACACACGACAACTGCTATCATATTTTATCACTCTGTTTTGACTTTCATGAAGCAATAGAAAAAAAGAGAAAACAATAGCCTAAATAATTTCATAGTTTTAATTACGTTATTTTACTGTGATTGCAATTCGTTCATCTCGTTTTAATAAAATGTTCCAGTTCTTTCTTCCACTGAACTGCTCGTTCAGGTAAAATCATTTCTATTTTTCTATTTTTTGTATCTTTGTCATACAGTGTAATTTGTAGCCATTATCAATTAATAGATACGCTTATTGAAGTTGTAATTTCATTGCCTTCTAAACAAAAGCCTACTTCATAAGAATTGAGAAGTTTTGTTGATTGTGGTTCTTTAGTTTAAATGACACGTTGTCGCGTAATAACATGACCTTATTTATTCCTCTACATTACTCGCGTTCTAAAATGAGGTTGACCAGCACTAACTGTCCCCTCCCAGCTGGTGCATTTTATTCGGTACTCAGGTTGTGTCTCAAAATCTAACGAACAGCCTACCTAGACAGTATTACGGGCATCACAGACGCGTTTCTAGTTGCGGTAAAACTCTGCTTGGAACGCGTTTACGATGCGCAATACGTTGCATACGCCAGTGTTACCCACAATGCTGCCTAGTTAGGCAGCTCGCAAGGTTTTTAGGCACAATCAGCATCTCAGTTCCGCAATGTGAAGCGGTATCTGTCTCAGAATGTAAGCAGGACGTGTCATTACTGGCGGCATGGATCTACAAAGCGAGCTGCTGAAGTCCATCTGGTACGCGTTCACGTCTCTTGATGTAGAGCAGAGCGGAAAAGTGTCCAAGTCGCAACTAAAGGTCAGACCACCTGTGTATCTTTAACTTGACGTGTTTCAGTGTGTTCAAGTGCCGTTTTCTTTAACTATACACTAATTTGGTTACTTTTGTACTTTATATGTACAGTGTAATAATGTTTTCTACATTCTCGATGGGTAAATGTGATGTTTTATTATCAAGAGATTGATACTGTTGCAAAGAAGGGAGCAAAAGTCCAAATAGTCATGCTGTATCAAACGCACGCACACACACACACACACACACACACACTCAAACGCACACACACACACGTTATCTAACTGGGGACATTCCATAGATATATATTGTTTTCATACTGAACTAGTTATAAAATACTATAACATAACCCTGATTCACACCCCAAACCCAAGAGAAACTAAATACAGCATTTATACAATTTAACACATTATACACAGATTTAGCTCACTTTTGGTAGTTATTTATCACCAAAATATGGTTGAGTACACACACACACACACACACTGATGCAGTAATAACTCAATATCTCAAGATAGTCTTCAAGCTTGTTTTTCTGTGCTATTTGTTTAGTGAATATTGGGGGAATGTAAAAGCATCACTTGTTGATGAGCTTGGCAGTAAATACCAAAAGACACAGTCAGCATGCGGACAGCTTTGACAGTCTTTCTCATGTTTAAACATGTCCCAGGTCGGCTCTTTGCTTACAGTTTCAGCATAAACAGGCATGCGTCCATACTTGTTAGATCTTACACAAAGCGTTTTTGCAATTGCCTGCAAATTTTTGTGTGTAAAAACTATTATTGAATTGTATGTCTGATTGCATTCTGCTGATTGTATGTCTCATGATATCAGCGCAACGTCCCTTTAAAATGGCTTTTAAATCCTATTTTTCACAGCTGTAGACTAAATGACAGCAGGTCAGGCCTTTTCAAAGAGCTAACTTCACTTTTCTCAGCCATTTTTGCAATTACTTCTACCCAGCAGGGTTCTAGATGAAGTCAGTTCCCCTCCAGTTCACACTGATATCCTAGCATAGTTACCACAATTTAACATTGAATATGCATTATGTTCTACAATTTTTTGACCAGAAACAGTACATCTGCCGATTGTATCATTTACAAACTTTTTAGCTTTAAATATGTGCTTATGCCGCCTTCAAAATAAATTAATTTTGTTATTGAATTTTTTAAGAGTGTACATCCTCCTGGGGTCACGGTAGCTCAGTTATATCTAACACTCTTAGGTTGCTTTCTGACATCTTGTGTGTGGTCTTGATTATCTGTCATTGCAGCTACCAAAATGTAAAACATACAACGTGTGTTTCTCCACTAGGTTCTCTCACATAATCTCTATTCGGTGCTGAATATTCCTCATGATCCTGTGGCGTTAGAGGAGCACTTTAAGGACAATAACAATGGGCCAGTGTCCAACCAGGGCTACATGCCCTACCTCAACAAATACATTCTGGCAAAGGTCTGGCAACTCTCTGTCATCATTTAATATTATATTATATGCAAGTACAGTTATAATTTTAAGATTTAAATTACACTACAAGTGCACATTCAATATAATTAAGCATGCTTCTTTTTCACAAGGGCTTACTCACCCTCAAGTCGTTCCAAATCCATATAACTATCTTTCTACCATGAAACACAAACTGAGAAAGTTTGAAGAATGTTCTAGTCGCTCTTTTCCAAGCAATTACAATGAATTGAGCTTTTAAGCATCAAAAAGCATGCAAATGTTCCCTTAAAGTACAGTATATATATATTTTTAATATTTCTGCTTTTGTTTTCCCCACAAGGCCATAGACTGAAAACAGAGATGATTTCTTGGCTGTCAATAGTGTTGTGTTCATTTACAGGCCACAGAGGGGACGTTCAGTAAGGAAACCTTTGATGAACTGTGCTGGACTTTGACATCAAAGAAGAACTGCAAACCCAGCATTCAGCAGGGCCTGTGTTCACAGAAAGACTGCTTCAGACTCTTCTGTCTGTTCAACCTGCTCTCTGAAGACAGTTACCCATTAGTCATCATTCAGCCGGAGGTGAGTGAGAAAGAGAAAGAGGGGCAGATGCAGAGATAAGTCATAGTTGCAAATAACCATAGCTGAAATGATGCAATATAACCAGACTCTGGCTGAAAATAAAAAATGTAAATATGTAAATCTCCTAAAACTATGTATATAAAGGTAAACATTATTAGACTAAAGCATTCAGAGACTGGACACCATCTAATGCTGGTTAGACTTCCACACTGTTGGTTAGAGTCCACACTAATAAGTTCAGTCTGTTCTTTATTTTGTGAAGAAAGCTGTTTTATGATGCTTAAGTGAGAGTTGACACTTAAAGCAAGGCTGTAAATGTGATAATCTAAAAGTTGGTTATTTAGACAAAGCTGAAGTGGTCTGAAGCTACAGAATGGTGTTGCTTTTTTGTTGTAAGGAAGGAAGTGAGAAGGAATGGAACTTCATATAGATAGGGTGATTTCCTGATGATAACACTTGTCAAAAGTGCGTTTTTATCTAAGATGTTGTAACTTGCATTTCTTGTTTTTGTAATTTGTATTCTCTCATCTTGCCCTCAATTTGTTTAACAAATGAAGCCCCTTGAAAATAAGTTTTATGATCACTTTGTAAGGGGGAATCTCATGATAAAAACATATTTATCATATAAATGTGTTACATTTTAACAAATAAAATGTGTTTTTCCTTAAACACATTTCCTATCTCTAGTAATACGATCAAATTTAAATACATTTCATTTTAATTCATTTTATTTTAAATTTAAATTGTATTTTATTTTATTAGTGGGAGTAATGGTAATTTAATAATAATAATAATAGTTTTTTGTGAGATTCATCACCAAGTATCTTAAAATAGACTAGATTTAAACATTTTACCTATGCACTTGCTCTAACAGCTCATATGTTGCAGATGCCAATGTGCCAACCCGAAGTAATGGATGCTCTTTTGCTTCTATTAATTTAGTTAGAGTACCTGCTAAAGAAAATCTCCAGTGCAATGAGCCTGGAGTGGGATGGGACGTTACTGGAGGAACTTTTGTCCCAGAATACCGCTCTTCAGGACGGCATGTCAGTGTGGGAGTTCCTGGAGCATTTGAGTGCTGGCCAGCTTTTGCATGTTGAGAGTAAGGAGGTCTTCAGTCTCGCTGTGGACGATGTTTTCATGGAGATGTACCACAACATTATCAAGAAGGTGACTGATGCTTTGCGGGAAGTGCACTAGGTTGATGCTGCATTATGTGTGAGCTCATGGGAATCCAAATAATCTGCAACTCAACCGACACTACATATTACTTGCACTTAACATCAGCCTAATATTTGATTCTTAGCAGAATAGTCCTTCCTGCATTGTGTAACAGATGGCATGTCACTCACTTAATCATTTACAATGTTTTTTAGTCCCATTCTATCTGTGTCCTATTTACTTTATCCATCAGGGCTACCTGTTAAAGAAGGGGCATGTTCGCAGGAACTGGCAGGAACGCTGGTTTGTCTTGAAGCCCGGTAGTGTGACATACTATGTCAACGAGGACCTGAAGGAAAAAAAAGGAGAGATCCTGCTGGAGGAGAGCAGTGTGGTGGAGGTTGATCAGCAATAACTGTATTCTGCTGTAAAATAAATACCATCAATTCATTAGGCCTCATAACGTTCTCATTTCTCATCATTACACTCAGAATCTCCCCGATAAAGAAGGGCGACGCTGCCTGTTCTGTGTGAAGACTCCCGTCAGGACCTATGAGATGAGTGCCTCAAACGTGAAGCAGAGAATAGACTGGATACAAGGTAAGGGCCACACATACTAATAACACTGCTACTTTCTTGTCAAAGTGTCCTAGTTTCTTGAATGGTCTCGTCTCGTCTTGTTTTGTAGCCATGCAGACAACATTGCGATTGAGGGCTGAGGGGAAGAGCTCTCTCCATCAGGAGCTGAAATTGAGCAGACGCAAGCAGAGAGAAACCCTTCAGAGAAGCCAGAGCAACCAGAGCAGCCACAGTGAATCCACTGGAGTTGAGGCGCCGCAGCACTCTGCTCCAGAGCAGCAGGGAGAGACGGAGAGCTTGGAGCAACACATCGAAAGCATCATTCAAGTAACTGATGGGGAACAGGACAAAAAGGGAAATGTTCGACATAGCATACTACTGTTTTAATCTTACAGTATACAGTTTGTGTACTGTGCACATTATGCAAATTTTTATCATTTTCTCAAATGTGCAGTATATAATATAGTGGTTTTCAACCAAGGGGCCTCAGCAAACTTCTAAGAGGGCTGAAGGTTGACTATTTAAAGCTGCAGTCCGTAACTTTTTTTTTTGTGTTCAAAATGTACAAAATTTATATAATAAGCGAGTACACCATGAATCCATTTTCCAAACGGTGTTTTTGGCTTGATTTGAATCACTACGGTACACCTATAATAAGTGTTTATATTCAGACTATTTAGACTGGTTCGGGTAGGTACCGCTGCGGAGTAGCCCGGTACCTGCTTGATTCGTCATAGACATGAACAGAGAGAAGTAGCTCCGGCTACAGTGTTCTTCTGCAACACGCACGCAGTTCTGTTTATTAACCACTAGAGCACCAAAAGTTACAGACTGCAGCTTTAAATTAATGCAAGTATTTAAATGAAAACATTACATTAAAAAGTAATCAGTAAAAAATGTTTGAAAACAAGTAGCCTTGTCAAAATTACAACAGATTTTTCTAACCATTCTGTTTCATTAAAATGTGTCGTCACACCACATCCGTTTCTTAAAACACATTTTTTAACACATTCATGCACTTGGATTACCCTGACAAATTCGATGACTGAAAACAGCACTTTGAATAAAGCAGTTGCATGAAATTGTGATGTATTAAAGGGGATATCAGATGAAATTTTCCCTTTTTTGCATTTAGGTAGGTTTCTGGCGTGTCTGCCAGCTCAGAAAAGCTGAAAAGAAAACACAGCCAATTAGTTAAGGGCTGTCTGAGTCTGAAACTGTCATCCAGTGAGCTGTTTCAATTTGCAGCTGGTTTCTATGTAGATAGCTAGCAATTTGAATAAGACCACCTCTGAGCCATATACAGATATATTCATGTGTCTTCACGCCTCATGAAAGAGAAGGGAGACATGCACCGAAACAGTTCGCTGTGAGCAGAGCTGTTTTTGACAGGGTAAAACGAGTGTTGCTTTACATGACTAATGAAGAATTTTAACCAAAGTATGTTACAGTATGTGAAGACCCTGAAGAATCATACCAACTTGTGGAAAATGGGCATCCGATGTCCCCTTTAATTCTGATTTTAGTGTATCATATCATAATATAGTTAATTAACCATGTAAAATAAGTCTACTATATTTTAGTTAAAAAGAAAGTTTAAAAACAAGCAGCTTTGGTCATTAGAGGGCCTTTGAATCAAACTTAACTTTCCATTTCCAATCAGATGTATGAACCTAAAGTAAATGCATGATCTTTTTCTTGACTCAATATATGCTTTTAACATTAAGAGTTTTTATACAAAATAGGATAAAATATACAAAATACAAAACCGTATTCATAACTGAACAGCAGTCTCATAATAAACATGCCACATGACAATCATAAACCATGGCCATGCTACTGTTTTATATGTTTGTGGTTATGTAATGTGTTCTGTTTCACATATTATTTTGAAAAAGTAGTTGGTAATATAGGGTATGCACTGTGCAGTATTCAGTAAAAAGTTTAATTTTATTTTGTCTTAATTCTGAGCATGTGTTTTTGTTTGTCCCCCAGAAACAGAGAGAGGCGGAAGCGAAGCGTAAAGAGGAAGAGAAGCAGGAGCGAGAGAAACAGCAGGCAATACAGAGAGATCTGGAGAGACAGCTTGAAGAAGCTAAAGAGGTGAGACAGAGAGAAACGTTTTTTTTATCTTTTTATCTTTGTTTCCTTAAAATGTGTTTTCACACTACACCCACTTAAACACATTTTAACACATTTATGCACTTGCATTACTACGACAAATCCATTTACTTAAAACAGCATTTTAGTACTTTGAATAAAGCAGTTAAATGACACTAGCCGAGTTTCCATTACGATTTGAATTGTGATTTGAAAATATGGATAGTGGAAACATGTCAATTTCACGAAAACTCCTATATATCGCAAATACATTTTTAAGCTTGCATGAGAAGCAGTTTTTTTTTTCTTCACATTTTCAGGTCACCTGATGTGCATAAATGTCACAGGATCTTTTGTGCGATGACACGTTGCAGAAATGTTCCAGAAGCAACTGTCCACGCTGCTTAAAAATACATGCATACGTCTCCTTTGATTAAAAATAATGGCTAGCGATGATTTTTTTTAATAGTCTCACTAGGGCTGCATTCATTTTATTAAAACTACAACAATATTGTTAAATATTATTACTGACCCCAAACGTTTGAACGATATAAATATTAGTCCTTAATATGGGACATTGTAGTGTTAGAGCATTAGAAACAATATTAATTAAGTTGCTAATTATGTAGGCCAAAGAGAAGATGACAGCTGTGTTGACTACAATGGAGAAGGAGGTACAGCAGCAGAAGAAAAGGATCCATGAATTAGAGCTCACACAAGTTAAACTGGAGGAGGCGCTCAATGCTCAGATTCACGCCCGTTTAGAAGAAGACGGAATCCGACAGGAACTGGAGAGGTACAGCAAATTTCATATTAGTAAATTTTATTCACACCTTTGCCAACACACAAGGACACTATCATTTCTTTCATTATACAGACAACTTGCAGAGGAGCAGAGGAAACTTGCAGAGCTTCTCCTCCATCAAAGTCAGCTGGAAACCCTTGCTGTGAGGAGTCCGGAAGACTCTTCCAACACAACACCTCCCATCAGTCAGCAAACAGAAGAGATCAGTCAACATAAAACAGAGGTGAGAGACAAATGTGTGGAGAAATAAAGATAGTAAAGGGAGAGGATGTTTTATAGGGTTGCTTAAATACATTTAGCTTTTTTTGTGGCATTTAATATTATATTAGCAAATCATTCATAATTTACATTTTTTACACTATTATTGTCATCTTGGACTCTTAGCAGTAAATCAAAGGTCATTACTGTCAGAGAGCTTCTTGAACTCAACAACCCTCTCTATCAGGTTGAAAAAAAAGATGATTATTGCAGACAGCTTCATTCACTCCTTCAAGTCAAGTGGACTACATTAGTAGAGTAATGTAGGCAATATTGAATGAGGTGTACTTTGGGATATAGCCTCTGTCTAAATGATGTCGGGTTAGCATTAACTGTCAGTGCTAATGTAAATAATCAAGAGGCTGTCTGCTGATTTTTGTCCACATTAGTAGAATTAATGGTTCTGTTTGGACACAATGTCTCCAGTCAAACAAAATGTGTCCATCAAGACCTGTGAGCTGACCTGTAGTACTGATTTAAAATAATATTCTGGGTTTAGTACAATTTAAGCTGAATGATTAGTTCAAGCAGAAATAATACCTTTGTCATCACATATACTGGAAAAGTATTTAAAAAATCACTTTTGCCCTTGATTGTGACCCACCTTACATTTAAACATGTTTGAGATTTTTGAAAGTCTCTTATCCTCACCAAGACTGCATTTATATGATCAAAAATAGAGTACAGTTATATTTGATATTTTTAAGTAATATTGATAATACAGTACAATTCTGTTATATTTTAAAATATAGTTTATTCCTGTGATGACAGCTGGATTTTCAGCAGAAGCAGCAGTTCACATAATCCTTCAGAAATCATTCTAATATGTTGATTTGGTGCTCAAGAAACATGTATTATTATTATAGCTGTTGAAAACACTTGTGCTGCTAATATTTTTGTGGAAATTTATTTTTGTAAAATGAGGTCTTTGCCATCACTAATGATCAATTTAATGCATCTTTGCTTTTTTTTTTCATAACACACTGCATCACATCACAACAAGTTTGAAAATGGAGTGTGAATGAGATTTGGACCAAGGGTTTACTTTTGGGTGAATTATTGCTT
Organism: Barbus barbus; assembly: GCF_936440315.1. NCBI lineage: Eukaryota > Metazoa > Chordata > Actinopteri > Cypriniformes > Cyprinidae > Barbus > Barbus barbus. Next base: position 14,306,616 of record NC_136717.1, read on the forward strand.
TAAACTGTTTTGCTACTGTATCTTTACAATTTCTTCATGTAAATGTCTTTTTTCATAATTGACTGAAGTCCATGTGCTTGCGTAGATCACATAGTCATGAACATTTAACACAAGCACTGCTTAGCTGGACCACCCCTGTTCTAATTACATCTTGTTTAGTAGTTCATTAACAAACACCTTTTATTGTAAAAGGAAGTACCTGTCCATGAATCGACTTCCACTGCAACACCACCCAACATCCAGCAACCAGAGGAGAGCAGTCAGCATAATACAGAGGTGAGAGACTAGAAAAGTGTGGGACTAACAAAAAAGGGCCTCAAAAGCATGCCTCAAAGCATGCCCTATTACTTTGAAGTGATCATACTTTTGACCCCATGCCATATTCTATATATTTCTATACAGAGAGAATTTTTGAATCAAGCTGCTACAACTCAGATGCTGAAACACTGGAAAATTCAGCTTAACCGACTCATGAAGCCCATCACACCAGGAGGTAAGACGCAATGTCAGTCACAGATTTCTTTATTATCCAAGTAGTTTTCGACTGTCATGTGAATATGGAATCTACACATTCATAAATGGCTTTTATAATCATTGTTTTTTACTTGTCTGCTCATTTACAGACAAAGTTGAGCATCTGCCAGTAAAGCCCACCTGCCCCAGACAGGGCCAGGCCCTCATCAGCACAGAGTTCATTGCTAAGGTTCAAACAGGCATCAGCTCAGAAAAAGGAAATGTTTACAACCCATCACCAACACAAGAAGAGGAAGAACAGGGTTCCTAAATCTGTATATCTATAATAGATTAGATTATACGTGTTTTGTACAGCTGGTTTGCTGTGTGTGTTTACGTTTGGCTGCAGGTCGAAGTGTGAAGTCTTATTTTATTATTTATGTACATGGCAATCAGCTTTTTATTATGTAATATGCACAAAATGAATAGTAAAAATTCAGGAGGCGTTTTACTGTTTGATGGCAGTAGTCAAACAGATGCTTTAACTCTTTAAATAAATGGTTCTCCATTTCAAGTTTCCACATTGGCAAAGAAAATATTTAAAGACCCCTCAAGATATTTCTGGTGCTTCTGTTGTAATGAAGACTTTAGTGTATACAGAAACTAGGAGTGGCAATATATTAATATTAATAATCATTAAAATTCCAAAGTCTTAGCATTCATTATCTGAATGTTTTCCAGCATTTACATGACAAATGAATTAACATCACTTTTCTAGTTTTTATCTACTAATAGCAATAAAAATATTTTAGAACATGGCATAACCTGTCAACTTCATCAAGGCAATTTGTTGAGGCAACAAATGAAACTGAGAAATATGATGTCAGCTTATATTTTGATCATTAGTTGTTTTAGCGTATTTTAATGTGTTTTTTTGTCTTGTACAAATCATTTTAGTTCATCTTAGAGGTTTGCTCCAGCCTCCACTTCAAGAACCCACTGCTTCAGATAATGCACTTGTTTCACAGTTCATTTTGTGTTTGTTACGATGTGTAATTCTTTGTTTGGTCAGTAGAAGGGGTGCTTGGTCTGGGCTGCAGTTTCACATTAACCAAGACCAAAACCAACCGCACATGCACATATATCTACTTTTTTCGACACTTTTCCGCCCCCCCAACCCTATGGATCAGGAGGCAGGTTTCGAAAAGTCATTTGGATAATCCAATCAACGTACTTTTTATTTTGCTAATCATGTTTTTAACTTGACTGATGAAGTCGAAACAATTAGGACACCCCCATTTTGTGCTAAAAAGTGAAAGGAATCATGAAATCTATTTATATATCCATGGAGGCCAGCAAGAAAATACAGATGAGTTTGTGGCTTTGAGGCTTCTGTTGAGAATGAATAATGGTTCTCTCTGTTAGTTTTGGGTGGTCATCAACAGACTGACTGTAAATGATCTTTGTAAAAAAAAAAAAAAAAAAGAAGTTGTGGCCATGATTTTTCCAGATACAGATCTTTTCCCCTTTTGGTTTGGAGGGTTTGTACCGGTGGGCCTAGAGATTTGAGGTTGTGATGAGAGGAATTGTCAGGTCCAGAGATGAGGAAAGATATGTGAGACTTAAACCCTTGTTTCACTACTTCTGTACTAATAATTGTATCCGTATGCCTTTTAATAATTTAATCTAGATATTATGTGTATTTCAATAACTGAAATGTAAATACCCTTCAGCTGTAATTTAATTTTCCCTGTTGTGATGTATATCAGAGTGAAATTGATTGGTTCTAACCATCAGTTGTTGATTGGATAGAGGCGGATCTAAATACAACTCAGAGTCATTTGTAAGAAAGGGGTGGGGGTTAAATGGAATAAGTGACTGGAGAAATCCAGCATGCTTCACAGTAAAGTGTCTGTCGTTTCGCACAAAGATATGTATATGTAGATGCCTTATTAGTGGCTGTTTTGGCCACTATATGCAAGCCATCTGCTATATGCAATGGTCAAAGGCCTGTCTGTGAATACTCGAGAGCAAGTTAAATGTATAAATATATACATCTAAAATTGACTTCAGGTGATGATTTTGCTAAACTAACACAATACAACAAGACGTAGGCATTAGCTAACACAACATCAAAAAGTTGCCATAGTCCTAAAACCTGTAATATTAGGTTAACCTGTGAAATGTTATCATACTCTGAGAATTTAAATCTTGGCGATTTTTACAACCCGAGACTGTGCAGTGTTATAGCATTGTGGAAAACACTGATTTTTACCATGAGTGATGGATGACACTTTGACTGTTCCGATATGGCGGAGCAGCCAAATGTGGATCTACTATACATATCTATAGCTCCAGACATGTAAATGCGTCCATCACCTTGTAATGGTCAACATGTCATCATTGACAGTATTTCAGGGGCCAAAAAAAAAAAAAGAAACAGAAGAATTTTCAGGGGTCTAAATAAAAAAAAGAATAACTCGCAATAAGATTAATAAAGTGCATCTAGAATATACGGGTGGAATTGCATTCACAAGCATCACTCACTATCGTACTGTACATTAAATCCCAGAAACGTGGACGTTTTGATGATTTTGTTGAGACAGCAGATCTTGGTGGTGGCAATAGGTCAAAAATGCTTCTCAAAGTAAATAGATTTGTTACAGATACTACAAGGAACTCCTGTCAGTCAAATATGTCAGACAAAAATTTGAGAAAAAATGGTTTCAAATGAAATTTTTTATTGTGCAATTAGAAGCGGATTGACGTTAAACCCAAAGCTTCAATTGCGTTAAAGTGCTGGTGCCGTCATGTTGCGCTTTGGTAACATTTAATGACACTTTATGTCCTGTTCCAGACAATAATGTCCACAATATTTTCTATCCAACACTTTCGATATTGAAACAATTGTAGAATGAGCCTTCTTCTGGAGTGAAACCATGGCAGGATATATTATAAAGTGTCTCCTGCAAGTTTGTCATTGTGAAAGCAATACTTCTCTGCACTCAGCTGCTTACCATGTTTTATGAGAACCATATTAGAGCAACACACATCCCAACTTCTATAGTATTTCTGCAAGCGTTTAGCTGCCGTGCAGAGTGATCATTGATTTAGCACATGTTTATCTGGTCAAGGACACCAGATACATTTGGAGTGGTGGAGCAGAACATTTTCGGCTGGCCCTGTAAGCTATTAAGCACAGTAGATGCTTTCAGTTGGCTTCTGTCTCTCATGATCGACGACACTGTTTTAGGGTCTGGTAGCGGCACTACCCCATTTATGTATTAGCGGCGGGTCCACCCTTAACCCGAGGATATATGTCTGATACAAAACCACCTGTAATTATATTCTTCATGCAAGACCAACTTCCTTCAGTGCATTTCCCTGGCCAGAAAAAACACGAGATGAACCGCAGAATGGAAAGCCAATGACCCAAAATATTCTGGCACTTCTGAGGATTCAAAGGGGAACTAAGGCCTTTTGTTGTTTCAGCTGGAGCACTTGTCCCCACATCTTGTTTATGAAAAACGTTTGATTCAGATGAATGGGTGTCAGATGGCCTTGCTTATAATGGTCTAGATGATTTCATCCTTGAATGGGAACAGTAAGAAAGTTACATCATGTAATATAGTTTAGGCATTATCAGAAACATTCAGCCTGTCCTCTCAAGATCAGATTTAATCAATGTAACCTTCGCAGAGTGTTTCCCAGTGTCACACAAGCGATGGCATATAATCAAAACTCAAAAATAAATGGATGTGACTTTGGATTCGTTGTATAATGCCATGGTTACTATTTGTGCTGTTCCTTAGCAGAGTGATTATAATGTATTCAATGGAGGGTGATTTTCGCCTGTTCCACCCAGGTCTTGACCTCCTTGACTGTGTGTAACAATTGAAATCTATTCAATTAATATTCAGCGAATTGTGGCAAAAAAATTATTTTATTAATAAATTGTAATTACCACGGTTATTACATGTTTATATTAAGAAAATAGCTCCGATTTAAGAGGGTCACAAAATTAAGAAGCACATTGTGTCTTTCAAATATACTTTATAGACTTTAAATAATAAACAAAAAATATAATCATTACCAGTATCAAATAAAATTTATATTTAAAGAATTCAAAAAATATTTATATATATTTTTTTTTTAAAGAATTAGATTGCATTTATTAAAACGCTCACGTAAATTCAAGTTCACGGGCTTTTATTTTGAAATCCAGTCCAGCAGGCAGGCGGAAATAAAGGTCTGTTTTTGTTCTCGCGCGTTGATGGCAGCCTCCAGTGATGACAGCATGCAGAACATGAACTGCGCGCTCTGTCAAATAGCCACAGAAAAACTTACAAACACGCATCTCACAACTTTGCAAACTGTCACGAAAGCTTTACGCGATGAGCAGTTCAGGTACTACACATTTTCCACTTTAAAAAATGAACAGAAATATGTGTGTTTAAATGTACAGTATGTATCAGCAGAGTATGTTACATATTTCGATACAGGTTAAAGAGCTGTTTAATGCAATTTTTAGCGTTTTAATAATCACATATATTAATTTCTGAATGCTGTGCACTTTCACATGAACCAATTTTCTGACACACATTAATTGTTGAAGAAAATGTCAGAATGTATGAACTGCCATACATATTAATCTAATTGAAAATAGACTGACAGTTTGTTTCTGTTTTGTTTCAGAGCCAGTGTTGACAGGGAGGCTCTTGGAAACCTCTTTGCAGTGTTTTCAAGACTTTCTATGGATGTTGAGCATTTGATTGAGAGGATGGATTCACAAGAAGAAGCATCTATGCCTTAAACTCACCTCAGAGCTGTAGGTAGTGGTAGTGTTCAGTGTCCAGAAAGTTTGAGATTACTAATACAAATGCCTCAAGTTTGCATTTTTAATTATAGCGTGTATAATTTCAAAGTATATCTTTGGCATAAATATGTGAGTAAAATGTTGAAATTGTAGCAAATGTAATGCCTTAATATGTTATGTAATATTGTTGTATCTATGATTATATTAAATAAACATTTAATGTATAAGTATATTATGTTCCCCATTTAATGACAGCAGCACTGAAGTTTGTGTATAACTTTTGTGATTAGTAGCCTAGAAATAATGCAGACTCATACATTTTTTTTAGGTATAGCTTTATTATTCAGTCCTTTTCTGCATGTACATATTATGTACATACTATACTTATTATAATAATTGTAATAACTGGGTAATTTTAAGGTGCTATCCCTGAACTTGACCCTAAACTGAACCTTAACTCATGTAGTTACCATATATTTCCTAGTACTTTTGTAAATGTGTAATGTAAATACATATAAATGCATGTCATTTAAAATAAAGTGCAAACACATTTCCTTCTTTTTTATGTCATAACTGTGATTTTTTGTCCCCCCTAGTATTTCTCATACTTTTGTCCCCCCTAGCATTCCTCATTATGATTAACATCATAATCATTATTATTATATGAATATGACTGTGATCTGTGAGCTTTATAAACCAGAAAAACTAAAGCGCTTATATCTTCACAGAGATCTAGGCTCTATCAAGCTATCTTTTGAGATTTTGGCCAGACTCCTTAAAATTGCATCAGGAGGTTCAAATGACATTTATGATGGTGAGTTTCAAGTGTTTCAGCTCTATGGAGAGTAACGGGTAGATAAATAAATGTATGACTCTCTCCTTTGGCAGCACGTCGGTGTGGGATTTAGTTTCTTGGTAACATTGCTGTTGGAAACCAGCTCTGCAAAGATGACATCTGGGAGCTTGGTTTCCCGCACATCTTCTGGTGAGTGAATTTATGGTTAGGCATCAATGGTGCATTTCTTACGATGCCAGTCAAAAATGTGTTCGGTCTTCATTTTGTAAAATGCTACTGATTTGTAAATCCCTCTACTGGTGTGGTTTTGTAACCACTTCTGTCTCTTTCAAGTGACCTTTTGGAGCTTGCAGATGAGAAAGCTGTTTCATACATATGTATGGTGATCCACACTTGTCTGGATGAGCACAAGACAGAGCAGCTAGTTAAAGACACACAGCAGCTTAAATAGTCCCTGAAGATCATGGACTTGTGCAGGACGTTGCCTGAAGTGGATTGGACGTAAGCTTTGTGTTTTAATTGAAACAAACAAAACAAGCACATCTGTTTTTTTGGCCTATTTTATACCCCACTTTTTATTATAGGGTCTTTATTGTCACACAACACTTTCTCAAGTCGTCAAAGCTCGTTAGGAAAATGTATACCGAAATGACCAATGAGGAACGGTAAAAACTCTCAATTATTTTAAATCAGTTGCACGAAGATGAGATGTACTTACATCTAGGTTAATACATTACTATACTGAGTTTTGACTTTTTTGATGATTTGATTCAGTGTTTATTTAAGGCTCTGTTACAAATTCTGGTAACACTTTACAATGAGGTTTTATTTGTTAACATTAGTTAACTACGTTATTCAACAGACTAACAATGCACAATATTTTATGCCATTTATTCATTTTAGGTAATGGTAATCTCGATTTCAATCTGAAAATGTATATGAATCAATGTTTAAAAAGATTAATAAATGCTTAAAGATTATATTGGTCATTACTGTTAAATATTCCATTACCTAATGGTAAATAAATGGGACCTTATTGTAAAATGTTACCCAAATAGTGAGCTGCCTAACTAGACAGCATTTTTAGGCATCATTTGTTTTTCCAAATAGTAGGCATTTTTAAATAAATTTTAAAATACCTAAAAATCTAAGGTAACATTCATAGATAAGCCATTTGAGTAAAGAAATGTGTCCAAGATGGTGGATGGATTCTATAAAATATTAAAATAGTCACTTAGCATAATATAATAAAATAAACACATTTTTCACTGTACTTTTGTACTTATGCCTTTCAGTGCTTTATTGCCTATCCAAAATATTCAAATTAAATAATTCTGTCTGGGCCAATGAAGTTCCATTTTGGTTAGGATGCTTCCTTAAAAGGTAATTCTCTGTGTAGACATTAAGACAGCTCACTAGGATTTGGAACAGAGCCTGAGCATCACTAACAGGGGCCATAGGAATAAATGTATCTTTCTAAATTATATAGCATGTTTTGATATACATTATTTTGTGAATGTAATTGTATACTAACAGGCTCACACTGTTGGAGCTGATATTAGCACAGCTTGGTGTCGTTGAGGAGGAGAACTGTTTAATGCCTCTGAGCACAGCTCAGTTCCTGGCTTCCTGCTTCACTGATCACTGCAGAGCTGTTCTCACTCTGAGCTCCGAATCATCAGATGACCAGGTCAGCTTTATCTGCGGTGCTCATAATGCACCTCTTCATGTTAGTCTGCAATAGCCATAAACAGAATATTGGGATAATACGGTATAGTGGGCAATATTAGTGTCTCTTGATATTGGACATTAAGAAACTACTGGTAATACTTTCTTGAGCATCAAATCAGCATATTATAGTGATTTCTGGAGTATCATGTGACACTAAAGATTGGCGTAATGGATGCTGAAAAAGCTTCAGCTTTGCAAATATAGGAATAAATTACATTTTATAATATATTCAAACAAATGCAGCCTTGATGAGCAGCCTTTGAAAGACACTTCTTTCAAGATCATTTAAAAATTCGCTCTGACCTTAAAGTTACTGTACATGTTATAGAAGATGTTCTAAGCCTGGTATTGTTGTACACTTGTAGGAAGCTATGGTTGTCATCAGGCTTTTGGACATCCTTTGTGAAATGACCTCTGATTACAAGGAGTTCATGGCCCTGCAGGATCACTCTGACCTGTTGAGCTCAACAGTCGGTAAATGTGGAGATATGTGGCGTAATGCTTTTGCTTTTGTTGGAGATAAAAATCCTAATGCATTCTTAATGAGAATACACAAAAACCATAGGAAATTATCAAGTCTTTGCCATGATTGAAAATGCAAAATATTTGTTTTGGTACAACTGCATAATCACTGTAAAAAGCATCTTGTCTTAAAAACATGGGGCTGAGCTTGCCATCCCTCATACTGTCTGCTAAACTGAAAAATCAAATCACACACCCTTATATGCTCTTTCTCACCTTTTCTATTTAAAACGCAAAGCAGCTGTTTCAGTAGGGTGCTCTTTGAAACCGAAACCTCTGACAGGTTACAGCTCACTGCAGACAAACACAATCTTATTTCTTCCCAGACTCTCCTGTCATCTCCGGCTGTGATGTCACACATTAAACATGGCATGTATTTCTCACTCTCATCTTGTATGTAATGTGAAAATTCTTTGTCACCTCCAGATCTCTTGAAAGAGGTCCACTTACTGGGCAAAACCAATAAAAATGTATTCACCGCAGCTCACGATTTCTCCTTGACAAGGCCAGGGGGCGCCGACACCCATCCTGCCCTCAGTTTCAAAGCTCATCTCATTCGACTCATTGGGAACCTGTCATGGCCACATTGTCAATCAGGACAAGGTACTGCACACAGTAGCTCCTAGAAGTTTTTGTATGTGTGAGAGTGTGTGTGTGTGTGTGTGTGTAAATATGAGATTTTGCAGATATGAAAGATGCAGTCACGTTTTAGGGATGTGCAAAACAACATATTTTCAAAACAGACCCCATATACTATATATGGGTCAAAGACAATATGTCTTTAGTTGTCTGCATCAAATTAAATTTCCAGATTGATTTTGTATACATGTATAGAAAGGATATTAAATGCAAGTGTCTGCTGTAATGTTTCAAATGTTCTATTGTCATTCAGCATAACAGATATACCTTTGCAAAAATGAAACAACATGCTTATTTTTATATATATATATATATATATATATATACATGTGTGTGTGTGTGTGTGTGTATGGATTGAACAATTCTTGCTGACAAATGGGTAAAACCTAGTGGTTTGAAGGATAGTGACAAAGATGGGCAAAGATTCAAAATTACAATTAGTTTTAGTTTTTTAATTGGTTTCTGAGTAGAGTTTTCTATTTTTTTTATTTTTTTTTTAAGTAATCTAATCTTTTCTTCTAAATATGCCTGACAATATTTTTTGGGAGATCATGGTAAAAATGTATGATATTTGAGAAAATATGTAGCTTCGCATGACTGCACCTTGAAATTCATCAATAAAAGAGAACTGATTGATGGGTAAGAAAAACAGAAATAGTCAGTGTGATTGCCAAGGGAAGGAAGTAGTTAGCAAAATTCTTGGAAATCATCTTTAAACTTCCTCTCCTGCGATTTCTATGACTTGTTGGAATGTGAAGGAATGTGTTGGCAGTGAATGATGAAACTAACACCATAGAGTTTGCAGCCAACTCCAGTAATGTACTGATCGACGGACGGCGCAACCCAGTCGTGGTAAACGCATTAACAATACTGTGGTTTAGAGGCTTTCTCTCTGTCCGTCAAATCAGGCCTGGGCTTTTTGTTTGTGGAAGCTCCCTCCTTGAAAACTAATCAGGGGATTAACACTGGTAGATAAAGACTCGAGAACCATTCTGAATTTCATGCTTGTATCATCTCATTTCTTCCCCAGATATTTTCCCACTTTGTTCCCTTTCTACTTTTTTTTCTTTTTAATGAATTCTCTTGTAAGCAGCCTCCTGTGATGGAGGGGTTTTCAGGCTTTCAGGTCTGTCCCCTTCAATCAGCACAGAGGAGAACCTATAGTACCGGCCTTCTTAAATAGGGTCAAGGCACACAACTGAGCGGTCAAAGGTCAAAAAACAATAGCAAGTCTCCCAAAGCCTGCACCCTCACGTTTTGACCAAAAACCTTGTTCCAAAACCTTGTGAGCGCACTGCTCCCGTTGCTGCTTTCTAATGGGCCGTTTGCTCAGAATGCATTTTTGTATTCCACTGCACTGCTTTTCCATTACTTTTCTATGTAAACCAAACGGGAGTTTTGATAGTTGTGCTTGCGTCTCACGCGTGAGTTAAAACGTGGTTAACTTTTAAAATTCTGCGTCTCTAGGCCACCTCTTAAATTACTAATTTGGATAGCTCTACATAAAAACAGCACCACACAATAGCACTTCTCGCACAAAACAAACTAAAGAGGCTACCGAAAATTGATTTCAACAGAGTTTAGTGTTATGTTGCCACTGCTAATAGCTTACTCAAATAAGCATAACAATAGTTTAAACACAAATATACAGTGCCCTCCATAAGTATTGGAACAGTGAAGACAAAATTGCTCTGTTGGCTGTGGAGTCAAGACATTTGCAAATATGATTAAAAGATGAATATGAGACAAAACTACAGAATGTCACATTTTATTATTAGTCATTTCAGCACATACATGTTTTACCAAATAAAAAGAACAGCACTTTTAGAGTTCATCCCACTCATTGATGTAAGCATAAGTATTGGAACAGTTGAACATAAGGCAGATATAAAAGATTAAAAACTATTATTTAGTTGCAGATCCCTTGCGCACAATCACAGCAGTGAGTTTATGACCCATAGACATCACCAGACTCTCATCCTTTGAAATACTTTTCCCAGCCTTTAATGCAGCCAATTCCAATTGTTGCTTGTTTTGGGGAGTTTCTGCCTTTACTCATCAGCTGGTGAAATTCAAGTTAATTTGGATTTAAATTTGGAGATTGACTTGGGCAATCTAAGACTTTCTATTTCTTTGCCTTTATAAATTCCTTGACTGAGCAGGCAGGGTGTTTTGGGTCATTGTCCTGATGCAATATGAAGCACCTCCCAATGAATCTGGTGGCATTTTCTTGAATATTGGTATTAGGGCTGGGAGATATATCTCATGCGATATGCATGCTCATCTCGTCAGTAAAGCCGGTTCCGTGATTAGCGGTAAATCGTTCATTATCAAAGATATATTGCCTTTGATAATGAACGCGATATTGCGTAGCTTGTCGGTGAACTTGTCATTACTTCTGCATTCAAGATTCAGAACGCAGAAGTAATGGATATAACTGATACGACACATTCCCTGCTTTTAATATCTGAAGAATTAATGCAACAGGACACAGCTGATCACTTAGAAAGACCTGTGAGGGAACTGTTCCAATACTTATGCTCACATCAGATAGAGGGATGAAACTCTAAAAGTGAGTCTCTCTGAATGGTTTAACCAGAACCAGATGAGTCCTTTGCACAATCTGACTCTGCTTTAGCCTAGATTTAAACTGGTGATTTTGTCTGGCCATAGGAGAATGATACTATTTCGACAAAATATTTCCCCGTCTAAATACTGTAAAGCTGATATAAAGCCACCCAGCTTTATATCATGCTGATGTAAAGCTGCTTTGACACAATTTCCATTGTTAAAAGCGCTATACAAATAATAGTGACTTGACTTGACAATCAAACCTCTACAAATGATTCAGAATGCAGCAGCACGACTGGTCTTCAACGAGCCCAAAAGAGCCCATGTTACACTTCTCTTTATCTCTTTGCACTGGCTACCCTGTTATGGCTTGCAGCAAGTTCAAGACACCGATGCTTGCATATAGAACAGCCACAGGCTCAGCACCCGCCTACTTCCACTCACTATTACGAATCTACATCCACTCCAGAAGTCTGAGAACCGCAAGTGAGCGACGCCTCGTGCTACCATCACAGAGAGGCACAAAATCACTTTCCAGACCATTTTTGTCCACCGGTCCTGGCTCAGTCCTGGTCATCTTCCAACCTCTATCCAGAATGCTGATTCATTGATAATTTTCAAGCGACAGCTGAAAACTCGTCTCTTTTCATCACAAAAAAAACCCAAAACATCACTTGATGTATTCCACAATTGTAAGTTGCTTTGGATAAAAGCATCTGCTAAACGAATAAATGTAAATGCATGTAAATAATAAGACTTTATAGGGCTGATACCAATCAAATGAAATCGATAACAACAAAATCCATCTCTGCACTGCAGAAGTGGCACTGATACTGCACCTGAAGTGGCATTTAGATGTACTGTATTTACACAGACTGTGTAATGCAGCTCAGAGACAGCATGAATGCATTTACATTGCAGTTACAACTGCATATTAGATTAGTTTTTTAAATGTAAATAGACTAAATATAGAACAATGAAAGTAATACCTATACTAAAACCAATGGATGGCAAAAATCTCTGTCTTAATAAGTGAATCATTAATTTACTAATTCAACCGTTGCATTCATTGCTGATTCCTTCAAGAATGAAGCAAGTGACTTGATTTGTGAGCCACGTACTAGCATACTATTCTTGATATTTATGCCATAGAAAGATAAACAGTAAGAGTAGTATACTAGTATGCAGTTTAAGATTTAACTCTCTTTATGAATGGCTTGAATTGAGTCACTGACTCACTTGATTCATTCAAAAGTACTGAATAATTCAGAAAACAGCACCATGTTGACCAAGACGCAATGTTTGGTGAAATACATCAAAACAGTCCATAATGACAATATTCTGTCTAAAATATAGATCACTTAATATTAACTTGAATAGAACATTAACATGTAGTTATTATATATTTATTTCTGGGGACAGTCGTGGCCTAATGGTGATTGTATGTAGGGGGAGTGAATGACCGGTGCTCCAGGTGTGTGTATTCACTACTCACTGCTATGTGTGTGTGTGTGTGTGTGTGTGTGTTCACTACTCGCTGCTGTGTGTGTGTGTGTGTTCAATACTCGCTGCTGTGTGTGTGTGCGCGCACTTGGATAGGTGACTCTGAACTTCTTAGCTGGTAAAACATGTATGTGTTGAATCACCCAATAATAAAATGTGACATTCTGTAGTTTTGTCTCATATTCATCTTTTAATCATATTTGTAAATGTCTTGACTCCACAGCCAACAGAGCAATTTTGTCTTTACTGTTCCAATACCTATGGAGGGCACTGTATTACTATTATAAAAATATTAACTTTAAACTGAACTGTTTTTATTTCACTTTGCTGTTTTTAATGCAATATATGTTTCTCAAAATATATTTGTCTCACCTTGTCTGTTGTTTTGGATTTTTTTCAGTGTTTTCTTTGCAGCAAGAAAGTATCTTAGGTGGCTATACAGTTAAGTGTAGGATCAGAAGTGCTGATGCCTTAAAATGCTGCCTCTGCAGTAGTCCACTACATCTGAGGATAGCCAAACAAAACTAATTTTGTGGCCGAAGCGTACGGTTACATAAGTTTCCCTTCGTTTTATTGCTAGCACTACTTTCTCAATCAAACGCCATGCTAGTCATTAGCAGCAGAAAATTTCAGAAAAATCAGGGCTCTTTCTTATTCCTTTTTTTTTTTTTAAAGGAACCAGGGTGGTTAAAGGGCAACCGCTGTAGCTCTTGGGTTACTTTACATACTCAGGGTAATGTATGGCATAGTTAGAGACTGCATGTGATGAAAACCAGCGCAAACTCGTATGACTGCGCCAAACCAGAGCTCAACCGCATGGACTTTCCTCCATGGAAAGTAATTGTTTTCTGACCAGTCTGGCTCATGATGTCCCTGTTAAAGACCATTTTCCTTGTTTTTTTCCATTTGTCTCCTATAGGTAAGAGAACTGGACGGTATAGCTCTCATTCTGGACAACTGCAGCATCGACAGCAACAACCCATGTATCCTTGGTCGTGACTCCATTCACTCTGTGTTTTTGTGGTGTATTTAATGAGGGTTTTCTGATTTTGTGAAAACCGCCACAAAAAATGCAAAGATATTACTATCTAAAGTGTGAATAGCATTGTAATAGCCCCTTAAATTCCATTACTAATGGAAGTTGTACCGCAGTGTTTGATGTTTGAATGATTGGTGGCTTGTTCAGAGTTGGAAATGCAGTTGAGATGTTATTAGAGCAAAGCCAGCGTCTTGCCCAATGGTTTCATGTCCCTCCACCTAGCAACGTCCCCTGTAGAGAGGTGGAACTGTTGGGCTGACTCACGAACATTTTGCAATCCTCACTCACCAGTCTCCTTGTGTGAAAAATCTAGTCATAATAGTTTATGAAGCTAAATGTAGGTATTACATATACGAGTAATTTTGTGGTGTTGACAGAAATCAGTTTTATAGATGTGCAACACTTTCTGGAAAACTTGATTGAAATCCTGGGTGGAAAATCACCACTTGAATAAAATGAAGTGACATTTTGTATTTTTATAGTGTTGACCTGCATCCTGCCAACTCTGTTCCATATGAAACGGTTCATTGATAACACGACAATCTGATGTATTGCAGCTGTGTTTCCAAAGGATCCTTGACTGATGCTGGCACTGTTGTTTAAAAAAAAAAACGCTTTCATTCTCTAACGACCACTGCCGGTCTATATTAGAGAGAGCAGGGCACAGCGCCAGCTGCTCTTTCACTAGGGGATGAGCTGCTAAGCTGAGCTTGTGTCCTCCCGAACACTGTTTCCTGACCGTTTCAGGAAGTTGTCGTTGTTGCTTACTGTTTAGCATGGCTGCTGGACCTGGTGTTGCTAGCTTCACTTCTGGTATGGGCAAAATTTTGGGCAAAAAACTATTATATGATATACTGATCTACCAATATATTGTGCATCCATGCCCTAAGTACTTTGACTGATTTAATTTGCATCCTGATGGATGATAAAATTTGCAAAATCCTGTTGAAGGTAGTTCCTTAACCATATATAGAGACCAGAATAACATGGAGACTTTATGGTGTGCTTTTTTGGCATTAAACCAACAAGAACACCCTGACAACCACATAGCAAAACAATGACTTTCCTTAATATTTTTTCCAGTCATAAGCCAGTGGACTGTGTTTGTCATCTGGAACATTCTGGAACACAACCTAGAGAATCAGAAGCTGATACAAGGTCTTCGGAGACAAGGTGCAGCAGATGACACGATGCTCAGAGAAATGGGCTTCAGAGTGGAAGAAAGGGATGGCAGTCTACTGCTCAGGCCCCTAAAGAAGGACCCATAGTTGATTAAGTAGAGCTGGGAGACCGCTATACTGGGATGCCCATCCCCACACCCCTTTACCATGCTATATTACACTCTGGAGATGGCTTAAAACGCCCACAACACACTAGGGTCATTAAATATCCAATCAGTAGTTTGCAGCACAAGGGGGTGGTCTGGGCTTTGTGTTCTCCACACAAGAGGAAATCAATCAGAGAAGCTTATCTGAGAGGACTCATGCTGATGTCTGTGATGCATTTAGTCTTTGATTCCAACCCCCCCCAAAGTGGGATTCAAATCCTATGAAACAAGGAGAACCGTGTCTTCCTGGCTTTTCAGCCACTAAAGAGACTCTGGTGACCAACAGGGAGTAGAGGTTAATCCCCAATTCAGTGCATTTTATAGAGACCAGGCCGCTTCTTGATCTGTACACGTAAAGTTCATCTCTGAATAGCCGTGAGACTCGGATCCTTCTTTTTGAAAGCTGACTTAAGATTTTGTGCTTTAAATCGGGTTTGTTTACAACAATTCCCCTATTATTTCAACAGACTTCCCATGTAGCTTGGTAGATGGGGATTGCTGTATGATAGGGCTGTCTATCTAACTTTTAATATAGTGCATTTGTTATAATAAAATAACATAACGCAATTACCTGTGTGTACATTCTGTAATATCCCATTTTTTTTACATTTATTTTACACCAATACAGTGATTCCACACTCATGTTTTGTGTGTGTCTGAAGCCAGCACAATCGCAGAGCCCATTACAGGCAACAAGCTTTGACAAACTACACTTACCGATATCACGCAATACTGAAAAGTGTTCAAAACAGCTAGATTGTTTTGAAAATTAGAACATTTATTTTAAAAGTATGCATAACTATTTAAAAGTTTGGGTTCAGTTTGAATGTTTTTGAGACCAGTCACTAAGGCTACATTTATTAAAACAGTAATATGTTGAAATATTATTGCAATTTAAAATAACTGCTTTCTATTTTAATATGTATTAAAATGTAATTTATTCTTGCGATGGCAAAGCTGAATTTACAGCATCATTACTCCAGTCTTCAGTGTCACATAATCCTTCAGAAATCATTCTAATATGCTGATTTGGTGCTCATTCTTATTATTATTATTATTATTATCAAAAGCTGAGCTGCTTAATATTTTTGTGGAAACTGATATGCATATTTTTTTCAGGATTCTTTGATGAATAGAAAGTTCAAAATAAATAAAAGAATTCGTTACACGAGTATTTTTTTTTTTGGTATCAATGTAAAAGCCTTTGCTGTCGTACATACTAAATTCTCTTATAATTTAATATCGAGTGGAAAACCTACACCATTAACTTGATACAAAGTAAATATTTTCATGATGATAAATCAGATAAATTAATTTTGTAAAAAACATATTTTCTTTACAATATAAGCTGATTTTCTATTTTAGGAAGAGTGTCCCTAGATTCTTGTTGATCGTGATTGTGTACTGTCCAGCCTAATTATAAAAGCAATCTCTCATACAGACCAGAAATCAGTCATCAGGTCTTTCTCTCCCTCTGTCTATCCCACACCACATTTTTGCTCTCGTGATCATCTAGTTCTGCCCTTAGTTTTTTTCCTATGTGAATCAGACCAGAAGTATTGGCTTTAAGAATCACATCTCGCCCCGTCCCATTCTGGAATGAGCTGAGTGGTCCACACATACACACACACCCCCGTAGCATTAATACCCCTCTGTGCAGGCCTCTGCTCTCCCCACCACACCCTGTTTTTTCTGCCTCATATTTTTTAATGACAAAATGTTTGTGCGAAACAATCAGGGTTGACTTTTCTCTCAATCCGGGGTATAGTGTTGGGAGCTTACGCGGTTCCGGTACCCAGCAGTTCAGACGGCTAACAAAACAGGTCCAGTTTACTTCTGCTTCGGTGGCTGCCTGCAATGCTTTTCACCCACAGGAAAAAGACCAGAGGGGCAGAGAGCATACGGCGGGTGAATGAATGAGCCAGGTCAGATGCCTATTCAAACCCAGGCGGGAACAGCTCTGTGTCACTCCGAGATCAGCGTTTCGCAGTATCTATAACCACAACTATGAGCCGCTCGGTGCTTCTGGGAACTTTCCGAGATGTCGATGTGCGTTTAACAACATGGCATCATTTTGCTTTGTAATCAGATGAATTCAAATGACCACAGTTTGATGTATTTGATCCAAACTGTTTGATTCATTTATTTATCTAGCGATTTTACTGTAAATCTTTGCCAAAAAAGTATAAATACATCCAGGCAACGAAAAGATGAGATGGTTTCATATCAAACTTGAATTCAGGAAAAGTCATTTAAAAAAAAAAAAAAAAGCTTACATAATTAAACCGGGACAAAAATTGTAGAAAATAAAAACATGACGAAGAAAACAGTATCAATAATTACTCTGAATATACCTGACATAAAGTGCCATATTCTCTACATAAAAAAATATATTTTAACAAATTTACCAGCCATATAACTCGTATAAACAATTTAGATTTTAAAAAACTGCTACTCAAAATATTTCCAGTGACCTTTTAACCGTTTTCAGACCCATAGCTGTATGGTTCATTGGCTCAGGCGGAATATAACTAGACCTTGTGTTGTGCACGCTGGAGCAGTGATGTGGAATCCCATGTCTCTGGCATTCGTGGGAATGGTTTGGTCACTCAAACGGTGGTGGGTCACATTTCTGTTAAGTATGTAAAAGCTCTCGCTCTCTTTCGTTCCCACACATTTACACACTCATGTTTAGAGCATTGCAGCATACATGGCCAAGTCTTTAGATGACTAAAGAAGCTTCTCTCCTCATAAAAAAACTGCTAAATAAGCTCCTTTTACATACGCAATGTCCTATACTGTTTGGGGTTGAGTTTTGGAAGCAACAGATCAGTAGCAATGATATTAGAAGTTCATACTTCTGCGTACCATTATGAGAAATGTACAATATGAACATATTCAGACTTTTTCTCCAAAGAAAAGGAAAAAAGGTCATGTTTTTCAGTGTTCAAACAGATACAGTGTGTCTGAAGCTTTCCAGCGTTTCCAGAGTTGCAAAGTTGCAGCACATTTCTCCTCTTGAACTCCCATTGGGGCTCAGCTGGTGGGACATTTTACAAGTTCTTCTTGCCTTAATTTGAAAAAGATCACTTTTGTGGGCAGTTTAGACTGTCCAATAGGAGTATTGAGTCAATATGTGGTCCTCAGGACAGGCCCCATCTGACCTTTCTCAAGTCTGTGAGAATCTGAGATCTACAAATGTAGCGTTCATATGTTTGCATGAATTCACAAAAAGTCGGTCTGAGGTCAGTGCGTTTTCCTCTGAAGTTCTGGCATCTTCATTATTCATCCCAGTCTCCTTCAGCGGGGCTTTCTTGCATAAAGACTGCCTGATGTGCAAAACAAAGCCACTTGCATTTCTGTTTCAAACACTTTGTTTCTTTCCATTGGCTTCTCGCCTTTCTTTCTTGTCCTTTTAACTCTACCACTTGCTCATTTACAGGTAAACACCTCCATCTTTTCACTGCAGGTGTTACATTTGACGAAGCAGCACCACTGGAACTTGCAGTTGCACTGCCACACGCGTGTGTACTGATGGGTGTTGTGGCCCCGGCCGCAGCACATCAGGTTGCAGCCATCCGTGTGAGGGGATGTGTGGTTACACAGCCGCCCTCTCGTTCCCGCGCTCCCTGTCGCAGCATCCTCCTCACAATAGTTGGGCGAGCGCTCCAAGTAAACCAAGTCTGTGTCGGTGGGCTTTATGTACCCACGGGACTGCTTGAGACGCAGGAAAGATGGCTGCCGAAAACGCGTGGCTCTCACGGCCTCCACCTCGACCGCAGTGGCATAACGCTCTTTAAGGACGTAGCCGATCTCTCGGAATTTCGGCAGAGTCGTCCAACAGGTTTTTGTGGTACATGAGCCGGAGACACCATGACATTTACACTCCAGCTTCATCCGTTCCTCTAGAACCTGCAACAGTAGAGAAAAACCCAGTGTCACCAAATGATTGTGCTTTGTTTTGGAAATGAAAGGTAATGTATGTATTGTAGTGCTGGGCAACGAATAATCACGATTAATCGCATACAAAATAAGATTTTGTGTATATAATATATGTGTGTGTACTGGTGTATATTTATGTATATATAAATACACACATGCATATATATATATATTTAAGAAAAATGTTATGTTTATTTAAAAAATATTTATGTATAATATAAATTATATGAATATATATATATATATATACATGTGTGAATACATGTAAATATTTTCAAAATATATACTGTATGTGTGTGTCTTTATATATACATAATAAATATACACAGAACACACACACATATTATATAAACAAAAACATTTATTTTGGATGCAATTAAGTGTGATTAATCGTTACCCAGCACTAATATATTGACTTATAAAATTAAATAAATATATACATTGTTTTAGTACTTTTATTTGTAATTTTGTAATGTAATTATAATATGTGTAATTATAATTATAAATGTAAAATATTTTACAACTTAAAATATAAAGATAAATTGTAAGCAAGTTATATTGCTTTATTACATTTTATGTTTACAAAATTCAGACATCAATTAAAAATGTATTATATTGGTAACATTTTTAAACTACATTTTATTTATTTGCAATGCTCAGACTTTTACTAAAACATCATGCTATGTGTGTGTATGTATGTATGCATGTATGTTGTAACAATCCTGAAAGATATTATATTTCACATTTTTAAAAAATGTGGTTTATCTGGTTTTTATTTCCTAGTAATACTCGCATAGTATTTTACAATGGGCATGACTTCATCAGAGGCCTCTGAAGCTGTGGTGCGAGTGAATTCATGCAGCTGACGGGTAAGGGAAATTCTTGACATTTTATTTTGACTGTTTTCAGCAATTTGAACCAAAACCCATTATTCAATACGTCCTGAGCAATGTTTCAGTGTGCAATGCCAGATATCTGTCAAAACTAAGAGGAAAAAATATGTTTTAGCCAAATCATACCCTGTAATTTTCTCTACCTTCCGAAGGGCCACATCAAAGAACGAAAGAAATGTCCATAATTCTCAAGTCCCCATTTATGTATATGGTTACATTTGAGTTAAAAGCAGAACTATTTGGCTGTTTGATGTGTTACTGATATGTTCAACAGACAGCGGTACGTGATAGTTGACATTTACCCGTTTAGTTAAATGTTAATATTCCCCTTCAGTGAGAAGGATTTGAGATTCAGTAGTAATGTTCCTATGTGTTTGCCCCTCAAGTCTTTAATCCCTCTGTTTAAAAGCAGTGTATTACAAATCATGGGTTCTATGAACTAAATCACATGGAAACATGGTAATTCTTTGCTGCATGAATTTTGTATATATGCAGGTGCATCTCAAAAAATTGAATATGAAAAAGTTCATTATATTTTGTAACTTGTTTAAAAAAGTGAAATGTTCATGTATTCTAGATTCATTGCATGTAAAATAAAACATTTCAAAAGTTCTTTTTTGTTTTAATTTTGAAGATTAGAGTTTACAGATCATGAAAGTCAAAAATCCAGTATCTCAAAATTTTTGAATATTTCCTAAGAGCAATAAAAAAAAAAAGGATTTACAAAACTGAAAAGTTCTTCTTTAAAGTGTGTTCATTTATGCACTCAATACTTGGTCGGGGCTCCTTTAGCACAAATTCAAGCATCAGTGAGGCGTGGAAGCGATCAGCCTGTGGCACTGCTGAGGCACTATTGAGCCTTCAGCTCGTCTGGATTGTTAGATCCACTGTTTCTCATCTTTCTCTTGAAAATATCCCATAGATTCCATATTGGGTTCAGATCAGGCATGTTGGCTGGCCAATTAAGCACAGTAATATCATGGTCAGCAAACCACTTGGAAGTGGTTTTGGCACTGTGGGCAGGTGCTAAAGTCCTGCTGGAAAAGGAAATCAGCATCTCCATAAAGCTTGTCAGCAGATGGAAGCATAAAGTGCTCAAATCTCCTGGTAGACAGCTGCATTGACTTTGCACTTGATAAAACACAATGGACCAACACCAGCAGACGTCACGGCACCCCAAATCATCACTGACTTCAGAAACTTCACACTGGACTTCAAGCAGCTTGGATTCTGTGCCTCTCCAATCTTCCTCCAGACTCCAGACCTTGATTTCCAAGTGAAATGCAAAATTTACTTTTATCTGAAAAGAGGACTTTGAACCACTGAGCAACAGTCCAGGTCTTTTTCTCCTTAGCCCATGTAAGATGCTTCTGACGTGGTATGTTTCAGAAGTGGCTTGGTAACCCATTTCCTGAAGACGTCTGAGCGTGGTGACTCTTGATGCACTTACTCAAGCTTCAGTCCACTTCTGTGAAGCTCTCACAAGTGTTTGAATCGGCTTTGCTTGACAGTATTCTCAAGCTTGCGGTCATCCCTGTTGCTTGTGCACCTTTTCCTACCCAATTTCTTCCTTCCAGTCAACTTTACATTTAGTATGCTTTGATACAGCACTCTGTGAACAGCCTCCCCTTTCAGTAATGACCTTCTGTAACTTACCCTCTTTGTGGTGGGTGTCAGTGATCGTCTTCTGGACCATTGCCAAGTCAGCAGTCTTCCCCATTATTGTGGTTTCAAAGAACAAAAGATACCCGGAACTTATACTGTAGGCATGGTCATTCAATGAAATTGAAACAATTAGTGAAATGTAAATATTCTAATATTTTGAGATACTTTTGACTTGCATGAGCTGTAAGCTCTAATCATCAAAATTAAAACAAACTTTTGAACTATTTTACTTTACATGTAATGAATGTAGAATATATGAAAGTTTCACTTTTTGAAATAAGTAACAAAAAAAGAGAACTTTTTCTCGATATTGACTTTTTTTTAAAATGCACCTACAGTATCTCGCAGAAGTGAGTACACCCCTCAAAGTTTTGTAAATATTTTATTATATCTTTTCATGTGACAACACTGAAGAAATGACACTTTGCTACAATATAAAGTAGTGAGTGTACAGCTTGTATGACAGTGTAAATTTGCTGTCCACTCAAAATAACTCAACACACAGCCATTAATGCCTAAACTGTTGGCCACAAAAGTGAGCACACCCCTAAGTAGAAATGTCCAAATTGGGCCCAAAGTGTCAATATTTTGTGTGGCCACCATTATTTTCCAGCACTGCCTTAACCCTCTTAGGCATGGAGTTCACCAGAGCTTCACAGGTTGCCACTGGAGTCCTCTTCCACTCCTCCATGACGACATCACAGAGCTGGTGGATGTTAGAGACCTTGCGCTCCTCCACCTTCCGTTTGAGGATGCCCCACAGATGCTCAATAGGGTTTAGGTCTGGAGAGACATGCTTGGCCAGTCCATCACCTTTACCCTCAGCTTCTTTAGCAAGGCAGTGGTCGTCTTGGAGGTGTGTTTGGCTGCCGCTGCTCTCCGGTATTTTATTATATTATTTTTATCTAAAATTAAGCCTAATTTTGAGGATATTTTATGCCCTTTGATCGAGGAGATCTCACCTGATTATTGTTGGGTACTTTCATGGTTGAATGAGTCGGAGGATCTGAATGCGTGGATCTATTGAGATCCGTTTGGTGAACTTGAACGTGGAGGAGTGAATCCAGATTGAAATGTGGTGTTATATCATTTGCACACTGGTGTGCTGGAGTTCTACTGTTTGTTCTTCAAAGTGGAGTCTCTTTGTCGTTCCCGGTGTGGATAATTCTCCAAATATGGTGCTTAAATACTCTTCGGTGGATTTACAGAGACTAAATTCGTTCTGCCGTCTCTCCGGCGGAACTTACAACCGCTGCGCCGCATTGGGAATTACACGCTGCCACAGGTACATCCATCGTGGATCTCGCCGTGACCCCCTTGTGAGGACTTCGACTGTGTCTCAGGATAATTATCCCATCCCGGTCATCTGGTCGCCACATCGCCGCTCTTCCATTAGATCAAATGGTAAGAGTCAGAGTGTCAATCTTGAAAACATTAGTTTGCTCAAACACGCGCCTCTCAGATCTCGGCAGTCTGTTTGCCCTGCTACTGTAAAGATGGCCTTAGTGAATGCAAGGTCAATATCGAACAAATCTTTTATTTTAAATGACTTGTTTACATCTCACTTCCTAGACTTTTTATTTGTGACTGAGACCTGGTTAAAACAGGGTGACTTGATGCCTCTTGCCGAGATTGCGCCTCCTGACTGTGCTTTTCTCAGTTCTCCACGGGCCTCTGGACATGGTGGTGGAGTTGCAACAATTTTTAAAAACTGTTTCAAATGTAAGCCTGTACCTACGGACACCTTTTCTAGCTTTGAAGTCCAGTTACTGAAGGTTGATTTAAATGGTCCTATGCTATGTGCTCTGATTTACAGACCCCCTAAATACAATAAGGATTTTATGCAACAATTTTCTGATTTTCTCTCTGATCTGGTGACTCGGGCTGATAGACTATTGATTCTTGGGGATTTTAACATTCATCTCTGCTGCCCTTCTAAAACGTTGGTCAAAGAATTTGTAACTATTTTAGAGTCTTTGAACTT
Source organism: Barbus barbus (assembly GCF_936440315.1). NCBI lineage: Eukaryota > Metazoa > Chordata > Actinopteri > Cypriniformes > Cyprinidae > Barbus > Barbus barbus. The sequence continues at coordinate 14,330,497 of NC_136717.1, forward strand.
TGTACAATCTGTATGTGGTCCAACTCATAATCTGGGTCACACACTAGATTTGGTTCTGTCTCGTGGCTTTTTGATTTCAAAACTGGAGGTTATTGATGCGTGTTTGTCTGACCATTATCCTATTTTGTTTGAATCTGAGTGCTTTCTCCCGTCTTCTATTTGCCCTCAGCCTTCATTTCTCTCTCGAGCTATTCACTCAAATACTGCAAATTTGTTTTCTGAACATTTTTCTTCACATTTTAATAATAATTTTCTGAATGAAACGGATACTGAATGCTTGACTGAGATATTTTATAAAGCATCCTCTATATCTATGGACGCTGTTGCTCCGCTTAAGCGTAAAAAGATGAAGGTTGCTGGCCAGCCGTGGTTAAATGATGACACCCGCGCTTTCAGACAAGAGTGTCGAAAAGCGGAGCGAAAGTGGAAAAAAGATAGGCTACAGATTTCATTTGACATTTTAAAATCAAGTCTGTTCAACTATCAAACGGCAGTAAAACAGGCAAAATCAAATTTCTTTTCTCAATTAATTTCTGACAACGCTAAGCGACCAAAAGTCCTGTTTGATACGATTGACTCTATTCTAAACCCGACCACGAATATTTTATCTGAGGCCTCTATTGAGCTTTGTGAAGATTTTTTAAAACATTTTACTCAAAAAATTGCTGATATTAGAAGCTCCATTGTTCCATCTGAACCATGTCACTTGCAACTGCCCTGTCCTATGAGTTGTCTGTCTAACTTTAAACCTGTCTCTCCAACTCAGCTAGCTGATATTATCTCTACTATGAAGTGTTCAGGTTCTAAGTTAGATATTATCCCGGCTCGTCTTTTTAAGGATGTTTTCTCTACCATTAGTCATATGGTAACCGCTATTATAAACAGCTCTCTAGCCAAAGGTGTCGTTCCAGCTAGTTTTAAACATGCAATTGTGGAACCTATGTTGAAAAAACCTCAACTTGATCCAGAAATGTGCAGTAACTATCGACCGATCTCTAAACTGCCTTTTATCTCTAAACTTTTAGAGAAAGTAGTTTTCTCACAGCTCCAGTTTTATTTGAATTCTTTTAATATTTTGGACACGTTCCAGTCTGGCTTTAGATCGTTACATAGTACTGAGTCAGCTCTGTTGAGGGTTACAAATGATATCTTGCTTGCTCTAGATTCAGGCTCTTGTGTTGTGCTGGTTTTGTTAGACCTGAGCGCTGCATTTGATACCATTGACCACAACATTCTTCTTGAAAGGCTAGAATATATGGTAGGTGTCAAGGGCACTGTACTAAAGTGGTTTGCTTCCTACCTCGAAAAGAGGACTTTTTCTGTAAATTTAGGAAATTGTTCCTCGCCATCTGCGCCTGTTTTGTTTGGTGTGCCCCAGGGATCTATTTTGGGATCTTTATTGTTTTCCCTCTATATGCTCCCCTTGGCCCTCATTTTTCAAAAGTACAACATTTCATATCACTGTTATGCAGATGATTCTCAGCTTTACCTCCCAGTAAGGCTTGACACCACTGCTCCATTTGATGTGTTATTGGAATGTGTAGATGATATCAAGAGGTGGATGACAAATAATTTTCTGCAGCTAAATGAGGATAAAACAGAGGTTTTAATTCTGGGTTGTCCGGCAGATTTCTCTCCTGCTTTGAAAGCCCAGTTAGGTCCTCTCTCAACGAATGTATGCAAACAAATCAAAAACCTTGGAGTGATCTTTGACTTTTCACTATTCTTTGATAAACAAATTAGTGCGGTTATTAGAGGAAGCTTTTTCCATTTAAGATCTATTGCAAAGTTGAAGAACCTTCTTTCAAGCAAAGATTTAGAAGTTGCAATTCATGCATTTGTAACATCACGATTAGATTATTGCAACTCTCTTTATTGTGGTCTTCCTCAATCTTCACTATCTCGATTACAAATTGTGCAAAATGCAGCTGCAAGACTGTTGACTGGGTCTAAAAAGAGGGATCATATTTATCCTGTTTTGGCATCCCTTCACTGGCTTCCCATTAAGTTTCGAGTTGATTTTAAGATTCTTATGTTTGTTTATAAGGCGTTGTCTGGCTGTGCACCAAGGTATATCTGTGATCTTATTGTGCCATATTGTCCTGCTAGGGCACTCAGATCTTCAGATCACTTGCTTTTAAATGTGTCACGAAGTCGCTACAAATTAAAGGGTGATCGGGCCTTTTCTGTGGCTGGGCCTAAGCTTTGGAATGCTCTTCCTTATCATGTGAGGTCTGCTTCTTCATTGGACATTTTTAAATCTACTCTGAAAACACATTTTTATTCCTTAGCTTTTGGAAATTTGTAATTGTTGTTTTTTATAGTGTAGTCCTGCTATGCACTATGTACAGCACTTTGGATCAATTTTTATTGTGTTAAATGTGCTTTATAAATAAAGGTTGTTGTTGTTGTTGTTGTTGTTTGGGGTCGTTATCATGTTGGAATACTGCCCTGCGTCCCAGTCTCTGCAGTACATGTTGGCATTCATGGTTCCCTCAATGAACTGTTGCTCCCCAGTACCGGTAGCACTCATGCAGCCCCAGACCATGACACTCTCACCACCATGCTTGACTGTAGGCAAGACACACTTGACTTTGCACTCCTCACCTGGTTGCCGCCACACATGCTTGACACCATCTGAACCAAATAAGTTTATCTTGCTCTCGTCAGACCACAGGACATGGTTCCAGTAATCCATGTCCTTAGTCTGCTTGTCTTCAGCAAACTCTTTGCGGGCTTTCTTGTGCATCATCTTTAGAAGAGGCTTCCTTCTGGGACAACAGCCATGCAGACCAATTTGATGCAGTGTGCGGCGTATGGTCTGAGCAATGACAGGTTGACCCCCCACCCCTTCAACCTCTGCAGCAATGCTGGCAGCACTCATACGTCTATTTCCCAAACGCAACCTCTGGATATGACGCTGAGCACGTGCACTCAACTTCTTTGGCCGACCATATCGTGGCCTGTTCTGAGTGGAGCCTGTCCTGTTAAACTGCTGTATGGTCTTGGCCACCGTGCTGCAGCTCAGTTTCAGGGTCTTGGCAATCTTCTTATAGCCTACACCATCTTTATGTAGAGCAACAATTCTTTTTTTCAGATCCTCAGAGAGTTCTTTACCATGAGGTGCCATGTTGAACTTCCAGTGACCAGTATGAGAGAATGAGAGCGATAACACCAAATTTAACACACCTGCTCCCCATTCACACTTGAGACCTTGTAACACTTAACATACTTTTAGAGAGACTGGAAAACTGCGTCGGGCTTTCTGGGATGGCACTCAAATGGTTCAGGTCATACTTAGAAGGGAGAGGTTATTATGTGAGTATAGGAGAGCATAAGTCTAAGTGGACGGCCATGACATGTGGAGTCCCACAAGGCTCAATTCTTGCACCGCTCTTGTTTAACCTGTATATGCTCCCACTAAGTCAGATAATGAGGAAGAACCAAATTGCCTATCACAGCTATGCTGATGATACCCAGATTTACCTAGCCTTATCTCCAAATGACTACAGCCCCATTGACTCCCTCTGCCAATGCATTGATGAAATTAACAGTTGGATGTGCCAGAACTTTCTTCAGTTAAACAAGGAGAAAACTGAAATCATTGCATTTGGAAACAAAGATGAAGTTCTCAAGGTGAATGCATACCTTGACTCTAGGGGTCAAACAACGAAAAATCAAGTCAGAAATCTTGGGGTGATTCTGGAGACAGACCTTAGTTTCAGTAGTCATGTCAAAGCAATAACTAAATCAGCATACTATCATCTCAAAAATATTGCAAGAATTAGATGTTTTGTTTCCAATCAAGACTTGGAGAAACTTGTTCATGCCTTTATCACTAGCAGGGTGGATTACTGTAATGGTCTCCTCACCGGCCTTCCCAAGAAGACCATTAGACAACTGCAGCTCATCCAGAATACTGCTGCCAGGATTCTGACTAGAACCAGAAAATCTGAGCATATCACACCAGTCCTCAGGTCCTTACACTGGCTTCCAGTTACATTTAGGATTGATTTTAAAGTACTTTTACTCGTTTATAAGTCACTCAATGGCCTAGGACCTAAATATATTGCTGATATGCTCACTGAATATAAACCAAACAGACCACTCAGATCATTAGGATCGAGTCAGTTAGAAACACCAAGGGTTCACACAAAACAAGGGGAGTCTGCGTTTAGCTATTATGCGGCCCGCAGTTGGAACCAGCTTCCAGAAGAGATCAGATGTGCTAAAACATTAGCCACATTTAAATCAAGACTCAAAACTCATCTGTTTAACTGTGCATTTGAATGAGCACTGTGCTATATGTCCGAACTGACTGCAATATATTTTATGTATAATCATTTTCTTTAAATTTATTTTAAATCATTTTCTATATCATTTTAAAATTCCTTGTTTTTATTATTCTTATTTCCATGTTTTTATTGATTTTAATGTCTATTTCACTTTCTTTTATGTAAAGCACTTTGAATTACCACTGTGTATGAAATGTGCTATATAAATAAACTTGCCTTGCCTTGCCTTGCCTTGCCTAACGAGTCGCATGACACCGGGAGAGAAAATGGCTAATTGGGCCCAATTTGGACATTTTCACTTAGGGGTGTACAGACTTTTGTGGCCAGCGGTTTTGACATTAATGGCTGTGTGTTGAGTTATTTTGAGGGGACAGCAAACTTACACTGTTATACAAGCTGTACACTCGCTACTTTACATTGTAGCAAAGTGTCATTTCTTCAGTGTTGTCACATGAAAAGATATAATAAAATATTTACAAAAATGTGAGGGGTGTTCTCACTTCTGTGAGATACTGTATATGTATATTACTCTATACAACTTTTCTTCCATACCTTTCTTCCTGCTTCGTTATTGTGCAGGTTCATTAGTCTCCTTGCATTTTTTTTAATCTCTCGGGCGTCCACAAAGCGTCTGGAGAACTCCACTCCGTATTTGACGTCTGCCGAGCAGCCGCCCCATTTCCAGCCCTCCTCCTGGTCGTGATAGCCCTGCTTTTCTCTGTCACAGCCGCAGTGGCTCAGGTTGCCCTGACTGCAGGCTGCTGTCACAGCATGAGCAACACCGGCTGCTGTGACGGCGTAGGTAAATGCAGCCTCCTTGCTACCTAGGAAGAAGAGAGTAGAACCTCTGAGATGATTTGACACCATTGACGTCCCAAAGTCCATGCCAGTGAGTGCATCCCACTCAACCCTGTAGCAACTCCATTTACTAGCAGGGTCTAACTTCCAATGTGAAGCAGCAAAAACACACTTGACTGTAATTTTTTAAGAAATGGTTAACTGGTTCATGTTTGTTTGATCTGTGATGGAACTAAACTCTGCAGGGAGGTAAATCTCCAGGACAGAACACTCTTGATCTCAAGATTGATGCAAGGAGACTAAACTGACCCCTGCTGGTCGCCCTTTATGAAAAGAGGTTAGCAAGAATGGACTGACCGCTACAAAGATCTCTATATTAATGCATTAATTAACGACCGAATGCAATAGTTTCTCTTTTAATTAAAAACAAACTGTTGCATTGGGTTTTCCGATATGGAGGAATGAATCGTTCTATGCTAAATGGATTTCTGAACGGTTTAGGTTTGTAGCTTCACATTGGCTTCACATTGATCTTTTTGTGTTTTGTGTAAAACCTTTCTTAAAACATAATTATTTTTTAAAATTTAAATATTTTTCAATTATTTTCATTATATTTCCATTTTTCTTATTGCTCTCTTATTATTTATTTATTTATTACCCCCCACCCCCTCTTGTGAAGAGTTGGAACTCTGGTTATCACATTTGCAATTATAGTCAGATCTTGTTCCCAGACTTTAGATGAAGATTAATCATAAAGGTCTGCCAATAATACCGCAATATTTTAGTATACACTGATTTGCGCTTATAGTATAAGCAGGAAATAAATATGAAATTGCTGTTGTTTTCTTTTTTAGGATAATATCCCTCATGAAGATATGCTGGCAGTGAATCTTGTAAAGGCAACAGTGGTTACCCTCTCCATCCTGCAAAATGGAAAAGACCATTAGCATTGTGGTTTTTCTCATAGCTAAAGCCGAAGTCCTATAACTAATCATCAGGTTTGACTGAGCACAAGATATTTCCCTTAAGCCAAGACATTTGAATGCTACAAAGTCTTTGTTTAATTTGACAAGTAATGCGTGCCTGGATCCACTAGTGCATTTTAACTACTGTTATTCTTACCGATTTTGTGGGAAAACCCATTGGCCTTTCAGTAAAGTTCACAATGGCTATTAAATAACCTACGGTTAATCCTAAAATGCCCATTCGAAAATTCAATTTTGAGAATTATGAAATTAGATAAAAAGCAAAGCATTTTAGAAGATTTTCTCTGCTGTAGGTATAGTGTGTCATGCTTTTTATATGTTTGTTTGTTAAATATTTTAGTTAATTTGTTTATGCTTTTAGCTACCAATAAAAGTATAGCACACTCAGTTTTTTATTATTAAAATTGGTGCAGAAATTGAGTAAATGGTCTGTAGATTCCATCCATTCCTAGTTATTGCAATATGAAACTCAACTTTTTTGCTACAGTTTAACAATACAATGGCTTTTCTTTCTCTCACACAAGCAGTTTGCACAACAGAACATAAAAAGCTTCATAGACATTAGGACCCATATATATGCAAGGATAGAGTGCGCCACAGCCGAGAAACATACATTTCCTTGAACAAAAGAAATAAGATTATGTTGTGTAGAGCCAACCAACCCCCAAAAGAGTGATTGTTACCAGGACCATTGAATTAAACACAGCCTCGCACCGCACCCTGACTGTAACAAAACATTTCTGACTGAAAGGCAATTTATATCGGAGTGCTATATTAAAAAACCCTATTACTGTGTGCTCTCCTGGTTGGGGATCTCACAAAGTCGCCGATGCCATTTGTGTGTGTTTGTAACTGTGCAAATGTTTCGTTGAAAGATTTTTTTAAAGTAATTGTGGACAGATTGCGTCCACTTTAACCTCTTGTCGTCTTACTTGTTTCGCAGAGCCACACTCCAACAGAAACAAATCGCAGCCAAAGCAACACTTACACACACACAAGCACAGCTCACGGGGCTGCACCTACTGACCTACTCTCAGCTCTTGCCCAAAGACGGTCCTCTCGCCAAGGGCAGAGCAGTTCCATCGTCCGTAGCGAAACTGATACTGGCACTCGTTGATGCCCAGCTGAGCGCCCTCCCCAATGATGATGATGGCATCTGGGCGGCTCTGGCAGATGGCGCGCTGTCGTGGGGCCAGGCCGGGGATCTTGTTGCAGATGATGTTTGCGCCCAAAGCCACGACTGAAGACAAAGCCCTTTGGAGGAGACCAAATACACTCATGTCAGCAGCTGATGTAGACCAGGTATTCAAGAAATGGGGACAGTTCACCCAAAAATGGAAATTCTGTCATCATTTACTCAACTCATGTTATTGCAAACCTGTATAACTAAAAACTCAGTGGGGTCCAGTGCTGTTTTGGACCCCATTGACTTTTACTGCATGAACAAAAGCAGTTAGAACATTCTTTAAAATATCATCTTTTGTGTTTTCCAGAAGAAAGAATAACATGAGACTGAGTAAATGACAGAATTCTCATCTGAAATCTCTTCAGCACTTCATTTTCTTGGTTAGTGGACTGCAACTGTTTAAGATGCTTAGTGTTTTAGAAGATATATTTATAGTGCTTCTAAAAGGTTTGTATAAACCCTTCAAATACCCTGATGATTTAACTGCACTCTGCCAGACGGTTTCCTCACAGACATTTCCATCTTTTTCAATACACTACAGGAAACATTTAAAGGATTGTCTTAACTATAATGAAAGAATTTAAGAGCGTCTCATGACTCATTTAAAACAGAACAACAAACAACTCAAAGTTCATGAATCAAGGCTTTTACAGGCTAGCGTGGAACTGAACTTGATTTAAAATGCAATGGGTTCCCAAATAATGTCTAAACAAATCAGAAGGCTAACCGTAAACTATTCTACAGACAAAAACCACATGATCACAGAATATATAGCCCATAAAGTGAAACCACACACAAATGTGGGTTATTCTTGTAAATCAAGCCGTCTGTTCTGCTGTTCTTAAACAAAGTGAACCCCAGTGTTAGTCTATTGACTAACAACTTAGATAACACGATCCAGAAAAATATTGAGCTATTTTAATGGATTAAACTATTCCTGACACAGTGGGGGATGTTGGTACTAATGATTGCAAGATGAAATCCTATTTTAGAGCATTACAACAAATGTCCTGATACAGATTTGGAATAAACACATTTGAGCCAAGAAAGCCAGGCTTGAGAGGAGCTACCAAAACTAGAGTGTCCATTCATCAGTCACAATAACAGCTTAGCATTCTTGTTCTTGTAACACGAATGCTATTTAATAGCATCTGAATACAGGGTAACTTTAAAAGGATTTTTTTTAAATGGTCTGGTCTGAGGAAAATCCATGAAGAACATTTTAAATAGTCTACTCTACAGGCTACCAAATGAGCTACGAATCAGAGAACAAAATGTAAATTTGACAAACTCCAAGTCAAAGCTTTAAATAATGCTGACCACTTCTGACCAGAATCTATTTAAAGTAAATTTATGGTCTACACGTATGTTTGAAATGTGTGGCTGAGTAATTTCTCCACAGTCTGAACTTTAGTGCAAATAAAAGATTCACTCTTTTCCAGCCACATCTTGCACATCTCTCCCTCCGTTTTTTTTTTTCAAATGCAGTTTTCCAATTATAAACATTTGAGATCAGAACATGATGTTGTAACTAGTAAAACATTATCCTCACACTCTAACAGCAAATGAATGAAAGGTAATCTCATCAATTTTGACTGAATGAACTGGTTTGTACAGGCATGACAAGTTTAGCCTATAACTGGGTGGTATGAATGTTATATAACTGGAAATCTGCTCATTTTAATAAGTACTTGCAGTAAGAACTTCACCGTAAAAATACTGTTTTGGGAGGTGTTTTGCTGCCTGTATATTATTGTGTAACTAACTGATATGCTAACTACTAAAATCTGTTTTGTAACTCAAAATATAGGCTACTATTAAACGCCGTAATAATGCAGGTGGTAAAGGCAGATAATGACTTAAAATTCATCAAAATGTGCCTTCTCACCAGCAATAGCTAATAAACCTGCATTGCACATGTAGTGTTATCCACACAAAAACAAAAAAACACCATCAGTGCAACACAGGACACTTAAAATGCAATAAACATGAACTAATCAACCATACTGTGCATAACTGTTACCAAAACCAATAAACATAACTATTTAAGATATTAACATTTGTGGGAATTTACTATATACACTTAGCCATACTTTATTTAATTAACTTCAACGTTTTAAAGTAAAAGAACATGTAATGTTGTGTTGAATGTAATAGATTTTGTTAGGAGATAAGTATGGTAATTAATATTGTTTACTTTCGAAAACTACAATTTTACAGTAAATTATATTGTGTGTTAATTACACTTGCAGTTAATTCACATCTTTTACTGCACAATTTTAATTATTACTTAAATTAGTACAAATTTTACAGTGAATGGATTCTGATACATTATTGTCTTTTTTTTAAATAAAACATTTTAAGTATATATGCTGAATGGCTCCTTATATTGTCACGCGCAATTCAGCATTTGCTTCTTAATTAAAGCACACAATTAAAGCACATCGTGTAACACAGCAGGTGCACTAAAAGGCATTTCCAACATCTGCGGAAATAATGATTTGTTTGCATTCTCAAAAACCATTCAAATCTTGCAGTGCAATAACCATAATCCCTTTAATTTAACATGAATTGCGCTTGACTGTTGTGCCAAAAACGTCGACAGGATATTAAATGTTAGAATAAAAATGAAAGCAGTAGTTCAAACCTACAGGTAGCTGCCGCTGGTGAGGATGAGGAAGATCTGGGGGTAGTAGACTGACAGCAGTGCACCGCAGGATGAGATGCTGCGCATGGCGAACTTCTGAAGTCACGCTGCTGCTCGGTGAGCTGTCCGATCCGTCATCTCCTGCGCGATACAGGCTAATTCAGAGTCTGCTCCCCGCCGCGGGCTGACGGCTGATTTTAGGGATTTTGGGTTTCGTGTTGGGGGGGGGGGGGGGATTTTGGACACTCTAGTCCGCCCACCTTTACGGGCACGGTTGAGTGACATCTCCGCCTATTTGTGATATATTGCGCTCAATGTCAGAGAGATTGATGAGATATGAATCTGGATCGAAACCGCTTCTGTTTACTTTTTGTAAGACACAAAAAGTGAAAGCACAGTCATAAAGTGTTCTGCTTTGGCAGACTACTATCATTTCAGTAAATGATGCATGCAGCTTCTCTCATCGCTGTAGATGGCAGGCATGGGTCATCAATCGGAGCTATGCGAATTATGAGGGGTTTGGGGAGGTCTGAGCCCCCTAATTAAGGTTTGAACCTTCTCAATTCTACATTCAAACGTATAGATCGATTCTTGTTACATGTATTACAAGTACAAAATCGCTGTATGTCAACAAAACGTGCTAATAAGTAGCCTACAAGTATGTGTTTATTTATTGCTTTATTTCACATTTACCTGACTCATGTATATCAATGCTGTGTTTTGTTTAAAAAGTTCGCTAAAAAGCGATGTTCTTGTCCTTGTGGCGCCAAATCAGACGTAGTGCGCGAGGCGAAATCTACTGACAAGAAATTACCTTTAAACCTCGACTCTCCTAAAAGTAATTGAATATTTTGTAGGCTGTAGGCTTATACAACTAAGCAATAATGTGGCAAGTTACAGACTGTTCTGGAAAATCAATTTTAAGACGACTAACGTGGTTTCTAGCTGGTTTTAGCTGCTCATTAGGTAGTTTAGTTGGATCGTTGTTGGTGGTTTACCAGCAAAATAAGACATTTTAAAGTCAGTTAAGTTCAAGCAACTTTAAAGTTTTATTTTGCGTTCCACAGAACAAAGAACGTCATACTGGTATGGAACTATATAAAGTGAATTATGAAAGAGATTTCATTTTTGGGTGAACTACCCATTAAATAACTGCATTATGAAATTATTAAATAACTTAGTGCCATTGTTTCTTTTATCATATGCAATGTACACAGTGCAACTTTCAACAATCAAACCTACAACCAGATGATCAGAGCATGCAAACAACAGAAACTCGTTATCCATTCAAAAATATTTAATTTCCTATCCATCCACCATTCTTCTGAATGAAAACTTGCTCCTGCTAGTGGCAATTGGTAAAAGTGCGACTTCTCTCATGTCACAAACAGCCCAATAAGTCGATGTACATGTAATCAGTCATGTGCTAAAAATAAAAAATAAAATCAATTCCTAGAGAAGGCATGTAAAAACAACAAATGTGCTTGCTCATAATGGAAAACATCAAGTCAAATGTTGCTGGGTGATGGGGGCTGATTGATGAAGGAAAGCAAACAGATTTACTGTCTCTTGTAAAGATGCTCTGTGCAAACAAAAGCTTGTTTGCTCTAAGGCAGAGAAGGTTGCACAGGATAGAAGGTGGGGAATTAGCTGTGCAATTTTCATAAGCTTCAAAGGGTGGACATGTTTATGAGCCTCTGTCTTTCGCTAGTGCAGAGATCAAAGTGCACTGCCTATTCAGAGTTTCTGCTTCTGTTTGTATTTGATGGTTGCAGCAGATCTCAGGTTTTGCTAAAGCGATGGAAACTCAAACCAGAATGTTATATAGTTTGGTATTGGATTCATGTTATTAATCTGGCATCCATTACTGTCACTATGCATTTCAGTCCTGAAATGAACAGTGCTGTTGGGGAGCACAATGGTTGCAGTTGACCTTTTCGATTATTTGCAAGACCTTGTTATGTGTGTTTCTTTAGGTATGTCCTCCAGCTTAGCCAACCATCGCGCTTGACATGGTGTTTGATGAAGCAAAGTCGATGTTGGAGATGATGCATTATAAGAATATAACTCCCTTCGATTATTTATGACTTATGAGTAGCACAATGTGCACTTGAAACATCCTCTTTCTTGATGATGTATTGAGTTTTTATTTTTATTTTTTTCTGTTATATACATGCACAAGCCAAAAGAATGGCAGATATAATTGAAATCTTCTATTCGACCCCATGTTCCAGCCCACTTGTAGATAAAGACCATGTTCCTATAAAAATTTTCAGCCAAAAGAAAATTATGGATGGTATTCAAAGAGAATGGAAGGGAGGAACAAAAAAAGGGAAAAGAAAGAAGAAGAAAAAAACACCCCCTCTGATGCTTTTGTTAGTGTTTTTGACCACAGAGCTTTCTAGCCAAAACTGCACTTTAGCTGTGCTCTCATAGTTTGGAAGGTTACACAATGGAATCTGTTTCTTTTCATTTACTTCATCAAGATTGTAGTGGAAAAGAGGACAATTTTCCTCGTCTTGGGGGAATATCATTGTCTCATTGCATTTTGTCAGTGACCCGTTTGCTCGAGAGCCCTTTAAAAAATGCCAGCTGAGACGGAAAAGGCTTGTTTGGCACTCTTGTTCTGTAGTGCAAGGAATGGAAAGTGGACATCAATATACTCCACCTCCCTTCGGGGCTGCTGGTTTCAGTTCTTCATCTGCAATTACTTTCTGCATTTTTTTTTCTCTCTTGCACAGTGACACAGTCCAAGTGCGTGTGATCAACAAGTTGGTAAATCACAGTCGATTTTGACCACATGATGCTCTATCACAGTTGAATTTGGTCACATGTTTATGATGCTTGGCTAAATCCTCAGAACTGACAAAAGAAAATTGTAAACGTGTACGGAAATGTTTTAGAGACGTCTTCCCAATTACAGTCCATTTAAAAAAAAATTGATGCACGCAAAAGAAGAAAACTGCATACTTTCATTAATGTGTTGCTTATAAATGTCTGTGTAAATCACAATTTCCTATAAGTTATTCCAGAATGTATTCTTTTTTTATTGTTCTTTCTCACTCAAAACATAAACCAGATGCTGGTATGTCTACCCACAAACAGATGCAGAAACAGCTGGAGTAGTGACAGTGTGGTTTGATACTTACCAACTGTCAACATATTGAGTTTCTTTCATTAATAAATAAAAAATAAACTGCGTTCTTTTTTACATTATGTATTTTATAAAAATCCCCAAATTGTACCAATTGCTTATATTATATTATATTACAAGCATACATAAAAAAAAATGCATTTGCTTGGAAAACTTTAATTTAAAAGACCTAACTTTATAGTAGTGAGGATACTTGAAAGCGCAATAATGAAACATACCAGTAGAGGGAGGCAGAGCTCCACAGAATGATCCCCTCATACCAGTTTTCAGACCAGACTTCCTCCAATCACTGGTGTAAGGATATTCACTCTGTCTGTCCCTGCATCAAAGTAAACTCAGATTTAGCATACATCCTGTGGTCAGAGCAGTTTTGATGAATGTCCACAAGGGGGCTCTACTTGATTGCCAAATCGCAAAAGATGAAGAAATGTACTGCCGCCCCAAATGAGAACTGCACCTCACTGCTCCCGCCATCTTGTATCCCGCCCTCAGAAGTATAAACTTATCCACTGTCGATTAAAGCTGAACCAAGACTGCCTTGCTCGGACCCAAAGCCCGCCATTTTTTAGAATACGAGGTTAGAAAAATCACATTGCATTCAAACAGCATTCATTGTTCAGATTTCATTGTGCCAAGATCATTTGATGTGGTTACATTTTTAGATCTCACTTGAGATTATTACATTTAGCAAAAGATGGTGTAGGATAGTATTATTTGAAAAGATGGTAGCTATGAATAATGTATCAGGACATTTTTTTGGTAGTGATGCATATAAATGTAATGTTTAAAATATTACAGGGACCTCTGGTTTGAGGGTCAAAGGGCACTAGCTGTTTGATCTTGGGATTTTTCTAGACTGGGTGTTATTGTTATTCACAACAACAAGGAAAAAGTGAAAAATGTGAGACAATTAAAATACTTTGGAGAGAACAAGAGGTCCAGAGAAAAAGAGACGGAAGATTGGATTTTTCCTGTGAGTCAATCTTTTTTGTCTTTTTTTAGTTTATTTATTTTTTTAACAACAGCCTCACTGTATTACAGCTGACCTGGTTGATGGGGTCTGTGTGTAATCACACGGGTGGACTGAAGGGTCACCTAAATGGCTAATTGACTTCTAATGAAAGTTCTTTCCCAATTCCACAATGTGTGAATAGAGGATGAGGTAGAGAAAAGCCACAGGTCAGTGCAGAGAATGAGAGAGAGGGATGGAAAGACTGTAAGATGGGTAAAAAAAAGAGAAGCTTGTCGTTTTGGTGCCCATGTGATGAATGCCTGTTGGGACAACAGATGTGTGGTGATGTCATTTAGTGTGTGTGTGTGTGTGTGAGAGAGAGAGTGTATGGGGAGGAGCAATAGCAAAGTGCACTCAATTCTCTGCTCTGTAGTGTAAATTCTCAGTCATTCCTGTTGAAAAGACCAAATTAGACATTCGTTTCCAAGTTGGTTTATGCTGATTTGGAGCATCCAAATGGTGGGATTTTAACCCCTTTTTGATTGCTGACCTCCATTGTTTTCAGGAGTTCAAGGTCTCCACTTGAGACTAAACACTAAAGGCCCCTATTGTCGAAAAAGGTAATCTCTAGGGCCTTTTACCTTTCAGTACCCTGCCACCACAACCAGCCACCTTACACAAAACCCTGTCTCACTATAACGGGCCACTGAGCGAAAGGTTTCTGATTTAATTGTGGCTGCAATGTTAAACTTTTGCCACTGTCTTCTGACTCTCTGTGAGAGGCATAAGAAGACAATTGTTCTTGCGGTATGCCGTTACAATAGCTGTTTGTCATCATGTGGAGCCAGAGAGAGATGGGGCAGCACACACAGTAACTTCACTACACCACTGCCAGTGCAAGGCTTTCCAGGCAGGGTTACACCAAGGTCACAGTTGGTCAAGGTCAATCACACCATGTTGTGTGCCATTTACGCCAATATCACCTTTTTCTCACTGAACTTTTTAACCCATTTGGTTTTTTCCATTTCGTAATTACAAGTGATTTCGCTGGCGAAAAAGTCTGTAGTGTATTTCCGTCATTCTGAGAATTGCGTAGTATTAATATTGGAGCCAAAGACCTGCTGTCAGGCTGATTGTGAGAACCTGCTACCACCTTAATATTTTAACCAAATTTAATCCACATTTGGGTTTGAAACGAAGGTCTCTAGGGCAATCGAGCACATGTAAATAAATCCTTCAAAGGAAGAAATGCCTTGCTTTCAGAGCCTCAGAGCTCACAGTGTAGTGATATATGTCTTAAATGTGTGACTTCTCGGGCACAGATTAAGCCAAATCTCAGAATAAAAGGGATTTTCTATGGAGAATCACTGTTGATAATGCAGTTTAGTATTGGACTAAGGTTAATCTGTTTCTGGGAATCGGACCAAGATGATGCAAATATGAGCTAATTCATGTGATTATATTGCTTTATGTCCAGAATAAGCAGTTGTAAAAGAAACATCTTTTGAACGATGTTGAGCCAAAGGGATTCCATACGTGTGAAGAGCTGAACCGACAGCATATCAAAGCGCCAACACCAGAAGAAATCACTCTTAATGTAAACTGATACACACAGCTGTCGGCCTTAACTGGGCTCACCGTTTTTCACTTCACCTCAGACAAAGAGACCATGTGGAGCCAGTAGTCAGATTTTTCACTTTGGGCTCTTACTTTAAATTTACTTTGAAGAAATAGGTGTCAGCATTGAGGATATGGAGAATATGGATGTTATCTGGTCTTGTGATAAAGTCATAGTTGTGCTCTGGGTTTTATCGTTCTCTCGTTGCCTCAAGCTCGTGACCCCTTTCTGAGGACACGGCTCGCTTCTCGGTAATCATTTACTTGTAGCCTTGGGTTGCGGGGCTGTGACAGGCATTGTCTTGGCTCTTGAAATCACAGTAAAGATATCTCATATAATAGACTTGCATTACTGAAACCCCAGGCATGTGTTTTTGTTCCAAAATCCATGACTCAGCAACAATTTAATACTCCCTCTTTACTCAGTATGTACATTAGTATTTAAAAGTTTGGGGTTGGTAAGAGTTTGTAATGTTTTTGTCTCATGCTCCACAAGGCCGCAGTAAAACTTCAATATTATGAAATATTGTTATTTTTTTAGTATTAAAATGTTGTTTGTTTCTGTAATAATTACTCCACTCTTCAGTGTCACATGATCCTTCAGAAATCAATCTAATATGCTGATTTTGTGGTCAAGAAACATTCCTTATTATTGTCAATGTTGAAAACAGTTGTGCTGCTTAATATTTTGTAAAGTGAAATACTTTTTTTCAGAATTGTTTGATTGAAAAAAAACATTTATTTGAAATATTTTGTAACATTATAAACATGTTTACTGTCACTTTAAATGACTTTAATGAATCCTTGTGAAATAGAAATCATTTCTTAAAAGAAAACTTAGACAAAACAGTCAAAGTTAATAAATACAGTATATAAATAGTTAACAATGGAATTTTAACAATCATAGAAGGGATTTTGTATGCAAGGTGATGACATCATTACTGCACAATGACTGTATATCCTTACTGAATAGACAGGAATAAAAAAAAAAAAACTTAAGTTTTTTAAAACTTAGTGACCTTTTCTAAATATAGATAGATAAAAATTCTAAGTAGAATCATATGAACATTAGACAAATAAATAGATATAACAAAAAAGAAAAAGTTTATCAACAATCAAAGAAGTTTGTATTCAAGGCAATGGCATGATTGCAGTAATCATGATAAAAAGACAGTTCTAGTTTAGGTTAGATGTTTAATTCAGTGGCAATGACATCCTTTTTCTCCTTATTTAGTCTTTGAATAATCGTGATGTAATTCTGGAACTATGAAATGAAACTGATGTTTGTTCTCGTAACGGCGAGACACTGGCAGAGTGCAAGTGTTGTGGGTGTGGTACTGCAGCGTGTCCATGGACGCCGGTCGTAGAGGGAGGTAGGGGGCCGTTGCAGCGTGCCTTTCTCTCTCGCACTCTCTTTCAGCGTCCCGCCCCCTTTGCCACTGCCATCTCTTGGCTTTCCCAGAATGCCCTCTGTCTGAGAGCACTGGCCTGAAATAAAACTATGAGGGCCTGCACGGAGAGAATGGGAGCTTTGTCTCAGCTGCCATTTACACTGTCTGGGGGCATACAGACAGAACTCAAAGAGAGAGTCTGATTGCAAATTAGCACAGCCCAGGGCTCAATGCTCTGTACACTCACACACTTACACACTGGCGGTGCGAGGCGTGGAGAAAGTTCTGCATTAAACGCCGCTGAAGATCATTACGCCCTTTAGTTCTATTGAATAGTGCCACATTTCAGTCGGGCACAAAAAATAATTAGCAGCAGGCTTCTCTTGAGCTGACTTGTGTATGACTGAAGCATTTGGGGTTGTTTAGTATGCAAGTGATGCCGGGTCTGAATTTGTGATGAGCTGAAAGACAAAAGGTGCAGCCGGTGCACTGCAGGAGCGATGTCTCTACATCGAGTGGGCCTCTCGCTGCGTTTCACTGTGATTGACATGCGTCAGACGATCGCATGCGATTTGTTACATGATAACTCTATTTGGTGTGAGATTTCACCATCTTTAACTTATAAATGCTAGTGTAGTCATTTTGAATTGTTTGACCTAAAAGCGTTCCGGCCAGATATTTTCAAGCTAATCGGTTGCCTGAGAAAGCAATTTCTAACCAGCACAAATCCTTAAAATCGTCTATTAAATGTCATATAACCAAATCTCTCCTTGACTTTCTGGTTGACAAATTTTAAGAACTTGGTGGCATTAATATCTGCCCTTTTTTCTTGCATATATTTATTTATTTAATATGAGAGTCATGTAATGCTGGAGACAAGAATATGTTTCATGCAAACATGTGATGCCATGTGAACTCAACAACCCTTTCGTTATAATCTGCTTGCCACCATCTCATGTTAATTCTCACGAGGCCGCTTTGTGTCGGACATAAACACGCGCGTTCACACATAGGACACAATTTGGCCCTTTAATCTGATTAGCTGCGTGTGTATGGATAAACCTGGGTTCATCGAGTGTGTTCCTCTACTTCTACTTTAACCACCGGCAGAGAATGAAGCAATGACTTCAGTATTTATATCTTGATTTTTGAGCCCAGATGCACTGATGTTATTTATGTCAGCCCTATCCTTTTTTGCCTACATTTCTATATATAAAAAGGAATAATAACTAAAAGGTGGTGTGATCAAAGCTTTTGCCTGATTTCCTTTTCTTCTTTAATAACACAGAGTGAGGTTTTTAGATATTATTTTATATTTTATTTTAGTTTATGCACATTTTATTGGAGAAATATTGCCTTGTTTGAAACAAAACTTCTATCTGTAGCCTACCTGACAGATAAAACAGTACTCTGCCTGTTTTAAGTGGCTTTGTAAAATATGTTCATATGAGTAGGTTTAGAGTGTGTTTAGAAATTCAGCAGACTTGACTTAAAGGAGCCCTGAAGCAGGAAAAAAATCACACTAATGGTCTCTGAGAGCCAATAATAGGGGTAAATTAGAATTTTGATTGACTTTTGTTCTAAAGTTTTTTTTTTCTTAACAGAGTTTACAGTATTGTAAGTTAAAGTTTTTTATGTTTAACAAGCTCTGTAATTATACTGAACATCCAGACACAAATTCATAATATTCAAGTTGCAATTTAGTATGTCAAGACATCCTTAAATAATGAATGAGAGAATGCATGACTCACATCACATATTGTTAGCCAAAACCTGATAAAAATGCCCTTCAAAATGCCTTTGATAGCACACACACACACACACACACACAGGTTTAACATCACATGATAGCATGAAGTCCTTCTCACCTAACCCATGTAATGCTCTGTGACAGAAAGTTTTTTTTTTTTTTAACTATGAATGAAAGTGTATTTTAATATAGTTTGTGTAACTGCATGACTGAAGCTATTTAATGCCAGTTTGCCCTTCTGAAAGATGATGTTAAGGCTCTATAAAATATGTCGTAATACAGATACAGCTACCATAATTGATACATATAATATTTAAAGGGTCTATTATTCTCATATAAATGTCTCATAAAAATCATGATGATAAACATGTAAACATATCAGTGGTCACATTTTTAATAAGTAACTGGTTCACATTCAATATTGTCCCATTAAATGAAACAAAGTAAAAGCCAAAAAAAAAATTATGATGTTAATATTCCCACAGTGCCTGACAGTAAAAGTAAATAAGTAAATGATCTTACTTTATTTCTGTAACATTCTGTTGCGTCTGTTTGAGCAGCTGTTTACACGTATAACCAGCGTGTAAAATTATTTCATTTTTCTTCTTCTTTTTTTTTTTAGAAAAGGCATTAAGTTTATTTCATTGTACTATCCAAGAAGTAAAATACTTGTGCTCACTCAGCTGGGAAAATGTTGGGATTAAATGGGTTAAACGACCGATTACAAGACCCGGGATATCTACAAACATTTATGAAAAACTTTATATTTCATATATATTTCACATTTATACTAAATGGTAACTTACTTAAAATATTTTATTAATACTACGTAAATAGGGAAGGCAACAGTTAGTATGCATTATTTCAGGAATCAGCAAATGAGCAAATATAATTCCTAACACCCTCTTCCTTATTAAAAATAAATAAATAATGAAATCAAACAATGATGTTATCAAACCACGTTTCTATTTAATTTAGTTTTATTTAGCTACGGCGTTTCTTTTTCTGATATCAACCATTACAAACTTCTTAAATTGAAACTTTTATTTATTTATTTATTTTACCTCAGATTTGTCGTCGGTTTGAAAACGGACTCATCGAGCTGTTAATCTGCAGAACGGGTCGAGCACGACGGGCCCGTGAATTAAAAAAAAACAAAAAGCCCACACAGCCACCACCGTTATATATCCAATGTGAATAAGAGTAAACCGTGTTATTTTGTGCTGATATTAGATAGGTCAGCGGCTGCTGTCTGGCTCTTGTGTAACGGTCGGTGCGCGCGCTCTCGTGTGTGTGTGTGTGTGTGTGTGTGTGTGTGTCACCTTAGTTGAACTTGTGTGATCTAGTTCACGGTAGCGTGAGGCTGTCCGGTGGCTGTTGGGAGGATGAACATCTCTTCTTGATTATTACAAATAACCAAACTAACGTTACCCTTAATAGACGCAGTGTGTCGTCAGATTTGTTTGTTTTTTTGGTGTAGAAAACTCTTAGATGAGAAGGTTTTGATAGTTTACTCGCAGACCGACTGTATTAACGGTCGTGTGTTAACCTCGTTAAAGTGTACGCACGACAGGAAATCTCAGCCTGAACTTGAATAATAAAAACGGTCGTCGTGGTTTACCGAACGACTCCCGTCAAGTTTCTTTTGTTTGTTTGTTTTGCCGCTGGCCGTTTCTAACGACAGCTAAAGGAGCACGAATGATTCAGATGAAGCTAAGAAGCGGATGAAACACTGGGGTAACGTAAATAATGTAAGTTTAATCATGTTTTAGTTGGTACCGTCGGTCGTTTTTTTTGTTTATTGTTTTTATTTCGCGGTTACGCTTGATTAACTTAAGTTAACTTACATGCGCCAATCGTATGGGGCATTATTGAACTGTAGCCTAGTTTTCACAGTTTATTTTCCTGGCATCAAATGTAAAATATATGTCGAGCACGCACTCGAATGAATTAAACGAGGAATAACGTTAACTCATATTTTATTAGTGCATGTCGAGGAGAATAATGGAGTTATAGACACATTAGAGATAGAAAAGAGGTCCGTTTCTCATGGCCAGACGGTTTTGTTCACGCTTTTCAAATAATGGACCGTGCTGCTCTCTTATTTGGGTTTGAGTAACATTAGATTCTTCTCTGTTATTGAAGGCACCATGAGACTGCTCTGGTCTTCTCATTTAAAAGAAAAAATATATCTAGTATGTGTATTTCATAAATGGGGTTGCTCACTAAAATATTCCTGCCAGACTTATGTATTTTTTACAGACCTATTTCAGTCTAGTCTATATCAAACTGGGCTGAGGTTGTCGACAGTGTGTCATGCAACATAGTGAAATTAATAAATAAATCTCAACTGATATTATTATTACTAAAATAAAATATTCTACGACCCCTTTGTACTGAAAATTCATGCTCTAATATCTCAGTTGGCTTCCTTGACTTGTATCAGGCATAAACAAAGTCCTCAGACAATATGCCCCTTTTAGAGTTGATGATAATGCAGTTATCGAAAAATACAATACAAGTTATTTTACAAGGTTTTATTTCTCTAAATGCATATTGCTATTGTTGTAGATGTTTTTTGTTTGTTTTTACAGCCAGTGAGAATGGATCTTATTCTGAAACGTTAGGCTGTGTGTGTCTGTGTTGCAGTGGGGCTTGAAATGGCGAAAATCTCTTTCGGACTCAACCCAGAGATGGAATGTTCGTCCACCTTTTATCTGGTACGATTTTATCTTGATTTTCTTTTTCTTTTCAGAGTAAGCAAAAATATTTGAATGTGATAAAAATCTGCTGTTATATGCCAAAAGTGAGATTATTGATATCTGTGAACTGTTTTGTGCAAGTACATCAGAGAGATGTTGAATAATGAAGCCTATTGAATAATGTAAACTACAGTTTCATGCGCGCACAATGCTTTATTGTGCATATGTGTTTTGTAATGTATTATTATTATTAGATTTGAAAGTGCATTGATTTGTGCATCTCATTATGTGTCTGTGAGGCTTCTGGTTGTTAACCACTCTGTGTGTTACACACATATGCTATAACATGTTAACTAACATCCTTTGAGATTTGTTATGCTGATTATGCGATTACCAACCCAGGTTATTATGGCCTGCTTGTGCTCTAATTTCCTTCTGTGAATCAGTTGCTAAACTGAAATAGGCACAAACTTTTTTTTTTTTACTCAGTAGAAACATAAACAACTTTAAATATATTTTTAAAGCTCAATTTTATCACCACCAGATTTATTCCTCCATTTGTAATACGTGTTTTGAATTTGTTGTCAGTGGTAATTTTGGCAGACCAAGTGCATTAGAGAAATTCAGATGTGCTTTAGTTGTCCTTATCGTTGCTTGTTTGCATTTTGAATAAATAGAAATAGCCTCTAAAACTAAGCAGAAAATCTAATTTTTTTTTAAAGCATGGAGATGTTTTAGGTATTACTGAGGTTTTACATATGCGTGCCTCTTAATGTGACCCAACGCTCACTGTAAACAACAGCATTCATTATTTTGAAGGGCCTGTATGTTTTTATTTTTTCCACAGTCTCTTTTCTAGCCATATACCTTCTGAGAGA
Organism: Barbus barbus; assembly: GCF_936440315.1. Lineage (NCBI taxonomy): Eukaryota > Metazoa > Chordata > Actinopteri > Cypriniformes > Cyprinidae > Barbus > Barbus barbus. Next base: position 14,352,853 of record NC_136717.1, read on the forward strand.
GGAGGAGACATTCAGAATGCAGATGATGTCAGTGCTTCAAAACAACTATAAAAGAAAGAAAAGAAAAAGGTCATCCGTCATTTCAGCAATCTTTTTCCACTTGTCTTAATGTTGTCACTCAGCACTGGAGTTACCTTGCCAAAAATATCTTTTCATTTACATCTCCTGTCGAGGAAATAACCAAACCGCCGTCGAACACAGAGCTACGTAACCCAAGGCAGGAAGGCTCAGGCCAGGCCGATGCTGAGAGCGCACAACCGAGGCCAGATCGCATTCCATAGGTCTTGCGGAGTTTGCAAAGTGTGTGTGCACGCTGGAAGTGTCTTTCCATGACTGGCCCCTGGTGCTACAGCCACGCCAAACTGTCAATCCCACAGGAATGTCTCCCCAAATTCGCTGCAACAGATGACAGAAATTTGGCGTATGGTATTGTCATATTCTTTTTCTCTCAGCCTTTTTTTTGCTCCATCCCTCCTCTGCTTTTGTGCTCGGCCTCAAGTTCTTCAGTGCACTCTCTCCTTTTTCTCTTGCTGCATTTCAGCAGAGACAGAAGGCCAAACATGTAATGTGTCAACATGACCTGGACTCAGTACTGTAATCTGAGTGTTTCGCTTGGCCTTTCGAAACGATTTGATAATGATGACGGCTCGTTACCGCCATCTTTTGCTAAAACGCTTTGAAAATCACCAGATAATTGAACAAAGCCAACCAAGCCCTTCAAGATTACAAAGAGGCGAACAATCCTACGCGCTCTTTGCGCCGACAGAGTCATAAATACATCTGTCTCGTCGCTGGCCTGCATCCAAAACGGTTTACCTCAGTTAACCCTTCGAAAAAAGCATACATCATTTGAAATTTAAAATGCAATCCCCACAGGGAGGGGAAGGCGCCTCGCCTAACCTGACACATTCACACAATCAATCCTCGCTTTTGTGTGGCTCTCAGATACAAGCGGCCGGATGATTTGAGTGGCCTGTAGTGTCAGCTGAGGTCAGGGGCGTGTCCTGAGCCTTTAGCCTGTAGCCTGTCTGAAGCTGGCACTAAAAGGTTGCACAGATGTGAGGAAGAGCCGTTAGAGCAATGCGTGTCCGACAGGAGTCGGGAACATTATAGAGCACAGGGGGATGTGCCTAAGCTGCTCAGATTCCGAGTGCAGCAGAGGACAGTCAGACTGACACACATTCTGCAGTCATGGGATTGTGTTTTACCTGTCATGCAGGGAGATGTCAGGTGACGCATTTTGTGTGCGCATGTGCACGGGGGAACTGAGGCTGTGCGTGTGATTTATGTATGTCGGCGTGTGTGCGCGTTCGTTTCAGAGAGGGAACTTGTGGGTATGAGCGTGGAGCTCTTAAGTGCTTGACCTAATTTCGCAGGCAGAGAAGAATTCGGCAGTGAAGGCCTTCCTCTGTTAGTGTGAGGTTGCTGTGCTGGGTGTTTCCTCCCAGGGTCTAACAGGAAGCTCATGTTTGAGTTCATTTGAGGACAGGGAGAAGGCTTTTCTTTCCACTGTGGATCATTCTAGAGAGGGGGAGAAAGCCAGGGCCTCAGTTCTGAATCGCCCTTCTGCAATCTGGCATGTGTTTTAGCTCCTTATACTGCTGTATTGTCTGTTTTGGCTGAACTTAGGTTTTTTTGCTCCTGCCAAGAAAACATCTATTTTTTTGGGCTTACAGTGAGCAGAAGCTGAGATCCTGAGTCAAAAATGACTTAATGAATCCTGCGAGCAAATGAAACAATCCCCTGCAGGGCTCTTTTCTGCTTCCTCTGGTTCGGTTTTACATTCCAGGCTCAACTGAGCAGGGTCGTGACCCATGAAAATGCTGCGCTGTTCACGACAGTTTTGGATTCATATGCACAGCACAGATGAGCTTATGGACAGTTTTAAAAATGAATTACAGTGTTTGTGCATTTCATTGAATTTTAGTGAACGCTCATAGGCTATGCTTTGTTGTTCACAGGTTTGGGGGCTTTGGACGACAGACATGTGTGTTGCAGGACTATGCAGGTGAGAAAAAAAATTGACACTAAAGTGACAAACAACACACATTTGCAGTGCCACTCCATGCCACAACAAGCCAGTTTTGTAAAGGAACTCATATTTAGCATTAATTAAATACATTTTTATCAAATTCACAATTTTTTTTCATTTACATTAATTTATCACATGATTTTATCCAAAGTGGCTTAAAAATAGACATATTTTCCCTAACTGTTTTGTTGCATTGGAAGCATTCTGGATGTACACACATTTAAATTTTAATTAAATGTTTAAAAAAAACAGGTTCAAAAAGTTTCTTTTACAATAATAATTATTTTACAGTATTTAAAGATTTCGTATAATCATCGTCTTGAATGCACGCTGCAGCCAGTCTGCAGGCTTGCAGTATTCGTGTGGTCTCTTTGAAATATGAATTCTGTGTGGGAGTCCTCTCTATTCATCTTCTGTGAACGTTTCATGTTGATCGTTTAGTGAAGTAAGAAGGTATCAGGTACTCTAGACATGTCCTTTCCAAATTAGAATGTACATGATACGTATTGCATAATCCTAAATGTTCTGATACTTGATTACATGTTCAGAACATCATACGCAGATCAAAACTTTCATCAGACAGTGGGGTTGTTCAAATCTAGGGCACGTCTTTGAGAGCTTATATCTATGGTGGGCAGAGCAGAAAAATGATGAGGATTGACCTGTTAGTCTCCCATTGCATCAGTTTGACTGAAATTAGAGGCAGATTTGGGATGAAAGGTTCGCAGTATCCATATTGTCTGAAAATGATCACTTCAACGTGCCTGTGTTCATAACCACACTGATCAAACATGATTTATCATAGCGGTGAAGTTGTTGTCTGATCTGCAGGGTTGGTTTTTGGCTTCTTTGTGGCTGTCTTTCTCTAAATATGTTCATCACTGTGTAGGTAGACATGTTGGATTTTACATGGATTTCCAAGTGCGTGAAATTAGCATGACATGAACAAAAACATTCTGTCTTTCTGATCTTTTCCTTTTACAAAACATCCCAGTATCTCCCAAATAATTTTATTTACTCCAGACTCAATGCTATCAAACTTTGTAAGCAATCAGATAAGTATTAGGAGGTTTGCTTCACATGTTTCAATCCCCAGTGCATGTATTGTGCAGTGGAGAAAAAGAGAGAGGAGGATGACACTTGAAACAGCTGGTTTATGAAGATGCACTGTCTTTATAACTCAATCATCTAATGGTCTCTTTCACACATTAGACCAATTTGCTTGTCTCCTGCAGTGTGGATATACTCTCAGGCCATGTGCCGTTTGCAGGTGACATGCAGATGTTTTCTTGTGTGTTCTGATGCTCCCTCTGTTAGTACTTAATGTGATTTTTGCAGAAATGTTTCTCGTCTCTCTAGCAAAGAGTCTCATGTTTACACAAGCTTAAAGAAAAAGCATCCTTTTTTTTTTAATGTGTGGCATAACCATGACCAGTGTGACACTGTCATGCCTGGTTTCATCCCAGTCTTTGCAGTCCTTTTTCCGTCTGTACAGACTACAGAGTTTTCTTTGAGTGACACATTAACAGATAAATAGTGATAAACAGAATATCCACATGGTGGAATACTTTTAGGATTATTTGATTCATGAATCTTTTTTTTTGGATAATGGCCGCTAAACTGTATACAGTAATTGACCCGTCCAAACAATTTCCTACACAAATGTGCTAGTTTCATGTGTCGTATTTCTTTGCAGTCTCACATAATGAAATTAATTAAACTCAAATCAATATTTCATGTCCATTTATTTATTTAAGGCGAGACACTACAGGTGAATAGGGTAAAATTTTTAACTAGCAGATATCACCATGACACTTTCCCAGTTGATTACCTACATTAAGATGAGAAAAAAATGTATTACAAAGTTTCTGTAAATTTATGTTTAAATATGCAAATTAGGCATTATCTAATTAAATATGCACTAATTTGCATATATTTTAAAAAACGAAATCTCAGAATTGGATAAAGCCAGGTTCAAAATTATTTTTTCATTGTGTTCACATATTAGATGGGAAAAAAATTACAGAGGGATTTATGGATATCTACTTTTGTTATCCTGTAAATCAGAATATACTGTCAATAGCCTTAAAAAATGTATTTTCGCCATGTTTTTTGGAATAAAATGTTATATAAATCAGGCTAGGAATAATATATTTACAAATCCCTCTGTAATTGTCTTCATAATATAACTAGGTACAAGACTGGAAAGTTTGGTGTATATAGGTGCTACTGAAGTGGAGATTTCGGACTTGGAGTATGAGAGAAAAGTCATTTTGAGAAAACGGGCTTTAAAGATTTATATTGTAAAAATCCACACATTTTTATATGAAAACATTGCTAACAAGCAAAACAACTGGCCAAGTAAATGTTTATAACAATGTAGACCATGAACAATGACAACTGAATAAAACAACATTGCCAAATAAGACCTTCAACTAACCACAGAGAAGCACAAATACAGACACAAACTTATCATCAGAACTGCAAATCTAGTCATCTATGTCCATCGGAACACAAAGGTCACCCATGAGGGTTGAAAGCCTAGCTCTCCATGCCTGCACCATATGTAGGCCCCTCACCCCTCTCTTGCTGATGCCTTTTCAGCTTTTTAGCTGTGCTCAGAGTCTTAAAAGTTGAAATGGCCATACTTGCAGCTGCCTCAACTCTACTCTTACCTACAAACACTGTTTTTGGACAGCGGGCCCAAATGACGGAGTTGAGGCACTCATTCGCATTTTGAGTGCCACCATGCTGCATGCGCTGCAGCAGGCTGTCACTTGACATGCGGTGGTATACAGGTATCAGCTTCTGGCCCACCTCCCGAGACAAAAAGTTTCCTGCATGGAGCCTGTGGCTCTCTGGAGTTTCTCCATTTTCCTCCGCTCTCCTATACCAACACCAGGACAGGTAGCACCTGGTGTGCAAGGGGACTTCGTCACAGGACATGCTATGGAGGAGACCAGCCCAGATCTCATTTTTCATTTTCTCTATGGAACCCTGGTTATTTAAAATTGCCCCCCTGCAATAATTTTGTAATGTTTTAAATTTTTTGGCCGTTAATTTTCCCAGACCCTCCCCCCCCAATTTGCGTTCAGCACTTAATTTTCGTAGTGCTGTGCCCATACGCTTATGGGCATGGTTGATGCATTCTAATTTTACTACCTCATGCCCAGGGTATGGGTTGAGGGATACCACCTCCCTGAATGCAGCACTGTCCCCATCTGACAGCATCTGAATGTATCTCAGCTGGTGGCGACTCACAGACCTGGCCCACATCCTCTTCGCTGCCTCCTGCTCCATAGCCTTGCTTGAGCCCCTAAAATTTTGTGCACAGTCATGCGTTTCTCTCCAGCTGTCAATTTCCTCATCTGTAATCTTTCCCTCATGCCTGGCAGCTTCTTAAAGGGCACAAGCATGGCAATAGGAGGATAGAACCTCAAAGTCGATCACCAGTCCCGTAAAAATATCGATGCACACCCCGATCCCATAGTGTGATGTGAACCCTCTTTTCTGCCAAGTGCCATCAAAAGACACACTGATATCTATCACCGCATCTGCATCCTCTCTCAGCAACTCTGCCACATCTGCATCAATATCTGCATATTCCTGCCTGACCTGCTCCCTGGTCCTGTGAAGTGACTCAAGACCTCTCTCAATTTCTGCCGCTAAAATGAAATGTGTATTATATCAATAACTGTTCATTTGTTTTGTTTTTATAGATACAGCACACAGAAATCTGTACTGTAAAAGTAAAACTGACCACCACAACACAACATAATGAATGAGATGGCACTTTATTCTATTCTTATAAATCTTATAAATAAATAAATAATTTCATCCATAAAAACAACTATTGTTACAGTAATGTTATGTTAGAAGGTGGTAACAGCCACACGTATTGGGCTATTTCTGACATTAGAAATTCTAAACCTCCCATCGACAGCTTACGTTCAGATGCGCTTCCCGAGGGCATTTCACTGGGTAATCCATCACTAATTTTCCTTTTCCCCCTTGCAAGTGACAACTGCTGTACTCTTTTCGATGATTGACGCGAAGTCATTTTCATTAATTCACTCAAAAGATCCCGCGGAAAGCTTAACCAAACAAGGAAGCGTCAACGCATACCATGTCATGTGACGATTCTGAACGAATCACGTTGTCAGAAATTGTCTTCAGCCAATGAGATTGCGCATTTAGAGTTAAATCCCCTCTTTTACTTTCACGATTGGTTGCTGATAAAAAGGAAATGACCATATTTGGATCCGACAGCATTGTACAGAAGAGAGAGAGCTTTCCAGCAGTATACGTGATGACTGTGTACAGGCAGAGATCGCGGAGCAGCATGTTGATTTAGAACGCCAACTTTTGTTGAATTTATGAGAAATCTACAGACGCAAACAGACAAAGTGCAGTAAAATAAAGACCTAAATGTGTATTTCGGACTTTTTTTCACCACAAGTCTGAAAGAAGACATGTTATTGAAGACAAATATCCAAAAATCTCAAAATTGACCAATAAAAAAAAAACGATGTTTTTGCCTGCCGTGTCTCGCCTTAAGTAGCTGCACAATAAATGCATTTATATAACACATAAGAATTGTTACAAATACAGTACATGTATATAGTTGATTTAATCAGTAATTAATAATATAATTAATAGGTAGAATTAACTTAAATTATGGCATTTATCAATATTTGCTGAAAAAGCCACCAAGTGAAGACTAATTCAAATACATTCTATTTTAATTTTTGAATAGATACATGCACATTTTATGCATAAATATATATTTTTAATATAATACATTATAATTATATTTTTGTTTCCGTAAAAATATTCCGTAAACAAATTAAATGAAAATCACCTACAGTTAGGGCTGGGTATCGTTCATCGTTCAAAAATAATTTATTTTATCTTTAAATTATTGAAAATCAAAGTTTATTTATTTATTTAGGCAAACAAAGGGTGTTTACTATTAAAATTAAAACATGGAAGAAATGTTGTGTGATCATTACTTTAAAAAAAATAAAAGTTTTAATAATTTTAATAGTAGCCTATAGTAGCAGTATGTACTGTCTGCTGAACGATAGTAATATATTTCGGCCGCAGTGTCTTCCACGTTAAACCGAACTTTTAATTTGACGGGTTGCCGTAAATACCTTTACAGTTCTGTGTGTAATTGATATGACGCTATTTTTACTCAAATCAAATGGTAAAATGCTCATGAAGGGACTCTCAGAGCAATCCTGGAGATGTTGTTCATGCGTTTATGTCCTCATTTAGTGAGACGGCAAACGCTGAAATCACCACGAGCATCACGCGCGCTTCAGTCTGTGTGATAAACAAAACGGCGCGATATAGAGAGCAGACTGCTCTGTACGCTTTATATTAACACATGCAGACAGACAACTGTTTTGGCTGTTTTGTCATATCACGCTGTTTTTTCAGCATCTTGCACCACAGGTGCCATGTTTTAAGACACTGTGTCAAGTTAAAAAATATTGCAACTTTGAAAAATGCATGTTCTCTTCTGCTCCGTCCAGCTGTAACATAAGTACCCTATCTGTATGACTGTGAGCTACTCCATCTGCTCTCTGTAGGTGCGGGTTAATGGAATCAAAATCAATTTCATATCATAGCAAAAGCTTCCAATTTAGCCATCGTTACATCCTAACTTCTTCCCAACTACAGCAAATCACGTATTTTCACTGACATAGACCAAAGTAGGACTTTAGTTTGCATAATGATAATGAGAGTCAGAATTCGTGGCATTATCTTGCGTAGTAATAAAATCATCCAGCTTCAGCGGAGCAGTGTCCTTGAGTTATTTCATTGTTAGAGATCATAGCCATGCATAAAATGTTATTACATAAACTTTTTGTTTGGCATGTAATAAATCTCAGAAGTCGCACAGGCATTTATCAGCAAGTGAGCTGCTTGTGCCTAATGGTGTTTTAAAATTATTTACCTCACCGTCAGACTATGACTAATGTGGTTTTTATTTGACTGACATTATATGACCTGTAGAACTTGTTCATGCATCGTCTTCCACCTTCTCGCTAGTTATAATGACAAATGAGGGATGTTGTTTGTCACAGCGGCATTTGTCTTACATATCACACTTCCTTTGCTTATAGGTTTCTCTTTTTCAAGAGCAAAGAGTTTTTGTTTGTTGCGAAGTAATGTAATTTTTATTCAGGTTCTGCAGTAGTAGTGCAGTAGTGAAACTTTCTATTTTTTGTCTTTAAAACTCTGTTGATTGTGACATCTCCTGACAAGAGCTGACAAGAATCTGCCCATCCGGTGGAATAAAGCTCTTTCCAGCTCTTTATTGGTAAAGATCCTCCCTTGCCACATTCAAGTGACTATTGTGTCTACCTTAAGCAGTTCCGTTTGTTATTCTATGATGGATTGCCTTTTCTGCATTCACAACAAAAAATTTAGAAATAGCTGTCAATTAATCTTTTTTTAAGAACTGAGAAGCAAAACCATGTTTAAAGCTGTGTTTACTTAGATGTGGCAATATTCTGACACTATAAGAAAACAAATTGTAGATTTCCCCAAAAAGTGTAGATTTTGGCTCTGTGACGCTATTAAAACATTGTTCTTTGTTTGAACACCCCGACACAGCAACTTTGACTTGACCATTGGCTTGAGTTTGTTTAATTCTTTAATGAGAATCGTGACATGAACAATAAATGCAGAAAAAATCAAAAATGCCGAATGTTTTTTAAACAAACATCCACTGAAACTCTCATAGACCTGTTTTGTTTTTCATTAGACTGTTGTTAGTGTTGAGTTTGAAGGCCCAGCTCCAGACGAGGGCTGCTCCATGGGTAGGCCAATGTTGTATTGTTGGCAGAGGCTCATTTGAATAGCCCTTTAGTATTTTGTGTGTGCAAGTCAGCGCCATTTGCATTTGTTCCAGTCACAAAGGTTTACAGGTCAATAGAGACCAAGCTAACATGCCGAGGAACCCTCTCTCCTCTTATTCTCCTTTCTCTCCTGTCTCTCAACCTTCTTTTGCCCTTCCTTGGTTGTCATGATAAACTTTGCCCGTCTCCCTGGGAATGTGTTTGTGCATGTGTGTGTGTGTGTGTGTAAGTGTGTGCATGCGTGTGTGCGTAGCAACACCTCAGATGTCTGGTGAGTGATTAATTCTAAACTGGGAATAAGATTGAAGAGAGGCCCCTGGTAACTCTCAAGCAAACACCAACAATAATTTGATTATCACACTCGAACATGCTTATTTAGCCCGTGCATGGTCGTGCATGCGTGTGTCTGTAGATCTGCACACTGAGGCAGAAGAACACAGAGCATACCTGATTAAATGGAGCCCATTCAGGACTGTTGTTTGTAAGCAGTTTGAATGGCTGCAGTGCTGACACATAGCTTCTTAGACACGTACACATAGACAGAACCAGAAGTCCCAGGTCTTCATAATTAATCCTAGAGTGAGCTCATGGCCCAATCCTCAGAGCTTTAACTTTGTACTTTCCATATGGCACACTTGTGCATACAGTGGTATGAAAAAGTGTTGGCCCCCTTCCTGATTTTTTTATTTTATTGCATGTTTGTCACACTTTAATGTTTCAGATCATCAAACAAATTTAAATATTAATCAAAGATAACACAAGTAAACACAACATGCAGTTTTTCAATTAAGGGTTTTTTTTTTATGAAGGGAAAACAAAATCCAAACCCACATGGCCCTGTGTGAAAAAGTGTTTGCCCCCCTCCCCCCTGTTAAAACATAACTGTGATTTATCACATCTGAGTTCAGTTTCTCTAGCCACACCCATGCCTGATTACTGCCACACCTGTTCGCAATCAAGAAATCACTTAAATAGGACCTGTCTGACAAAGTGAAGTAGATCAAAAGATCCTCAAAAGCTATACATCATGTTGAGATCCAAAGAAATTCAGGAACAAATGAGAAAGAAAGTAATTGAGATCTATCAGTCTGGAAAAGGTTATAAAGCCATTTCTAAAGCTTTGGGACTCCAGCGAACCACAGTGAGAGCTATTATCCACAAATGACGAAAACATGGAACAGTGGTGAACCTGCCCAGGAGTGGCCGGCCGACCAAAATTACCCCAAGAGTGCAGCGACGACTCATCCAAGAGGTCACAAAAGACCCCACAACAACATCTAAAGTACTGCAAGCCTCACTTGCCTCAGTTAAAGTCAGTGTTCATGACCCCACCATAAGAAAGAGACTGGGCAAAAATGGCCTGCATGGCAGAGTTCCAAGACGAAAACCGCTGCTGAGCAAAAAGAACATAAAGGCTCGTCTCAGTTTTGCCAGAAAACATCTCGATGATCCCCAAGACTTTTGAGAAAATACGCTGTGGACTGATGAGACAAAAGTTGAACTTTTTGGAAGGTGTGTGTCCCATTACATCTGGTGTAAAAGTAACACAGCATTTCAGAAAAAGAACATCATACCAACAGTAAAATATGGTGGTGGTAGTGTGATGGTCTGGGGCTGTTTTGCTGCTTCAGGACCTGGAAGACTTGCGGTGATAAATGGAACCATGAATTCAGCTGTCTACCAAAAAATCCTGAAGGACAATGTCCGGCCATCTGTTCGTGACCTCAAGCTGAAGCAGATTGCAGTTGCTGCTGCTAAGGGTGGCCCAACCAGTTATTAGGTTTAGGGGGCAAGCGCTTTTTCACACAGGGCCATGTGGGTTTGGATTTTGTTTTCCCTTCATAATAAAAAAAACTTCATTTAAAAACTGCATGTTGTGTTTACTTGTGTTATCTTTGGTTAATATTTAAATTTGTTTGATGATCTGAAACATTAAAGTGTGACAAACATGCCTATTTCCTAAATCCTAATTCCTAAATTATCAGGAAGGGGGCCAACACTTTTTTACACCACTGTACATGCGCACATACAGAGAAAGATGTTTACACATGACAATAGTTTCTCACGTGTCACAAGCTCCTAGTTTTTTTTAGTTGGGGGGGGGCATTTTAAGAATTACAGTTTTTGTGTAAATGCATGTTTTTATTTATAACAAGTACAAGTTTAGTTGCATTCCTTCAGTTGAATTAAAGAAATAGTTCACATAAAATTTACAATTCTGTCATTATTTGTTCAGTGTAATGTCATTTAAGTTTCTTTTTTTCTGGGTAATTTACATTGAGTTATTTACAGCAGAATGGCCAAGCTCTAAAACAAATAACTTAAAAATGTTAATAATATTACTGTTTGAACCTAGTTTACAACATACTGCTTTGGAAAGAATTTCATGTTGGTCTATATATATTTTTTTTTTTTAGATACAGGTGTCTTGCATAGTAAAAATTGCAGTAATGCTGTATCATCATGAGCATGTGTAGCTCAAATGTGCTTTAAATATGAAGTCCTCTGGTAGAGCAACAGTGCCATAGCCTACTTTTTGTCTTTATCAGAGACATTACGCTGCAATTTTTTAAATACTTGTATTTATTTATTGACTTATTTTTAGTCAGAAGCTAATGTTTTAACAAAATGTTTCCATTTCAGTCTTGGATAGCACTCATGACCATCTGATATATCATGCACTGTAAAAAGTGAAAATAGGCAATTGATTTGGTCTTATTTTATTAGTTTTGTCTAATATAATCAGTCATATTAAGCAATAGTAAGTAATACTTTATTTAGATTAACCACATAAGAGAATGTCTATTAGCACTGTTAGCTTTTCTGACATTTTTATAGTGCGTGCATTTGCACTTTTGACAATGTTTTTAGTGTGGCCGCAGGAAGGCAGTAGTCAATCTCTGCATCTCTCTTGTGGCCTGTTATTGTCCCCTCTGAGCTGGACGTGTGAATTGCAGCACAAAATGTGGGCTGCTGGATCAGCATGCATGCTACATAAAGACTGCTTTTGTTATAGCATGCACGCTCATGACCGCTGGCATCTATAGCCCCTCACCCCCAACCACACCAAACTCTACCGGGCTGAGTGGAGAAACCCCCATGGATGAAATGGACAGTGACTTTCAGTCTTAGAAGCTCACACCCATAAAACTTTATAGCAAAATTAATAAATAAACTTTAAAAGACTTGTATTTTCCTTCTGGGGACAATAAAATCTTATCTTATTCCATTCCAAATCTAATTTAAGTGAATTTGTCTCATTAGAGTTTCATTATATAAGGATAACACAATTCTTAGCTATAGATCAGGTAACGTTCCAGTGCAGCGTAACTCACTCTGTTCGCCATTTGCTATATAATTATGATTTGAAAATTCCACACCCTTTAATGCTGTCGGTAGATGACGAGCAGAGCGTGTGGCACTTGAGCATGCGTGTCTGTTGGGCCTCAGTCGACTCAGGCCTTGGAACTGGAGCGATGACGGCAGACGTTGCCTTGCAGCCACCGGGCCGATATTGCACCATGTTCACCTCAGCCTATTAAAGGTTGGGATTCCCATCGGGAGAACACTCACGCGCAGACAATTAATGGAACAAAAAATAATAAGAAAAACCATGACAAGATAATACGTTTGCGATAATGAGCCTGCACTGACCTATAATCATCCTTTTAAAATGAATTTTAACCAGGATAACGTCCTTGAACGCCAGCAATGACAAGTGCCACATTCCGTGTGGTTCTACTAAAAATTGGATGTTATTATAGACTTGCGATGATGACCTAGGCAGAGATTGTCATTCCCAAGAGAGCAAGCTGACCTCTAGGCCATCGTTTCATGGTCCTTCAGGAATGATTGAGAAATTATAGATTATAAGGGATTTTTTTTATGCTGTATTAATTACAAAAAACTAAAATGTATATAACTAAGATCATCTACAAATGCTAGTCTGGCGCAGATGATGTGAGTATGCTCTAAAATTTAACAACTACATAGTGACTATATTTAGTCTGAAGCTGAGCTCAATTAAAAAAACAAATTACACTGGAAAGTTTGTTTCATGGTCTTGCCATTATTAAAACCATGCTTCACTTATCTCTTTATTTAATATAGAGAGTAAATCAGCAGTAAAAAAACCCAAACATTTATGTAGGGCTGGGCGATAAATCGATTTTATCGATTAACTCGAATGTGTAGTTTACATCGATTTGTTTGAATGAAAATCGTTTTTCTCTTTAACATACGCCGACGCTCCCTTCTGGGCTCCCGTAATTCCAAATGAGCTCAGCCCTCCCTCCACGCGTTTACCATATAGGGTTTGGCCGATAAACGATGCTACCGTCCATCGCCAATGGCTGATAGATAGACATCATGATGTTAAAGGCCTAACGTTACTTCGTTTTTGTATGCGTACGCTAGCGTATGCGTGCAGTCAAACGTGCAGCCTTTCAAAGTATACTTCATTTGAAGCGGTCGGCGCACGCTCTCTAGAACGCTTCAACCATGTTCAGTGTCTGCTCTATTTTTCCCCGTTAAGTCATGACTGATAACAAATATTTTTTAAATCTTTTAAACCAAAGCTGAGCTGTCTCATACCCTCTCGCTCACAAGCGCTTGTCAATGTGAGCGTCTATTGTTGTAGTCTCAGCTATTTTGATGTCTGTCTTTTAGGTTCGTTTTCAACTGTGAAACAACGGCCCGGAACAGTGTTGCCACCATGTGGAAAAACTGATTACTGTTAACTTCAGTGCGCATGTGCTACGCTCGTGACCCCCCCAATTTAAAGAAAATTACGTGTACTATGGAACTCCTTAAAGGGAATAAATACGAGATGGGAGGAAAATATTTATTTCAATACTTTCTCTCACTGTTTTATCATTGGGTAATTGTATATAAAATTGCGGGCATCAGGGATTGCGCCTGGCATTGAAACTGCTTTTGAATGCACGATAGCTTTTTAGTTTCACTTTCACTTTCGAGATTCGCGATGGCATGTACTGTTTATACTATGGAGCAGCAGTACTTAACACACATTTTACAAGATCAGATGTTTGTCAGTGGTGATGAGGATCTGCAAACCATTCGTCATCGTCCCGCCAAAAAACAACCAACAGTCACTGATATTTAATGCTGTTGAATGTTTTGTTTGCACTTTATCAGAACTATCTCCTATCTACTGAATAGCAATATGTTAAATTTATGTTTAAAGAAAACTTATCAAAAAGGGTCACATAATTTTATGTTTTATGTTATGTTGCAGGGCCTGCCATCTTGTCTTTTTGGCTTGTTTCTAATTGCACTTTAACCCCAAGGGGAAAATCCAGATCAAGTCCCAGAAGGGAAAATCAAAACAAAATGAAGTTAAAACAATTTCTTTGTCATCGGCAGATTGATCTTAAGTAGGGAGAAAAAAATAGATTTAAATCGTAAATCGGATTTTTTGTAAAAAATAAAAAATTGGGGACGTTTTTCTTAGGCCATATCGCCCAGCCCTACATTTATGTGAAGAATTTCATTATCCAGAGGGTGTGATGATATCAGAGCATCATCCGGCACATCCCATGCTCCGGTCGTTGACGGTTGTGGGGTAAGAGGGTTGACTTGGTGTAGAAGGCTCAGCTGGGGCAAATCCTGGAGGTCTCGTCCACTCTGAGGCAAAGTGACGTGGCACATGCAAAAGCAGTCTGTGCTGGCTTTTAAGAGCCAGAACTGTCCCCATTCCCCTCGTACACACACACACACACAGCTCTCCAGCACTCAGGAAAATAAAGAAGGACTGGGGTGTTAAAATGTATTATTAGAAGCAAACCAGAATGGACAGGCCGTTTTTAGTGGAGATGAGAGTTAACATGCATCAGAGGTTATTTAGGGGGGAGTAAACGGCACTGAATGATGCCTGCGCTGCGTGCTGGGGAAATATTTGGATACGGACATAGCAATTAATTTGAGCATGCAGTTTAAAGATTGAAGGTTTATTGTATGTAGCTTCAAACAGCTTTCCCTCTCTTAAAATGTTTGAATGCATCAGAAGTCATTTATAATTTAACACCGTTTAAAACTTATTTAGAATCTCACATTTTGGTATACCCGAGGGCTGGAGTTCATTTGTGGTTAAATATTTGCTAGTCATTTGTTAGAATAATGACTTTTTTGGTTTATGCCCTTTCCCCTACAGCTTGAAGTGATATATTTGGTTCTGTGAGCTGCGTATGTCTTCTCAAAAATAGTGCACCTGTTAATTTTCAATTGTGCTTTTTAGCTTATGTTTTTATTTTGAAATGGTCTAATAGTTTGTGGTAGTTTCAGAGTTAATCAAAGTGCCACCGAATCCTGCTCCTCTCTCCAAACACAAAGTGCTCAGCAGAAAGTTCTGGAGATTGGAGCATGCGGCAGTTAGCGGCCTTGCAAGTGAGCTCTTGTGAAGTGGACACGGAGAAAGTCTGTCCTGCTGATCCTTTTTTTTTTTTCGGCCCTTTTTCCCAACACGATTGAATTTTTTAAGGTGAGTTACTTTTAAAGTAAAGTAGCTTTTAAAATGTTTCATTGTATTTCCAGCTGTCAGATACAGATAAATTCACAAGTGAAGTAAAAAAAAAATCGCTTGTTAAATGAATTTCTTTTTAACCATTAAATTGAGACCTCCATGATCAACTCTATCCTAATTAATGTTACTGTAGTACTGTTTGACTTTTTTGCAGAAGTAACACATAACAGTACTTAAGTGTGATCTAAAAAATTCCTTATTTCTTAAAAACTGCCAAGCTCAGTAGTTTAGTAACTATATCATGTAAGTGTAAATTTCAAAAATCCCAACAGATGTTATTGCACTGATTTAAAAAAATAAAGAATAAAAAGACGAAAAATAAAAGTATGTAATGTGACTTTCAGATATGTATTAACAGATTTTATAACCATGCTTTTATATTTATTACTATTCATTAGAATAAAGATTATTTTTTAATATTGCAATGCCATTTAATGAAGAAATCAACACATAATAAAATTTATATATAAAAATAGTATGTAAGGAAAGTTTAAGAAGAAAAAGAGCATTTAAATAGAATTATTCTTGTATTATTCCTGTTTAAACCTGAATTCCACAACCCGAGTACACAGTGATTTAGAATAAAATATACATTGCTGAAATCTCTTGTTTTTGCCAAATAAGAGACAGAAGAGCCATTCAGTCATATTTTTCACTGTATTAAACCCATTTTTCAGAGTATCCATTGTTCTAATTCAGAAGTGTGTTAGGAAAATTTTAAAGACTTTCTTTTTTTTAAATTAATATAAATTGCTAATAGGAACAAACTTCTGGCTTTGTTGGATCTCCACTGCCGGAAAAAGAAAAAGGAGGACAAATGAAGTTCAGGTGGTTTGTTAAACTTTTTAAATGAGAACATAAATTGTACAATCTTTATATCTTTCTGTCTGAAGGTGAAACGTAGAAGAAGTGGGTGAAATCTATATTGTCGTTCCTTTTTTCTTTTGACAGAAAGTTAAATTACACTGCATCAGACACTTTTTGTTCTCAATAGATTTATTTCGTCCTGTTTCTTTGTTTGGAAACTGAAGATGTTTTTTCTTTTTATGTTAATAATAATAAATATAAAATACCACTTATGCTATTTTTTTTAACATATGTTAAAAACAATTGTGACATTTCCATTTTTGATTATGCACATTGAAATGACATTCAGCCCTTGTCATATTGTGGTCGGTTTGCATCTCTGTTTGCAATGCCTAATGTGCCTTTTACTTATTTTATTCATTTGTATTGTCTTATAAACAACAGTGTTTACACTACTAAATTACAGTAAATGTATCTGCAATAAATAACCAAAATAAATAAATCCCATAAATTAAAATTACGGGAACAACCATTTTATTTTATTGCTACTACAAAGCAGTTGTTTGCAGAATTTAGTATTATAAAATAATTTTCACATCATAGCATTTAAAAAAATGTATTTCTATAAATGCGTTAAAAATGTGGTCTCACAAATCATCTAATATTAATGTCGCATTCTTTTTAACATCTCTCAAAATAAATATATGGTTCATACCTTTCTTCTGCACAGTCGTGATCTTTTAATGATTTGTGATTGTCATCTTAATAGTGGTCAGATAGAAGATCACACCGTGTAGAAAGCAACTTGCATGCAAACCCAGATCAGACCAATGCTTTTTTTTCCCTGACATTTACTTAGATTTTTTTTGTTTTTACTATATATTTATTTATTTGTTTAAAAAATATTCTTCCTTGCAGCCTTTTTTTAAGCAGTGCTGACCGTCGATGTAATGGCTTGGCACTCTGAACACACACGTTCAAGGTTATGCCTACTGTTTTGCAGAGTCGTAACAATCACACTGCACAGTTTCTTTCGTTACTAAATATCAAGACTTGTTAGACCAAAATATGATTGTTTTATTCATAATTCAGATATCTGCAAAATTACACGCAGGGAGCCTCATCCTGCCTGCGTGGACATAGGCGCATGCTCTTATCAGAGGTGACCGCCATGTTGTCTAACTGTCCTCCATTTTGTGATTTCAGACCTTTACTGTACTGCAGCACAGCTGCCCCACCCTTGCGAAATTATGCAGTCGTATCCCGATAGATCCGAAACATTGACGCTAATCCTTACTGATTTCATCTGGAATTATTGAGCTCTTGAACTTTTTTTCTTTATGGACACAAAATCATTTTTACCTTGTGTGATATTGTTGCTTCAGTGTTGCTGAAATGATGGTACTATTACTGCTCTATAAAAAGCTGTTTTGAAACATCATTTTATTTTTTTCTGTAGAATTGCAGATTCTTTCAAATGCTTTAGTTTGCAGTGGTAGGGCAGGGATGGGAAGTTCTTAAATAATACCATACCAGTAGCTTGGGCTTATGATTAATAAATGTCATCTAGTCTTTTACTACTAAGAGAAAAACAGTTGCCCTCATATTAACTGACAGGACAAGGACAACAGGAAACATAAATGTATTTCACATGGCAAATTTTCTCAAGAGCCAGAACAAGGTGTGTGTGTGTGTGTGTGTGTAATTATGGCATCTTCCAAGTTTGTGGTAAAAATTGATTCACACCCACAGAATCAGTTAAAACATGTAGTAAATTTTCTGTTTTTATTTCTTTAATGTAATCCATCATAACTCTCATTTAAAAGTCACAGGATTTTTTTTATCATTATTATTAGTGTGTTATAGTTTGAAACACTTTCATTTCAGACAGTATCAGTGAAGAGTCAAGGTAGTCATCTTTTTTTATTTCATTGTCATTTATTTTATTTATATCTTATTAAATAGTTGAAAATATAATAACTTTTAAGTTGTTTATTTGCTACTTTTAATTCTTAAAATATAATAAAACAACTAGTACAATTCTTTATAGACTATTCGAAACTTATGCAGAATTTTGTCTTTAAATGAATAAATCGTTTAAATGAATACATTATTATTATAATTATCATTATTGTCAGTTGGTGTCAATCAGTTACCAGTGCTGCGCTCATGTTTCTGTCAGTGGCGCGGCAAGCCGTAAGGGTCATTAAGCGTCTTCTGACTGCAGGCAGAGGTCAAGGGAGTTAATCGGAGTTGATGGAGGGGCCCTCTGAGTGACAGTCCTAAGAGGCTCACCTCTTAATCTCTGTTTGTCTGTGTTTTAGTACTCTTTACCTACACAAAGCAAACAGCACCCTCCCTCTCAATGGGGACCATCCTGCTCCCAGTTTAGCACTTCTGACCTGTGGGTCATGCCCTTTGTTCCTCTCTCTACAGAGGCTGACCTCAGATTTCACCTCTGTAATTGAGGAGTCCTGTAGACACGTGCCCACGGGGGCCCAGGAGAGACCACCACCGCTGCAAGCTCACTGCTACCTCTGCGCCGGAGGAAAAGGGTTGTCTAAAAATATGACGTTTCCTATGTGTCCCAAGCAAAAAAAAATGTTTGGCCAATCAGATCTTGCTATTGTGTTGATCATTTCCCAGCTGTTTTGTTTTCTGTCATGTTGTGTAAAATACTGCTTAATTGGCTTAAATATCTAATACACATACACTGTGCCTTCACAAATCCATTTGGTCATGGGTATGTGGGCATGTTTTTATTGAATATACATTTTTCTCTCTATATACTGTATGTAAAAGATCTTTTGTGAAAGATTACAAAAGTGTACATTTCAGATCTTAAACATGTTGCTTTTTCTGTGGAACTTCAACTCTCATTTGATGAACTAGGCCACCAACTAGGATTGAAATGCCTCTCGCTTCTTTAATCTGTACCAGGCTTGTCTTGTTGTGTTTTAATTAATGTTTTGCTTCTATATTGAGACACTGTTGTTTTTGTCTGTTTATTTGTTTGTTTTTTTTCTCTTCACTGATGAAAAATTGCAGGTAAAAGAAGCTCATGTTATTAGTTTTTACTCATTTCCCTCTCCACAAAAGCATAATTATGGGGGGGAAATGGCATCTCAGTGATGTGCATGTGCAACACATGGCTGCAAATTCCTTAGGATGCTTTTTTAAGTTGTTCTAGTTGATTGTGCTGGAAACCCTGATGTTCATTTGGGAGGAAAAGAAAATATACTCTAAAGGTTCTACAGACAGTTATTAGGATCTGTGATGGTTTGTTAATGTTTAATTCATTATTTTAGTTTGTGCTTTTGACATCCTCTTCAATCGTACATTTAGATCTGATAGGGTTAAAATGTGCATTTTAGTATTTAGTAAGGTATTTTTTGACACAGGAAGTAATGTTTGGAGACCGTTTTGTTCTCTTTGCTTCAGTTTTGATATTCAATCGATGTAATGTCAAAAGATAGGCTAACGTTTTTTGTTATATATCTATAAATCGCGTTGGATGCACTTATTAAATGTGGAAAAAGTGACCAGCCCGCTGTGCATTTTAGCCTTGTGAAGACTCACTATAGCTGTTATCGCTCTTTGGTAACTCTAACAACAGAACACATACACTCTTTTCAAATCACACAAGAGTCTTTTTAAAATGATCTCAGCAATGGTGCATTAAAGTGCTCTGAGGTTGAGCCTCGAAAAGTACCATAAAGAGTTTGTTTTGATTGGCATTTGATCATAGTCTCTGAGCCTTGTGAAGGATGGGGCCTTACAGAACAGCTCACTGTTTGGGAGTTGGCAGCCAACCCAAAACCAAAATTGTATCCTCAAATGAACTTTAATGCAATGTACAACACAACATGTGCGCCAAGTCCCGACTCCCTGCTCGCAAGTCCTATAGTAAACAAGCAAGAAAACGAACGCCTGAGAATCAGCAACAGAGAATGAGAAATAAAGCAGATAATGTGTTATAAGAAAATGAGAAGCGCAATTTTTCTCGTGTGAGGTGCGCCGCCTTCGTGATTGGCCGACAGACGTGGCGCAATGTGACGTGGGCGCGTCATACCTTGTGCCAGAGCGCGACCTGTTGCCATTAGGGAATCAGACTCGAAAAAAAAGGGGTGAGCACTTGGAATTTGATTTAGCTGTAACGGTTTTATACGGGTGCGACTCAGGTTTGGTGTTGAATCGTGGGTGTGGTGTGCGGTATGTAGGAACTAAGTATGTGTGTGTGTGTGAGAGTGTGTGTGTGTGTGTGTAATGAGAGGTCGGTGCCATGAGGGAGCCAGAAAGAGGAGGCCGAGAACGAGGCAAGGAAATCTGGGCGGACCGGTGCTTTCGGTCCCTCCTCCACGTCAGTGTGTGTGTGTGAGGATCTGCGTGTGACAGCCTGATGAGCAGCAGCACCCTCTATGCAGCTATGTTTGCTGGTCGACGAGCATGCTTTTATCAACTCTTTAGTTCGCTAAACGCAGAAAAGGTTCGTGATACAGTCCGAAGAACAGAAGCAGGCACAGGCCCCACACTAGCATGTTTTGGTATGTGTTTTTGCTTTCTCTTTGGGCTTGTTCACAATAGAGAGATCATCTGTTTGAACTTGTATTTAAATGCTGCATTGATTAACCACAAAAAAAGTTTTGCACTCGACAGTACTAGCATGTTTACAAGAGCGCGTAATAGCCGCACAAAGGATTGTTGGTGAAATAAACCACAGAATAACAAAATCTTGAGTCTGTTTTTTGCACCGGACTGTCTTACAAGTTATAGAATTCTGGTTCAAATGGGAGGCGAGACGGAGGTGCACCCCAAACGATCGAAAAACTTGATTGGCGGTGTGCTCTGCTAATTATTCCTGCACCAGGCGGATTCTCAGGTAGGCCATGGCTGCAGTGTGTGTGTGTAAGTGAACGTGTGTGTGTGTGTGTGCGGTCACTGCAGATGAAATCTCCCTGCAAATTGCGACAGATGTTTCACCTCCAGGCCGTCTCAACCCATACGTCTGATGCTTCTCGGGTCAGTGGGATGTACAAAGACACCCCAACATTTGCACGCACCACTTTTCCCCGAACCCTCCATCACAGTATGGTCATCTTTGAACTGCTGACGCTTTTAACGGTTTCTCGTTTGTGATTGCATGTATAGTTATTCACTGCTTTCGAGCTGGAGGACAGCTTCAAGGATCGAGTTTGGTCTTGGCGGCGGAGCGCCTGCACGTTTGGTAAATTGTGTTTGAATGGTTCATAACAGGTATGAGCGTATGTTTGTGTGCACTCTCCGTGTGAACCGGAGTCTGTGTCACGCTTACCTCCTCTCTTCAGCCCTCCCTCCCTACTCAAGCTCTCGCTCACTGGCTGGAGCGGTGATTCAAAAAAAAAAAGAAAGATTGCTCACGTACTCCACTGCCTCTCGGTTTCATCATCAACTTTTTTCCCTCCACTTCAGTTTTCCCTCTCCTCTCCTCTCCTCTCCT
The DNA here is from genome assembly GCF_936440315.1 of Barbus barbus. NCBI lineage: Eukaryota > Metazoa > Chordata > Actinopteri > Cypriniformes > Cyprinidae > Barbus > Barbus barbus. Next base: position 14,374,581 of record NC_136717.1, read on the forward strand.
CTCCTCTCTTCTCCTCTCCTCTCCTCTCCTCATTACCTCCCTTTCTCTCTCTCTCTCTCTCTGTGCAGATAGAATAAAAAAAAAAGCCTCTACCGCTGTTTCCACAGTTCAGTCTCCTCCCCTTCACCCAGTCTGTGCCAAGAGAAGGAGGGATTTCTGCTACTCACAGGATTTTAACCCTGTAGCACAACCGATTGGCTCAAGCTGCTTCTCTGCCACTTCAGTTCTTCCAGCGCGTCTTTTCCACCACTTCTCTAAACCTCGTCGGTGTTCTTCTGCATTTTCATCACCTCGAGACGCTTTTGATCGGAGCATTTACGGCAGCCGGAGGTGTGTGGCATTTCTCATCCTCGCCAGGGGTTAACGGATCCTTTCCGTTGCTGAGCTTTGAAAATGGCTGTATTCTCCCTGCTTGTTGCGTGTCTCGGAGAAGGGAGGTGCCTGGATTTCTATCACTTTAGCGCCACCCTCTTTCTCTCTCTCTCTCTCTCTCTCTCTATTTTGCCCTCCCTCTCTCATACACACACATGCAGTTCTGCTTTCTCTCTCTCTCTCTTTCTCTCTCTCTGAAAGGAGAGCGGGGAGGGTGGTGCGGTGTTGGAGCTTTTTCTGGGACAGGTGCCAATTCCAAACAAAAGACATAAAAAGGCAATGAGTGAAAGATGCCTCGATCGTAAGAAAGAAATATGTTGCACGATGAAACGCAAGAAGTTTGTGGCGACCGTGTGCACATGCGATTCTGCGCATTCGGCTGAATAGAAATGTTTCAAGCTAAGATTTGAAATACTTTTCTTCTCTATCTCTCTCACAAGAGTCTCTCACTCCTCTGGCGCTCTTCAGCCACTGAAGGCATTTCAGTCATGGGGGGTGGGGGTGAAAAGGGGAGTGTTTTCAAGCTCCTGAATTATTCATACGCCTGGGCCAACGCTGCGATCGGACTGGCTGGGACATTAACATGCAGCAGACATTCTGTTTGTCTGTTTGCTAACATTCCTCATTCAAAGACTTGTTAACTGCAAGATGGTGCCGACACATGCGTCTCTCAGGTTGCTATTGTGGCCAGGGCCCGGTCGTCCCGGACCAGGGGACCGCAGGCAGACGGGTAGCCCAGCGCTGGGGACACGCTGCTGGGGTGGGAGGATTGGCTTGGCCCCTTGGCCTACCTCCTTCAGTCCTTGTGCCTGCTGTGAAAAGCTCACTGTCTCTTCTTCTCCTCTCTCTGTCTCTCTCACTCTCCTTCAACACAGGGCTGGTGAAGTGAGTAGAAAAGGCCTTCAGCACTTGTCCTGGAATGTTTCTATCTACAGGCACATGTCAGTGCTATCCGGTAAGTTGCGAATATTTGAGTTTTATGTAGTATTTGGACATATTTAGTTAGTTTTTTGTTTCTCTGATGTATTTCTTGTTTTCTTGTATTTCTATTTTTGTGTCTTTTAGAATGTGTGTGAAATATTCCTGATATGGTTTTATTGTTTATACGAAAAAAAAAACATTTTATAAACTGTACGATTCCTGAAGAAAATGGCGTAGGGGGTATGTAAAGGCAGTTCATATCAGCGCCCAACAAATATGATGTGCCTCTGTAGTGAGGAAGTCGACTTTCCACAGTGCATAGTTTTGGGGTTAATGTTTTTGTGAGTGAGAAGAGGTATTCTTTTTGGGAGTGAGAGTTTTAAATCGTGTTTTAAATTAAATGCCACGTCAGAGGTTAGTTTGCACAGTTATGCCGTTAAAACTCGAATACACATGACAGTACTTTGTGTTAATTATGTAAATGTTTCAATTAGAGTTGTTTATTTTTTGGTTGCTTTATTTCGATAGTTTTGATGTAAATGTAAAATTCAACTCAAATTCATGTAATTTTGGCTTAAATATATCATTGTTTAAATGATACACATTTAAATTTATCGAACATGACCGTATTTCATTTGAAATCATCAGAGAACAATTTCTGCTATTTATACAAATTTTAACCTATGAATATACATATTAGTTGTATTTATAAAGAAGGCATTTGCTCAATCTGAATGATTTATGTAGTATTTTAAGGCTTTTATTTAAGAAATACATATTACGTAAAGATGTCTTTAGAAATTTTAGTTTTTTAGAAAATAAATACTACCCCAGTGTTCTTTTTTCTGTCTCTCACACTCACACACACACACACACACACACTGCCTCTCTCTCACACACACGTAAAAACCCTCTTATGGCCTTCTTAAAAGTAAATAATTTACAGGTAAAATCGCATTTACCGAATCAGAGTTTACCAGCTGACCCTTGTGTGATATTCAAGAACCATTTACATAAAATAGCATTGTGTTCGATCAGTTCATATCATGTAGAGTTTACAGACATAAAGGTAAACAGTTGTGTTTCTTCATTCAAACGAATGATTTTGGCTCATAGCAGGCTGTTTAGTAGTACAAGTGAGAACACCAGAGGCAGTGCTGATGAAGTGCGTTGGCACAGAAAATGCACGTTGGTTGGCAGTGCCCTCCCCCACCCCTTTTTTGGTTGTGAATGGAGTGTTCCAGAGATGATGTATAGTGTAAAGAACAGAGCAGGTGGCATCATCTAAAGAACGAAGAGGGGGGTTGGAATAGGAACGGAGATTTTCAGGATAAATGTACCCCTTTTGCGCATTTGTACCAAAGAGTTTTCTTTTCTTTTTTTTGTATGGTTTTGACACAAATGCTCACTAGCTTACTTCGTAAATTTAGATGCAATATTTATTCTTAAAAATGAACTGAAATTTACCGTTTTAAGGATAAGGTTTTCTGGGATTTTTTTTCTTAAATTTTGTCATGAAAATAGAATTGCATGTGTGTCAAACTGTGGCGAGGCTTTCCCAGACATGCCGAAAAGCAGTGAGCATGTGTGCACTAACTGAGACACCCGCCCTCGCTGTCACGTACAGACGTACACACACTCTCTCACACACACCCAGACACACTTGCAGCCATGTGCTCCATAGTAGACCTCTGATTCAGCCCTGAATAGAGTTCCCACGCCTCAGTGTGTGTGTCTGTAATAGTTAAGGGTGTAGACCCCCCACCCCCACCCTCACCCTTTTCAAAAGATACTTGTGTACTCTCACACACACACAGTCTAGACTAAAGATGTCTCCTTCATTCTGTTTCGAGGTGTATTTTAACAGCTACACACTGTGAATTGATAATTAGTTCATTTCGGATGAAGTTCCAAGGGTGGAATTTAACGAAGGATGTGACAAAGCGATCAAAACAATTAAAAACCTCATTGATTATAATGAATGTCACTTAAATATTTGCGCATGTTTTTTTTTTAATGTTTCAAGTCATTTTAATTTTCAGTTTAATGTATAAATTGATGTTTTTTTTTTCTGATGGCTGTATGGAATTGCAGCTGAACAGCTTAACATGATTTGCACTAAAAAGGCAATACTTATGAAATTAATTCATGAATTACTTTACATATATATTATTGTGAGATGTCTCAAGTCAGGTTATGTTATTTGTTGAATATTAGTTTGTGTATTTTTAAATATTTCAAATTGTGCAATGGTCAAAATGCAGTATGAATGTGTGTTAAATCGCACATCTCTTTTTTTCTTCTTTTTTTTTGTTTTGGTAGAAGTTGGGAGGCAAATACAATTATAGATAGATAAAATATAAATTATGTTTGTGTACTCTTTTGGACATTTTCTGTTTTTATCAAGCAGATATAAATTTGTTTTCTCCTCAGGAGCGAATGGTTTATGTTATTTTCAGTATCCTGAGGATAACAGCAGAAAAGCTGACAGTCCCTTCGCATATCGGTGTTTGTCTTCAGTATTTTAAAATCTTTTAACAATTTAACCATGTGTTTTTTTCTCAGAGAACATTAGTGTTTTATTATCATTAGTCAGCTTAATCTGAAAACGATTATACTTTAATATCAGGATTAAACTAAATAACGCTAATTATTTAAAAGGTTCTTACCGTATTTTAGAGATTTAGATTAGCGTTTGAAGGAGTTACAAAGAAGTGTGTGAAGGAGTGATTGTTGGTTATGATGAGGTACTTATGTTTTTATGATTTTCATGCACACAAACGTCTTCTAAATATTAGAAATATCGTTGTCAGTATTGCTCATATTTTTGTTACCGTTTGGTCTATTCGATTTTAAAACGAAAATAGATGAAAGTTAAATTGATCCTTTTTTGGATGTTTTTCATATTTTAGATTTGTATTTCATTCATTAATGTTTGTATGTTATGGCAGACTCACAGCAATGTGTAGAGAATTTACACATTACATAGTAAAAAAAATAAAAATAAAGCAGCGTAATACAATTTTTTTTTTAAATGAATTTGTATACATAACTCTAAATAAACTATTGTGAACTTTTTTATCCACTGCACATGTTTTTAGTAATTGCTTATGATGGCAGAAGTAGACAGGCATGTTTTTCTACATTTCTTTATAATAAAGGTCCTAAGCCAATACACTCCTATAGACTCTATAGTGAAGTGAAAAGGGAAAGGAGTGGAGGACTGTGGGGTCATTTGGGGATAGCAGTTCTCAACTAAGTTGTTTCCCATGGACACAATTGGAGCCAGATATGATTGACAGGTGGGGTAGAGCTGAGTAATTGTTCAACACTAAGATGATGTCATGGGCAAGTCTTGAGACCAAGAGCCACTTGCAATTTTGCAAAGACTTGTGTGATTGTGTTGGTGTGTGCTTTTTGTCTCACTAAAATTTATATTCACTGCATTTAGTTTTTTCTATCAGAACAAAATGTTTACCTCAATTTTTCATAAACGCAACAAAATAAATACAAGGAGCCATGGCCTGCCCAGACAAAGCAGAATAATATTATGTTACCGAACACTTGTGTAATCTGCGGTTTAAAGTTCAAGCTCAAAGTCCATTACAGACATTGTATTCATGCTCTGTTGTAATCAGTCTGGGATATCTCTCCCCCTCCGGCAAGTCACATTTTTTTTTTTTTTACATTTTCACATTTGTTTGAACAAACATATATTACAAACACAGAAGATGGCTTTGCTTTGGGAGCGATAAAACAGCCAGAGCTTTATTCTGTCAATCAACAGCCCTTAAATCATGCAACACAAAAAGTTGCTTCAAAGACCGTGCGACAGGTTTCTTTGTCATATAACTTGTTTGTACCTGCAGTATTGACACTGCAAAAATAGGGATATAAACAAAGTGTTAATTAGCTGTAGACCTGAAAGTCAAACAATGATTAAAGGAAATAAGAATCGCTATGTTTAGCAGCCTTTCGGGCCTATTGTCACTGAATGGTGAAAACCTGAGGGAATATGGCATCAGCGCCACCTTATGGATGTTGGCTACTCCACCAGCTCTTAAAAGTTCCAGTATTTCAAGAGCGTAACGATCTATGGTTTGTTTCACCACTAATGTAAACTACAACCTGACTGCTTTTATCAGTAGCAATGTTTCTTAAGACGTTAGTAATCAAATGAGTGCAAATTGCTTGGGTGGTTTAGAGAAATATATTTGAAGCCACTTAATAAATCATTGCTTTTAGGAAACAGTGTTCAGAAATCGACTCCGTGTATGTAGTTTCAGAATAACAACAGTTTTAATGGATTGATTGAAACTGAGTGAAAGTAGTGACTGAAGTGTGATGTGTTAGAAATGTTTGAGGTAATCAGAGGACACTAGTAAAAATGCTTTTATTATTACGTTTTATTTAATAGAAAATGTCACATTAAAAAATATATTGTCATGTTAACACAATTATCATACTTTGGGTAAAAAGTTGAGAAATTTGATGTTAATATCAAATTGTTTTAGTATTTGGTTTGTCCACCTTTTGGTTTAATGACAGCAGCACTTGAGATGATCTAAAGTGCATCTAGAGTTTTAATCGAAAGAAAATACGATTGTCTATACCAAGAATCATGCAATTATTGTCGCAAACAAACAGATTTTTTTCAATATTATCTCTTTATTTTACGCTTTATTTTTTCTTTTGTTTGGAATTTTAATTATCCTAAAACTTTGTTTCTAGATTAAAAATAACTAAATAAATCAAACACTGCAAAAAAATCTACTTAATCATTTTATATATATATATATATATATATATATATATATGTATGTGTGTGTGTGTGTGTGTTACCATGTAATAAATATATTACAATTACTATTTTTCTTATTGACAAATTTCTTAGCAAATATTTTTTAATTTCAAATGTAGTTTATGCTTATAACAAGGGCAACAAATATCTTAAAATGTTTTATCTTAATATCTTCTTAACCTGAAAAAAATGTGTGTGTAACCACTCACCCCTGTGAGGTTGGTGGCCTGTGTGAGTCAGCAGTGTGTGTGTGTGTGTGTGTGTGTGTGCCTCCTCCTTGTCTGAGGTAAACCACACTGCTGCCCACAGCCTTACTCACTCACGCTGAACCCTCCCGCTCTGACCACACACACCCCCGTCCTAGTCCGCTCATGCACCCCTGTATACTCTCAGGGTCAACAGTATACAGACATACAGCACAACAGATGACACAAGTCAAACAGGACATGGAACTGATGTACTAACTTGAGTGTGTGAATTTCGTGCCTCAATAATCCTCTCTCTCTCATTCTTTCACAGATGGCAAACCCAGAAGGTGACTGTCTACCTTTTTCATGTTGGTGACCTTGATGATTTTGAAGGATCCCTGACTGAGACTTTTCGGTGATAGAGGTGATAGGGGGCTCTATTTGGTGCGCAGCAAAGAGTGTTGTATGAAAAACAGTTTTAGCCCACATATTTACACTTCATTTCACATTTTAGGTATCTGTGATACCTAATGCTGTCAGTTACTGTCATGTGATTTGTTAGATACTGTGCAGTCATTAGGCATTTTGTTAGAGAAGGTAAAACAGGAAATGGAAGCTGCTGTTGCAGGAAGAGGAAGAGAAAGACTGTCGTTTGGGGTGAGGTAGTAGGTTGTATAGTTTGAGGGTTTAACCCTTGCTGTCAGATAACTATACAACTTACTGTCTTTCCCGAAGTGACCGTAGTGCCATCGCTTCAGAACATGGAGGATGTCCACAGGAAAGAAGAAATAACACATTTCCAGGTTCCAGCATTAACGTGTTTATCTAAGAAATGCTTGATGCAGATTTAAATGTTTATCTCATATTTACAATAAAAGAATTTAAAAACATGGTTCATGCCATACTGTCAGCGTTACCAAAAAAACACTTCTGAAATTTGTATTAGAAATGTATTAATGCAGCTTTGATTTTGCTGCATCACATGTTGGTCAAGCATTCACATGAATCCATAAAGAGGACAGTATACGCAGAGCGTGACGATAACAATATGGCAATTTAAAAAAATGACAGATTTTAACATGATTCATTCTGAAATCTCTTGAAATCTCTTTTCTTTCTTGTGTTGGCATATTTCCTTCTGAAACAGAAGGTCTGAGTGGGGCATATTTAAGGGCTTATCCCTTCAGTTACATCACAGTCATGACTGATTTTGATTGGACAAAAATCAATGTAGTGAAGCTTGTCAATATTTGTGGAAGAAACAAAAGACTAAATTAAGGAATACAGAAGCATGTAGGTGGGTTCAAAGCTAACAAGAACGGCAAAACTTCAAAACAATTTCTATATAAATATATATATATATACTAATATAAAAAGGCATACATAGTATATACTGCATTATTGATTAGAATTCAAAAGGTAAAAATGTGTCGTTTTGTTGTGGAATATTCAGCAATGATGTTCGTACAGGGTGAGGTAGTAGGTTGTGTGGTTTCAGGGTTGTGTTTTTGCCCCATCAGGAGATAACTATACAACCTACTGCCTTCCCTGAAGGGCAGCAAAACATCACCAGACACAGTTCATCCACTCTTTGAAGAGTGATTTCCTTTTGCTTTTCTTAAATGTTTTACCCAAGATTCTAATGCCATGCCATTTATAGCTGCATGAGGATTACGTACAGCACAGGTGTGTAATACTTTAAACGGGAATAAAACAGTTTGATATTTCAAAGATTGCCTGTTTTTTTTTTTTATTCTTTGCCTCAAGCATATTGACGTTCATAATGTATAAAGGCAAAATAATCTGGTAATAAAAGAGGAAGGAATAGTTCACTCAAAAATGAAAATTCTGATAGAGTGGCCAGAATATTCTTCCAGATTTCTCTTTTGTGTTCTTTAGAAGAAAATTGTATGCCTTCGCAATGACATGAAGGTGAAATGACAAGTTTTATTTTTGAGTAATATTTCCCTTTAAGATTACAAATCCCATCATTCAGTGACAGATCCACATTAAATGAAGAGTATTTCCTTCATACGGATGTGAGGAAACTATACGGCCTTGTGCTATTTCGCTTGTTTGTTATTAAAGATGCAGTGCAGAGGAAGACAGAGTGCTTCTGCCAGGGTAGCTTGTATTGTAAATAAAACATGGCCATGGCTCCAGACGGCCATTAGATGATGTTAACAACTACAGGGCTGTAGGCAGGCTGACCTTTCACTGCTGCACAATTTATGGGCACTGGCTGGCAGATCTCCACAGGAGCGCCCCTAGACTGGCACTCACAGGAGAGAAATAGCAGCAAGGGTGGACAGAATGTGACGGCCATGTCACCTTGAAAAAGTTTTGTTTCTTTGGAAACAGGTGTTATGCATTCTTATTGTGTCTGGGGGAGTGCAGCACCGTTAGTCTTACTAAACTACTTTGTTATGCACATTACAGTAATCCACAGAGGATAAGGGTTTAATATTATTCCCTTGAGACCACACCAGCTTTTCCTTTTCAGTCCTCAAGAGCTTCTTTTTTTGTTTGTTTTTTACTCAAAGACGCCATTAAATTAATAAGCCACTATACAATAAAACTGCAATATCAGTGCGGATTATAATGCATAAAATTACCTACAAATGGATTAAAAATGTTAACAAATGAATAAATACATTACTAAATTTGGCCGTTTTATCTTACAGTGGCATTAGGCCAGCGGTTTAGAGAAAAATGTAAAAATAAATAAATGCTAAAAATAGTATTTATGACAACAGACAACAGTGTAGTTTGTAACTAATTTGTAACAAATTAATTACAGAAATGTATATTATATGTGTGTGTGTGTACAATGTAAAAACATGTATGTACACAATAAGTGCATTGTACCAAATGATTCATTTAAATGAAGGTGCATAGTAACCATTAAAATAGACTTATGTTATAATGTCCAATACAGTTACAATGTTATTTTGCAGCATAATATACTTGGAAAAATATATCTGATTTTTCTTTTTGGAGGTCTCTTGCGTGAGGGTTGGGAGGAGGGTATCTTCAAATCTACACGATAACATTGATTCATTTCAGAATATTACCAGTAGGTGGCAGCAAAGGAGCGTTATTGTGACATAGGTCGCTATATGAATAGGTAACTAAACAGTCTTTAAGACAACATGCGTAATATTCATTATTTTATAATGACTTATATTAAGTAATATGGCGAGATATCATTCAGGCCCATAAAATAATACTATCATCATCATCACAATGAGATCTGTTGCCCAGCAACGCCTTAAATCAGTGGGCGTGTCTTTCCTTCTAAAAGCCTGCGCCGATTGGCCGAATCCATAGGTGTGTCAGGAGGTGTGAGCTGTCGCTTCCGGAACGAGAGAGCTCGATTGCTGTCAGAGCGGGTTTGACAGCAGTGATTGCGGTGAATTTTAAATAGGACGTTTGAGGAGTACTACAGCCTCCCTCGCACCACCGAGCTGAGTGTTGGCAGTGTCACAGAGCCCGTGTGTTTTATTCCTGCTTGCATGGCGGCCTGGGATTGGGAGGTAGACGCGCAGCTCTTGTAAACAAAGCGCTTGTGTAACATTATGATCATGTTTTATCCGGTTTTATGGCCGTAATTACTGTAATCGTAGGCTTTTAACTGGAGCAAAGTAAACATTCACATAAGAACACATGTATGTGCTATTTTCACAGCGAGAGTCTTATCACATACTCTGTAAAGAATAGTAACTTGCATGCGTTTGCTATAGTTTATCAAGATTTAAACTCTTGCTGCAACCAAAGCGAAACTTTACAGCGTCTGTGGTAAACGCTTACTTTAAGTCATTGGCTTGGTTAGTTAGTAATTACGTTGTTATAGTGATATTATATTAAGTATCTTTATTAGTTTTTTTAAAAAAATCTCTCTATATTTTTTTCCACAGTGTCAACTAACGTTGCCCACTGACGTTAATGTAATGTTAACTAACATAAATCATGGGCACTCGTGTATCATTTTTTAAGTTTTAATTAAAAAAAAAATACTCTTGTAATAGTTAAACACAGTTTAAAATGATGAGCTGAATTCTTTTGTTTAGAATTCCATTTAGAACAGAATAATAAATGGAATTAAATTTTATCTAGGCCTATGAATTCAAAATTCTAATGTTAACTATGAATGAACAGATGAGTCTCACACTTCGAAAATATTCATATCGCCGTCGAAAATATTCACAAGTAGTTGCAAGTTACCTTGGTTAACCTTTGTAAGCATTTAAGGAGCAAGAGCATTAAAGTACTTTTAGATATTGCATTTAATCTAATATTCACAAGTCAAATTTAATGTTTGCTATAAAAATATTATCTTCATTTTCAATTACGGTTTGTAAATTTAAAGAATTTTACAAGGAATATGTCAGTTCCACGGTACACTTGACTAGAAAATTTGAGTTTTTGTATTAAGTCATCTGACTTGTGCAGCTGTGTTATTTTAGTATCATTGGTATACTATTATAGTTTGTAGTCATATTATATGAATATATATATATATATATATATGGTGAAGAACATGATGCAGGGCAAGCATGAAGGAGCCTATAGAATGCAGTTATATGCCCCTAAAATTCACTGCCCATGTATGAGTTCTTGTTTTTATGATGCAGTTAAGCAATATCACACGAGTGCTGTTTTGTCCCAGATAGCACGAGGCCAAATGTGATATTGATTTTATACAACATTTAAATAAAAAATAACTTATAACTAAATATAACTGTGTTATATTTTAGACACAATATTGTCTGTTTTTAGTAGCAAAAATATTACCTATTAAAGCCACAGTAGAACTGTTGTGCTTCTCCAAGCAACACACATTTTCAAAATTTGAACTAGTTGGGTGAACCAATTATTTAATGACCCTTTCATAAAGAGAGCATTTACTTAATTCCTGAATGAATCAGCCGTTTCAACGAATCAAATGAATAAACGACTTAAGACATTTACTGCCACCTACTGGCAGTTTTAGTTTCTTACTTAAATTCTCATTTCAATAAAAACAATAAAAAAAAAAAAAAAAAATCATATTTACATAATTGATTAAAAAAACCCCTGAAAAATCCACTTTAATAATAAAAAAAAATAAAGTAATATCTCACCCCAAAATTAAGAAGGAAAAAGATATAGGGGCAACAAAACTGTCTAAAGCTACTTTTTTAAAATATGTATTTCATTCTTTTCTCATAATAGCTTAAATTATCTTTTGTGGGTAATGTCTCTGCCAAATTGGCCAATATTGTGTAATAAACGAGATAAAAAAAAAAAACAGTTGATTGACAGTTGATTTAATGCGGGGAAGTCGTGGCCTAATGGTTAGAGAATTGGACTCGTAATCGAAAGGTTTTGTAGGTGGGGGGAGTGAATGTCCAGCGCTCTCTCCACCCTCAATACCACGACTGAGGTGCCCTTGAGCAAGGCACCGAACCCCCAACTGCTCCCCGGGCGCCGCAGCATAAATGGCTGCCCACTGCTCCGGGTGTGTGTGTGTGTGTGTGTGTGTGTGTGTGTGTGTGTGTGTGTTCACTACTCACTGCTGTGTGTGTGCACACTTGGATGGGTTAAACGCAGAGCATCAATTTCGAGTATGGGTCACCATACTTGACAATACGTCACGACTTTACTTTTTAATTTTAGTTCATGTTTAGTAAAATTTTGTTGTTTGTAATTTTAATTCGCTTTTAAATGTCTATATAGATTTCAAGAAGTTTTTAAGTAATAAGTTGTTGAACTTATATATCTTGTTTTATTTCAGTTGCTGTGTATTTTATTTCTAGAAATGAATATGCAGTGACCCCCTTCTTAAAATCTTTTACATAAATTAGGCCCACTTGCTCACTGTCCCTCATCTTGAAGAATTCATTCATTAATAACTGTCTAATGTCCTTAATGTAATATTTTCAGTTCCTGGACATTGACATTCTCTGAAACTAAATGAGAAACCGGCTGCGTTTAGCACAGCTTGTAGCCCACATATCAGTGACTACAGGGCCACATGGGCTTGTCCATTCGGTCCTGTTACGTAACATGCTAAAAGGGTCACACGTCTTAGTGCCCCGTGTCATCTTCCTAGTGCCTGACGTCATTGTGTGGGCTCTGAGAGTCTCATTCGAGATGAGCTTTGAGCTTTGTCAGTTTACAAAAAGTTAAATTATATTTTATATAATGTGATCATTTTACTTTAGTCATTAGATGCATCTTAGAAATCTGATTCATAATATAGTGTGTATGCAGGAGCCCTAATACACTTTCAGGCATATTTGAAAGTAGCGCCCTTAAAATTAAGTAATTTTATAGCCTGTTTCATAATCTTATCTCTGTTTCTATCACCCTATTGGCTTTGTGAAACACTTTTGATTATCATATATAATCTATAAGATTATATTAATGCAGATTTATGGAGTGATTGCCATATTTAATTTGTCATAACACATACACAGACTTTTGTCCATGACTGTATCAGCAGGTTAAATGATAGAGAAACATCTGGCCTACATGGATGCACCTGCTTCAATTGCCCCATGTTTGCATTTCATAGTCCATAAATGCATCCATCCAGATATTAAGGGTCTCTTATCTGCTGCGTTCAGCTCGCTGCGGTGTCCATTTGTTGGTGTAACGCCGGCCAAACGGAGAGAAGCAGGCATGCAGGGTGTGTGTGTGCGGATTCGGACTTTGGCCCTGGAGGGGGTGCGTGTATTTATTGGCAGCTGGTAGAGCAGAACCGTGAATCGTGATCTGGTAAGCACTGATTTCATTCTGCTTTGCTCTGCGCTTAGGTGATGATTCGAACCCGGTTTGTAATTGTGCTGTCCGCTTTAAGCAAAGGCCTCACAGCCATTGTGAAAAGCGAAGTAGTTCTCTTTTGTGCAAGGATATGTCTTGACACAAATTGTTTTTGTGCTGCTTTGTTGTACCTATATTTTAATCAATGGCAAACGAGAGATTTTAAACTTTTAGTTTAAAGACGTTTTTATTTACGTTTTGAAAAACTTTTTTGAAATTTTAAGAAAAGTAATTCCCTTACACTTTATGAATGAGAGTGTATACATTTTGATCATTATTTTCAAAAAGGTTTTTGAAAGGTGAAGTTGTTATTATTATTAATTCATAAACATAATTACGTTTTTTGGAGTTACATATTACAACCTGAACAAACTTTGTCAGATTGTCATTTTAAGAGACTTGTTGACTTTGACACTCAGTCGTGAGGGTCTTATGGGGTCCTTTCTGAATGATCATTTATTGTCTGCATGTTTTTGCATGTCAGTTGCATCATTAGACTTTAACTTAGAGACAAAATTATAATTACTAAATATTTTATCTAAGAAATAATACTTAAAATAATAATCATAACAACAACAACAATAATATTTTTTATTATTTAATAAATAATTCATTAGTTTATAGTAATAAATAGTGGCAAAGAATATTTTTTAAGAATTTAAGTTATTTTCATAAAGATTTATTTCTTATTTGTGATATCAGGACAAGTGATTATACTTTTTGCCCACCAAAAATATTAAAATGAATTTTAATTCAGAAATTAAAAACATGCTTATCACAGAAAAGTTGTGTTTAAGTTTTTAATGAATTTTAATGCATCTTGAGTAATCAGTAGATCCAAAAAAAAAAAAGAAAGAAAAAAGCCATGTCATTGACCTTTCACCAACACTGAGCAAATAGACTTGGCTTTATTTTTGCCAAGTAGTCTTGACCTACATCCAAACTGGAGAGATTTATCCGTTGTACATGCTGCTAGGAAGACGTGCATTTTATCATGCGCTGAATCAATATTTCTTTCAAAAACAAACTCACACATGGTCTGTGGTCACGGATTAATCTTTATACTTCAGTTGTGTTGTTTCTATCCGGTGGGTAGAGATTCTGCTTGGTCATTGGTAGTTGGCTGATGCAGTGGAAATTTCTACACAGATGTGTTTGCTTTACGTCTGTTGTCTTGCGCAGCGAGTCCAAGGCTGGTTCTGAAGTAATGATGGGGAATACATCAATAATAAAAAATGATCAATAAGGCCTGTCTGTAAAACACTACTAAGTTTTTGGGATAGGCTTAAGTACGTTGACATTCATTGCCTTCTTGTGCATCTAAACTACCCCCAGAGACTGCAGTATTGTTACTACACGGTCAAACCAGACAGTCAGTAAAGATCAACTAGGAGGGAGGGGAGGGGAGGGGGGAGGGGGGGGGGGGGGGGGGGGGGGGTAAATCAGCCTGTATTGGCTTCCTTAAGTCCTGTCAGCTGTGACCCTCCACAACAGGCCTCCTCCTCTTCAGCACGTAGGCTGTGAGCGTGTGTGTCCTTCTCTAGCCAGAATGAGAAACACGCAAACCTTGCACTGCAAAAATCATTTTATTACCAAGCAGTTTTGCAGGAAAAATTTCTAAACTTAATTAAAACAAATTTACTTGACAAGCTAAATGGCATATATATATTTTGATTGAGAATTTTATCAGTTTTTATGTTTTGTTATTTTGATACCATATGCAGATTTATCTTGTTTTAAGGATATTTTGACTAATTTTTTTTTTTACAGCAAAATAAGACAAAATATAAATTTTTGCACAGCCATCTTGTTCTGTTTGTTTAATAGGACCCATTGAGGATTCCTCTTGTGCATTCATATGTGTTATTGTTCGACTCTTGTTTTGTAATCTGTGCTAATCAATTGATGTAACATCTGTTATGAACAAGGAAGTGTTGAACCTTATGCATCCGTTGAGATATTTGTGTAGAATTGATTGTAGTTTGGAAGCATCTGTGAGGTTTGGTTTTGCTGGTTAATGGCTCAGCCGGTCTCCATGGGCACATTTCCATTACAGCAGAAACTGGCATCTATCCTACACTTCGCTTGGCTCTCGCTCGTTGTCATGAGGCTCAAGTCATGCGTATGTGTGCCCATGTGAGTGTCTGGGTTTACACTGAATAAATATAGTAGCTTCAGCTTGTCGCTCGCGGTCTCGCACCCTAATACACAATTACTGTAGGTACACAAATGTAGCCTCATTCAAACGCATGGTACACGAGTAATCTTGTTTACTATCAATGGCTGGCTTCTTGCACTGCAAAAAGAAATAAATGAAGCAGTCAATAAAAAAAAGTCTTGTTTGTACTAAAAATACATTTAAATAAATAAAAGTACATTTGAAGTATTTGTATAATTATTTACATACATATTAATAAATCAAAATACATGAAAAGAAATGAAAAGTATATTTAAGTAAATTGTATATTTAAATAAAAGTTCAAATAAATTTATTTGAGACAGCTGCATAAGATATAAAGATAAAATGTGTATACATATTTTCATAAAATATTGATCGTTTTTATCAAATATTTGTGTAAGCATGAGTTTTGTTAAACAAGTGCATTTTAAACATCTTTATATATTTTAACTGGACAACAAAACCCAAAAAAGGATTAAAGGTTTATTTATTTTTATTTATTTGTTTGTTTGTTTTTGTAGTGTCTTAAATAATATACAATATATAATCTTCTGTAGCCAGTATGAGAAATACATAACATATACATACAGTTGGGCAAAAGTATTTAGTCAGCCACCAATTGTGCAAGTTCTCCCACTTAAAAAGATGAGAGAGGCCTGTAATTTTCATCATAGGTACACTTCAACTATGAGAGACAGAATGGGGAGGAAAGAATCCAGGAAATCACATTGTAGGATTTTTAATGAATTAATTGGTAAATTCCTCTGTAAAATAAGTATTTGGTCACCTACAAACAAGCAAGATTTCTGGCTCTCACAGACCTGTAACTTCTTCTTTAAGAGGCTCCTCTGTCCTCCACTCGTTACCTGTATTAATGGCACCTGTTTGAACTCGTTATCAGTATAAAAGACACCTGTCCACAACCTCAAACAGTCACACTCCAAACTCCACTATGGCCAAGACCAAAGAGCTGTCGAAGGACACCAGAAACAAAATTGTAGACCTGCACCAGGCTGGGAAGACTGAATCTGCAATAGGCAAGCAGCTTGGTGTGAAGAAATCAACTGTGGGAGCAATTATTAGAAAATGGAAGACATACAAGACCACTGATAATCTCCCTCGATCTGGGGCTCCACGCAAGATCTCACCCCGTGGGGTCAAAATGATCACAAGAACGGGGAGCAAAAATCCCAGAACCACACGGGGGGACCTAGTGAATGACCTGCAGAGAGCTGGGCCCAAAGTAACAAAGGCTACCATCAGTAACACACTACGCCGTCAGGGACTCAAATCCTGCAGAGCCAGACGTGTCCCCCTGCTTAAGCCAGTACATGTCCGGGCCCGTCTGAAGTTTGCTAGAGAGCATTTGGATGATCCAGAAGAGGATTGGGAGAATGTCATATGGTCAGATGAAACCAAAATATAACTTTTTGGTAAAAACTCAACTCGTCGTGTTTGGAGGACAAAGAATGCTGAGTTGCATCCAAAGAACACCATACCTACTGTGAAGCATGGGGGTGGAAACATCATGCTTTGGGGCTGTTTTTCTGCAAAGGGACCAGGATGACTGATCCGTGTAAAGGAAAGAATGAATGGGGCCATGTATCGTGAGATTTTGAGTGAAAACCTCCTTCCATCAGCAAGGGCATTGAAGATGAAACGTGGCTGGGTCTTTCAGCATGACAATGATCCCAAACACACCGCCCGGGCAACGAAGGCAGGCCCAAAACATCACTGCTCTAGAGGAGATCTGCATGGAGGAATGGGCCAAAATACCAGCAACAGTGTGTGAAAACCTTGTGAAGACTTACAGAAAACGTTTGACCTCTGTCATTCCCAACAAAGGGTATATAACAAAGTATTGAGATGAACTTTTGTCATTGACCAAATACTTATTTTCCACCATAATTTGCAAATAAATTCTTTAAAAATCAGACAATGTGATTTCCTGGATTCTTTCCCCCCCCATTCGGTCTCTCATAGTTGAAGTGTACCTATGATGAAAATTACAGGCCTCTCTCATCTTTTTAAGTGGGAGAACTTGCACAATTGGTGGCTGACTAAATACTTTTTTGCCCAACTGTGTGTGTGTGTGTGTGTGTGTGTATATTCTAGCTTTTCTGCTTCAGCCGAATCTACAGAGCAGAGAGATCAGGTATAACTTTAGAAAGCTGGATGGCTTCACCTCGCAGACAGAGCTGGAAACTGGAATTCTCTGCCAAGAGAAGAGCTGATTTATGACTGGATTCGGCAGGAACATCTTGTCTGCCGTCAGTAGTCAATGTTAGTGCAGATTTTGTCAGCTTTTTAGCATGGGCAGTACTGCAACAGAGGGAAGGTGTTTTCTTTTTTCTTTTAGATTGGCTGTGTTTGTCCCTTGAAGGTAAAGTGCATTGTTGTTTCCTCCAAAAACAGTGATCTGTTGCAGAAGGGCTTTGAATGATGAGTCTGGCATTGGTTAGCCTTCTCCATGTGACTGCTGTAAGAAATTAAAGGGTTGAGTGAAATGGCATTTGAACCGTTGTCCACAAGACCCCTTGAGCTGCCATAAAAATTCCCTCGAGAGTGTCTGCATCCATTTGAGTGCTTAATTCTTTTGTAGAGGATTATTATCTCCTGCTTGCACGTGGACTGTCCGGCTGCAGTGTGTGAGTGAACGATACTGTGATATCAAGCAAATGAAGCGCAACAAAATAACTGCCCTGCAATCCCTTGAAACTACTTAGCAGGTGCATAACAACACCACTCACAATTTCTTTGAAACATGTATAAATTTAAACCAATTTGATTTTACACTGACATATCTTTTACACCCAATCTTCAGATCACCATAGTCGATGGAGCACTTGGTCTTTGGTCGGTCTCTTTAAGTTCACATGGCAGGACGAATGAGATCACATTCCTGTGATGAAACAGGCCAAAGCCTTTGAAACGCTCCCTTCATGTCTAAATTAAATTCTGCCATAACTGTGCCTGGGTTTCCTTGGCAACATGTTACTTATGCCACTTGTTTAGTGTTGCTCTGAATGGAACTTCTTCTAGTCACTGTTTCACAGAGCACTGGCTGCAGTTTGCATACCAACTAGATATTGAGTCTGCTTTTTTATCATAACAATCAAACAGTGCTGTTTAAAATGATAAAATTAATAATAAAAAAATAACAATTAAAATAAATTACTTTTAAAATAATAATCAAATGAAATAACTGCTTTTATTTCTTTATTTTAATGCATTGATATCAGGGCATTAGTCTGAAATAAAAATTATGAAGCTTTACATATGCAAAGGGATTTTTGATGACAGTGGTCTATTTTGCGTCATTTTAGCATACTAATATAAATAAAAAAATCTATATTTTTTATATAATAAAATGTTTTTTTATTTCAATGTACATGATAAAAAGTCAATGCAAAACTATGTAAAATGATAATAATAATAAATTATACAAATCTAATAATAATAATGGGAAAACAACAAGTCTTTAAAAAAAATGAACCATTGTTTTTATTCTCACAAACGTCAAAAAAATGTTTTTTTTTTGTGTGTCTGCATTTAAACCCAGTGTAATCTGTGTATTGTGTCTTGCGGCGTTTTAAAAGATATGAAACATTTTCTTCACTCGGTCTTCTTTTCTTGCAATTGATTTGTCTTTGCAGACTGATGAATGATTCAAAGCTTGCCGTGGTCAAGCGCCATGGTAGACATGCCGAGCCTGTACAGTCCCTTGTCCCCGCTGGGCGATCCAATTCTGGACAGCCCTCTGTGTGGAGAGCTCATTGGTGACATGGAGGTGCTGGAGGATATCTCACAGTCCCTCAGTGACGATACCTTCAACTCCCTTCACGTGCTGGACTACCAGAGCAACAACTCAGCAGCAGACAGCTCAACTGGCTTAGGTAGAGCATACGGACACACACAGTCCTAACCAATCAGGCCTCTTAAAAAACGTAAATTAACACTGTAAAGGTAAAGAATTAAACCATTACTTTCATTTGCATTCATTCCATGGCATATAAACAAGTTTGGACACACTTGTCAGTTTTAGCTTAAAATTAGTTCTTCAAATTATGTATATTACATTATATTATACAATGTGTAATATGACATTTGTGCCTTTTAAAAACTGTATGTTATTTTTTCATGTTGCATACAAAATAATAATAATGGTCACACTATTTTAAGGTCCAATTCTCACCATTAACAAACCATTAGCTATGACTTTTGCCTCAATAAACTCATAATTTGCTGTTTAATAGTAAGGTAGTTAAGTTTAGGTATTGGGTAGAATTAGGGATGTAGAATATGGTCATGCAGAATATGTGCTTTACACGTACTAATAAACAGCCAATACGTTAATAATAGGCATGCTAATAAACAACTAGTTAATAGTGAGAATTGGTCCCTATATTAAAGTATTACCAAAATAGTCATTTAAAAAAATAAGTTGGGTCAGTGTAGTAATATACATATGCCCATGGGTGTGTTTGTCTTGTAGATGTCTTAACACCAGCATCTAGTCCATCCTCAGAAGTGTTTGCGTCCAGCACGGTTCAGGATGAGAACTCCTCTGGTTCTCTGGCCCTCGAGTGTCGCGTCTGCGCTGACCGGGCCTCTGGTTTCCACTACGGAGTGCACGCCTGCGAAGGGTGCAAGGTAAGCATGCATGCAATGCGCACAGTGGAAAATTCTCACATGAGTCAATACCAAAACGCCCTCAACTTTTTCCTGCTTGGCATTAGTGCAGACACTGTTACACTTTCATAACCATAAACCTATCCAGGACAGAAAACACTTGAGCGTACACACCAGGGTCAACAGAAAGCACATGAGCTTCTGTAGAATTTTCATAGCTGCTTTTGCAAAAAGACTGAGAGTTCCCCCGAGGCTTGTTCTCCCTTCGTACATGTGTGGTGAAGCGTGTACAAGAACTGTTGCTTCATGCGGTGCATGTCAAATTCATCAGTAGAACTGCACACAACACACCCCAGCTGACTTGAGTCTGGGTCACGGCCATTCTCGTTCCTTTAAACTTAACTACTACCAGCCCAGTTATTGCCATGTGTTTTTCTCCAGCAAGAGCAGACTTTGACCGTTGGCACCCCTTAGGGTGCAATTAAGCCAGGACAAATTACAACAAGGTTTATTGCCGATGCGGTTTACCACTCTTTCACATTGTACTTTGGTGAGACCAATTAAAATATGCTTTATAAATAATTTGTTTTAGTTGCTAGTTATAGTTAAGCTCATTTCAAAATTAAATGCTAATTAAAAACTATTTCCAAGAATTTAAAGGAACACTATCAGTATCGGTGTGGACCGACTTAGTTCCTTATTCAGTTCAGGTCACTGGTTTTGAGCTTCACGCGCCTCTAGTTTAACTAAATTTCATGTTAGTTAATTATATAGTTTGACATTTACACAGTGTCCTAACTAGGAATGATATCACAAAATAACAAGCACTAAAAGCGATACTCGCATGTAAATCTGCGACAAGGATGGGACGTTTTGTTTGTCTCACTTTTTTTTTTTTTTTTTTTGGGCATTGTGCTCTGTAGCCCTGCCCACATTTAACTTTCATTGGTCTAAAAAGGATCTATTACACATTAAATGTATTCTGAGAAAACATCTAGAAAAACCATTCATCTTAACAGCTATCTCTTGGCTGACGGAGGATGCTTCCATAAGTACGCAGTTTAAAATCCGCCATCTTTGGTTATGGGTGCTCATGTTGTTTTTTTGTGTACCATGTAATGGGCCATGTAAAACCTTGGTTTAATTTTTTTTAAATAAAACAAACTCTGGATATTTTTTCTTGTTGTATTCAGTATGAAATATATCAATAATACCCCACTCGTGATTTTATTAAGCTTTTACATGTCTTGTAAAAGGCAGTTGCCAACAAGTGGCTAAATGTAACTCTTGCTATCTGTTCTAATTTAAACTTTCCAGTTTGTACATTAAAACAAATAAAAAAGAGGTATTTCTTGGAGGTTTAGTGGCGGTGATGTTAAATTCATGCAACAGTTTTTCAGAGATTTGGTTTGGTGCTAACCCTGAACATAGTGTGACCCATTAAAGGGTTAGTTCACACCAAAATGAAAATTATGTTATTAATTACTCACCCTCATGTTGTTCCAAACCCATAAGACCTTCGTTCATCTTCGTAACACAAATTAAGATAATTTAGATGAAATCAAAATCTCCATAGACAGCAACGCAACTGAAATGTTCCCAGGTCCAGAAACGTAGTAAATACATCGGTAAAACACGACGCTATGAGAATACTTTTTTTTTTTGCGCAAAGAAAACAAAAATAACAATTTACTCAACCATTCTTCTCCCCCGAGTTACGTCGTCCGCCATTTTAGAAAGTATCACAATGCATACGCACACTTTCCCCTAAGAGTAAACAACGCTTATTACGCAGCCTTTGATCATGCGCGCGCTTTCCCCCCGAATGTAAACAATGCTGATTGCATCAAATACATTCTTGGGTACTCTAAAGTAGGCAGAAGACATTACTCGGGGGAGAAGAATGGTTTAAACCCTAGGTTTATGTTTTCTGTTAAAATGGAAATTTTACACACCAATCCACAATTCTTTCATGAAACTCTAGATGGCGCAGGCCATCTAAATCTGACATAATTGACATTGAGCGGACAATTGGTTTCTTTTCACATCAGCAGCCAATGAGCTTGCTGCTCAGCTTTCAGATACTTGGCTAGTGCTTGCTATAGCAGTTGCAGCGCCCTTCAGAAACCCTCCACCTTCCCCAGCTCCACCTGTATAGCTCTTCTACGGGGTGATTTCATGTATGGTATATACGGTATATTTTATACGTTTTATTTGTGCAGCAGAAGTGTTTCTTACATGCTCATAACAGCATGTCTGTGGATGTATTAGCAGTAGCAAGTCTCGATACTTGCTCTGTCGCAGCAGCATAGCACATCTATTCCGCCAAAACCAAAACCAAACACATTAACATTGCCATGTATATTACCATGCTAAACTTGAGTTGAGTGCATTAATAGCTGTCAACAGTGTAGGTATGCAAATTAACAGTCTGAGCTTATTTACCCAGCGCGTTTTTCATAGTCACTTACTAGCCTAACTTGTTTCTTCTGGCAATTGTGTTTAGTTGTCAGAATTTATACTAACTTGTATATTAACTTGTATACTAATATATATATATAATTATTATTTTTTAAAGCTTGTGAAGATTAACAAAATGTTTAAGAATCATAAACTTTTGTTGGTCTGCTGGTTGGCCTGTAAATATGCAGCACTCTATTAGTATATGGAGAAATTACCAATAACCAAGATTTAAAAAATGCGGCAAAATTGCTCATTGTTATTTCTAGCGAACTAATGTGTTAACTAATGTTAATTTGTAGAAGCTTATTTTAAAGTGCCACCTAGCTGTTTAGTAATTTGCTTTTAAAAAGCAATTCCACGTGACAGTTTTAACATTTATTTTTATGTTTTCTTTCGAGATAAATCTGGAAGAATAAATGAGTCATTTGCAGCTAGCAAATATATTTTTAACTTCACTTCCTAAAGCTTTTGAGAGCAGTAGGAAATAATGCATTGGTGGGGTGGAAGGTGTGTCTGTCCTTGGTTGTTATTTAGGGGCTGGCTGTACTGTGATGAGCCATTTCCTCGGTCCGGTTTTATCGTATGGTATGTTCGGTGCATAGAGATGCGTCATCGCTTCTGTTTTTAGCGCTGGGAGCAATCCGTGACAGTCTGTCATGAGACCGAGCTCTCGCCTGATACCTGTTTCCATTGTCAGGCACGTGTTCCTCTTTTCCCAGTTAAATAATTCGCCTGGAGGGACAATGTTTGTGCTGTAACCATGACCCTTGCTACACATACCAGGACCCGTCCACAGTGTCTATTCTGATGAAGATGTGTGGGAAGACTCTTCAAAGCTCTGATAGCCCTTCATTCACTGCACCAACGTTATCATTCTTGCTTTTTTATTTGATTTTATCTGAATGGTAAACAGCAATAATCATCCTACGCAAGACCTCAGCAACTGATTTTTGACAAAGTGTTTAGCATCAGGTTATGCATGATTCTCTTTAGCTTTGAAGACTGTAAGTACACTTCTCTGAAGAACATTTCTCAAAAGGCATAATTTCTTTAATTTATTATCATTTATTAACCCAGCATGGAAATGCTTCTATAAGTTGTAACACTTTTGTGCAAGCTACATTGAGCTTAGCTGTACATCTGTGTTTCTTCATAGATACGCTATGTTCTTGAGAAATAAATATTGTTATCTTGTGAATCAGCCTTCTTATCACATGTGCAATTAGCGTTTGGTTTATCAAGGTCATTTGATTACCGTCTTGTGAGGTTCTGCTCTGTATTGGAAATTAGGGGCTAAAGTTCTTATACAACCAGTTCAAAATGTAAACATATATATTACAAAGCGGTGCAAGAACAAGTTGACATTTGACATACTATTTGGTATCATATAAAGTCTGACCAAACAGTCTTAATTCACCCTTCCACAAATTAAAGCCTAAAAGGTTTTAAAGTCTTAAATGTTGCACGCACTGCAAAGAATTTTCCTCAGTATTTTTGTCTGTTTTCCAGTACAAAAATCTAAACATCCTTAAATGGAGTCTTGTTTTCTGAGAAATTAAACTAAATTAAGTGAGTTTATACTTGAACAAATATTAGTCAATGGGCTATGAAAACTAGTTTCCCCAGTGACTTGATTTTTTTTGATGAGCCCATTGGCAGATATTTGTTCTTGTTTTAATTATAAACTGCCACCAAACTTTCTCACCAAACAAGACTTCTTATTTTGTGACGTTTTACTTCTCAAGTAAATGTATCTTGAATTTGAAGGCATTGACATAATGTATTCAGTGTCAGTTTGCATTACATGTGTTTTTTTTTCATGAATTTTCCACAGGGGTTCTTCAGGAGAACCATTCGACTCAAATTGGAGTACGACAAGTGCGAACGCAACTGCAAGATCCAGAAAAAAAACCGCAACAAATGTCAATACTGCCGTTTTCGCAAGTGCCTTGCAGTGGGCATGTCTCACAACGGTAAGAGCTTCACAAAGAGCATATCTCTATGATTTAGATTAAACAGAATCAATTTATGGCTTGATGATTTAAGAGCTTTAATTTTAAAATCTGAAATCAAGATGGCGTTCCGTTTTATGACAATAATAATTTGTAACATGTAGTTATTTAGTTCTCTAATTAAAGGTCAGGACAATTAGATTAGAATCAAAACAGAGAACAACAACCTTTACACACTCTTAGCTTCGACATCATAATGTAGCACAAATCCACACCTTCCAAGTGCTGTCAGAAGCGGCATGACCGGAGATGAACCAGGCGACATGGAAGATACGCCGTCCTGTTCTCTCACGAGACTTTGTCCCAAACCGAGGATAGCTTTTTCTGTTAATGGGCTAATGTCATGTGCCTCTGTTAGCACAATCCCTTCAGAGGCAGATCTGTATCATATCACGCCATCCAACTCCCCCCAACCCCACCGTCATCTGCCCTTTGTCCCAGTACTGATGAAGTGGCAGCAGTGTGTTGACCTAAAGTTCTACTACTGTTGGTTTGTGTATAAACTGGGGCTGACGATTCAATACGTTAATGTACTGTGATTAATTATTAAAATAAATAAAGCAACCAAATAAATGCAATCAGTGCCTCCTGACCCAAATTTGAGTTTTGGGGATTTTTTTATAATCCGCGCAATTAGATTGTGGATCTGCACACAGACCAGCAGTTAAAAAGTGTTTGTTTTTCGCATTCTCGTATTTTATCTGCAGTATTACGTTTTTCTCAGACAGATTGACAATGCAATTGCAACACAGCAGACTGTAGACTGTTAGTCAATGATGTGGAAATAAAACAAACATTGAATTAATTCATTCAATTATTTAAGTAATATTAAGTAATTATTTATTTAATGTAACATTTCACATAACATTTAGCGGATGCTTTTATTCAAAGAACAGCACAAAAGAAGAACAAAAGCACTTCTTTATAAAGCCAACAATAATCATAATATACAATGTCGGGTTTATTAGAAAACTAGATTAGTAAGGAAACGAGAAGAAGAAAATGCAGAGAATTTTTTAAAAAAATATATTTATTGATTTCTGTTTTTTTTTTTTTTATCAGCCCTAGTATGAACATTTTGTAAAACAAATACAGTATACAGTATGTGTTTGTTTTGTTTGTACATTGTATGTGGCAGCAATCATGAGCTTGCATTTGGTTTCATTGATACTCTGTGTGTGGGGGGGTCTTACAGCTATCCGTTTTGGGCGGATACCCCAATCTGAGAAGCAGAGGCTGAAAGCAGAGCAGGACGTCAGCGGGAAAGAGCAGCACGAGTCCCTGCAGCCGGACACGAAGAGTCTGGCCAGACAGATGCATGAAGCCTACCTCAAACACTTCCACATGAACAAAGCCAAAGCACGCGTGTTTCTCACAGGCAAGACCAGCACTCCGGTGAGCAACTGCTGTGTTGAGGAATCACTCACTCGTCATTTATGTTGTATTGCTCATGCAACTTTAAAGCTAAGCAAAATGATGCAATATTTAAACACTGTCCATTATAGCAGAGAGTTCCCAAATATTTTGTCAGTTGAACCCCCTTTGACCTAAAATAATTACATGAAGTACCCCTTGAAATTTGAATTCAAATTTGTTGTAATTTCAGTCATTTTTACAACACATGCGCTCCAAACCTGTATGGTTTTCTTTTTTCTGCAGACCGTAAAAAATATATTTTGAAGAATTTTGCTAACTAAACAGTTTTGGTTCTTGTTGAATTCCAATGTATTTTTTGTCTATTCAAAGGAAACTACAGTATGTGAATACAGGTATCAGCATTCATTAAAATGTGTTCAGCAGAAGAAAGAAATTCATACATGTTTGAAGCTGCATGAGGGCGAGTACATGATGACAGAATGTTTTATTTTGGGCTGAATTACCCCTTTAAGTTAGTTTCAGTGTTCTCTTCTGCTCACTAAGCCTGCATTCATTTGATCCAAAATACAGCAAAAGCAGTAATATTGTGATTGTGTAATATATTTAAAATGTAATTTATTCCTGTGATCAAAGCTACATTTTTAGCATCATTATTCCAGTCTATTCCAGTCAGTATCACACGATCCTTCAGAAATCATTCTAATATGCTGATTTGCTGTTTAAGAAACTTTTATTATTATTATTATAATTATTATTATTATCAATATCTAAAACGGTTAAGTACATTTTTTCAGGATTCTTTTATGCATAGAGCGATCCAAAGATCAGCATTTATCTGAAATATTAAGCTTTTATAACATTTTAAACTATTTTTTTTAACTTTCTATTCCTCAAAGAAACCTGAAAAAATTCTTGTTAGCTGTAATGATGCTAAAAATTCAGCTTTAAAATCACAGGAATAAATTAAATTTTTGAATAGATTCAAATAGAAAAGTCATTTTAAATAGTAAAAATTTTACTGTTTTTGCTAAACTTTGTATCAAATAAATGCAGGCTTGGTGAGTAGAAGAGACTTATTTTTAAAAAACATTAAAAATCTTGCGGTTCAAAAACATTTGACTGGTAGTGTACTAGTGTCAGAAATAGTTAATGACTGTATTTTAATGACTTTAAATGAAGTAGCTTGGCAAGCTGTGGCTTCAAAGTAGCTTCCCCAGCACTGAGTGACAGGGTGTCAATTGCTAATGAAGAAAACAATGAGCACTGATTGCACAAGCTATTCAGCACACTTTGAGTTGCACGGTCTGAACGCACACCTGTTCTCTGACTGTCCTCTCTCCATCCTTCATGGAAGCCCTTCGTCATCCACGATATGGACACTCTCCAGCACGCTGAGCGGAAACTACTCACCCAGCTGCTGGGCAATGTGGCATCCGGAGACGTCTCCACTCTGCGGGAGAGAGAAGTGGAGGCTCGGATCTTCCTGTTCTGCCAGTACGCCTCCGTGTCAACGGTCACGGAGGTGACGGAGTTTGCCAAGGCCGTGCCTGGCTTCGCCACCCTGGACCTCAACGACCAGGTGACTCTGCTGAAGTACGGTGTGTACGAGGCGCTCTTTGCCCTGCTGGCCTCCTGCATGAACAAAGACGGGCTGCTGGTGGCTCACGGCGGAGGCTTCATCACCCGCGAATTTCTGAAGAGCCTGCGCAAGCCCTTCAGCGACATGATGGAGCCGAAATTTCAGTTCGCCATGAGGTTCAACGTCCTAGGGCTCGACGACAGCGACCTGGCGCTGTTCGTGGCCGCCATCATCTGCTGCGGAGGTGAGATGCAGAAAGAGCATGGGAAGTGAAATAGAGGCGGTCTTGGAAACATTTGGAAAGCATTTTCTAAATGAAACGCTACTTAACAGTGACTAGCAGCTTTTGAAAATTGGCTTTACTCAGGAATGAAATACTTGACATGAAATTGATATGTAATGCGGTTACACGTTATACTCCAACTAGAGCCGGGGTGTTGAAACTGGGGGCCGGGGGTCATACAGGGGTGCTAAAGAAGAACAATATTTGACCAAATATCAATTGTTAGGGCTTGTCAATCTTTATTTTAAATTAAGTATTTAACATACAGTATATCTTGTTAAGTATGGGGAAAGTAATTAATGTATTTATTTATTTATGCACAGATAAATGCTATGTTCATATATCTATTATCATTAATGTAATAGTAGGCAGAAAAAAACTAAAGGAATATTTTAAATTGCTTGATTAAATTGCTTTGACTTACAAGTACAGTGAAAAAATCTCATTCTGTTTTTTACAATTACTACTAGTCTGAAATGGGTATTTATATTTAAGGTTATATTTAGGGTCTTTTCCATCAATGTTTGGAGACCCCCTATTTTTGAATGCAAATTTAAAGGACCATTAGACTACTACAGTAATTGTGCTTTAAAAGTATAAATAAATACATGCATACAAATGTACATATTTTATTTAACCTGAAGTACTCTTGTTTCACTCCATATTAAAGGGATAGTTCACCCTAAAAATTTAAATTCTGACCCTCCATAGACAGCAACGCAACTAAACGAACATTGATAAAATAGTCCATGTGACATCAGTGGTTCAACCATAATTTTATGAAGCTACAAGAATACTTTTTGTGCGCAAAGAAGAGAAGAGAAAAAAATTGTTGAATAAAGTCTTTTTTTTCGCCCACAACTTATTCTCCTAGCTTCATAAAATAAAAAGGTTGAACCACTGATGTAACATGGACTATTTTAACAATTTCTTTAATACCTGTCTGGGCCTTGAACGTGTTGGTTGCTTTTCTGTCTATGGAGGGTCAGAAAGCTCCCGGAATTCATCAAAAATATCTTGATTTGTATTCCAAAGATGAACGAAGGTCTTACGGTTTGGAACGACATGAGGGTGAGTAATTAATGACAGAATTTTCATTTTGGGTGAACTAACCCTTTAATGTCATCTCCTTTGCTGAACTCTAAGGTTATTTGTGGTTCAGGTTGTTTTTATGTCACCTCTGGAGTCCCGCAGCCAGGAGCTTTTGAAAGGCATGATATAATAATGGTCGGAGTGAGATGGAGATTGTGAACTCTTGAGGGCTAGCGAAAATAACCAGTTTCCTCTCCTGCCGGTTCCAGCAGCAGCCCGAGGAACTGCTGCCGTACGGCAGAGACCCGAGAGCAAATGCTTCCACAAACTGCAGCTTCCTGGAGAGCTGCTCTGTTTTCTTACAACCTATATATGCTAAGGAGACACAGCGTTAGCAAAAACTAAAAATACATAATCCATGGACTCACTGTACAGTCTACTACTCAAAATGTGTCGTGCAGTGACATCATGATATTTAATACAAATGTTGACACCATGGCAATTGAACAGGAAAGTCCTTTATTTGAAAAGTTTGGTATTAATAATAAAATGTGACCCTGGACCACAAACCAGTCATAAGTAGCACAGATTGAAATTTCTTTTATGCCAAAAATCACTAGGATATTAAGTAAAGATCATGTTTCATGAAGATATTTTGTAAATTTCCAACAGTAAATATATTCAAACTTAATTTTTGATTAGTAATACGCATTGCTAAGGACATTTGGACAACTTTAAAGGTGATTTTCTCAATATTTAGATTTTTTTTTGCACCCTCAGATTCCAGATTTTCAAATAGTCATATCTAACAAACCATACATCAGTGGAAAGCTTATTTATTCAGCTTTCATATGATGTATGAATCTCAATTTCAAAAAATTGACCCTTTTGACTGGTTTTGTGGTCCAGGGTCACAAATGAATAATTTAAGTGAAAAGAATGGCATGAATCATTTCAAGTTTCTTACGTGTCTTTTCCTCTCGCTCTGGATCGCCACCGACAGACCGTCCAGGACTGAGCGACGTGCCGCAGATCGAGCGCATCCAGGAGAGCATCGTCTACGCCCTGCAGCTCCACCTGTTGTCCAACCACCCCGACAACGCCTTGCTCTTTCCCAAACTGCTGCAGAAACTGGCCGACCTGCGGCAGCTGGTGACGGAGCATGCGGAGCTGGTCCAGGAGATCAACAAGACCGAGGACGCTTCACTCCACCCGCTTCTGCAGGAGATCTACAGGGACATGTACTGACTATGAAACGTCACCGTTCTCAGCATACTCGAGAGATCCCTCTGAATTCGGGACAGGAGATACAGGAAAGAGGGGGGAAAAAGCCCGGTGGGAACATCTTTACGGTGCGCACCTGCTGTCGGATCAAGCACTGCCGGGACATTATAGGTTAAAGCCAGTGTAATTCTAGGCTGAAAAATAGAGCACTAACCTTTAATAGGCCACAGACCTTTATAAGGTCATTCCCTATAGTCCCGTCGAAAAGTGCGATAGATGCTTTTGTAAATTTGCCAAAAAGTGGATTACAGGTGCAGTAAATAGATGACACTCAAAATATATGCCTTGGCTCACTGTAAACTGGCAGTAGACCATTAAAGTGCCATATTTAGCATTTGTTTATAGTGCGAGAGCATAGTTGGCTTGTATTGTTTTTGACAAATGTGGCCACACAGAGATGACGCGCTGCTGCTCTCCATCTATGTTTTTTGAAGGGCGGGGCTTTGGAGATTACCGGGGGCGTGGCTAACGAGCGGTTGACCTCGCTCTGCCAAATAAGCACCAGCAGTCAAGATTGAGGACCTGGAAAATATATAGAGTTGACTATCCTGAATAAAGGGTGATTTTTCATGTTTTAATGCTAGAATGAAATGTTTAGAGAGAAAGAGACATATAAATCAGATTGTTACCTCATATGAAATGCTTGTACATTGAACATGATTTGTAAGATCTATTTTTCTTTGTAAAAAATATTATTGTATACTGTATAGCACTCCAACTGTAATTTTATTGTACAAATGTGTTATGCGTTCTGACTTATTATCTGTATTTGATTGGTAAATTGTTTGATGTTTTTTGTTTTCAAGGAAAATTAATTTTCGTGGCATTTTGAGCAAAATCTACTAATTGACAATCCATAAGACTTGATCAGAAAGTGCGTTGTAGATTGTTGCAGTTTTTAATGAATCATTTCATCTTTAGTTGTGGCTTTTGGTGAGTAATTAATGACTGATCTCAAATGGTGTTTGTAGTTTGAAATGAAATCTAATGTAGATGAAAAATGTTTCTAAACAACCTGAAATGAGCAGCGTTGTCGTGTTTTGTTTCTGGCGCCATCCTCTGTCCAGTCAGATGTACTGCAAGCGTAAAGTGTAAAACGGAAACGCCGAGACTGTCCTCCTCGACGCACCGTCGTGACGTCGCAGCAGCATGGCGCGCTCTCAGGTCGCTTGCTCACTCAAAACAAACAGTTAGGATGCGTTTGAATGGGACGTAGCGGTTGTGTCGCACGGTTACCTAATGGATTTGAACGAAGGATCCGCTTCACCTGCGAGCTGTGTGAACTGTCCAGTCCCTACAGCCTCTTCGGCCAGAAGCCGCCAAACACCAGAGCAATAGTGTAAGTACAAATAGCGCGCGGTCTTCATATGCTAGGAAGAACATTACATTCCTGGCATATTTCTGAATCGGGCTGCCAAACTGCAAAATGACAAGCAAGGACTTAACGTTACCACAAGAACCGAAATTCTGTCCATCTCATATAACGTAAATCAGTGGTAACCAAGACTGTTTGTTATCAACATTCCTCAAAATATAGTATTTTGTGTTCCAGTTACACAGGTTTGCAACATTAGGGTGAGTAAATGATAAACGAATAGCCCATGTGGACATAATGTGACCAATCGTAATATTTGTACAGTAAAAATGGGAAAACGACACGCTGTAAAATCGTGCTCTGTCAGAATAACTTGGGTGACATTTGGTAAAGGTCGAGAGTAAATAATCCACTTCATTACGTGCATGATGATTTTTTTTATTAAGCAATGGGAATTTTGATCATTCAAAAAGGAGGAGAATCAATAGCCTATTGGAGAGCCATGCAATAGGGATTTTGATCTTGATCGTAGCTTCATAATCAGAGCTGGGTAGATTACTTACAAATTGTAATCCGTTACTGATTCCAGATTACATGACAAAAATTGTAGTCCGTTACATTATACATTTTAGGTAATGTAATCAGATTACCTTTAGATTTAACTCGTTTATCACATTGATTTAAATATGTAATCAGTTACTACCCAGCTCTGTTCATACTATATATATATATATATTCTATTTCAACCAAAGGGAAGGCGGTTGTAGACTATATAGTTATACCCTTTGATTGTCTTGAAACCTGTCTTGATTTTAAAGTTATATCTCCATCCCAACTCATCTCAGACTGTCAATGTTACGACCTGATCAGTGACAGGTGTCATGTTCCAGATCATTCATTATTATTACTTGAATTAAGTGTACGGCAACAAACTGGTTTTAATACAGATGAGATCAATCAGGAGTCAGTAAATAACGAGGCTTATAAAAGGTCTACCTGCAAGTTAGGTAGGCATGACCTAAAACAACCCTCAGAGAAATTAATTAAAGGTATAATGGAACTAGTTGATAAATTGCAAGTAGCACAAAACGAACAAGATGTCATAGATAATTGGTATAGTAGGGTATGTCATTTGTTGTATGATGAATTAGGAGGAGTAGAAATAAGACCAAAGTCATCTCACAAAATTCACAGGTTAAATAAACCTTTCTGGAATGAAGAGCTTAAAAATGTGTGGAAGTTAATGCGTAAAGCAGAGCATATTTATCTGAAATGTAAAGGTGGAAAAGAACTAAAACAACAATGCAGAGCGGAATTTAAATTGAGACAAAATCAGTTTGACAAAAGGTTAAGATATTTTAAAAGACAGTATAATAAGGGTTGTATTTTACAACTAGAGGATATGCATGCTACCAATCCGCAACGATTTTGGGATCAGATTAGAAAACTCGGGCCCAAAAGATATAATAAAATACCATTTGAAATATATGATAATAAGGGTCGAATAGTCTCAGATGTCTCACAGGTATTGCAGGAATGGGAAAAGTGTTTTTCAGATTTATTTTCGGGTAACCAAGAAATGGATTGTTTTGATTCAGTTTTTCTAAATGAAATCTGTCTTCTTAATTGCAAGTTAGAAAGAGAAGCATCTCACCCCTCTGATCATGAAAATGTGCTAAATGCAGATATTAATGAGGAGGAGGTGCAGAAAGCTATTGATGCCCTGAAAGTGGGAAAGGCTTCTGGTATTGATATGTTGACAAATGAAATACTGAAATGTCCGTTATTTAAAGATCTCCTTTCTATCTTATTCAAATTTTGTTTTGAAAATGGGCTCATTCCCTCTATGTGGTACAAGTCTATTATTAGTCCAATACCGAAATCTATAAAAAATGACCCCAGAGTACCAGCTAATTACCGGGGAATTAGCTTATTGAGTACAACATACAAATTATATACATCTATTCTTAATAACAGGCTCATGGCCTACCTAGAAGAAAATGATCGTTTAGTAGAGGAGCAGAACGGTTTCAGAAAGGCAAGAGCCTGTGTGGATCATGTATTTTCTATCACTACTGTAGTTAGAAATAGATTAATGCAAGACAAACCATCATTTGTTTGTTACATTGATTTTCAAAAAGCTTTTGACTCTGTAAACAGAGATTTATTATTTTATTGTCTTTCGGGAGTAGGGCTAGAGGGAAGGTTTTACTGGGCCTTACAATCATTGTATAAAGACCCTCAAGTTTGTGTTAAAGTTAATGAGTATTATTCAGAGTGGTTCCCTACACCACAGGGGGACTGTCTCTCCCCTACCCTGTTTGCCATATTTATTAATAATTTGGCACAGGAAATAAAAGCTCTTGGTCTGGGTATAAATTATGATGGGGATAACACACTAGACATACTACTTTATGCAGATGACATAGTCTTGGTGGCGGAAAATGAAGAACATCTTCAGAAGATGTTAAAGTGTGCCGAAAAATGGTGTGGGAAGTGGAGACTTAGAGTCAACCATAGTAAAACACAGATTATGCATTTTAGAAAATCTGAGCATAGAAGAAGCAAGTTTCAGTTTTATTTTTGGGGCCACAAGTTGGATTATGTTGAACATTATAAATATCTGGGCTTTATTTTGGACGAGTATTTGAATTACAAGCATGGTATATGCACATTGGCCGAATCTGCTAGTAGAGCGCTTGGGGGTGTAATAGCAAAAACGAAACAGTTGGGAAACTTGGGATATGCTACCTATTCCAAATTATTTCAGGCCTGTGTTTGTCCTGTCATGGACTATATGGCAGGAATATGGGGCTCAAAAATAAAAGTGAGAGGAGAGATGGTACAAAATAGAGCAATACGTTATTTCCTAGGAGTCCACAAATTTACTCCAATCTTAGCAATAACGGGAGATATGGGTTGGGAACCAAGCGAAGTAAGGTGGAAAGGTAGTATGATGGCTTTATGGAATAGATTGGTGAAAATGCCTGAGAACAGAGTTGCTAAGAAAATATTTAACTGGGACGTGTTTGTAAAGGGTGCATGGGCATGTGAAGTACAGGACATATTTACACAAATTGGAGCTCCTGACCTTTTTCAAAATATAAACATAGTATATATACTTGCTGCAAAGGAAGTTTTATTAGATACACATAAAAGTAAATGGTCACAAGATATATTCCTTAAACCAAAATTAAGAACATATAGAATAATAAAGAGTTGTTTTGGAAATGAAAAATATGTATGTGCTCCCATATCAAAAAAACAGAGATCATTGTGCGCTCAGCTCCGTTCTGGAGTTTTGCCCCTGCACCTGGAAACAGGACGTTATAGGGGAGTGCCAGAGGAAGAAAGAATCTGTCATTATTGTAATATTGATATAGAGAATGAGTTTCATTTTGTGTTTTACTGCCCTTTATACCATGAGATGCAGCTGAAGTTGTTTAAAAAGTGTAAAACTACAGATTTGATGTGGTTGAATGATGCGGATAGACTAAAGTGGTTTTTTGATTATAAGGTATTCGCCCTTGCTGATTATCTAGAAAAAGCCTGGGCAAAGAGAACAAAAAGTACATTTAGGTGAAACACTAAATCTGTAATTCTTTATTTTATTTTTTTCACTTTTATGTACCTCTTTATTTATTTATGCATGTGTTAACCTACTGTGAAGTATGTTACCATCTACAGGAAGTGAATGTTATAATTTGAAGTGGTCCTATTTGGACATGACACAATAATAAAATTCATTCATTCATATATATAATCATACAATTTTACTGTGATTTACAGGGGACACCAAATTGAACATTCAGTGAAACAATATTAGAAATATATTGTAAGCATATAATAAATATAAAAAATTAAGCATATTTAGTACAAGAATCATTAGACGTTTAAAGAGTGTATTTTATCAGCCACTATCCTTCAAACCTCTAGATTTTACTCATTTGTCAGCAAGACGATTTGAATAATTAAAAAAAATATATATGTAGTGTTCACTTTGCATTTATATATTTTAATAAGTAGAGGTTAGAATAAGTATGCCGTTTAATTTGAACCTAAACAGCTGATATGCCAAATGACAATAGAGCGTTATTTCACCCATTTTATTTTCCCAAATGTTATTTGAAACATTAAAGCAGACACTTGCGTTTAATATACCGTTTATTTAGATGAAATCATCTTTGTAAAGTTGTGCTGTTTTGTCCCTTGTTGTCGTCTAACAATTTGCAGTATTTCAATGTCCTGATCTGTAAAATGTGTTTCCTGAAATCAGTGCTTATCACAACAGACACAGAAAGGTCATGTAGGTTTCTGATTTCTGAGCTAAAAGCTCATTGGTATGTTTGTAGTAGGCCATTTAACACTCTACTTTGATTTAAATATCTAATCAATGGCACGTTGTTGAATAATTGCATGTGTTGTCAGTGATGTGCTTTGTCGTTTGTCCTGCAGGCTCTTGGAGGAATGTTACGGCATGAAGGATCCCTTCAGCCCAGAGAGAGAAAAGTTTCTGGTTTTAGGATCCAAGTGCTGTCTGTGCAGTAAGTCGGTGTGTGGGGGAACGGTACGTGTAGCTTTGATGATAAAATAAAAAACCACAGCTCTCCAATAGGCTATTGGTTTCCCTCCTTTTTGAATGAATCAGTGAAAGAAATAATGTATAAAAATCTTCCATCGCTTCCTTTGTTGAAAAATGTAAAGATATAGATTAAACAATATTTTTATGCTGGTATGTAGTGAAGAACAATACAGCAGGATCATTATGATATATATATATTTATTGAAATCAGTGTCAACATATCAATAAGCTTGTGTTTGTTTTTTCTGACAGGACTGCAGTCTATTCTACACCAAGCGCTTTAGTTTGCCCTGATCACCTTCAGCAGTTTCCAGAAGAGGTTCAGAACGAGGTGCTGAGGAAAAAGAGTGTCCAGAAGACGTCCTCTTCATGATGCTGGAATGATTTAGTGAGGACGCTAGTGAGCCATCTGGGCAGACACACAATATTAACCTTTTTTTTTTGTATTTCTATGTCTTGCGCAACTGGAGGCAGCAGAACATGTTTTGATTAAAATCATATCATTTACTGTGATGAGTTTTATGATAGTGATAAATGCCTTGTGTTGCATGTAGAAACTTTAAAATAAACGATGCGTATGTTTGTGTCATTGGTTGTGATTTATTTGATGTCTGATGTAGGTGAGTCTCAAACCGGTTGTTGGAGTGCACGCCTGTTGTGAGCATGCAAATGCTACTGCTACAGCTACACCACCAGACCTGCCGCTTTCTCGATTCTTCCGGCCCTGAGTTGAACCTGACTTTGTTGCAAAAACCACAGCTAAGTAGTGAAGTATAAGTTCCAGCACATACACCCTTGGAGATCTGTGGCTCAGCGGTCTGAGCACTGGCAGACAATGTCAGAAATCCCTGGTTCAAATCCAGCCAGAGCTTCACAATTAATCAACTGCAGTGGGTGGAGGACTGGACCCAACCAAGGGTGGAGCAGACTGGAGATGGAACCAGAGTGGAATACTTGGCTGACAGGACCAGCGATGGAGCATTGACATTGCTGGAGACTGGACCAGATGGAGGAGCATGTGGAATGGCAACCAAAGCAGTGAGAGACATGAGTGATGACAGCACCTGAAGAAGGGGGACCATGACTGTGGTCCCCCCCCCGGCCTCCAAGACAATGACCAGCAGCGGTTATGCACTTTTAAGGAAGGGCTGGCTAAAAATGACTTAACCATTCATGGTTGCCCTCCAATGGAGACTAGTACACAACCCACTAGATGGCAATGTGCTACTCTTTTTGGCATCTAGAACCCAAAGTTGACTTCACGATACTGCTGTGGTTCTATGCATTTAGCTCAAGTTATCAATTCACTCATCTAAAATACACACTGATTTATGTAGACCAGTGCATCATGTCACATTTTGAAAATGCAGTGAACATATAGGCCTGTGATTTCCACAGAGCTGGAACATTTCAGCTACTTATTACTGGTAATGCAAAAGTCTGCCACAGATAAGCTGCCTGCCAACTATGACCTCAGGCTTGGCAGAGAGATAACAAATCACACAGTGTTCCCATCAGACCAGATTTATGACATGGTCACACACGCATTATAAAGTTTGGCTGTAATCTTTTTAACACCTTGATGACATTTATTGTTGCCGATTTAGACAATTGGCAAACCACAATTTTAATCTGCTACTGTGTTGCCAGATCATCAACAATGTTTCATACTTAGAAAAAACTTTACCCAAACATTTGCAACCTTTTTCACTCCAAGGCCCTCGCTTTCCATAAAAGCCATACAGCCCTTATTTAATTTGTTTCAAACCATATTGTAATCTAAGGGCCAATGATTTCCTGGATTTACTCAACTTAAAAGTTCACAAACTTAGCTTCCTTCTTTCTTTCCCCAGGCAATCTACCTCACAAACAGGTAAATGTTTTCCCCTTCATGCAATAAAAAAAATATATATATATATTTTTACCACCCTACATTCTAGTACATCCCTACATCTTATATTCTATTTATAGCACATCTGTACAATTTATTTTATTTTTATTTATATATACACGTGTATTTTATTCACATCTTATTTTTATTATACCTGTGCTGTTGTCTCTGTATACTGGGAGCTTGTGACCTTAAAACAAATTCCCTGTGCGCAAACATACTTGGCAATAAAGCTCTCTCTGACGTCTGAAATATTTTACAGCTTGAAAATTTGCATATTTAAAAGATTTCCTCAAAGAAATGTCTACAACATTTTAACATTTCAATCATTTCCGTGGTTTTGCTGGTCTACAAATCACGCTTTTAACATTAAGCCACCTTCTTCAAAGAATGGTTTCTTCCTCAAAAGAAACAATAGTTAAGAGATTAAGCTCAAATAACAAAGAACTGAATTGTTTCCTCGCTTTTTTTCTTCCTTTCACTCATTTTAATGACTGTGTTGTCTCATTTTTAGATCATCTCGAGGGCCCCAGTCACGACAGCTGCCGTATCACAACTTTTACACCAAATCGCACATAAACGAGTGTCGCTGGCTTAGAATAAGCGGACCTGGCAACACGGGACTGCGGGAAGCCCGAGTCTCTAGTATTTGTATCGTTTTTCACTGATGGGCGGGCCCCGCGCTCCACCGGCCAATGAGAAGCGTCTTCTGTTTAAATAGCCTTCGCTGTCAATCTTTTTTTCCACTGCCAGTTTACTTGCGATCGCCATATTGGGTGCTCGCCTACCCGAATGACTCGTCTGTTTTTCTTCGGAATTACTACGAGACGGCATCGGAGTCGCGCGCTGTTTTCATGACTTGTTTTTCACGCGCCTTCACCTTTCCGCACGCATTCGCGCGTTTGTTATGCGTGCGCTCTGCGTCTCGCTCGGCTCTCTCGGGAAGAAGGATCGCTCTTAGTTAGACCGCGTCTGGCTCGATTGCGACTGCGATTCTCGGGACGAACTTTCACGTGCAAGATGTCAAAAGTGCGCGTCTCCAATGGAAGCCCGCCGCTGGAGAGGGTGGACGCGAGGCAGGCGGATCACGCCAGGCCGCCGGTCTGCAGAAGCCTCTTCGGCTCCGTGGATCGCGAAGAGTTCGCGAGGGACGTCAAGGAGCAAATGCTGGAGATGGAGAAAGCGTCCAAGGAAAAATGGAATTACGACTTCGCCAAAAACGAGCCGCTCGCGCCTGGCGACTACGAGTGGCAGGGGGTGGACGCGAAAGAGGTTCCGGAGTTTTACACCAGAGAGCCTCACGCAAAACAGGATACCTCGACCGGGACAGTGGATCATAACGGGAACCACGACTATTTGTTGACAACGAGCGCACAGGGGGACTCTGACAACGCGGAGCACGGGAGTCGCTCGGATTGCCGAACGGCGCTGACCACGCCGAGAAAAAGACCGTCGACAGAGGATCAGGGTAAATGTTTTGGGAGTCTCGGTGCTCTTGCGTTATTTGCGCGCAGATATCGGGGGACAAACAGTTTGCCCTCCCGACCGTGCGTAATGCTGAAACTGCTTGCTTTCGCGGACTTGCTCGCAAATGAAGTCGCTTTTCTAACACCATCTAAATTCTTTCGATAGATCTTCCTTGCCAAAGTAAAAGAGCCAACGTCCAAGCGACCGAGGCGAACTGCTGTCCAGAGACGAGTTCGCACGCGCCCAGCAAGTCGGATCCCAAAACGTAAACAAGGTGAGTTTTGTGCGCGCCGTCTGGTGCATGACTTATTTTATGCATTCATGTAAACGCGTGTTACTTTAATGCTAAAAAGATCGCGTTTAATATAGCTTTTGTTATTATATATATATTATTGTTCTCTCGGTTTTATTGTTGTACGCTAAAACGTTAAAGAATGTTCGTTCCTTGACGCGTGCTCGTCCACGCGTTCGCAGTGTAGAAAGCGTTTGGTTTGGTCTTTTAAAACAAACGCTCGTTTTGACATTCTGTCACCGCGGGAGTGACAGTCGAGTCAAACGGGACCCAAATACATAACATTGTAGTAACACGTCAGCAGGTCTCATGTAGGGTGTGCGCGTGGGAGGAGGAGGGGGTCTGGGTTCACAATGCAGACTTATACTTGCGCGCAAAATTCCTCGCTTTTCATTCGCGCTATCGCGCGCTATCGCTCCTGTTTTAAACGCGCCTTGGAGATGGCCGTTTGTTTTATTTTTCTGTGTCGTTTATTTCATGCATTGTGTCATTGTGAAGTGTTTGCAAGCGCGTTCAACTTATTTCCTTTGCTAATCAACTTTTCCTCCCCCTTGTTCCCTGCAGAGATAGATGAAGAAGACTATTTTCTCCATCAAATACTTCAAGAGCTTTATGATGTAAACAGGGACAGCGGTTGAAAATTACAAATCGAGCCTTGGAGAGGCTGTATAAGCACTGAATTTTTACACTAAAGTTTTGGCACTCACAGAATATATTTGCCTCAAAAGCAGACAATGTAGCAGTGTGCAATTGGAGTTTCGTTTGTTCTTTTACTACCTATGTATATAATTTCATTTTATATGTAGCACATTTCAATGTAATATTAAGATAAAAAATCATTTATAAATGGAGTGCGTTTGACTTGAAGAATTGCTGTGCAGTTTTCAAAACGTCTCCTCAAAATGAACCCTTTTAAAGTAAATATAACACAGACACACACAGACTCTCCCACACACACACACACACCATTTCCCTTTAATTAGGTTTAACAACCCCATTGTCTCAGTTTTGGCTGGATCAGGATGTTAACAGTCAGAAATACACCTTCATGTGTATCAGTATTGTGCTCAACAGCAGCAGCACAACCTTGGTTATTTTTTTTTAAGTTGCACAAATGTCACTGTTTGAAAAGCAGACTTTTTTCACCCTCTGTGATCTTGCTAAATTAAAATGATTTGATGTTTGCATTAATACTGTTCATGTTTATTGGTACTTATGATTTTAGCAGCCAAAATTACAACACGTTGGGCATGGGGTGTTCTTCTCTGAAGGGACTGTGACTCCTAGTGTGGTATTAAGGTTTTCATACTTTTTTACAGTATTGTTATATCCCCGGGTTATTCCACTAATTAAATTTTTTCTTAATTTTTTTCTAAATTATTTCAGTTTTTTTTGCCATAAAGATGCAAATTCACATGAACTACAAATCCTACTGAGTACACATTTAAAAAAGAAAAAGAAAAGTGCAACTGTAGTGACCAATTGATTTTCTTATTTTTGTTTTTTGTCAATTGTTTTTTTTTTTCTTCTATTCATTGCTGTGTAGCATAATGTACATATAAATATGTATTTCTTTTTTTTTCTTTAACACTGGGCCATACAATTAAGAACAATGTTAGTCCATGAAGCCACTTCTTTGCTACAATATATTTGGCTTTCGTGTTATACATGACATGGCGCTATGATAAAAAAATAAAAAGAAAGTAAAAACCGTCAAAATATTAAATTAAGACGTTACACTGCACGTGTGTAAAACATTGAAGTGTACCTGTGTGTACAGAAGAGAAAAAAAGAGAAAAAAAAACACTGAGGAAATTATACTAACTTATTTGTCAAGCTTTTTGTTGTTTATGACTATCCAAAGTGGCATTTGTGCATTTTCTGTATGTACTTCTTTTTATAGTTTTTTTTCCCTCCACAAATTTGTGCAAGGTTGCAAGCTGAGCCTATTAAAAATTTGATGTGGATTGTGTACTGCTTTATAAATGAGATGATTAAACCATAATGACATGAACACCTTCACATGACTCCTTTTCATTATATTGTGCAGGAAAAAATTCGGAATGAAAACACACTCTTAGGGGAAACTTAAATACACTTCTCACACCCTGCATTAGAAAAAGCCTCAAACTGACCTTAAGCTGTGCTAAAAACCTAAATACCTTTAAAACAAATCATAAAAGAAATGATAAATACATCACTCTCTGGTGCTAAACTGGTATGTGGCAGAATGAAACCTATGGAATTTAGTGTTTAGTGTGCCTTTTTTTTTTTACAACCCACACAAGC
This sequence comes from Barbus barbus, assembly GCF_936440315.1. Lineage (NCBI taxonomy): Eukaryota > Metazoa > Chordata > Actinopteri > Cypriniformes > Cyprinidae > Barbus > Barbus barbus. The sequence continues at coordinate 14,416,347 of NC_136717.1, forward strand.
ACCTGTACACAAATGCACAATTATTCTATTTAAACTGCACCCACTTTTATTTTATTTAGTGATATTGAACAAGGCAGGACAAACACGCTTTTAAAAATGGATTTTCTTATGTAGTGTAATACATGTGATATATTAACCTGCTATTAAACTGTTGCCACATTTCAGATCGACTTTTAGATTGACTTCAAATAATATGTTACATGTAATATTTCATATTAAATGTAAATAGCAAAGAAGCTCTGTGTTGAATTTCAATCTGACGCTTTTAAAAAATAAAACAAAACATAAAAAAACCTTGGCACTGCTAAATACTACAACTGACCCCAGTATGTTTTGTTTTAATATATTAATAAACACAATGGTTCCAACTGTATTACTCAAAACACGCTGTCAAATCGAAACGCTGTTTGACTTTAAAGTGTTTGGTCGCGCGTGTTGACTTGCAAAAAGACACACACCCTCAAATATTTATCGCGATTACAGATAACGTACGTGGTCACGTTGAACTTATTCTGCTCGTACATTATCCTTGTAATATACAGGGTATTTTCGGTGAATTTTTACAGCTTGCGCACCGTTTGGTTACCTAGAACTCAACGTGCAACAAGTTTGTGCGTAAAGCTGCTGCGTTTCTAACACACGACCTGCGGAGCTCCCTGCTTCAATTCAGAAAAAAAACAAGGACACGTCCCGAGCGGGGTGGGGGGGGGGGGGGGGGGATACTGACATACGGTTTGTCCAATCAGACAACTATTAAGAAAAACACACCACTTACTGTAGCCACTGAGAGTGGCTTTGCGCGCGCTGAGGCTGGAGTAAGAGTGTGTTTGTACAGAGTGTTCTGCTCGTGAAGCACAACCCAGAATAAGAGCCATTGGTCAGACTGATATTTCTGCTGATGTTTGCGAAAGGGAAGGGAGAGGTGAGTTTGGCCCGAGGGTTAAATCGCAAGGATCTTTCTAAAGCCCCGTCCTCCTGCTGCTCAAATATCACGGCTGCATAGAAGACGACGAAACACACAGCGGTCGTATTTTACACGAGCGAACGAGAAATTATTTTCTCAACAATAACTCCGTTTTTACTTTAAAGCATTTTTAACATTACGACACGCCGGTGACGTGCGTGAAAATGTTACTGGGTCATATAGCTACATATAGGGCAGGCTAGCTGTGGCTGGGCATGTCGCCAGACCTTATATGTGACATTTAAACCGTGGAAGAGTTATATAAACTGCAAGTTATATAAAAACGTTAGAAAAGTTACATAAAAACAATTAATGACAGCAGAAATGTAAGGGGCAGCAGAGAAAATTAGGCCTATAATCCAATTAAATAATGTAAATAATAAAATAAAATGTGTAAGGTGTTACAATAAATAGTAAAATACACAAATTGTCATAACATCCTTGTCGTCCCGTTTATTGGATGCTACTGTCGTTTAATGTGTTCACTTGTGTATCTAACAGCTTTAGCAATTTCTGGAATCTTAGTCTAGAGAAAAATCAAATATTAAAATTTAAGAATAATCAGTTTTGAACCAATTGGACTAAAAAAAAAATTATTAGCCTACTATGTAACTACATCCCTTATACACTGCAAGTGATGTATTTTTACACACTTCACTTCATTTGGTACACAAGATCTGATAAGCCTTTTATAGAAAAAGATAAATTCCTAAAAATATACATTTATTTATATTTATTCATTTATTACTATTTTTATTAAGTCTTGGATCAGACAGTTAAGGAAAACATTGGAGTGTCCGGCATACAGAAGAACTCCTACAATAAATATCCCAGGATGTGAATGAATGAAGAGAGTGTGTCGAGCATTTTGTGTTACTACATTTTTCCATGACTTCCCTAACTTCCTTGTTATTTTACAGTTTTCATGATTTATTATAATAAAAAGTGAAAATAATAATAAAAACAATAATAAAGTCTCAAAATATAAAATAATCACCCTTAAGATTTATAATAAAATGCTTTGTAGAGTGGAAATCATTGATACCCGCACGGCTTCTTACACTAAAGAAAACCATTCATATTATACGTGATTTTTTTCTTTTGTTTTTTACACAAACATCTTTCCACGAAAAATCAAACAGGCTTGTGGTCAAATCAGTGAGAAAAGCACTATTACTGACACAACACACCCCTTCATCAGATGAATCAATATGCTCAAAACCTCTTTCTGAGAAGACCTAATTGGTTTGTACTCCTCCGGTCAATAAGCGATTAAGCAATGCGCAGCTTCTTGAACTGGCAGCCTGCCATGACGTGAGCCTTGGTAAACACTAATAGCAGGCTGATGAAATCAGTAATTATAATACAAAAACAGCAGAGGGCTTCACATTTGTGCAGCTGTAAACCACCAGTGACAACGCCCTTGCTTGGCCTATGCGGTAACTTGATACAAATTTGGTTTTTAATATAAAATTAGATTTGAAAATAAATATTTTTAAATTATTCATTTACTTGCATTTCCACAAGAAAAGGGGATTTTTCTTTACCTCGTTCACATTTCCGATGTCAGCCATGGCAACACTTGTGTAATACAGCTTGGCTGGAAGAAAAAGAAAATTAGATATAAAAAATTAAATGTTATTAGAAGGCATTAACAATATATAACTTCATATTATTATTACTATTATTATTATTATTATTATTATTATTATATACATGGGGGCCCCAAAAAGTATTTGGACAATGAATAATGAAGCAATGTGCACAGTCACATTAAAACAAAATTAAAAAATAATAATTAAAAAAGTAAAAATTAAATGGCATTGCATACCAAATTATGCTAGAGCCTCGCACTTCACTTTTCCAATTTTTCTTTACGCCCTTCACATTCGAGATGTCAGCCAAGGCAACACTTGACAGCTTCACTGCAAAGAAGCTTGACTGCATAAATTAAATATCCCAAGTACTGAAATTATATATATATATATATATATATATATATATATATATATATATATATATATATATATATATATATATATATATATATATATATATATATATATATATATATATATATATATATATATATACACACATACACATTTTCTTAGCTACATTTTTTATTATTTTGAATAAATTGATCATTTTTCATGGATGTATGAAATCAGTTTCCACAGGTGTCCTCGTGGTGTAGTTCATCATGTTAACATATGAATACGTTTCACAACATTTGACAACTAGAAAGTGTCCAAGACTTTTTGTCTTCATTTTCAACAATCTATCAATTGCTTCATATTTTAAAACCTAATAAACTTAATTTTGTGACGGAAAAGTGTGCTTGTGCTATATTTGATACATATTTTTAATTATTTCTCAAGTGTCCAAATACTTTTTGGGTGTCATTTATATTTATTACTACAATGATTCAACCGGTTTTAAGGTACAGAACAACTATAGGCAGGCGTACAGCTGGCAGAGATGGTCAGCTACACTCAACTTCTGACCTTGAGTTGTGCATCTCCCTGCACCTCATAAAGGAGAGGATGATATCACGGAACAAAACAAACGAATGCCAGAGATGACCTCGCGTACCGTAGGCTGCTGACGATTGAGTGGTGGTTCGCTCTTGTCTTCACCACCTTCTATTTACACATGCTGCATTCGCTCGCTCGCGAGTAATTACAGAGTCCTGCTCTCTGAGATCAGCTCTTAGATATGTGCAGAGCCGCAATCTCAGATCTCAACGCCTGCAACAATAAGGTGTGGAGCGGCCAAATTTCCCTCCAGCCCTGTCAAACTAACACCACATTTCCAGGACAAAATTAGCTGAAGGCTAATTTAACAACCTTGCAGATAATGAGAGGAGAAGGATCGTAAAATCAGAAAATGTTTACAGCTGGCCCTATTAATAGATATTTTGCACAGCTCCGCACATGACCTCATATTTGGCCTTCCCGTTGGGAATGAAACCTTTGTGAATCTCAATCTTATTTTGGAAATGCTACGTACCATCTGTTTCGCATTGTTATTAATTTGAGTGAGTTTTATGAGCCTCAGTGTGCTTTTTTTTTTCGTTTCTCGGCCTCTCTTTGCCCAGCAGTCATGTGTCTTGGCTGTCCTCTGCTCAACTAGAAACCTGTGTCGGCCAAGCAGAGAAACAACCTCTGGCGGATATTCAGTTGGCCCAAAATGTGTCCAAAAGAAGGATGTAAACAGTCACCTTTGCCAGCGGGTTTTTTTTTTTTTGTGTTCTGGCTCTCAAAGCTCAACGTCGTGCTGTGAACTTCACATGCATGTGTGTTTTTGGTTTGCTCAGTGTTGTACTCGTTGGGTCAACCAAATTTTCCCCTCCCTTGTGCATTCACTCTTTATCTGTACTGATCAACTGCCTTTCATTTCTTTTATCTAATCCTATCTTTTTACAGGCAAAAAAGGATGTAACCGAGAAAACATAATAAGTACTGACTCTTTTAACAGAAATATGTGTGTGTACACTCATATATACTCACGCAGGTACAGTGGTGGCCAAAATGATCAGAACACTAGAATTTTCACCAGCTAAAAAATGGTTTTAGTCAGTTAGTTCTATCTTTTGCTGTAGTGTGTCAGAAGGAAATATCAGTTTACATTTCCAAACATTCATTTTGCCATTAATTGTAATAATTCAGTGAGATTTTTGTTTGCACAAGGAGTCTGACAACAGCCAGTGCTCCACACAGAGATCTGATCTCATCATCATCCCGTCTGTCTGGAGTAACATGAAGAAACAGAACAAACTGAGACAGACTGAATCCAGAAGAACTGTGGCAACATCTCCAAAATGCTTCAAGAGACCTACCTGCAAAGCTACCTGAAAAACTACGCTCAAGTACACCTAGGGCAAAATCTGTTTTAAATGCAAAGGATGGTCACAACAAATGTTGATTTAAATTAGTTTATAGAAGTTAACTGATAAAGATAATCTATAAGGGTGTTTTCACACTTGGTCCTTTTCAGGGGTCTGAGCACAGTTCACATGATTTTTGGCCCATATGTGAACACTCCAAACGATCTCAGACCCCTCAGAAGCGAACCGAACCGAGACCGCCTCGGCAGGTGGTCTGAGTACGGTTGGCTTTCGGTTAAAGGTACGGTTCGCTAAAAACATGCATTGTGAACACAAAATGGCCCGGGCTCGCTTGATTTTTCCATTCGTGAATCCTGATGTTGTTTGGTCATTAGATGTCTCCGTACAAATCAGTTGTTCATAATAGCAGCTTCCTCTGGTAGATCTCTACAAATTATTCGCTCACAACATACACTCGTTTATTTTAATTTCATCTGCTTTCAGGCTGTGTAAGAGTGATGCGGCTGTGTGCCTTGCCAGTTTAGGGTTTTACGAGTGGGAACATCCTTTCGGGGGCTACAACTCCACTAACTACACTCTCTTTAGCGCCTAAGTTTTTTTTTTTTTCTCAATCGAATGTAAACATCTGGGAAAGTAATCGCTTGTGTATCAATATACTGATCTGTACATTACTGTAGTTCTAGTACAGCAGCCTAATATGAGAATCGGTAGAATCTATGTTATTTATACAATTAATAATATGCACTTAATTTTTTTCATTTGATTACTACATTTCTTACTTAAACGCTGCTTTTAAGGATACCTATATTGTACCTGAAAAATTTAAAGCAGTTTATTATATTTTCTTTTATTTGTCCAGTTTATTATTTTTTTCTATCTCAACGTCAATGCCTTTTCTGCGGGGTCCTTGAAAAGTCTTAAATTTAATTGTATCAAATCTAAGGCCATAAAAAGTACAATGGGGACAGAAAGACACAAATTGCCATACAGCTTAATGTGATTATTAAAATTAAAAAGGCTATTACCAATTTCATTGGATGCTGCTTTGTGTACTGCCAAACTTATATTTATGACGTTCTGAAAGCGCCACCTGCTGGCGGAAAATGATTTTGCATTTTTAATCAGCCCTTCTGGTTTAATAAAATAACTGATTAAACCAGCCATTAAACCATTAAAATAATAATTGATACTTTTGACTCTTTTCTTAAAAATAGTTTAAAGGCTGAAATGTGAAGTTTATAATTTGATTATTTCTTTAATATTTTTTTGAAAACCTGTAGGCCTATCTGAACTGTAAATCATGATTTTTATAATCATTTTACAGTTTAATATGTTACCATTGACATTGCCCTCCCCCACTAAAAAACTAAACTTTTTGGGGAAGTCGTGGCCTAATGGTTAGATTAGATTACAATTTTGGAGGCCATAATGTCAGCCATCAAACACTGAACTGGATTAGATCCAAAAAGCAACAGTCTGAACACAAAGAGGTCTGAGACACCATTACTGCTTAAGTGGACCAAAAAAGGATCTAAGTCCTCTTTCAGGAACAGCAACAGTGTGAATATAAAGAAAGGGACCTTTTTCACTTGGTCCACCTCTTGGTCCATTTAAAGGGGTCTGGGTTCGGTTCTTTTAAAGAAGACTCAAGTGTGAAAACACCCTAAGTGAACCAGAAAGAGAACCAGCTGAAAGTGACCTCAGTTTACGTATAGTGAAATCAAAAGAGAACCCAGTTCTTTTTTTGGTCCTCTGCAGCACTGAAGTGATCCCAGACACTTTGTTGTTCACACTACAACTTCAAAAGACCGCAGCTTGAGTGCAGCAGTTGGATGCTGGAGTCTGGAAAATTTGGATGATAAAGTGGACAGGGAAAGGGGGTGAGGAAAGCCGGCAATCCCTGATCATGTCATCGGTCAAGACATTTGCAGAGCATTAACAACACATTTCAGTTAAGTTTAAAATGAAAAGGGAACATTATTTATAAAGTTCATGCAACTTCCTTTTTACTCAAATAAGATAGTGACAGTTGTAAAATGTTTCTGTGTTCCTTTTAAAACAAATTCACAATAAGCTGCATTTCATTGTTCAGTTTCAGTGATTATTGTTTTTCTAAAGAATTCTATAATATTATCCCATGGTCTGACTGAATACTCCATTCTGAATGGCAGCAACTGTGTTTGTATGAAACGAGACAGCGAGTCGCAATATCAGAATATCAGCTGTGTAATAAAACCATTGAAAGCACAGGTTCAAGTTAGTTCAATAGCCATTCTATTCTAGGCCTATTTATGTGATGCATTGAAGCACGTCCACACACACACACACACACACACACACAAGTCACTCTCATACAGAGAACAGAGATTATGCAGTGCGCACACAGAAACATTCAGGAGCACAGAAACTGTCAACTCTACTGCACGACTTTTATTAATAAAATAGCTTCGATACTGAATCGCTACATTATATTTCTTAGCAACGAGGGGATAAAAATCACTGTTTTAAGAAGTAATCAAACTCACGCAGGTAATTTATACACTGTAAAAAATGATCGTGATTTAACGGTAAAAAACTGTGAAAATGCTACGGTAAAAACCTGTTACATGGTTAACGGAAACTTCCTGTAAAATTTACAGGGAAAAACCGTAAACTGATGTTCCCAGAATTCCCTGCGTTCCATTTCAAATTCTGTTTGAATTTGACGTTTTTTCTTTGAAATAACTATGTTTCTTCTTAGTTTTTTCTTATCAGTTATGTTTATTAGGGTTGTATGTTACATCTAATGTTGTTAAATTAATGTTTATAGCATATTTCATTTTAAGGAGGCTCACCATGATGGTGTTTAGTGCTTGTGTGAATGACACTGCATCTGCACCTTCTGTAAATGCTATTGTTTAAAAGTTGCTTGTGATGGGCTTTGGCTCATCATGTGACTTTCTCATCATCACCTGCATTTGGTGGTTATCAGTGTATTTCAAAAGAACAAAACAGATTTCAGTACTTTAATAGGTTGGTATATTAAGATTATATCAGTTAAAGAAATTACGGTATTTAACTGTAAATTTAAGTTAAAACCGTAAAACCTAAAACGTTGCTACTGTATTTTATACGGTAGAATTCTGGCAACCACAGCTGCCAGTATTTTACCGTGAATTTGACAGATTTTTTTTTACAGTGTACACACAACTTTCAGCTCCATCTCGCTTTCTAAAATCCTAAATGTAACTGGAAGCCAGTGTAAGGACCTGAGGACTGGTGTGATATGCTCAGATTTTCTGGTTCTAGTCAGAATCCTGGCAGCAGCGTTCTGGATGAGCTGCAGTTGTCTAATGGTCTTCTTGGGAAGGCCGGTAAGGAGACCATTACAGTAATCCACCCTGCTGGTGATAAAGGCATGAACAAGTTTCTCCAAGTCTTGATTGGAAACAAAACATCTAATTCTTGCAATATGTTTGAGATGATAGTATGCTGATTTAGTTACTGCTTTGACATGACTACTGAAACTAAGGTCTGTCTCTAGAATCACCCCAAGATTTCTGACTTGATTTTTAGTTGTTTGACCCCTAGAGTCAAGGTATGCATTCACCTTGAGAACTTCATCTTTCTTTCCAAATGCAATGATTTCAGTTTTCTCCTTGTTTAACTGAAGAAAGTTCTGGCACATCCAACTGTTAATTTCATCAATGCATTGGCAGAGGGAGTCAATGGGGCTGTAGTCATTTGGAGATAAGGCTAGGTAAATCTGGGTATCATCAGCATAGCTGTGATAGGCAATTTGGTTCTTCCTCATTATCTGACTTAGTGGGAGCATATACAGGTTAAACAAGAGCGGTGCAAGAATTGAGCCTTGTGGGACTCCACATGTCATGGCCGTCCACTTAGACTTATGCTCTCCTATACTCACATAATAACCTCTCCCTTCTAAGTATGACCTGAACCATTTGAGTGCCATCCCAGAAAGCCCGACCCAGTTTTCCAGTCTCTCTAGAAGTATGTTATGATCGACAGTGTCAAACGCAGCACTAAGATCTAGTAGTACCAGCACTGATATTTTGCCAGAATCAGAATTGACGCGAATATCATTTATTATCTTAATGAGTGCTGTCTCTGTGCTGTGATGTGCTCGGAAACCAGATTGAAAATTGTCCAGGTATCCATTTGAGTTTAAGTAGTTGTTCAGCTGATTAAAAACTACCTTTTCAATAATCTTACCTATGAAAGGAAGATTTGATATGGGTCTATAGTTGCTCAACATGGTGTTATCAAGATTGCGCTTTTTCAGAAGGGGCTTAACAACTGCAGTTTTAAGGGAGTTTGGAAAAGTCCCAGAAAGAAGTGAGGCGTTCACCACTTCTAAGAGATCAGCTTCTAAACAGTTAAGCACATTTTTGAAAAAGGATGTGGGAAGTGTGTCAAGATAGCAGGTTGAAGATTTAAGGTGCTGTACTATTTCTTCCAAAATTTTGTTGTCAATTTCTTTAAAAGCTGACAAAGTGAGAAAGCTCTCACATGAGAGGCCAGGTCAGCTGACTTGTAATTTCACTAGTATTTAACAAATATGGGATTTCAGAATGACTGTATCTGTCGGAAGACTAAATGGCTGAGTGAGTATTTTAATCTACTCAAGGGAAGTTGATTCATATCAAAAGAAAAAGTGTAGGGGTTAAATAAAGTAGTATTTTATTGCAGGCTCAGATCTCTACACCCACATCAGAGGTCACTAACAAACGCAAGCGCCTGATGACACACTCTAATCAGTGCTTCGTACTCTTGCGTGAAATCTAGTTTAGCCATCCTACATCTTACACTGACACTCAAATTAATGTGCTGTGCTCAAATTAGAAGCATTAGGAAAACTTTGGGTCTTTTGCTCCGTCATGAAATTTCAAATAACTCAAGTTCAGCAGCTCAAGACTCACATTCTAGTTTGAATGGCACATGTGCTAATTAACTTAACACTTTACTGCAACCTCCTACGCAGGGTGAACTGAAACGCTGAATGCTAGCTCTGTAAAATGCCACAAGTAGGAGTAAAGAGAAACGTAGAATGAATAGTTCACCCAAAAAAGAAAATCATTTACTTACACCGATGTCGTTCCAAACCGTTTTTTTTTTGTTTTTTAACTTTGGTGATGTTTAGTAAAATGTCCATGCTACTATTTTACATACAATGTAAGTGAATGGCAGCTGTCAAGCTCCCAAAAAATGAACAAAAGTGACCTGAAAACGTAAGTCAATACTCACTAACAATTTTCTCTATACTGCTACAGCTGTCATATCTGCATATATTCAAATTCAAACGTGCCACTTTGAGTCTAGTATTAATGTAAAATTTATTTGGTTCTCATATTTAAAATTGCATAAATAAGAGCATAAATAAGAATTCAGAGCAATGGCAAAGGAGTTTTTACTGAATAATAATTCCATTGAACTATTTTTATGGTGCATTTTTAAGCTTGACTGTCTCTAGTCACCACTTTTTTATTCTTTGTGTTTTGATGGATTTGAAATGGTATGAGTAATGTAAAACTATTTAACTCTTTATTTATGTTTGCTGATTCAACTTCTAGTTTAGAATTGACCCCCATCTCAGAAGCCACTCAGTCTGCTGCCTGTACCTTCAAATCTTGTTTGAAGATAACTGCTCCCTTTAAAGCACAACGTCAGATTGGGAAAAGAGTAGGACTATTTGGCTCCAGATTGGCATAAAAAGAACAATTTTGCCTTGGGTTATCTGATTACTCTGCTTGCTGCACAAACACACAGGGAGTCTTTTAAAATGCAGACACATCTCCCACCACAGAAGGCCTTCGCCTACGGCAGCCACAGACAAAGTCTGCAAAGCCTGGCGAACACCTACATATAACAGAAACCACTGATGTCTGTCTCACTGCTTAACCACAGCTCAAATGTCACACCCAGCACTGTGCAACGGCCCATGGCAGCCAGTCGTCTCTGAATGATAAAAATGGGAAGGATCATCACTGTCTATGAATGTGCAAAACTACACATTTTCAAAGTTAGCAAGTAAGACCGTTGTCTGAACAACTGGCAGACTATTAGGTCTCAAAGAAGTTTTATATAATTAGCCAGGTTACAGGTTCACTTGACACCAATAGCACCATTTTTAACTCAACACACACAGTTATAAAGTAATGTTTTGAATACAAATTAAACAATCTACATCATTTGTGGCATTATGTCAATTACGAGGTACTCATGGCACGAAATGCTTGAAAAAAAGTGAGCAAACATCCGTTTGCAAACCTAGCTGCTTTAAAATATTAAGACACAACTGCCCAGAGAGGATTTGTCTAAAAGTTAAAGCACATCAATACATTAAAGCATACACTAAAAATAAGCCTTAGTAATCAATTTGCCAATTTTTGGATGACCACATATCATTGCTCTTTACATATTTTAAAAGTAAATTTATTTAAATTGTTTAATGTGGGTACAAAAACATTGTTTAAACTTTTTAGTTATTTTAATAAAATACACAGGCCATAAGAACTACAATAAAAAAATAAAAAATCAAGAACATCATAGCGTATTCATTCAAAATGAATAAAGGCACTATGTACTGGTAACATTTCTCTCTCAATCTAAAAATCGCTAAAATACCTGTGCAATTTTGACTGTCATTTCACCTTTGATGTGGAAAATGTTTAGAGGGCACTAATAACAGTGTTGGGAAAGACGCGCTTGTGTACGGCACACGTGCACGGCATATTAATGGGAAGACATCATATCAGACTGACTAGACCTGCTCTACCATATTTACTACTAAACTTATTTGAAGAAGAGAGAGAGAATTTGTGTTCAGGCATAGTGGATCCTCAAATACGGGCCAAACAAAATTACCTTTGACATTTTATAGTCTATATCATGATAATGACATATAACAACAGGCCTGCAGGCTTGGGTGTGGTGTGTTTAACTTCAAATGTCTTCAAGGCTTTCTAAATACATTTTCACTCTGGAAATGGAAATATTTGCATTTCCAGAAACCAAAACTGCAACTTACCAGGACGACTGCCACTTTACTAAAAATCCAACAAGAAAAAGTCATGAAAGATAATTCAAAAATGTACTTCATTAAGTGATTTTAAAAATAAATGGGGGTACAATTTTAAAAATAAACATTCCAAAAGTATGTTCTCACAGAAATGTAGAAGATCCATTTTAGCAGAAATGTTCTTAATAGAACCATGCTTTCTTAGTTTAAAGAACATTTTACAAATCAGAAATCCACTTTTTCCACTATAAAGAACCTCCTGTGCAATCAAAAGTTTCCATTGATGCCAATAAAGAACTAGATTGAAGACTAACAAACTAGCAACCACCCAAGACACCCTAGCAATCACATTGCAACACCCTTATAACAACATTTAAAAATTAACATTGCAGCAATGAGTTTTGCATGATTCATAGATACATTGACTTTGAGATTGCTTCTTGAAAACACTTTCAGTGCATTTGGGCACATTAATCAATTCATTTTTGTTTTACATAGCGTGCAGGAATTTACCCTACTGATTTCAAACATCAAAGCACTCAAGTCAGAAGTGTTTTCTCACATTTCTTGACCTGAGCGGATGCTGTGATGGATCTCCAGTGCAGAGTGCTGCCCTCTTTTGGAAGTGCAGGGCACTGTATTCCTGACAACATCCTTGGAATATCAGACCATACGAGAGGAGATCCGCAACCGTAGCATCTGTCAGAATGACGAAGGCATTCCACTCTGAAATCTACCTTATCTGCGGGCTGGGGCGATATCAAGTCGTAATTACGGTTCAGCTCAGGGTGGTGCAGCTAATGTCATTCATGGCTTGAGCGCAGGATTCACATAGCAAATAGAGGTGGTGGTTTTTGTTCTCTGCGGCCTGGCTGAGTAAATAGATGAATGTACCTGAATAGAGACCAGATATATGAAACCACAGTCTCCCTTTTCATTGCGTGGAAGAACATGGGGTTAGCTGCCAAAGGAACAAAAATACTACCAGCTTGTGGAATGTCTTGGCATCGAATAGAGAAGCAAACTCATTATGAAAGAAAGAGGGAGAAAGAGAGAGGAAGAGGAAAAAATCCCCTCAGGCTAAACGCCAACAACCTCAAATCAAACTCCGGCACAAGAAAAACTTTGAGCGTATCGAATGAAAGAATGAAGTTCACCTCGCTCTCCAATTCTCTCAATACGAGTCGTTCCTTCTTTAAATCTTGTTTCTCTCTGACTTAACTGAATTTCGACCTCAGGAAACACATGGAGGCTTAATCAGATACATCTAATCTCCACTGTTATGGTTACGAATTAAATATCATTATCATTTGGAACCGCAAAATCGTGACACTGGATCCGACGATCGGTGATACAAATAATTACAAACACCACATAAAAACACAACAACAGGAAGGCGATCAATCAACTCTCCAGGGTCTCTACGCTGGACAAGTCTGGGCTTTGTTGCCTTTGTTTACGGACATGTTTGCACTTGTTCAGAGAGACTGTGGCAGAAAGACTGGGTGATGGACGGCCAATTACCTTAGCCTCTCATCCTGTCGCAGTTTGAGGTGAACCACATGACCTTTGAAGAGGCTTGTCGCCTAGGGAGGCCATTGTTTCCTTTGGATGTTTCACACCAGAGAAAATTGCAAATGTTTTTCTCTACTTCTAAAAGCCAAAGGGAACATTTCCAAGCGCTGGTGTAAATCAGACTTTCATCAAATCATTATACTTCATCCTACATTTTCATGACGATGCAAATTTCTTTGCTGCTTGTTTCTGAGCTGAAATACCACAGAGTGAAAGTGCAACTGAAGTGCAACAGTCCATGTACTTTATTCACTTCTGATAAATACGGTTGTCACTCTTCTTCTGAGTGCTTAACTGCATCCTGTAAACACAAAGTTGGTTATTTACAGGAGTGACAACCGCATTCTGCAACCGAATTCACTTCTCAATCAATGACGTGTTTATGGAGTCAACATAACAACTTGTTGATTCAGTGACTGTTTCTCATTCTTGTGTAAAGCCATAAATCACCGAAGGGTTGCTATGGATGGTTACAACCAGGCCAGATGGCTTATGCACTTTTTTTCTTATTATACATTGATTTTTCGAGTGAAATCTGGAGGAATGCATTTAAACATTTAAAATGTGGTACACAGAAGTAACGGCCCTTTAACCTTATTGGCTTTTGAAAGCATGACCAAATAAGCCAAAATGTATTGCCAGTTTAATAAATGTGCGCGAAAGCTGCATATACATTAAAAGTTTGATTTCAGTCAGCCTAAAGTAATAACTCCGTTTTTTTCAAATATCATGACGCTTTAGACCAACTGAAATTGTACCAATTCTATTTTTTGAGAAGTCTTAATAGACTAGAATTGACTATATAATAATAGACTATATAACAGATTATAGGTGCGTGCAAAATTGCACACAGTCTGAGCAACAAGGAACAAACTTCATAAACATTAAAACATATGTCCTAAATAGTATAAATATGTCTACTATGAATTAAACCCGAACGAAACGAAACAAAATCTGTCATGCTGTCATTTAATTGCCATTCACAACTCCTCTCCCATGGCCTCATGGGGTAGTAAAAAAATTCAACAGAGGTTGTAGGCTAGTTCATCTGGGAGCTTTTCATCTTATGAATACGAGGATTTTTAATATACTGCTTACTGTAGGCAAGTTGACATATTCTGACTCAGGGAAGGCTACTGTAGCTCAGCTCTGTCATGTGACCAGTGGCAAATAAAGTAATGACCATTACATATTCGGACTCAGGGAAGGCTACTGTAGCTCAGCTCTGTCATGTGACCAGTGGCAAATAAAGTAATGACCATTACATATTCGGACTCAGGGAAGGCTACTGTAGCTCAGCTTTGTCATGTGACCAGTGGCAAATAAAGTAATGGCCATTACTGCTGGTACTATTTGTCAAGACTGACATTTTTATCTTACGTACAGTATTAAGTGCAACAGTGGAGGAAAAAAGGGATTTCATCAAATATGTATCTCTCCTCCAGATTTACTAGGTGCAGTTTTATGTCAGCAGATGCAATATGATAACACGTTTCCCTTTTACTCTCACTGGGTTCACTTGAGGATCTAGAGTGGAAAAATACAGAATGCGTCCAAGAACTAAGAACCTCCTTGTTCAAAAACGATTATGGTCGCTTACTATACTAAAGGGTGCTGCCTCAACAAAGAGTAGCTGGGTGATTATACCTACAGGGCAAATCTAATTAAACTGTCTTTTACTACGCAGAGCAATATCCCCTAAAGATCATACCAGAGCAGTCGGATCTACAATCCTTGAATGGATACTATTCTACTCTCGACCTCTTGTCCGGTCTAAGCTGTATCTAAAGTTGCACTGTGAGCGGGAGGAGCTAAAAATGTCCCATTTACCCTCTGAAAATAAAATCCAACAGAGCTTGAAACCCAAAAATACACCAGCTGAAAAGACTTCATAGGGAGGGCGCCAAGCAAACAAACATAACTGGAGCGATGTAGGCGGGGTGAAAGACAAGCAGGGAGTAAAGAGGCCTTGCTTACAAAGAAAAATAAATCACACAACATTTCAAAACACAACAGAAGAGGGCCTGTTTGGCTGCTTTGATTTTATGGCCATGGTTTTCTCTGTGTCAGCAGGGATGTGGCCCTTTGGTGCCAAACACGCCGCAGAGCTCTCCAAACCAAACCGTCAAAACCAAAGCCCGGTCTCCTTTCGATATCTGGATTGTGTTGAGTCGAACAGATGAATTTGCATTCCCCGTACAGCTGACTCTGGCTGCTCTTGGCTTTATCCCTGGTTTTTGGAGAGCTAAATTAGAGACAGGCAGCAGACTCTATGCTGAGGGTCCGGCCAAAGCCCGGGGCGATATGGGGGACAAGAATATTCCAAAAAAGCATCAGATGAAAGGGCAGCGTTCCTGTTTATGGAGGGTCTCTTTCAGAGGGCTCAAGAGCATCTTATAAACTCCCACTAATTCAATTAAGCTGTGTTACAGCAGGCTGACTGAAGCCTCACGTGACGAGAGATACAAGCAGAGAGAGAAAAACAAAGAGGGAAAAACAATGAGTAAAATGGCAGGGAGGGGGTGTTTTATTTTGCTGTTTTTCTCCCTTTCCTCTAAAGAAATTTCCTAGTATCTAAATTTTAGATGCTGAGACCAGAATGAGTCTAAAATGCTTCAGGATCTCTTTCTTCAAGGATTAATTCACCCAAAAACAAAAATAGTCACAAAAAGGAGATGTTAAGCAGGATGTTCATGCTCCTTTTTTTTCGTATAAATTGTGTTCGTATAATAAAAAATGTGTTTTACTCATAACCTATTCCAAATCTGAAGCAACCAAACGGACTGTAAGTTGCTATTCAAAGAAAACTTCCTTTCTCTCATATGTGCAATTTTGACTATACACACATTTGTCACTTTTGGTAACAAGACCACCAAGAACCAATGGCATATTCCATCACGGATATAGAATCTAGGAGGTTAAAACCTACAGTTTATGTATAGATGCAATATAAAAGCTGTAAATTGCATGATCTATTGTGTGTAAAACTTTTTTTTTTTATTATTATTTGCACAGTGACTGACATTTTCAATACTATGGTATAATATTAAGCATAAAATCATTGCTGTCAGATATAAAAACAAGGCTCTACTTTTATTACTTGGTCCTGCTGCTCTACTGCTCTTCTTTTGCTAGCATTTTAACAGCAACATTATGGTTAGCTTTCTAAACGTTTTTTTTTTTTTTTTTAGCTTTCTAGTTCCGGTTTTCTAGCCATCTCATTGCCAAACATCTTTTTTTTATTACCCTTGTGTTTGGGTGCAAGAGGTACATCTCATGTGATTGTGCTTTTCACATGTAAGGTGCATTTCCTACTAAAAAAAAAAAAAGAACAAAAACATAGCTGCATAGCTGCACAGTTGCTGCGTGAGAAAAGTGTGTAGGTGTTCACAGAGAGAAGTCTGGTGCAAAGCGTGCACTGTCACTGAGGTAGTAAAGTGATTTACTGTAGGTACACAGCCTGCGGTAATGCTTTTTGATTCCACTGTTCCTTCTTCCTCAAGCTTCCGCCACGCTTCAGAACAAACATTTGGCTTCTTCAAATCCGTCTGGTACTCCAAAAAAGTTGTGATGCACACAGACCTTTACATTAGCAACACTAATACAACAGAGACAATGGCTACGGTGTCAGGTCTCGCTGTTTTTTAGCACCTTACGCCATGAGCTCTGGTGTAACACCTTAAACTGACAGCCCTATGTAATACAGGTGCATCTCAGAAAATTTGAATATGGTGAAAAAGTTCATTTTTTCTTGTAACTTATTTAAAAAAGTGAAACTTTCATATATTTTAGATTCATTACGTTTTACTTTACATTTCAAAAGTTTTTTTGTTTTAACTTTGATGATCAAAGTTCACAGCTCATGAAAGTCAAAAATCCAGTATCTCAAAATATAAAATAAAAAATTTCCTAAGATCAATCAAAAAAAGGATTTGCAAAACAGAAAAGTTCAAGTTCTTTAAAGTATGTTCATTTATGCACTCAATACTTGGTCGGGGCTCCTTTAGCACAAACTCCAGCATCAGTGAGGTGTGGCATGGAAGCGATCAGCCTGTGGCACTGCTGAGGCACTATTGAGCCTTCAGCTCGTCTGGATTGTTGGATTAACTGTTTCTCATCTTTCTCTTGAAAATATCCTATAGATTCCATATTGGGTTCAGGTCAGGCATGTTGGTTGGCCAATCAAGCACAGTAATATCATGGTCAGCAAAGCTCTTGGAAGTGGTTTTGGCACTGTGGGCAGGTGCTAAAGTCCTGCTGGAAAAGGAAATCCGCATCTCCATAAAGCTTGTCAGCAGATGGAAGCATAAAGTGCTCTAAAATCTCCTGGTAGACGGCTGCATTGACTTTGGACTTAAAGCATAATGGACCAACACCAGCAGATGTCACAGCACCCCAAATCATCACTGAATTTGGAAACTTCACCCTGGACTTCAAGCAGCTTGGATTCTGTTCCTCTGAAGTCTTCCTCAAGACTCCAGACCTTGATTTCCAAATGAAAAGCAAAATTTACTTTCATCTGAAAAGAGGACTTTGGACCACTGAGCAACAGTCCAATTCTTTTTCTCCTTAGCTCCTTAGACAATGTTTCTGTTTCAGAAGTGGCTTGGTAGCCCTTTTCCTGAAGACATTTGAGCGTGGTGACTGACTCTTGATGCACTGAGTCCAGCTTCAATGCACTCTTTGTGAAGCTCTCCCAAGTGTTTGAATCGGCTTTGCATGGCGGTATTCTCAAGCTTGCGGTCATCGCTGTTGCTTGTGCACATTTTCCTACCCAATTTCCTCCTTCCAGTCAACTTTGCATTTAATATGCTTTGATACAGCACTCCTTGAACAGCCACCCCTTTCAGTAATGACCTTCTGTAACTTACCCTCTTTGTGGAGGTTGTCAATGATCGTCTTCTGGACCATTGCCAAGTCAGCAGTGTTCCCCATTATTGTGGTTTCAAAGAACAAGAGATAACCAGAATTTATACTGTATGGATGGTCATTTATTGAAACTCAAATGTAAATATTCTAATATTTTGAGATACTGATTATTGACTTTCATGAGCTGTAAGCTCTATTCATCAAAATTCAAACAAAACAACTTTTGAAGTGTTTACTTTACATGTAATGAATCTAAAATATATGAAAGTTTCACTTTTTGAAATAAGTTACAAGAAAAAATGAACTTTTTCACCATTCAAATTTTCTGAGATGCACCTGTATATGTAGCATGAAAACTGTAAAATAAACTGTTACCCAATCACATCTGATGTGCTTGTAGTGATATGGGATCTATTTGACTCACGTCAGACTGATAATACTGTAAAACAGTATTCGTATAAAAGCATTTCATTCTTTCAGCATACTTATTATGAAGAATACCAGCTTCAAAAAAGTCTCTCTGAAGAGATCCTTTTCAAACATGAATGCTTGCTCAGATCCATTATACGTGACAGAGATTAGATCTCATAATATCTAGAAGCAAATAATACTTATGCTGACATGTGGTAACTGGAACAGAAACTGGGCAAAGGACCAGGATGTTTCCTGTAGTGGGTACATTCCACACAGGGTAGCCATAAAATCCTTATCACTTGAACAGCACATTAATGGCATATAGATGTATAAAACACTGGCCTCATGCCAGTTCACTGACAGTTTGAGCAAGTGATAAAACTTGAATTAGCCAATACTCACGCACATGACAGAAAAAGCCAAGCATGTCTTGTTTTTTGGTAGACGTGCGAGGAAATGATCAACTTTTGAGTCTGTATTACATTGTGATCCCTGTGTAAATACCCTTTGATTATACTTTGATGCAGAACGTGGGTTGGATGTTGTCTTTAAGATAAATAAAGAAAATAAAGCTTTCTGTCCTTGCCTGGTAAATGCTTCTGAAAGCTCCTGAGTTTGATTGTTTGCACAGTGTAAGCAGTGTAATCTTTTTATGGTGCATTTTCCTCTGCAGATTGCATATTGCACTAATGTACAGCTACAGTTACAGGACTCTACACGTGTCCTGCACATGCGTTCATTCAACAGAATTATTAATAATAAATATTAGTGGATCGATCCAGAATGTTTCCCCCCACCCCTACAGCCCCAAAGAAAAAAAAAAGGTTTTCCCTATCGTATTTAATATGTTCATGTTAATGGGGATAGCACCCATTAACAGAAAAACTGCTTGATTCCAGTTTACAACTGACAAAATATTTACTGACTGTTATCATCGTGACACTCGTCCGTCTGGGCCAAGGTTGCAGACATAGAGGAGACTCTAAATGATTTTATGATTATACTTGGAGCACACACCTGCATTAAACCAGGCAAATAACAGACAGTAAACCTTAGGAGTCATGCAATGCTGACTGGAGGAGTCTGACTTTTCCCCAAACTAGGGGAAGTGAATTTAGCAGATACAGGCTCGCTCTGCGTGCAAACAGACAACGGGAGACCAGAGGCCCAGATAGGATTACTGCTCTTGAGAGCGGTGCGGAGCAAATGGGGGCAAGTCTCTGTGCACAGCCAAAGTTTGTGAGGTAAACCATATATTAAGTACTAGGCTTTTATCTGCTGCTTCACCACTGAAAAATATAAGCTCTGCTCCAAAGTCTTGAGAGCTGCCTCGCTGTCTACATAGGCAGCATTTTGGAACGTTCTACATATGCAACAACTCCACACACCACACAAATAGCTTTCAATAGAGTGCAACTTTTTAACAGCCTTGGTTTCCGAAATATTTTTCCCATTTATTTTCCCCATAGGAATTTAAAAAAAAAGGCTTTAAGAGTTATAAGCCATGAACAAAATCACCCAGCTTGGAGGTGAATCTCAACATTGCAAACTTTGATCTGAAGCAAAAAGTATTCAAAAAGACTGTGTACTTAACAGTTTTAATGAGGGAAAGTAATACAATCCCATGGAGCATTGCAAAAAACAATGGAGAAATATAAAACTGCTGATTTAAAGATTCAAATTAATTGCAAAATATGCACATTTCCCTAAAGTGTTCTTTTGGCATGATTCTTTAATTGGGGATTTCTTGTCAGAATCATGGGTAATGTTGTTTTTCACAAGCAATTTGTCTGTTGCACATGGCAGTTTTAAAAAATAAGCTGAAATAACACGGGCTGATTATAGAACCTCACAGCTGACAGTAGGGTCTGTCTTTAAAGGTTTGTAAATTATCGCTCAAAATCAGTCAATCAATGGGATTTCAAGAACTTCAAGAAACCGGCTGTTGCACTAGTACAGTTGGTTATTTGCATGTTGCTAAAGTAATGGCATGACAATAAAATGCATAAATGTATAGCACACTTAAATACTGGGTAAAATATGATTACTGCAGATTGCACTGTATTTTGGAATGCATCATCTTTTGCAATTATTTTCAATGTTGAATGCAGTAAAGGTGTATATAGTCCTATCCTTGGATTTATTTTTCTACTACTGTAGTGCCTTACTACACAGACTCGTTCCTTTTAGGCAACACTTTAGTTTATGCCATGGCCACAAACTACAATTTACTGCTTCCCATTTCTAATCCGAAGAGGGTGATATGAGGACAGGACAGTCTTATTCTAGACTGTACATTTTAAATGTGCAGATAGCTAAAAGATATATTTTTGAAGCTTACGGACTAAAATCCACAAAACTCAAGATCCGATTGGGGTCTGGGGACTTTACCAGGTTATATTAACAACATAGTACTGGTAGTACATAAGATGATAGTTGAATTTCATGTCTAACCTACAGCCATACTGTCTAAATACAGAGACAGTCCTACATGATTTTTCTAACGATGAGTCATTAATGTTCCAGCCCTCAAACCAAAAAGCAGTCTTATGAAGTGGGTGGTGAACATCAGAAGTCCACGTATGACTTAAATGTGACAGCGAGGACATCGCATAATGACCTGAGATCCAGTGACAGTCTTACTTCTCTCTCATTTCACAGTGCCTTGATTCTGAAGATAATTGACTGCATGGAAGACCTTTATGGGTGTCCATCTTCTCAAGGGTGCCATTAGAGGAGGGTGGAGAAAAGAAAAAAATAAATAAAAAGAAAGATGAGAAAAGGGGAATGGCTAAATTGGCTACTATGTTTGTTGACTGGGCATCAAGATGCCATGGCAACCATTCCAGATTTGAAATTCAGAGAAGAGGACTCGTTAATCCTGTTACTCAAAGCACAAAAGACGGATAACCGCCCAAAGATGTCACAAATGCTGCCTCTAGTCATCATTTACTCACTCGCATGTTGTACCAAACCCATATGAATGAGTGACATTCGTGGGAACACAAACAGGGAAGCTTTCAAACATCAAAAAGGAAACAAAAATGTAGAGCAGCTATACAAGTAATTGGTTTATTATTTATTGAAAACTGAAGCACTAGAACTTCACACCATCCAGTTTGTTGTGGTGTCCAATAAAATTTCACACACTCAAGGTCTACTATAATCCACAGCTATTAAGTTAATATTACTGTACTGAAGATCTGAATGATTTGTTCATGAATCAGACTGATCTGACTCAAGTTTAAATCACACGCTTCAAAAGCTCTTTCGTCATCTGAAGCTATATGATAGCTTTATGTGTGGAACGGATGGAAATTTGGGTCATTATTTAGTAAAAATCTTCACATGAACAATCTTGAGTTTATGAGTCCTGAATGAATTGAAGATCTTTTCGAAGAAATGGTTGCTGTAGTTCACAAAACCTGTGTAAATGATTTGTTCATGAGTCAGACCAATTCTCAAGTTCAACTCACTGACGAAGTTTACTCTGCACTAAGGAAAATGGTTTATTGAAGGGTTTATTTTACATGCATTCTTAAACATCATGAAAAAAATGAACAATGTTTTCATTGCACAGTTTCAAGGATTAAGAGAAGACACTTTAGCACATCTGGGTTTCTGCCAGACAATGAGTCTTATGTGGTCATGTAAACACAGGTGGCTTTCCTACAGGTTTTTGAAGAACATCTGAAGTAACAAATGAAGAATACACTGCAAACACCGCTTTTGTGTCTTGATTAACTTGAACCACTTTTGCAAAAGTCATGTGAAGTTAGAAAACCTCCTTCCCCATTCACTGTAACCACACAGAAAACAGCAACCGATATATTCATAAAAAAATTCTGTTTTTGTGTTAAAATTTGTGCTTCTAGATAAAGGTTTGTTACAATACGTAGGTAAATAAATGTCCATTTTTGTTTGAGTTAAGGTTCCTGAACTGGTATATGTAAAGAAAAAGATAGACATAATAGCAAGATATTAAAAGCATGTGTAAGGAAATCAGAAAAAAAAACACTTGCAAAACATCAGTTAAAAGTAGAACCAGAGAGCGCTTAAAAGTAACACATGGCCTAAGTGCTGAAAATAGCTGACAGCTCATTCAGAAGCACTGCTCACGCTGCAATTACACCACTGCAAGTCACTGGAACCCCTAAAACGCTGCCTGTTTTCAGATGGTATCAGATGATAGATTTATTCTTTATAAATGATAATGATACCCTAGCCACTCTATTTTCAGCCAGTCTTGGTTATTTCCAGACATATTTAGCACTGGCAAATCCGGGTGTTTTATTTCCACAGAATAGTTTAGGCTTAAAATCTGAGCTGGAACCACAGACCACACTATGGCACTACGTAATGCCTGATTAAAGAGGGGGGAAAGTGTAGGCCGAGCGTGCAGCAGGCAATCCCTTCATTCGGTACCGAACATGAAGCAAGTTGCTTTACCCCAAATGATCTTAGCACACAGCGTAGCAGGGCTGGACGCCAAGTTTTCATGGTACAAATATGCACAAAAAAAGTATGTGAAAAGAGAAATCAAGAGTTCTGTCAGGGAGCTTGAGGGGCTTTGAAGTTTTTCTCAGTGTCTTACAGATGATCAATCTAAGGTCAGTATTTGGAGCATGTGGCCATTTTTACACAAATGTCACGTGATATCAGAAGCGAAACTAAACTTTAGTGGCGTCCTTGCTGTTATGCTATCATAACTATAGCTGATAAAACCGATGCTTAAAACTTAATTACATACATAAGTGCAGAAACCGTGATTAGATAAAGGACTATAAAGTAACTTTATTTGCTTGCCACAAATGAGTTTCACCTCTTTGGAATTTCACGTTTCAGTTCTGCTTTAATTCTATCAGCACAAGAAAATGAAAGTAATGAATTACAGACAGACAGGAGACACTTGAAGCACCTGATAGATTCAGGTTTTCTTTGTGTGCAAAAAAAGCATTGATTCCTCAAAAACAAATCTTTCCAGTCCCATAATGCTACAAAATGAATGAGCAATTGGGCTGTGCTCTTGGCACGGTGCGTTCTCTGGGCGTTGCCTTCACTGTTTTTTAGTTAATTGAATGACTTGCTCAACTGGACTTTCCAGCCCGGTGACGTGCTAAATTGAGGTTCTACCTTCTGCTTCAGATGCCTTTATCTACCATTAGAGACAGTCTGCAGGGACACATAATGAAGGTGATCTGGCATTTCCCACACCCTCCTTTATCTCTTTAATTCCTCATTCCTTCAAATGAAATCGTTAGAGGTGAGGCTCACCTTTTCCAGATGATGAGTGTCCATTTTCTAAATGCTCAATAATTGCCGTGGTACAAAGGTCAACTCGTTTTAATCTTTCTAATACTATAATAGTGGAAATAATAGTAATATATTACGCCTATTTTTACTCCCAGGATCTTTTATTTACAATTTAGGGAAAATTCTCACTGTAAAATTGTGTGCAAAGAGCATTGCAAGGAGTTGCTTTTATAGTGCTCACAAAACAATGAAGCTATAGTAACAACAAATCAGGGTATCTCTGGTATCAGTCACCAACTATGAAAAATAAAAATAAATAAATAAAATGTGTACCATAGTGAAATAAAAAAAAAAAAAGATAAAACATTTATATCTTAACTTAAAAAAAATTCCTGCAGAAAATCTTAATATCCTTAAAACAAGACAACATATTAGATAAATAATTTGATTTTAATAATAAAAAAAAAAAAATGTGCAAAATATATGCTTAAATTAGGAACAAAAAATATTTGCCAATGAGGTAAGAAATGCCTAATGTATTACATTTATCAAAAGTGAAAGTAATGACATGAAAGAAATCAAATGAATTCTGTTCTTTTAAAACTTTGTTCATCAAATGTCTATTGTATAATAGTTTTCGTCAAAATATAATGCAGCACAATGATTTTCACCAATGTTTCTTGAGCACTAAATCAGCATATCAGAATGATTTCTGAAGGATCATGCGACACTCAAGACTGGAGAAATGGCTGCTGAAAATTCAGCTAACATTTTAAAATATATTAAAATAGAAAACAGTTTTTTTAAATTGCAATAATATTTCACTTTTTTTTCTCTCAATTTCACTGTGTTTGATTAAATAAATGCAGCTTTGGTGAGCATAAGGCTTCCTTCAAAAACATTCAAAAAATCTTATTGGCCATAAAACTTCTTTCATACTTCATAATTTTACTTTAAGGATGTTTAGATATTTTTAAAATTAAATCAAATTAATTTGTCAGTACACGTTTAATGACACAAATTAAATCTTTTGCCACAGTGAGTTAATGATTTGCAGCTATGCAAAATAAAATAAACAAGCATGCCTCGGACGCAGTTAAGCCATAAATGCATGGGTAATTTTCTACTGGCAGCTGACAGCTTGCTTCTATCAGAAGTTGGAACAGTGCCTATATACCAACTAGGTTCAACAGAGGTGCAGAGTGAACAAATGTAGGGCAGAAATGAGTGACTTTGCCCAGCGTCTGTGAGAACGCTGCTGTTTCTTTATAATGTTGGTCAGTTGGACAGAAACTTATGGCAGGGTGTGAGCGGGAAAGTGCGTTGGATTTTCAACAAGAGAGTTTAGTCACCGTCTAATGGTCAGAATGGCACAGCCTGTGCACGTGAGTCGACTGGTGGAGTCGCTCGGAGCTGATGACAGCTTTCGCTCTCGCCCATTCGTCACGTAAAGCACATCTACACAACACATTTCTAAATCTCACACGCCCTTTCGCATGCTGACTATACACACACACACACCTAAACACAAACAGAACTGTGCAAATTCTTCACAAAGGCCCTCCCTGAAACGTAACCAAAGCCACAAAGTGGACAGCAGGGCTACTCCTGTTTCCAAACAATTACAGGGAAAGCGATGAACTCATCTCCCTGTAAATATACTGTGGTAGTGCAAACTCCTCCGTTCTTTGAGAGTTCAGGATGTCAGAATCTGTGTTTGGCAGGTGATGTCATTCTATGCGGAGTCCCAATCAAAACAGAAAAGGTAAACAGTTAAGTTGTGCGAAACGGGTCCGAAAGTTGGTGGCCCGTGACTAAAGCAGTCCGTATCAAAGATGGAGGGGGAAGCAGGAAGTGAATCAGCTGATTCCACACCCATCAAGGGAAAATACAGAATAAAAATTGATTATTTCTAAGACCACATTTAAATTCAATGAGAGTTGTGTGGCTTTAATTCCATGTCTGTCAGTTTGGATATCTAATACAGTACCAATCACAAACTAATAAGCAACAAATCATGCCTCTGATGAAACCTAAAACCTATTGGCCAAATAAATAAATAAGGAAAAAAGTTTAGGTTCAGTAAGATGAAAAAAAATATATAATAATACTTTTGTTCAACAAATATGAATTATACTGATCAAAATTGACAGTAAATATATTTGTTACAAAAGACTTCCATTTTAATTCAATTCTGTTCTTTTTAACTTTCAATTCATCCAAAAATCCTGGAAAAGAAAAATAAGTAAATTTAGCAGCACAACAATTTTAAACATTGATGATTAAAAATGTTTCTACAGCACCAAATCAGCATATTAAAGTGAATTCCAAAGGATCATGTGACTCTGAGGAATGGAGTAACGATGCTTAAAATTCAACTTTGCTATTATAGAAATACATTTTTAAAATGTCATTTTTTTACTGTATTCTTGATAAAATAAATCCAGCCTTGGCGACCAGAAGACACTTCTTTCAAAAACATGAAAAATCTTACCAACCCCAAACTCTTCAATGGTAGTGTATAAACATACATGCATATAGGAAATAAGTCAGAGCACAGTCTGAAGTATTTTCTTAAAATTCATCTTGGCATGACTGTATTTGTTGTTACTTGCTACTTCACACTCATCCACACAATTATGACTACAAATGGTTGTAAAAGATATTCACAGAAATTAAATTACCCATAATTTGAGATGAATGCACAATAAATGTTCGCATAACCTACAGACCATTTGAGGTTTCCTCTACAGAAGAAGCCATTGTGACTTTTCCATCAACCTTTGCAACTGTTTTGTAACACAATCTGTGAAAATAAAGCCCATTTTGCTCGTTTTGTTCTTTTTATGCACTGCTCAGTGGAGTTAATTGTTGTTGCAGCATGAGGCAGCGTCATCCTGCACGGGCGGTGGTTAGGCTTTGTGGTCAAGTCAGAGACATGAGGCTCCATTTCGCAGTCCTGTAGAGACACAGCTACTGGTTTCAGATGGGCTCCGTTTATTTAAAAATGGACAACCCTGTGAAAGGCCTCACTACTGTCTCATGGCAACAAGTCTCAGTTCCTAGATGTCAAAGCCATGCATTTTTTTTTTTTTAATCTTGGGTCATCTTACAGGCATCTTTGTTGTAACTTTTGATAACTTCCATGGCTTTTTAACTACTGTCTCCCATGACTTTCATGCATCCATAAAAGATCTAGATGGCTCAAGAAGTCAATTTGAAGTCAAACACTAGTCATATCGAGATGAAACTCGTGAGAAGAGTTAAAGTCCACTGATGCAAAGAAAAGCAGTAAGCCCTTACGTTCACTTCATACAGGAAGTTCAAAGTGAGACCCAACAGGAAGCGAAAAAGATGATAACTTATTACCTGATGACTAGAGACTGCTAACAGCAGGTCTATCAGAACACACCCACGACACATGCTTTTTTTCTGCTCTTAACTGTCAGTTGTAGAATTTTGAAGACAAAAATGATGGAAAGCCAAATGGTTCAGAAGAACTAAACTGTGCATGTGTGTTTATTTGACTTTTTAAAGGCAGGGTAGGTGATTTGGTTAAAAAAAAAAAAATTGTTATGCTGGTTAAAATTCTCTTTAGATCTCAATAGCAATCACTAAGATAAGTGATCTAAATGTATGTATATTGTCTGTGGAAGGCGTAGGACAACAAAAATGTTTGTCCAATCATATCCCTCGGTACGAGGGCTATGATATTTGCAAACCTCCATGCACCCTGTTCGTGCAGACATTAAATGTGACCCTGGACCCCACAAAACCCGTCATAAGTACCACGGGTATATTTTTAGCAATAGCCAACATTACACTATGGGTCAAAATTATCCATTTTTCTTTTATGCCAAAAATCATTAGGATATTAAGTAAAGATCATGTTCTATGAAGATATTTAGTAAATTTCCTACCATAAATATATCAAAACTTTATTTTTGATTAGTAATATGCATTGCTAAGAACTTCATTTGGACAACTTTAAAGGCAATTTTCTCAACATTTAGATTTTTTTTGCACCATCAGATTCCAGATTTTCAAATAGTTGTATCTCAGCCAAATATTATCCTATCCTATCCTATTATCCTAACCTAGCTTATTTATTCAGCTTTCAGATGATGTATAAATATCAATTTCACAAAATTGACCCTTATGAGTGGTTTTGTGGTCCAAGGCCAGAAATGTCATCAGCATGGTCTATTACGCTACTGCAGGCCGAGTGAGAATGGAAGGTGTTGGAAGGTGTTATTATTGTAATATTATATACTTTGTACTGTAATGTTTTGCCACCGGTGAATGAGACACTCAGCATTGCATTCAACCCTCCACCAACACCGTCTCTCATTGTGTCGCTGGTTAGCCTCTGGTCTGCCTGAGCATGTTCATGTGTTTTGGAGGAGGCGTGGCTTTGGAGAGTGATTTGCAGGGAGAGTGGGATCTTATGCTTTCCCAGCTAGCTTGCTATTGTGAACATCTACAAAATCGCCTACCCTAACTAGAACTTCTTTAGCACAATGAGTTTTCCGGCTTAGCGCAACGGCATCTATACTGAGTGGAAAAAAAGGTGTAGTACATGCAACTTCAAATTGTCTATTAATGCCTTCAGATTAGTAAAGGCTGATTCATATGATTCCAGATTAAATGACCTTTCTTGAACTAGCAATTCACTGCAGCCACAATCATTGCCAATATTAAGACAAAAGCGCAAATTCTGCAGAATAAAACAATGCAAACTTATGTTTTAGTTCTTAAGTGGACAATGAAACAATAAATGGATATTTTGCTCATTATGAGACCAGTTAAAAGGTTTTTCTCTGATGTTTTCAATTATGCAACATAAAAATGTGTAATGGAGAACACTGGGCTTTAGGAGAGGACCCAAGAGATACCATCTGTGCTTATGAATTGGTTTGTTTTCTAAAAATTAGTCTGGTGTGTCCACCATCAGTTTGATCTAAAAAATCTACCAAGTGCAAGCTTGCACATTAACATGTGGTGTGTTCACAATTTAGCTTTGTTTGGTTTAAGTGAAAAATAAAAAATGAGCCACAGTGAAAACAACCATTCAAGATCACATCTGCAGTATGACAGGCAATGACTCATTGACCACCATGTCGTGTCACCTATGCCATATCCTATTCATGATTGATACTTTAAGTTCTCTAACTCATCTTGGAGTTCCCCTTTTCCCAGTGCATTCACATCATTCATGTTTTCCACAGGACTTTGGGCTAATGTGGCTAATAAAAAATACAAGGCAAGGTGCAGCACACACAAATTTTGCTGACTAGTACAACATCATAAACCACAATAGCTCACGTGTTTATGATGGCACTTGACACAGATCTTTTTTTTCCTGCTGATTACTAAAACTAAAATGAAAACAAAAGTTTCAAGATTGCACAGATCATCTCACAGTGATTTGAATAAGCAGAGTATGGCAGCCTGGGGCCAGAAAAGTATGTTTCACTTGCACCATCAACCCAGTGCTCCATTGTGACTGTGTTTTATATTCTCTGATCATGAATATGTCTTTTTATGCTTTGCATAATTTGATGTACTGAGCATTGTTATTGCAAAGTCATAAAAGTATCAATATCTAGCTGGTTAATGTAATGGTTTTGTTGAAATTTTAAGAGTGACTGGTTGAAAATTACAATAAAGAATTCCAGAAGTAATTTTAGTAGTGTACTGGTTTTAATTTAAAATTGTTATTTTTTACTGGAAGACTTGTCTAAAAATCTTTAAAAATATTTTTTCTAAAAGAAAACCACTGCATGACAAATTAACCCTGAAAAATCATAAAAACAGGCAGTGCAGTAAAATAGTCTTTATGAATTTATTGTTGTACATGTATATTTTAGGTTATTCCAAAATGCATGTTAATTTATGAAAAATTAAAGTGATAAAGACATTTTCCTGACAAATATGCACACACATTTCGACACTGGGCCAGCAGGCAAAGTCCTTATTGTAAGTCCCTGCAAAGATTCCCATCGTCTGTTTTTGCCTAACTTGTCAATGCCACCTCGGGTAATGTGACAGCACATTTGAAAAATGCACATAAACCTTGATCAAACTGTGCTATTCTCATCTCACCCAGTCTTGCTTCCTTCACACTCATAACTTTTTCATTCAGGTTTGAACTGGAATAAAAACCGCTGAAGCATAAAGCCTTCAGTCTGCCAAAAGTCCCTCCATGCATTTGCCTCGGAGCAGTTGATTTAGGCTGTGAAAAAAAACGCACACGGCCTAAATCAACCGGCTTTATTTATGATCGTCCATAAAGAAGCATTGTTGAGGATACGGGGTCTTAGTCAGACAGCGTGGCTGCGAGCGGGATGCGCTATGTGGCTGCTTTGGTGCTGAGTTTGTCCTCTGATTAGGTCATGGATCCCGCAGGGGTTAATGTGTAACTCTCGTGGCTTACTACGCTTGCCAAGTCCAGCAAACATGAGCGGGAGTGGGAGGGAGATACTGTTGGCTCCTAATCAAATATGCTATCAAATCGTGCCATTTCTCGACATTGTTAACATACGTTTGGCCAGAAATGGACCTGTATGGGCACAGAGGGGGAGTACTGATGAGGTCACAAAAAAACTGTGCATGTGCTATCTAATTTACACACACACACACACTTGTAAATTAACACTATGTCTCTATCTGTCTGACATGCACAAAGAGGCATTCCTCACACATGCAGCACTATGCTTATTGTAAACTTTCTCCCAGTTCTATTGCTCAATGGGCTGGTGATTTTTTTCCCCCTACACATTACACACAATTCATCTGAACTTGCTGTGTCCTGAATCTGGCTGCTGTAATTTGTGAGCTAAAAGATTATGCTTGTGGTTCATTTGCTCATATCCTGTGGGTAGGCCGAGGCTCTTGCTCCTGCATGCAAAGTCAGATGTCTTTAATTGATCCACACTTTACAATCAAACATGTCGTCCATGAGTGGATGTTTCTTTACTTCAGTGCAAGTCTAACAGTATTATGATCTAGTCATATTTCATTTAAAAACCAATAGATACAAATATTTTTTGGTTTCATTTCATTACAGTAAAACATTTCACAATTTCATTATTACAATATGTCTAAATGTTTGACAACATTGTTTTAAAACATTATGTTTAATGTTTTCTGCAATTTCCATTTCCCAATTGTTATTCTTATTACTGTAATATGGTAATTTCCCTTCTAAAATCAGCACAAATCAAAGGCAGTAACAAATACTACTATGTATGGAGCACAAAAACTGCAATTAAGTAAATTTTGGCATTACTTTTTTCCTTTAGTATTTTAACTATTTTTTTATTCTTTCATTTTATATGTATATATATGTTCGCAAGTCGCAAGAAGACATGTTCGCAAATGATGACGTAATGATCACAACACATGCTGAGAGTCACTGCAGTTTAAAGCTGCAATCACTTGCACTCGGAAAGAAGATGAATCTCAGATAAATCAGACCGATTGATTGATTTACCAGCAAGCATACTTTATCGGATCTAGTTATCGGATTTAATTTATTTATCGGAGAAATAAAAATGACGTCATTTTCTCTCATATCGGTCAATAATTTAGCTGTCCGATAAATATCGTGCATCCCTAGTCCCTATACTACAACCTGAATTCCAGAAATGTTGGGACATTTTTTAAATTTGAATAAAATTAAAACTAAAAGACTTTCAAATCACATGAGCCAATATTTTATTCACAATAGAACATAGATAACAAATGTTTAAACGGAGAATCAGCTCTAAATGGGCTCATTTCAAATTCGATGCCTGCTACAGGTCTCAAAAAAGTTGGCATGAGGGCAACAAAGGGCTGAAAAAGTAAGACATTTTGAAAAGATTCAGCTGGGAGAACAACTAGCAACTAATAAAACTAATTGAGATCAGGTCTGTAACATGATTAGCTATAAAAGGGATGTCTTATGGTGCTTTTCCACTGCGTGGTACGACTTGGCTCGGCACGGTTCAGAACAGCACGGCATGGCTCAGTTCGGCTCGGTTTGCGTTTCCATTGCAATTTAGTACCGCTTTAGAGTGGGTGGGATTATTCACATGTCGTTATAGTTGCGCCACCTCTACTTCCGTGACTCCTGAAAAACGTTTTAATTCCGCATCACTCCATCACTCTCTCGCTGTATCTGCTCCTTGGCTATCAACGAGAGAACAGTCTGTACTTCTTCAACAGACAAAGAAACAGACATTTTTTTTGGTTGTTAAAAGAAAGGTATGCTCATTCAAAACAGTTACGTTCAATCCTTCGCTGACTGTGCCGATTTAAATCTAGCGGGTCTGTTCTGTGTCTCATGCCGCAAATTCAATGACGCAGGCAGTGACGATTTTCTCCGGTCAATCAGTGATCAGTGATCATAGTTTACGCATCACGTTTTGGTAACGGTACGGTTTGCTTGGAACCTCTGCCGGGGTGGTACTAAAAAATGTACCAGGTACCAAGTACTGTACCCAGTGGAAAACCCCCCAAAAGTGAGCTTTACTGAACCGTGCCGTACCATAGAGTGGAAAAGCACAATTAGAGAGGCAGAGTCTCTCAGAAGTAAAGATGGGCAGAGGCTCTCCAATCTGTGAAAGAGTGCGTAAAAAGATTTTGGAATACTTTAAAAACAATGTTCCTCAACATCAAATTGCAAAGGCTTTGCAAAATCTCATCATCTACAGTGCATAACATCATCAAGAGATTCAGAGAAACTGGAGAAATCTCTGTGCGTAAGGGACAAGGCCAAAGACCTTTGTTGGATGCCAGTGGTCTTCGGGCCCTCAGACGACACCGCATCACTCATCAGCATGATTCTGTCATTGACATTACTAAATAGGATCAGGAATACTTCCAGAAACCACTGTCGGTAAACACAATCCGCTGTGCTATCTGCAGAAGCCAATTAAAACTCTATCATGCAAAATGAAGCCATATGTGAACATGGTCCAGAAGTGCCGTCCTGTGTCCTGTGTGCCAAGGCACATTTAAAATGGACCGTTTCAAAGTGGAAAATTGTTCTATGGTCAGACGAGTCCAAATTTGACATTCTTGTTGGAAATCACGGATGCTGTGTCCTCCGGGCTAAAGAGGAGGGAGGCAAAACCACATACTGCAGCTATTACAACAGCATGGCTTCGTAGTAGAAAAGTCTGGGTGCTGAACTGGCCTTTTCATATAGAGTACATTTGGCGCATCACGAACCACGAACTCTTCAGCAGCTGGAAACCTATATCAGGCAAGAATGGGACGAAATTCCAGCACCAAAAATCCAGAAACTCATTACCTCGATGCCCAGATGTCTTCAAACTGTTTTGAAAAGAAGAGGACTACACCATGGTAAACATGCATCCGTCCCAACTATTTTCTACTAGAACTGTAGCAGCCATCAAATTTAAAATGAGCTTGTTTTGTGCATAAAATTGTAAAATTTCTCAGTTTAAACATTTGTTATGTTACCTATGTTCTATTGTGAAACAAATATTGGAATGTTTTCATTTTATTCAAATTTAAAAAACGTCCCAACATTTATGGAATTCGGGTTGTACAATGTTACCTTTATTTCTATAATATAATTTTTTACTGAAGTATTTCTTAATCCAGATCATATCCTATGCACATTGTTGTCATAACTTGAGTCATACAAAGACTGGCAGAAGAAAATTGGATTCCAGAGACGAGACAGAAGAGGCACGCAGACATCGGCTTCATGAGAGGAGAATATTAAAGCCACAAGATCACCTCAGGGCCTGTCTCACAACCCACCTCTCTCAGCGAGACAGGAAGAGAATGAGAGGGATGTTTATTTTATACCTCTCACACTCTCTTTTACTTCATCTCCGTCTCTCCCCTCCTTCAGTCAAGATTGGGTTATTAGGTCAAACGGAAGTGTTGACTAGACATTCCCATGTAGAGCCAAGAAGGATGCGATCAACGTGCAGGCATGTAGTTGAAATGCCAGTGAGATTAATGAATAGTTTGCTGCCGTTCTAGACTACAATAAGTTTCCTGAATGCGCTTGTTCTCTCCTCCCATGTCCTGGGAAAGCATTTTTCAAATGGAGTCTGTCAAGTGATTTAAATTCATTTATGCTGCCACCTACTATGTAGAACTACAGTATGTGGATGAATGACGCATCCATTGTCACACAACAATAAACAAGTCCATGGGAAGTTGACTAGTTCATTACATTTAACAATTAGCATTACATTCCATCTAGTTGTGTTTAAATGCAAAAACAAGTCTTATGTAACACCAGCTAAAAACACAGCAATACTAGTACTTCAGGCACCCCAGCAACAAGTAAACCTTAAAAATCTGTAGTTTTACAAATCACTAATGTGTAACATGTTGCTGTGACTAAACACTAAAAGAGGCTGGTTTTTAAAAAAAACAAATAGACATTGCTAGATGTCATTGTGTATCTGATGTGGGCAATGATATATGCCCAACAAATGCAAGAAAGCTGACAAAGGCTGAACAGTCGGACAATCAGTGAAAATATGTCTCCATGAGAGCTTTTGTCATCTAAACATGCCTTTTGGTCACAAAGATTATAGACGCTTGCTTGCTTTCTTCAAAGACGCTGCAAATATTGTACATGTCATGCATGTGGCCTTTTGCATCTTCTCTGACTTCAAAAGATTCTAGATGCTTAAACTATTTATTAAAAATGTCCTTCTGAGGTCACCGGATAACAGCAGCATGATGTCACCAAAGCATTCCATAAAAATTCCACTGCACATTCCTCAGAGACCACAATGTTTAGTGTCAGAGGGACAAGTGCATATGAAGTAGACGAATGCTAAATGGAAATGGAGAATGTTTATTGTAACGGGACAGAAGGACATGCATCAAAATAGCAAGGGTATGACAGAAACATGAGCCAAAAAGCTTCAAAACCAAGACAAAATCACTGCCAAAACCCTCAAAAGGCACAATGTAGATATCTTCTCAGTACTTTTTATACCACAGATGTAAATCTACTGTATCTAGGGCGTAGTGCAGGCAGCAAGTGGCGGTAGGCCTTTATGAGCCTCCTGGCTCGCTCTGAGATGTTTAAGACTAAATTTATCCTCACCAAAACACATCAATTAAACAATGTTTGCTGTACTCGGAGTCAACCCCTGCATGTTCCATATAAATCATGCCCTAAGTCAAAAAGGCTTTCATCAGATTTTCTGATATTTACACTTCTTCAGCGTGAAAGTAACAATTACAGATCAATAAGAAATTTGTGAGCCCCAGATGCCATGTATTAGTGCACCACAATTTTTGTTTTAATAACTTAAGAATCTGACATATTAAAGAGGCGGAATAATAAAAATACACCGTAACTTTTAGAACTCAACAATTCCTCCAAAAAAAGATAATTTATTGAAACAAACCGCCAAATATGACCCATTGACTCATACAAAAATGCATGACTGTACACATTTAGATCAACAACGCCCACTGTATGCTGAGAAACTTGGTCTGCTCAGTCAAAGTGAGGTGATGAGGAAGTAGGATATTGTAGATTATTTCCTAAATCTCAGAACAACAAATTTAAAGAGTCTACTGAAACTTATGCTATTCCTAATTATGTGTAGCACCTACAACTCTGCACATTCTTATGAAAGGCTCGTTGTTAGAATATTAACAAACTCCCTGATCTCTTTTTAGTTAATACACAAAAGGAAATGTTTAAAGTTGGATTAAAGTATTTTTTTTTTTTTGGATCTTGTCATGTTTAAATCAAAATGTCATAACTCAATCTTCAGTAAAATGTCAAATTTATCTCAGGTGTCATATGCCAGATTTCTCATTTAGTCTGCTTAAACTCCATTCCTTTGAACTGAACCAAGTCCCCAACATACATTTTTGTCTTTTTCTATAATCCAGACTATGGAAGAAAAGATCCGTCACTACTTCTGCTATACTTTAAGTACTGGTCACTCTTTTTCATGCAATTACAAGTTTGAAAAAAGGTGCAAAAACACCATAAAAGTAGTCCATATGACTTGTGCAATATATTGCCAGTCTTCTGAAGTCATACAATAGCTTTGTATGATGAAAAGCCCAAAATTTAAGACATGAGCAACATGAATAATGACAGACCGACAGCTCTGCACATCATTCTGAAGGATTTGAACATCAGAAAAGAGCAGGTAAAGTTCAATGTTAACAATCTCCCTAATCATTTCAGTCTTGACCGTTTGAGCAACACATTTAAGCTGGGATTGTTTTATGAACCTGTCAAGTGAAGTCAAGTCATCTGAAATCAATACAAAAGCTGGAGTGAAATATTTAAAAAGGTACAGTGGCAAAAAAGGCTGTTCTAAAAATTTGTCATGATAAACTAAATGACTGTTTATTATAAGTGGGCCTCAGGGAAAACATCTCTCTATCAAATTGATGGCAACTAATCCCACCTGAGCTCTTCAATGCATGATTTCAAGATTTTATTCAAGATTTTTATTTGTCACATACACAATTATACAGGGTATAACCAGCAGTGAAATGTAGGTGTAGTGTAAATGTAGTTCATCTAGACTGTTTCTGTACTTGAGAGAGTAAACTTTCTTTCCCAAGTACAACTGAGAGAACAGCAGTAACTGTGAGGAACGTATTAAACAGATGCTCAAATGTGGCATAGCAGTGACCTCCTGAGCTCTGGCATGTGCCCTTCTCTCAGACATCCTGAGCATCGCAAAGCTGCGCGAGCGTGTGTTTGCACTTAAGCTCTCCTCTTATTTCATTCACCCTCAGCCACATTTGTTTTTTATGTTCGGGGACATGGTGAAAGACTGCTCTGATCCGACTGCCTTGATCCTAGTACACAAGAGACAGTGCCGTACTCGTTTGAACCAGCCCGGAGACGACTTCAAAGCAGGACATTAATGACTAACAGCAAAGGGAAGTATGTCCTCTTTCCATGTATTGTGATCTTTCAGTTGAGAAATGCCCAACAGTAGTGGAGGAATGAGAGGGAGGGGGAAGAGCCAGAAAAATTACAAAAAAAAAAAAACATATATTTTTTTTACAAAGAGGTAGAGAGGCAGTCCACATCTGTAGAGCATTTGTGTCTCCACACCCACTGTCGGACAAACCAACAAACAATCAGATACAGAAACACACAAAAAAATATGGTGAAACAAGCTATGACTCACTTTCTCACTTTTGAACTTTCTCACAGGGCCCAAAATTAAGACTCACTATGTGCAAAACCCAAAGTAAAACATTGGGATTGGCATGTAAACAAAACAGAACTACCTGCCAGATGGCTTTATATAGTCTAACTTTATAAAGAAATGCAACATAATACATAGATTCAATCAAACTACAATAATCTGCTCCTCTTGTGATGTAAGTGACATCACAAGAGTGCATCCTCTAACAGCCCCCCCCCCCCCCCCCCAGTGGAAAATGTACCATCTGAATTGCATATAGGATGTCTAAAGTGCTGTTCTTTTCCAAAACTCAGACCCATGTGTGGAATATTATTCACATTTAACCACCAAAATAAAAATATAAGAAACAAGTTGTGTGTGAAGTGTTGTCAAATATACAAATAAAACTATTATAATTTAATTTAATAATATTATTATTATTATTAACTATTTTTATATATACAGTTGTAATCAAATTAATTATAAATTAATTATAATTAATTATAAATGCCTCATTCATTCATTCAAAATTTTCAATGATCTGCAATATATTTTGCTGCTGTGAATCTAATTTTATGAAATCAATTCAACAAAGGCATCAGTAAACTACTAAAGAGAGTTTATTAATGCACATTTGAGAGATTTTGAGAAAGTAAAGTTGATGAAAGTTGATTCCTCACTTGAAAAAGCTTCCAGATCACTAATGATCATTGGTTTTCACATTGCCACTGCTTTCTTCAAATTCCACCAAATATTTTCAATGAGATTTGAATCTGAAGACTGAACAGGCCATTCAAGAACATTATACAACCGATCCCTGAACCAACTTTGTTAGATTTGGATGTATACTTTGGGATGGCTGACCTGCAGGAAGGTCCAAAGGCATCATAATCATCATAAACCAAAATGACCAGATTTTTTAAAGAATC
Organism: Barbus barbus; assembly: GCF_936440315.1. Lineage (NCBI taxonomy): Eukaryota > Metazoa > Chordata > Actinopteri > Cypriniformes > Cyprinidae > Barbus > Barbus barbus. The sequence continues at coordinate 14,454,388 of NC_136717.1, forward strand.
CATGATGTCCTTCATACAGTCAAAATTTCCTCTTCCCGAAACAGCAAAGCACACCCATAACAGACTGTTCCACTTCCATGGTTGACCATGGATATGGTGTTCTTCTCCTCATATGCTTTGCCCTTTTTGCACTAGACAAAAGATGCTGATCCACGAGTCCAAAAAGTTCCAGTTTGGTCACATCACTCCATAAAACATTGTTTCAGAACTCAAAAAGTCTATTCAAATTCATTTTAGCATATTCAAGTTGGCCTTTTGTGTTCTTCTTGGTCAAGAGTGACATTCATCGAGGTGTCCTGACATCAAGGCCATGCTTGTCTAATGTTTTTATACTCTTTATTGAAATATTTTTTTCCTCCTTTCATTGGGTCATTTTGCAAGTCTTTGGCAGTAAATTGAGGGTTTTTCTCAGCTACTCTGATCAAACATTTTATTCCCTTGATGATATTGTGCCTTTTCGGGGCAGTCGTGGCCTAATGGATAGAGAGTTGGATTTGTAACCCGAAGGTCGTGGGTCCGAGTCTCAGGTCTGGCAGGGATTGTAGGTGGGGGAGTGAATAACCAACACTCTCTCCATCCTCAATACCACGACTGAGGTGAGACCCTTGAGCAAGGCACCGAACCCCCAACTGCTCCCTGGGCGCCGCAGCATTGGCTGCCCACTGCTCCGGGTGTATGTTCACTACTGTGTGTACACTTGGATGGGTTAAATGCAGAGCACAAATTCCGAGTATGGGTCACCATACTTGGCCACACACCACTTCCCCTCCCTCCCTTTTCTTCAACGCCCTAAAAGGTTTTTTGGTAAAACACATTGTTTCTAGAAGTGCCTTGTCTCTAGAAACTTTTAACGTTTTGGAAATCTTCTTGTAGCCACAGGTAATAAAACAATACATTTTTATACTCATTAAATCTCTATAGCTTTATTGAGAGCTCTTTTGACTTGGCCATATTTGCTAATTAACTTTTGCACATGCATGGCCTAAGTATATGCATATGTAACAGCTCAAGCTTATTCAGTTTTGTTATAGTCTCTGAAGGCTTAATTGTGTTTTAATACAGTTTTGTACCACACCATACAAATAAGTGACTTGAATAGGGGTTGAATAATTATGACAATGACTGTATTTCAAAAATCTTGCTTCCTACTTTAATGTTCCTTGCTTCCTAATCTAAAAAACCTGAAATTACACTTTATGAATACTGTTGGCCTTTTAACGCATTGCTTTTGCTCCTATTTTCTAAATCTTTTTGGATGAAAGCGACTGCTAAAAGCAGAAATGTAACCAATATTTCACACGTCCACTCTGACACTTTGGGATGCGTATGTGAGAAAAGGACAGACAGTGTGAAAAAATAAGCAAAACAGAGACAGAGGCAGTAAGAAACTTGAGCTGCTTACTTTCCTCAGCAGACAGGTCTGCTGCTGACTCAGTGCAAGTGATTCACGCTCCACTGAGGCACACTGCAACGAAAACCAGCGCTCAAATTGCCCGACAGGCAACCAAAACTGATCCCTGACTCCACCACAACAACTCATGTATATATCAGTGGCATCTTGGAGAACACTGATGGTTTTGTTTAAAAAAAGAATGCTTTACACTAGGGCTGGGCGATAAAACGATAATGATATGTATCGCAATAGACACATGAACGATATCAATAAAAAATGTGTTCGATATTTTTTATTCTTCGTCGGAAGAAAACAAAGGTTGCGAAGCAAGTTTGGTTGCATTAACAAAGGCACTCGCTCTCTGGTAATCTAGCAACATAGGGAGTGACACGCTAACAGCCAATCATGTAACAGTATCATGTTTGGTTGCGCCATATCGTTTTCTCGTGTCTAAGTCCGCACGCGCGGCTGAGAGTGCACGTCTGCAGCCAGACCTGGCTGGTCTGCTGGATTCCTCTTCATAAGCAGAAAATGAGTGCCGCAGCGAGCGAGGAAATTATAAATAAAAGAGAAAGTCAGCTCGCCAGTATGGCAGTTTTTTGGATATTATAAGTCTGACCGTAGTCAGACCAAATGTCGTCTGCAAATTATGCAAGACCGTCGTCCCCGCCAAGACTGGTAATACCACGAACTTGATGTACCACCTTAAAAAAAATATCAATAATTATCGATATCGACCGATATGAAACACTGATATCGTGATACAGTTTTCAGCCATATCGCCCAGCCCTACTTTACACACTATTTGATCTAATATTTTGTAATCTGTGTAAGCAGTGACTGCAAAGCTAGATACAGAGGCAAACACTTATACAGGGAGGAAAATCACAGTGGCCATCACACTGAATTGTGGGATACCACTGCTGTCCTGTCTTGGCTCTCAGCATGCACTCAGACACTCTCTCACATGCCTGACATCAGTGTTAATTTCGTTGACGAAGACGACGACGAAAAACAAACCTTTTTTCTGTGACTAAGACGAGACGTTGACGAGCTAAAACTAATATCTGATGATAAAAACTACGACGAAATTTATGCGCGTCTTCGTTAACAAGACGAGACGGGACTAAAGTGTTATTTGAGGACTACCAGACATTCAAAATACATCCTATAGGCTAAATTAACTGTCTTGTCTTTCAAAATGTGCGCCTCTGTCATTGGATCAGGTGCGTTTGCATATCTAGTCTCAGTATGGCAGCCGCAGTGGACGGATAGGCTACCAAAATGCGAACTAGCGATCAAACAATGGCCTCAGCACCCGAAGGGTTAGGGAGTGGGTGACCAGACGTCCCGTTTTTCCCAGGAGTCACAATTCATTGTCGATTAACTTAAAGTTAGTGAAGGTGCGATAGGCGGAAACGCGCTGATAGAAGTGCTCTCTCTCGCGCACGCTCCACTTCTTCAGTTCTCATACAGCGCGCGATCAGTTCTCAGTGCTCAAATACACACACAGCAGTCCAAATATCTCTCATGTAGAGTATCTCACGGAAATACAGTCCGTTATGGTTTAAGTGAGCTTAAACAGGTGAGTGAAAACTGAATGTCAGTAGGTTATTACATACATACCTTCCGCTTAAATGGACAGCATTCCTAATTATCTGTCATAAATGTTAACCAACAAAAGATGTTAAATAAATGTATACTTAAGTAAACCTACTGTATCTGAAAAATGAGTTTAATTTATATCTCTACCAAAAAATGAAAATGTATTCCAGTTTTTCCAAATTCAATCCTTGATTCAAATTTCTCATAACTAAGCTTAATTGATTTGATCTAAAGAGAGAAGAATTAATGACTATTTTTGTTTGAATACTACATATAAAATAGCTACCAAAATAAATGTTGGTAACTGCAGTTTGACTAAAAGTAATGACTAAAAGTTGACAAATGCAATGACTTTTAGTCGACTAAAACTATGATAGACTCAAATGACTAAAATGTGACTAAGACTATCAAGCATTTTCGTCTCAAGATAAAGACTAAGACTAAATCAAAAATGCCTGCCAAAATTAACACTGCCTGACATAATATCGCATAGGAAGAAACTGGAGCTCTCTGTGAAGACTAATTTTCAAGACAATTTGCTCATAAATTGGTTAAAACTAAAATGTTTTTGTTGGAATGTAGTGTTGCATTGCAAAACATTCTTATCTGGCAGTTTCTTTAAAGAAATTGTATAGCAAAAAATATAAATGGAAACTGTGAACCTGAATTCTGAAAAGAGATAACATTATTGTATAGAAACAGAAACTCACTATGAACTCTCACTATTGACTCAACTATGTCCTTTGTTTGTGCATGAGGGTTAAGACAGTTAAACAGGAGTGCAAGTGCCTTGGCAACAGCATTTTACTCAATGTTTGGAAAATTTCTGGGCAATTAAATTTAAACATAGGACAGTTCAATTTTAAGGCAGGGCTCAGCGATGCGTCAACTTAGTCATGCCCAAATTTAGTCTCTCATCAAGTCCATTTGGTAATAAAAAGTCATCTTAATGGCTTCACCAAAATCCCTCCATATAAAAGTAGGATCCACCCAGCATCCATCAGCTACCTGAAGCCTCACACCATTACGGCACAGTGAAAAGGAGTCCGTGCAGGTGAGTGTGTCAGCACGACCCAGACCTTGAGCTACATCACGCCACATTTCTGTCTAATTCGTCAAGAACACAGCAGGAGCCCCGGGCCGTGGGTTCTGAAGCACTCTGGAGCGCAGTCAAAAACAATATAGAGCGGAGAGTGTGATGCTGACATAACATACGGATCCCATGCTGAATTTATGGAGGGAGAGGCCCTTCTAGTGCTTTTCATTATTCCTTTTAAACATCAAAATACCGTAATGGAAGCCAAGAAGCGTCTCTTTTTGCTAGAAGCAAAATGTGCAAATATTAAGAAAAGTGGCGTGTTGGGAGAGAGACCGAGAGAGAGAGTGAAGCTAATCGGAAACATGAAAGAGCAGTATAGTAACACAAATAAAATAAACTAACCGCACAATTAGGGCTAAGCTTTTGGTTTCCTCTCAGTTATAAACAGAAAAACGGCAGGAGAACAGACATAATTACTCAATTCCTTCTCTGCAAAGTTTACATGGCACGTTAAAGCCTTTTCCACCTCTTTATTTTTTGAAACCTCTTGGATTACCCCTCTAGTATTAATATGAAGGAAGCCAAGCAGCAGCAGAGAGAGCTCTGGGTTGTCTCTCCCTCCCTTGGTTGAAAAATTACACTTCGACATTAAACAAAGTCATGGATAATATCATACCGCATCTGATTCATAAATATGCGTTCCATAAAAACACTCCATCAGTGTGAAACACAAATGACAAGAGTAAAAACTCCATGAAATGATTAGGTGAAGGGATTCTGGGATGGGGATCTAAAATCCCTGTGAGGGGAAACATTGGTGCTGCAGTTTGCATGGAGAACCAGCCTGATGCAGCCCAGTCCATAACTCACACGTTGAGGCTTGTAAACGCACATTTTTCCCTTTTGGTACATGCTCAATACATGCGAGGATAAATCTGAGGGCATGGAAAAGCATGACCAGTGACACACTAAATGAATCCATTCTTTAATCCGATGTGTGTCAGAGTCTGGCAAAAGGCCACAGAGGCGGCTAGACAGCCCTGGTCTGACAGTTTAACAGTGGTAAAGAGACTATGGGACCGTCTCACCCACAAAACACTACATCTGCCCACCTCTTGGGCCCCACAGTGCCAGTCTCACACACTGTAATTTTCCTATACTGGGCTCTGGGGACATCTTTTCATGGGTGGGCCACTGGTCTCCCTTTCTTTCAAACACGTTCTTCTTTTTTCTGTCTTGTCTCGCCTTGGAACTTTTTGTGTGGGATCATGGGCCACTTATGTCTTCCCCATGAGATAAGCCTACGCAGTATTATAAAATAAATAGAGATAAATAAACAGTGACCATGTACAAGCTTTGCATTTTTCCTAAATTTTTTATTAAACTTTAGCCGTTGGTTAAGCACTTTGTGTGGGTCTTCATCATTAGTGATGCTCAATAAGGTGAACATATACTATTGTTCAATATGTACAAATGGTTTGGAATTTGAACCAGCCTCAATGTAACACACATGAATTTTACCTCAAATTTTACCTCAAATCATGTGGCTTGGCATTAAATCGATTAAAAAAACGAAACAAAAAAACAACCAATCTACACTGAGTACTACGTACTGTAAATTTTTATTTCTATGCACTTTCAATGTTCATTGCACTAGTGTTTATATATCTTAATTTATAGCTTATTCATATCCATTTGTAATTATTTTCATAGTTTTTGCTCATAGTGTACATACATTTACTGCACAACCCATCTGTATAGTATGTTCATATCACCCATCTGTATATCATACTGATAGTATTTAAAAACTTGTAAATTATGTCCATAGTACTACTGCCTTATCTGTATATTTCTGTACATATGTAACATTGTAGGCACTGTATATCCTGTACCTCTGCTTATTGCACTTCTGGTTAGATGCTAACTGCATTTCGTTGCCTTGTACCTTACATGTGCAATGACAATAAAGTTGAATCTAATCTAATCTAATCTAATCTTGAGGTAAAAAACACCTACTGTAGCAACCACCAAGGTTGTGTGTCATACAGAATTAAATTGAATGTCTCTTAAAACCCAATTCAGTTCCAAAATCTGAACTGAATTTGAACTGAAGTAGTAAACTGGCTAGAATTACAACTTTAATTTGAATACAAGCAAGTAAACATTACTTCAATTCAAATAAATAAAGATATTAAGCAAAAAAAAAAAAAAAAAACTGCTCATTGAACTAGAAGGCAAATTTTGTCAAGCTAAATTTTGAATGTCTGCTTAAATCATTGATTACAAAAATGTTTGCAAGCTTTGAGTTTTAAAAGTGTACAGGTTTGCAAGGAAAACAACAACTCAATGGATAAAGCAACAGAATGACAGAAACGTGTATTTAGTTCATATATTTTGTCATATTAATAAAAATGAACTTCCTGTCTGTACAGTCTTCCTGACTGTAGCCAATTCAATTTTGTACAACCCTGGCAACCCCATATTAGCATTCTAAATAGCACAGCACACAGCAACAGAATATGCCCTGGCAAACACCCACATCATCCCGAATAATTGGTACAACCCTTCCCACTCTCCAAGAACTGTACTCATCCAGAGTGAGCAAAAGGGCTGGCAAAATCACTCTGGACCCCTCACACCCAGCACACTCCCTCTTTGGACTGTTGCCATCTGGGCGACGCTTTAGAGCTCTGAGCACCAGAACAGCCAGGCACAGGAACAGTTTCTTCCCTCAGGCAATCTATCTCATGAACACTTGACAATAAACACTATTATACATTATCTATTCATCAAACATACTTATTTACATTTCAAATTTGCACATATCATACCTGTACATACATAATTGTCTATATTATATATTGTGTTTTTGCTATTTTGTACTTTTCTTTTATCTGTGTCCAGTCCTGTCACTGTCATTCTGTTGCACTGTGGAGCTTCTGTCACTATAACAAATTCCTCGTATGTGTAAACATACCTGGCAATAAAGCTCATTTAATTCCCTCTCATTCACAATGAGGAAAAAACTACTACTACTACTTCAGAAAAATACAAAAATGCAAGTATTTATCAAAGGACACCAACTAGTACCTGCAGCTGCCTTGCCTAAAGGCCAAATATTTTATTATCCTACCTGGGATTCAAACCAACAACCATTTGGTCCATTGAGTGGAGCCCCCATGTTACTAAAGATGATCATTTCCATTACTGGGCTTTTAGCATGCCAATCAAACTACAAGTGGTGCTGTGGATGACTGAGATTCATCCCTCATTTCAAACTAAGCTGAACAAAACACATCACTTTATCTCTCTGCATGAGCACAAAGAAACACACACACACAGGCATAAGGGCTCATGGCAAAGAGCTTATGACAGCGAACCAGGTGTCAGTGCAATCTTCTGTTAAACAAGAGCTGAGTGCAACAAACCCTTGGTAATGGTGATTTTGTTTTTTAAATCCTTAAGGGATAGATTTTTTTTTCCTCTTATAGACTGGTCAATGACAGACATGCAAAGCTGCACGGGGAAACTCCGCATATCTTGAGATATAACTCCACCCCAGCTAACTTTGTCATCTCCAACTGAGCTCAGAGGGCCAGAGAGTCAACACTGCCCCCTCCTGCCTGCCTGGATGAAACTAGTATCACAACAAGTTCAGACATGCCCTGAGTGGGCGTGTATGTTTTCCGAGCATTGCAAACCCATGGTGGGTAACAAAACAAAAATAACTATAGCATGCCTATCATTTGGAATTGAGCCTGGCCATTTTTGTTAAGTAATTACCTTAATTTGTTGTAGTAGCATGTAAAAATGTTAAATGCTCCCTTTAATACACACTAAAGTCTTAAACAAACAGAGCCCCTTCAAAAGGACTTAACTGAGAGAAATGACTCAATGCAAAGTACATAAAATTACATGAAATTGCAGCAAATGCGCCAAGCAGGTGTAACGGAGAAAGCAAGCATATCCTTCACTCTCAACGTTCTGTCAACAAGCACCCTGAGAACATCTTTCTCAAACATATGAAAGATGGCAAATCCACACTCTACTCTATTCACTGCTTTCGTTTTGAAATGTGTTCACAAGGCTGTTGATCAGGCATTGGCAAGGCAAGGTGGCAATATTACTGCTAGACCTCAAAGTGTATCTGCATGACAAACCACAACAGGTCAAGTGATTTTTTTCTGCAAGCAATATCACAAGTTCCAGATTTAATCTCACCACCTCTACAAATCTCTAATGGCTTGATGAAAGCCATGTGTGTTTTTACATTCAGAGGCCTTAACCCTTTTCTCTCCTTGTAAACTTAGTGTTGAAATGAGACACTGGACCATTTTAGCAGAACTACAAAAATACAATCGAGCAGTCAATGTTTTTTATGTTGCACTATAAACTGACACTTTCTGAAAGAGAAAAATTGGTTCATAGATGGAAACACGTCTTGACTTTCTTCTAGAACAACACTGAGTCAAACACTGTACTGTCAACAAACAAAAACACCTCCCTTTTTTAGAGAGCAGGGACTTGGTCTATGGACTAGTGCACACAGGGCCAAGGTTCTTTTAACGAGCACATTAATTCTCATTCTGATGTTTCAATCCTAAATCCAGCTTCTATACAATGGAAGACTTGACTCAAGAGAGGTTAGGTCAAACTGTGGGTGGGGAATCCAGCTGAGAGTAAAGGAAAACTGAAAATCCTGCTTTTTCTGTTCAGCTCTTTACACCTTACTCAACCAGTTGTTAAACTTACGATGTGCTTGTGAGGCAATGAGTGATGCTGCGGTTTATGAGAAGGTGTAAACACCCTTACAAACTAGCCACGACACCCATCATGGCAAGAAACTGATTTATTAATAAACTCTGAAACACGTGGTTTGCGTGCACTACAGCAGCCTCAGCTAAAGATTTCATGAGCATCAAGCTTGGCTTGTAACACGATCTTCTATTGTCCAGCCCAGCAGCCAGAGTGCTGTTGAGTGCTGGTGTGGAATGGTTTACCACAAGACCTCAGGACAGATGCTTTTGCACTCCCACTTTTTCTCCCAACTTCATTCTCCCATCTCCATTAATTGCCATGTTCCAAGCAAAACCTCAAATTCATTTATTTTGCTCAGACTGACATGACAGATGCTTTCACATTGTACAATATTACTGTTATCTTTTCATTCTACAATCCTACAGCTGACATTCACATTACAGGCATGTTGGAGTTCAATGTTTCTGCACAAAGGAACCCAGCAGATCTGAGATCTTTGTGAATACTGGTTCCTGTTTTCATTATCATCAAGGAGTTCTTGCATCCGAGCAGAAGACTTTTGTATTGTCCTGTTCCTACTGCCCATTTATCATCTTACATTGGTCTGGTGTAAGGTCAAGTCTGAGGCCTGCTAGATCCACCAAAAGTCGTCAAGCTCCTTTTTTCTCGTATTACCTGCAGACGGCTAAAAATGTTGCTTGAAAACTACATTTGTTTTAAGGATGTCGTCATAAAGCACAAGGGGTTCTTCTGCTTAACATCCTGCTTTGATAGATTGATGGATGGATGGATGGAAGGTTAGATCAAATTTAACTACTTTAGTGAAGATGGCTGATTCAATGAGCGGAAATTAGGTTTGTCTTGGGGATATTGTCAAGAAGCTCGGTGCATCTTCTCTATAACATCCTGCTTTGATGGACTGACAAATGGATGGATAGATGGATCACATTGTATCGCTTAGCCTGCTAGATCCACCAAAGTTTGGCAAGCTCTTTTCTTCAAGCATTTCTTTTTACCTTATAGAAGGTGGCTGAATCTGTGAGGGAAAATTTGGTTAGTTTTGGGGATGAAGGTTGTCTTGCTATGATAGCTGCATGAATAAAGCTGGGTCACTAAGGTCTTGTGAATGTCTGGTTCATCTAAAATACAAGAATATAAAGTAAGACCACATTTAACTGTCCAGCAGTGGACTGGGACAGCAGAGTCCATGCTCTTATCACAATTTTAAATGCCAAAATTCAGCAACAGGATATCTCAAGATGATTGGATGAGTGGTGGTTTGCATTCTACATCAGGTTAAACTTGAGATAAAGTTTGCAAGTGGATCATCAGGTCCACTGAACCAAAAATGCTCTTCATTCCCACCCAGTGGATCTGTTTGCCCATCCAAACATTCCAAAATTCTCATCCAGTGGAATTAACTGCAGGATTTTCAAGCCAATAAATTACAGATCTTGAACGACAGTCTAGCTCCAGCTGGGTTGTCTGGCCTTCACAATCACTCATAATAGCTGCATTCATAATAGATGGCAGGGAGCATGTGGACACAGAGCGGTGAAAACAGCTACCAGCCATATGTTGGTAATGACCGAGTTAAAGGCAGGGTGGACATGGTCCTTTCACTGATGCATGCTCTCTTCCTCCTCTTCTCTTCCAAAGAGCCCCTAAATGGTGCATGAGGCTACCCATAAACCAGAACCTCACCTCAGCTACCAGATGGCACAGACATGAAAATTGAAACGAATGCACTTTTTCCATCGTCCTTTGTCTTGCAGGCAGCTGCACAAACATGGAGCATGCAGAAAGGCATGCTATGCTTGAGTTAGTAAATTACGTGTTTTGTGATGCTAAACACCCAAATATGATGGCATTGCACATGCTACATTTGCTTAGTAGAAAGCACATCTACTTCACCCTTATCAAAGGGCATAGGCCAAACAGAGGAAAACAAAACTTTATAGAAAAATTTACCACCAATCTAATCTAATCCCAAAAACTCAGTTATTACATGCCTTTCTGATCAAAACCAGATTTTTAAAAGCGCTCCTGATATCAGAATTATATTTCTTGGCTGGATTGAAGGACAAAAGGCCTAAAGAAATAAACAACCACTGTCGATATTATCACTGCAATAACACGCACATTTATTCTAATAACTATTTAGCGACACTAGAGGGTTGACAAGCAGGTTGAGTTTCCATGACAGAGAAATCCAGGCAGCGGGCTCTGTTTCTGTTTACAAGTTGGCTCAAGAAGTTTAAATCCCTGTCAAACAAAGTGTTCTTTTTTTCTGTCTTTTAATGCTGGTTTTGCAGAAAATTAATTATAGTATCCACCTCAACAGGGTACGGCGAGGGCATTCTTCCCCACACCACTTTCCATAACAACACTCAGGGCTCTAGAGAATACTCTGGGCTGGAGGAGTTTTCATTTGGCATGGATTGATCTAAGGAAAATAGCTGGAGCTCTTCCAAAGACAATATTTGTCAGAGAAGCCTCAATTCAGACCTAACAGTGTTTATTAAATTGGGAGCTGCTGTACTGCCTTTTTTCGTCCTCTGATCTGTGTGTACTTTGAATCAGTTTCAGGCTGAATTTGAGAGTTGTTCCTTTTCCCCTTGCTCTGCAGTCTCTTTCAAGTCTGTCGTAAACAACTGATCAAAGGCGCTGCGTTTTAATCAGACACAACAGATGTGAAGTCAGATGACCGTGGGAGTGTTACGTTTTGGTTTTGATTCAGTCGTTTTGACAACTACTGATATCGAATCAATGGGTGATATGGGGCATGGCACTTCAGAGGAAAAGTTCAGAGAGATGTTTACAGGAACATTAGCCTAGCTTATTTAGTCTCCAAATAAAATGTTATAGGTGCTGGAATGAACTTAAACAGACCTCATAATCTCCCCATGCTGGATCTTCAGCTGCCTAACAAACAATAGAGAACAAGTTTTATTGTTCTGTTGACAAATGCTTTAATTAAAATGGGTGCAGGAGGAGGGTTAAAACTGCACTAAATAACCGATCTAAGGCCACAGGCGAACACTTCTGCCCCAGGGGGTAGGAATCAAGCCTGCTCTGCAAACAGGAACCTTCAGCCCACAGCTCAGAGGGTCAGAGTGGATTCAAAGTCATCCAATTGGGTGAGAAGTAACCATGGAAACATTTGAATAACCACAGAGACCACTCAGATACTTGAGCAGGCTGTTAGCACCGTGATCAAACATTTAATGCCCCCTCTACACCGAGACCTAAGAGTCTCTTTCCAAGTCACAGAGTTGGAGCACATCCAGCCAAAGACTCTGACTCGCAGCACCTGCAGAGCTCAACTGGGGGGAGGAACAGACACGGTTGCACGTTCAAAACTATATCTAGGTCAACTATACTGCACCAACCACACTTCCCCAAACAAACACGATCACTCAGCAAACACCCCTTTTTGTACCAATACACATGAAGCCTACTGTTCTCCACGTAATTTGTGTCTGCTGCACGTTAGGCCACAAGTGTGCATGGGTGTGTCTCACTCCTAGCCGGTATGTTTACTTTTTATGGTACACGTGTCTGTTGTGTAGGTGTGCGTATTTACAGCCTTTTCATGAGATCATATGCACAAATTCGGATTAGGCAACATGTAGTGTCGCCTAGCAGATTTTACTCTAAGGAATACTGGCATGTGTATAAAGAAGTCATCTTCTGTTTATCTGGGAAGAGGTTACAAGGTCATCACACACTTTTTAACCACAAGTCCAGAGTGTTTAACAAAGGCCTTGCTGTCAGGGGAAGAACGTCAACCTGCTTGCGTTAAAAAAGCGCTTCCTTGTGCATGATCCAAATTAGTTTTAATCCTCAGATTAGTAAACAGGTTTTGCTATTCAAGTCAAATGGCATACAAAAAGAAGTGAAACCATGTATATAATGCACCGATTTATAGGTCACGTTGGCACCACCTAAAAACTAAAGTGCTTTCAAAGGGGAAGTTCAATTTAAAATATAAATTCTGTCAACATTTTCTCACACTCATGTCATGCTAAACCTGCTACCTTTCATCTGAGCATTCTTTTCATTTTGAAGAATGTGTTTTGTCCACTAAATGATGCTCAATGCATGGGGGAACCTTTTATGGTTCATAGTATGTACTAAAACACAAGTATTTTCCAAAATATCATCAAAAGAGAAATGCAAACTTGTTTGAAATGACATGTGGATGAGTAAATGATGACAATATTTATTTTCTTGGTGAACTAGCTTTTAACGAAGTCTGCTCTGTGTTTACTTAAAGGTATAGCAGATATAATTTAATTCTCATGCAGAACATTAAAGCTTCACTTGGGCATTTCATTGGCCCCTGAGTAGCAAACACAAACCAGACAGAGCTGAGTGAGGTGAAACAGGAACTTCAATTTGACCTATTTCACAGAGTTCATTTCCTGTTTTGCCCATTCGCAGAGAGACGCGTGAAACGAGACACCAAAACACTGTTAATGAATGTGGCCACAGAGAGCGGATGTCACAGACCCGTATAATAAATGCCAATAATAAGACTTGGTCTGAAACAATAGATTCCTTAAAGCCAGGTTCAATGCACGCAAATCCTGTGTTTTTCTTTGAAGATCAAAGTGGTGTTAAATCGCAGACTCCTATACGTTCCTGTTTAAAGTTTAGCCAGTGTGCACACGCTAAATGAGCTGAGGTGCTCCCCTGGCAGAAAAAAAGCGTTATCTTAAATCTCATACACCTATGATATCTGTTGCTGCCCCACCTACTGTGCTACATTAGTGGGGTGAAATGTTCTGTGCTATGTTAATGTAAAATGAAAGGGAGGCTAAAAAAAGTTGTTCCAGGACATTACTTTTCAAGAAGCAGTTTATTTTAAAATCCACTCGGACAGAAACAGATTCTGCTTTTATTTTCAATGCATATATCGTATTCATTGCCTTTATAAGCATACCTTATTGCATAGTTGTGTAATTACCGGGATATGTACAAAAAAACCCACCTCTTTTAAGTTGTGTGTAATTTAAGTATGTAATCATCCTTAAAATCGGATTGTAAATATATTCAGAGGTCATTTTTAATCTGTGCCATTCCCGGTTTTTAAAAAAAAACTATTTCATGCTTACTTTGGCAAATTTTCTTTCTTCCTTTTGCATTCAGCATACTACAAGAGGCTTGGAGGAGGCGTAATTCATAGCTTTATCTCCTCTCATTAGCGTAAATGTCATAACAGGAGTGGGATGTTTTAGGCAGCACTTTGAGAGCTCTCTGTCTGCACAGAGTGGCTCAGTGAGTCGCAGGAATATTCAGAGGATAGGCCCTTTATGTTTCCTGCATCTCTTGCTCAAAGCCAATTCAGTCCAGCGTGGCCAATTCAATTGAAAACCCAGACAGAATCTGTTCCAAGCAGGTCAAGAGCCATTCTATGAGAAAACTGAATAATTAGACCGATTAAAGAGCTCTGATTCTGCGCAGGCACTGTGGTGATGTTCGTCTGGTGGGGGAGGGGGTGTTTTCGAGTTAAGGGAGTAACTTTGACTAAGTCTGTCCCGCTTCACCGGCCAGTAAGGGCCCATTATACATGCCCAGTCAAATGTGTTTAGCAGATAGCAGAGATTTAGATGTCAGAAGAATTCAAATTAGAGTTCTGTCTCTTTTATTTATAGTGCGAAAAACAAGTGTGCAGAATAACTGCTGCGAAATATATGCGGTTTATCAATATTTTTGCTCATATTCTGCTCATGTGGCAAAACTCAGTGACCACACTAACTGCAGCTAGTGCTAAATAACTGTTCTCTATGCACATGAATCACTACATTATAAAGTACTTTAAAGAAGTCAAAAACTTACAGCTTCTATATTTGCAACACATCACTAAAATGAAATGCTTTAGGTAATTTTACTATTGCATAGACACATGGACCAAAAATAAGTAGCTTGATGACAAAAATGTATACAATGGTCCCAAAAGACTTGAGACCAATAGAAAAAAAAGCTTCTGTGGTATTTTGCAATTTCCTAATGATTAAAATTGATTACAAATTACCATAATAATTTACATTAAAAAAAGTTGATTTTTAAAAAAAATATATATTTATTTGAATTTAAAGAATAATGGGAAAACCTAACTTTTTTTTGGGTTTAAATGTCAGGATTTTTGCTCCCTATTGTATTTTTATGAAAAATGTTTGGTGAAGAAGTTAAACCAAAATACAAAAGATTATACCTTTAAATTAAAATAGTGAAACAATTTGACCCCATTAACTTCTGTATTTCTCAGTTTGAATAAAATGGTTTGCTAAATGAAGAAATTGATTTTCACTGTACGGACAAAGAAAACAAAAAAGAAAGAAAAATAATAATTTGAAAAAAATATTTATTTGAATTTTAGAATATCAGAAAAACCAAAAACTATTTTTTTTCTGGTTTAAATGAAAAATAACTATAGTCTGAGACTTTTGCTCCCTATTGTATTTTTATGGAAAATGTTATGGAAAAGTTTATTTATTTATTTATCTATCTATTTATTTATAAATTTTTTACGAGATATGGGTTGTGTCGTCTGTAGGTGTGTTCTCCACAGCTGTGTATCTTAATGGTTGTCTACAGGTCAAAGGTCAGATATGGCAGGCCCACTAAAAGACAAGGCAGTCCACTGCTCACAGATGTTCGAAAGTACCAAACACTCACACAGTTCCCACAAGAGAAACATGCTACACCCCTTCACTACAGATGACACCACCCTTCCCAAAAGAGGTGAGGCACCAATCTCACCCTGCTTATGGTTGCAGCATATTAATATATAATAAAAGTAAAACTGCAACCATTCCACACAGCACTTTTCATATAATATTTTCATCTCACACACACACACATACTATTAGTGCATAAAACTGCAAATATGATGGTGTATGCCAACTCTTCCTAAAGCATCCCAACATTTACTGGTGTCTTTTGCAAAGTTTTACTTGTCATTTGGGCCACATAAAAATACCTCAGATTATTTAAAAAACACAGAGTTTAAAGTGGATCAAACCATGCATGCGTTTTAGTGAATCATATCAGATGATTCTGTGTAGCATAAGCGCTCCCTTGTGGCAATCACAA
This sequence comes from Barbus barbus, assembly GCF_936440315.1. Lineage (NCBI taxonomy): Eukaryota > Metazoa > Chordata > Actinopteri > Cypriniformes > Cyprinidae > Barbus > Barbus barbus. The sequence continues at coordinate 14,470,284 of NC_136717.1, forward strand.
AACTCACAAAAGTGACAAGCTTGGCCCAGTACTTTTAAGCATTTCATCAAATCCGCACTTTTGGATTCACCTTCTCTTCGTTAAGAGCCAGACCGTATTTGTTTCGCTGATATTACACAGAAGCAGTTTCTGTGGAAAACAGCTTAGTTTAATTGGACGCCTGTCAGGTTGTGTGCGGTTCTGTGCTAATGCCACGAGGTTCGAGTCACGGTTTGGAGAGGGTACCTGTTAGTTGTAATTACCCTTAAAACGCACAGCTGGATTTAAATGGCAGTAAAACAGCAGCAACAGGTGTGAGGGCTGTTGAGGTCTGCTTCCAAGTCAGTCATACAAAACACACCCGGCCATAAAGTCACTACCTCACACCAAGGTGCGCACGCACGCCCCTGAGATCGCAGCTTAGTTACGGCACAATCACGATCCTAGCAACTGGCAACAAAGCAGTTCCTTGACTAGACTAAACAAATAGGCTACTAGACAAATACCAGTGTCAAGAGACACTCTCGATGTGACTGGGCTTCTTCAGTGGAAACTGAAACCAGTGGGAAGGCCTGACAGAGCTGGAAACGAGCGAAGGAGATGGTGTGTTTGTACAAGTGTTTGAACCTGGCCAGCCGCCGGACATTTTTCTGAATGAAAGAGGCAACTTTTAAAAAAAAAATCACACCTCCCTCCACGGGCCTCTGATGCGCAGCTTCCCGAAACCACGAAACGTTCCAACAGCCTGATGCTTCACCCTCTAGGAATCCCTCCAAAAAACACACTGCGCAGGTGCATCTGCTCTGAAGTTTGCAAATAAATGATTTTGCTCTCGCTCGTTATGAAGTCTGAAGACTATTAGCATTCCAGAGTGCTGGAAATATTCATGAGTTTTCCGCATCTTCAGATGATAAATTCTCCAAGACAAGAACAATCAAGTGCATAAATCAGCCTAAATATCTTGTCGCAACTACAAAAAGCGGTATGTGAACTATTGGCGACTCGGATGTTGTCAGTCAGTGGTGCTAATGATATTTAGCTTTTTTAAAAGTATAGTTCACCCAACACTCTTAAAGAAATAGTTTCCAAAAAGGGGGTTTTCATGGTGAAGCCATAGAAAAATCATTTTGGATTCCCCAAAGAACCTTTCAGTGAACAGTTCTTAAAAGAACCCTTTACTGTCACTCCAAAAAATAAAGGTTCTTCATTGGCACTGATGGTTCCATGAAGATCCTTTAACATACATAGAACATTTCAAGGTTCTTTACAGTGGAAAAAGTTCTTTAGGTTTTTAAAATGTTCTACATACTAAGAATTGATTTAAGAACTTTCCACTGAAAGGTTCTTTGAGGAACCAAAAATGGTTCTTCTATGGCATCACTACAATGCCACTCCCCCCCCCTTTTGGAACATTTATTTTTAAGAGTAATTATATATTGTACACTTTACAATAAGGTGTCATTTGTTAACATTAATGTATTAACTAACATGAGCAAACAATGAACAATACATTTATTACAGTATTTATTCATCTTTGTTAATGTTAGTTTAACAATACATTCATTACCATCATTCATTGTTAGCTCACAGTGCATTAACCAATGTTAACAACTTGTGATTTTAATAATGCATTAGTAAATACTGAAATTTAGTAATTAGTGCATTAGTAAATGCTGAAATGCTGAATTATTATTATTATTATTATATATATATATTATTATATATATATATATATATATTTTTTTTTTATATCTGCGGTTACAAACAATAATTTCCTACATCTGTTTTCACAGCTACAGATTATTTTTCCAGAATGATATTATGACTATATGTGTAAAACAAATGAGGTTGGATGCTATTGGAGCTATTCAACCATTTTTATCAATGATATTTTAAAGAAATGAATGTACCCTGAGAGCTCCCTGGTTCAAGTCACAAACACTCACCACCTGCTGAGGCTGGAGAGAGGGCAGGCTGGAAGCTCGGTGCAAATCAATCAGCAGGCTAGTTCAGACGAGGACACTGGCAAACGCTCCTCAGGAGCTTGCATGTCGAGAGGCCTGGCGTGAACTGTGGAACCAAAGCTCCCTGCTAGCCCTCTCCATAACTAAAGCTGATTTAGACTGAGGGCCTAGAACAGAATTAGGTTTCATCCTCTGTCATGTATTTTCATAGTGATGTTTTGAGTCCCGCGGCCCTCTTTGATTCGGCCAAAAAAAAGCCTGCTTTTTTGTCTGAATCTATGTAACACAAGATGAAGAGCACAGCAGGATGAAATGCAGTCCTCTCCATTTCAGTCTTTCCCTCCAAACACTAAGAAAAACAAATCTAATGTTCACTAAATTGACCTTGGTGTTATTTAGTATGGTAAACGTTCTCCTTCATGTTTCCAATTTGTTATTCCTTAGCGAGCCACTCAAGATTATAAATGGACAGTTGAGAGAGGCATGGAGATATATATATATGCAATGAGAGAATGCTTTTTTCACTGTTACATCATTTACATACTGAATAAATAGTATCCTGCTTCCAAGTTAGAGACTGCATCCCAACGAGCCTTTCAAAGATTTTACGGTGAGTGCAAAATATTATGAAATGTGTTAAATAAAAGAAATGCAATAAAAAGGAAGGCTTTATACTCCCTGCAGCCTAATAAACATCTGATGCCAACATGCAATGTTCTGACAGAACAGGGAGCTTAAATATACTTCCCTAATGCAGTTTCATTTGAAAGGGGAGCATTGATAATTGGGTCAGTGACAAATAAGAGAGTCCAAGATAAACAAAGTAAAAAAAAACATGACAAGCTTAAGCAATGTAATTTATGTTAATGTTGGTTCCATATGGTTAAGAATAGCTTAAAAACACAATTTTCATGACAATTCGGAATTCATTCAATTGTGAAAATTGTTTATTGTGAAACCATCAAGTAAAAAGTAATAAGCTGTTTCATCTTAATTATTTTCCAGAAAGTTTTAAAATATATTTTCAAGGTAGATCAAATATAGAAATATTTTTATTTGTTTGTATAAATTAACAAAACAACAAAAAAAGAAGAATTGGAGTGGTTGCACCATATGACATTTTATATCCTGATCTAACCTATGTCATAAAGAGGCTGATTGACTTGTGTGCATCGCATACAAGTTGTCTTTTGCATTATGATACATCGTTTCTAACATATTTGCATTAGTAAAAACTAATTTATATAGAATTATTAGTAGATGTGCTATACTTTTATTATTTAGAAAGTAACCAATAATTTGTGGCCAGTGTTTAATATTTAGATTGATTTCTCAAGCACATTCTCTCATCACCACAAATATTTTAAGGTTGTACTTGACATTTTATGTCAATGACCCAACTATTAAATGATGTTATGCTCTTCAAATGTGCATTAACTGCAATAGGGAGAAAAAAAAATTAAATCTGGATATACTTTAAGAGTGGTAAAGTGTTTAACCAACCAGGTTCAACAGGTAAACTAAGGCCTGCCCTCCACATGTAAAGGAATCTCAGAACACCAACAAATGACCATTATCTGAAATTTCATATGTTTGACTTAACAGTCAAAACGTCCTTCACAGTTCCACAAAAATGGCTTATAGTAAACCCATCCACTCTCACTCTCAGGAGCCAATCCACAGTAAAAGCAGAAAAATGGACCCATGCCAGAATCAGTCAATATGATTTTGTCTTCCTAACCTAGACTTTACTTGGCTTGGCTGATGAGCTGGATTTCCAAAACTGAAATTCTCATGGTAGGAATATGTGATTTTGACGGATGTGCATGGTCTGTTTCCCTTGAGGGAATGAAAAAGAAAGGATAATTTTGGACTGACTATAAGGAGTCAATTTGCAGTTCATCTTGGTGTCACATCACTTCCCATCTAACTAAAGCTCCTCATGACCGACCCAGTTAGCAGACAACACCTGTGGTCTCCATTCAAAACATCAGCAAACCAGAGAGACAGTTTACAAAATGTCTGTCTGATACATTTTTCTTATTCTACAGGTCAGGCAGTACAGTCAGCATCTGCTCCCACAACAGATCACGAAAATCCAAGATGGACTTTTAAAAACTGACATATATATATATATATATATATATAAACTGAGGCAATGTCTGGGATTCAAAATTGAATTTAAATCTGGAAATAAATAAGGTTTTTGCATTTTGAAAAATTCCAAAACAAAGAAATGTTATGACATGAAATAAAAACCATAATAACAGTGGTCAGTTTGTACAGTTGGTCAAAGGTTTTGCTTCCAAACTTAAGATCATGTTCTCCCAGATCATCTCAAATCATACAGGAGAACAAAATCATCAGGATTTTTCAAGGGCTTTGAAAAAAGGGACAAACCAATACTAAGACATAAAATTCATGCAGACCTACAAATCACCTGCCAGCCAAAGATGAAATTATAGCCTGAGCATGACATCCAACCAAAGCATTTATCATCTTTAACCTTCAAAGTCTTTGTTCCAAAACCTAGAATTTCCTTGAATCAAAGCAAAGTAAAGAGGTAGGCAGGGGTTAAATGAAAAAGCAGCTCTTGTTCAAGCTCCCCCCATTATCAGCCCTTCACCCGCCTCGGTTGCACTTGAATCTTTTTGCCACGCGCTCGCGGTCCTTCCCTGCCAACTTTTTTTAGTCCTCCTCCTCTCGTTCTCCTCGCCTCAAACCTGTCAAATCCTATAAGCAAAAATATATTGAACGCACACTATTTTCTTTCTTTCTTTTTTCCTGTTTTTCACAGGACTGATGGATTTTCAATATACGAAACATTTGTCTGCATGACATCACCCATGGGTTATAACTGCATTATTTCACCAGATACTGTACTAAGGAGAGAAACACTTTCATTACCTTCATAATTCACTTTGGAAAATGTTCCTCAGACGTCTCCTTTCTCTTTAGTTTAGCTAGTTATTACTACAGGAGTAAAAAACCCATCCTTGCGTGTCACACTGGCATGCATTTAATTAACTGTCTCATAACAGATTATGATTACAAAACACTGTGGTGGATGAGATTCCTAGATGCTGACCTTGATAAAACTGCTGTGCATGGTCATCAAATTCTACATGTCACATTTCCTTCTCAAGTGGTTACGCAGATCAAACTCTACTAACATGCATTAACTTTACACTAATTGAGCTTTTATTTGACCATTTGGAGTACCACTGCACACAGACTACATTACTGTTTAAAAGTTTGGGGTCAGTAAGATTTTTGTTTGTTTGGGTACGAAGGCAATAAATTGCTAAAATTGTACTCTTACACAAGATTTCTACTTCAAATAAATGCTGTTCTTTTGAATTTTCTATTCAAGACAGAATCTTAAAAAGGGCTTCCACAAAAATGTTTCCACTTGTTTCCAAAAATGATAATAAGAAATGTTTCTAGAGCACCAAATCAGCATATTAGAAAGATTTCTGAAGAATCATGTGACACTGAAGACTGGAGTAGTGGCTGCTGAAAATTCGGCTTTGCCACCACAGGAAGGCTTTGCCACCACAGGTATAAATTACATTTTAAAACATATATATATATATATGTTTTAAAATGTAATTTATTCCTGTGGTGGCAAAGCCGAATTTTCAGCAGCCACTACTCCAGTCTTCAGTGTCACATGATTCTTTCAAAAATTATTTTTTTATATATATATATATATATATATATATATATATATATATATATATATATATATATATATATATATATATACATATATATAAAAAAATTTTTTTCAAATATATAAAAAAAGAAAACACCAACCCCAAAACTTTGAACGGTAATGTATACATATTTATTTAAAAAAGTAGTTAAGTATTAAATGTTACCGATATAAATAATATATTAAAATATATTTTATTATATAAATATGCTATATATTAACTATATTTTATTACTACTAAATCTGATCTTTTGAAATGAATCTCTTGATATTTGTTTTAAAACTATTTAAAACTTTCACTTTTAATAGAATCGGATAACTAATGTACATAATCTATATGCTAAAATTTATATTATTTAATTTACATCAATATTTATATATTGTGTCAGACATTACAAGCAGCAGCTGTTGAACTGTGACTCACCAGTTGACAGCCTTATACCGAACCTAATGCATCAAAGCAATGGCTATGCCTACCAGACTCTCTTCCAGCTTACAAGGGTAAGTTTGCTTTCTTTCATCAGCCCCAGAATTCACAGGTGACGGCGATTAGAGATGTTGTTGTGGCTTCATTTGCAGCTCTGGAAACCAAATGTAAGAGAAATTAGCTGTTATACCTTCAAACACCACAGAAATACATTTGGTACAAGCAAATTTTTCTCACAAAAAGGGATTTGTTTAACTTTAAAGGAAGCAAGTGGGAGATTTTAAGGTACATTACTGTGCCAAAGGTCCCTCGGCTACAGAAATAACTGTAAACAGTTCTGGTGTATTACTGTTTTATCATGGTTTGGAAAAACACATCTGATTGGCTGGTGGGTGTGGGACGCCAGCAGACAACACGCAGCAGACTCAAGGTAAGCACATCTTACGTCGGCGTGTGTAGGGTTATTAAAAGGAAGACAAACAGCATGCTGAGAAACAGGTCTGAAATGGCAGTGTATGATGACTGATGACAGACAGCCACACGTTCTTTAGAGTGCTGTTGTCCTAGGACGTCTTGAGCAGCACGAGCCGATGAGGCCATTTGAAGAGAGAGACGTAAAGTGCAAACATAAACACAAAAGTTAATAAGCCTGGATAAGGACTGCTAATCTTACATTTAAAAGATAACGAGTGACGAATGGAGCTGATTAAGTGCTGCTTAAAATGAGATTATTAGAGTTAACATCAACTTGCAATGGCTTATCAGGCATCACCAGGTGCCACGTAGTCTGGTGGTGTGTCACAAATATTTACAGCCTTCTTTGATTCAGTCATTCAGTCATCCTTTTGTTGTCTCAAGCACTTTATTGAAATAACTCCAAACTCGAGTGCCAGACATCACTGCAGTTAACCTGTCTGATGGTAAAAGCATTGCACTGTGGGTCAAAAACCATTTCATTCATAATTGAGAAGAGAGAAACATATGGGCATTATAAATGACTGCAATTGTCACTCACAGAGCTTTATAAGGTTTCAGACATTGTAAAGCAATCAGAGAGGCTGGGAGTGATTTCACAGGTCTGTCTTATTCACTCGACTATAAATAATCCTAGAAGACTCCCATGAAGCACAATGAATGTGTATGATACAGATGGGCCTTAAGTTTTACAGCTACATATTAAAGTTACAGTGTGTAAACCATACAACAAAAACCATACAAAGTTGAAAAAAATGTTTCATATTGTTTGGAAAAATAGGAAATCCCACACTCCAAACTTACACCACTGGTTGAACTTGACGTTAACATGACAAGGTGTGCCTTAGTATTTTACCCTTATTTAAAAGTTTACACAAATAAATTAATGGTAATTAACAGAAATTAAATTTCAATGCAAAAAAGCTGATAATTATTTTCACATTTGGGATCATAACCAATAACTATAGACAGTATTAAGGGTTTATATAAATAATTTTCATTATTATTATTATAACTATTAACAACAACAACAACAACTTTGTCTTAATAAATCACAAAATTAAAAACATGAAAAAATATATAAAAACTTGGTGAATTTAGGCATCACAACAGTATAATGCACAGTATAATGAATAGAAATTCAATGTGAGATTCATTGAACACTCTCAGAAATAAAGGTACAAAAGCTGTCACTGGGACGGTACCTTTTCAAAAGGTACATGTTTGTACCTAAAGAGTCCATTTTGGTACCGTAAAGAACATATTAGTACTTAAAGTGTATATATTAGAACCTCATAGGTACAAAAGTGTACCTTATGAAAAGGACCCGCCCCAGTGACAGTATTTGTGCCTTTATTTCTGAGTGAAGATTAAAATGAAAAGTGTAATGTGTAAAGAGTAACTTAAGGTTTGTTAGATGACAGCAAATGTGATATAAAAGCACTCCACACAGGCCTGATACTCTCTGGGGCTTCGCTCTCCATGTGTGGTCCCTCTCTGTTTCTCTCTGGGCCTGTGTGCCTCCATGCACATGGACAATATGACAACAGTGACGGCCCAAGATGAGCCAATACAAGAAAAACAATCAAGTGAACTCGACTGTGAACTCAACTGTAAGAGCTTGATTTTCACTGCCCTACTCTCCCTATCTGAAAGCAGCCCACAAACTTTGATTTCACTGCTCTGAAAGGAGGGAAAATGATTCATGCTGTTGGCGTGCGCAGCAGAGCTGCAGCTGGACGCTGCACCTGCAACTCCCAAATCTGGGAAAACAAGCTCCCGGGAGCAGGAGGAGAGAAACGGGCTGGTCTTCACACACACACACACACACACACACACACACAAACACAAACACACACACACACACACACATACATGCCGAATACCTCGTCACCAACCAAGGGCTAACTGATTACTTTGTACTCAGAAGAGTAGCTTAAACTCGTATAGAAATTCCATTTATACATTCATTAAAACAGCCACAAACAAAGGAGGCATCATAACCTTTGTGATTCAAGCCAATAAAAAGTGGCTTTTTCCAACAATAAAGGCTTTACCAAAAAAAGGTTTACTGTTGATTTTGTGACGTTTCGGCTTTCATGATGATTTGTTGGCCTGTTTATTAACTAAAGAGGAATGTCAAAGGAGCACTACTAGTTCAAAGGGCCACATTATTAGAGATCTTTACAGTCTTCTTTTGACCTGTCCACAGGAGTGCCTCTAACTCATAACACCGTTCAGTGTGACTGTTGCCCCCAAAAGTGAATTCTCCAGTCACACACACACGATACCCCTGCACATACACAAACATACCAGGAATAACGACCCCATTACTTCTCAATCCTCAGAGACATTCAGATTGATAGTGTTTTTAGTAATTGGTTTTAAAGCATATTTTGCAGTAAATTTGTGAAGAATAATGAGTCTTCAATGTTGCAAAACATCGCTAGTTATAATTAAGGTGATAGTTCACCTAAAAATTAACATTACATCATGATTTACTCACCCTCAAGCCTTCCTAGATGTATATAACTTTCTTCCTTCAGACAAATACAATCAGAGTTATATTAAAAAAAATGTCCTGAGGATAAATCATGGGGTAATTTTCATTTTTGGATGAACTATCCCTTTAAGAGTACAAGTACTGTACATTTTTTGTTTTTGCTTCGTTCTATTTGATGTACTGACACAAATTGTTTGCAACAGGTGCTTTGTCACGTTCACCGTTTACAGCTTACATGTCACAAGCAACAACAGTGATGTCCTGTGTAGACATGGTGTTTGAGCCCTACATTCCTGCAAAAAATGTTACAAATATACATACATACACACACACACACACACACACATATACATATATATATATATACACACACATATATATACACATATACATATATATACACATATACACATATATATATATATATACACATATATATATATATACACATATACATATATATATACATATATATATTATTTTTTCGTATGTAACGTATATAATGTATCTAATTACAACCCATATTTATTGAAAATTAATTGCACCAAAAATTACTTATTACACTTACTATTTAAATAATATTAATATTATTTCATTGCAAAGTGCACATAATGATGAATCTTTACATTACGTATTTACATCCCCCCCCCCCCCCAAAAAAAAAAAACTAACATGAATGAGAAACAATATTCCTATATTTAAGGACATTATTCTTATTTCTATAATCTATTTCAGAGTGTGATACAATTATTACAATTACTAATTAAATCATATTTAATAGTATTATTTAATTGCAAAGTGCACATATAATAATAGTTATATTATTATATAAATTATTTATTGCAAAATCCCCCTCTCCAAAAAAAGTTGTATAAATGAGACGTTTTTCTATATTGTTACTATAATATATTTCAGAGTGTGAGCTATATTTAGTGAAAATAGGCATTATTTGATTGCACTGACATTATTTGATACATTCTACATTATTTGATCTCTCTGAGGGTTAAAAATTGATTGAGATATTACAGAACTTAAAATGTTCTTAAATCAGTGGCATTTGCATGCGAAACTGACACAGGAAAACAGACACACAAGGGCATTCACTCACACTCACACACACACACACACAATCTCTCACGCAAACTTGTGCAGCCCCTCTATTCACACGCAAACAGCTGGGTGAGGAATGTGGGAAAAACATGCTCCCAGTTCTGTTTTGAATAGCAATAACTTCACTGGTCACCCACTGCCACTTTGAAGCATTCAGAAGGACTCTTGATACTTCACAGACAGACTGTAATGTGGGATTATGGAGTGCTGCTGGATGTTTGTAGTAACATGACCTTTGTCCTATAGTGAGAGAGATTACTGTACCTTATGATTGTGCATATGGATCCATATCATGCATACTGGACCTGTTTAAAAAAAAAAAATCATGAGATATGTATCCATGGGTACACATGACAAAAACATAACAATAAAAGACTGTTAGACCTTTTTCTCACAGTGAGATCAATCATCTTGTTTCAGCAACAAGGATGGTGAAAGACATAGTGATATATCACCCTCAGGTAACTCTGAATCTTGGCCAACCACATTTTTTTACATCAGATAGCATCCATTGCAGTAACAACTTTAGTCTTGTTTTTTTGCGGGGGGGGGGGGGGGGGGGGGGGGGGGGGGTCACTTAGAACTAAATACGTAAATTTTGTTTTAGGTCTTTGGTATGAACTGTACAAAAGAAGCTGAGTTGGTTGGGATGGTGCAAAAGCTTCCCTAAACGGTTACGTCTCCCTAGTCATATTTTCCTGGGCTGTCAGCACTGCCTGGCTTCACTCTCTGACTCAGACTGGGAGCTCAAGGTTGTCACCCTGCCGTTGTCATCGCTAAAATGCTCAGGGCCTGGAACCAAAATTTGATGGGTGGGCTGCCTCTCCCCTGGGGCCAAATGAGTAGGCTATGCTCATCAACGGTCCCGGGACAAAGTTCTCAATCACCCCCTCCCCAGACGATAACACTGTCTGGCTGTGGTACACTTGGCTGACTCATTTTTCATTTTCTTCTGACAGCTTGAAAATGCAAATATGTTACAAATGCCTTTAGGGTGCTAGTGCTTCAACTGGTAGGTCATGACCTAGTAAGAAAACAACAAGCTGAATTGAATAAACCACGCAATTGTGCGTAGTTAAAATAGGAATAGACTTATCAATAGGCTTTTCAGGGAAAGAGAATATGTTTCACAAAGCTTTTTGTAATATACAGTGACTGTTCAAAAAAAAATAAACTCTACAAAATTAAATAAATACAATTATTAAATATTAAAATAAATAATACATATATTTATTTATTTTTAATAAATATTTAAGTATTTTAAATATACACATGTGAATATATACACTAGATGCACATATAAACATTACTTATATTTTAAAACATACATATTTAAAATTTTTAATTAAAATATAATTATTTAAAAACACAATAACACAATTTAATTTTATTATTAATATTATAAATAATTAAATATGTCTAACTTGTTAAAAAACACTTTTTATTGCAATAATTCATATTTTATCACAATTTTATATGTGCAGTATTACAGATAATATTATTATTTGTAAAATTATATGTATAAATGTGTATAATTTTTTTTTTTTTTGTTTGTTTCTTTGTTTTTTTTTTTTTAAATAAAGCCCAAAACACACAGACTCACCAGTATTCATCTGGGTACTGTTACACAAGAAGGGGTCCGGTTTTCAGGGTGCTATATGTAAACTTGAAGGCACTGTGTGATGCTGACTGCCATGCTAATCTGGACTGGTGTAACGTGCCAGTTTAAGAAACTTCATACAGCTGCTGCTCAGGCCAGAATTGACCAGAATTGGCAAACACTCTCAAACCTCAAGATCCTTAACAACTTATGTCCTCTCTGCCATCCAAGGCAAGCAGAGCCCTGTCAGTCATGTCAGGAAACCTCAAACCAGAGGAGTGCATCACAGAGGCCTGCAGGCACTAAATGAGCCAAGAAATAACATTTTTGGGCGATTTATGTCTTTTGCACGACCACAATACTAGGAAATGACATGAAATGCTGTATAACTGCTTTTACAGTTGTGTCTCCGTTGCTGCACGCAAGCCAAAACTAATGTTATCAATGCAGGAACGCACAAAAAAAGCATACGTTTGGCAAATGGTTAGACACTTTTCGATTAAAATGTAAATACAGAGGCACCTATTCCGCGATATTTAAATTTGACGGTTGTTTACTAAAAACGGACGTATCAACTGCTCTTTTTCCATTGTTTCCATCTGTTTGATGAGTTGAGTCTTAAAGCTGTTGCGTCTACGTTGTCTTACATTTTTGTTATATAGTGATACGTTAGTATAAACTTGTTTCTAAACGCATACATGTCGTTTTGTTATGAATTAACGTATATATTTGATTTATCCATGCCTTCCAGAAAGATAAACTGGAAACGCTACAAACAACGTCGTCGAAGATTGAGCTCATGAATGTTAATTAGATTACGCAAACGGTTTTGATTACGTGCCTGTGTGAGTTACGTAATCACGCATATTAATATTCATGAGCCAAACTTTTTTTTTTAACCGTTTAAATTTTTACATTTTAAAAATTGTTACAATGATTTAAAGTCAATTACGTTGCGTTTGAATGATTTAATAAATTAAATATTATATATGTTAAATAGAGGCGTATATGTAAAGGTCTACTTCTGTCGAATGCAGAGTAAGAACAGCTTTGCTGCTTTTTTCTCTAAAAAGTGTACAGCGTCTTAAAATCACGATTTTAACCACGATTCGTTATTTTATCCTGATTATTATCATAATAATGTGATTAACGCTTATTGGTAGCCCTAGTTTCTGTCCATGAAAAGTATGAAAAGGCATTTTTGTTATAATTTTAGCTGAGGTACAATATTTAAAAAAATATATAAAGTTATAAAACAAAATACATGTTTGAGTGCTTTCTGCCTCTAGAGGGAGCAGCGGACAAAATCCACTGATGACGTGTCGAGCAACATGGCAGCGCTCATGATGGAGCACAACAAGGAGCTTCCTTCTCATCTACAACGAACAGACAGCAGTAACTCTGAATATCCTTCAGAGGATGGAAGCTTTACAGCTGGTGTAGTTGCACTTGTTCAGAAAGAGATAGGTGGCGATCTTAAGTCGCTAAAGAAGGTTTCAGGGCTTTTAGAGAAATTGACATTAGAGAACAAGCAGCTGGAGGAGCAGGTAAATAAAGTCACACAGACTCCGTTAGAACTGCTTTACAACTCCTGTTGTAAAGAATAAAAAAAGAGCTAAGCCATTTTATTATTTATGTATTTCGATTGGCTTAAAATGTAGACAAACTTGACTATTTATTTATTTAGTATTTCTGTTATTTGTGACTGCATGAAATTAATTATACAAAAGTGATTTTGCATACGCTGAAAGCATATTAAATGCAAGGGAATTATCTACTTTAATGATTTAAATAACTTTTGTGAAAATAAAATGTCAGTATATTGGTGAAATTATGTTCCATCGTCAATTCAGATAGATATTTATGTAGAAATGAAACCCATACTTATTCTGACCTGTACTTAATAAAATATATAAAATAATTCTAAATTTGATTAAATTTTAATTTATTTAAAAATTCTAGCAGGTTGAAGGATAGTGGTAAAGACTGGTAAAGATTTAAAATTAAAATTAATTAGTTTTTGGGGGCTGCACGGTACAGTTTTTACACTGAATGACATTTTAGTGAGTGTCTGCTGTAAATCATGGTAAAAATGTATGATAGTCATTTTTTATGCTAAAACAAATATTAAACAAAATAATATTATGTACAGATCAAATGAAAGCCGTTTTGATGCCTGAAAACCCCTTTTCCTCTTCGACCCTTATATGTAGAATTTATGCATTTAGTATTTTTGTTTTATATATTTATAGCTCCTTTCTTAATTATTTTGGTGTTATTTCTAAAATTATAGAAATTCAGATTTTTGTGTATTTACTTATTTTAGGAATACTTGTATTTATTTGTAAACCAGCAATTTTGTTTGCATGCAGGTGCTGACTGTGTCCTCTTCAGTGCCGTTGCGCGTATCGGCTGCTCTGTCCGTGGCAGAGGAGTCTCGAGTGAAGCTGGAGTCTTTAGTGGAGAAGGAGAGACTTTTGTCCAACACTTTGCAGCAGCATCTGCAGGGTGCACAGGTCTGGGCCGACAGCATCGGGCAGGTCTTGGGTCAGCTAGACACATTGGAGAGGCATATGAAGTACCTTCAATATCTGGCTCGTATTGAGGAGCTCAGGTAAGGGTTAAACTCTAAACTGTGTGTCCAGCTATTTTGGAGGGCACTGAAGGTTTTACACTGGGTTCACTTCCACTTCATTTCTTTTGTGTTGCATTAGTGACAGCATCCAGCAGTATCTGATGACCAATAGCGTGTGGGATGCGGTTGGTGCAATAGACAGGATGGCCTCTCTGGATATGGGTTTGAGGGAGTCAGGCTGTAGCCACTTGCAGGCTTTCCTCAGAGAAACACTTCGCTTTTGGCACAAGATCCTTAAAGACAAACTGGCCAGGTATTAGACTTATTTAGAATTGTATGTTTAAATGTATAAATATTTAAAAGTTCACGCTAAATGTTTGGTTCTGTTTCAGTGATTTTGAGGAAGTCCTGACGCAGTTCCACTGGCCGTTCATCTCGCCCCCAACACAGACCCTCTCTCCCCCGGCCAACGCACAGGAGCTCAACAGCCAGCTGGATCTACTGGTCTCCCAACTTGTCTCTCTCCAGACCTCGTATCCTTAATCTTCTGGAATTAAATCCACTTTAATATAGATTCATTTTCTCAATACACTCAATACTGGATTGTTTCAGTGTCCATATCAGAAGGGTTTGATTGATTTGGGGTCACAACAATATCCTTAGTTCACCCAAAATAAAAATTCTGTCATTAATTACTCACCCTCATGTCGTTCCAAACCCGCAAGATCTTCGTTCATCTTCGTAACACAAATTAAGATATTTTTAATAAAAATCCAGGAGCTTTCAGACCCTGCATAGACAGCAATGCAACTGATACATTCAAGGCCCAGAAAGGTAGTAAGGACATCGTTAAAATAGTCCCTGTGACATCAGTGGTTCAACCGCAATGTTATGAAGCTACGAGAAAACTTTGTGTGTGCAAAAAACAAACAAAAATAATGACTTTATTCAACAATTTCTTCTCTTCTGTGTTGCCTTCATGAGAGTATAGCACATGGACTATTTTAACAATGTTCTTACTATCTTTCTGGGCCTTGAACATGTCAGTTGCATTGCTGTCTATACAGGGCCAGAAAGTTCTTGGATTTCATCAAAAATATCTTACATTTTTGTGTCCAAGACGATTGAAGATCACGTGGGATTTGCAATGCCATGAGGGTGAGTAATTAATGACAGAATTTTCATTTTTGGGTGAACTAATCCTTTAAAGTGTGAGACAAACTACATGAGATGCTGTTCTATTTTATTTGGAGTATTATTGATTATTTTATAATTATTTATTATTATGTTTTTAAAGACAACGCTGGTCATTTTTTTTATACAAAGATTTTTCTTAAGGTGTGAGAAACTACACCAGAGGCTGTTAGGACTAATTATTTTATAAAGTATTTTTTATTTTTTTTTAGTTATTAAATACAGATTCATTTTCTTAATAAACTCTACTGGATTCTTTGGTCTGGGGTCACAATGATTTGCTTAAAGTGCAAGACAAACTACACCAGATGCTGTTAAGACCAACTATATTATTGTTATTTATTTATTTTCTTAAAGTGTATGATAAACTGCACAAGATGCTATTCAGACCAACTATTTTATTTATTTATTTATTTTTTTACATTTATTTAGGTTATTAATTATTTTATTTGTTTATTTCTCTTTTTTTATGTGCAAAGCTGGTAATTTTCCTTAATAGGTGTTGAAGCGATGATCTTATATCAGAGAAGAAAGAAACACCGTCTCGTCCTGGGCAGTCCCAGACTCCTCCACTCTCATTGCCCATTCAGATCATGCTGCTTCCCCTCAGTAAGAGGTTCAGATATCACTTCACTGGAAACCGACAGACCAACAACTTAAATAAGGTTAGCAATTACACATTTGTGTGAGTAGGCAAACTACTGATAAATTATCATATGTACATCAATGATATGATATTAACTTAAATTTTTCACCTTTACAGCCAGAGTGGTATTTGACCCAAGTCCTCATTTGGATGGGAAACAGCTCCAACTTTATGGACGAGAAGATTCAGCCTATATTGGATCGTGCTGGAGCCAAAGTTAATGCAAGGGTATGTTCATCATTGCATTGGTTAAATTCTATTTTCTAAATGCATATTATTGATTTTTTTAAATTTCACCTTGTACTTTTTAAATCAGAATTTCATAACTCAGTCTTCCAGGAAAGCAACTGTTTTCTCTTTGGTGACGTGCGGCAGATTTCTCAAATCCCCATCCCTTTCTTACAATTTAATGCAAGCTCAGCCTCTATCCAGTCAACAACCTATTGATAGAACCATTTTTTTTCTATATTACTTTTCACTTAAATGTACATCACAATGTGAACGAGAAGATCTGTAGCTAATTCCGTTTTAGTGCATCAAAGCCATCTGTAAGCCTTAAAATCTTATCAATCTGTCCTCCAGGTGGAGCTGTGCAGAGGACTCTTGACTCTGGCGCAGGAGAAGCTCGCCCATGATGCTCCTCGATTGCTCTACGACGATGCTCTCTTCTGCCACCTAGTGGACGAGGTTCTGCAGTTCGAAAAAGAGCTCCGCAGCACCCACAGTTACCCGCGAGCCTACCCTGGCATCTTGCACATACTACTGGAGGAGACCTTGCTCCAGAAATGGCTCAGTGTGGAGAGAAAGAGTGAGTGTAAATGCTACGAATTTGAATGTCAAATTTTCAGTTTCTACGATAAATTAAATTTTGTATGTTGCTCTCTAGTGGCTGTTGAAAAAGTGGACACTATGCTGTCTGCAGAGGGAGCCTGGAGCTCTCAGTACAAAGACATCACTGATATGGATGAGCTCAAAGCACCAGATTGTGCTGAGACCTTCATGACCCTTCTGCTGGTCATCACAGGTATCAATAATAAAAAAATCATCCTCATTTTTGATTCTTAAGGTTAAAACTTGTTTCTAAATCTCTCCGCCATCCGTCTCTTAGAACGATACCGCTCTCTGCCATGTCCGCGGGCTCAGCTCAGTTTCCTGGCTTTGCAGAAGGAGCTGGTGGATGATTTCCGTATCCGCCTCACGCAGGTCATGAAAGAGGAGTCCCGACAGCCGCTGAGCCCTCGCTACTGCGCCATCCTCAATGCTGCCAACTACATCTCCACTGTTCTTAGTGACTGGGGGGACAATGTTGTAAGTGTTTTTGAGTCACACTGAGGCTAACAGGAATTTGTATGAGGGCAAGTGTGTCTAAATCTGTTCCTGGAGGGTCACTGTCCTGTAGAGTTTAGCTCCAACACTTATTAAACACACCTGAACCAAAATAATCAAGGTCTTCAGATTCACTAGAAACTTCCAAGCGTGTTGGAGCTGGTTTGAACTAAAAACTGCAGGATACTGGCCTTCCAGGAGCAGGATTGGACACCCCTTTATGAGGGTAATGAGGGACAAAAAAAATTGCTGCTTATTAATATTTGAAGAAGTCTTGTCCACCAAATTTCCCAAGTCAGTAAGTATCTTAAAATATCAGATATTTTGACCTTTTTATGACAGGAAAGGAAAGTTTAGTTCCGGTTGTACAATGCCATGTGATGCGACTACTTAAAATTTTTATATTAATAATCAAATATAACTATATATATAATTTTTTTAATTAAAATTTTTTTGAAAAATATTTTTAAAAAGTAGTGTACACTGTACGTTCACATGTATTCAACGTGTGAGCTAAATATGACTTATTATAATGGTTAAACCACATTAAACTACTTTTTTTTTTTTTAGCATTATTAAATGTAATTTCTTTAAAATTATAAAAATAAATAGAAGTATTAAACCTACATGAATACAAATAGTACATTTCTAAGACTTTTTTTAAAGATTATTCCTTATTTTTGTTTTGTACCCTCTTATTCATCCTTGATCCATTAATAAATCAAATTATAAAATATTTTTTCAAAGTCTTGATTGAGAACAGAAGCACATACATGCACAAAACTTTCCTTTTGTTTTCTCTCAGTTCTTCTTACAGTTGCAGCAGGCTGTAGTATCAGTTGGCGAGGAGATCCTAGGTCCTCTTGGGGCCATGGAGACAGGGCGTCTGGCCTCTATGGAACAATCTTTGTTTGAGGCCCTGTTGGCCCTCCTGGAAAGGTTACGAGGAGACATGCTGGGACGATTACTGGATGCAGTCATGAGAGACGTCAAAGAGAAGGCACAGCCATACTGCAAGGACAGGTACGGGTGGGAATAGCTTAAAAACAGTTGTGGTAACAGTAAATTTAATAGATGCCTTATGAGGATGTGTGTTTTGTCCATGTTTAGTTTTAGGCCTCAAGAGCTGCTAAATGGCTCTTTAGTTAACCGAAATTAAGAAACTAGAAAATTAGTTAGGATGGTTTCAATCTGAGCAGTGATCTCTGGGTAGCTGGGGGCATAGTAGAATTATTTCAGGGCTCTTTCTGTACCAGGTTTTGAAGTGCAAGTGTCTGAAGTGAATCTGATCTATTTCAGGTGGATCTCCTTGCCCTCACAGAGCGACCAAGCCACTATGTCATTATCCAGCTCTGCATGTCCCATGATGCTTTGTCTGAGGGATCACCTGCTCCAGCTGCAGCAGATGCTGTGTCTTCCTCTGTTTCAGATGTTCTGGCAGGGCCTCGCCGAGAGGCTCGACAGCTTAATCTACGAAGACGTCAGTCTCTTGCTTCAACTTTTTCGCTGTTAAACCTTAATTTATTATAAGT
Source organism: Barbus barbus (assembly GCF_936440315.1). NCBI lineage: Eukaryota > Metazoa > Chordata > Actinopteri > Cypriniformes > Cyprinidae > Barbus > Barbus barbus. Next base: position 14,489,332 of record NC_136717.1, read on the forward strand.
TAATGTGGATTAGCTAATGCTGGTTCGGTACGATTTTTAAAATGTTTTTGAAAGTAGTCTCCTATACTCAACAAGGCTGCTTTTATATGATCAAAAGTTTCCTTGTTGAATAAAAGTATGAATTTCTTAAAAAAAAAAAAAAAAAAATCTTACAGACCCCAAACTTTTTAACGGAAGTGTATCTTTAAAAGCCTCAAAATCAAACTTAAAATTGTAGAATGGTTAAACAAAGAGGCATATTTAAAAAAGAAAAACCTTTCATATTTTAGTTAGGATTAGCTGTATTTGAAGTCTGCATGTAGTAGTTTGTTGGAGAGTGTGTTGTTGATCTGTTTTTTTTGCTCTCGCTCTTAGCTGATCCTGTATAACCATTTCAATGAAGGCGGGGCGGCACAGCTTCAATACGATATGACCAGAAACCTCTTCCCTCTGTTTGGACACTACTGCAAGAGACCTGAAAACTTCTTCAAACAGTAAGTGTATTTAATCAGAGCTAATATTTAGAAAAACCTGATTCTAATTTCTGTTTCCTCGTCTCAGTGTGAAGGAGGCCTGTCTCATCCTAACTCTTAAGGTTGGGCCGGCGCTGCTGTTGTGTGATGTGTTGAAGCAGTCAGAGGAAGATGATGGTCTTCTGAAACATCAGCAGCCCAGTCCAGAATCAGCGCTCAATGAGCTGGGAGTCTATAAGCTGGCCCCCAGTGACGTGCAGATCCTTCTCAACCTCCGTTCAGCCTGGCTCAACCAATCATAAATCACCCAAAGCAGCACTAACAAACCAATAACAAGCACTAAAACACCTGTTATATTTCATATGACTGAATGAAATATCAACATCAGCTGAGCTACATTATTTAAAGTGAACTGAAGGGAAGGGAATTATGAGGAGTGTGTTGATGTAAAATAAAAGCTTTTGCTAACATTCAGCAGAAACAAATAAATTATTCCATGTTTTAGTGCTGTCCTCTTTATTTGGTGTTAAATAAAACATTAAATTTTTTTATAACATTAAATATGTGTAGTTGGGGTATTTTGTTTTATCTCATCAATCTAGAGCAGATCAAGGCTGTGGGTTTTTATCTCAGAAGAGAGAGGAGCCATGTTATGAGGGCTGTATCTTTCAATGTGCCACCTGTTGCAGGATTAAAGCAGCGTTCCAGATTCAGAAGAGTCTGCATGCTTGGGTCAAAGGGCATCTGCATGGGTACAATCACATATTTGTGACAAAATCATACACCCATCTGTCAGGAGGTTTTTTTTCAATCATAAATACATGTTTAGAATCTGTGTTGTTATTAAAATGTTTTAGTTGAAAATAAAATGAAATATTAATATTAGATGAAAAACTTAAACCTAAACAACTTTAATCATTAGAAATGTTGCCTTGGTATCTAACTAAATGTTTAAATTGAAGTTTTAAATTACTAAAACTGAAGTAAAAATAAATTCAAGCTAAATAGAAATGTATAAAAAAAACTGAATAAGAAAGCACATAAAATGAAACTAAAATGAAAAATGTTAAATACTATAATAGTATATAAATTAAACACTATTTAGAAAACACTTTACCTCTGTGATGGGTGCCAAATTGAAATCAGACTTCAGTAAATTCCTGATCTCAGAGCAGATGTGTGTAGTTTTCTCCAAAAGCATTTTCTAGAAGAAACCATTGTAGATGAATGACAAAGAGCAGTAAATTCAGTGTGCTCTACGTTTAGGGTTAGTGCAAAGTACAACATGGTGATTTAGGACTCAGAGACACCTGTAGGTGAGGGGTGGACGTAGCCGTTCTGTTCTGTTCCTTTTCTTGTTTTGGGCTGAAGGAGGAGGCTGAGCTGGGGGATTGTGAAACATGCCCATCAACCTCTACACATGCTGTGTTCAGCAATGCATGAACAGCTTTCAGCCTGGATGGAGCAATGAGAGTAAACAAAACTCAATTAACTACCACTTAAATCAAACAGACAAAAAGAGAGGGGTAAATCTAAACCACAGTCCCCTTGCTGACAATAATGTACTCTGTAAAAACAGTGAATGTGTATCCAACACAAAATAAGGTTCGTCTTTGGATAGATAAACATAAAATGTACCTGTCCAAACAGATCGCTCTCTGTCCAGCCTGTAGTGCTGCCACTGCATCTGCAATAGTGCTCATTGCTGATAGAGGAACATTATTTACACCAAAGAGAAGCAGAATCTGAAGAGATCAAATACAACTCTGCTCAGGAACCGATATTTATTTTAGAGAGAACCATTTAATTTAAATAAAGGACAGATACCTAATTCACATAATTTGAAAAAATTCGAAGGTCTGATTACCGTGTGGTCCTTTGACATGGGTCTGTACCACTGGATGCTCAGTTCCTGCATGTCAGTGCTGGCCCAGGGGTAAAGATCTGACAACAGCTGGTCATGCTGGCAGGAGTTAGGAGAGAGACAACAATAATGATTTTCTTTTTTTTATTATCATTTGGTGATAAGGTAATGCATGTGTGAATAGAAACCTGTATTCTCTGATGCCTCAGTATTACAGCTGCAGGGGGCTCAGGAATGGCCCAATGCTCTCTGTAAGAGGGTTGGTGATGGCTAAAGAAGGTGTGTAACTGGGAGAGTCTGAGAGCAAGTTTAGGATCACCAGACATGGACAACAGCCCATCAACACCCTGCACTGCTCCTGAATAACAGCCAATTAAATCATCATTACATAAAAACATATACGAAGTACAAAGGTTTTCAGATTTTAGATTTATTAATTGTTGAATGAACTGAATAAAAAAACCCTAGTTTAATAGTTACTTGTGCCGTACCTGATTGTGAAGAGACCTGTAGCAGGTTGATTAAGTGCATGTAGTAGCGGGACATATGAACCCAGGTCAGCTCAGAGCATTTGCTGCTGTTTATCTCATGCTCGGCATTCATGAATGCCTCAGGACTGGTGATACAGTCCTCTGCATTTTCTAGCCCCCCTGCCAATGCGATCAGCACATGTACATATTTAGAAATAATACCTTTATTCAGCAAAGATGCATTAAATTGATTTAAAATAACACCAATTTGAATCCAATACAAGACTTTAAATCCTATGTCTAATGCAAAAATAAATACAGAATTTTTGCAATGTGTGCACTGTGCAGTGATTCTGGGTTAAAGTTTACCACAGGGGTGGAAGAGATCATTCAATGCAAAGTCAGGCAGGGCTTTTATTAAGGACAGGGGTACAGGGCCTTCAGTAACTCCAGTGAATCTGTGCAAATGGCCACATTTGCCAATAACTTCGGATATCTAGAAAACAAAAGGATAAAACAAGGATAAATCATTTATATTGAACACACTTCATACAGATGTGTGGATGATGTCCATACAGACCTTTAAAGCTATCCTCAAACAAATCCAGCAGAGCAGAAGGCAGGTCTCTCTGAGTGTTTCCTAAGGAAACAACACATAAATATGCATAAATATTACAGAAGTACTCTACTGTTATTCTCAAATTCTGTCACATTTCATAGCACCTTTTTGGTCTCGTCAGGTGCTGGAGGTGTTGGATTTTCAGGGGGTGAGATAATCTGCTCACACTCTTGCAAGTATATCAATGCCATATCCAGGTAACAACTATGTGTCAACCTGAAATACACACATGCATAAAAATGTGAGTCATGTTTGAACAGAATTAGAGCAGAACTTTAATAAAACAACTTACTTACCGCAAGCTTTGGCTAAGAGTATGATTAAATGTGGTTAAACAGCCAAAAAAGGCCTCTATGACTTTCTGGGGATCAGATTTTTTCATGTAAATGAGATGTCTGCCCATCATTCCTGCAAACACAAATGATCGACTATCTACAGTTAGTACTGGTTCACAAGACAAGACTCTAGATGTAAAGATCACTCCCTATTGGTCACCTGAGCAGTAGAGGATATCAGCCTCCAGCTGGTGGTCTCTGTTGGCAGAGGCCTGAGAGATGCTGAGCGCACACTGCAGAACTTCCTGAGCAGATAATAAGGGCCTCCAGGGTTCCTCACCTCCCTCAGAGGAACTTGACAAAGCCTGCAATGCCAAAGAGTGACCTAGAACAGACAGAATCAATATTCATCATAACAGCATCTGCTTGAGCCATTTTTAGAAAGAAATAGCCATGGCTTAGCAAAAGAATTGTTTTGGTTTGACATTTGATTCTGTGTAGATGAAATGCTTAAATAAATGTAAGACAAGACCAATGACAACTCAGTGTGCAAAATGATGTAATAAAGATATAAGAAAAACATTTTCAATTCTGAATATTATTTCAGTGTAAGTCAATAGGAGAATTCCATGCATTAATCTAAAACAAACCCCCCAAAAAAATAAATAAATAAATAAATGAAACAAACAAAATATAACACAAACAAAACAAACAGCACAACCACGGCTATTTACAAAACAAAGTTTCTAAGCAGCTGAATTATCCGAGTTATGTTTAGAACAAACCCCTAATCAGAATGTTAGAGGAATATCTATACAGTTCTGCCTTTTTGCTCTTGTCATACCAATCCGCATGGTTGTCTTTGCCAGCAGGGGAAGCTGTGGAAGGTAAATATTCTTTAGGCCAGCTAGTAGTTCCACCTCGCCTACCTTTTTGAGACCTATGGACTCTCCAAAGGCACAGAGCTGAAAACAAAAAACAATATTATCACTATAAAAATGTAAAACATAAATTTTATATTGTTGTTCGCATATGTTCAAAATGACCTGATCTGGGAGCTATACATCTTTATCAGATCTTTAATGTCTTAACACATTTTAGATAACAACAAAGGTCAAGTTCACATGAATATCTACTTGTTTCATGCTTCAACAAACATTTTGACCATGATAATATCCAAAACCTGTTGCTGCAGTAGTTTTTGTGTGAGCAGGTGAAGAGTCTGGCTTCCTGTTCCTCTCAGCTCACTAAGAAGTAACACAGCCTCAGCTAGAGTCATTTGAGAGCGCAGAGATAGAGCACTGCGCCCAGATAACAAGCTCACAATATCCTAAACAGACACACATGTCATCACCCAACAGAAACAGTCAAATACACTAAATCAAAATCAACTGTCATAACAAACTACTGACCTGTAGCATGGACGTACTGTCTTCTCTGGGTCTGCCACGGTGTGTGTTGAGTTGGACACCTTGTAGGAGCAGCAGGGCTTTAGAGTCAGGGTCTCCCCAGGCCTCGGCCTCCTCCAGACCCTCTTTCAGCAGTCGAAGCGCCTCTGCACTGCTGTCCGCACCTGCACAAACATGCGCAAGTGGTCAAAAAATACCAGTTACATCCAGCAACATTTACACCACATTAAACTTTGCAAAGAAGCTAACCAGAGCAGATTGCAGTTCCAGGGATATGGCCAACGAGGGAGCGAACTACCGCCAGCCTACAGCGCAGCCAGAAAAATAGATCCATGCGTTCTCTTGCTTCCACTTCTTCTGGAACATCTCCGCTATGGAGATCGAGAACAGACTTTGTGTCCCGGGAGCTTGTCTGCAGAAAAAAAGACAGAAATATAAAAACCTAATGAAACTGACGCAAGATCTGAAGTAAATCAGAGTTCTGTCAGGACCACTATCGTCAAAGATGATTGACAATTAGCATATAGTTTGGATTGGCGGAATGGCTCTGTTCTGGGCAAGAACTCCCTGCGCATCCATGCAGCCTAGCATGGATGAGAGCAGGGAGCGCAGCAATAACCCCCCAAAACAAAACCATATGCTGATATCCCCCAACACAAACTGATAGCAAAATGTCAAAGCCTTTAGCAACAAGAATGTTGCCCTTAACAATACCAAAACAAATATTCTGCAAAACCCACATAACCTGTAGCAACAAGCATGTTGCGATCAACAGATGGCCTAATGAATGTTGCCAATACCCTCAATACCACGGCTGAGGTGCCCTTGAGCAAGGCACCGAACCCCCAACTGCATAAATGGCAGCCCACTGCTCCGGGCGTGTGTTCACGGTGTGTGTGTGTTCACTGCTGTGTGTGTGCCCTTTGGATGGGTTAAAATGCAGAGTATGGGTCACCATACTTGGCTGTATGTCACTTCACTTTCACTTTAAACACATTACAAATGTTCGAAATGTATTGCTTAAACACATTACAAAGACTCTATGTAGTACTGAATTGTGTAGTTAAACCGTTAAACAGTTTTTCACCATTTCTGTGTTCAGGATTTTTTTGACACTATGTTGAGAGGTCAAGTTCTTAGTTTACTTTGTCGTTTTGAATGTCTGTGATGTTAGATATACAGATTCTAGGCAGGGACGGTTCTAGGGTGCATGGACACCTTGTTCTTAGCCCAGAGACATCAATATGTGGCAGAATACAGCTGTACCGCTTTCTCTTCTTTCAAAGTGCACCGGAGCTCGCGCTCTCGTGGTGTTTGCCGTTGCTAAGCAACCATGAGCCGCGCTCGCCTTGACCATATATCTATGGCCTTGACGACTAGGAGGTTTTCAACTCACTGCAGGGCTGACACGCGTCTACAATTAAATAACGAACTTGCACGCTCAAACATGTATGGCTGTATAAATCCAATTAAGCTAATAGAGGTAGTATCAGTAGCATCCATTCAAGTTATAGCGTATTTGACAGTTGAGAGAGACGACCGCTTTCCCGCGAGTGGGCGTGGTTTCAGCGCCGACAGCGGACACGCCCCCAGCGTTTGAGAGCAGAGTCCTGCTTATTTCTCAAAGATTTTGATAACTTATTTTAGTTACTTGGCAGGGTTTTTTATCATTCAAATTTGGCTGGTGGTTAATAACACATCTGTTGTGTGACAAACTCAGAACACATATTTTAATATCACTATACGGACACCTAAACATCAAAAAACATGTTTCCAATTGAACTACAGCTTTATGAACAAGCATGTTCCTACGGAGCCTGGCACGTCACCTGTAGGAGAGAAAAATTGAGAATTGTTTTGTAAAGAATTGTTTTGCAATCCGTCCCCTCAATTTATAAACCGTGCTCATGAATTCATAATCATAATTTTCGAGGTGTGGGCACAGGAGGGCATTCTGGAGCAGCGGGCACTTGAGGGCGCTCTGGAGGAGCGGAGCTGGACGGAACCAGCGGAGACGCAGGAGAGCTGGACGGGACCAGCAGGTGAGCGGGGGGGGGGGGCTGCCAGACGACAGCGGTGGAGGAGGCAGGAGAGGGTGGGAGGGTGGGCATTTTGGAGGTGCGGGCACAGGAGGGCATTCTGGAGGAGTGGGCACTAGAGGGCGCTCTGGAGGAGCGGAGCTGGACGGAACCAGCGGAGACGCAGGAGAGCTGGACGGAACCAGCGGAGACACTGGAGGGCACTTGCGAGGAGCAGGCACAGGAGGGCATTTTCGAGGAGCGGGCACTGGGCGATCGGACGCCCCCTCTCTGTCCAGCAGTCCCAGATTTATCTTCAGCTCACCCTCAGCTGCGGTGCAGGGGGCGGAGCTCCACTCCGTGCTCACACCGTCCACGGCTTGCTCCCTCGTGATGGGCACTGACGCCGGCTCTCGCACCTGGTCTGACGGGTTGGGCTTAACTTCCGGGGCGATCATCCGCTCAGTCGCTCGACTTCGCGCTGGCTCGCAGATCGCGGTGGGAAATGGCTCTCCGTCATCGGTGGGGTCGGGCTGGTGCTCCGCACCGCGGGGAGATGGTGGGCTGGGCTCTGGGTCTGGAGTGGATCTGGCGAGATCATCCTCAGGGGAGACTGTGAGGGGCGATCCGTTTCTCAAACCCGCGGGAACGGATTGCGAAAGCGTGTGCACGGATTATGAATTTGTGGGTACGGATTCAAAAACCGAGGGTACGGTTTACAAAATCTGAGCGCACAGATTGGAAATTCGTGGGTACAGTTTATTAATCCGTGGGCACGATTTGTTAAACCGACGGAACGGTTTAAGAATTTGTGAGTACGGTTTATTAACGGAGTGGACGGATTGCAAAACCGTCGCCACGGATTGTTTTTTTTTCTCCTACAGGTGACGTGCTGGATTGCTCCGGAACAAGCATGTTCCCAATAACGACCAGGTAGCTTAAGCATGTTCCCAACCTTTGTGGGCCGTCATAAACAGGCCATCCTTGCCAGACTCTTGGGCCGTCCCTCGAACCCTGAAGGCTGAAGCGCGCAGATTGTCTGAGGGGGTGCTCGGAGTGGTGGCTCGCTCTAATGTTGCTCAAGGCGCGTTCTGCAGCGAGACAGTCAATGTTTGAGCCTGGGGACTGCAGTGAGAGGGTTGGATAAGCTTTAGCGGTCCAACAGCGCTCTCTAGGGGAGGGCACAGTCCCCGACGAACAGCAGAATGATCAGGAACTGCTATTAGGAGCCTGAGGACTAGAGGTTTTCGCCATCGAGCTCAGGTCTAGTCTTTTCCGCTGGCGTTGGCGAGCCAGTGGATAAGCCCTAGGACCCCAATCCTTACAAGGGGGTGCCATAGGTGATGGCTCTTCTCGTGGGGCACCCCATTGGCGGTGTGAAGACGACAAGCGCGAGTGCGCCATCAGCGTCTAACGTCGCTCTATTTCCCTAGGCCTGCGCGGAATCAGCTGGCAGAAAGCGACTTGGAGATCGGGGCATCCATAAGAAAAGACTTGTCCTTTTCCTTTATGTCAGTGAGGTTGAGCCACAGGTGGCGCTCAACCATCACCATCCCCGCCTTCGAACGGCCGACTGCTCAAGCGGTGTGCTTGGTGGCACGTAGTGCCAAATCCGTAGCCCGCCGCAGTTCCTTCACAGCCTCCAGTGTGATGCCTTCTCCCTCGTCGAGCTCCTTCAATAGCTTTGCGCCTGACCTACAGCCGAGTAAGATTTCCCGACGAGGCAAGATGTGACTCGACACGGCTTCAACGGGAGGAGGGGGTGAGACTTCCAAGCCGCGGCCGACTTCGGCGCGAGATGTTCAGCCAAAGTCTCTTCCACCGGCGGCATCGTTGTATAACCATGGCCCGCCATGTCAGTAATGGTGGCGAAATACGCGGCTGCGGCGTTTGTGACGCTCGCTGAAAACAGTTGCTTCCAGGACCTCGAAACCTCCTGGTGGAGGTCCAGGAAGAAGGGGAGCGGTTTACGGGGCTGAGCAGGTGCACGACTAGTTAAAAAACGGTCGTCCAACTTAGATTGGGACTGGGCCTGGGCCACGTCCGCCTCACAATCCAGCCCCAGCTTATCCACCGCGCGAGTGACTACGTCCAACAGCTCACTGTAGGACGGGGAGCTGCGTCTCTCCTGTCCGCCAAGAGGGAGAGATCCGCATGTGTCGGCCAGTAAGTCTGAGGCCGCGGTGGACAAAACGTCGTCGTCATACAGCCCGCAGCCAAAGGAGATTGCACCGTAGGCCTCCGTAGATCCTTGTCAGCGAAAACGACGGGCTCCACAAAGTTTTCGCTAACCTCTTGCACTTGATTGGGGGAGAGCGAGCGAGCTAGAGATAACTCCAGCGCATCGCTGTCCTCACGGTCCGGGTCGCACACGTCGCCCCAAGCCATCGCCTCGTGCAGCGCCTTGGCAACCGCAGAAGCGACACGGCGGGGGTTGGACGCGGGGGCGACCTTGGAGGAAATTTCTACCTTCGAGCGCAGAACTTTCAGTTGCAGGCCGTCACAGTGGGAACATGTCGACAGGCCGCTAAGCGCCGCCTGCACGTGATGCAGGCCCAGGCACACAACGCACCTGTCATGAGTGTCCCCCGCTGTGATAAACCTGGTACACGGATCCTTACATCTCCGATGACTCATCACGTCCACGAAGAGGAGTTAAACACTGCTCGAGAAGTAAAATATCGCTGAGAACGTGGGATGCTTTCAAGGGCACAGAAAAATTCGCTTTCGCTTTCCTGAAGGAAATGAAATATGAGTGAAATAGCGCGCGGCACGCAGGTATACTATGCTTACGCATATTTAAGGCGGTTCCAAGCGCTATTTGGCCAATAGGATTGGCGGGATGGTACAGGGCTTCAGACATTCATCACACCAAAGGGTGTTCTCATACGGTGACGTCACCGCAGCATTGAAGTGACCTATGAGAGGGAACTGCTGATAATATTGGGGACCTTATATATGGATGCTTAGATAGGTGTCGTATTCCTATAGGTAGATGGGGATCAGCTGAGAGTCAGTTGACGCGAGCTTGACTAACGTGACCTGCCAGAACTAACGCTACGCTCAGTGTTGATTATTACCTGATGTGCTTTGGCTCTGGGTCGTCTGAGAGCAGAGGAGGGTGGTTCGTGAGGAGGCTGTGGGCGGAAATCACTTTGAAACACAGGAGACCTCTGGAGGAGCCTCAAAGCAGACACTGACAGATCTGCACTACAATAGAGAGGAAAGATGTTTAGATTTACAATGGATTCAAACAAAGACAAGCATGCATCCCCAGGAACAAACAATACCATAAAAAAGTTGTGTTTTTTTAACATTTTTGAAAGTTTCATATGCTCATACGCCCACCAAGACTGCATTTATTTGATCAAAAACAAAGTAATATTGATGAATATTATTACAATTTAAAATAACTGCTTTCTATTTTAATGTGTAATTTATTTCTGTGATGGCAAAGCTGAATTTTTAGCTGCCATAACTCCTACTGCTTCACAGTTTTGTAGAAATCGTGATAAAACTTTTTCAGGATTCTTCAGTAAATTTAAAGTGTAAAAGAACAGTATTTATTTGGAACAAGTCTTTACTCATAATTTCTGAAAAAATGAATGCATCCTTGCTGAATAAAAATCACACTGATCCCAAGCTTTGTAACAGTAGTGTTCATATAGACATCCACACAACTTCACAATCATGCATTTGTCCTCATGATTTAAGTTTCTGTACTACCTGGCAGACATTCTGCCCTGTTGCATGTTGATATTAGACATTAACAGTCTGATCTCCACTGCCAGCTCCATTTCTTCAGGATTGGTGCTCAGAGGATGTGGGGTGAAGAGCTCTGGACTAACCAGAGCATGTGCTTCTTTTAAAAGTATGGCCTGAAAGGGGCAATAAAGAGACATTATGTTCACTTTGTCCTTAATGTTCTTGGCATTCGGTAGATGCATTTATATTTTTGTTTATAACTTTATACTTTACAGCTATTAATGCTATAGGGTCTAATAATGTTAAAACGCTTTTATAGGCCTAGATCTGGAAGAACAATTTAACAGAAATAAAAGTTGGACAGCTTTCACGGTAAAATGGAGCACCTTGACTTCTCCTAATGTGAGTTTCCTGGCACTGAGCTGGAGACCCTTGGACTCGTCAAAGCTGGAGACATCAGGCAAACAGGAAGTGCTGGAGCATTTCTCCTGAGATTCGGATAACTCTGTGTGTTAAAGAAAATAATTCAGTAATGTGTTATGGAGATTTATAATCTGTAATTGTCCATAATAAGATAGAACTGAAATGATACCTGCTGTCGGTGGCTCAGGCAGGTCATGTATAGTGCTACATACAGCCAAGATGAGATGAACTCTGGCCATCAGGAGCTGCCTGGTCAATTTTGAGCCATAAAGAGCCACAATGTCTTTACATGGCCTCCTATTAACCACTTCCTCCATAACCTGAGAAAAAGATCACACAAAGCATTATGCTTTTTACAGACAGTACAGCATGTTGTCAATGACTTCATGTACATGTGTAAAAACAGGTAAACTTACTTGAAGATTAGTAGGATCCAACAGCGGTTTCCCTTCATTAAATATTTCCTTGGCCTGTGGGAGTCAATGTGAATTTTTTTTAGCAGCTATTACTCCAGTCTTCAGTGTCACATGATACTTCAGAAATCTTTCTAATATGCTGATTTGGTGCTACCGAAACATATCAACTCTACACTTTACTGTAAAGAAAATAATTGCATGCATTGCTTTGTCAACTCTGTATTTTTTTTTTATTGTTTATGCTGCTTTACCCAAAACGGCTTCTCCACTCTGTGATGACCTGCATGAGGTATAGGGATTTCCCTGCCAAATGTGAGACTGCTGAGTTCTTTAAACGCCTGACTGAAGGCCCCCAACTCTGTCAATACCTTTACCTGTATACACAAACAAACTTAATATAAACCCATAAGACTCAAATAGACAAATACATTCAATCAAACATAGATTTACAAGATTTACAAAAACAGACAACGTCTTTCAAACCTTCAGTATTCTGCATGTGACAGTGAGGTGTAGATCCCGACACACTGTTCTGGCAATATACAGGTACAGAGCCAGTACAGGAAGAACCTGAAATAAGCAGTATGATGTGTTGAATATTAAGATGGATCAGACATCAACTGTAAAATGCACAAATGTAACCATCTTAATATACACTAAGCGTCAAGGAGTGTTGCTCTGGTACCTTGAGAAGGTGTCCTGAAGTATACAGCCAGTGGCAGAGAAAAGACAAACAGGCAACAGTGGTGCCAACATTCCCCCGATCCGGTTCAGAGAAGAGGTCAATACCTGGGATTAGCTCCGTCTCCACAGAGTACATGGAGTAGGACAGGTCCGTCATCGGATGGGGCATAGAGGCCATCAGTAGGCACTGCGGAGCATATGACCTTATTGAACTCTTGAGTGTTGACATGGGTACTGCTGGTCATAATTTCCTCATTAGCTGAGTTCAAAATAGAGTACTTTTTCAACTCTATGAAAGTGACTCAATTCTCACCTTGAAGAGTTTGCCAGAGAGAAGGCAGCACTTTGTGCGCTGATCGATGTTGGAAGTCAGGATGTGCCTGTCATTAGAGGAGAAATCATACAGCTGTAATGAAGCACAGTCACAAATTCACCTTATGGTTTCTCACTTACTGTGCAATCTTGGCAGAAAGCAAAGCTCCCTGAAGACAGCCCCATATCCCAGCATGCCGCAGGGTTTCCTGAGAGGAGCTGCTGCCCCAAGAGTCACCATCCCAAGAGTCCAGAACTCCAGAGCTTTGCAGAGCACAGTCCAAAGCCTTTCTCCAGAAAGAGTATGCAGATCTAGACACAAACATAAACACATATTAATAAAAAATACTTTTTTGCCCTTATATGGTGTGAAATCAAAACATCTGATTACCTACACTGCTGTTCAAATGTTTGTGGTCAGTAAGATTTATTTTTACAGAAATTAATAGTTTTATTTGGTAAGGATGCATTAAATTTACCAAAAATACCAGTACAGAAATGTATAATGTCACAAAAGATTTCTATAAAACAAAAACGCTGTTCTTTTGAACTTTCTATGCATCAAAGAATTCTGAAATCACACACAATGTCATCACAGAAATACATGGCATTTTAAAATATATTCATATAGAAAAGTTAGTTGAGCAATGATAGTTTCACAATATTGCTTCATTTTAAGGTATTTTTGATCAAATAAATGCAACCTTGGTGCGCATATGAGACTTCTTTCACAAACATTAAAAAATCTTAGCAACCACTAACTTCTAAAAGGTAATGCAAACATATACAGTACAACTTCTCTAATTAATAATCATACTTCATACTTAATAAGAACACATCATACTTTCGATTTCCATTGTAGAAATGCAGGTTTCCAAGGTCATGGAGTGCTTGCACCTGGAGGGAGTTGTACTTATTTGCTTGAAGATATTCTGCATTAAACAACAACAACAAAAAAACATAAATCTGTAATGCAAAAGCATGTTCTAGAACAAATTTGGCTTGCAAGATCTCAAAGTTCAGATTGGTTCTCACTAATAGAATTGTTGTAGGAAGAGAAAACAGTCTGGAGCTGTGTTAGAGGCAGGGTGGTGCTGTAGATGGAGCCCAGAGAGCTGAAGTCCTCTGCAGACAGGTCTAGAGGGCTGATGCCTAGCGGGGTGCTGGCTGCCATGCTGAATTCCACTTTTCCCTGCAGAATGCCGCTGTTCTCTTTAGAGAATGGCACTTCAACATACGCTGAGGCCACATATAAAGGGTGTGATTGAAAGTGTAAACAAAGTAGAGTTATATGTATAGCTGTAACCTGTATATTATAGTTTGAAGCTCTAAAACACAGACGAGACTTTGAATGCCATGAGTTCCTAAAATGGTTTTCAAAATAGCAATTTTCAATTTAGAAGTAAAATAAGGTTTGTGGTTCTAACTTTTTCTAATTTATGTATAATTTAATATGAAACTCTCTTCAAGTTATGTTCACCACAGACCTTCTTTTGCTCACAAATTGAAAACTACCATTCTAAAAAAACTATTAGAAATTCCAGAGGCAGGACAAGGCCTAAAAACAAAGCGCTTTGTTATATTTAACATATGTTTCATTAAATAAGTTTGGGTTTGTAAGATTATTTTTTTAAGTCTCTTATGCTCACCAAGGCTGATGATTTGATCAAAAATATAATATGCCAATTTGGTTAATATTTAGCTTAATATTTTTGTGGAAACCGTGATTAACTTTTTCAGGATTCTTTGAGGAACAGAAATGAAAAATGTCTTTACTGTCACTTTTGATCAATTGAATGTGTTCTTGCTAAATATAACAATTACATTTTTTCAAGATAAAAAAGTACCGATCCCAAACTTGTGCTGTGTGTAAGATTTACAGTGCTGTGTGTCTGCCAGTAGGAGCAGGAGTAGAGTTCGGCTGTGCTGAAAGGTCAGCAATGTGTGATGTCTTTTCTCCAGAGTCTCTCTGAAACACTGCAGTGTGTCCTCTACATCCAACGGTACACACACCAGACACATGGCTCTCTTCACATCTGCAGTAAATTATAAAGCATGCACGTAAGACTTAATTATGGTCTTTTTAAAAAATACATTATACATTTGGGTCATTATACATGATCCAAATATGACATGCAAAATGCACAAAATGGTAAATTAATTAGAAAATAAATGGGACTTGGCAACCCTTTTTTTGTACCTGCAAGTTTCTTGGGCTCTGGGTCAGTGATCATAATCTGGCCTCCTCCACAGGGAAACAGTAACTGTCTGCTTGCATAATTCCTGCATGTCACCTATGAACGTCAGTTACAAAATGTAGACTTTTTTCCAACTCTAATGGATGCACAACTGGAATATCCATTATAAAGGTTAGCACTGAACAGGCTGTGAACTCATAATTTTAAGCAGCTCTTGTCAAAGTTAATCAAAATGGTGTGTATGTGATCATTTCTGTCTACCTTCTCTCCAGAGATCATCTCAGTGTAGGTGAAGTGAGGTTGAGGGGCTGGAGGGCCCCCGAAACAGCTGATCCTGTCCAACAACCTCCTCTGCGCATGCACCAGAACAGGTGTTACCATGTGAGAGTAACGCTCCCTGAAACCCATGATGCATTGCATTTCAATAGCTATACTTTTGCGATATAAATTATATTCATGAACATTTCGATTACTTGTTTAATTTCAGCAAGTATACAAATTAATGCTACACCAGCATCAGTGAGATATCAGCATACCGAGTATATGTATTGAAAAGTATGGCAAGACGGGCGAGATTCTCCCACTTGGCCTGATAGTACAGAAGCTCTAATGTGTGCAGAACCAGAGTCCTCAGCCAGCGCAAATCTATAACTGTCCCGTCATCCATTGGGCTAGAGAAGTACAGGCTGGCCTCAAGCTCTACATCTTGATCATCATAAACATTCCACAGCTACAGAATAAAAAGAAAACAAATATGAAAGATATCTTAAAAATAAAAATATTTGACTGCAGAATGGTGCAAATGACCAGTCATTATCAAGTAACTTTTAAGAGAGCTGTAAATTAAATTAATTTAATAAAATAATTCATATGAATCATTTTAAGTAGCTAACTCAAAATCTTAAAAATAATTAAATTAAATTAAATTTGAAAACATATTTTTCCCCCACTTTTATTATTTAGAGGGCCTTTGAACAATGTGTTGGACAGTGAGCCTTCAAGTCAATAAGACTGAGAACCACTGCTCTAGAGGTGATGTGGATTAACCTTCAGCTTCTCCATCATGTTCATGAGAAGATCTGAGGCCAGTGCTAGTAGGGGAGTGATCACTGTATACAGCTGCTCTATCGTCAGCCGCCTGGCACTGGCATCAGGGCCTTGGGTTCGCTCTAACATCAGGGCCAATGTGCTGAACTGGTCCCAGAGAGTCTGACACGCCCATTGTAAAGTTGTCCAGTGACCCCAGCGATGTGCCAGCACCTAGTGGAAAAAAATGGGAGATGCTCACAAGATAAAGGGCATGGCAAATTAGGGCTATTAAAATAAAACCGCATTTACCATAGCTCTGCGCATGTGTACAGAGGCTTTGTTAAGTGTGTCCAGTAACTGAGACGTGGTTTGATGAACAGGAGTGCCGTCAGCTTTAGGGTCATGGGTGTGCTCAAAGTCCACTTCACCTTCAATGTCACTTTCTGCAGAGCTGAACTCCTCGTCACTGCTCTTTGGTTCTTCTGAGGATGTAATGCAAATTAGGACAATCATATACTGCATCTACATGTAACGATCTACACTACCATTCAAAGGTTGGGGTCAGTAAGAATCCTAAAAAAAACTGCTTTCAACAATGATAATAATTATAAATGTTTCATAAGCACAAAATCAGCATATTATAATGATTTCTGAAGGATCATGTGACGCTGGAGACAACAGTGAACAACAGTATCGATTCTGTCACAACTCACAACAGTGTAGAGCTGTCATCCTAAAGAGATTTTAACCTACCTTTATTAGTATATTTAACTTTGTGCTTCACTTCCTTTTTGTGAGCACTGCGTCTAGGACGGGGTACAGCTTTGGGATGTGGAAGAGTCAGTTCAGGTGGCCTAATGTGCTGTGGAACATTCTTCCACATAATCAGCATTCCACAGTGAGCCAGAGAAAAGAAAGACTGCGAAAGATGGCTGAGACTGGAAAGGATAGAAAAAAGCTCAAGTTTCAATCCAACAGGTCCAGAGAAAATAATAATCAAAAGGTATTAACACAACAGAAAAAAGTTTTGATATTAAGATAAGCTTGAGGTTGAAGACCCAAACTGACATCGCAATGTATTATTTAGCATTATTCGGTTTTCAGTTTTGCTGATAGATCTGAGTACCAGAGCTTTGGTGGTCCCAGGTTCCTCCTCAGCAGGCCTAGGTGGGCACAAGCCATACTCAGATTGACATGGCAACGCCACAGTGAATCCTCAGAGCGCATCTTCCTCAGCTTCCAGCGGCGCTGATGTCTTCTGATAAGAGTAGCCAGTTGACTTAGCAGGACGTCCACAGCTCTGACCTCTCTGAGGGACACAACAGCAAATACAGATAAAGTTTTAAAGATATAATCACATACTTTACCGTTCAAAAGTTTGGGGTCAGTAAGCTTTTTTTTTTTTTAAAGAAATTAGTACTTTATAATACTATTTCTAAAGGGTCATGTGACACTGGAGATTGGAGTAATGGCTGGTGAAAATTCAGCTGTGCTATCACAGGAATAAATTAAAATGTACAATATATTCAAATAGAAAACAGTTCTTATTATAATAATATTTCACAATATTACTGTTTTTATAGTATTTCTGATCAAATAAATGCATACATTTCAAAAGCATAAAAAAAACTTACAGAATCCAAACTTTTGAATGTTAGTATACATGACTGCATATTAAAAATACATTTTAAAGATGGAATATTTCACTATTTTGCAAGCTAATATTGTTTTACTTTTGAGAGTTTTGGCTCTTGAATACAATCAGAATTTTCTTCTGTAGCAACTTCTTGCCATCCCAAAATGTGCCATCTTTTTGTTTCTGAAACATAGATTCAGAGAGTATTTATAAACTGAAAAAAAACATGCATTTAATTTGTGCAAATATGTTAAAATGTGTTGCAATATGTTAACGCATTTTACAAAACAAAAGCTTACTTTGGTATTGTACTCAATCACAGAGGTTGTGAAGTCTTTAAACTCCTCCCCTGGTAGACCTGAGTTCTTCTTTAGCCCAAATAAAGCCTCATCACGTCTAGAAATATTACAGAAAGCAAAGAAATGTAACTCCAAACACCTACACACTCATTGCAAGCATGGACTGCACAAAAACACACCTGCTAAGCCAGTTTGTGATGTTCTGCTCCCACTGCAACACAAGATCCAGCTCATCTTCTAGCAGGGCTTTCTGGAGCAAGTGCGCAACAAACTCCAGAAAACAAGACTTCTGCTTGAACTTCATCACTAGATCAATCACACACACACATGCAAATACACAAAATGAGTACATGATACCACATTCAGTGAATCAGATTTTTCTATATTTGTTTTTTTTTTGTTATACCCTCTTTAAAGGCATGCTCGAGGGGGCTGTTTTCAATCACCATGTAGAGTACAACTGGGTCTTCCTGTCCAGTAAGCTCACATTCATCAGACCCTGCATCAAAGGCCATACAATATACTTTGTACTGATTGTTTACTATATTTTTGTTTAAACATTGGCTTCCTGATTAAGATATGAGAAAAAAGAAGGACCTGTTTTGTTGCAGGAAGTGACATCATGGTTCCCTAATGTTTCTGTATGCATGGTTTTCATGACAATGACCTCTAAAACATTTAGCAGCTTGCTTGGCCCCACATCATGGATGGAAGCTGCCTTCTTCTGAAAATCGAACACACATGCACTGACATTAATATTTCTTAAAGCATATTCTTAAAGCATATTTCTAAAATATCTCTTCTATGATAAACAAGACAAATCAGACATCACACACCCCGTCCAGCTCCACTGATGATGTTTTTTTGGCAGGTTGCTGTGGGGGCTCATTGATCTCCTGAAGAAGCTTCATTCCCAGCTCAAACACAGATGATGCCATACGACTCTCCTGATTGGAGCTCAAGCTCTAAAAGCACACAGAAATGGATCAAAATTTGAGGTCAATACTTTTTTTTTTCTTCCTATTTTGGAGAAGAAAATTTGTATACTTTTCTTCAGCAAGCACACATTAAATTGAGCAAAAGTGGCAGTAAAGATATTTAGAATGATACAAAAGACTTCTTCCTTACATATTCTTTCTTAACAGGTGAGCAGTATATGTAATTAATACCTTGGCTAAATAATATGTCATACAGGCAACCATGTGTTGCAGGGACTCTGTGGTGGCAACAGTCCGTTTCTGCTTGAGGACTTCTGGAATCTCCAGCAGCACCGTAAAGCACTTCAGCAGCACCTGAAACACACAGATGCACTGAAGCATCTAAAGTCACCTTTGCTATGGCAAAGCCCTCATATAAACAGCTGATTTAATCATGAAATTATGGAACTCCTGATATTTTATTGTTATCAAGTACATTTATGAAAGTAGCCACCTCTATGACAGGCTCAGAAGAGATCTGGTTGAAGATTAACGGAGTGAGAAGGCCGTAACAGCTCACTACAGCCTGCAGGGCACCGCTGCTGTCATTGAGGTGCAGAGCAAGATCAGTGGCCACCAGCATCCGTTCACACTCTGCAAGCCTGGCCTCCTGTGATGGATGTGCAGCTGGATCAGCTTTATAAGGATGAATTACTTGAGAAAGACTGGGCTATATTATCATGAGCTGTGATTAAATACAGTATATAACCCACCATAAAGCTGATTTCATCTTATTCACTTTGTTCACTAACCTGGCCCCAGATCAAAGGCCCTCCATCACAGAGACTGTCACAGAATAGTGCACCCTCTTGAATGTCAATATCTGTCTGAATGAAGATGGTGAAAAAAAACAGCTGCTGGAGGAGAGGAGAAGAAAGCTGCATGGCCTCTGGGCGGAGTCTACATGAAATAAAAATAGATGTCAAACAGTCAGAACAGATATTAGATAAGACACATGATCTTACAGTACATTATATTATATTATATTACATTATATTGAATTAAACCTTGTTTGAGCCAGTCTTTCAAGACAGGCTTCTTGTTCTGTCTCTGGACCCTCAGGACTTGAGTTTGGGGGAAGAGTAAAGTGGCTCCAAAGTTCATTACAAGCTCTTTTGGCAAGGGAGTAGAGTCCTGTCTGATAAGCTACCTAAACAATATAAAACCTAACATTAAGTGGATGGTTATTTTGCGTGGCACACAATAACATTTGATCCATTTACCTGTGCTATGTGGGCCCAGGTTGTTAGTAATGGTAGAGGCAGGGAGGCTAGTAGAGGCCTGGTGGTCTCTCCAATGGCATCCCCCACAATTTTGCCCCGAGCATTAAAAGCAGCCACTGCAAAAATGTACTTCTTATTAGGTTCCAACCTGTCTACATGAAATAAACGTTCACCTCTGGCAGGAATCTGGTTGAGACACAAATTTCATTTCAGGTACTGAGTATGAATAAACAATACAGACATTAAAAATGTAAGTAAGGTAAATTCATGATCTGATATTTCAAAACACCATTAACCCTACCATATCTCCAGTGCCACACAAGTAGCAGTCTTTAAGTCGTACTTTTAGGTTGACACCCTCTGCCTCTCTTCCATAAATACAGTACCAGCTAACCTAGATCAGGATAATAGTAAATTGTGTTCTTCAGCATTTACACCTGAACATCAATGAATAAATTCAAAGGGCAATCAACAGATATCAAAGTGATGCTTATAGAGAAGATGTGACAACCTCCTCCTCCAGGGCATATGATGCAGGTTTGAACGTCATGGACCAGTTGGAGCGTGAGAGGAGTATTGGGGCTGGTGGTGGCTGTCTCTTCTCTGCCATTCCTAAATTGTTCTCTGAAGGATATGCACAACTAACCAGCCTCCTCTCTTCAAGCTCAGCTTTCTCCATTAGCGTTATGGCCTCCTGGAAAAATGAAAACAGAGTTTACGTCACGTTATGCTGATGTGATGTGAAACCGATTGAAATACTGACCTCAAGTATTTTCTTGGTCTCTCGGCTCATCTGGTTTTTCCTAAATGCCAACAGGGCCTTCTGCGCTAGGAAAACACACTTAGAGATCTTGTTCTTTTTGATTTGTTCAAGTACCGCAGAATCTGTTAAAGAGTGAATCTGTGTAAAACAGACATCTGTTTTGGTGCCGATATGTTAATATTACATTGTTCTGAAACTCACCTCCTGTAGGTCTATTTGTTTCTGAGGCTTGGATAGCATGTGACTTCTTAAACTCCATCAAACTCATCTCATCTGAGCAGAACAAATATGACAGATTCAGTGACATGCATAAAAATGTGTTTCACTAATATGTTGAAGGATTGCATGTTTCTCTGACCTGACCAGGAATCAGATAATTTGAGAGCAAGTCTGTGCTGGAAGACCAGCAATTCCAGGTGTAAATCCATGGAAAGGGCAGCAAGGTCAGGGGTACTGCTGCTTTCTGGCATTCTGTTGCTCTTGGTACTCTTAGTGTCACAAAACTTCTGTGATTAAGAGAAATGTATAATCTTATAAAGCAAGCTTATTGTATCAACAGTAACAGGAGGTAACAGAACATGTGCTGCCGTAAGTAAAACATGGTATGTTCTTCTTGCCTGCTTGAACACCTCGTCAAAGACAGCAGAATCCCCATAAAGTGACCTGGCCCTTCCTCTGGACACACATTCCACACCTCTTTCCACCACATCCAACGCAGTCTGCAGCTGTTCAGTTTTGGACCTCTGCACACATGTTAAAAATATAGTTTTATTATGGTTAAACCCTGACACAATTCCATAAAACTGCATTAGATTTTGTTGGTTTGAATGCCACCTCAGATTCTAAGGTAATTTTACTTCTAAATGTTGAATCTGATGCCACTGAACCGTTTATGAAGTGAAGTGAAGTGACATACTGCCAAGTATGGTGACCCATACTCGGAATTCATGCTCTGCATTTAACCCATCCAACGTGCACACACACAGCAGTGAACACACACACACACACACCAAGAACACACTTATGCTGCGGCGCCCGGGGAGCAGTTGGGGGTTCGGTGCCTTGCTCAAGGGCACCTCAGTCGTGGTATTGAGGGTGGAGAGAGCGCTGTACATTCACTCCCCCCACCTACAATCCCTGCCGGCCCGAGACTCGAACCCGCAACCTTTGGATTACGAGTCCGACTCTCTAACCATAAGCCACAACTTCCCCGATGCTACAATATGAACTTTCAGTAGGGTTTTATCTTATATTTCTACTCATGGGACAACATACCATAAACAGGGAGCTTGCAGATTTTCTAACAGGGATGGACTCTTCGCTGCTATCTTCAGTGGTGGCTACAGAAAGAAAAACACAAAGAAGTTCAAAAGTTTGGGATGGGTAAGATTTTTTAAATGTTTTCTTATGTTCACAAAAGCTGCATTAATTTGATTCAAAAACAGTAAAATCAGTAATATTGTGAAATATTATTACAATTTAAAATAATTGTTTTCTGTTGTAATATATGTTTAAATGACTGTATATAGACTGTTGCTGTGTGAAATCTCATCTTTGTGGCACATGGTACCTGTCTTTCTCCCAGACTGTGGTGGGGCGTCTGCACTGCTTTCTAGCACCATGGCTAGTCTCAGAGTCATTTCAGTCACTAGTAAGAAGTCCACTTCAGCCAGCTGGTGCTCATGGGCCACTTCATACA
Source organism: Barbus barbus (assembly GCF_936440315.1). Taxonomy (NCBI): domain Eukaryota; kingdom Metazoa; phylum Chordata; class Actinopteri; order Cypriniformes; family Cyprinidae; genus Barbus; species Barbus barbus. The sequence continues at coordinate 14,511,803 of NC_136717.1, forward strand.
GCAAAAGGAGGGTCTCCACCCACTATTGAATAAAACAAAACACAAAAAAAAAAAACACTTACTTCAGCAACTAATATTATAAAGCAGCGCCTCCATGACTGCTTTTAAAATTGACAAAGACTCTCATCATAAGCATTTTAGATTTATTGTTTTTTTTTTTTAATAATGACCTGGTCTTGGTTTGCTATCCTTCCCAGGTAGCGCACAGGTTCATAGTGTCTCGACTGTGCTCTTTGAAAGACAGTTTTGCATTTAGCCCAAAAGAAGAGCACAATGTCCAACACCAAGTCTGCATTTGGCTGGATATCCTATTTGGACAAACATACACATTGTCAGGTTACCTATGACAGCTCCATGAGCTATTCAGAGAGTGTGAGAGAAAGACCTGACCTTGTCTGTCCTGCAGACACAAGCATGAAGTGTCCGAATAAGATTGAAAAATTCTTCGGTCATGATTGCTGCCACAATGTTCTTGTCTGTAAGGGAATAAAACAATAAAAGAGGGATTATGTTTATTTTGGGTTTAAGAATTTTACATAAGCCCAAAAATATAAATAAATAAATCCTGAGTCAACTTTGTTTACATTTTTTTATCATTTGCTTGTCTTTTTCTATGAGTGAATCAAATTATGTGATTAGTACCGGCTTGACCATCAAAAGCAGCATCTTTCATGATAAATTTAACTCTTTGAGTGGATATCAAACGCTCCGCAGCTTCCAAAATCCTCAGTTCCATCTCATACTTCCTAAATGCGTGGCCTTCCATGTTCTGTGGACAGTACAAGAAAAAAGAACAAGATAGCTGTCTGGCTGACATTTTAAGCCATATCACAGATGTACTCACAGCTAGTGCTGACATAAGTGCCGTAGAGAGCGAGCTGAACATGCTCCACTGTTCATATCTGAAGAGCTGCTTCACAAACTTCACCGCAGCATCTACTGCAATCTTACTCTTTGCTGAGAGACAAAAAACAAAGACCCTGAGTGACATATAACGCATTAACACAAATAAGATTGAAAAAATTAAATGGCAAGTTAAATGCAAGCACTCACCAGCAACAGCTGTGTCAAAGAGAGAGGAGGCAGAAGTGACTGCATTCACAGAGGGAGGCAGGCTCTCATTAAAAGTGTGGTCAGAATCACCAAAACCTGCAAAAGAAAGGATATTTAAGCCCTAAAGTCCAGTTTACAACAATAAAATTATTAGCTTGACACCAATCCACAATAATGTTCTATTCATCATAAAAACTGCAGTTTTGTGGCCGGAAAAAATCGGTAAAGTCCCCTAAATGTTTAGGAATCCATACCAACGCTTCGTGCACGAACGTCAGCTCCAGGAAAAGTAAGTATCACGCGTTTGTTTTCCAAATTGCCTTTCTAAAAGAGCTTCTTGGCACTCTGTAAGGTTCATTGCTAAAGCTATCATTGTCTCTGCCTGTTTTCACCGATACTGCCTTTAAGTGCTACCAGAATGATTGTGAATAAGAATGTGGTAGTTAAAAGTTGCATATGAAAGCAATGTGAGTCGATCGCTTGAAGTTGTCGAGCTCATAATCAAAAGTAGGACTTATAAAGTTTGTGATAGCATGACACCAGCTATGTTGTTATTTTTATCCCACCGTGCTCCCCGTCTGTGTAATTCATAAACACAAGTTTATTATGCACAGTATAATCAGATGACTTTGAAACCGAGTACGTTTTCTGTAAAGATAACAGGCTTGTACTAATAGTGGAATGTTTAATTGTAAAGGCTAGCACTGCTAATACGGAGCTTGAGCTCTTGAAGCTCCGCCCTCTTCTCCGGGAGCAATAGCACGTTTGCATTTAAAGCAACATACTCAAAATCAGCGCATTTTGGCTCATACCCTAAAAGTGGGCATTTTAACAAGCTATAAAAATTTATCTGTGGGGTATTCTGAGCTAAAAAGTCACATATACACTCTGGGGCCATGAGAGACTTATTTTAAATCTTGTAGAAAGGGGCATAATAGGTCCCCTTTAAAGGGATAGTTCACCCAAAAATGAAAATTCTGTTAATTAATTACTCACTCTCATGTTGTTCCAAACCCGTAAGACCTTTATGCACAAAGAAAACAAAAATAACGACGTTATTCAACAATTCATCTCCTCCCGTCACCCTATAGCCCCGTTTTGGAGCTACGTATTCGCATACATAAACAACATATCCTGTTCTGTGTCAGCAGCACTGTACGTGGATACGCTGTTTACATTGTTTACAGTTTGATCTGAATGTAAACAACGTATCTGCGTACATACTTTGCATACATTGTTTATGTATGTGATACTCTCCAAAATGGCACTATAGGGCGACGGGGAGGAGACAAATGGTTGAATAAATTAGTTCTTTTTGTTTTCTTTGCGCACAAAAAGTATTCTCGTAGCTTTGTAAAATTACAGTTGAACCACTGATGTCACGTGGATTATTTTAACAATGTCCTTGCTACGTTTCTGAGCCTTGATCGTGTAAGGATCCTTGCTGTCTATGGGAGGGTCAGAGAGCTCTCAGATTCCATCAAAAATATCTTCATTTGTGTTCCGAAGATGAACGAAGGTCTTAGGTTTGGAACGACATGAGTGTGAGTAATTAACAACAGAATTTTCATTTTTGGGTGAACTATCCCTTTAAATTCAACAGCTGGGAAAAATGTTCTGAAAGTAATAACAACGCTATTGTTCATCTGTTTTGTTATTGTTATAGTTGTGGTGCGGACTCCATTGTTATCATAGAATTAGAAAGATTATTAAAAATGTATAGTTATTGTGATCATTATAGTTATCGTCCTTAGTGTGAACAAGCCTTAAAAGTTACATTTAGTTGCACTGAGGCAGAAAGGACGAAAAAGTGTACCAGACAACAAGCTAGTCCCCGCCGAAATGAGCTCCAGCACCACATCCTGGACCTCGAATTCTTCAGGCATGCCGGTCTGCAGAGGCCTGATAGAGCTGTCCTGTAGAGCTTCCAGCACTGCCAGAAACCGAGCAGCATTGCCCTCGAACATCTCCATCAGGATACGCTCGGTTGGTGTGCGAGGCCATGGGGTCTACCGAGAGATATAAGGGGAGAATAAGAGTAAAAAAAAGATATTACAGAAGAACTAAGAAAAAGCAGTATTCTACATTAGTAAAGTGAATACTCACTAGCTGTAGCTCTTTCAAATTGCTCTTCTGTTTGGGTCTAAAGAGGCCTTTCGGTTTCCTTCGGGGCTCATACACCGAGCGCTTAAACACCATCACTGCAAGCTTCTCTCCATTAATGGAACAATAACAGTAATAAAATATGGTAGTTATAATACAAGAATGATAAAAACAACAACATGTTTCATTCAGGCAGCATTTCCTCACTTTTATTGTGGCCTCCTTATAAGCTTGTTGGGTCTCCAATGACACTTGGGAGCCAGTCATCTCCTCCAGCTTGGCCAGTTCACTGATCTTCCCAAGGGCTCGGCGAGCAAACACCTACAGTATTGCACAACAAGAGGCAAGAAGGACAGATTGCCTATGGGCTCTTGAGTAATAAAGCTAAGTTGATTTTTTTTATGTGAACTCACCTCTGCCTGAACTGAAGCACAGTCATGAAAATAACATTCGCACACAGCACAGTAAAGTGTGGCCCTCCATGGCAAGAAGTTGGCAGTCAACAGAGGAACAGAGGTCTCTAGGCATGTGCATGCCCATAGTAAGTACTCTAAAACCTGAACAAAGACATAAAAAGACTTCAAAATATACTAAATGGATATGTTTTGTGAAAAATACAAACAAATAAATTAGTGCTGTCAAATGATTCATCGCGATTAATCGCATCCAAACTAAAAGTTTTTGTTTACATAATATATGTGTGTACTGTGTATATTTATTATGTATATATAAATATACATACATGCATGTATATATTTAAGAAAAATATGTTAAATTATATAAATATATACATTTAAATACATGTAAATGTTTTCAAAATATATACTGTATGAGTGTGTATTTATATATACATAACAAATATACACAGTACACACACACATAAATTATGTAAACAAAAACTTTTATTTTGGATGCGATTAATCGCAATTAATCGTTTGACAGCAGTAAAATAAATACATAAATATATCAAGTACTTGCTCCAAACATGAAGGAATTTAATTCATATATATGTAATACGTTGATAGTTATATTTTAAGCAAGTATATTGTTGTTTTATGTATCTACCAACATATTTACTATTATTATTGTTATTTGCAGTTTTTTTTTTACTCTTTTCACCTCTTTTACGTTTTTCTATATTTATGTATATTTGTATTGTATAACATCCTGAGGCAGAGGGACATGGGAATATAACAGCTGATACATAAAAATAAAGTACACTAACTTTCAAACGTTTGGGGTTGCTTGATTTTTTTTTAAATGTTTTTCGAAATAAGTTTCATATGCTCGCCAAGGCTGCATTTATTTGATCAAAAACACTACAATATTATTGTAATTTAAAATAACTGTTTTATATTTGTATAGATATTAATATGTAATTTATTCCTGTCATGGCAAAACTGAATTTTCAGCAGCCATTACTACAGGTTTCAGATTCTTCAGAAATCATTCTAATATTTTGATCTGGTGCTTGAGAAACGCTCTCGGTTACTCACGTAACCTCGGTTCCCCCGAAATGAGGGAATGCTCTCGGTTACTCACGTAACCTCGGTTCCCCGAAATGAGGGAACGAGACATTGCTATGGGAAATACCTTTTCCTCGAATACTATTGAAGCCTTATTGAATCACGCCAATGAAACTGGCCAATGGCGTTCAAGTGTGCGAAATATGAGCGGGAATCCCACTCTATATAAGGAAGTGATATTTGCCGCTGTTGGTAAACACAGCTCAGGTCTACAGGACCTAGTCAAAACCATGTAAAAGTCAGGGGGGTCACGGCAACTACACGATGCCAGGGGCGGAGTTAACTCTGGTGAAACAGAGAATGTGAAATGGCGGCGGCTTTGGCGCTTTCACATATAGATTAATTTAAATTGTTTAATTCAAATGAAATCATGTGTTATGATGCACGGCAGTAGCGGTGCTCAATAAGCAGAGTATGATGGTGATCAAGTCCTAAAAGACATGGTGAACTATATCAAAACATTGTGATAAACTGTTAGGGACAGCATTGGATTGGTGGTGCATCAATACAGGGTGTATACAACCTAGTTGAAACCACTGACACACATCTCAGGTCATAGCTGAGGCTGAATAGGCGCGTGCGCTGCTCGCACTGACAGCACATGCGAGGCAAGCGACATCACATCTAGGTTATAAAACCTCGCGAAAGTGCTGGGTGACGACCAACCTGCCTCCATACAAATGTCGTGAATAGACATGCCATTTGCCCAGGCCCAGGATGACGCGAGTCCACAGGTTGAGTGGGCCCGAACCCCTATCGGACATTCCGCACCCTTAGAGTGTGACAGCCTTTGCTTGGACACAGGCAGTCCTTTTGTGCGTCCACCAAAACATACAAATAGCTGCTCCGAGAGTCTGACCTGTTTAGAGTGCTCGATTTAAATACGCACCGCACGTACAGGGCACAGCAGAAGTGTATTAAGCGGCTCTATCCCGGTCTGTGTTTCGGGGCGGAAAGCAGATAGTGTTATGACCTGCGCTTTAAATGGAGTCGAAAGCACTTTAGGCACATATCCTTTTATAGGCTTCAAGGTGAGTCTGTGTAACAGACGCAGGCAAGTGTGCTGGTGCGTGTAAACCTCACTCCCTTGATCTCAAAGAAGTGGCGCTCTAGCAACTGACGCTAGAGGCCGTGGCCTTTAGCCTCCTCGTTAGAGCGCCCGCCTCCCGCGCCGGAGACCGCGGTTCGAATCCCGCTCGGAGCGAGGCGAAGTAGAACCGGTTACATCTGCAATCACCTGGCCCGAATTCAATACACGAGTCGTCAATTGAAAGCGCCTGCAGGTCTCCAACTCGCTTAACAGAGGCCAACACGAGCAGGAGCGCTGTCTTGAGAGAGAGCGCTCACAAGCTCACTGATTGTATGGACTCGAACGGGGGTCCCGTAAGAGGGTCAAGCACAAGCGCCAAGTCCCAAGTGGGTTGAGTAGAAGGGCGAGGAGGGATCAGCCTTCCTGCTCCTTTTAAAAATCGTATGATCAGGTCACTTCTGTCGATCGGGCGATTTTCGACGTGCACGTGAAAGGCTGTTATAGCGGCCATATACACTTTCAATGTGGATGGCATACGACCACTATCAAATCGCTCTTGGAGGAAGGCAGTATTGGGCAGTTGATTGGGTCTTCGCCCCGCAATATGCACCAACTTGAAAAAACTCTCCATTTATGTGTGTAATGACGCCTCGTGGAAGGAGCCCTAGCCTCAGAGATGGAAGCTGAGGAAGTGCATTTGTTACTGGCAAGCTCTGTTGAGCGGCCAGACATGAAGGCTCCATGACTCCGGATTTGGGTGCCATATCGTTCCTTGTGCTTGAGAGAGGAGGTCTCTCTTCAATGGGATAGTCCACGGGGGGCTACCAGCAGCTCCACCAGTTCTGGGAACCACGGCTGATTGGGCCATTTTGGTGCCACTAACAGAACAGATTCCTTTTCCTCTCTGATTTTGCAAAGCACGCAAGGCAGAAGTTTCACTAGAGGAAAGGCATACTTGCGTATTTTCGGCCAGCTGTGAGCTAGTGCATCCACTCCCAGGGGAGAGTGTGTCAGTGAATAAAACAGCGGGCAGTGAGTGTTCTCCGCTGATGCGAAGAGATCCACCTCCACCCTGCCGAATACACTCCAAATCATTTTGACTGTCAGAGGGTGTAATCTCCACTCCCCGTGGATTACTCTGCCCCTCGACAGTAAGTCAGCACCATAGTTCAGGCGTCCGGGGACATGTACTGCCTGGATGGAGAGGAGGTGTCGATCTGCCCACAGAAGGTCTCTCGCCAGCCACAGCAGTGGTCGCGAATTCGCACCACCTTAGTGATTTATAAACGCTACCACTGTCATGCTGTCCATCCTGATGAGAATGTGACGGTGAAGAATGTCTGGGAGAAAGCACTCGAGCGCTAGGTCTACAGCACGGAGCTCCAGACAGTTTATGTGCCATGACTTCTCCATTTCTGACCATGTCCCGAAGGCTGGTCTGCCATCGCACACGGCTCCTCAGCCCGTGCTCGATGCATCTGTCATAACATTCTTTCTCCTGATCACTTGGCCAATACGAACACCCCGGCGATACAGAGTTATATTGCGCCAAGGGGTCAGCATATGCAAACAGTTGTGCGTCACTTTGATGCGCAAGTTGCCCGTGCGCCATGCGTTCTGTGTGTGAATGTGAAAATAAGCATCCTCTAAATCATGGAACCAATCTCTCGACCTGATATGTGAGAGGATTTATCTCAGCATAATAACTTTGAATGCGCGCAATTCAGCTGTCTCAGGTCCAAGATTGGGCGGAGTCTGCCGTCTTTCTTTGGCACCAGAAAATAACGACTGTAGAAGTCGCTCTTGCGGTCTATGAGGGGTACTGCCTCCACAGTGCGCTTTGCGAGAAGATTGTGTATCTGAGGCATTCCGCAGAACTGAGGCATTCCGCAGAACTGAGGTATTGCTCCCGTACAGTGGACATTAACACACCATTGAAAGTGTGTGAGTGATGGGGGAGAGGGGAGTGAGAGGAGGAAAATTGCCCTGAGTTTTGGATTTTTTTCGCCTTTATTGTACTGCATAGTGGAACAATCAAAACACAAACATGACAGTTGCTCTCGCCACCCGCAACAGGAAGGGGGACTTCTTCAGTGGCTCGTCTTCGGCGCTGGGTGCAGCTTTCCTCCTCTGAGAGAAAGCATCAGGAACGCGGTTTTGATTCCAGTGCCGGTGGGCCGCCATTTCTGTCAGGGCGGGGTCTCTGGCCCTTCGAGCCCTGATGGCGCTTCGGCCACGGTTGTCTTGACCTCACCGCCGGCTCATGTTCGCGCCGAAGAGCAGCAGAAGAGGCATGCGGTCTTCCCGCGCACTGCACTGAAGAGGAGCGGGAACGTGCAGGAGGTTTCGCATCGGCGCACTTTGGCAGGAAGTGGCTAATGGCCTTCGACTGCTTCTGCGCTTCAACGAAGCGCTCCGTGAACGCTCCGAGGGGGCCTGCTGTAGCGGTGGGGTGAGGAGCGTGTGGGCACTGAGCTGGTGCAGGCTCGTCACCTGATCCTGACAGATCCGCATCAGAAACTCGTGGCACTTTCCTCCTTGGCTCGAAAGAGGCTGCAGAGGAAGAGTGCGGCAGAGCTAGTTGGGCGAGTTCATCGCCTTGGACAATGGCCAAACGGAGCCTGAGAGTCCGGAGACTCATATCTCCGCAGTGGGGGCAATCTGACCCCCCAAGCGATGATAGATTTCTTGCTTTTAGTAGAAGGCTGGCTGAAGGAAAAGATTCTGAATGAATGACGTACAAGCACTGCCTTATATAGGGTGGGATTCCCGCTCATATTTCGCGCGCTTGAATGCCATTGGCTAGTTTCACTGTCGTGATTCAATAAGGCTTCAGTAGTATTCGAGGAAAAGGTATTTCCCATAGCAATGTAGAGTGACCGAATTGAAGGGGAACATTGTATTATCAATGTTGAAAACAGTTGTGCTGCTTAGTATTTTTGAGGAGATTTTTTTTCAGGATTCTCTTATAAATAGAACAGAATTTATTTGAAATCTTTTTGTTTTTTGTAACAATGTGAAAATCTTAACTGTCACTTTTGATGAGTTAAAAAAATATACTGACCCCAGTAGTGAACAGTTGTAACAGAACTGTTTGTTTAGTTTCCTTTTTGTCCTTATTTGGTTCTTCCTGTTTTAGTTTCTGACCTAGTTCTGTTAATTAGTTATATGCATCACCTGTGTTTGATTCAATTATCTTGTTTTCTCGTTTGTTCCAGCCCCTTTATAAGTCCTCAGTTCTGCCTTTGTGTTTGTCTGCTCTTAAGTTAACATATGGTAAATGTGAGTTGATGCTAAATAAATATCTCTTTTGTTATTCTTCGTCGAGCGCTCCTTTTCCCTACAACCACGAACCGTTACAGAAGATCAGACCGAAACTGAAGACGCAGCCGACGCCTGCTAGGATGCAGTTCGTCGACCGTTTTATTTCTTTAATTCAGCAGAACCCCTCATTCTATGGTTATGCTGAGGAGTTCTGCAAGCTCGCAGCGGCAGTGGACCTGCACGATGCAGCCATCCTCCATCTGTTCCGGCTCGGGACCAGTTACCTCTATCCTATGGACCTCCCAGACACGACAAGATTATGTTGGAGAATGGGGATTTTTCCAGTGTCTGGGAAGTATCCGGGCCCGAGTCGGAACTAATCCGCCGTCCGCTGCGAGGAAAATTCTGCCGTCCGCAACAATGTTAATTCCGCCTATTGAAGAGGCGATGAACGTTACGCCATTCACGGCGATGAGGATCCCGTCCAGCCCACCTGAGTTCCCGCTGGTCCCGTCCGGCCCACCTGAGTTCCCGCTGGTCCCGTCCGGCCCACCTGAGTTCCCGCTGGTCCCGTCCGCGCTGCAAGAGCGCCCTCTAATGTCCGCGCTGCAAGAGCGCCCTCTAATGTCCGCGCTGCAAGAGCGCCCTCTAATGTCCGCGCTGCAAGAGCGCCCTCTAGTGTCCGCACTACAAGAGCGCCCCTTTGAATCCGCGCAGCAAGAGCGCCCCCAAGTGTCCGCGCTGCCAGAGCGGCCCCAAGTGTCCGCGCTGCAAGAGCGCCCTCCTGCGTCTCCGCTGGTCCCGTCCAGCTCTCCTTCGTCTCCGCTGGTTCTATCCAGCTTCGCGCCTCCCGTGCGCCCTCAAGTGTCTGCGCCGCAAGAGCGCCCTCAAGTGTCTGCGCTGCAAGAGCGCCCTCCTGCATCTACGCTGGTCCCGTCCAGCTCCGCGCCTCCAGAGCACCCCCAAGTGCCCACTCCTCCCGAGCGCCCCCAAGAGTCCGCTCCTCCCGAGCGCCCCCAAGAGTCCGCTCCTCCAGAGCGCCCCCAAGAGTCCGCTCCTCCAGAGCGCCCCCAAGAGTCCGCTCCTCCAGAGCGCCCCCAAGAGTCCGCTCCCCCAGAGCGCCCCCAAGCGCCCGCTCCTCCAGAGCGCCCTCCAGCGCCCGCTCCTCCAGAGCGCCCTCCAGCGCCCGCTCCTCCAGAGCGCCCTCCAGCGCCCGCTCCTCCCGAGCGCCCTCAAGCGCCCGCTCCTCCAGAGCGCCCCCAAGAGCCCGCTCCTCCAGAGCGCCCCCAAGAGCCCGCTCCTCCAGAGCGCCCCCAAGCGCCCGCTCCTCCAGAGCGCCCCCAAGAACCCGCTCCTCCAATGTGGCCCCCAGAGGGGAACTTTCCCAAAGAAATTTTGGGGGGGGGCCATATTGCCGCAGTTTGTGTGGCCAGGCCAAAGGCCAAGGCCACAAAGGACCCAGATCCATCATGGCCTCCCGAGGACCCCGATCCGCCATGGCCGTCCGAGGACCCCGATCCACCAAGGCCGCCCGAGGACCCCGATCCGCCAAGGCCGCCCGAGGACCCAGATCCACCATGGTCGCCCGAGGACCCTGATCCATCATGGCCTTCCAAGGCCCCTGATCCGCCATGGACTCCCGAGTCTCCAGATCCGCCATGGTCTCCCGAATCTCCAGTCCTGCCATGGCCTCCTAAGGCTCCGGATCCACCATGGATTCCCGAGTCTCCAGATCTGCCATGGCCTCCCGAATCTCCAGTCCTGACATGGTCTCCCAAGGCTCCTGATCCGTCCTGGAGGCTTCCCTGTTCTATCCTGGTCCTGCTCCAGCCTCCAGGACGCCCGCCCCCCCTCCCCGATGTTACTGTTACGGTGCGGGACGTACCTTCCGGGAGGGGGCGATATCTGTAACAGAACTGTTTGTTTAGTTTCCTTTTTGTCCTTATTTGGTTCTTCCTGTTTTAGTTTCTGACCTAGTTCTGTTAATTAGTTATATGCATCACCTGTGTTTGATTCAATTATCTTGTTTTCTCGTTTGTTCCAGCCCCTTTATAAGTCCTCAGTTCTGCCTTTGTGTTTGTCTGATCTTAAGTTAACATATGGTAAATGTGAGTTGATGCTAAATAAATATCTCTTTTGTTATTCTTCGTCGAGCGCTCCTTTTCCCTACAACCACGAACCGTTACAACAGTATTGTTTATTCTGAAAAATGTTACAAAGCATCATAGATAAAGGCATGTTTTTGCAAACCTGTGAAGCATGGCCTGCTGACATCAGGAATCTGCATATGTTGTACATGTGTAATGAGCCTGAGGAAATATGGAAAACAAGTAACAGTCACAGTCACAATTTATTGTCAGTGTAATATACTACATCCAGAGGTCTTACTGAAGGTACCATTATAGAGGATCCAGCATAAACTTTCATCAGGCAGAACAGCCTGCATGAGAATGCGCACAAATCCCAGGATGCTCAGCAGCTTTTGAACCCCACTCTTGTCTGTCAGTGCACCTCTCTCTTTCTCCAAATAGAAGATGCATTGGCATTCTCCCTGAAGAGCACGGAACTACACATACATAGTTCAAAGGTCATTAAAAGTGATATTGGAACCAAAAATGATACATGCACTTCAGGCAGGATCCCTAACCGTAAGTCGGGCTCTTTTTGAATCAAAGCCGTCTGAGAAGAAAGACTGCTTGAAGTGCTCCACGTCTCGTATGCTTTCTATGCTTAGTGTGCAAAACTGCTGCAGATAGAGTCTGTACCCTTGCCAGAGAGCAAGCCTGTAAAGCTTATAGGACATGATGAAAAATATTTATATAAAGGACATGTGATTATATGTGACCATGGACCACAAAACCAGTCATAAGTAGCACGGGTATATTTGTAGCAATAGCCAACAATAAATTGTATAGGTCAAAATGATCTATTTTTCTTTTATGTCAAAAATCATTAGGATATTAGGTAAAGATCATGTTCCATGAAGATATCTTGTAAATTTCTTACCATAAATATATCAAAACTTAACTTTTGATTAGTAATATGCAATGCAAAGAACTTCATTTGGACAAATTTAAAGGCGATTTCCTCAGTATTTAGATTTTTTGGCATCCTCAGATTCCATATATTGAAATAGTTGTGTCTCAGCCATATATTGTCCTATCCTAACAAACCATAGCTTATTTATTATTATATATATTTAAAAATAAATTACACTTATGACTGATTTTGTGGTCCATGGTCACATATATCAATGGATGAAGATTGAGTGCATTAGCAAAATATATTTGGTATAACCAACTGGTAATCTATAACTGTGGTTAAAAAAGGGTAAGATACAGTTTTATTTACCTTGGAGTTAATGAGGAAATCTGCTGTTTGCAACAGGTGCTCTTCGAAATAAGAGGGAGGAAGGCGAGATTTATATTTGTTCCATGTTTCAAACAGTTTAATGGACCTGTCAGTTAACACAAATGTTTTGTATATTAATTCAGTATACTTAAAATTCAATAAAGTAATATAAAAACAAAGCACTACAAAATATTTTAGTTTTTAGCCTTTTTCTGTTTATCTCTTACCCTCTAGAGTAGGATCGGGAGTCGTAGTTCGGTGAGCCTGAAAGCTTCTTTATATACGCTTTAAACTCTTTTAGGTCACTTTGAAAAGCTAACAGAACGGGGTTGTTTTTATCCAGGGGTCCGTAGTATGTTGCTGGTGCAGGGTCCATGTTTCAAGCAGCGCGTGAAAGGCACTTTGTGTTTTGACTCCGTTGTTATGGATATGACGCGCGCACTCTTTTTGGGGCACGACCGTGCGCGTGCGTGTGTCCCATGTCAATCTTCTTTTTCTTCTTCCTTTTTTTTTTTTTAATACATTGAAATGCACTTTAATCAAAAATGGCTTTATCACACATATCATGAACATGAACAGAGTTTTATTTTTTGCTTGTTTTATTTATTTATTTATTTTTTTCTTGGGCGTTGGGCGTAAAGCATAATTATATGCAATACCATTTCCCAAAAAATAATAAATGAAAACGGACAGCTTTAAACTGCGCCAATTTGACAGATTTCCACCAACCTGCCATCTACTGGCCATTCAGTAATGACGAATCTACCGCAAAATGTGTATAGCAGCAAATATTGATACATAGTACGTAGTAATGTATAATACTTAGTAATATAAAATGCTGAAAAAATCATATGTCATTTATAATTATATTATTTATAGTCACGACAAGTCGACACGATGAATCTGCGACCTCGAAACTCAAGCTTGACACCACCTGACTGTTGTACATGGTACATGTGGAGCTCAAGTTTATATCGAGAAGGACAGACGACTGTAACCTCAGGGTTAGTAACATTTAAACGTGTTTTAACTGTAATTTTGTGTTCATATTACAAATGCTGTATTTGCACCAACCAAAGATAGTGTTATAATCAGACATATTTTCAAGGGGCTAGCTTTGCTAATATTGTCATTTACCTGCCATAGAAGGCTATTGCATACTATGGGATGGAATGCATGTATATATAGTGTCCCATGCCTTAATTTATTTGTTTTCAAAATAACAAAAATCAAAACAATCAAGGCTAAATTAACAGGATCAGAAACAAAGGACTTTATAGTGTTATGATGTTATTTATATATCGATGATTATATATTGAATATTTATAAAGTAACGATTTATGTTTTCAAATATTCTTCTGTTGTAGATCTGTATAATTTATTATGAATATAATTTGTGAAACCAATTGTGATCCTGTTTCTGGAGATCTGCCTGCAGAGTTAAACTCAAACCCTGAATAAACACACCAGATGAACAAGATTATCAAGGTCTGTTCACTTGTAAATGAAAATATGTCCGTCTGTAGGAAGACAGATCTCCAGGTTTCAAAACCTTGATTCAGACTATAGTTTGAACTTGATTGCTCAGCTCACTCCATTATTTTTTGTCTTCATCAGTTATTCTGAGGATGTTGAGACACGGCTGCCTCAGAGGACTGGACTGGCATGTGACGTCATGGAGCATCCTACGGTCAACAACGAGAGAAACAAATAACCTTTCACGTCGTATCCCAAAAGCCACATTCCCCTCATGCAGATCTCTCAAAAAGATACATATGTCCCATATTAGAACATCAGCTCAAAGTTTTCCACCACACTGCCGTCTACCATGGTTACTTGGAGAACAAAGAGCTTTTTACTCTCAAGACTCCTCTAAAACGCCAAACCCAGGCTCATCAGCAGGGATCAAACTGCGTACACGCTTGGTGGTGACACTGCTTTTTGGAGGTGGTATTATTGGTACCTGGTGGTATGTTTTTCAGGAGAAACAAAAGAAGATCCAGATGCAAAGACTGGAGCAGTTGAGAAAAGTGGCTGTTGGACAAGGAGACTTCAGTCTGTTGGATCACACAGGACAGCGAAGGACCAAGCATGATTTCCTGGGCCATTGGGTGCTCTTATATTTTGGCTTCACCCACTGCCCGGATATCTGCCCAGACGAGCTGGATAAAATGACCAGTGTGGTGAGTATTCTTGATAAAGACCCCAGCCTGCCCCCTGTCCAGCCATTATTTATCACCGTTGACCCTGAGAGAGATGATGTGGCTGCTATGGCAAAGTACGTGAAAGATTTTCACCCCCGGCTGATTGGATTGACGGGTACTGCGGAGGAAGTGAAGCAAGCAGGACGGGATTATAGGGTCTACGCCAGTGCTGGGCCTAAAGATGAGGATGGAGATTATATTGTGGACCACACCATCATCATCTACCTAGTTAACCCAGACGGACTCTTTCTGGACTACTACAATAGAATGAAAAACGATGTACAGATTGCAGAGAGTATACGTAATCACATGAAAAACTATGTTAAATTATTTCCAGATTAATCTAAATGGGGGGGGGAATGTTTGCACAATAAAGCTGTATCAGCTATATCCTAGTTCCTCGTGCATAAATAACAGCATTGTTAATAAAGTAAAAATAAACTTATCTTTTTTTTGGTATCTGAAATAAGGCTGAAATAAAATAAATATATGGAAAATCTTAAACTTGACAAATTGGAAATGTTGACAAATAAAGTATTAAAATGACTAAATTGAAACTGAAATAAAAACAAATTAAAACTACAGAGAAATATTTTAGCGACAGGCATATAAAATTACTAAAATGAAAAGGAAAAATCTATAAAAAATATAAAACATTAATAAATGCTATAATAGCATATAAAGATTTAAAAAAAAAAGATTGGTAGAGGGAATGTTCTTTTTCTGATTTAAACTCAGGTTGTGCAGTTGATTAAAACTACAGTACATATAATTATAGTACATATAAAAACTTTTATTGATCTAAACTATAATTCACAAAAAAAATCCAGAAACAGTTCTCATATACCTTACTCCTACTAAATGTTAGTTGCACCTGCTATTTACTCGCATCACACACAAAATGACTTTTTAAATAGTACAGCACTGTTTTTTATTTTATTTTTGTCGCCTATAATTCTATAAAATTGGTTTAGAAACTGTACAGACATGCAGTTTACTTAAGAGATGAAAATGGGGAAAAAAGTCCAAATTTCAAAGAATGCATAGAAACAGACCTTTTTAACCATTTTACAGACTTTTATCACAATTTTAGCTGATGAAATGTGACATATTAGCTTCTTAAAATGCAAAGCCGGTCTCAAACACCTGTTATTTCTTCATCTCAAGACTCCGATTCATCCAAGCATATTTAAAGGCCAAACTGAAATCTTAAGTACAGTGCTGGATATCAGAATACAGGAATTACCAGACAAAAAAAAGACCTAGAATAGAAAAGCATAGAAATTCTTTGTGTGGATTTGATCTCTTTGACATTGTCGGTGATAAATAGTTTCTGCTTGGGGCCAAAGGTAAGAGATAATAAGCAATAAACAAAAATACAAAGTCAAGGAATATCTGTAGCAGAGGGTGCGTTGTAGGTTTTGAGACGTTCATGAGCCCTCTCTGTAGTAAGCAACGTGAGCTCCATAGTATCTACGCTCTCTTCAAGCCCATCTCTCTTGTCAATCTCCACTGTGTAATCATTAGCCTGTAACACAAAAGTAGCATCAGGTGACATTTTTGTTTTAAAAGGTTATGTTTTAACTTAAATGTCACAAATATCGATACAAATCTCAGTCAAAGAAATAGAAGTTGCTCAAAATGGCACAAACAATCTTACTGGTAATGTATAACTAGACTCTCAGCCTCAGGTAAATAGTACCGGCAGTCATTGCTTTTTATACCCACCAGCTGTAGCGCAGCAAGCATGTATCTGCAGGCTTCTGTGTTCTCCTTGCCTTTGACGATGAAGGCAAATGATTTTTTCACACCCACGCTACAGAGTGATTGGACAATTCTGTCTCCATACTCATGGATGTCAAAAGTTGGACGGGTCTCCTGTACACAAAATGTAAGACACTCATTTAATGGAGTTAAACTTCAACCTATATATTTCTCAACATCAGAGGTGGGTAGAGTAGCCAAAAACTACAAAAGTAAAAGTACTTGTAGAAATATTTACTCAAGTAAAAGTAAAAGTAATAGTCTGAATAGTTACTTGAGTAAGAGTAAAAAAGTATCGGATAAAAAAAAACTACTCAAGTAGTTAGTTACTAGTTACTTTGGATCATATACTGAATATAGTCTATTTTTATTTAGATATATAGATAGATATTTAGATACAATTTACACACACACACACACGCACATATATATATACATACACACTGCCGTTCAAAATATATATTTTTTTAATGTAATTTATTTCAGTGATGCAAATCTTAATTTTTATTAGCCGTTACGCCATCTTCAGTGTCACATAATCCTTCAGAAATCATTCCAATATGTTGATTTATTATCAATGCTGTTCTTTTAACCTTCTATTCATAAAAAAAAATCCTTAACAAAATGTCACATGTTCCAAAAAAAAACTGCAAATCCCTGTTGAAAAAACCAGCATATGCTGGTATAGGTATGTTTTGAAGCATGGGATGCTGGTTTGAGCTTAAGACCAGCACATGACCAGCATAAACCAGCATCCCAGCTTCATAACATACCTAACTAGCATATGCTGTTTTTTTCAACAACACTGATAATAAATCAATATATTAGAATGATTGCTGAAGGATCATATGACTCTGAAAACTGGAGTAACAGCTGATAAAGATTCAGATTTGCATCACTGAATTAAATTATATTTTAAAGTATATTAATTGTTATTAATGAATTATTATGTATTATTTATATATGTATATAACCTCTGATACGGAGAAGACAGAAATCTCCTCACAAGACCGCTACAGAACATCTGAACATAACGAAATAAATGCATATGACGGATCTTCTTCCGTCTGTTTCCGCAAAATGTAAACAAATGTGGCCTTTATTTCTGCAAGCGTAAATATTGTGAAAATATCAATATTAATTGTGTCTAAGCAAAGGCATTCCTACTGGAACTAACGCGGGTTTGGCGGGTGTTCATTTCATACTCTGTGACAGCTTATTTAATTAATTAATTCCGGATTGTATTTAATGTATAAGGTGCATTTATAACTAATTGGTAATGTCATAGTGGTATCGTGTAGTCAGTGCAATCGAATCTATACCTGTGGAACCGACAGCACTGTTCATCTAATAAAGATCTTCATAGCTAGCAAACCGTAGCCTTTGCAGATTTGCTTTCAACTGACTGTAGATCCAAAGCCACGTCTTCATCGCTCTTGATGTTCTTAAACTTTCTGTTATCTGAGAGAGAACCGCTTCAGACGACACTGAACGAATCATTCAAACTGATTCACGAACCGATTCACTGGTTTGCCAACAGGTTTGTTCGAGCCTTCGAACAGAATTGACTCAAAAGAATGAATCATTTGCGAATGGGCATCGTTCATTGCCCAGAGAAAAGTAGACGGCGCGTTTGGAATAAACTGAAGCATTTTTAACTTTATTATTACGTATTGCAATAAGATAAAGTAACGAGAGGAGCGTCGCCCACAGTAACTAAGTAAAAGTACCGTTTTTTCACTAAAAATGAACTTGAGTACGAGTAAAAGTACCCATTTTTAAATATACTCTAAAAGTATTAGTTACCCAAACAATTTACTCAAGTGAATGTAACGAAGTAAATGTAACTTGTTACTACCCACCTCTGCTCAACATTTATTTATTTTTTATGCTGAACATTTTTAGAAACATTAGAATCGCTTACAGAAACCTTGCAATCATCCCACATTACCTGAGCAGCAAGATGAGGGTTGATTCCATCCTCCCACTCTTTGACTCTTCGAGACAATGCAGTCTCCTGCGCATACTTCTGAGAGTTCACCAGAAACAGGTCCTACATACAGACAAAAATCAGAAAGAATAAACTACCACTGTCCAATTCATGAATCATTATTTTCCTGGAAATCGATCTTAAGCTTTCTTACCACACTCTTCTTGACCAGATCTTCATAACTCATCCGGCTCATATGCAAGTCATGGAAAATTTGCTCCTGTTCACCAAGGTGCTCCGCAGGTTCAAGATCATCTACCAAGTTGTCATGTTCCTCATCTGAAAAGTCCTCACCTGAATAAAATTGAGGGAATAACCACAAAATGTTTATGTTTGCTGCATTTTAATCAATGGTTCTAGGCAAATAATGCCAATTTATGGTGTAGGAGAAAAATCTAGGGCTGGATCATTTTTAGTGTGTGCATCTCACCCTCTTCGTCTGGATGCCGGACAACCTCGACCTGGTCCTCAATATTCTCTGGTTCCAAGTAAGTTTTCTTTAACTCCTCATCGGAGACAAAAACACCCTAAAACAGAAAATACCCCAGATTACATGACACATCACAAATACACTACTGTTCAAAGTTTAGGGTCAGTTAGATTTATGTTTTTGAAAGAAGTCTCTTATGCTCAGCAAGGCATTTATTTGATATAGAAAATATAGTAAATACAGTAATATTGTGAAATTTGATCACAGTTTAAAACAATTGTTTTTTCCTATAATGGTAAAGCCTAAATTTTATCACACCAGTCTTCAGTCACTTGATACTACATTTACATTCAGTCATCTAGCAGACGCTTTCATCCGAAGCGACTTACAAATGAGGACAACAGAACCAATCAAAACCAACAAAAGAGCAATAATATGTAAATGCTGTGACAAGTCTCGGTTAGCCTAACGCAGTACGTGTAGCAAGGCTTTTTTATTATAAATAAAAAGAAAACAAGTAGATAAATAGAAAAGTAATTTAAATTTGTTCTTACCCTTTTCCTGAGAATCTGCTTCTGTGCTTTCAGACGCTGACCCATTTTACTCACAAAGATGTAATTAAGGTCTACAGTTAGAAAAAAAAACATTATTTGTATAAATTTCAACACCGTTTTAGAGAAAATTTATTTTATATAGCACAAGGTCTGAAAGCATTACCAGGATAAGTAGGTCCATTCTTAAGCTTGCGATCGGCAGTCTCAACTGTAAAAGAAAAAAACAACTCTAATTCATCCAAACAGTAATGCCATACATTCCTTTTCAAACAACAGCCTGATAACAACTTACAGGCTTTAGAGTACCAGCTCCCAAAGTCCTGAAGTTTTGAAGGACCCTTCCTCTTCCTCTTTCCAGACTCTTCAAGACCAGCTGGCACTTTATAACACTTCCCTAGAGAGCAGAGAAGAAAATAAAAGTCCAACAGCAAGAAGCCATTATAAATTAGTTATTTTAATGGAAAAACATCAAGACACACAGAAGAACATTAGATTGAGCACACACCTGTTTTGAGAGGCTTGTCCTCCCCAAATGCAGCATATGAATCATGCCATTTCCAAGGGTCCACAATTTCCTGGATATATGCACATGCAATTGACTACTTTCACAAGGACATGATAATGCAACATGTATTACAGAAAGCAACATAACATACCAAGATCATATTGACATTTTAACATGTACTACATGTGAATGAGTTTACTTGACTGATTTAGTGTAAGTGTGAAGAAAAAATTTATATTTTGTGTCATTGCATCGCTCTATACCTTGAGCTGCTTGGGTTCCTCTGGAATTGGCTGCACTGCAGGTCTCGGTCTTAACATCCTCCCCTCACTAGGGGCCTAGAACAATTAAAAAAGGGAAAACTTTAATAATTATATTCATCAGATCTATCAAATTAAATATATCAATATTTAAATCACACAAACTGTTTTGGTACCTGATGTCTTTCCACCCATTCTTCAGACTCCACCTCCATCCCATGATCTTCCAGTGGAGGAAGAACCTCTGCGCCACCATCTTCTTCATCTTCTCCACCATTAATCTCAGCTACACCATCTGGACACCACATAACAATGATAAGACAAAAACAAAATAGATCAATGTGGTAATGTATTAATCTTGAAATAGAAATAAGGTTCAGGTTTAATTTGGGGTCAGTAAGAGTTTTTAAAATGTGAAAGACGTCTCTCAGGCTCACAAAGGCAGCATTTATTTGATTAAAACTACAGAAAAAATATTATAAATATTATAATATAGTAAATATTATATTTATATAATATTTACTATGAAATAAAATTACAACTTAAAAGAAGGGTTTTCTATTTTAATGTAATTTATTTCTGTGATAGAAAAGCTGAATTTTCAGCAGCGTTTACTCCAGTCTTCAGTGTCACATGATCCTTAAGAAATCATACTAATATGCTGATTTGGTACAAAATAATCATTTCTTATTTTTATGTTGAAAACAGTTGTGCCAATTCATATTTTTTAAGAAAACTGTAATATATTTATTTCAGGATTCTTTGATGAAAATAAAGTGACTTTTTAATAAGTTCTAATCATCTGATCTCAAACCTTTAGACACTACTGAAACATAAAAAAACAAAAATTAATAATAATGTAATAAATGCAAAATATCTGTAGAGATTTGCACACAAGAAGTATGTGTCCTCACCATTGTCTAAGGGCGCAGGCTCATGTACAGAGAAGTTGTGCTGGATTTCTGCGACCTCCTTGAGGAAGTGAGTGTAGGAAGAGCCCAGACGCATCAATCCCGATTCGTCCATGGTGAAATGATTCATTCGAAAATCCTTACAGCTGCCAAGAAGCTCCCCTTTGAGGCTAGAGGATAACATTTAAACATTTTGGTAAAGCATTTTTAGTTCTTTCTGAGTATGAACTTAATTCCCAGCAAATGAGTCACTTGTTTAGACAATTTAAACAGTGTGCAAACATTTTCTTTGTTTGCGTGGGTCAGTGTCTTTACCTGAGAAGGGGGTATTTCTGTTTCTCAAGTGATTCTACAGGAATGAGAGATTCAGGAGGGAGACGGATAATCTTCACTGGCTAAAAAAGAATATCAAAGAATTAGTCCCCATTGAAAAACAAAACAAAACGACAAACCAAAACTCACGTGCTATGCAACAACTTAATCTGCAGAACATTTATAGATTTTTTTTTTTTTTAATATTAGTCAATATCACAATTTTTCATTTTTTATAATTTTTCGCAGTTTTTCCCAGTCAAAGACACAGACACTGAATAGTATGGATGTCCAGTATACACATTGAGTTGTAGAAATAAAAACTTCTGAAATGAAAACCAACTCACCTCTGTTGGATCTTTCATCGTTATATTCTGAGAGTTGACGTTTTCATCCTGCTCAATCTCATCAAACTGCATCAAAAATACTCAATTATTCACACAGATATATATAAACTTTATATTTTTTTTGTTTGAATTAATAAGTATTATTGCTGATTTACGCACCTCACAATCATCTCCTTCATTGCCTGAAGGGTCTTTTTCTTGGTTACCATCTGAAGAAGAACCTTGTTTGTCACGTCTGTTGAAACAAAGACAAACAGCATGACAACAAACCCACCCTCCGATTCAACAGAATATAAAGATCCAGAACAATAACACTTACTTCTTGTTTTTGTTAGAGATGTAATCTAATGTTTGAAACACCAGAGTGTGAAGGAGCTCTACCTAAAAATTCAAAACAGATAATTTTGTAAAGAAAAAGTCTTTTGCCATCATAAATTTAAGTTTGTGACATATTAAAGGATTAGTTCACACAAAAATAAAATTTTGCTTACCTTCAGGCTATTCAAGATGTAGGTGATTTTATTTCTTCTTCTAGCAGATTTGGAGAAATTTAGCATGACATCACTTGCTCACCAGTGGATACTCAGCAGTGAATGGGTGCCGTCAGAATGAGAGTCCAAACAGCTGATAAAAGCATCACAATAATCCACAAGTAATTCACACAACTTCAGTCCATCAATAAATGCCTACTGACGTGAAAAGTTGTGTGTTTGTTAGAAACAAATCCATCATTAATGCGTTTTAATACCAGGCCAAAATACAAGACTAAATAATGCCACCTCCAGTGAGAAATAATAAAATAATGCCAATGCAATAATAAAATAATGCCACCTCCAGTGAGAAAGTCGCTTGCTCTGTGCATACATCTCTCCTGATTCAGACGAGATGACTTTTTTTACTGGAGAAAACAATATAATGTACAAACATGCATCTTTTTGAATCTGAAGATGTAAACTGATGGACTGGAATCATGTGAATTACTAATTACTTGTGGATTATTGTGATGGTTTTATGAGCTGCTTGGACTCTCATTCTGACGGCAGCCATTCACTGCAGAGGATCCATTGGTGAGCAAGTAATGTAATGATCTGTTCCAATGAAGAAATAAACTCACCTACACCTTGGATGGCCTGAGGGTGTGTAAATGTTAAGAATTTTTATTTTTTTTGGGTGAACTATTCCTTTAATTTGGGGGGGGGGGGGGGGGGGAGTAAACACTAAAATAATCTTTCTGATACACATAAAAACTTTATTAAAATAACTAACTAAAATAAATAAAAAATAAATGACAATGTACTTCAAAGGTAGAGGAGATAATTTTTACTTTATTGAAAATCACTAAATTTATATTTCAGTGAAATTAATCACTGTAACATACACATTAAACATCAAATAATTTACCTTTCTGCCATAGATGCATGTTGATCCTTGGATTAAAAGTGCAGCCTCTGCAAAGTTCATCATGGTTTTCCCACCATCAAATGAAATGGTCATCTGGTCCAGCTGTCAACACAGACAACATCAACAATATGATACTTAGGCTAGAAAATGAAGCTTTACCTAAATAAATGAAGTTGATTCTTGATCAGTCTGTTTTCTCACCTCTTCAAGATACTCTCCAAGCTGGCTGGCCAGGTCAATGTCCCAGTTCTTGGTGAGGTCTCGCAGGGGCTGCAGCAGATGGCCATATCTCGTCTCTGCAGAATCCATGACCATGTATTTCCAAAATACCCTGCAAACAATATTTCAGATAATTTATAATTAACACGTCTAATTAACTACCATCCACCAAATATATCAAGAATGATTTAGCTAAAACAAGACCTCTTCATTTAGAAAAGGAAAAAAAGCTGCATGTTGTATTTGATTGATCTATAAGCTCTGTTTTATTACGGTACTGTACTGTACAGTCAAAACACAAAAACAAAACCCAGATACATCTGAAAGAAGCGATTATTCCGCTGTTACTGAATCACAGTAAGTTACGTGTAAACAGGAGATTTGCTAGCTGTCTAGTAACTACACGCATAATAAATAGACCTGAATATCACCATTAAATGTAAAGTGGTTTTTGTAACAAGTCGGAAGCACTGTTAAACTGTAAGCTATATTTAATTTAAACCAGCTAAACAACAATAACAGCTTCACAGCACTGAAGCTCCAGCGCGACGGTCAAATATAACTTAAATACCAATATACTCACCTTTAGTATGCGAATAAGAAACGGTTGCTGGATAAAAAAATAATCTCTTGCAGCTCCTGTCTCAAAAAGCAAAAAATAAATCTAGTCTTTGGGGAAATCCCGCGCGTACGTCATTTTTGTTTTTGCCGCGTGCGTTACGTCACATCGGAGTCACTGGTCAGCGAGTGAAGCGCTGCCCTCTGCCGGCCTGGAGGAGGAGCTTCTGATCCGCCATGAAGACCACAGATATGCTTTATTTTATATATATTGCATAGTAAAAAAACATACAGAGGGAGAAAATGTGGTCAAACAATTTAACGAAAATATAAGTAAAAATTTTTATTTATTTGTTTCAAAAAGTTATAAATAAAACAACAGTAACAATTCTTTGCACTTCACAATAATTTATTTATTTATTTATCTTGCGGGAAAACTAACGTAAACTTTACAACATCCAAAAGAGGTCGCTATAAGGCAACAACCCCAGAGATGTATAACCAAGATAAAGGCGAACGATTACAGTAAAAAAATAATAATTGGTAATTGAAAATATGAATGTATATAAATATATGCACACATACACTCAGTTATGTACATGTATACAGGCTAATAAATAAACAAATAAACTGGTTTTACATCCATTTAGGGCTACACAGGAATATTTAGTCAATAATAGTGCATGATTTAGAACAATCTAAATAATTAATAAAGGGGTGCCAGATCTTTTTCAGATCCTCTTTATAAGTAGTCTACCTGATCTTTGCAAGGTGGAGGCAAGATCTCTGATCCACTGGATGTAAATGGGTGGAACGGCAGCAGTTACCATATACGGATACTGTATCTTATTAGTTACCATATACGGATACTGTAAGGACCTGCCTGTTTGTACCCACTTGTCCATAAGTGCTACATATTTACCATGTATATACATTAGTAAGTACAGTAAAGTATTTGATTAATTACCTTGTACAGGCACCACCTGTAAGTGACCGTTCATACCTACACTTGTCTGTATGTACAAACTAATTACCATGCATGTACGACTGTTAAGTACAGCCGTGTTTCTTATTTGTTACCATGTACATACACCTCAGGTAAGTACCTTGTGTTACCACTCATTTGCCTGTAGGTACAAGATATTTACCATGTATACCAGGGAAGTACACATACTGTAAAATAAAGTGCTGCCGGTGGAACAGCCTCCTTCCACTTTAGTAGTATTTCTCTGCATTCCAACAAGTAAGAAAAAGCAAAGACTTTACCCATTGATGGTAATAATTTATGGGACTTTACCCATTGATGGTAATAATTTATGGGACTTTACCCATTGATGGTGATAATTTATGGGACTTTACCCATTGATGGTGAGTCTTCTGCATGGGGAAACATTAATTGCTACAAGAGGATCTGGTAACCTGCACTGGAGAACTGCTGAAAGAGGCTTAAATACAGACCGCCAATAGTCCAGAACATTTGAATAGTGAACCCTTAGCACATTGACAGCTATTACGCATATATAGGTAAATTTGGGCTCATTTGACTTTTGACATATAAGCGTTATGTACTACTTTAAATTGAAATTAGTGGCAAGCACACATCGATAATGACTGAACCCACTTGAGGACACAGGCCCATGTGTCATCTGAGGCTAATCTGCCAAGAGCTTCCTTCTAATTTTATCTAAAGAAGAGGATGCTGAACCACACTTTTATTTGTTTTAAAGCAACTAATTGGTTTACAAACACAAGTAACATGACCTGTCCTTAAAACTAACAAGCATACCAACTGTCTTCATAAGAGTGTGAGCAAGGTCATCTAAGGCATCAGAGCACTTACAGTCCGCTCTGAGCACTGTGTTAAATAGATAGCAAGCAGTTGAAAGTAGCCATTGACTTCCATATAGAAATACATACAATGGAAGTCAATGGCTACTGTCAACTGTTTGGTTACCAACATTTAAAATATCTTCTTTTGTGTTCAACAGAAAAAAGAAACTAACACAGGTTTGGAACAACATGAAGGTGAGTAAATGATGACAGAATTTTCATTTTAGGGTGAACTAGCCCTTTAATGTTGTCTTTATACAAGAATATATATAAGGATCTATCTATCTATCTATCTATCTATCTATCTATCTATCTATCTATCTATCTATCTATCTATCTATCTATCTATCTATCTATCTATCTATCTATCTATCTATCTATCTATCTATCTATCTATCCATCTATCTATCTGTCTGTCTGTCTGTCTGTCTGTCTGTCTGTCATAGGTAGTTTATTGTGAATATGGGGTTTTTACACAAACACTAATGCCAAAATTGTCATATGTAGGCAATAAATTCCTAGTTTAAGGTAGCACTTGTCATGTTGTGACTGTGGCTAAGAGGAGTTCTGTAACACACATATCTCAAAAAGCAACAACTGTAAATTTCTTTAAAACCTGTACAGATTCTGTAACAGATTCTAAATAAAAACATGGCCATCACAGATGTTTTATAAAGAAATAAACATTTTATTACAGAAATACAACATAAACGAATAATAAACAATAAAATAGATTTGGAATGTGCTATATTGAACATATTGCACTATATTTCGTCTGTCCCTTGCATTTCATTGCTGGTTGTGATATTAGGCCTTTATGTAAAAAAATAAAATAAAAATAAATATTTAAATTAGTCTTCTAATGAAAACATCCTTACAAGAAAAACCTCCATGTAAAAACAAACAAAAATAAATATTAAATATAATAAAATTATAATTACATACAGCTTGGATTGTGATATAAACATGTGTCTGGCAGATCTCAACAAAAACAAATAAACAACAACAAAATAGCCAATTGGCACGACCTTAAGAGAGCGCTCGCACATCTGACCACGTGATACGATTCCTGGAAAGTTCCTGGAAATTAGTCTTTTGTATACCAGTCTTTTTAAATGAGGATTAAGTAGTTAACTACGAGCGCACACACACATACACACACACACACACACACAGAGAGAGAAAAAGATTCGTTGGAATATCACTAAACGGCTGTATAAAGTAATTATATGTGTCCTGCTCGCTTGGCGCGCGTTGGAACGCGTCTGGACGCGCGGTGCGCGCGGTGCGCTTGCAGACAGCGCGAGACATATAGTGTCGCCTTTTGTGGAGTGTCGCTCCGGAAAGAATCAATGCAAATACACGAAAAAACGCATCCCGATCTGCTGAGCATCAGGGGGTGCTGGTCGTTTGACAGTGAGCCGATCAGTGTTTCCCATTAATAATAAATGATGGATCTAAACCATGGTGCCATTGAACGTCTGTAACGTGAAACGCGTTGGACTTGATTGCTTACTGCTTTCACTTAGACAAAAGGTAAGTGCTGTGCGCTTTCTCCGACTGTCGCCTTTCAGGCTTAAGTTTATGTTCGAAATATATTCTGCTTTATTTCCTCAGATTCATTATGCCTCAGAATAGCAGCTACATCATATGATTAGTGCATTTAGATTAAAAGTATCTGCATTTACACGTTCAGGAGAAAATGCACTCGTTTATCTTATATGTCACACTATCTTTGCAGTTTCCTAGTAAAGGCAGTTCTGCGTATTTTGGCGTCTCTCAAAGGCAGCCTTTGTTTTTATTCTTCATGCACGTGCGCAATGAGCCATTCACACAGAATACAGACGTTTTTAATGTTAATGAAGCTTATGAAGATTGTCATTTCGCTCTTTTATCCAATTAAAAACAACAACAACAGAAATTAGTTTTTCTGAACACCTTTGGATTATTCAGTAGAGATTAACACGACATGGCCACTTTAATTTATCACTTTATGAGAGTATTTCAAATAACCAGTTAGAAATGAGCTACAGGGGTGAAATGACTATCATATGCGAGGACCACCCTCCTGAGGTGACAGAAGACTGTCAAAATATTAAGGATTTGCAGGACAAACCAATTTTAAGGTAAGGTAATGATTTCATATCTGTCTCAACTCAATTTCTGATCATGAATGTTAAACGACAGAACAGGTATCATTATTGTTTAGTGTGATAGCTATATAACGTTCACAAGCTTTTCATTTACGTGTTAAGAAAACTATAAATGCCATGTCTGAGTAGACGGGAAGGGCTGTAACATTTTCTATTCTGCTGGAGACACAAATATTGAACAAAACAGGACAGTGTTGCTATACGCTTACCACAATTGTGTGAGTGCGCAACTAACACACACTATTTCGTTTAGCTGTTTCATGCATTTGTCTTGTTTTATGTTATTTTAAACGCTTTTAACCTTTCCTATACGGTGGCCTTATTGACTTAAATGTTTAAAATGAAATGAGGGTGACGTGGGATGACATAATTATTTTGAAGAAGTAAATTTGATTACCATAAATGCATAAATGCATGCATGTCAACGTTTTCTAGTCTTAGACTCAGGAAGATTGTAGCACCAGCACTCCTTGTACTTGACATCAATTAACACAGTTTTATGGATACACTGTAGTTTTTAAACATCAACAAATTTGCAGCAGGCAAATATGGAAATATTATGTCAGCATTGAAAAAAAGAACACAAAAAGCGTCAAACAAAACGTGGGGTTAAAAATTATGTTTGTATTTTCAGATCGGCGCAACCAAACAAAATGACTTCTCACATGTTTTGGTCGATTGTAAGAGTTAGTCGTCTTTGAAGGATAATTATAGACATTGACTGGATGCAGAACGCCTTTCTCCAATGACCTGTCACTCATCCGACTCCACGGAAAGCATCGAGAATGAAAGGAGATCGCAAACAGAAACCCAAGTCGCGGAGTCCGAGCAGAGTCGCATCGCCACTGCCATGAGAGACCTTAAAAACACTGGTAAACTGCTCGTTTTACTTACATACTCACTTCATTTGCTCCTGTAACACTCACTGAATTAATGTTGTATGCAACGCAGCCACAGGCAGTGACTCATATATTTAAAAAGAATGATCATAATGCGTCAAATTTGATGTTAAAGGTGATAACAGTCGATTTTAAAAAGATTAACCTTCTATATAAAATTTCAATAAAATGTTTAAAGGTCGTTTTAAGTGTACTTTAATCTCATAAATCAAACTAGCAGCAGGTCTACACTATATCATACCTTTGGCATGAGTTTGTTGATATATTCAAAGCAGATATGATTTGATTTTATGAATGTTAAATAGTTGAAAATGTTGTTTCAGGACTGCTGTTAATGTTTTTAGTCAATTGTGTGACATGCTTTGCATCTGGTGTGTTGTTTCTGGGCTGTTGTTTGAGCAGAAGATAATAATGAAAATATCAGAGAAGTGAAAGTCAACAAAAACGTAGTAAATCCAGTAATTAATTTATACATTCAGGGGCAATTTTCACCATGTATAGATTAAATTATACAGTTTTTCATTGGTGTATGACATTATCTGAATTGAATACATGAATTAATCCGAATAATTAGATATTATGTATGAAGTGTATTTAAAATTAATTCAACCTCAACTAGAAAAGAATATTGAGAACTATAGCAGACATTGCAATTACTTTTTTTTTTTTTTTTTTTTTGCGTTCTGTGGCTTTTGTCCAACAAGTCCCCGTTTCTGACCCTGATATGAAGTATGCAAGTGAATTTAAGTAGGAACTATGTGAATTTCCTGAAAAAGCTTTTACTGTTTATATTTTTTGTTTGCTTTTTGTGCAACAAAAGAGTGAAATTATCATGTCTATGAAACTTTTGTTATATTTCCTGGTCTGGCTGGAACATTTGTCCTCAATGGTTTGCGTCTCTGTCACATCCCTTTCTGGTATAAAGTGCATGAGCAAATTTAGCCCAGCACTGCACTGACTGTACAAAAGAGAAACACAACATTATGATGCTGCAGCCAGATCCATTTTTAGGTTTGTTTGTTGCTGAGAAAAACAATGTGAGCAGCTTTTGGGAACATCTGTCAAGCAACTGCCATCAAAAATGTAAGATGCTCTAGTTCAGTTTTTCCGGAAAAATATGTAATTTATGTTTACATTTCTGCCGTCTTGTTTAGTCTTGCTACGCCACAGTTGTCATAATGTTTTCAATTAACGTTCATTTAACAGCTCATTTCGGAGGTGCTTGGTTTCTGCTGCATTATCAGATGTGAATGAGCTCTTTAAATCAGGGCAGAGTTGAGAGGTTGAAAGACGCATTGCATCCTCTTCTGAAAAGCCAAAATTGCTGCAGTGAAACGCCTGATAAAACAACAGCCAGATAGCCAGGATATGACTGTAACTGTGATGCGTGTGAGCGTGTCTTTAAAGGGACACGTTATGGGTCTCATGTTACACAAGCAAGCGACTGAAACAGATACTGTGGAAGAGGATACGTATGACCATCTCTGTGTCTTCTTTTCTTGGAAGCAGGCTGGTATTGGGGCAGCCTTACAGCCAATGAAGCCAAGGAGATCCTGCAGGACACGTCGGAGGGGACGTTTCTGGTCCGAGACAGCTCTCAGAGGGACTATCTCTTCACCATCTCTGCCATGACATCTGCAGGACCCACCAACCTGCGAATTGAATACAAGGACGGAAAGTTCAAGCTGGACTCTGTGGTGCTGATCAAACCCAAACTCAAGCAGTTCGACAGCGTCGTCCATCTCGTGGAGCACTATGTGCAGCTGTCCCGGACGTCTTCTAAGGGCAGGACTACGCCTCTCGCCCCATCCAATGGCACTGTGCAGCTGCTGCTCATGACTCCGGTGTACACAGCCACACCGACTCTACAGCATCTGTGTCGTATTGCCATCAACAAAACCACACGGCGGGTACAAGAACTGCCTTTGCCGAACCGGCTGAAGGATTACCTGACAGACTACACTTATAATGTATAGAACCAGATGGACAATGATGACCATAAGTGCTGAGGTTCTATGGATCATAGACCCAGTGATAATGGGGTGCTGATGTCCCGTCTAGGATCATTTGTCTGCGGGATCCCTCATCTTGTGCCCAAGGACTACTTTAAAGTGATAGTTCACCCAAAAACTAAAAATCTGCCATGAATTGCTCACCCTCATGATGTTCCAAACTTGTTTGACATTCTTTCTTTCTTCTGTGGAACACAAGAGAAGATATTCCAATTTGTCCATATAATGAAAGTCAATGGGGTCCAAAAGAACACTGTACTCATTGAATTTCATTGTATCAGCATTTTTCAAAACATATTCCATTTCCAGATTTGGTGAGTAAATAATGACAGAATGTAAATTTCTGGCTGAACTATCCCATTAATATCGTAACAGCGTTAAGTGTCCTTCATTGCGCACTTAACAAGTTTACGGCCTGTAGATATTCTACAGTCAGTTTTTAATGCGTGAGTGAGCAGTATCTGTGAGGAGCATTAGCCTGCACTGACACCTGTGGATTTCTACCTGTGATATGCTGGTATACTGTATATCTGATATACAGGACGCCTCACGGTGTGACCATGGGTTTCTTTTAAAGAGTTCAAACAAAAATGAATAGCTCAACCTTAAACTCGATGCTCTTTATTCTGTAGAACATAAAATAAGATATTTTGAAGAATCCTGTAGCTGTCTTTGTCCATATATTGAAGTCAAAAGTTCCAAAAGGAGTTTTGCAGGGATTCCATAAAGGAACCATTTTGGGCTCCCCAAAGAACCTTTCAAAGAACAGTTTTTTTCATATTAATAATCTAAAGATCCCTTTTCCACTACAAAGAACTGAAAAGGTTCCATGGATGTTAAAGGTTCTTTGTGAAACCATACAAAAAGAGTCCTTATTTTTAACATGAAATAAATCCATACAACTCATCTGGCATATACTAAATAAGGATTATTTACTCTCCAATCACTGATCAAAGCACACAAACGCAGACCACATTAACTATGGTGCCACAAACATCCACTGATGTCAAACCTCATTGGGATGTTAACTGATGTTTGAGCTATTTTCTTTTATGTTCCACAGAAGGAAGCCAACCATATGAGTTTGGAACAACATGAGGGTAACACGAGTAAAGGATGACAGAATTTTCATTTTTGGTGGAGCTATGCTTTTATTGCTGCAGGTGTCTGAGATGTTCTGCATCCTATGTTTGAGACATGGGAAATTGAAACTGTATGCTTTTTGACTATGTTTTATTTGCTCATTATTCATGTTATATTTTTGTACTGTAGTCATAGATGATCATTTGATGTCATGGTTGCCCAAGGAACTGCTGAGAACTGGCAAGTACCTTGCGATATGATATACTGTATATCCCAATGTCATCATGATAGCATAATACCTACTGAAAAAATATATGAAAAAATAGCCCTTTTAAAGTCAATTTGAAACAAAAAATGTATAAAACATATACACTACCATTTGAAAGTTTGGGGTTAGATTTTTTAATACTTTAATTCAGCAAGGACACATTGAATTGAACTAATGTGTCAGTAAATTTCCGTTACAGCTAAATTCTGTTCTTTTGAACTTTGAAGAATCCTGAAAAAAAAATGTAGCGCAGTTTCATCAAACATTTTAAGCAGCACAGTGATTTCCGGAGGATTATGTGACACTGAAGACTGGAGAAATGGCTGCTGAAAATTCACCTTATCACAAGAGCATAAGAGACTTTCAAAAATATTGGAAAAAAACATACTGACCCCTAACATACTCAATTTTGAATGGCAGTGTATATATATAAAGAAACCTTTTCATTTAAAAGCTCAAACTTGCTTAAACAAGTCCTCGCCATTCCCCAACATTTAAGGGTGCGTACTTTGCAAATAAAATATACCACCGACTTAGTATTTTATTGCACATTTTGAAACAAGAGGTAATTTAGCAGCATGGTTTGTTTCCGCTGTTGCATATGGTCAAGAAGTATTGGCCTGTGTTAACCCTACCTCAGGAGGGCGTCATGATAAACCTGCATGC
This sequence comes from Barbus barbus, assembly GCF_936440315.1. Lineage (NCBI taxonomy): Eukaryota > Metazoa > Chordata > Actinopteri > Cypriniformes > Cyprinidae > Barbus > Barbus barbus. The sequence continues at coordinate 14,544,496 of NC_136717.1, forward strand.
TGATTGGCCGTATTTGGAGAATATTTCATTCTATACTAAATTGTAATTTTTGACACAGACCAAAAAAAAAAAAAAAAAGACGTACTCGGTGAGGTCAGAAGCTTTTTATTCTCTCCTCACTGCTATTTGTGGAGCGATTATAAGGAAAATAGGATTACCTTCCTCACTAATCTGACCTCCTTTCTATTTTGGGTTAATGAAACATACATAATTTTATCCCTTCCAGAATGGGTCGCTCAATGTATTCTATTCACCGTTGTGCTTGGGTGCTAAATTCATGCATTTTCTCTCTATGCTTAGTCTTTCAGTTAAAGCATTCGAATAGTATTATCTTAAATGCATTGCGCTAAAAATGATTACAGATTGGTGGCTTGATTTTGCCATTATTTTTAAATTAAGAAGTTCCTTATTTAATGTGACTTAATTTAATAAACCAATCTAACAGAAATTCTTAAATCATTGGGAGGCTGATCTCAGATCAGCATAAAAGGTAATTATGCCAACATCTCTAAGATCCAGTATACTATTGTCAATATTATTCGTTGTCTTCCTTGAGGACATGGTATATCTATGGTAATAAGTCTGATAAGATCTCTTTGCCACTACAAAATTCCACTAATATCATTTTACAGCATTGTGCTGCATCAAGGGTGAATGGATTGTCTCCCAAAGAGTGAGAAATAAAAGCAAGCATATATTTAATTCCTGTTCTGTGTATGTTTTTGGTAATGTCTGATAGAGGACTTATGAAATATGATTTCATTTTAGTGCAAAAAGTAAAAAAAAAAAAAAAATAATAATTGTCCACAATGTTTGTTTTCTACAACTACTGTTTTATTTTATTCCTGCCCCTAAATGAGCCAATCATGTGCAGAACAGATAATAACACCCATCATCAAGGTCACACACCCACAACCTGGCAACATTTCAAACCTTTAGTAAACCCACTTCCTAAATGGAGTTTACAGATAATCCAAGTTTATTTGGTGTTTGTATGGAAATCTTTGGTTTGGTTGTTTAGAAGATTCACTTTTTAATCCATCAAACAGTGTTTGCAAGAATTTTGCATGGTTTCATGTATGCTAGCACTTCATAATATTGAATTTCCAAGTATTTTTGTTGTGTACAACAATACCTCGGTCCATTTTCCATTTCTACAGCTTTTCTTGTCCCCTCCATGTTTTTTTTTTCTTAGCTTGCACCAAAGCATGGAAATTCTGAGTAACAATTTGAGTCATTTTCCAGGGATTTTTAGAGTGAACTGTATGTACAAAGGCTGTATATTTGCAGACGTTTCCTTGAGAGGCAACCGACTAGCCGATCAGCACAAGAAAGTGACTATTTCTCTGTTAAATATTGACACCGTTCCCAAGAAAGAGCTGCTAAAAGCAAGAGTTCTCCTTGTCACAGCACAAAAGAGTTGTTTAGTCAAAGATAACGTGGAGATAGCACTGTTTTCCAGGTAATCTAAACTTCACTGGATTTTACATGGAAATTGGATGTAATTGACCCCACGAGTGCACCGTCACAGTTTCTGCAGTCACAAACACATTTAAGTGTTGGCTTCAGCATGTTAGAAGAACAGCGTCATCCTATCCAAATTACTTGAATTACTATACAAGACACTTAATGTTAAAGTTACACCAAAAAACTTGACATCCTATACATATAAAAAAAGTCCTGCAAGGAGTCATTAAAGTATGCACACACACACACACACACACACACATATATATATATATATATATATATATATATATGTGTGTGTGTGTGTGTGTGTGTGTGTGTGTGTGTACTTTAATGACTCCTTGCAGGACTTCGTTTTTTTAAATGTCGTACCTAAATTATAGTATAATTTATATACTATAATGTGTAACCTAGAATACATAATACATAAGAAAGTAATTTTATCTATGATATTTTGACATCTTTTGACAAAATTTATCTGATATTTTAACCTTATTGTTACCATGGCAAGTTTCATAAATTGCAATATAATTTTTATGTTTGTGATAATTAATAAGACCAATGATGATGATACAGTTAATGTATTTTCATATTTATATTTTATTATTATGTTTTTAATATATTACTTCTGAAGACACCACATGAAATTAAAGTTGGATGCAGTTTCACAAGAAAGCTTCCAAGCAATATGGAATATAATATAGTTTTTAAGGGAAGCAGTATTAGTTATTTTGGTCTGTGATCATATAGGGCCAATGACACATTACAGTTAGCATAATTTATCATTTATATTTTATTAATGTGTTTTAATATCCATAATATCTGACACTGGTTTGGTGAACGTCTTAACAGCTCATGCGGTCAAGTAAACAGGATTTAAAAGGTCAGTTCATGGGCGAGGGCTAATGAAATCTCACCTCATATCACATGCACAAAACAATTCAAAGGACTACTTCAGCTCAAATTTGCAATGCAAAGCACGCTTCGCTAAAGTGCATGTGACACCTTTTGTTTCATTATGCCATTATCTAGACCAGATGATGATAATAACAAACTGTTCATTCAAATTTGAAGCAGGTGCAGTGCCATGTTCAGAAACAACATATGGAGCTTTCAGAGCTATAGATGATAATATGAAATAGATTATTAACATCAGAAAGATAAAACGTTAGATTAAATGGATAAGATTAATAACTTAAAATTGAAAATGTTTGAAACATGTAGTGACTGTACAGTACAGTTTTACACAAATATCCATGTCCTTATTCGGCCCGGTAGATGCTTCTTATTTAAGTCCTTAAGCCTCAAAAATAATGTATTCTCTGAAGGGAAAATCCCTTCTAACAGATTTTAAAAGGCTTAGTGTAAAGCATGCTTGTTGATAAAGCAGGCCTTATGTATGGTTGTAAAAAGATATAAATGTAATGAATTGAACACACAGGGCATTATTTGTGTGAGGACACGGGGTGCAGCGCTGGTATAGACCCTCAGGATTATACATATAATACCAAGGGGGATTTACATAGATACATCCAACTTCTTGCAGCTCATAAATGTCATGATATTTAAATAATCCGCTCTTCCTGGAACAACTGTTGCTCTACAAAATCATAACCAGTGTTTGAAACACTAAAGCCACTTTAAGGGCAAAAGAAAGCTTAGCGTTTCAAACAAGTGGTTTAACCGAACGTCATGAGGACAAGAAAATATATACAGAACTTTCCTAATCAGGGGACAATGTCAGCAATAGGCAGCTTTATATACAATGTTTTTGTAAGAGTCATCACAGGACAAACTGGAAAAACAAGAGCATCACTCAATAATATCTCTCGCTCTACATCATGTGATCAGAAGAGAGAGAAAGAGAGACAGAAAAAAAGGATTGTAATTGTAATCCTTCACAAACGTTGTTGTGGTAACTACAGTTTAAACTAAAATATCAGAGTTGCTCAGAGTTTTTTGGCACCACAATAAACTATATATGTATTTGAAAGTAAAGACATAACACATTCTAAAGATTTATAAGTGTTGCATTAATAATACAGAACGCTTGTTAATATTTGAATGCCTACCTAGAAAATCCAGCTTTATATTCTGGATGGGTGTCTCTGTGCCTGAATAAAAGGGATAAAAACAGCTGTGTTATGTTATGTTAGGTAAGGTTATAATACAATTTCTCAGGGTAATTTTATTTGGGATCATTATTTCTGTATAATGATTAGCCTAAATTACCCAATTTACTTACATACATTAAACAAATGCGGGAACAATGATGCCAAATATTAGTTCCTCCTGCTCCTCGTTTCCAGCCGGTAGAAATAAATGCGACATTACGCGGAAAAGTCATGTGTAACTCACAATGTATTACACACAACAGCGCAAACTTATGATATTCATGTGATATATTCACAAACACCCCTTTATGTGCATTTACTAACAATTATTGTTAGGTTAAGGAAGAATTCGCCGACATTTTCCCGGCTACTGTAGTAGTTCAGAGTTCAGTCATAGACTGCTTTTTACTGGGTCATCGGGTTCAAATATGGACCCAAAACACAAAAAACTGCTCCGATCGCAGCGGCTTTTTCTGGCCGAGGAGCTTTTAGTGGACGACATGATCATACAGTATTTATTTCAGGAGGAGATCTTAACGGAGAGTCATTTAGAGGAGATTCAGTCTGAGTCGTCTAATAGGAAAAAAACGCTAAAGCTGCTGGATATTCTGCCCACTCGGGGTTCGCACGCCTTCCATCACTTTATTCAGTCTTTAGAGAAAGATTTCCCCTGGATTAAAGACAAATTACTGCGACTGTATGCTGAAGACAACGAGTCTCCTCCTCCTCCGTCCTTCACAGGTGAGTCCTGCGTGGGTGTAAGTTACCTGGCTATAGTTTGAGAGCTGCATACCATAGGCATACTTGTTTTTATATTTTGTGCAAACTTAATTTTCCCTCACACAAAACTTTCTGCATTGGTAGATTTTCAGAAAAGAATAGCCTATTCTGTCTAATTTATAAGCTTGTTTTAAATTTGACTGGTTTTACTATACTTGAGGGGACATGACATAGAAAATACCAGGTGCACACACACACACAAACATGTGTGAACCTTATTGTTTACATAAGAGTGTGTGTGGCCATTTGTAACTTACTGTAAATGTGCAAGGCTTCCAGTGTCTTGTTTTTTTTCTTGCTATTGCAAACTATTATTTGTTATCACATTATTTTATTGTCGTAATCATAAAAACATGAATTTGTAGTGCATATTGTTTTACCATATAGTCTACTGCACTGCATCTTCTAGTTATTTATCTACACTTTAGCTCTTAATGAAGTCTCACATATTCACAGAAAATAGCTTACATTAGTTCACCTCACTCATTTTCTACAGGGTTCAGGTCAGAGGACTAGAAAGGCTATAGCAGAAGTTTGGTTTTGTGCTCAGTGACCAATTTTTGTGTTTGGATTATTGTCCGGTTGGAAGATCCAAACATGGCCCATTATAAGATTTCTAACAGAGTCAGTCACTTATTGATTTTTTATCTGTTGGTATTTGATAGAATCCATGATGCCATATGTCTAAACAAGATGTCCAGGACCTCCAGCAGAAATATAGGCCCACAACATCAAAAATACAGCAGTATATTTCATTGTACACATGGGGTGCTTTTTATCCTTGTGTTCACCAAACCCATCTTGAGTGCTAAAAAACTAATTTTTTAGTTTCATCTGACCATAGAAGCCAGTCCCATTTGAAGTTCCAGTCGTGTCTGATATCTGAATATGCTGGAGTTTGTTTTTGGATGAGCGAGGAGAGTCTTTAGCCACTCAAACTCTTCTCCTCGCCGTGCATTAGGACGATATAGACACACGTCCTCTTCCAGGCAGTTTCATAACATTTTATGTTGATTGGAAGTTCTTAATTATTGCCCTGATAGTGGAAATGGGAATTTTCCCTGCTCTAGCTCTTTTCTTAAAACCACTAATTTGCGAAGCTCAGTTATCTTTTGCTGCACATCAGAAATATATTCTTTGGTTTTTCTCATTGTGATGGATGATTAAGGGAATTTGGGCTTTGTTTTCCCTCCTATTTATATTTCTGTGAAACAGGAAGCCATGGGTGGATAATTTCATGTTCATAATCACCCTGGAGTCCTCTAAATGTTGAATATGAATTGGAATATACTTCAGAGATGTTTACTCATAAGAATTTCTAGGGGTGCCAATAATTGTGTGTCCAACATGTTTTTGAGAAAAACATTTATTTATATTTCCCCCCATTTTAAATTCTTATTATCCAATGAAAGGTTAGGTTTTTCAGATTTAAAAAAAATATATATAACAATGCAGATTAATATTCACAGCCTTCTTTGATCATATTTACCAAGGGTGCCGATATTTCTGGCCATGACTGTAAGGTTGCTACGTAAACCTACACAACAAAAATTTGGACAAAAATATTTTGTTTGGACAAATGTCTCCAGACACTGAGGCAGGCATGTCTCACATGTGTGAAGAAAATAAATATATATAATATAAAAATAAAATTTTATTTGAATAAAATAGAATAGATATTAATATTGTTATAGTTGTATTGTATAGCTTTTAATAAAAATACTATATATAAATAATAATATACGAATAAAATATGAAAAATAAACAACATTATTCTAAGCCATTTCAAGGCACCAGTTGCGCTAAAAAAGCATTTTGTTGTTAGATGTCTTTCTGTTCCCTCGTATTCCCTCCCAGTTTCACCTGATTTCACTCTCTGTCTCATAATGAGACTATTCATTTTTTAATTGAGATGAGGTTATGAAAGCTAGAGGTCAAGCAATTACGTCTCCCGTTTCTGACCGGAGTGTTAAATAACAAGTGCTTTAATTGCCCTTGCTCTAATCCCTAACACTAAACCCTCTGTTACTAATTCTAGCAGAGAACCTACAGCAAATTCATTTAAAGCATAGCAAATTGATATGATTTGAAAACTAATGTTTTTGCCAATTTACAGTCTGTGAAATGCCTTATTTACATCCACACCAGTCTGGTTTCAGACGTTTTTAAAAACAAAGAAATTCTCTGCATGCACCACGTATATTTCAGCTGCCGTTTTGCTAAAAGACGGCTTATTATCTGCTTTCTGTTGATTTCCCGTGCTAACATCCACTCCGCATCCCCCTTTTTAGTCAGTTAACCGAACCCCAGAACACCTTTGAAAAAACCCAACCCCTTCCCTCCTAGAAAAACAAGACATAAAAAGAAAAACAGAAGGAGAGCGAGGTATAAAAAGAAAAAAAACAAGAGCTGAAGTTGTGTTTTGAGTCTCTCAAGGCCAGGTCGGCTTGGTGCGCTGCCCTGGTTTTCCATGAAAGCTGCATTAATTCCTGGCACTAGCGCTGCGGCCCAGCACTCTCGCTGAGCATCCTCCTTTCTAGGAAAAATATAATCAAAGCCGTTTGTTGGCTGCTCTCCCTCTCCCTCCTGTCTCCAGTTACTGAGCTGAAGATTTTATTGACTTACTGTGGTTCAGTTGGTAATAAATTGGGGGATGGGGTGGGGTTAGAAAGAAAGCATAAAAGAAACGGAGGAAAAAAAAGAAGTGTGCTTGCAGATTTCTTGGAAGTCGAGGACGAGCGCTACTCTGAGCAAGCATTCTTCACACTTAAGTACTCGCTTTAGTTTTAAGCTCTTCTTAGCTTAATAGGTTTGAGTCGTCAGGGGTTGTTCAGGGACACAAAGGGTTGTGGTGCTTTGTTCTTCCTTTCCTGCTTTTATTGTCATCCACTGCTCATATTATTAATATTCATGTCACTATGAATTTGGATCTTCACACCAATGATGTCATTCTGTTGGCATGGGAACGTGTTTTTCCTTCAACTCGCTTTCGTTGTGACAGGCTCTGAATCTGCAGTGTCACGGACACATTAATAAATGAGATGCATGTTCTGGTTGAATTTAACAAAGCACCATCCTTATGATCTTATTGCCTACTTTTAAACCGAGATCAGTCAGGTGGGGACACAATATTCTCGTTTTAAAGTACATTTGCACACCTGCGAGTCATGTGTATTTGCATGTTTTTATGAGATGCTCGCTTTAAGGAACATTATGCAAATGGTTCCTTAAGCCTTCACTTACAGGTTCTGGGAATTATCGTACCTGATGCTGTAAGGTTTTGAATTTTAAGTTGTTTACAAGGCTAAATGTTCTGTGGCAGGCCTCCAGACAAATTTATCACAACTAGCTTCCATTATAGCAGAAGTTAGCATGCTCAGAACCCTTGGTGACTGCGTGTTAGTGCAGTTGTGTGTCATTCTGGGAGCTTTCTTTTCCAAATTGGCTTGTATGAGACCTTGATCAGACAAAAGGCCATATTTTTGTAGTTGTTTTGTTTTTTTACTTTCAAAAATGGAAATGTATTAATTAACTAATGGTAACTCTTTAGTATGGGGACTAATTCTCACTGTTAACTAGTTGCTTATTAGCAGGCCTATTAATATATTGGCTGTTTATTATTACTTATAAAGCACATTCTGCAAGACCATATGCTACACTAGTTTTTCAAACTTAGTTACTTTTTCATTGTTTTCATTTAGCATTGTTTTTGCATTCCAATAAGAACAGAATGTCTAGGAAGATGACAAACACTGCTCTACATGATCAGTAACATGTGTCCAACAGACTGGTGCTACCAGTCATCAGACTATGATGACTGTAGTATCTGTTTTTTGCACAGCTGCATTTGCGTGTGTTTTATATCTTCAGGTCAATTCCTTATACGTTGTTATTCACCCTCTGTAATACCCAGCAGCTGCCGATTCATATCAAGAGCTTTTCCACCGTTCTGTATGTGTTTACTTTTACAGTGTATGCCAGTGTCGCCCACAAAGACTATAAAAAAGTTTGAGAGCTAAAGTAGATATCCAGACGGCATATGGCATACATATGGTAAAACATTCACATACAGTCCTGTTTCTGTATAACAGAAGCACAGAATTTTGTTTTTTTACAATATGGCTGCTGGACGGACATATAGAGTACAACCAAAATGAAAAATCTGTCGTTTCAAACCTTTTTTATTCTTAAGTGGACACAATTTTTTTTATTTTTAAGAATTAAAGGTTCAGCCCCCCCCCCCCCCCCCCAAAAAAAACAAAAACAAATCAGTCATCTTATTTTGATGAAATCCAAGAGCTTTCTGACCCTGCACAGACAGCAACGCAACACATTCAAGGCCCAGTAGTAAGGATATCGATAAAATAGCTCATGTGACTTCAGTGGTTCAGCCATAATTTTATGCAGCTACGAGAATAATTTTGTTAGCAAAGAAAACAAAAACAATCTCTTCTCTTCTACGTCAGACTATCTTTATGGGCCTTGAAAGTGTTAGTTGCGTAGCTGCGAGGTCAGAAAGCTCTTAAATTGCTTTTGAAGATGTACAAAGGTCTTACGGGTTTGGAACAAAATGGGTTAATTAATGACAGAATTTTCATTTTTGGGTGGAATATCCCTTTAAGAGATCCTGAGTTCATAGTGAGTAGGCAATGTCAAGCTCCAAAAAGTACAAAAAAAAGTTGTACATGATGTACTATATATATTTTTAGAACCCCTGAATGGTTCCAACTCTTAATATACACTAACAACATTCTAAACTTTAAGGTCTTTAAGTATTTTTATGTTTTTGATAGAAGTCTCTTATGCTCACCAAGGCTACATTTATTTGATTACAAATACAGTAAAAACAATAATATTGTGAAAATGATAACAGTGTAAAATAAAGTTTTCTCTTTGAATGAATTTAAGATTTAATTCATTCTTGTGATGGCAATATAATTTGTGATAAAAGTATTAATTTCTAATTTCTTATGTATATAAAGCTACACCATTTTCATCAGCATCATTCTAGGATGTGGTAACAGTAAAGCCATCGTAACATGCGGGATCGATCTCTAAGATCTTGGTTTTTCAAAGCCATTTTTGATATAATTACAGTGAGCTAACTGAACGGATCAGGTCAGCTACATAGCAAAAAAAGAGATTCAACGAGTGGGTCATTTTATTGTAGGAAAACATGCTTAACCGAACGCTTGACGCATATAAAACGTATAAGCAAGGTAATTTATAATAGCAAGCAAGATTGTTCCTAGTAACAATCACATTAGTGTCGGCTAAGCCGGACTCTTTTCCTCGTCCGACTTGTCACCTCTCTGCCTCTACCCACAGACGAACGCAGGAAGGCACTTTTAATAATTTGCTTTTGAAACAAGCCAGCACAGTGCTGTTCACTTGTTTTTGTTGGAACATCACATTGACTCTCCTCCTCCGTTCCCTCCACCCATCTCTAGTACAGTCTGATTTCCAGGAACGTTGGCTTGAGGAGAGTCTTCCTGTCAGAATGTGGAAGCGGGCTGCAGCGCTCGGCTGTTCCAGATGGACTCTACACTCGGACTGACTCCTTGATGTGCTGCGTCTGTTAGGAATGTTTTGTATTGACGAACAGAGATGACACGCTCATATTGGTGCAGTTTGGAGATGATTGGGAGGTTTATCGAGATCAGATGTTGAGCGTCCAGAGCCAATTTAGCCACACAAGATTGTTTTTTGTTCATGTGCCCAAAGCCAAGGTTTACACATGGGGTCTATTAAGGACAATTAATAGGTCTTAGATTTATGCTCCATAGAACATTTTGAGCCACTTCATAACACAAACCAACCGTCTCAAGTTGCTTTTCTAGACAAATCTTTATAGCTCAACAACAGAGAGATTTTGTGTCTGCATGCATTGCTGCCATTCTGATTTATATGGAGTTGGATTAATGACGTCGACTGATTGTGTCAGTCATCTGAAAATTAACAAACCACAGTAAGTGCTTTTATGCTGGCCCAGTCAGTTCAGATTTGTACTTTCCCTGCTTATATTTTTACTGAGAAATACGATACAAAACACAATACAATTTAGTTTTTTAGTTTTTAATTATTATTTTTTTACTTGCTTAAAAAAGGTAAATAATAACCTAAGTTATAAATGGCAAACATGTAATTTTACCCAAGATAATCTATTCTTTGTGGAAGGGATACTGGGCTGTATTTCCCAATTTAAGCATCGTAATCCTAAATACAATGGATCTACGATCAATTTAGGCTTACGATGCTTTTGGGAAACACAGCCCTGATTACTGACAACAAAGTTGTCAGGCCAGAGCCGACCAAAAACATAATCAATTATTACTTTTGTAAAGTATTGTAATATTTTTAATATATAAAATAATAATAATGATATAAAATTTAATACATTCTGTATAAATAAAATATATATAAAATAGAATTTATATGTATGTGTGTGTGTGTGTGTTTACATGTATGTATATACACACACACACACACACACACACAATTATATTTTATATAATATATTATGTACATTGATATGTTTTTTATTTTTAGTATTAATTGTTTTAATTACAATTATTTAAAAAAATAACAAGTTTATCATGTTTTTAATTCACATTAATAGCTCTGGTCTGATAGTCCTTGTGCCAGTGTGTATTTCCACAAAGGATGTATTTTCATGCGTAAACTTATTCATTCCATTCTTTTTTTCTGTAGATGTACATTTGAATGTATGAAATGTACAATGTCAGAGGAAGTCAATCACATCAAACCACCAAAGTCAGGCCGTTTTAATTTAAAAAAATCAATTTTAAGGATCAGAAATTGTGCTTATATTTAATTTGAGGCTAATTTGAAGTCATTTGTGGCTTGTTAGCTTGATCATGTTTGTTCTGTGTCATCATGATCAATCTTCACAAGCACCTGTATTGAGCCTAAATGTCCTCAGTGAACCCTCCTTAACGGTCTCCATCTCTCTTCAAGAGGAAACAGGAACATTAATGTCACATTGTGATGGTATCCTGCAGGTTTATGTGAGGTTAGATGTGAAATTCTCTGGTTTATATTGTATATTATGGTGTATATTTATATACGCCTGTGACTTTCCCTCTTTTTAACTTCACATAAACAAGCCCGGTCCTGCGACGTCACGCTTGTTGAAAAGCAGGGTTTATTGTGAGATTTCCTGGAATTTTCCAGAGATACGACACAGCTTGCTGTTCCCTAGAGCCTGTGTGTGAGCGGTTCACTATCACCCTGCCCAAAATTAACGAATTTACTTTCCCTAGAGAGACAGAGTGACCTGTTTTAGCAAATTCAAACTCACACACACATGCATGCTGGCTTACGTCGGTATTTTTATTGCCTTTTAAAAAAAAACATATTCCTAGTCCTTCAAATTTACTGGATCCTCTCACAGGGATGTTTAATTAATTATGTAAACACTTTCTGCTGTTATGAATGAACTCACGGACACTTCTTATAACAAAAGCGTGATGGATAGGCTATATATTGTACATCAGAGCTACACGTGTCTCCTTACGGCCTCTTAAGACTAAGGTACTGTAGCTGTCCCCTCAGATCAAGGCTTCTGCATACTTTACGTTCTTAAAGTGCACAATCTGTTCCCTCCAGCAATCTGGAGTTAAGTGTCCACATGTACGCATGGAAATTGAAGCTGGAATGCTCCATCCTATAAAAAAGAAACAATTCTGAGAAAAGTTAAGCATTTCGCCGAAACCCAGGCAATGTTCTTTGCAGAGCACCCCCTCTTTCTCTGTTTTTGTTCTTTCTTCCTATACTATATTTTTTTATCCATTTAAGATTCATTTTGATTTATTAAAAATTCAAGTAAAACACCTTTACTTTACCAAATTTTTTCTTCCTTGTTTTCATCAACTTTAATCGTGATTGCTATACACATTTTACATTAGTTTGTCGTAACATAACTGACTTGTGTTTTGCATTTTTTTTTAACCATTTTAATCATCAGGTTGATTCTCAAAATGTCACTGAAATACCCGTATAGTATCAGACATTTTTGTCAGCAAAATAAATTAAACGGGTCATAAATATGCCTGCGAATATATTGAGTACAAAGGCACAACTGTACACAAAAACAAACACAGAATGTGACCACGGAAGTTTTATGAGTCAGAAACTATCCATCTAAAGTATCCCTTTACTGAATTAACTAAATGAATCCATCAGAGTGGTTAATAAACTTATTGAACAGCAAGATGAAATCTGTGAAATTTGTCATTTCCTTGTCAGAATTAAGCATTTTTTAAATTTCTGTTGATTCACTATCATTACTACTAACTGTTCATATGACAATGTGTACTTAAATATTTGTAAGATTTTTTTATTGTTTATTTTATTTTTATATTTAAGAATATATTTAAATGAATTTATGCTAATATCAAAAATAGTATTCATATTTTATATTTTTATGTAATAATAACATGAATGTAATAATATTATTACAATATTAATATTTAAAAACATTTATTTTAATACAAAACATTAAAACAATCACTGGCCTTTTTTTGACCACTATTATGGATTGATTTTTACCATTTTTCTGTGCTCACTCCCAATGTTTTTTCTGCACTTTATCTTTATTCTCTTTGTCTCTGACTGTCTTTTTTCCGCTTTTCCTTTGTGTACCTCCACCACCGTGTTGCATTAATCAGATAAAGTATTGCCACAGACATATTATGGCTCTGTTGGATCTTTACCAGCTCTCCCCTGTTTACTAAACCAGCACTTGCTGTGTGAAATCCTCTTTGTGGTGTTTATTGCTGGTGGTTGGGCAACCTCAACACATTAATCTTTGTCTCAGGGATCTAGAAGCTTTAAAGCTGTGAAGAACTACCGCTAAGTGTCCAAATCCATGGTGGAGAATTACTGCATTTGGTGTTTTGAGCTCTTGTAACAGTGAAAAGGAACTGAATTGAATCTTTTCTGCTCCCTTAAAGCTGAAGTGGGCAATTTCTGCACCTTTTAGTGTCACCAAGTGTAATTGCAAAAATAATGACTGTTTTTAAATGTGTTTCTGAACAATCTGAATCCTTTATAGAAGATTATAGGAAATGAAATGAAATGTTCATGGCAAAAGTGTTAGATTCTGCTCACAAGTTATTAAAATGTCCTGCCGTAGGGATAGAGAGTTGTTATTCTCATGGCCTGGTGTGGCCACTCCTGTCTCTTGATGACAGAAATCAATGGATGTCCTTGATTTTGTGAAGAATTTGGGAACACTAAAACAAACTCTCAAACCGACCTTTGCTCCATTCATCCCCACTGCTCAAATAAAACATCTCTATTCTCTTGGGACGAAAACAATGACGTATCTTTATTGCACAGGGACAGAAAGATTGGATGTTGATGTCACATTTGATGTTACATTTTATTCATCAGTTTTATCTGCTCCACTCAAGTGCATGGAGCATGTTTTATTCAAATAAATATGCTTACATCATATTAGAGATGTTACTTTTTTTATCCCCTGACCCCCTCAAACTTCTGTTATTGAGGTCAGAATTACACATGCATGGCTTGTCATCTCAAGCTGTTTAGTGCATTATAACAGCAAAGCATATATGAATAAAACATGCTGTACTTGCATTCTTTTGTTTTCAGTGTTTATTTCATTTATTTTATTCAGTGTAAATTTGATAGTTCTGATTCAGCCAAAACAATTTGAAATATAATAGCAAAAACAGCATATATATATATATATATATATATATATATATATATATATATATATATATATATATATATATATATATGTGGCTCTATATATATACTGTGTACTGTATAAAATCACAATTAATCCCATCTAACATCAAAGTTTTTAAGTATGTTTTTATATTGCAATAATTTCACATGCAATCTTCAAATTAATATAGAAACAACATAAAGACAGTATATTTTTAATATTTGTTTAATGCCATTTTTATGACTGAAGGCGAGTATCACTGATACATTACTGTTGTTCACTGATTACAATTGAACGCAGTTCATTGATGTTCTACTGAAGCTGATTCATCACCTGTACTGTTTCCACGCTCGTTTGACTAGTGCCTGGCGCTGAGGTGAAGTTGGAATGCACATCTGAAAACCTCTTGTTTCATGTGGTCCTAAAGACATTCTGCATCTAAATAAATGCAATCCTTGTCTTGTAGTTAAAAAGAACCATTTGTTTCAGAATTGGACATGTTAGTTGTTGCATGCAAACAAAAAGGACAACACACAAGGAAATGTTAAAGAACCCTTAACAGAACTGAACATCACAGAAATCATCCGGTTACGAACAATTGAACCAGTTCTGAATGCAAATAATCCCAAATGAACCTTCGCAAAGACCTGCCCCTCTTCATTACTGTTGCTATGTCTGACAAGCCATACCGCTCTCACGCCACACATCATGTTCTCACGCAGTGAAAAATACAGCGTGGAGCAAAGAGAAAACAATAAATGCTGTTTTGTGGCTCTTTAATGTGTCGTGACAGATCGCTGTAGCGGCTCAGTTCACGTGCCACTTGTTACAGTTATAGCACAAAATAAACATGAATGAACATCAGAAGGTGTTTTGTTTCAACTACGGAAAGATGTCAATACACGCTATTTTTCAAGTTCAAGTCCACTGATGTTAATCTACTCTCCTGTCTGGTTTGTTTGTTGGACAAAAATGGCAGATTCGGCATTATGATTGGTCAGATCGCCTGTCAATCAAACTCCCTGCGAAGGGTCAATTTCCTTACAGTATTTGTTGTTTGGTTTTGTCCTGTAATTATTTCAATGAGTTGTGCTTGTGTAACGACTTACAGTACTTCTAAAATCATACGTTGTTTCTTTGTTTTCAGATCAGTGTGGTGTTCCTGACCACATCCTTCCGACTGTTCCAACCACGCAGCATCTGAACCGCTTGGCCGCTCATCTCAGTTCAGAGTGGAAGTCTGTACTGCTGGACCTGGGCCTGTCCTCTGCGGATCTGTACCGTTGCTGCGCCGACCACCCCCTTGCGGTTCAGAGTCAGGTGCTCGCTGGGCTGGTGATGTGGATGCAGAGGAATGGAAGAGAAGCCACAGTGCGGCGACTGCTCCAGAGCCTGCAGGCCGCAGACATCCCGCCATCTGTCCTCCAACAGGTGTTTGTGTGACATAACAAGTCGTGTTTTTCTGGACTTCATACTGCTCTTGAGCTGTGGAAAACACATGACAGACACCGGAGGAAGAGAAACAGACAGTGTCCTTGCGTGACTTTTTGTATTTTGTTGCAGGACTGTACTGAAACTCCATCATGCTTCTAATATGGCTAGAAAAAATATGAAACATGATCATGTCATTTATATATATGCCTTTTAATATTAAAATAATTTTTCTTAATTATGTTTCCGAAATATCTTTTGTATTGCCCTTTAATTTGTCCTTTTTTGTTTGATTTGGCACAGAAATTACCCTTAAATACAGTTTATACCTATTTTTGTAATGCAGATATTGCCTTGCTACCACCAATGGTGAATTAAGAAAAACATTTTATGCAGTTGTACAATAATTTTATGTTTATTTATGAGAAAAACACTGTTTTATAATGTTTTGGTAAACACTGTTTCCTGTCCCAGATAATGTGTGTCCTTGATGAGGTGAGATGAGTTAAGACACTTTCTGCAATCTTTATTTGAAACTATTTACCAGCTGCTTGCTGATAATGTGACGTTCTTAGTGGGGTCATGCGTTTCATTTCTCATTCATAAACAAGCTGTTCTGCCCACTGATTCCACCCAGTAATAACACTCTGATACGCCCACATGGGATTTATGTTCTCGGACTGGTTACCGATTCTTTTTTCATACTTTTAAAACACTACTTCTATGCTATTCACGGTAACACTTTAGTATAGGGACCAATTCTCACTATTTTTGCATGCATATTGTCTGTTTATTAGTACTTAGAAAGCACATATTCTGCATGACCATATTCTGCATCCCTAGTCCTCCTACCCAATACCTAAATTTAATAACTACCTATTAATAAGCAGCAAATTAGGAGTTTATGAGGGCAAAAGTGGGAGTTAATGGTTTGTTAAAATAAAGTGTGACCCAGTTCACTTATATTTAAGTAAAAGTTATTACTAGCTCAACTGCATGTATAATAATTATATACAAGAATTGAAACATTTGAAGAAAAAAAAAAATGACATTTTGTATGACACATGTTTGTTGAGATACTGTTTTCAGTATAATCTCAGGTTACTACATCTGGTCTGCTCTCTATTATTTTTTTCTCTCTCCATCTGTCACTTGCTGTTTTTATTCAGTGCTGTTTACTCAAAGCGTAATCAATATTTACAGATCAGGTGTTTGTAATATGACACAGGTCATTTCCTAATCTCTCACTTATTAATCAGAGAGCATTTGTGTGTGTGTGTGTGTGTGTGTGTAATGCATGCCATCATTTGTAAACATTTGTACCAGTCAGTTTCTCCTGTGAGTACCCACTCCCTCTGCGTTTGTTATTGTCACGTTTTTGTTTTCAGCTTTGTCTCCCAGATGCCACGTTATGAGACTTTGAATGCTTTTCTAGAATCTGAGCGTGAAAGAGTTTACATTGATGTATAATTGACTTACCAAGTTAAATATAAATGGCCATCAACAGCCCCATTGTCCCTGAGGTGATCTAATAATGTCATGTCTAAGAAATTACAGACGATTTTTGTGGTATTAAACTGATGGTTTGTGATGAATGTTCATCTTCTGATGAGAAACATTGATAAAGTAATCTACATACGTCCCCTGTGGCATTTTTCTTTTCTGAATAACTGACTATTGTCTCGCTAAATGTGCACAAACACAGAGCTGTCTGACACAGGCCCTCTGTCCTCTCAGTTCCCTAATTCCAGGGAAGCGTTTGAAATTCAGCTTAGCGTACGTTTTTGTTCCGGTGATTCTCAGAAATGTGCAGGGTATTGTAATCACAGCCTTCAGTTGGGACGGTTGAAATCATATAAAGTGATGTGTGTGCGGTTCAGTGGTTCAGAAAATTCACGTGTGGTGGCAAGAAACGCACCAGTGCCTGTAAAAGCATCTCCTCTGCAGATAAAAGATAGTCTCCATGGGCTTACAGTGTGTTTGTTCTAGATTTAAAGGTGGCCGAAGGCAAAGCGTTAAAGCAGCTCTTCAGCGAGCGATATGTCTTACTGCATTGAATTATAGCAGTGGTCACCCGCCTTCCCTGAACTCTGGAGGAAATATATACTTGAGGGTTGCTGTAAATGCTGTGGCGGGCTTTTCGGCTCAGGTTGCCGTGGAAACCGGTTTTGGATGGTGTGGCATTCTATACCCTGTTGGTTCTTGATAGGTTGGTCTGCTTATCTGTTCCTCTTTTGGTTTCTGCAAATGGATGTCTGGATAGGAAGGCTAAGACAGGGATGTTTTTTTCCTGATGCTGAGTTATGACATAAAATGCAATTATCTTTATCCTGCATTCAGTTTGATTTGAATAATGTTAGCAGTTTAACTCATTTTGTGACATGAGTGATAATTAGCTGTAATTATCTACCAGGTCCTGGTGTTTTCTTTACCTGCTGGAACAAGATGTGTGTGTGTGTGTGTGGTAATCAAGGTAGTAGCTTTATGAAAGAAAAAATGTGAAATCCCTCAAAACAGCAGTGAGTGAAAAGGTGTAGTGCATGTTATTTAGCCTTGAGGTCATATATATGCTTTAAGGAAGTCCATTGCTGTCTGTATTTACAGAACATTTATGCATTTGGCAGACGATTTTATGCAAAGCAACTTTCACTGCATTCAGGGTAGACTGTTTATCAGTTTCTGCATTCCCTGGGAATCAAATTCATGACCTTGGCTTTATAGTGCCATGTTCTATTGTTTGAGCTACAGAGAAGGGTAATAAAACATTGTGAGATAAAGTTTGAATACAGTATATAGATGCAGTAAAAAGTGAAAAGTCACACTTTTGAGACATAAAGTTGCAGTTTCAAGTACAAGATATAAAGTCACTTGTAAAATGTACTGTAAAGATATCAATAGTGACAAAAGTCATAAAAGTTACAACTGAGTTATAATTTTGTGAAATATAAAGTTGCAGTTATGAGAAACAAAGGCATATTTGTGAGATTGTCAATCGTGCGATGTAAAGTTACTTTGTGAGATACTGTCAAATTGCAATTATGAAAAACTTAGTCGTAATTGTTAAATATAAAGTTACTTGGGACACTGTAGTTTAAATTACAAGAACAATTTGCAACTGTGCATTCCTCACTATTCTCATGATCATTGAAACTCCACGAGGTGAGATCTTGCATGGAGCCCCAGACAGAGGAGAATAATCGCACCAACTGTTGTCACCTTCTCACCAAGCTGCTTGGCGATGGTGTTGTAGCCCATTCCAGCCTTGTGTAGGTCTACAATCTTGTCCCTGACATCCTTGGACAGCTCTTTGGTATTGGCCATATTGGAGAGTTTGGAATCTGTTTGATTGATTGCTTCTGTGGACAGGTGTCTTTTATACAGGTAACAAACTGAGATTAGGTGTCATTATACAGGTAAGGAGCTGAGATTAGGAGCACTCAAGGGAGTGCTCCTAATCTCAGCTCCTTACCTGTATAATGACACCTTCGGACCCAGAAATCCTGCTGATTGATAGGGGCTCAAATACTTATTTCACTCATTAAAATGCAAATCAATTTATAACTTTTTTGAAATGCATTTTTCTGGATTTTTTTTGTTGTTATTCTGTCTCTCACTGTTCAAATAAACCTACCATTAAAATTATAGACTGACCATTTCTTTGTTAGTGGGCAAACGTACAAAATCAGCAGGGGGATCAAATAATTTTTTCCCCACTGTATAGTTGCAGTTGTGAGATATAAAGTCTCACATAGGCTATACAAGAATCAAAGTCACATTGGCAATTTATAGTCCCTTTGTGAGACAAACAGGTGCATCTCAAAAAATTAGAATATGGTGAAAAAGTTTTTCTTGTAAGTTATTTCAAAAAGTGAAACTTTTAAATATTTTAGATTCATTACATGTAAAGTAAAACATTTCAAAAGTTTTTTTGTTTTAACTTTGATGATTAGAGTTCACAGCTCATGAAAGTCAAAAATCCAGTATCTCAAAATATTAGAATATTTCCTAAGATCAATCAAATAAAGGATTTGCAAAACAGAAAAGTTCAAGTTCTTTAAAGTATGTTCATTTATGCACTCAATACTTGGTCGGGGCTCCGTTAGCACAAACTCCAGCATCAGTGAGGTGTGGCATGGAAGCGATCAGCCTGTGGCACTGCTGAGGCACTATTGAGCCTTCAGCTCGTCTGGATTGTTGGATTGACTGTTTCTCATCTTTCTCTTGAAAATATCCCATAGATTCCATATCAATCAAGCACAGTAATATCATGGGGAAGTCGTGGCCTAATGGTTAGAGAGTCGGACTTGTAATCCAAAGGTTGCGGGTTCGAGTCCCCGGCCGGCAGGAATTGTAGGTGGGGGGAGTGAATGTCCAGCGCTCTCTCCACCCTCAATACCCAGCAAGGCACCGAACCCCAAACTGCTCCCCGGGCGCCGCAGCATAAAATGGCTGCCCACTGCTCCGGGTGTGTGTTCACGGTGTGTGTGTGTTCACTGCTGTGTGTGTGCACGTTGGATGGGTTAAATGCAGAGCACGAATTCCGAGTATGGGTCACCATTGGCTGAATGTCTCTTCACTCACTTCACATGGTCAGCAAAGCACTTGGAAGTGGTTTTGGCACTGTGGGCAGGTGCTAAAGTCCTGCTGGAAAAGGAAATCAGCATCTCCATAAAGCTTGTCAGCAGATGGAAGCATAAAGTGCTCTAAAATCTCCTGATAGACGGCTTTGCTTTGGACTTGATAAAACACAATGGACCAACACCAGCAGATGTCACAGCACCCCAAATCATCACTGACTTCGGAAACTTCACCCTGGACTTCAAGTAGCTTGGATTCTGTGCCTCTCCACTCTTCCTCCAGACTCCAGACCTTGATTTCCAAATGAAAAGCAAAATTTACTTTTATCTGAAAAGAGGACTTTGGACCACTGAGCAACAGTCCAGTTCTTTTTCTCCTTAGCCCATGTAAGATGCTTCTGATGATGTTTCTGTTTCAGAAGTGGCTTGGTAGCCCTTTTCCTGAAGATGTCTGAGCGTGGTGGCTCTTGATGCACTGACTCCAGCTTCAGTCCACTCCTTGTGAAGCTCTCCCAAGTGTTTGAATCGGCTTTGCTTGACAGTATTCTCAAGCTTGCGGTCATCCCTGTTGCTTGTGCACATTTTCCTATCCAATTACCTCGAAGGTACTGTAGTACTGTATTGGAACTGTAGTATTGTATTTTATTATTGACAACTGGAGGTTGTTCGAATTGTCAGTGGTGAAGTCAATGAAATGTACAGGTAGGTGGAATTTCCACGACAATGGTCATTTATTGAAACTCAAATTTAAATATTCTAATATTTTGAGATACTGATTTTTGACTTTCATTAGCTGTAAGCTCTAATAATCAAAATTAAAACAAAAAAAAACTTATTTCACTTTGTGAAATAAGTTACGAGAAAAAATGAACTTTTTCACCATATTCTAATTTTCTGAGCCGCACCTGTGATATATAAGGAATGAGATATAAAGAACAGTTATGAGATATAAAGTTACATTCTGAGATTTAAGGTTGCAGTTATGAGAAAAAAATTAATCTGCGTGATATAAAGTCCCAATTACAAGATATAAAATTGCAAATATACAAGAAATAATAACAAGATAATTTGTAAGATGAAGCTGCAAAAGTGTATTTATTTACCGTGATGTGAAAACAGGCTTCTATACAACATAAAAGCTGACCAAATTTACTTTTAGCAGATATACATTTCTCTTTTGGTAAAAATAAGCATTGATGATGGGACACATATATATTTTTGTCTAATCAAATACCCTTCTGAATGACAACATCCTTCCCCTTAATACCAGTTGTCTCTGAGGGTTCACAATCATGGTTTACATCTGTGATGTAAACTAAAGGCTATAGACTACTTAAAAGAGGAGCTTCTATACCCGACCCAAACTTCTTGTTTCAATAGAAAATACATCAACACAAGATAAAAACACTGCTCCTTTCACAGGTTCTAGAAAGCAGTATTTAGTCATTCACAAAGCCCTTGACTTGAATGTTTGAAATTGAATATGTGGAAGTGCTGAAGGTTGTACGTAAAGGAAAGATTGAGCACTTAGTGAAGGCACCAGAGGTCAGAGACTTCAGCAGTAAATTAAATGTGAGATAATAGTGAAATTAAGAGGTCAGGAAGAACATTTAAACCTGTGCATCATCCTTCTCTAGTCAACTATACAGTAAATGCACAGGGGAGACTTTATCAGAGCAAACCATCACTGCTCCACACCTTCAAATCCGGATACCTCTCTTATCGTTTCCTGATCCTGTGTTTGTATGGCTTAATGGTCTATTCATGAATGAAGCATAAAGATGAATGATAAAGGCCAAAGTCTCTCTTCTGTTGTCTGGGTCACAGTCTATAGCATCCTCAAGTGACCTTCTGAAGAAGTCTTGTCTCTTTGTAATGGATTAACACTGTGTTCCCATAACATGAGAAAAGCATCAGACTCTTCTACCAGGTTTAATGCAAAATGTTCAGTTTAGCTGATGTTTATTTTTCAGATATGCCTAACTTGTTCTAAGATATTATGGGTCACCATAATATCAATCACCTTGCAGTTTTTCTGGGTTTCCATAGGCTACCTTGAGAAAGCCTTCTGTTATTCATCTCAGTGGATGATGATGGAAGTATGTGAAATTTACCATCTTTGGAACACTGGAAATTTTGAGCCCATCACCTGAGCCATAAATGATGTGTGATTAATGTGGTTACCCCAAAAGTGTCTCTTGCTTATCCACATAAAATTAGCAATGCTTAATTCACATCACACTTTTCGTACCACTGCCTTACTGTAGCCTGGATAGGCTACTTAATTAAAAGAACAGCAACAACTGCAGGTTTTGTAGGATTGTGTGTTTTTACATTTTGCATTTATCAATATTTGAGATATGATTAAGAGTATTTTTCAAAGGGCGCAAGAGACCGTGACATCGTCGTATTTCACTCGTTGCTCGTCGACTTTTTTTAGGCAAATTTAATCGATTAATTAGGGAAAAAACACTGATTCAAAAGAGTCATTCATTCCAACTTGAACAATGCAAACTGTTCTGTTTATTCAACAGCAAATAGGTAGGCTACAGTATTCAAACCACTTGGCCTACTAAACGATGTACCGTTTTATTTTTACATTAGGTGTGAAAATTACTTGTGACCATAGTGTCAACAAAGTAAATATAGCTAATTGACCGTAACGTCCATAACAAATCTTAATTAACAGACAGCAGCTTTAAAGTGCAGCATTTGGACCGATGGGGCAGCTTCTCTGGAAGACAGCAACTGCATCTAGAAGAACCTTCTTCGGATGACACACAGTGTATATCTCTGTCTCTGTGAGTTACCAAAACACACATGAAACACACGAGACGTGACTCTAGCTTTGCATTACGTGACCATTGTCTAGTACGGTTACATTTACGGTTACATTTACACAGTTCAGGCTTGCCAACAATACCGTTGTGAGTCCTGAAAATGTCAGTAAAATAAAGTAAATTCAATAATTGTTAATACACTTAGGCCTACTGCAGATATTAGCCTATTAGATCAGTAGCCTATATATTTTTTTTTTCTTGGCCGTAGATGGCACACAATCCCATTTAAGCACTTTTGATGAATGGCTACAGTATTTTTGATTTCACCTGAATATCAACATTTATTAAATGTAGTCAGTCAAAACTGTATTGCAGTTAATTTATCTAATTTTGCATCTCCGGAAAGTAATGATCTATGACATTGTATTGTTGAATGTTTTTGTTTCTATTTGTTAATGATGGATTTGTGGACACAGTAATGTTTGTGGAGTAAAAGTTATAGTTTTTATTTTACTTTAAAGTTGTCCAAATGAAGTTCTTAGCGATGCCTATTACTAATCAAAAAAGAAGTTTTGATATATTTACGGTAAGAAATTTACTAAATATATTCATGGAACATGATCTTTATTTAATATCCTAATGATTTTTGGCATACAAGAAAAATCTATAATTTTGACCCATACAATGTATTTTTGGCTATTGCTACAAATATACCCGTGCTACTTATGACTGGTTTTGTGGTCCAGGGTCACAAATTAGTTGTACATTTCAGACATCTTCACTTTCATTAAAACCTATAGGTTAATTTAGTGAAATCATTAGATTTGCATTCACAGTGTTGCTATTATGATATATCTTCAATTCAAATATGGGCCGTTAAATATGTAAATATGCCAGTGGTCATAGAATAATTTAACCTTCCACACTGTAAAAAATAAAAAAATTGAGAAAACTTAAAAGTTTAAGGCAATATGTTTTCTCAACTTGTTTTTGTAAGAGATTTTTGAGTAAGAACCTTTTGGTCTATAAACTGAAAACAACAAGCTGAGAAAACTCAAAAATCTGCTGAAGCTGATTGCCTTAAACTTTTAAGTTTTCTCAACTCTTTCTTTTTTTTTACAGTGCAGATGAATCTCATTTACTGGGAATCTGCTTTTCTGTCATCAGTTATTAAATTATTCAACTAAATTGTTAACATAAATTTTTAAATACAATATCTGATCTAGTATTTTACACTAATGTCACTTTAAAAATCTAGAAATGGTGTAATAAGAGTAATTTATACATTCCATAAAAGTTTATCTAGGCCAGGTAGGGGCCATCTTACCCCTCTTTTAATATTTTATATTTTGTGCTATAACAACTACATTAGCAAATGTTTCTATTTATTTCCTATAGTAACAACTGATGTTTCATCACCCTGCACATGCTAAACGTATGTATGTTACAACTTAAAAGTAAATCTACATTGTTCTTAAGGTGGGTATCTTCCCCATTTATATCCTAAAAAAAGTAAGTTCTCTGGACATGTAGGTATTTATTTGAAGTCGCGTCTACACTGGAGTAGCAGATAAATATATCAAATAGCCCATCATTGTACTGTATGTATGAAAACGCTATGGTATTAACACTGATACCACTGTATTTTTTTTTAAATGGACAGAACAACAGAACAATGTCACTGCTACTTATAATCTTTCTGGCTGCCACTGAGATCAGACACAGTTTATCCAACATTATGCTGCTCTGTTACATCGTATAGCCTTAAAGCTAGACTAACAGCTGCAGTGAATGAATGCAAGAACAAAGAGTTGTATCTGAGCTTTAGTTTTAGCCTGCCGTTCCCCAGTCATCTGACTCTGTGCATTACTGTGGAAATGAGCTCACCCCTGTGTTCGGCAGTGTAGCGTTTCAGGCCACACAGTGTTTGCCCAGATGTCAGTTTCAATGACATATAACGCTCTGGTAAAGGGGGATTTTGTGTGTTTGTGAGATTGTGTGGTAAAAGAAGGCAATCTGATTGGAAGATGTGGAGACACAGTGGACGTGTATATGTCTGTCGTTAGAAAATAGGAAAAATGTTGTGTTTCTACCAGATTGAATCATAAGGGTCATTTGTGTCAGTTGTGATCTATTTTGTGAATCGACAAAAATTCCTAATCATTATCAGAGCTAAAATATCAATACAACAGACCAGGACTTCCCTAACATACAATACAGTATAGATACGCTATATGCTAAATAAAGTGATAAACAATCACTGGGATTGTAATGTATTATGCAATCAGCTGTTATGCCATGTGTGGCATGTTAAACAACGAAAATAATCCTCTTGAGATTTGTACATAAGCGGTGAGCGTTGTATAGGCATTGTTTTGAACCTATAACAGGACAGAGATGTTTCTCAGAAATGCATACCACGCTACTTATATACAATAGATGCAATGCTAAACTATGCATTTTGTAAGCATGTTATGAATCAGTGGCCTTTTCCTCTCCTCTCACATCTCATCATACTGTGAGCATTACTCCTGTAGGTGTAGCCAGTTTTTGGAACTGTGTTTATGGACCGATGAGACAAAGATGAACCTTTATCTAAGTGATGGGAAAACAAAAATGATCCCAAGCATACAGCCTCATCTGTAAAGCATGGTGGAGGTGGTGTCATGGCATGGGCATGCATGGCTGTCTCTGGAACAGGCCCTCTCAACTTTACTGATGACTTAATATATGATGACAGCAGCAGAATGAATTTGGAAGGGTACAAAATCATCTTGCCTACCAATATTGGCAGAGTAGTTATATATGTTGTCAAATATTTTAATGTCCAAGAAAACATCATGACATTTATGATTCAAAAAACATATTTGTAATATGCTGTGCTCACAAAACAAACAAACAAATATACAATGAAATGAAAAACATTGTCAGCTGCATTGTAAATTTTATTTTTTATGTAATAAAAATGTAATACATTTTTTATTTTCCCTCATTCTGTATGTTTGAATTTTTATATATATAAATTCAATAAATGTATTTTTCCTGTGTTGGTCCAGACAGTGGAACCTCCTTTGTTTCCTTACAGTCGTGTTCACAGATTCTGATTACTCCCTTCAATTCACGTCCTGTTATTCTTAAACTGTGGTTGTTTTTGCTTGCACAGTAATAAGCGGGTGGGGTCTCGACGTTCATATCCTTTGTGTGTGTATTTGTGAGAGAGAGACACTTAGCATTTACGGTAGGGGTCAATGTGGCCACTGTGAGCTCTGGGTGTTTGTGTCTAGGGAACGATGTGTATTCCGTGAGACTGTGTTCCAAAGCCATAACATCTCTGGTTATTGTGTGAATGTGTGTGTGTTTAGCCACTAACTTGCCCCCAAATGACATGGCTAAGAGGTGTCTCTCCATATCTTGCCTATTTCTTTGTTTGTCTATAGAGTGGCCTACAATTATGGCTGTTTGGATACTGTAATCCAACATAGTAAATCATGTTTTACAGCAGCTCCAATCTTGTTGATCCAAGTATTTGAATGCTACAGATATGCCATGTTGCATATATATTACACTTCATACATATATATGAAATCGGAAATATATATGAAGATATATATATATATATATATATATATATATATATATATATATATATATATATATATATATGTATGTAATATATAAACTACTGTCCAGAAGTTATAAAAACCTTAAAAGAAGCTAATTCATGCTTTAAATAAGATAAAGATAAAAAAAAAAACCCAGATAGGATAAATCATATGTATCATATTATTGCTATTTAATCTCATTGCTGTCAAGCAGCTCTAGAACTATCTTTTTATCTGTTTGTGCGTTCTGTGATTGACAGTTGTTTATTAAATTTTCCTTGATCTCAGTATACTAAGTGCAGCACAACTGGACACTGTGTTCCCACACCTGTTTGTTCAGACATGCAACACACACACAAACACAAGCTGATAATAAAGCACCATATGTCCAGAAACAGATTTCTGTGAGCCTGGCCTGAGCCACACATTTATGCCGACGCGAGCAGATCCACATGGCTCATGGCATATGAGATGAAGGCAACAACACTGCATTGATTCTGCTGACCGGTGGGTCAGCACTGGGCTCGATGATAATGCACGCCAGTTAACCTTTAGCAGCTATTTTTAACTAAAGGAGCAGAAACGGAGTGTGTGAAAGAGTGAACACGGAGTGGAGGTTGGAGTGTGAACAGACAGACTTACATAACACCTTTAACACACTGCCTTAACCAGCATAACTCTCTCTGTTGCTTTTTTCTTGCAGTTACAATGGGGTTTCCAGCTTCAGAATGGCCACAAAGGCATCATAAAAGCATCATGAAAATAGTCAGCACACTAGTTTTGGGCCATTATTCACTGAAAATATTCATGGAAGAATGGCAATTTGTAAACAAATCATTCTTTTGACTAAAATCTTTGAAATTAATCGATAGATATGATTCACAAAACTGATGTTAATTTGTTCACAAATTTCAAGAACTCTTGATTGATTTACTATCATATGACTTCAGAAGGCTTGGACTGCAACTCATGAATATTATTTATGGTGATTTTACGCTGCTTTTGCATCCTTTTTTAAGTTTGAAAGCTCCAGTCCCTGTTTACTGTAATTAAATGAAAAAGAGTGATGAACACATTATTCAAAATTTAAAAAAAGGATTGAAAAAAACACTATAAAACATTGTAAAGTAGTCAACATGATAGCTTTGGGTCATAATTTAATGACAGTATTCATGAGAGCAGCAGCAATTCCAAATTTGTGAACAAGTCATTCTTTTCAGTCAAATCGTTTTAATGAATCAGCTAATTTGATTCACAAAACCAGTGTGAACTGTGAAATTTCAATCTGCTTTTCAATCAAAACTATCATATGACTTAAGAAGGCTTAGAAAAGAGCTCATATTTATGATACATTTAAAGTGCTTTTGCATTCCTTTTGAAGATCACTGGAAAAGAGCAACTAGCACATTTATTCAAAATATCTCCTTTTGTGCTCCTTTAAAAAAACAAAAAAGTAATTTTAGGTGAACTGTTTCTCTAAACCTGTCCGTTAGTCAGTTTCCATCACACTAATAGGTTTGGTTGTCATGCGGCTAGATTTAGCTTTTGTCGTTCTCATTTTTCTCTTTCTTATTCTTTTTCTCTCAGCATCATTGTGCTCAATTGAAATGTAGATGGAGCATAATGAATCATTTGAAAATCATTTGAAAATCATTTGTCTTTTCCCTCATGATGCACACACACACACACACACACACACTAGTTTTTGTGAAAAGTGGGGACATCCCATAGGTGCAATGGTTTTTATACTGTACAAACTGTATGTGCTATTGCCCCGCACCAACCCTACACCTAAACTTAGCCCTCACAGGAGACTGTGCATTTCTACCCCCCCAAAAAATAGTCACTCTGTATGATTTATAAGCGTTTTGAAAAGTGGGGACACACAACCTTGATGTGCATACTGAGTGAGGGCAGGAGAGTGTCTCCTTTCATGGTCTAAGGAGATGAGAGGAATTTCTCTGGGATTACCTACAGTACAGCAGGCTTCCCAGAATTACTCGCACCAGGAAATGGATTTCTAGGAAGTGGTGATTAGAATGAAATGGCAGAACGCCAGACAAGTAGGATCACCCATCAGCAGCTCCTCCCCTTCTGATGCATACTCTCTCTCTCTCTCTTTCTCTCTCTCTCTCTCTCTCCCTCTTTCTCTCTCTCCCTCTTTCTCTCTCTCTCCCTTCTGATGCATACTCTCTCTCTCTCTCTCTCTCCCTCCCTCCCTCCCTCCCTTCTTCTGTCTATCAAAATGCTTGCTAACTCAGGGACAGTACTAAGGTATCATTACATTATTATCTGTATTATTACCATATTGATAACATTTTCCTAAGACTTCCAACATGCATTGCACATGATACTTGAATACAGATAACGCTTGAATGAGAATGTCTGCTCATTTCAATCAAGTGATTTCTCAGAAAAGATCTCTCACCATGCCCCAAATTACAATAAATGGCATAAATTAGATTGGCAACGGTTCAAAATCATTTATTAATTTTAATGGATGTGAAATAAGGTACCTAAACTGATTTTATTTTGTTTTATTGTTATTTTCATGAAAGTGACTATAATAATACTTATCAAATTGATAATTAAGGTAAAGCATCAGTTTTTCCACATTCATGACTAGGGCAGATTTTATACTTTTTCTATATATTTAATATACTGTAATAATTATCAAATTGTTACTTAGTGTGAAACATTTATTTTCTATGGCTAGAGCATAAATGAAACATGGCTAGAGCATGAATTAATTATTTTATTGTGTTATACTGTATGCATATATTTATTAAAAGAGACTAAAGAATTATCAAATTTTTCATTAATGTTAAGCATTGTTTTCTTCTCATTTATGGCTAGAGCATGAATTATTGAATGTTATCATGAATTTGAATATTTTTGAATGTTATCATGAATCATACATTAATTTATTTTATTTTATGTATATATTTTAACTAAGAATGTTAAACTTGTTAATTTGAAATGTTTTTCTCATTAATGGCATAGATTACATTTTATGTATATATTTATGGAAAGAGATTGTAATAATGATCAAATTGCTAATTACTGTGAAGTATTTTTTTTCTCATTCATAACATTTTATACACTTGTTGTTATGTCACATTTTTGTCAGTGTTTTAACTGATCCACTGTCTCTTTCTGTCTGTGTTTCTCACTCTCTTTCAGTCTTTCGCTTCAGCTCACCTTGTCACATGAGATTTATTGAGTCTAAATTAGTGTTGGGGAAGCCAGTTTGTTTGCCTTGCAGTTTGGTCTCTCTCTGATTACTGTCTTTACATGCTTTTGGCACTTGTATTTAGTCAGGCTGAGGGAATTGTCTCTAAACATTGAACTGAGCCTAACAGAAGCACTGCAGTATCATTCAGTCGAAGTTTTGTGTTTCAAATGACTTGACAAGAAGTTTTTAAATATCTAATGAACCATTTAATTCCAAGAATGTTTGCTCACAGATAGTTTAAGGGCGTTATAAAGAGTTGAACAGAATACCTTTGCACAGAGCTGTCACCTGTCATGTTAGCCAGAGGTTGAATAGGCCGCCTGTGTGAACTGTTCAGTTTGTTTCAGTTCTCTCTCTCTCTCTAACACAAACACACACATACACAAAAAGGAGACGTGAATTGAGAAGTGAGATGTGTGTTTATGTCAGGTTTTGCTTATTATGGGGACCAAATGTCCCTTCAGAAATCACCTATATTGTGTTGAGTTCCCATGTGGAAAACACAAAACGCATTTGCAAAATAATAAACAAATAAAAATGCAAAATATTCACAATATGACAGCTTCAAAAATAAGAAATAAAAAATAGTATTTGCTCAGTATAAAAACACTAGAGGTGAAACGGAAATTCTTCATGATGATAGGTTTAGTATTAAAAATAGTATTATTACTTTAATAAAATCTCCTTCTTGGTAAACAAGCTCATTAAAACATGCACAGTCCTTCCACAGAACACCTTGTCCTATGCCTCTGTTAGGCTTATAAAACATATTCACGCTCATTCCATAATTATTTTTCAGTTTCATAAATGCTTCCATATTTCTATTTATTCCTGCACATAAATCTCTTGGGGTCTCCTCAGGGACGTGGTGACCGCTTGTAGTTCTGTGTCTGTGAGGGGAGCTTCAGATGAGGATTCTGAGAAATCTCCATATACCCCTGAATGTGCAGATAACAAGTATTAACCGGGGCTTATTGGAAGCAGATGCCCTTTTCCCAAAAGCCTCAGCAGGGTTCATTTCTGGGAGTTCAGGACTGCTTCTTTCTCTGCTGTGATCGAGGGGAGTGTTTATGTGTGTGTGAGCGCAGTGATTTTTCTGTGAATGATGCTCGAGTTCCTTGAAGGGCTTACCAACCGATGCGTTGCTTTTGCTGATGTGAAAGCTGAATCAGTAAATTCATGTAATCATATATATATATATATATATATACCACCAGTAAAAAGACTGAATATTTAATTTTTAATTAATTCATTTATTTTTTTACTGTTTTTGAAAGAAGTCTCTTATGTTTTCTATTTAAACGTTCTATTTAAAAGCTTTAAAGTTCCTGGCATGAAAAAGCTGAATTTTCAACAGCCATTACTCCAGTCTCCAGTGTCACATGATTTTTTGGAAATCATTCCAAAATGTTGATTTGGAGCTGAAGAAAAATATTCTTATTATAAATGGGTAAAATGGATGTGCTGCTTAATATATTTTTTAGAACTGTGATTAACCACCATTCAAGAGTTGGGGGTAAGTAAGATTTAAATGAGAGAAAGAAATGAATGCTTTTATTCCGCAAGATCAAATATGACAATGTTACAGAAGATTTCGATTTCAAATAAAGGCTGTTTATTGAACCTTCAATTCTTTAAAGATTTCTGAAAGAAAATTGCACAAAAATATTAAAGAGCAAAAACTGTTTTCAACATTGATAATAATAATAACCATTATTAATAACTGAGCACCAATAATAATTTTCTGAAGGATCATGTGACACTGAAGACTCGTGTAATGACTGCTGAAAATGCCATCACAGGAATAAATTACATTTTAAAACTACTGTTTTTAATCAAATAAATGCAGCCTTGGTGAGCATAAGAGATTTATTTTAAAACAAAAATCTTAATAGAATCTAAGGGTGAAATAAAAATGTACCCCCTCAGACTTGCAAAAATACATAATTAAGAAGAAGTGGTTCTGTCTATTGGAAAATACTTCAGGTTTCCTGGAACGTTAGAAGGAGTAGGTAATGTGCTATTGATCCTTTCACAAGCAAAGAACTCAGGAATGCGGCTCGTCTTGTTGCTATAGTGATAACAGTCTCTCCATAACTTTATTTTTATCACTGTCTGATGGATTGTGTCTCAAGCATGAGCTGTAATTGCATGAGTGTGTCTCTTTGTGTATTTGTGGGCTCTATCATCAGTGCACTAGTGATGCTTTTCTGCTAGAATAATTATGGTAAATTGAGTTCTTTGAAGCAGTTCTTCTTTTCCAAGGTAATTTTCAGTGACTCTATTAAGCAGAATAATGTTCCATATTACATTCAGAGCAGGTATTAGGTTTTGGTGTTTTTCTTTGCTCTGCCTCTCATTTGGTTTTCTTTTATCACCCTTTCAGAAGGAATATTTCCATTTTGTGAAATTTTGATTGTTGTGTAGGCACTGGTAAATATAGCACACACAAGCTTTTGGTGGAGATGTAGTGTTTTTTTTTTTCTGAACTAGGTCTATTTTTGCACACAGCCTTACATGTTACAGAATGAAAATGTACCACAATAATTGCACAACTATAAAATCTTAACATTTTATGCTGAGTTTTCTGTATTATATTCAGATATTTAGATATAAAGTATATTTATATTGCATTTAGGAGTTATTTTGATAATAAAACGTATTACCAATTCATGCCAGTGATGTCTAAATAAAATGATATGCCTGAAAGGGTTAATAGCTGAGTTAAATCATGTATCTATAGTAATACTCTGAATATGTCTCTGTAATGATCATGAATTTTTTTTATTTAATTATACTTTGTTTTACAAGTATACTGATAACATCAAAATATTAGGTTGATAAGAGAACAGTGAAAAAGATACAATCAAAGACTTCTAATGCAAAATAATTGTACTACAGTGATAAATAATAGACCAGTCCTCTATAAGAGCATTAAATGGCTAAGTTTTTGCAGCATATGATAATCTGTAAGTATAAGGCGCCACCTGCTGTCTGGAGAACAGATTAGGTATTATATTACATCCGTAAAATAAATAACAAATTACAAAAGATAAGAAAAAAGAATAAGAATATTAAAGAAAATGCAATAGAAAAAAAATGCAAATACTTTGGTCTTTCTCCACTTAGGATCATATAAAAATCCCCAACACTGATCTGAAATGACAAGGAAAGAAATGTCCTACTCATAAAATATCTCAAAGTTGACAAAGATTTATAATAAACTTAACAGTGTAGAGATTCTCCCTCCCATAATCTACTGAGAGACAGCATTACATTTACCATACATATCAAAACACACTTACATTGAGTTTGTCCACTGTTGGGATGGCTCCCGATTCTCCTTTAATCTCACAGAGAACAGAATAGGACTCAATCTTCTCCAGAACACACTGATACTGCCGATCTCCCTGTAGACCCGTCACAGTCACCTCATTCATATTCAGATTCAGCATATCTGCCCTTTTCTGAGAAACAGTGAGTGTGGGTTGTTCGGAGGTTGTGAGTTTTACATACGGATGTGTAGAAACCCTGACTGCTCACAATAATAATATTTAGGCCTACTGATTTTTTTTTTAATACCTTTTTTTTTAATACCTATATATGCCACTACATGCAGACAGTACACTGATGTTAAACTCACCTTAATGTTCACCTGTAGATCACTGGCCACCTGTAAGGTGGTGAATCCAATGAATCCTGGATCATACTCATAGGACAAATACCCACAGTCCACAGTGGAGTTCCCCACAGGCAAGCTTAAAGAACCACATTTATCATAATAACTGCATTTGGGGGAGTGAAACCACACGTCCTGAGAAAGAGAAAATATAACTAATACATGTGACTTGTAAAGAGTGAAGCTATAATTGTTACTTGTTATAAAAGTATAATTGTTAAATGTACTTCATTGACTGTCAATATTTATTAATTCAAACATTACATGTAATCTATTCACAGATTACATGTGATGTTTGAATTAATAAATATTGATATTCAATGAAGTACATTTAACAATTATACTAGTAAAGTAATTAAACAATCGGTCAAACTAGAACTCGTGAATGTGGGCTGTTTGACTGTTGATGTCCATAATCAGATACAGTGCTATAGACTGCTAGACTGGATCCTCTTTAGGGTAAAGCTAATTTTTAGCCTAATGCAGGAGTAATAAGCACACATCTTACCCCTGAGCTTCTGTTGTATTGTGTTTTCAGATTATAGTAACTATAACTGGATTTGACAGTAACTGATTCCACAACTTCCAGATTGCTGCCCTGAACATGAATCTTCCTTCCACCACTGAAGAGACATTTAAGAAAATTTTATCAAAAAGTAGACATCAGAATCAGGCAGGAGCCAAATCAGTAATATATGGTATAAAATAATATATAATATCTGAATTACAAAAATAATAATGAAAGAATCTGTCAATAAAAAGCACATGTATGTGTGTGGAAGCTGTCTGACCTGCTCCAGGTGACTGTGGGCTGTATTCCTGTGCAGCTGGGCTGAGAACTGTAAGTGAAGATGCTGTTACCATGACAACGGTCGTCAGGAGTAACAACACACACTTTCACTGTTCCTTTAGTTGCACTGGGAGGAATGTGGAACCTTAAAGTGTCACTGGAGCGATCCAGCACTGGAGATCTGAAGAGAAACATTCATGTCCAGATACAGTATCATTTATCTGAATCTACACACATTCTAAACAAACACACAGTCTCACTCTTTAGGAATGCACTCC
The DNA here is from genome assembly GCF_936440315.1 of Barbus barbus. NCBI lineage: Eukaryota > Metazoa > Chordata > Actinopteri > Cypriniformes > Cyprinidae > Barbus > Barbus barbus. The sequence goes on from NC_136717.1 coordinate 14,578,950, forward strand.
AGATCCCCTTGAACACGGATTTTAGTGACAGATTCCAGGTTCCTTCCTCTTAGTGAAACATTGTTTCTGCCATTGAAAGAAGCCTTGCTCGGCTCCAGAGAGAGAATTTCCGGTTCCTACAGGATACCAATTGGTGAATATGTAAGATGCAGCAAAAATGTATTTAAAAGGGCATTTAACATAACCTTTGGTCCTCATAAAAAAAAAAAATCCTCAGTACTCGGGAATGACACTTACTTTATATTTCGTCTCATAGAGCACATCCTTACATGCATCCTAAAGAGAGGAGAAAGACAGAGTGGTTTGTTTACTTCCTAAGTTTTCTTCAGCCAGTGCAAAGATAATTTAGATATCAACAATAAATTAAACATCTTGAATCTTTATGAAGTTCATGCTATTTCCCAGTAAGCATATACTGAATTAGTGGATTGTAGGTTACACCTTGTCTCACCTGTATGTTTAACTTTGGTCCACGTTCATGTGCCCATTCACAACGCTGAGAGGAAGAGGACCAGTGACACCCAGCTGAGATACAACGAACGCACCTGCATATATTTAATGTTACGTTGTGATGCCAACACACACCTGAAATGTGTTAAACCCATACATGGCATTTTTAAAATTTATAATTTATTTTGAAACACTTTTAGGCTCTGCATTTCTTACTGTGTATAAGAAACACTTGGTGAATTATCTTTGATATTCAGGCAGTCTTTCAGCACCAGCCTCTCTGTGATTTTCTGATTCCCAACAGCCACTTCAGCTGAGATGTTTAAACCTGAATGGATTATCAAAAAGATAACAACATTTTTTAAAACGTTTTCTGGATGCAGATAGTCAATACTGCAGAATAGACCAGACAGGCTGATCAGGACTTCTCACATTGATACTGCATTTATGCATTTAGCAAACATTCAAAGTGGCTTGCATGGCATACAGCTAGTCTCCTTTATTTTGCTTGTATTTCTTTTTAGGAGATACTTGGAAAAAAAAAAAGGTTTCTCAGCTTATGAGAAACTTTACTCTAAAATTAATTGGTTTCAGATGTGTCATGAGGTTTACTACCATGGTTACGGTTGCTGAGAGAGTGAAAGGAAATAACACTAAGATTTGTAGATATGCTCTGCGGTCACAGAATTTATAAATAATTTCCTCCCTACAACATACAGACACACTCATATTATTGAATCAATGTTACTAGTCCCCTTGTGTAAGTGTGAAATTATAGGCAAAAACTTTTGTTGTCATCATAAGTTATGTTTTATTTATGAGTTCTATGTTGGGGATTTACACTTTCTTCCTGCTATTTAGCAATTGCTTGAGCTAATTTCCTTAGCATTATTTTTAATGTAACAGCATCAGAGTTGCCGTTCACTTATACATTGACTTAAACAAATGATTCTTCAAGAGTCTTAGATTTTGGGAATTACTGTTGGCATTTTTTAGGGCTTATTTACGGAATTTGGCCTTGTTAGTAGTGAATGACTGCTTTATCGTCTAATGATGTTTCTCTGTATATTAATGCCATGGCAGACCCTGCTCTGTCTGTTTAATTATGCATGTGGTGTGAGAGCTATGTAAGACTGTGCTCTTTTTCCATTGAAATGCTGCTGTTATGCATATCAGCTGCATGCATACTATAGCTGCATTTAATGACGGTAAGAAATTTCTCAATAAAATATAGACAATATAGTGGCTGGAGTATACTGAGGACAGTAAAATCTTGCTTTTAGTGTGCTTTAAGCACGCAACAATACACTGCACTGATAGAGAACCAACCTCCAATAGATAGTAGCTGGTCAGAAAAACTACAGTAGCAGTTTGGGAAAACTGCATCCAGATCAGACCCGTCACACAGCTTCACACTTCCTGTGGTGAAGGTGCATGAGAAGGTGGGATTTTCTGTGCTCTCCAGACTCAAGGAAAGATGTAGAGTAATCTGTAGGAGTGGGCATTGACTGGTCAATAGAAATTGCAGATGTGTTTTCAGTGCATTGAAGATATTTTTATTTGAAGCTAATATTACAATACCTTGCTGGAAGGTTTCTCTGCCCAAACCTGAAAAGAAACCAGTAGTTCCTGAAGGGAGTCTTTTGGGGTGAACACCCATGAAGATTTCGAACATTCATCTTGGGTGGAGCATCTAGACAAGCAGAAATATATCATTTAGGGTTGTCATGCAAGGATGGTTATCAATTTTTTTTTTAAACTGGCTAGCACATTAAATTCTTTTTTACTTGCAACAGATATCAATCTGACCTCAGTGTGTTCACACACCAGCCACAGAGAGGATCCAGAGCAGCTCTGCAGTCTTTCAGAGTGCTGTATTTAGCACATGGAACCACAGACACTCTTCTTAACTACATCAAAAACATGAGCAGAAAAAAAAAAAAGTTTGCATGACTTTTCAAAATAAGGAAAATTTAACAAAAAAACAGAGAAATCAGTCAGAAAAAAAGATGTCAAAATTACAGTCATTCCTTCTGCAGCTCTATTAAAACACATTGCATCAATGTTACAGTATAGAATCATTAAATGCCAGGGTAATATAACAAGCTATGGTGCACACATTTACAAAGAAAGAAAGAAAGAAAGAAAGAAAAGCACTCAGATTTTTTAATATATTCATTGCATATTAGACTTATGATAACTGTTAATAATTGTGAAAATGCAGGTTGATAGTAGGCTGTTATGCTTCAAGCATAAAGAAATTTACTTTAAATAAAAAAATTCTCTCTTAAATTCAACTCTCTTGCAAAAGCAAATACTTCTTTAAAACTATTTAAACTCATAATTTTTTTTAGCACAGTAACTCTACACACAAACATCAAATGATTAGCCATATACAAGACGAGCAGACGGATATGATACTATCTTGTGTGTTTTGCTTGTTCAGTGTGCAGTGGAGCGCACAGGAGTTTGTCAATTTGAATTTGTTTCTGCTGCTTTGAAACAATCTCTATTGTAGGAATCGTTACACACTTTCAGCAAAAAAGGTACAAAAGCTGTCACTTTTCAATAGGTACACCTTTGTACTTAAAATGTCCATATTTAAAAGTATAAAAGGTATAATTGTACCTTTTAAAAAGGTACTGCCACAGTGACCGCTTTTGTACCTTTTTTTCGGAGAGTGTAGAAATAAAGGTGACTTGACCTGTATTAATATTCAAAATATATTTACAAATGACCTGAAACAGAAATGCAAGGGTGAAAGGTTTTTCAAACGTGGTCTGAAGATTCAGTATGTAAATGAATGATTTCACTGAATGTGCCTCAAGTACAACTTTTAGTGAGTAAGCATACCAAGTAATTTAAAATAAAGTGTTGACACTTTTTATTGACTGTACATTTGTAAATCTCACCTGTTTCTTCAGAGCAATGTAGATATGTTTGGTATCTACTGGATCAAACTGCATTCTGGGAAGCACTGCGCGGTCATCATCAGATTTATACAACACTGTTGGACAGCCTGGTGTGAATTTCTCATCCAACATCAGCTAAAAATATAAACAACAGCATTATCCAAACTTTAGCCAAATCATTATATGACTGTGGTGCTTTATTCATGCAACTGATTAATTTCGCTGTTCATTGCTGGGCTATCAACTACATATTATTCACAAATTCCACAAACGTGGAAATGCAGAAAATAAGTCAGAGAAAATATTTGTGTGGCCATTAAAGATGCTTACTGTGTTTAACAATACTTCATGATCCATAAGCCTTATAATTTTAACAAGCCCCACAAATTCACAGGTGCAATGCAACCTACTTATACCCTCTAGTTTTTTAACTAGAGATGATAACATTTAAGAAACTAGTGAAAAATAGAATACGAGGCAGACCTTTATGAGTTGTCCATCACTGGTTCCTATGAACAGCACAATCCAGAATCCATTTCTAACTGCTGCCACTGCTGATATTGAGCTGTACTTGAACACCACAGAGAGCGGCTGAAGTTCACTACCTCTCTGAAACACAAACAACATAATACAACTTTACATAAGCAACTTTTATTTAAAGAGTGAATAAAAAATAAATGTTTTATCTTGCAACATTCTATTACAAATCTTATCAATGTCTCAACAAGGTAAAATACTGTTCTCCTTTTTTAAAAGCATGTATGAATGCAATTTCTCACCTCAGATCCACATGGTTTTTCTCCATTAGCGCAGAAGCCCTTCACTTGTCCTTGAACGTTGCTGATGTCGTACAGAGCCAGAGCGCTGTTCTCCGGATCCTGCTGATTCTGCGCACTGAACGCACCTGCCCAAATAACACCGTTCACTGAGGGAATAACGGTGGAGGCGACGAGCACTGGACGAACTTTATCACTGCAGCATCGTATCGTTGCAGCCTGTAGAGATTTGATAATATCTGACTTTTTCCCTTTAGAGCTGTTCATACACAGGACGAGCACTTTCCTCTCAGAGTCAGTCTTTGCGTTGAGAAATAAATAGGATTCTGAGGGCGAAACTCTCTGGAATCCATCAACAAACTCCACATCTCTCACTGTGCTCTGAATGAAGGCCTCTGATGATTCTGCTGTTCTTGAGAAAATTCCTCCAGGTTGATCATGTAAAGTGCTCAGCAAGCTAACAACAGAATACCTGTTATCCTGAGCTTTTGCATCATCATCCTTTTTCCCAACCAAAAGGTACCTACCGCTTATGAAGGCAACAGATTTCTCATTTTGTCGCAGTCCTACAAATAAAGTAGTTTCATAGTAAATACTGTTTGTAATATCATTTATATCAAGAACTTCACAATAAGTCCCACACGTTATCAGGGTGCCGTTGGTGTCAAAAGGCACCAGAATGTTGACTCTGTTATGGTGAGTAGCATTAGTGATGTCTTTCCTCTTCTCCTCATGCAGATCGTGTCTCATCTGATGTAGTCGATGTTCAGTAAGAACAAATAACTTACTGTTACCAACTACACAATCCTTGATGTCTCCATCAAAGTTCACCACATCACCGCAAATGCAGTATTTCAAAAGTACAAGTATTCCAAGTAAGTATCTTCCCATCTTATTTAATAAGTAAATGAGCAGTTGGATAGGCCTACTAGTGTATTTGATGAGGAGATCTTGTCACAGAGATCAGCAGCGCTCAGATGAGTGTAAGCGTGAAGTGGGTGGATGTGAAGTAGCTCTGTGAGATGAAGGCGGAGATCTAGCAACAACAGAGACATTTTGATTTATAAAACGAAGACAAACTTTCTATACAGTTACTTGAGTGAACGTTAAAAATAAATAAATAAAAATACTCATAAAAGACACTAAATTAAATGAAAAAATATGCTTAATCGTTTTAAAATGTAACTTATGACATCAAGGGAAAGGAGATTTTTACGAAGTAAAAGATCAACATTTTTAATAATAATATTCATATTAGTTTTTGTCCTGATGCAAATATCACAAAACCTGTCACCCATCTTGTATAACTCACTTTGCAGACAAGGGAAAAAGCATACATCTGTATATGTTAAAAACAAATTAGGCCAATAGTTCTGGGACATACTACTACTTCTTTAATTGTTGACCCTGTTTTATAAAGCAAAAGTAATTACTATGAAAATTACTATTTTAACTTTTCAGTACATGCAACACATGGCAAAAATATATAGCTATAAATAGCAGTCTCTCCAATCTTTTATTTTTATCACTCTCTGATGGATTGTGTCTGAAAGCACGAGCTGTAATTGTAATAGTGTGTCTTTGTGTATTTGTGTGGTCATCACTCGTCATTTTGTTTTCGTTTATAGCCTCTGAAGTGTAGATTAATTAATTGCGATTGTTGTTTATGGCACTGAAATAGTTGCAAACAGGAAGTAAGATGTAGTTTCTCAGCTTGTTTATTTTTGCGTGTTTCTGTATGTACAGAATGAAAACTTGTCACAGTAATGGCATTAAAAAAATATTACAACTCTGTGCACAGCAACCACTATGAATATTGGAGAAATGTGGTTGTTAATCCATTAAACACTTGCATAGGCAGGAAATACCATTTCACATAGCAAAAAAGTGGAAAGCATTCTATGTTTGATGAAAATTAGGGTTCTTCAAGTGTAAGGCATTACATGATGTGATACATATCATATTCTGGTCTGCATGTGTTCGTGCTGGTCTACATAGATGACATCCTCATCTACTCCCGGAGCATGGCCGAACATCGCTACCTGTCACGAATCTGGTCCATGCAACTTCCATTTGTTCACCACCAGAGGTCACCTGCTTACCACATGGACTTTCACACTACACAGCACATTGGACTCCATTTCCCATTATACATTGCACTGACGACACACAGCTGTTCACACTGATCACGCTTGCACCTGAGAACCATCTCACAATCACCATCACCCAATCACACGCACTTTTAAGCCTTGCACTTTCTCTGTGTCACTGCCGAGTATTGTTTAGCCTTGCTACCTTACAGAGCGTTCCCAGTATATCTAGTTTGATTTTCTGTGTTTTGATTCCTGCCCGTGTTCCTGGATTATTCTCTCTGCCTTGCCCTGTTTGGATACTGTTTGCCGATTGTCGACCCACGCTTGCTCTAGGATTGCTCTTGTGTCTCGCCTATGCCATACCTGTTTGCTCCTATTGACCCTGCCTGTATTACGACCATGTTTTCTAATAAAGCCTTGCAAATGGATCAAGCTGGCCCTAGAAGAGTGGAGGCATTGGTTGGAGGGTGCGCAACATCTTTTCACTCTCCTTACTGATCATAAGAATTAGCAATATCTGAGAGAAACCAAGAGACTTAACCCTCGCCAAGCCCAATGGGCCCTCTTTTTCACACGCTTTAACTTCACGATTTCCTATCAACCTGGTCCCAAGAATGTGAAAGCCGACGCTCTGTCTCGCCTCCATGAGAAATCAGTGAAGAACCAGAAAGCATCCTCCCCAAGAAAATCATCGTAAGTCCCTTTCAGTGGAACTCTAGTCCGTTCACCTCCTCCAATGCTTCCACGGACACTCCGCCGGGCTGTCCACCCGGATTGCAATATGTACCCAGGACTCAACGTACATCTCTCATTCAGTCAATTCATGCATCTCTGGGCACTGGCCACCCAGGGGCCAACAATACCCTCTCGCTGCTAAGAGATCCTTTCTGGTGGCCCAATATTGCTAGAGGTGTAAGAAGGTTCGTCCAAGGCTGTGTAGATTGTGCCATGTCCAAGAGTCCACGCCACTTGCCAGCAGGCAAGCTACTTCCTCTGCCCGTTCCCAACTGGCCCTGGTCACACCTAGGAGTCGATTTCGTCACTGACCTACCTGCATCCGATGGTAACACATGCATCCTTGTGGTCGTTGATCGATTTTTTAAGTCATGTCATCTTCTTCCCCTCAAAGACTTGCCCACAGCAATGGAGACCACGGAATTGATGTTCAACCACATCATACGATATTATGGCATCCCAGAGGATATCGTCTCTGATCGTGGACCACAATTTATATCACAGGTATGGAATGCCTCCTTCAAACTTCTAGGTGTGACCATCAGTCTGTCCTCGGGATACCACCCCAGACAAACGGGCAGACAGAAAGAAAGATCCAGGAAGTAGGACGATTCCTTCGAACCTTCTGCCATGGCCACCGTGACTCTTGGAACCAGATCATTGGCTGGGCCGAGTACGCCCAAAACTCCCTGCGCCAACCTGCCACCGGTATGACTTCGTTCCAGTGCGTACTCGGTTACCAGCCACCCCTGTTCCTCTGGCCTGGGGAACCGTCGGATGTACCATCAGTAGACTACTGGTTCCTACAGAGCGAGAGGGTCTGGGACGATGCTCATCACCATATTCAGCGAGCAGTGCGTAGGCGCAAGATAATAGCTGACCTTTGAAGATCTGAAGCTCCCCAGTACCAACCTGGACAGAAGGTCTGGCTGTCAACCAGGGACATCAGGATGCGCCTACCCTGCAAGAAACTAAGTCCCAGATTTGTTGGCCCCTTCACCATAACCAAACAAGTCAACCCGGTCACTTACCTCTTCGGCAGGAGCCCTACTACTTCCCCCAATTATTTTTTTGGGGGGAGGTAGTACCTCTCGTGTACTAGGTAGTACCTATATTGAAGTACCACTCGATCTGGTACTTCAAGATTCAAGATTCAAGATTTTTATTTGTCACATACACAATTATACAGGGTATAACCAGCAGTGAAATGTAGGTCAGGTCCGCTCCAAGGACAGTGCAATTATATAGAATACAAATATTAAGAAAAAGAAAAGTAGAAAAAATAAGAGGAATAAAATAAAATAAAAGATAAAAAAATATAAATATAAATGTGCAGGTCAGTACAGGTCAGTATGTTGTTGACTTAAATAGTACTAAGAGGAATGTGCAAAAAGAATGTGCAAAAAGTTGTCCAGGGTATTTAAATAGCAGCAATATGAGGTAGAGAAAAATTATGAATAGCTATTGATATAGTGGTATATACATGGAGTCATGTGATGTTATGATACAGAGTTAGAGTTTAGGAGCCTGATGGCCTGGGGGAAGAAGCTCCTCCTAAGTCTCTCAGTTTTTGCCATCAGGCTACGGAAGCGCTTACCAGATGGAAGCAGAGTGAATAGTCGGTTAGCAGGGTGATTTGAGTCCTTGAAGATTTTAACAGCTCTATTTTTGCAGCGTTTGAGGTAGATGTCCTGCAGAGAGGGGAGAGCAGACCCTGAGATGCGCTCAGCTAAGCGCACAACTCTCTGTAGTGCTTTGCAGTCCTGATTGGAGCTGTTTCCATACCACACTGAGATGCACTGAGAGTCAATCCACTTTCTATGGTCCCTGAATAGAAAGTTTTCAGGATTGCTGGTGAGACCCTGAATTTCCTCAACTGCCCGAATAGCGAGGTCAAAATATAAATTTAATGCAGGGTCTAGAAAAAATCTGACCGTGATTAAACCAGAAAAACACAAAATAAATGAACAAAAACAATTTTTGAAGCTTGGGCTCCTAAATATTAGATCACTCGCACCCAAAGCAGTTATTGTAAATGAAATGATCACAGATAATAATTTTGATGTACTCTGCCTGACTGAAACCTGGCTGAAACCAAATGAATATTTTGGTCTAAATGAGTCTACACCACCAAGCTACTGTTATAAACATGAGCCCCGTCAGACTGGTCGTGGCGGCGGTGTGGCAACAATATATAGTGATATTCTCAATGTTACTCAGAAAACAGGATACAGGAGGTTTAACTCATTCGAAATACTTCTGCTTAATGTTACACTGTTAGATATGCAAAATAAATCTCTCCTGTCTCTTGCTCTGGCTACTGTGTATAGACCGCCAGGGCCATATACAGATTTCCTAAAAGAATTTGCAGATTTCCTCTCAGATCTATTGGTTAGTGTTGATAAACTGCTAATTGTCGGAGATTTTAACATTCACGTAGATAATACAAATGATGCGCTAGGACTTGCGTTTACTGACCTAATAAACTCTTTTGGAGTCAAGCAAAACGTCACCGGGCCCACTCATCGTTTTAATCATACGCTAGATTTAATTATATCGCATGGAATTGATCTTACCGATATAGATATCGTACCTCAAAGTGATGATGTTACTGATTATTTCCTTGTATCGTGCATGCTGCGTATTACTGATATTAATTATATGGCTCCGCGTTATCATCCGGGCAGAACTATTGTTCCAGCCACCAAAGACAGATTCACAAATAACCTGCCTGATTTATCTCAACTGCTCTGTGTACCCATAAATACACATGAACTAGAAGAAATAACTAGCAACATCTTCTCTAATACATTAGAAGCTGTTGCCCCCCTAAAATTGAAAAAGGTTAGAGAAAACCGTACTGTGCCATGGTACAACAGTTATACCCATTCTCTCAAGAAAGAAACTCGTAATCTTGAGCGCAAATGGAGAAAAACTAAACTGGAAGTTTTTAGAACTGCGTGGAAAAACAGTATGTCCAGCTATAGACAGGCTCTAAAAGCTGCCAGGGCAGAGCATATCTGCAAAATCATACATAATAACCAAAACAATCCAAGGTTCTTATTTAGCACAGTGGCTAGATTAACAAATAAACAGACACCACCCGATCTAAATATTCCCTCACAGTTTAATAGTAATGACTTTATGAATTTCTTTACTGATAAAATAGATAACATCAGAAATAAAATAGCAAATGTAAATTCTACTGCGTCCAGTATTTCAGCTTCATTCATCTCACCCAAAGAAAAACTGCAGTGCTTTACAACTATAGGACAGGAAGAGCTAAATAAACCACAACTAGTTGTGTAAACCACAACTTTACACTATGTGCACTATGGACACTTACACACACTGCTGCGTGTGCACAATCTCACAAAAGACTCAGCAATATATGTATGTTTACATGCTCATGCACTACAAATCATCCTGCACTGTTCCCCAACCAGCTGCTGACTCAAATGTCTCTCTTTGCACATGTACAGTATTTGTGAAGCATTCGTATAGTTTGTATTTTTTATCTTCTATTTTTTAGTTTGTATAGGGTAATATTTATGTGAAGCATTCGTATAGTTGTATTTTTTATCCTTTATTCTTTTAGTTTGTATAGGGTAAATACTTATAGTATACTTATAGTTAAATCTGTCAGTAGGTTAGTAGTGTATAGGTTTATAGTGTTTTTTACTTCATTGTTGTATGTCTGTATTTATGTAGCACCGTGGTCCTGTGAGACACGACATTTCGTTCCACTATATGTCCCCACATGTAGCGGAATGACAATAAAGCTCAACTTGAACTTGAACTTGACTAGATTCTAATGAACTGGCAAATTACAGACCCATTTCAAATCTTCCGTTTATGTCAAAAATTTTAGAAAAAGTTGTGTCTGCTCAATTGTGCTCCTTCTTGCAAAAAAATGATCTCTATGAAGAATTTCAGTCAGGTTTCAGGCCTCACCATAGTACAGAAACTGCACTTGTTAAAATTACAAATGACTTTCTTCTTGCTTCAGACCAAGGCTGCATCTCATTGCTAGTATTACTTGACCTTAGTGCTGCGTTCGACACTATAGACCATGATATACTCAGATCGACTACAAAACCATATTGCTATTCAAGGGCAGGCTTTAAGGTGGTTTAAATCATACCTGTCCGATCGCTACCACTTTGTTCATTTAAATGGAGAGTCATCACAGTTATCACAAGTAAAGTATGGAGTACCACAAGGATCAGTCCTAGGTCCTCTTTTATTTTCAATATACATGTTGCCTCTTGGTAATATTATTAGAAAATACGGGATTAGTTTTCATTGTTATGCTGATGATACTCAACTATATATCTCAACAAAACCAGATGAAACTTCTAAACTAAGCTAATAGATTGTGTAAAAAATGTAAAAGATTGGATGACCAATAATTTCCTCCTATTAAATTCAGATAAGACAGAGATATTATTTATTGGACCAAAAAACAATACACAGAATCTCTTGGATTACAATTTGCAACTAGACGGATGCGCCGTCACATCCTCTAAAGTCAAAAATCTGGGTGTTATATTAGACCACAACTTGTCCTTTAAAAATCATATTCCCCATGTTACAAAAACAGCATTCTTCCATCTTAGAAACATTGCCAAGCTTCGAAACATGCTACCTGTTTCTGATGCAGAAAAGCTAGTTCATGCATTCATGACCTCTAGACTGGACTATTATAATGCACTGCTAGCTGGTTGTCCTGCATCTTCAATAAACAAGCTACAGATAGTCCAAAATGCAGCGGCTAGAGTTCTTACCAGGTCAAGAAAATATGATCATATTACCCCAATTTTACAGTCTCTGCACTGGCTACCTATTCAGTTCCGTATCATTTACAAAATATTATTACTTGCCTATAAGGCCCTAAATGGTTTAGCTCCTGCGTACCTAACTCATCTTCTACCACGCTACAATCCAACCCACTTCCTAAGGTCGCAAAACTCTGGACTTTTGGTAGTACCTAGGATAGCAAAGTCCACTAAAGGAGGTAGAGCTTTTTTTTTTTTTTTTTTTACATTTGGCTCCTAAACTTTGGAATAGCCTTCCTGATAACGTTCGGGGTTCAGACACACTCTCTACGTTTAAATCTAGATTAAAGACACATCTCTTTAGCCAAGCATTCACATAATGCATCTTATAATCTTGTACTGTAGTATATCTGATCAAATGTACATTATTATTATTCTTTAGCTTGGGTTGAACAAATCATTTTTTGCATAGATGGAACAGCAGCTACGCTAATTATGTCTCTATTTGTCTCTGTTTCTGCCACGGGATTAACATCCCGTGGTAACTAGGAATGACAGAAGCTTCAGTCTGGATCCAACCCTTAAATGATCTGAGATGACCGAACACCTGAGAAAAGATAATGCCAACCCCTCAGAGGATTTCGGAGGATGCCAACGCTCAGACAACGTACAGAATTACCAAATGACCTCTGGAACCAGTTGAGACCTTACAATCTGACTTTGCTGCAGTTGGAATTGAACTGCTGGTTCGTTTGGCCAGAGGAGAACTGGCCCCCGACTGAGCCTGGTTTCTCCCAAGGTTTTTTTCTCCATTCTGTCTCTGATGGAGTTTTGGTTCCTTGCCACTGTCGCCTCTGGCTTGCTTAGTTGGGGACAATTCATTTCCAGCGATATCGTCGACCTGATTGCAATTTTTTTTTTTTTTTCATTTTACACTATTGACACATTATTTCCTTTTTTTTTTGGATATTGTGCAGTTGCTTTGACACAATTTACATAGTTAAAAGCGCTATATAAATAAAGGTGCCTTGACTTGACTTGACTAATTGCACAACTGACAATTCACAATTGAAGTTTTACGCTTTAGGTTTGGAGTTTTACCTCATGTACCTTCACCTCACGGACTATTAACCTGTGTCATGGGTCTGATTCTGCTGCAGTTTTTCCCATGACTGCTACTGTAGTTTTTCTGACCAGCTACTGTGTGTTACTTGAGTTATCTCTAGAAGACCCTTAAAGGGATAGTTCACCCAAAAATTAAAATGCTGTCATTAATTACTCACCCTCATGTCGTTCTAACCCCATAAGACCTCTGTTCATCTTCAGAACACAAATATCGAGAGCTCTCTGACCCTCCCATAGACAGCAATGTAATTACCATGATCAAGGTCCAGAAACGTAGCAAGGAGATCGGTAAGCTGCGTCATGCGGACATGTTTTCTATGTTGTTTGCGCTTTGATTTGAACGAAAACAACGTATCCGAGAGTAATTAATGACAGAATTTTAATTTGGGGGTGAACTAACCCTTTAATATGCAACAATATTATCGATTGCACTGACACTATCGGATGAGAACAAAACTTGAACTGAATTGAGCTGAATGATGACTCAGCTGACTTAGAGCTGAATTAAATTTGTTCATAACTGATGAATTTTGCAACATCAACACTGTTATTGAACTGAACTGAATCAACATCGAACTGAATAATGACACTACTGTCTTAAGTAGAGCTGCTTATTGCTGAATTGAACTTTACACATTTATTGAACTGAGCTGAATAATGACACTATTGTTTTTCCACAACTGCTTTATAGCAGAATTTGGATTTCCCTCATTTTTAAAGTTTGCATCATTATGTTCTGAACTGTTTCAGTTTAAAAAGAAACCACTTGTTATATTTGCAGTAGTTATTAATGTTGTGACAATTTTTACACTATTGTGCACATATCCAAAGGCACACAACAGCATTAGAGGGAGTGTTGATTAATTGTTGATGTTATATCTAGATAAATTAATTACCATAAAATTATTATTGTCAAAATCTCTAGCTGGAGTGCCTATGAGCTCCTCTAGAGGGCACTTCATTTAACTCCTTTGCTACTCCACCCCGGACTGCATTTCCCAGAATCCCCTGCCTAGGAACCAATTACAGACTCTTCCCATTATCAATCAGGGGGTCTATAAAATATTCACACTCACAGACACATGTTGCTGAGCATTGTTTAGCCTTCCATTGTTTTCCTGGTTTCAGTGTTTCCCTGTGATTTCCTAGTTCTTTGTTTTCTTGCCTTGTCTGCGTTTTTGCCTTGTTTTCCTTGTTACTGATTGTTTGCTGCCTGCCCTGACCACTACCTGTTTTCTGGATTACACTTTTGCCTTGCCTCGGCCATTGTTATTTGCTATTGTTCACCACACCTGTTCTGACTATGCTCATAATAAAGCCTTGCACTTGGATCGTCAACTCTATTGTCACTTCACCACTTTACAAAATACTCAGTCATACCCAGATCCAGCGGCTTTACTGAGCAACCCAGTCCAGACAAGGACCCAGTAAAAAGGTTAATTGGCCTCCGACAGGGAACGCATTCCCTCGAGGACCACATCAAAGAATTTTTGGACATTGCATATTTCTCTGATCTCCCGGACTATGCGATTGTTTTTTTGTCTTTTATGGACTGAATGAATCATTGAAATCTGTTCTCACTTGTGTTGGTCCTCGAGGAGTTTTTGGACTATGCTCTGTTGTCATTTGGTTCCTCCTTCACTGTGGGAGAGGTGGAGGATTGTGTTTGAAACAATGCACCAAGTTTCATTGGCCACAGAACTTGACCCACCTTGATCACCAGCATGTCCCATTCTAATGGTTGCTAGTCGTGTACTCTCAGAACCTTCCAGCCTGGTTATCTCCACACCAGAGCCTCTTCACAACATGGGCATGTACTCACAGTCTCTTCCCAAGATTGCCATCAGCTCACAGTCTCTTCCCAAGACAGCCGTCAACCTATAGTCTCTTCCCAAGATGGCTGCTTCACCGGAGTCTCTCCACAAGATGGCTGCCAACGCAGAGGCTGTTCACAAAATTGGTGCCAGCTCACAGACTGTATGCAAAATGGCTGCTAGCCCAGAGACTTTCCACAGAATGGCCGCCATTACAGAGTCTCGTCCTGTCATGTCTACCATGTCTGGAAACACAAAATCAGTCCCAAGGCATTCGAGACTGGCATCCAACTTGGAGGATCCACCGCTGGAACTCTACGCTCCCAAGCAATGCAGACTCTACACTCACTAGCGACCCAGTCTCAGTGCTCCCAAGCCATGCAGTCTCAGCGCTCTCAAGCCACACAGCCTCAGTGCTCTCAAGCCACGCAGTCTCAGCGCTCTCAAGCCACGCAGTCTCAGTGCTCTCAAGCCACGCAGTCTCAGCGCTCTCAAGCCACACAGCCTCAGCGCTCCCAAGCCACGCAGTCTCAGCGCTCTCAAGCCACACAACCTCAGCGCTCTCAAGCCACACAGCCTCAGCACTCCCAAGCCACGCAGTCTCAGTTCTCCCAAACGACGCAGCATCAGTGCTCCCAAACCATGCAGTCTCAGCGCTCTCAAGCCACACAGCCTCAGCGCTCCCAAGCCACACAGCCTCAGCGCTCTCAAGCCACGTAGTCTCAGCACTCCCAAGCCACACAGCCTCAGCACTCTCAAGCCACGCAGTCTCAGCGCTCTCTAGCTTAGAGATGATTCCAGCCCCTGACCACAGCCTAATGTCCGTTTCCACTCCTGATCTCAGTCTTGTGTCTGCTTCAGCCTCGGAACAAAGTTCATTGTTCGCTCTAGCCCCTGACCTTAGTCTAGTCATGGCTTCAGCTCCTGAGCATTGTACAAAGATGGGTTTAGACATTGAATCTGCTCCCGAGTCCATTCTAGACCCAGAGTCTTCTCCAGAATCCGCTTGATTCCCGCAAACCATTTCCGAGCTTCCTCCAGTTCCTGAGTTTACTTCTTTTTGAGAAAGAGAGATCCACAAGAATAATTAGTCCACAGTTGCCAGCTCAAATTCTGAGGGGCAGATCTTGCTCATTAAAGTAGTTTTGTTTTTGTTTTTTTTTACCTGAATGTTCACCCGTAGATTGTTTACCATGAATCAAGTGAATTTTGGATCAGACTCAAAGAACAAATACCTATCGTCCTCAGTGGCATTCCCAACATTTAACACCAATATAAACAGACCACGGCCGTCATAAGGAGGTGACTGAAACCATACATCCTGAGAAAGAGAGACAATGAAATTATGACTCTAAAACATGTGAAGCTTTAAATATAATTATTAAAAGCAGTCATGATATAAGGAATCAAATTTTCACAATGTAGTTGTTAAGAAATAAAACTGCATGCTATTGTTGTGCTTCAGCTCTGCTTGTCTACACAGATGAACAATTAAATCAAATTGTCTTTATTCACCATAGGTTTTGACTTTTTGAATGATCCATGATAATTTTTTTCTTGTTGGTTGTGACAACAAAATTTCAGCTTCACACTACCTACAGCCACAGCTACTTTTCTCTGTGTACAGGAATAGCATGACGTGGCACCCATGAAAAAAAAAATCAGTCAAAAATCCATCTTGACAGCTCAAAAATCATAAAAAAAAGCATTATAGTTGAAGCCTATGGCCTTGTGGACATCATGCTAGCATGTACCACAATTGTGCTTCAGGCAACTTGAGTTCAAGTCTCTCTCTACCACTTTGCTTCTTGTAAGTCTATACTGTCCTATTGCAAAAATTATTGCAAAAGAATATAATAATAAAAACATTATTATTGGTTTATTAAAGTGTATATGAATAAGGACAGTTTAGAATATGTTTTATTTTATTTATTTTTGCACTCGCACCCAAAAATGAAAATTCTGTCATTAATTACTCACCCTCATGTCAGTCCAAACCCGTAAGTCTTTCATTCATCTTCGGAACAAAAATTAAGATATTTCTGATGAACACCGAGAGCTTTCTGACTCTGCATAGACATGTGACATCAGTGGTTCAAATGTAGTTTTATGAAGCTACGAGAATACTTGTTGTGTCCAAAGAAAACAAAAATAACTTTCACAATCATTTTATAATAATTTGTCTCCTCCTCGTTCCATCCATTATGGGGAGTACTGCGAGTTCTACCTCAGCAGCAGCACGTGCATGTGTCGTGACACTCTCCATAATGGTGAAGGACAGTCCCAGTGGTGTGAAAAAGTGTTGGCCCCCTTCCTGATTTTTTTGCATGTTTGTCACACTTTAATGTTTCAGATCATCAAACAAATTTAAATATTAATCAAAGATAACACAAGTAAACACAACATACGGTTTTTGAACGAAGTTTTTTATTATGAAGGGAAAACTAAATCCAAACCCACATGGCCCTGTGTGAAAAAGTGCTTGCCCCCTAAACCTAATAACTGGTTGGGCCACCCTTAGCAGCAACAACTGCAATGAGTCTGTTACAGCGCTGTGGAGGAATTTTGGCCCACTCATCTTGGCAGAATTGTTGGAATTCAGCCACATTGGAGGGATTTCGAGCATGAACCGCCTTTTTAATGCCACAGCATCTCAATAGGATTCAGGTCAGGACTTGACTAGGCCACTCCAAAGTCTTCATTTTGTTTTTCTTCAGCCATTCAGAGGTGGATTTGCTGGTGTGTTTTGGATCATTGTCCTGCTGCAGAAACCAAGTTCGATTCAGCTTGAGGTCACGAACAGATGGCCGGACATTGTCCTTCAGGATTTTTTGGTAGACAGCAGAATTCATGGTTCCATTTATCACAGCAAGTCTTCCAGGTCCTGAAGCAGCAAAACAGCCCCAGACCATCACACTACCAGTAATAATCTGAATAGGCCTTTGAAATTATCATGCAAAAACGTTTATTTAATTATTTTTTGTATTCACCAGTGGCCGTTGCAGTGGCCATTGAACAGAAAAATTAATAGCAAAATGTAAAAGAGAAGAAAAAAGAATATAAAAAAAAATACTATTAAAAAAATTGGCAAATATGGTGGTCTTTCTCCACTTAGGAAGATAGAAAATTCCCCAATGTTGATCTGAAATGACAATAAAAGAAATGTTCTACTCATAAAACATCTCATAAAGATGACCAAGATTACTTACAAGAAAACTTACAGTGAGTGAGTCCACTGCAATGATGGCTCCTGATTCTCCTTTAATCTTACAGATAACAGCATTGGACTCAATCTTCTCCAGAACACACGGATACTGCTGATCTCCCTGTAGACCCGTCACCGTCACCTCGCTTATTCTCAAATTCAACATATCTAATGTTTTCTGAGAAGCAGAGAGTGTGGCATGGTTTGGAGGTTGTAAGTTTCACATGCTGATGGTCAGAAACCCTGACTGCTCAAAATAATAATATTTACTGAGATTTTTTAATACCCACGCATGCAGACTGTACACTAATGTTAAACTCACCTTAATGTTCACCTGTAGATCACTGGCCACCTGTAAGGTGGTGAATCCAGAGAATTCTGGATCATACTCATACGACAAATACCCACAGTCCACAGTGGTGTTCCCAACATTCAACAACAATCTAAACTGACCTCCACCATCATAAGGGTGGGAATGAAACCACATGTCCTGAGAAAGAGAGACAATGATAATATAACTAATATATTGTGTGACATGTACAGAGTGAAGCTACATGTAATCTGTGAAAAGAATAAACAATGTCTTGTTGGAATTATTAAGCACCAACAGTCAATGAAGTACATTTAAAAATTATACTAGCAAAGTAATTAAACAATATGCCAAACTAGAACTCATCTGAAAGTGGGCTGTTTGACTGTTGATGTCCATATGTCAGAATCAGTGCTGTTAGCTGCTACACTGGATCCCTTTTCGGGTAAAGCTCATTTTTAGCCTAATGTAGAAGTAATAAGCACACATCTTACCCCTGAGCTTGTATTGTATTGTGTTTTCAGCACTTTATCAAAGGGGCGGATAATAACTGACTCCACAACTTCCAGATTGCTCCCCTGAACATGAATCTTCCTTCCACCACTGAAGAGACATTTTAGACAATTTAATCAAAAAGCAGACATCAGAATCAGGGAGGAGCCAAATCAGTAATATATGGTATAAAATAATATATGTAAATAAATAATAGTAATAATATTATAAATAATAATAAGTCAGATATTATATAATAAGTAATATATGAAATAATATGCAATATTTAAATGAAATTTAAATTGTACATTTTGGAGACAGGATAGTAAAAAATGTTTACTTATTAATCATACTACAAATGTCTTAATGAAAATCTATATATATCTGATTAACAAAAACCATCATGAAAAAAACTGTCAATAAAAAGTCCCAACAATGATAGAAAAGCACATGTATGTGTGTGGAAGCTGTCTGACCTACTCCAGGTGACTGTGGGCTGTATTCCTGTGCAGCTGGGCTGAGAACTGTAAGTGATGATGCTGTTACCATGACAACGGTCGTCAGGAGTAACAACACACACTTTCACTGTTCCTTTAGTTGCACTGGGAGGAATGTGGAACCTTAAAGTGTCACTGGAGCGATCCAGCACTGGAGATCTGAAGAGAAACATTCATGTCCAGATATACAGTATCATTTATCTGAATCTACACACATTCATATATACCACTAAACAAACACACAGTCTCACTCTTTAGGAATGCACTCCAGATCCCCTTGAACACGGATTTTAGTGACAGATTCCAGGTTCCTTCCTCTTAGTAAAACATTGTTTCTGCCATGGAAAGAAGCCTTGCTCGGCTCCAGAGAGAGAATTTCCGGTTCCTACAGGATACCAATTGGTGAATATGTAAGATGCAGCGAAAAAAATTTAAACGTACATTTAAAATGACCTTTTGTACTTCCTTTGGTAAAATCCTCAGTACTCGGTATGACACTTACTTCATATTTCGTCTCATAGAGCACATCATTACATGCATCCTAAAGAGAGGAGAAAGAGTGGTTTGTTTACTTCCTAAGTTTTCTTCAGCCAGTGCAATGATATTTTAGATATCAACAATAAATTAATCTCTTTATGAGATTAAAAAGTATATCTCTTTACACTTTATGAAGGTTATACTATTTCCCAGTACACATATACTGAATTAGTGGATTGTAGGTTACACCTTGTCTCACCTGTATGTTTAACTTTGGTCCACGTTCATGTGCCCATTCACAACGCTGAGAGGAAGAGGACCAGTGACACCCAGCTGAGATACAACGAACGCACCTGCATATATTTAATGTTACGTTGTGATGCCAACACACACCTGAAATGTGTTAAACCACTTCATGGAATTTTTTTAATTAATAATTTATTTACTTTTAGGCTCTGCATTTCTTACTGTGTATAAGAAGCACTTGGTGAATTATCTTTGATATTCAGGCAGTCTTTCAGCACCAGCCTCTCTGTGATTTTCTGATCCCCAACAGCCACTTCAGCTGAGATGTTTAAACCTGAATGGATTATAAAAAAGTAATGATTTTTAAAAAGTTTATTACATGGCTTTCTGGATACAAATAGTCATTAGTACAAAATAAACCCAGACAGTCTTATCAGGATTTCTCACATTGATGCATTTTTGCATTTAGCAGACTTCCAATGTGGCTTACATTGCATACAGCTATATTCTATTAGTTCAAATTTGCCTAATTTATTTTGCTTAGATTTCGCTTTAGGAGAATGAAAAAAAAAAGAAAACTTTTATGATGTGTCATGACGTTTACTACCATGGTTACGATTGCTGAGAGATTGAAAGGAAATAACAGTTTTGTAGACATGCTCTGTGGTCACATAATTTATAAATAATTTCCTCCCTACAACATACAGACACACTCATATTATTGAATCAATGTTACTAGTCCCTGTGTGAGAAATCATAGTCCTAAATGTCAAAGGTAAAACCTCAGTTGTGCATTACTGATCAGTAGTTCAATTAGATGGAAGTTACATATACAGTATGTTGTCATCATAAGTAATGTATTGCTGATTTATGAGTTCTCTGTTGGGTATTTACACTTTATTCCTGCTATTTAGTATTCGCTTGTACTCGTTTGCTTCCTATTATTTTTAAGATAATAGCAGCAGAGTTGTCAAGTTCACTTACAGTATAAGTGACTTTAAGCTAGTTTTTTCAAGAAATCTTATAGATTTTGGGAGTCACTGCTTGATTTTTTTAGGGAGTACAGGTACATCGGAAAAAAAATCGAATATCATGAAATGGGTCAATATTTTTGTCACTCATTTCAGAAAGTGAAACCCAATATATTATATAGATTCATTACACGTAGAGTGAAATATTTCAAGCCTTTATTTCTTGAAATTTGGATGATTATGGCTTACAGATAATGAAAACCCAAAATTCAGCGTCTCAGAAAATTTGAATATTACATAAGATCAATAAAGAAAGGATATTTTATACAGAAATGTCAGGCTTCTGAAAAGTATGTTCATTTCTATGCACTCAATACTTGGTTGGGCCTCCTTTTGCATGAATTACTGCATCAATGCGGCGTGGCATGGAGGCAATCAGCCTGTGGCACTGCTCAGGTGTAATGGAAGCCCAGGTTGCTTTGATAGCGGCCTTCAGATCATCTGCATTGTTGAGTCTGGTGTCTCTCATCTTCCTCTTGACGATACCCCATAGATTCTCTATGGGGTTCAGGTCAGGCGAGTGTGCTGGCCAATCAAGCACAGTAACACCATGGTCATTGAGCCAGCTTTTGGTACCTTTGGCAGTGTGGGCCAAAGGTACAAATCAAATCAGTATCTCCATAAAGTTTGTAAGCAGAAGGAAGTATGAAGTGCTCTAAAATTTCCTGGTAGATGGCTGCGTTGACTGTGGACTTCAGAAAACACAGTGGACCAACACCAGCAGATGACATGGCAGCCCAAATCATCACTGACTGTGGAAACTTCACACTGGACTTCAAGTAACATGGATTCTGTGCCTCTCCACTCTTCCTCCAGACTCTGGGACCTTGATTTCCAAATGAAATGCAAAATTTACTTTCATCTGAAAAGAGGACTTTGGGCCACTGAGCATCAGTCCAGTTCTTTTTCTCTTTAGCCCAGGTAAGATGCTTCTGACGTTGTTTCTGTTTCAGAATTTGGGCTTATTAGTAGTTTGAACGCATACAGTATGAGAAAATGACCGTTTTGTCAGCTGATGATGTTTCTCTGTCTATTAATGCCATGGCAAACTCTGCTCTGTCTGTTTAAATATGTGCTGTGGTGTCAGAGGCTTGTAAAACTGTGCTCTTTTTCCATTCAAATGCTGCTGTTATGCATGTCAGCTGCATGCATTTAAAGACTATAGGTGCTTTTGATGCAACAGTAAGATATTTATAAATGAAATCGATAGCCATCAATGCACACATATCATATTTGTAAATATATTTAGATAGCCAGGGAAAATAAAGTGGCTGGATTGTACTGAGGACAATAAAATCTTGCTTTAAGTGTGGTACGTGTGCACATTGAATACAAAGCACACAACACCAATCCACTGCACTGATAGAGAACCAACCTCCAATAGATAGTAGCTGGTTAGAAAAACTACAGTAGCAGTTTGGGAAAACTGCATCCAGATCAGACCCGTCACACAGCTTCACACTTCCTGTGGTGAAGGTGCATGAGAAGGTGGGATTTTCTGTGCTCTCCAGACTCAAGGAAAGATGTAGAGTAATCTGTAGGAGTGGGCATTGACTGGTCAATAGAAATTGCAGATGTGTTTTCAGTGCATTGAAGATATTTTTATTTGAAGCTAATATTACAATACCTTGCTGAAAGGTTTCTCTGCCCAAACCTGAAAAGAAACCAGTAGTTCCTGAAGGGAGTCTTTTGGGGTGAACACCCATGACGATTTCGAACATTCATCTTGGGTGGAGCATCTAGACAAGCAGAAATATATCATTTAGGGTTGTCATGCAAGGATGGTTATCGATTTTTTTAAAAACTGGCTAGCACATTAAATTCTTTTTTACTTGCAACAGATATCAATCTGACCTCAGTGTGTTCACACACCAGCCACAGAGAGGATCCAGAGCAGCTCTGCAGTCTTTCAGAGTGCTGTATTTAGCACATGGAACCACAGACACTCTTCTTAACTACATCAAAAACATGAGCAGAAAGAAAAAAATTACTTTCTCTGAACTCTACACACAAAACCACAAAATGCACAGAACATGCAAAACATTATACTCTCTTGCAAAAGGGAATAATTCTTTCAAAATTGTTTTAACAAAAATTGTTTTAGCACAGTAACTCTACACACAAACATCAAATGATTAGCCATATACAAGACGAGCAGACGGATATGATACTATCTTGTGTCTTTTGCTTGTTCAGTGTGCAGTGGAACACACAGGAGTTTGTCAATTTGAATTTGTTTCTGCTGCTTTGAAACAATCTCTATTGTAGGAATCGTTACACACTTTCAGCAAAAAAGGTACAAAAGCTGTCACTTTTCAATAGGTACACCTGATAATTGTTCATATTGGTAACTTAAAGATACCTAAAAGATATAAATGTACCATTTGAAAAGGTATCGCCACAGTGACTGCTTTTGAACCTTTTTTTCTGAAAGTGTAGAAATAAAGTGACTTGACCTGAGTAAATATTTAATATTCTAAGCGAACATATGATGAATACATATTTTCACACATGATCATAGGTATTCAGTAAATAAGGATGGCATTTTTTTATTTGTTTCCCAAATTAAACACAAGATCTATAGTATTCTGTAAAAAGTTTGTTTTACAATTTTAAATTAAGTGTAAATTACATGATGTGCTTGCCGTTTTGCAAAATTAGTCTGAAGATTTGTTGTATGAATAAATGGTTTCACTGAGTTGTCCTCTTGTACAACTTTTAGGGAGTAAGCAATTAAAAAATATTTTCCATGTTGACAGTTTTAAATCTCACCTGTTTCTTCAGAGCAATGTAGATATGTTTGAAATCTACTGGATCAAAGGGCATTCTGGGAAGCACTGCTTGTTCATCATCAGATTTGTACAGCACTGTTGGACAGCCTGGTGTGAATTTCTCATCCAACTCTAGCTAAAGAAATCAAATAGAACAGAAATACAAAAGATAAATTATGGCCGCTGTAGCATTTCAAATGCAGAATCAAACAACATAACACTTAGAGCAGGGGAACTCAACAGGCGGCCCGCGTCATTTTTAATTAAATGTAGCCTATATAATCGCAGTAGTAAAAGCTGTTCGATCTCTGCAAGCGCTGTAACTAACCACCAACTAACTTAAAAGAGAAGCGTTGTCCAACAACATGAGGACATGATTTTACTCCACAACAGCAGTCGAGTGTTTGAAATAACTTCTTGTTGTGAGCTGATGTGCGGTTTTTGTCACAGAATGAGGCAGATAATATATTTTATACGGTAAAGGCAATGTCGATTATCATTGGATTATAAATATACTTTATTATGAAAATACCAGAGATGGCTTGAAGAACACGGTTCAACCATATATTGTCGCGTCGTATGTTTACTGTCGTATACTGAATCACCCACGCAATCTTCTTCATAAATGACAGGATTCATATGTCAGCCTTTTTTTTCAACAATTCGATGAATATTGCATTTTAAAATAGACAGCAGCAATTTTTTCTAGAAACTCTAGTAAATTATATGTTATTTTGTTTAGTTGTCTATTTTTCACAATCATGGTGGGAGAATATTGATATCTATTTTAAAAATAAAATATTGATAATATAGCCTAGTTAATATAAATATGAAAAATACTTCTTTCTAAAGTACTTTGTGAACTATGTTTGCACAAGAATGTTTTTAGTTTTAGCATTTTGAGTTTAATACTCTGTTCAATATAGCAAAACAATCATTTAATCCAATTTTTTGTTCCAGATTAAAAATAAATAAATATATATATATATATATATATATAGCTATATATATATATATTCATGCTCAGTCTCATTTTAAATAGGACAAGGACAAGCAAGACTTAGATAAGTAATAAACTGTAGGCTATTTATAAATCAGTAAATCTGCAAATATTGTCTTTAATAAAGTCTGATGGTGCAAATTGTAATTTGTGGCCCTTCACATCCTATGTAATTTAAATGCGGCCCACTTGGCCTCTGAACTTCAGTACCCCTGACTTAGAGCTAGTGAACGTGGTTGTTAGGTAGGCTATTCAGAAATGACTGAGTCTAGTGAAAACAAAGGTATTTGTGTATGAGAGAGAGGTGAAGGAGACCTTTATGAGTTGTCCATCACTGGTTCCTATGAACAGCACAATCCAGGATCCATTTCTATCTGCTGCCACTGCTGATATTGAGCTGTACTTGAACAACACAGAGAGCGGCTGAAGTTCACTACCTCTCTGAAACACAAACAACATAATTCAACTTTATATGATTGTAGTGAATAGTACAACTATGTTTATCATGCAACATCAATAAGGTGAAATACTTTTTTTTTTTTTTACGTGTATGAATGCAATTTCCGACCTCAGATCCACATGGCTTTTCTCCATTAGCGCAGAAGCCCTTCACTTGTCCTTGAACGTTGCTGATGTCGTACAGAGCCAGAGCGCTGTTCTCCGGATCCTGCTGATTCTGCGCACTGAACGCACCTGCCCAAATAACACCGTTCACTGAGGGAATAACGGTGGAGGCGACGAGCACTGGACGAACTTTATCACTGCAGCATCGTATCGTTGCAGCCTGTAGAGATTTGATAATATCCGACTTTTTCCCTTTAGAGCTGTTCATCCACAGGACGAGCACTTTCCTCTCAGAGTCAGTCTTTGCGTTGAGAAATAAATAGGATTCTGAGGGCGAAACTCTCTGGAATCCATCAACAAACTCCACATCTCTCACTGTGCTCTGAATGAAGGCCTCTGATGATTCTGCTGTTCTTGAGAAAATCCCTCCTGATTGATTTTGTAAAGTGCTCAGCAAGCTAACAACAGAATACCTGTTATCCTGAGCTTTTGCATCCTCATCCTTTTTCCCAACCAAAAGGTACCTACCGCTTATGAAGGCAACAGATTTTCCATTTTGTCGCGGTCCTACCAATAAAGTAGTTTCATTGTAAATACTGTTTGTAATGTCATTTATATCAAGAACTTCACAATATCCATCTTCAAAAGTCCCACACGTTATCAGGGTGCCGTTGGTGTCAAAAGGCACCAGAATGTTGACTCTGTTATGGTGAGTAGCATTAGTGATGTCTTTCCTCTTCTCCTCATGCAGATCGTGTCTCATCTGATGTAGTCGATGTTCAGTAAGAACAAATAACTTACTGTTACCAACTACAAAATCCTTGATGTCTCCATCAAAGTTCACCACATCACCGCAAATGCAGTATTTCAAAAGTACAAGTATTCCCAGTAAGTATCCTCTCATCCTGCATGTGATGAGCAGCTGAAGTTTAGAGATCTTGTTGCAGTGATCAGCTGCGCTCAGACGCGTCCACTCGTGAAGTGGATAAAAATAAAATCCGCAGATGACTTCCGCGCGACACACCAACAAATCTGTTGAGATGAGGGAAGAGGTCTACGAAGTACAGAGAATAATTCTGCAGAAAAAAACCCTACTGCCTACATCACAAAGCCTATTACCTGTAAGTATATATGCAAAAATAATTTGCTTCGCAGACACAGAGAGTAGCCTGTGCCAACCAGTTTTGCAACCGTCTTTCCATACTTTATCACTGTCTGATGGATTGTGTCTCAAAGCATGAGCTTTAACTGTATTAGTGTGCATCTCTGTGTATGTGTGGGCTCTATCATCAGTGCAGAGCCTTTCTGCCAGAACAATCAAGGTGAATTTAGTTCTTTGAAGCCGTTTCAGATTAACTGAATAATAGCAGAATAATGTCTAACATCAAATTAATCATGTGCCATTGTTAGATTTAGGGCAGGTTCTGCCCCTAATTTCTTTTATTCACATTTTCAGAATATTTCCATTTTGTGAAATTTTGAGGTAGGCTAGTTAGTCAGTTTTGTAGAAGCTGATATAGTCTAAGCCTAGCCCACAGGAGCTTTTGGTGTAGATGTTGTTTCACTGCTGAAGTAGGTCCATTTTTGCACACATTTCTGTATGTGAGGTAACATTTATTATATTAAAAAATAAACACAAAATGGATCTCGAGCCATAGATTGCTCATTAATATTTTGATGTTTAATACTATTTATGCCTTTACATGGAATTCTGTGCTTGAAGGGGCTAATAGTCATGTAACTACAGTAATAATCTGAACAGGAGTTTAGCCATATTAAAATTTAGGCTTTCTGATTAATAATGCAGCACACATTGTGAGGTGTGCTCTGAAATGTGTGCTCTAATGACTTGCAGAACTAAGAAGCATGTTTGTGAGAGAATCTTATGTGTTTATGTGTGGTTGTCCATTTAAATACAGACCAGACCATAGATTAGATATACTGTATATTAGCCATTTTTATTAATAAATATGCTGTTTAATGCAGTATATGGATAACAGTTATCAGATTAATAACAGGAAAATATAATCGTATAGGTGTACAGTGGAAAAAAATTATAACCAAAGTCTTTGACAACAAAATAATTGTACTGCAGTATTAATAACAGACCTGTCCTCTGTAGGAACCTTGATTGTTTGTGCGGTCTATAATAAATGAGTAGACAGCGCCACCTGCTGATCATCCACAGAATGACTCTGGAGATGTTTGACTGGTGATCTCTTGTGCTGCTGACTCATTGTAAATGTAAACATTGTCATATTTTTTAGTAGAAAGTTTGTATGTTTGCATGTGTCTGAAACAGTGAGTAAGAGATCATAACCTAATACATATGTTAATTAAAGCTGAACTGTTAATTAAAATACTAATTATATAGTGTAAAGAAAATGCAACAGAAAAAAAAAACACGTGCCCAAATGTATAATTGCATAAAAACCTAGATCTAAAATTTCTAGAACTCTCTAGTAGTTGGAATAGAAAATCATAGTTTTTCAGTCTGGAAGATGCTGAGAATCATTTATGTTTCCATTGCTCCTCCATATACACGGCCAGTTATATTCTGTGGACTGAGGCAGAACAGATACTTTGTACCACTCATCCCAAGAACATAATTCCCAACCGTGATCTGAAATGACAATGAAAGTAGATTCTTTTCTTAATGTAAATATTAACTTTGTAAATTTATGATTTACATTAAACTTAACACTGCAGTATTATCAAGTCAAATTATGAAATTCCATATAATCTATAGATTTACCAAAGAATTAACAGTATCAAAAAACAGACTTACAGTGAGTGAGTCCACTGCAGTGACGGCTCCTGATTCTCCTTTAATCTTACAGATAACAGAATAGGACTCAATCTTCTCCAGAACACACTGATACTGCTGATCTCCCTGTAGACCCGTCACAGTCACCTCATTCATACTCAAATTCAGCACATCTGCCTTTTTCTGAGAAACAGAGACCCAAAAGAATAATTAGTCCCATTAATGCACAGTTGCCAGATCTAATTCTAAGGGGCAGATCTTGCTCGTCTAAAGAGGTTTTTCACCTGAATGTTCACCTGTAGATCGTTGGCCACCTGTAAAGTGGTGAATTCAGTGAATTCTGGATCAGGCTTGTAGGAGAAATAACCCAAACAGTCCACCGCAGAGTTCTGAACATTTAACAACAATCTAAACTGACCACTGCCATCATAAGAGTGGGAGTGAAACCACACATCCTGAGAAAGAGAGACAATGAACATATGATTCTAATACATGTGAAGCTTTAAATAAAAATATTAAAGGCATTATGACATGAGGAATCAAATTTTCTTTAAAGCTACACTATGTAGTGGTTAAAGGGGTCCTATTATGCTTTTTCACTTTTTGAATTTTAGTCAGTGTGTATTGTGTATGTTTGGGCATAAAACGATCTACAAAGTTCAGATCTCAAAGTCCACTCCAAGTCCACTCAAAGTCCACTGAACTAATTGAGTCGTTTGTGTCAGGCTGGGGAGAAAGGTATTGTAATAATGTAAATTATGTGAAAAATAATTCGATTTTCGAACCACCAAGCATGAGAGCATGTTCTAGTACACCCCAAAACAGTATCAAGACTTTGTAAAAGAGCATAATAGGACTCCTTTAAAAAATATATAACTGCATGCTTTGGTTGTGCGGATGAACAAATTAACAACATTGTCTTGTTTTTACAACCAGTGGTTCGTGGGACGTTTGATGTCTTGAATGATCCATTTTTTCTTGTTTATTGTGACCACAAAATTTCAGCTTCACACTACCCACAGCTGGAGGTACTTTTATTTGTGTAACGTTACTGAAAAAGTGCATGGTATGACACCAGTGGATAAACAGCGTATATAAAGTATGCAGTTTTCCACAAAATCCATCCTGACAACTCAAAACTAATAAAAAAAAATCAAGTTATAAATAGCTGACATCTGTGTCCAATACAGCAAAAGTAATAGCTGACATCTGTGTCCAATACAGCAAAAGTAATAAATGCATCTTACCCCTGAGCTTGTGTTAAATTGTGTTTTCAGCACTTTATTAGAGGGAAGGACAGTAACTGATTCTACTAATTCCATATTGCTGCCCTGAACTTGAATCTTCCTTCCACCACTGCATGAAGAGATTGAAAACCATTTCAGCCAGTAATTCATGAAATGAAGCAATATTAAAGCACAGTATTAAAGCTTTAATTCCAACTACTCACCTTAGTGTATGTGAGTTTCATAGTCTAACAATACAACACTTCCGCAACCAGTGAAAGTGAAACCTGCCAGAAGTATTAACAATGTTCTGGCTGTCAGGAAGCAGTTTGCTCTTACTAAACTTTAAGAAAGACTAGTCAGCCATGTAATGGACTTGCCATCAAACTGTTTCTTGTCTGTTCTAATGGTATGTCTGCAGAGCATTATTTTGCCAATTTTATTTTTTCCATGCAAATAATGTTCTTGCAAGTTTTATGACTACCATGAGCATGAAAGTTGGTCTGAAATGGTCTGACCTGCTCCAGCTGACTGTGGGCTGTATTCCTGTGCAGCTGGGCTGAGAACTGTAAGTGATGGTGCTGTTACCATGACAACGGTCGTCAGGAGTAACAACACACACTTTCACTGTTCCTTTAGTTGCACTGGGAGGAATGTGGAACCTTAAAGTGTCACTGGAGCGATCCAGCACTGGAGATCTGAAGAGAAACATTCATGTCCAGATATACAGTATCATTTATCTGAATCTACACACATTCATATATACCACTAAACAAACACACAGTCTCACTCTTTAGGAATGCACTCCAGATCCCCTCGAATACGGATTTTAGTGACAGATTCCAGGTTCCTTCCTCTTAGTAAAACATTGTTTCTGCCATGGAAAGAAGCCTTGCTCGGCTCCAGAGAGAGAATCTCCGGCTTCAACAAAACACAAAAAAATTGACTCATTAAGGAAACACAATAAACCAGCACAAAATCCATATCAACTCCATATGACCGCAGTATTTTTGATGAAAAATAGACTTTAAAAGTAACTTAATAATAATAACATGTAATTATAAATATACATTAATAAAATATAATTGTAATTACTCATGAATAATATACTGTATACATCATTTAAAAAGTAAGGTGATTGTGACACATCTGTTGCTGATATGATATATATGAGAAAACAACTATTGTTTTATATGAAGTTTACAAGCAAATCGTTCTTACCATCTCAAAGAGTAGATATTTACATGCATCCTAAAAAAGACAGAAAGAGAGAGAACTCTGAGTTATGTATTTATTTACTGAATTCACTTCAGCCAACGCAATATTTCAGCTACCAACAATGCATTAATATCATCTTAACTCTTTATGAAAATTGTGCAGTTTACCAATACACATATACTGAAGCACTGAATTGTAGGTTTTTGTCTCATTGTCTCACCTGTATGTGTAACTGCGGCTCACGTGTCCATTCACAACGCTGAGAGGAAGAGGACCAGTGACACCCAGATGAGACACACTGAACACACCTGCATAAATACACATATGAAGATGATAAGCTCTGTGTTATCATTTCTGCATTGTGATATTTTCTCACTGCGTTTAATTTTCTCACTGTGTGTAAGAAGAATTTTCTGTGATACTGGAACAGTTTCTCAGCGTCAGCATCTCTGTGATCTTCTGATCCTCAATAGTAACTGTAGCAGAAACTTTTAAACCTGAACAGATTACCAACAATTTTTTACGATTATAAATAATCATATTCTGACTACATAAACTAATAGCATAATAGCACATGTACAAGTTCTTTGAAGGAGGACCAACTTCTAGTGTAGAGCATCTGGTCAGAAAAACTACAGGAGCAGTTTGGGAAAACTGCAGGCGAACCAGACCCGTCACACAGCTTTACACTCTCTTTAGTGAAGGTGCATGAGAAAGCAGGATTTCCTGTGCTCTCCAGACTCAAGGAAAGATGTAGAGTAATCTGTACAGAAGAGAGGGCAATGGCAGGTAAATAGTAGTCTTGTAAATATTTTCTAAATGATAATTAAGAAAATACTTTTAGACATTGATGTCTATATGACCTTTATAGTAGAATTCTTTGCCATCTGAAAAGAAAACAGCTTTGTCTGAAGAGAGTTTTTTGGGATGGACACCCATGAAGTGTCTGAGCATTCATC
The DNA here is from genome assembly GCF_936440315.1 of Barbus barbus. Taxonomy (NCBI): domain Eukaryota; kingdom Metazoa; phylum Chordata; class Actinopteri; order Cypriniformes; family Cyprinidae; genus Barbus; species Barbus barbus. Next base: position 14,610,396 of record NC_136717.1, read on the forward strand.
TTGAGTAGAACATCTAGATAAAAATAGCATCAACCAAAATATCACTACAGAACTGTTTGCACACTGCAGCCTAAAGCAGACATCATGTCTAATGTGTGAAAAATCACACTTGATAAAGGCAGGCTGACCTGTGTGTGTTCAGACACCAGCCGCAAACAGGATCCAGAGCAGCTCTGCAGGCTTTCAGAGTGCTGTATGTAGCACACTGAACTATGGACACTCTTCTTAACTGCATCATAACATAAACATAAAATATGAGCAGAAGACACGTCTAGACTCATTCTGCCATGCCAGCTTTTCCTTTTTGATAATATTAATATTTAATATTAATTTCTGCAATATTTTAAGCATTCTTTCCAAAACTGTCCAATTGAGTGTAATATCCTAACACACAAAGTGGACAACTATATTCATTTGAATATTTATTTGTGTGCTGTGATCAGGGTGTAGCCATTATTTTATAAGTTAGGGGGAGAGAATTTCTACTCTAATGCACGTTTCTATTCTATTCTATTCTATTCTATTCTACAGGTTTAAGTAAGAAATAAAAATGTTACAAAAATGAAAATGTTATTACAAAAAGATGCGTGTATATAATTCAACTGAACTGACAAACATGTCATGGTAAGGAGACCTTATACTGGATCAGTAGCACAATAACATTGTGTTATTAGTGTCATTTAGGTTTGAGTGATGTTTTTTATATCAAGCTCTTTATAACATTTTCTTTATGGTTTCTGGTTTGCAGCCAAAAGAACAAAATATCAGTTTTTAGACAGAGTGATATAAAATTAATTTTTAGACAAAGTGAGATCAAAGGCTGTGTTTGACACTGTTTACCAGTTAGTTGAACCAGAAGACTCAAAAACATAAAAAATCTAAACTTTGATAAAAGTACATTTTAATTATCTCTAGCCATATTTTCAATGCTAAACCTAATTAAAGTATGTAAATATGTCTGAAATTGCTTTTTCTCAGCAACTAGGGATTGCACAATGGTGTCTGTTTATAGGGCTAAACATGCATCTAGTGCTTAACCCACGGTATCACATTTGATTTGATATATTTCTTTCCACCAGATAGCCACCGTGAAATGAATGCATTAATGAATTTTAAATCTAGATTTATACATAAACATTTGCACATAATAACAAATTTATCCAGTGAAAACGTGCAGGGAATGATGTTACGTGGTAATATTTTAGATTAGTGAACATGTTCATTATGAAAGTTTTCTCTAAGCTCCTTCAATTTGCTGCTTATTAATAGTAAGGTAGTTGTTTGTAGTAGTTATGTTTAGGCATGGAGTAGGGTTAAGAGATCTAGAAAAATGTCATGTAGAATAATGCTTTAAAATGTGCTTTATTATAAGTACTAATAAACAGCCAGACATGTCCCCTGAATCCCTGTGGCTAAATTATTTTCCAAATTGAGTCTCACTTTTTAATGACCTTTTTAAATCTCACCTGTTTCTTCAGAACAATGTAGATATGTTTGAAATCTACTGGATCAAAGTGCATTCTGGGAAGAACTGCTCGTTCATCATCAGATTTGTACAGCACTGTTGGACAGCCTGGTGTGAATTTCTCATCCAGCACTAGCTAAAGAAATCAAACCGAACAAAAGTAGTTTAAATGCACAGCTAAACATGGAACAGCTTAGAGCTGCATGTGTAAATGGAAATATTGTGCAGGTATTTAGAAATTAAAACTCAATGAGACTAGTGAAAGTAAATGCATTTTTGACAGACAGATGAAGGAGACCTTTATGAGTTGTCCATCACTGGTTCCTATGAACAGCACAATCCAGGATCCATTTCTAACTGCTGCCACTGCTGATATTGAGCTGTACTTGAACACCACAGAGAGCGGCTGAAGTTCACTACCTCTCTGAAACACAAACAACATAATTCAACTTTATATGATTGTAGTGAATAGTACAACTATGTTTATCATGCAACATCAATAAGGTGAAATACTTTTTTTTATTTTAAACGTGTATGAATGCAATTTCCGACCTCAGATCCACATGGCTTTTCTCCATTAGCGCAGAAGCCCTTCACTTGTCCTTGAACGTTACTGATGTCGTACAGAGCCAGCGCGCTGTTCTCCGGATCCTGCTGATTCTGCGCACTGAACGCACCTGCCCAAATAACACCGTTCACTGAGGGAATAACGGTGGAGGCGACGAGCACTGGACGAACTTTATCACTGCAGCATCTTATGGTTGCAGCCTGTAGAGATTTGATAATATCTGACTTTTTTCCTTTAGAGCTGTTCATCCACAGGACGAGCACTTTCTTCTCGTAGTCCTTCTTTGTGTTGAGAAATAAATAGGATTCTGAGGGCGAAACTCTCTGGAATCCATCAACAAACTCCACATCTCTCACTGTGCTCTGAATGAAGTCCTCTGATGCTTCTGCTATTCTTGAGAAAATCCCTCCTGGTTGAGATTCTGAGGTGCTCCACAAGCTAACAACAGAAAACAGAGAATCTTGAGGTTTTGCATCTTCATCCATTTTTCCAACCAAAAGGTACCTACCGGCTATGAAAGCAACAGATGTCTCATCCTGTCGCAGTCCTGCCAGTATATTACTTTCATAGTAAATACTATTTGTAATGTCATTTATATCAAGAACTTCACAATATCCATCTTCTAAAGTCCCACACGTTATCAGGGTGCCGTTGGTGTCAAAAGGCACCAGAATGTTGACTCTGTTATGGTGAGTAGCATTAGTGATGTCTTTCCTCTTCTCCTCATGCAGATCGTGTCTCATCTGATGTAGTCGATGTTCAGTAAGAACAAATAACTTACTGTTACCAACTACACAATCCTTGATGACTCCATCAAAGTTCACCACATCACCGCAAATGCAGTATTTAAGAAGTACTAGAATTCCAAGTAAGTATCTTCTCATCCTGCATGTGATGAGCAGCTGAAGTTCCGATCAACTGCACTCAGATGCATCCACTCATAAAGTGGATTGAAGTGAAAGCAGCAGAGTGAGAAGAGGGGGGTGGGGGTGGGGGGTGGAGTCTAAAAACTACAGAGAAAAAAATTGTTGGCTGCTATGGTTATTGTGTTGACCTTTACTCAAAGTGTTCTAAAGTGTATGTGTGCATGTAAAAAAAAATAAAACTGTTTTGGAGTCACCTACGTATTTAAAGCCAAACTTAAACATTCTAAATTAACCAGTGAGGTTAAGATAGAGATTTATTAAGTTTGTAAAGCAACCATTAAAACCAGTACAATGTTTGTGTTTTATTAAACTTTTCCCAGTGCCTTACATACAGTATGTAGGCTAATGCCCTAATATGTTTTTTTTTTTTTTACTTGAAAATGTTATGATAAAATTAGAAAACAAAATTTGGGTATATGCAGCTATATGTCTGTCTTTTGGTTATGATTTGTGGTGAAGAGAGGAGCTTGTGCTCAGTTTGTGGTTGGCTTGCACATCTGAGTGTCCTTTGGAGGAGGGGCCTCCAAAGTTGCAGTCTCAAAATCAATTAATTTTAAAACAGAGTTAGTTAAAAGTTAATATTGGTATCTAAAAGAACACGTCACCATACAAATGCAAATAAATTGTCACTGAACTGCAATAAATCTGAGTTTTGAATGATGCATGAAGCACCATAACTCTATAACTATCGCACAACCAAACCACAAGCTCTTCACTCTTAGAAAAATAGGTACAAAAGCTTTGTACCCTTTCAAAAAGTTCTAATATGTACCATGTCTGTACTAATATGTATACTTTAAGTACTAATTCATACCTCTAAGGTACCAATATGTACCCTTTAGGGGTAAATAAGGTACAAACGTGTACATTTTGAAAGGGTAAATCCCCAGTGACAGCTCTTGAACCTTTTCTTTTGAGAGTTTTTAAAACAATGCTAACCACAAAAACACCAACAACAGGAAATCTTTTAAATGTCCAACATGCTGTAGCTGAGCATTAAACATTATCAGTTTTTTCCCCTTAACTTAAAAACACATAGGCCTAAAACTTAATTTTAACTTTTACTCTCCCAATTCAATCTTTATGGAAAGCATGCTGCGGGAACTAAAAATCCAAATGATTCATGTAATCCAAACACAAATCAATTTAGTATACATCCAGTTTTACATTTTAAGTGGACTCTGTCACGGTATGAGTGATGTAGGACTCAGATGCAGAGTAGAGCAGGAGAAACTTTTATTTTCGCCACCAAAACACAAAATAACATAAACAATATATAACAGCGGCTTAAGGAAGATGAGAATCCAGAGCTGGCTGGCAGCGTCTGTGGACCACACAACCTGCTGGATCTCGAGTCCTGTAGCAGAAGGGAACAGAGGGTCAGAAGTAGAGAAGTGAGATTCTCAAACACAACACGAGCAAGGACAAAACAATCTACTCACAACGAGGAACGGAAAAACAGGGACATATGTGGGAGTGGGGGAATGAGCGACAGGTGGGGGAGAGTCAGCTCATGATCCGTGCCCTCTCGCTGCACGATCAGCACTGATTGCCCAGACCACGAGCCACCGAACATGACAGGACAACACAGACAGCACGAGGAGCCGAGAAGGCACCCTGAACCGTGACAGACTGAACATGATAAAGTTGTGATAAAATGTAACTGTGTGATTTTAGCTCATTTTAATGAAGTAAACTGAACAAGAATTTTCAGTGCATTTTCCAGTCTTCCATAAGCTCACATGACTAATAATAATCAGTATAAGCTGTGTAAAAAAATAATTGCACTCATAATCACCGGCATTACTGTTACCCTGTCCTTCAGTCGCTGATGTCAAATATACATAAGGGGACATCTTGCATTGTGTTTATCAGTTGGGGAGTGCATTATGTTGACTTGTCATGTACAGCTAACAATACAGTTTCTTTCATTGAAATAACTTTTAATTTAAGTTAAAGAGATTACATGCATTTGTTACAATTGGCAAGATGAGGGGTTTCAGTAAAAATCACAACAGTTTACAGTGCATAAAAATAAAGTATACCAGTTTTGGGACGTACTATTATTTAAATGTTTATGGTAATATAACTAATATTATAAGCTAAATTATTGCCCATAATATACGTTATCATTTGGTGATATTTTAATACCTTAAAATTTCTAAATCTTTCACTTTCATTTTAGATACTTATTGCCAAAGCTACTGTTTTATAAATAAAACATCTAACAGACTTTATATAAATCTAAATGTTACTATTCATAAATATCAGTTAACTCTGGTCATTGATTAGTAGGCTACGCTATTAATCCTCTATTAATGGGGTTTTTCTGTGTCTGTTTCTGTGGCTTATAAATACAATATTCAAACCTGTATGGCGACTGTCAGCGAGTCTCTGTCACCACAGTCACTGCAGTCATCACCACCCTGTTTTGAGGTTGGGCTATATATCCCTGTCTGGGATAACCCTAGTGGCCAGGGGGATGGCCACTATGGTTCTTCGTGTAAGCCCTCCGAAAAAATAGATCCGCCATGGCCGTCCAAGCCCACAGATCCGCCATGGCCATCCAAGCCCACAGATCCGAGTCCCGCCATGGCCTCTTGAGTCTCCTGTCCTGCCATGGCCTCCCAAGTCTCCAGTCCCGCCATGGCTCCCTGAGTCTCCTGATCTGCCATGGTCTCCCGAGTCCCTGGATCCGCCCTGGAGGCTTCCCCTGTGTCCCTGCCCTGCACGGGCCTCCAGGGCGCACACCCCCCCTCCCAGATGTGACTGTTACGGTGCGGGACGCACCTTCCGGTAGGGGGAGGTAATGTCAGCGAGTCTCTGTCACCACAGTCACTGCAGTCATCACCACCCTCGTTTACAAGATCACAGTCACCTGCATTCTGATTCCCCACACCTGCTGCAGCCAGCCAACCTCCACCATATCTACTCACTCTCCACACTCCTTCCTCGTCCGGTCTACTTCACACCTAGAACCAAGCCAGACCTATATACCTACCTGTGTGTTTCCTTACCTCAGAGTTCCCGTTTCTCCACAGATCCTGTTCTCCACCGTTCCTGCTTTCCATTGCTCCCCGGATTCCTGCTAGCGATCCCAGCCCGTCATTCAGTCATGGCAAGGCCAGCCATCAGCACCTAGTCACGTTGGGCTTCACTCATGCAATCCTCCTGGTTTCTCTCCTCAGTTCCTTAAATAAAGAACGTCGTTTGACCACATTCCTCTGTGTCTCCTAGCCTGTGTCGTGACAGCGACAAGTCTTTTTAAAATTTTTTTGTATGTTATGGTGCACCAATGTCAACAGAAATGATGTCCAAATTATGTTAATCTCTAATTAACAATGATGCTAGTTCACTGAAGCTAATTAGATAGAAAATAGAAATAAACAGATAAAAAGTTTCACTAAAGCTCATCAAATATCAAACTACATCTAGATGGCAAAAAATTATATTTTTGTGTATTTTATTATTTTCTAATATGAAGCTGTTTATGTACCACAAGGGTGCAGCAGTAACTAATGAACTACAGAACTTCACAAAATTAGAACTATTAAATATAAAGTTTGTCAGTAAAATGAATCCAAAAGAGTACAGACTTGTTCCTGACTCGTATTTTCTTTTGTGTTTGATCATAAAATGTTTTTCATCATTAAATGGTATAACTTTCAAAACGTCTAAATGTTGCAATCAGGGCAACAGATTTGTTGGTGTGTTGCGCGGAAGTCATCTGCATCCTCAGAGCCGCTGCTTTCACTTCCATCCACTTCACGAGTGGACGCGTCTGAGCGCAGCTGATCGCTGCAACAAGATCTCTAAACTTCAGCTGCTCATCACATGCAGGATGAGAGGATACTTACTGGGAATACTTGTACTTTTGAAATACTGCATTTGCGGTGATGTGGTGAACTTTGATGGAGACATCAAGGATTTTGTAGTTGGTAACAGTAAGTTATTTGTTCTTACTGAACATCGACTACATCAGATGAGACACGATCTGTATGAGGAGAAGAGGAAAGACATCACTAATGCTACTCACCATAGCAGAGTCAACATTCTGGTGCCTTTTGACACCAACGGCACCCTGATAACGTGTGGGACTTTTGAAGATGGATATTGTGAAGTTCTTGATATAAATGACATTACAAACAGTATTTACTATGAAAGTAATATACTGGCAGGACTGCGACAAAATGGAAAATCTGTTGCCTTCATAAGCGGTAGGTACCTTTTGGTTGGGAAAAAGGATGAGGATGCAAAACCTCAGGATAGCAGGTATTCTGTTGTTAGCTTGCTGAGCACTTTACAAAATCAATCAGGAGGGATTTTCTCAAGAACAGCAGAATCATCAGAGGCCTTCATTCAGAGCACAGTGAGAGATGTGGAGTTTGTTGATGGATTCCAGAGAGTTTCGCCCTCAGAATCCTATTTATTTCTCAACGCAAAGACTGACTCTGAGAGGAAAGTGCTCGTCCTGTGTATGAACAGCTCTAAAGGGAAAAAGGCAGATATTATCAAATCTCTACAGGCTGCAACCATAAGATGCTGCAGTGATAAAGTTCGTCCAGTGCTCGTCGCCTCCACCGTTATTCCCTCAGTGAACGGTGTTATTTGGGCAGGTGCGTTCAGTGCGCAGAATCAGCAGGATCCGGAGAACAGCGCGCTGGCTCTGTACGACATCAGTAACGTTCAAGGACAAGTGAAGGGCTTCTGCGCTAATGGGGAAAAACCATGTGGATCTGAGGTTGGAAATTGCATTCATACACGTTAAAAAAAGGAAAAAAAGAAAAGTATTTCACATTATTGATGTTGATAAACATAGTTGTACTATTCACTACAATCATATAAAGTTGAATTATGTTGTTTGTGTTTCAGAGAGGTAGTGAACTTCAGCCGCTCTCTGTGGTGTTCAAGTACAGCTCAATATCAGCAGTGGCAGCAGATAGAAATGGACCCTGGATTGTGCTGTTCATAGGAACCAGTGATGGACAACTCATAAAGGTCTCCGTCACCTCTCTCTCATACACATGTGCTTTATTTTCACTATTCTTTTTTTCTGAGTTTTTATTTTTAAACACATGACCACCATTTCCATTCCCACATATAGCTCTAAACTCTTTTTATTTTTTTTATTCTGCTTTTCAACTGCAGTCATAATTCATGATTTGTATTTCTGTTTGTTTCTTTAGCTAGTGTTGGATGAGAAATTCACACCAGGCTGTCCAATAGTGCTGTTCAAATCTGATGATGAACGAGCAGTGCTTCCCAGAATGCATTTTGATCCAGTAGATTTCAAGCATATCTACATTGTTCTGAAGAAACAGGTGAGGTTAAAAATGTGCAGTTTACAAACAATGAAAATATAGTATATATAGTACTAGTGTAGTAAAAAAATCTTGAAAATAATGAAGTTTCTGTATATAACATTTTAATTACACAAAAATTATTTTACAGTGTTCTAAAATAAATAAGTAAAAAGTGATAATGCTTTTCAGAAGCAACATGAAAGGAATAGTTTGCCTAATAGTTTTTATCCGCCAGAAAAGGCAATTCTCCCATGCCCCACAGTTCAAGAACCACTAAATTAAACTAAGTAAATCAGGCAGTATCCTTTACTGTGTGTTAGATCGAATCATCATACTTGTCTCTTTCTGCTCATGTTTTTTTGATGTAGTTAAGAAGAGTGTCCATTGTTCAGTGTGGTAATTACAGCACTCTGAAAGCCTGCAGAGCTTCCCTGGATCCTGTCTGCGGCTGGTGTCTGAACACACACAGGTCAGCCTGCCTTTATCACTTCACACACGATATCTACTGCGGGCTACATTTACAATTAATGTGCCGAATTGTAGAACAGCATATTAACTTCTTATCATATATATGGACATGATGAGCAGTGTGCAAACAATTCTGTAGTTATGTATTGGTTGATGCTGTTTTTATCTAGATGTTCTACTCAAGATGAATGCTCAGACACTTCATGGGTGTCCATCCCAAAAAACTCTCTTCAGACAAAGCTGTTTTCTTTTCAGATGACAGAGAATTCCTCTAGAAAGGTAGACATCAATATCTAAAACAATTTTTTCAATTATAATTTGGAAAATATTTACTAACTAGACTACTCTTTACCAGCCATTGCCCTCTCCTACACAGATTACTCTACATCTTTCCTTGAGTCTGGAGAGCCCAAGAAATCCTGCTTTCTCATGCACCTTCTCTAAAGAGAGTGTAAACCTGTGTGACGGGTCTGGTTCACCTGCAGTTTTCCCAAACTGCTCCTGTAGTTTTTCTGACCAGATGCTCTACACTAGAGGTTGGTTTTCCTTCAAAGAAGTTGTATATTTACTAACATACAGTGCGTTTATGTAGTCGGAATCTGATTATTTATAATCATAAACATCTGTTCAGGTTTAAAAGTTTCTGCTACAGTTACTATTGAGGATCAGAAGATCACAGAGATGCTGACGCTGAGGAACTGCTCCAGTATCACAGAAAATTCACCAAATGCATCTTATGCACAGTGAGAAAATCACAGTCTAAAATAATTTTGGAAGACTTCTTTGAACTTTTATTTAATAAAATATTACAAATATGAATTAAATGCAGGTGTGTTCAGTGTATCTCGTCTGGGTGTCACTGGTCCTCTTCTTCCCAGCGTTGTGACTGGACACATGGACCTGGACCACAGTTAAACATACAGGTGAGATGATGTGTAACCTATAATCCAGTGATTCAGTATACATGTATTGGGAAATAGCATACCTTAATAAATTCATATTAAATCATTGTTGATAGCTAAATTATCATTGACTGATGGGAACTCAGGAAGTACATGAACTGCTCTTTCTCTACTCTTTAGGATGCATGTAAACATCTACTCTCTGAGATGGGCTATGATGTAAGTGTCATACTGATTATGTGCCCAACTTTACAAAATAGGGATATTGTTTTTTTCTGTATGTAACTATTTCAAACAATATGACTTTACATTATGACTTTGTTTTGTTTTGTAACTGGGTGCAACCTTTGGTATCCTGTAGGAGCCAGAGATTCTGTCTCTGGAGCCGAGCAAGGCTTCTTTCAATGGCAGAAACAATGTTTTACTAAGAGGAAGGAACCTGGAATCTGTCACTAAAATCCGTATTCGAGGGGATCTGGAGTGCATTCCTAAAGAGTGAGACTGTGTGTTTGTTTAGTGGTATATATGAATGTGTGTAGATTCAGATAAATGATACTGTATATCTGGACATGAATGTTTCTCTTCAGATCTCCAGTGCTGGATCGCTCCAGTGACACTTTAAGGTTCCACATTCCTCCCAGTGCAACTAAAGGAACAGTGAAAGTGTGTGTTGTTACTCCTGACGACCGTTGTCATGGTAACAGCACCATCACTTACAGTTCTCAGCCCAGCTGCATAGGAATACAGCCCACAGTCACCTGGAGCAGGTCAGACAGCTTCCACACCTCATCAACACCTTAAGATGTCTACTGCACATTTTAATTAGCAAATCTAATGTCATACAGAACATTTTAATCATGAAATTTTCAAGAGTACTGTTAATGTGGAAAAATAAGATTTGCAATGATCTGCAGAGATACTTTTAGAACAGATGGAAAAACATATGTGAGACAGGAAAAAATGAAAGCAGAAATGAGAATCATTAGGTCATTTCCTGCATGTTTTGTCATGTTTCTGAAATCTGCAGTTTAGTCTTGCTTAAACTGTTAGAGGTTTAGTAAGAGCAACCTGCTTTCTGACTGCCTGGCTTTTCTTAATATTTCTGGTGGGTTTCATGTCCATTGTTTGTAGGAATGCATGGCATTATGTGTCTGTGTGTGCATGCAAAAGCAACATATGCAAAAATAAGTGGGGGAATTCAAATGTAAATAAATAAATAAAAAGTAAATAGATGAATAAATGTATTATCATGTATTACTGGCTGAAGTTGTTTTAATCTCTTCATTTAGCGGTGGAAGGAAGATTTATGTTCAGGGCAGCAATCTGGAATTAGTGGAGTCAGTCACTGCCCATCCCTCTAATAAAGTGCTGAAAACACAATACAACACAAGCTCAGGGGTAAGATGTGTTTATTACGCGTGCAGTTGCTCACAGAACTTTATCTGATACATAGAGGTCAGCTATTTAAGTCTAGTCTTCAAACATCCATCACCTTACTGACCTCAAACTGTTATGATGCCTAAACATTGCAAGCAATTGGTTGGAGGTTTTTATTATTATTTTTAATTCATTTTAAACTTAATTTTATAGAATTTTAATATTTAATAATAATTAAATTTAGATTTTAATCATTTTAATATTGATTGTCAGTTAACATGAAAGTAAATATAAGCTTGTCTCTGTCAGAATTTTATTAATGACTGAAGACTTTAATTGTATTCACAGCTTACATGCAGCTTTAAATGTCACATGTATTAGCATCATATTTTCATTGTCTCTCTTTCTCAGGACATGTGGTTTAACTCAACCCCCTATGATGGCAGTAGTCAGTTTAGCTTGTTGTTGAATGTTGGGAACACCACTGTGGACTGTGGGGATTTGTCGTACAAGCCTGATCCAGAATTCACTGGATTCACCACCTTACATGTGGCAAATGATGTACAGGTGAACATTAAGGTGAGTTTAATGATACAGTGAGTTTAACTTTAGTCTACTGTCTGCATTTTTGGCATGCATTGTGGCCCCTGGTCTTAAAAACTCTCAGTAAATTTACTATGTGTCTGCACATCAGCTTGTGAAACTTACAACTTACAAACCATCCCACACTCTCTGTTTCTCAGAAAATGAAGGATGATTTGAACTTGAGTATCAGTGAGGTGATTGTGACAGGTCTACAGGGAGATGAGCAGTATCAGTGTGTTCTGGAGAAGATTGAGTCCAATGCCGTCATCTGTAAGATTAAATCAGGAGCCGTGAATGCAGTGGACTCACTCATTGTGAGTTCAAATATTCATTTCTTTAGGCAAATTGTTTTAATTAATTATTGTAAATTATTTACTACAATTATATATCTTACATACAAAATCTTCTATCTTTTACTATAATTTTCAGATAAATATTGGGGAATTTTCTAAAAACCTTGAGCCTCAAGGTCATTTAATATATTTACTCATCCTTGCTGCATTGATTCTGCTCATAATTCTGGGTGCTGCTGGTAAGTGATTTCAGATTTACATCACATATTTTCACAATCGTCCTGCAGGTATGAATGTGTTTGCTCCTCTGTCTAGTTGGGTTCATTATTCACCGTAAGAGCCAGAGACAAATGAATGAGAGAATGAACAAACAACTGGAAATGCTGGAAAGCAACATCAGAAGGGACATACGACAAGGTTGGTCATCTTTGAAATACTGGTCTTTGTGGTATTGAAGGTTAGAAGGTTATACCACATACTGAAGGTTAGAGTTACAAACACAAACTAACCCTAAATATTCAACTTTGGTGTTTAACTCCTCCTGCACATTTGTGCACAGGACACAAATAAAGCCTCAAATCATGCAACTACTTTTCTAAGCAATATGCATGGCAGTCAATAAAACATTTTTAAAAACTTACTTACACTGAACAAGGATCACAAGCAATATTAGGGTCCAGAATGTCATGGAGACTGGGGTTTTTTTTTCTTTTGAGCTTGTAAGTAACTACATAACCACCACAGGATATGCAGGTTATGTAAATGTTTGCAGGCAAACATGCTGCTGTGAACATGAAAATGTCATTACTCCCTTAAATGTTCATATTATACCCATACTTTAGAAATATTTCCTGTCTTGTTGTGTGTGATTTCACTATGCATTTATGTTTGTTTGTTTGTTTGTTTGTTTGGACAGGCTTTGTTGACTTGCAAACAGAAAAATCTGATTTAATTGATAATGTTGGAGCCATACCCTTCCTGGATTACAAACACTTTGCCTCAAAAATCTTCTTTCCTGAGGTTTAATACTTTTATCTCTCTTAAATTCCCTTTTTTCTTGTAGAGTTGCTATATGTGTTTGTTTGTTTAATATATATTTTCTCATTTTCTCTAGGCTGGTCCTCTGGCAGCAGTCATGATCAGAGACATTGGGCAGGTAAGAAGCTGCAGTGTCTTTAGTAGTATATATCACATTGTACAAAACTAAATGTTTTATCTGTATTTTTTATGGTTAGGACTCTGAGAAGCCAACTGTAGATGAGAAATGTCAGGCCTTTGCTGCGCTGATCAGAGATAAGCAGTTTCTCAGTTGTTTCGTTCATGCATTAGAGCAACAGAAAAACTTCAGCATAAAAGACAAGTGAGTCAAAGGCATTTAAATGTATGCATTTAGAAGACACTTTTATCCAAAGCGAGTTACAAAAGAGGAAGAAGACACTTTGAACATATTCTCACCTCTGTTTGAAGATGACTTGATGAACCTGGTCACAGTAATTTTGAGACCTTGGCTTGATGCCTGTTGTTTAGAAGTGTAAACAGATAATATTTTGTGCTTTTTTTTTAAGAATAGCAGATCTTCCTCTTCTAGGGGACTCAAAAGTGTCTGCCCTTAAAATTACCTCCACACTGAAACACAGATATGTGTTTGATCATGTACTTAATAAATTTAGTTTTATATTCGAAGTACTGTATTAGTTTGATGGTGTTAGATTGAATCTCCTCACAGGAATAATGCATTCAGTCTCTTACCTAGATCCCGTTAGAAGATATTTTAATGCCCAGACTTCATCTGAGCAGCACAAATCCAACAATTGTTATATCAAACTGCTTCAGAACGACATCTCAAAAAACCTTGACATGGAGACATTCCCTCTTATCTCTTATTCATGAAGACAAATATTCCATGAAACCCCACAATCATTTAGATTAAAGATTAAACAACAATAGTAAGCATTGCAAGGGCAAGAAAATAAGAAGTAATATAAAAATATAATAAAAATGTCTTAAATTAAAAAAAAGTATTAAATGTTATAGATGATCAAATTCTAAGTAATAAAAAAAGATTAATAATAGGGATGCACCGATACCATTTTTTAAAGACCGAGTACGAGCACCGATATTTCTTTCCTGGTACTCGCCGATACTGATACCGATACCTGATTTTTGTTATGTGCCAGTTTTCCAAGTAATGACACAGTGAGACTAATAATTTTAAGGACAGCTTCTCTGTAATTATAAACAACTGTAATTCAAAAATTCTGCTTGTCACAAGGTTGTGAAAGTACAAACAATTTTCACAGTATCTAATAACTTCCATAACCAAACCAAGGTCATAATAAAATAATATTATTATTAATAATAATAATAACAATAATATATAAAAAAAACATTGATTTATCAACCTGTCACAAAGTTGTCAAAAATCTACAAACTAATTTCACTGAACAAATGTTTATAACATAACACTGTGTAGCAATGTTCACGGTGAAATATAACAGTGAACTGTCTAACCATTGTGAGCAACACAATAATTGTAAGTCTAAGTGCTCATAAGCCATTAGTTAAGGATGTTCATTAGAGCATTTATACAGCATGTTTTTACTTCTGCAATAATTTTTGCAAGATGAAAATTACAAAAAGCCGTCAATCAGTTCACATTATTTTTCAAAAGTAAGTGGCAGTTTTTTTTAAGGAACAGAAGCATCTCTGCATGTTCAGCTACAAGCCTGCTTCTGTTGTCAGTCAGAATGTGTGACACTGAGCTGAAGAGTCTTTCACTTTCCACACTGCTGCATGGGGCTGAAAGATATTTTTGTGCCATTTGAGCCAGAGCAGGAAATCGCAGATTATTAACTGCCCAGTACATGAAGGGTTTCTCTGAATGACGCACAGTGGTCTCTCCAAGGTATGCTTCCAGCTGTATGGTGGTGGATGCTGGAGCTCTGCTCTCAGATGCAGATGCACATTCATCTGCAATTTCTTCAAAAACACTGTCCAGACTGCTACGTGGCTTGTCGCTGTGAGACCTTTTGTCAGCTGGTGCAGCATGTGTCTCAGGTGTGGCTGTCTCTCCCACAGACATTTTTTGCATTAATGTTGAAATATTTCCACACCGCTGAGCCTGACATTCTGTCGCTGTTGCCGGAGCCTCTGTGCACTGAAAGTTCTGTCGATGACGTCACGGGGTATCGGTCTTTGGTATCGGAGTGTTTTTACGAGTACGAGGACATGAGCTCAGTATCGGGCCGATACCGATACCAGTATATGCATTCCTAATTAATAATAAAACTAAATGAATTAAATGAAGAAAATAAACCAATAAAAAGTATAGAAGTATTTTTCAAAGCATCAATCTTCAAAAATAAAATAAAATGAACATAATACAAGAAATTGCAACATACTGTACATATTATACAAAATTAATGAATGAATGAAGCCGTGCTTGGTTTCTGTTTGCAAACAGATGCGTAACTGCCAGTAACACTATTTGCATACTCATATTTCTTCTGTTCTGTCTAACTTGTGTTTTTGTTCCTATCTTTTTATCTCTCTGTCTGTTCCTCTTCCTCTTAGATGTAAAGTGGCATCTCTGTTGACTCTGGCCCTCCATGGAGACCTGGTTTATTTCACAGAGGTCATGGAGGACCTTCTGCAGAGTCTGATGGACCAGTCCAGCAATGCAAATCCCAAACTTCTCCTGCGCCGCACAGAGTCCATAGTTGAGAAGCTTCTTACCAACTGGATGTCCATCTGTCTGTACGGCTTCCTCAGGGTCTGTCCATACATCCACTCTGTTAGGGATTTAGAAAGCACATATTCTCTTCAACTACTCAAGAATGCATATGTTTCCTCCATAGGAATCAGTAGGACAGCCTCTCTTCCTGTTGGTGTCAGCTCTGACTCAGCAAATCTCGAAAGGGCCGGTGGATTCGGTGACAGAGAAAGCTCTGTACACTCTTAGCGAGGACTGGCTTCTCTGCC
This sequence comes from Barbus barbus, assembly GCF_936440315.1. Lineage (NCBI taxonomy): Eukaryota > Metazoa > Chordata > Actinopteri > Cypriniformes > Cyprinidae > Barbus > Barbus barbus. The sequence goes on from NC_136717.1 coordinate 14,626,264, forward strand.
AAGCACAGGACTTTGAGGCCTTGGTCAGTTTTTCCTCTTTTACTGTCTCTTTTATGCAATGAGGAAGTGTTTGCAAAAACAAGCAGTTATGGAAAGTATTAACTTTAGAAATGCTTTTCTGTAATTTGCAAGCCACATTCACATTTGATAAAATTCCCCATTTTAATCAAAAACACCAAATATTTCCCTTACCACACAAACCGTTCAAAAGTTGCAATTTTTTAATTGTTTTTGAATTGAGTGTCTTATGCTCCCTAAGGTTGCATTTATTTGATCTAAACATAGTAAAATTTAAAATATATTTTAAAATATAATTTATTCCTGTGATTATATTTCTTTGTTAAAACCGTGACATTTGATACAGAACACTCTGATGAGCTGTGTACATTTTAAACCTCTTGCATTAGATGCTCATAAGCTTCTGCTTTTTCTGTTACCATCATGTCCATTCTTAAACCACAGAAAGTCATCCTGTAGCTTCGTTGCACAACATTTCTTGCACAAGTTCTTCAAGCAACATTTTCTGACTGTTGCGTTTTTTTGCACTAATAGTTGTTTCAAATGTGTTTGAATTATTTCCTCTGTGGAACATCAACAAAGATATTTTGAAGAATGTTGGTAACCAAAAGGTTGCTGGTCCCCATTGAATTCCATAGTATGGAAAAAAAATATTGAAGTCTATGTGGGGCAGAAACTGGTTGATTACCCACATGTTTCAAATGATCTTCTTTTCTATTAGTCAGAAGAAAGAAATTGATTTGGAACAAATTGAGAGTGGGCAAATGATGACAGAATTTTCATTTTTGCGTGAACTAATGTAACCTTTAATGCTGGGCCATAGAGAATTACGTTTATAATTGTTTTGTTTCCCATAATTTTTTGTTCCTGATTTCTTCCTGATGTGCAATTCTCGTATTGAATGTGGTTGGATGGTTGTTTTTTTGCTCATAAACACAATTGTGTGAACAAGAAAACAGGAAAGATTAATGATAGTTTGTGGACAGAATCATGTGACAAGGCCATCTTCCCCCCCAAAATCACCAGCAGGCTTTCACAGTCAGACTGGTGCGACCGTTGTGCTTCTGCATTCTGCTTTCTGCAATGATATCAGTCTTGCACAAGCCTTCCTCTCACAAAACTGGACTGTACCTGTATTGACAAGCCAGTAAATGCCATTTCTCCAAAGGAAGGTACACTATATTGCCAAAAGTATTGGGTCACCCCCTTCTAATGAACAGGTTTGACTACTTTAGTAATTTCCATGAGAACAAATCTTAATGTTAAAGCATATAATGATATTCTAGAGAATTGTGTGCTTCTAATTTTATAGCAACAGTTTGGACAGGACCCTTTTCTATTCTAACATGACAGTGCCTCTGTGTATAAGGCACGGTTCAAAAAGACATGATTGATTCAGTCAGTGTGGAAGAACTTGACTGATCTGCAGAAAGCCAAGTCCTGATCCCAGCTGAACTCCTCTGGTGTGACTTTATATGCAGACCTTGAGCCAAAAACTCATCACCAAACACCAATGACTTGTATAGACACTATAAGGACAAAAGTGTTGGGACACCCCCTTCTTTAGAACAGAAGAAGGCACTTCCAAAACTGTGGCAACAAAGATGGAAGCATAATTCACGTATTTAAAAACTGTATTTCCATCTCTGTTGCAACAGTTTTGAAAGTGTCTAAAATGACTGTACCCTTATACAAAACTGTATTCTGCTGCTTTACAGGAAATTACAGTCACAAAAACACAAGAAGTGTTTAAACTGCATAGTCTTATGCAATTGTGTATTTTTTAAAACTACCATTCTAAGATATTTAAGTCGATACAGCATTTTTACAAGTCTGACTCATTGTTACATATGAAGAGTTCATTTGCAAAAACAGATAACTATAAACAATTTTCATCAATAATTTTTTTTTTTTGTATTGTGCATTCCAATTAATCTCAATCAAACTGCAGTTAGGTTATTTTGATTAGGTTAACTAAAAAATACAGCTAACTAACACAATAAAACACAATAAAAACATGATAACAATAAAAAACATGATTTTGAAAAAAAAAAAGTTATATGTTTTTGCAAATAAACTAAATAAAATATTATCATATCATATAGATAATTTGTTTGACAGTTTAAAATGTTTTGATCTATCTGACAGTAAAAAATAAAAAAGTGTATAAGAAAATGGTCTATACATAATGTTTTCTTTTACTGGTTTATTAAATATTGTCTGTATGAACAGCCCCAGTGATATGAAAGACATTATGAGTGGAATAATTTTTTTTTAAATTCCATCGTAATAGCAGCAACTTTTTTTTTTTAAGTTATCTCTGAAATTGAACATTCAGTGTTTTCTGAAGAAGATTACAGGTCATATTTTTATTTTGTTCCTTAAACTGTTTGCTTCTCCATGCATCTTCTCATAAAAAAACGAACAAAAAAAAACATTATAGATATATTATGTGCCACATATAAAATCAGTAGTCATTAAATTGTTTGGTTTATGTTTTCACCCCCTGTAGAAACTGAAGGTTGTGTTTGCTGTGGGGACTGGAGGAGAGGTCAGTGAACCCTTAGAGGTCAACGCACTGACCTGTGACACAATACAACAGGTCAAGGAGAAAATCTTACAGACCTTCCAGCGCAAGTTTGGCTTTCCCTTCCAGCAGGTCAGGGATGTAGAAATCGGTTAGTAGATTCTCTGTTTTTCACTCTCTCACTGTTGATGATCATAATATTTCATAAAACTTCCCTATAGAGCGTACGTCTGTTGTTAACACACAATTTCAGGTTGCCAGTTGCAATATCTGCCAAACTAATTCCTGTTTATATTCTCTGTTTTATGTTGTGCACTCACAGAATATGAAAAGGAAGGAAGGTTTGTCATGCTACAGGAAGTTGACGAGTCCTCAGAGATTCGGGGGCACGTTACCATGTTGAACACTCTAAAACATTATCAGGTGAGTGCACGAGCACAAAAAATGCTGTAAACATATTTTTTGAGAAGTGGACTATATTCTAAGCAAACAGACAACCGATAAAACAAAAATCCCACATGGGCCATATCGAGGGATGAGAACCAGAAAGACGTTAAGTGACATTTCACCAACTTTACAGGAGAGCCATAACAAAAGTAACAAAACGGAACATGATCTTTACTTAATATCCTAATGATTTTTGACATAAAATATTATTTTTTTTTTTACCAATACCATGTATTGTTGGCTATTGCTACAAATATACATGTGCAACTTAAGACTGCTTTTGTGGTCCAGGGTCACATATAAGAGGTCACGGTACTATAAAAACATCCAGAAAGTTTCAGAACTCAAAACTTTTTTGTTAGTCTAAAAACATCTAATATTGAAACCAATCTGCCAAAACGACAGCTTGTGGAATGTGCCACTTTATGACATAATAGTGTGGCTAAACACCTCCTCCGCAGAAGAAGATCAATGCCTGCTTAGATATCACTGCCTGTTTAGCCCCGCCCACTGATTTGCACATGTAGTAGGTAAATAATGTACTGTAAGTCAATCATAGCAGTGGGTGTTTACTTCCAAGTCTACAATCTGCCACGCCTATTCATTCCGATAAGGGAGGGGTCATAACAGGACAGAAAATAGGCTATTACTTCTAAATTATGATATTTTTTTATGTACAAATCTTGATAACTTTAGAAGTGTACCTCAGAGAAAAGTACAAAATAAAAACAAAGGCAGTACAGGACCCCTTTAGAAACACCTTATTGCATTCTGATTGGCTGATCATTAATCAACTGGAAAAAGTTGTTCTGAAAGTGATTCCAATGATATCTTTCATCTGTGTTGTTATTGTTATAGTTGTGACATGGAATCCACTGTTCTCATAGAATTAGAAGTTTATAGTTGTCATTATCGTTAAGCTATTAAAGTCTCCATCAAATTAATTTTTGGCTTTTAGCATGAATATGTTAGCCTTATGCTAGTGTGAGCCAAAACTATGAAAAATTTACAGTCTCTCACTTCCGCCAATATGCTCAACATACAATCAACATATGATCAACGAAAATCATCAGATTTTCTGTCCAGTCAAATTCTTTATAGAAACTGAGGCATCAGTATAAATGCTGAAGATGCTGTTGAAATTGGCCACTTGTTAACAGAATGACTATTTTCTATATGGTGAATGGCATGGACAGTGCTATATAGTGGTTAGGGATTGATTCAGACAGTGTAAGTTTGCTTTCCATTGGAGCAAATAAAGTCTGGTTTCGCGTTGTGTCACAGAGACAGCTCTGGCGCAGAGACACACGATAGCACAGAGCGGATCATATGCGCAAGCCAGCACAGACCAGAAAACATATCAGACATTTGTATTTTAAACAAAATGCTATATTTTAAGTGACATGAATGAGATCAGGAGGCGAAACGATTAGACAAACTTAGAAAACAGCATTGACGAGTAGAAGAGATGACACCGGTGCCATGCACCAACATAAATGACACAATTTTCTAACTAAACTACACATCTATAACATCATTGCAATCATGTTTTGTCTTTAATATCAGTTTCATATTGTATCTAAAGGAGTTATTACACTGTGGATGTCAACTTAACCAGCTTATAACCAATGGCTCTGGCTGAGCTGTGATATAAATGAAATGCCACTGGCTATTTTAAAAAAGGGGTTTCCTGTTTCAGTTTAAATTGCATCAACCCATTGAGTAGTGCTGCACGTTTTAAGGCACTTCAGTGGACCGTTAAGAAACCACTCAGAACACCCCAGCAGCCACATAGCAACACCGTAAAAACAGTGACAAAACGGAATGACCAATCACATTTTCGAAACTATAGTTCATATCTCTATAAAATAAAACAATAGTCCTGTGTGAATAGAAATTTAACAGATAAACGACTACAAAAGAAGTTTGTCTTACTGTTTTGCTCAGTATTTTTATGTTCTCTGTTGGCTTTATTCAAGGTACAGTATTGAGATTGACCTTTCACTTGCAAAGCTTGTATCACAAGGCCAAATAAACCCAGATTATGCTCAACTGTTGTGCAAACCTATAATACACCCATAGACTACTGCACCACAGTAGTCATTTTCTCAACTTTTCCAGGGTTTGTTTTTAATTATGTATTTCAATCCAGGTTGGAGATGGAGCATGCATTAAAGTTATCACAACAAAAGTACATGCACCATTGAGGTCTCAGAGCAGTGTAAAGGGTGAGTCACATTCCCCCCATCATCCACCAACTGATACAATGCCATGCCCAGTATCACAATCAATACATTTTGGGTGGTTTATTTTGCTGTTGCAGTTGTTGCTACTTTATTATTGTACTTAAAATAGGTTTGCATTCTGAGTGTTAATTCCTGTATAACTGACAACCCACGCTAGTTCACTACACTCACCTCAATATTGTAGCTTTACAAACACCCCATCCCCTCTACAAAACATTCAGTATTACATTGCAACACAAAGTGTTCTGAAAAAAATATTTTCTTCATAACAGTGCAACCAGATGTGTTCTGTACACCATTACATCAGCTGAGAGAAATTCAAATAAAGAGAAAGTTCAGCCAAAATATGACAATTCTGTCATCATTTACTCGCCCTCATCTTTTTCAAAACCTGTAGGCCTTTTTATCTCCTTGTAACATATAAGAAGTAGTTTATGTCCAAGCTTAATTTTCAATACAATAAAAAGGAATGGTGGCCAGAGATATAAAGAAACATTGCGAAAGTCTGAAATTTCAGTGTATTCCTCACACAAGCTGTCCCATGACATCAGATATATAAATATAGAGCTTTTATGATGCTTTATAGTGCTTCTTGGAGATTGACAGACACTGGTTCCCCATCTAATTTCTTTATACGAAAGAGAGCAGCATTAACAGTCTGATAAAAATCCCTTTTAGTTTTGCACACATGAAATAAAGTCATATGGGTTTGAAATGACTTGATGATGAGTAGATAATTAGAATATTACCATTTTTGGGTGAAATATCCCTTCTGTTGAACTTGTCAAGCTGAACTTCAGATTCTAAGGCAAACTTCTCACACTGAAGCACAAGGATTAAATTTGTTCTTGTGTAAAGGAAGTGGTGGTATTTGTTGCCTTTGTCTCTTTATACCGCGCATTATATCTGTCGGTGGAGTCTCTTTTCCTGTATATGTACCACAGACAGTTTCTGGTAGCCTTTTATAACTTTCATGAAGTTATATATTTACATTTTATAATAGTTTTTATAATATTTAAGAGATCAGTGATTGTTGTACATTAAAATATGAATATAAATGAATCCCCAACATTTAAGTTTGAGTGTATATTAGTGATCAATGATCTGTTTGTAGTGTAATAATGTTGTTTAATGTCAGACAAGGTCCAAGATGTCAAAATGTATGTTTAAACACAGGCATTGTTCACATCCAGTTATGTTTGCATGTCTGTTTATAGTATATGTTGGAGCACAACTGCATTATGCTGACATGTGGCCATTTTAAGTTCCACTCAAACTCACTGTAACCACAGCAGAGATTCAGTACTATAACACATCCTATCTCCTGCATAAAGCACAACAATAATGATTGTTGGGCCACAGGGCCAGTATCAGCTTGACATTGCTTGCCTATATACTCATCATTATGGTGTTTTGTTTCACAGATGATGAGAACTTTGCTGTCAAGTACTTCCATCTGGTGAGTTGCCATAGGACATGTATACTTCTGTAAAGTGTTTGTTTTGGTGTGTCCTTCTCATTGCACTGACACACCTAATGATCTGTCAAGTGACTGTGTTGTGTTTCATATGTTATATCAAGATGCTATTGCATTCAAACACTGCAGTGAAGTGAATGTGGGTGTGTGATACTTTCGGTTTTGCCTTCTTCCTGTTTAAATGAAAGGAAGCAACGTTTTAAGTAAATCTGAACCTAATCTTTTTGTTGTTGATGTTGTTGAAAGATACACCAAGCATTTTGCCTCTGCTTATAATGAGGCATAATAACCTTAAACATTGCTATTAGAACCACTGTCAGTATATATAAGAAGACATTGCTGGAAAATAACTTATGAAAGACATTTTAAATGCACATAGTAACTGGACTTTTTGATTGGTCTAGGTCGATCCAGATATTGACACAGACCTGAGCAAACATCCAGAGAAAAAAGCACTAAAGTTCAAAGAGATGTACCTCACCAAGCTGCTCTCCACCAAGGTGAGAATAATTGACACACAGAAACATTTTTATTATATACTGTATATTGTATAGACAGATGCAGAGATAGATAGATAGATAGATAGATAGATAGATAGATAGATAGATATATAGATAGATAGATAGATAGATAGATAGATAGATAGATAGATAGATAGATAGATAGATAGATAGATAGATAGATAGATAGATAGATAGATAGATAGATAGATAGATAGATAGATAGATAGATAGATAGATAGATAGATGTGCAACAGTGCAACACAAAGACAGCAACAGGACAGGACACATATAATAAAAGAATAATATGCAAATATCCAAATAGGCAATGCATAATATAGACAACTATGTATGTACAGGTCAAATATGTGCAAATTAGAAATGAGAAAATAAATATAAAATAAATAAAATGCTGTCTGTCTGTCAGGAAGCTGTTTATCCACTGACAGACAGAGGTGGGGACGGAGAGCTGGGTTAATTTATTCTGAAGGGTTTCCGTGATGATGGTGTTAAAAGCGGAGCTGAAATCACAAACAGGATGCTCACATAAGTCCCTGGTCTGTCCAGATGCTGCAGGATAAAGTTCAGTCCCATATTGACTGCATCATCCACAGACCTGTTTGCTCTGTAGGCAAACTGCAGGGGGTCCAGTAAGGGTCCAGTGATGTCCTTCAGATAAGCCAAAACCAGTCTTTCAAATAATTTCATGGCTACAGACGTTAGAGCCACAGGTCTGTAGTTATTAAGTCCAGTAATTTTGGGTTTCTTTGGGACGGGGATGATGGTGGAGCGTTTGAAGCTTGAGGGGACTTCACACAGCTCCAGTGATCTGTTGAAGATCTGTGTGAAGATGGGGGCCAGCTGGTCAGCACAGGATTTCAGACAGGCTGGTGATACACCGTCTGGGCCTGGTGCTTTCCTTCTTTTGTTCTTTCTGAAGACCTGGCACACATCAACTTTACTGATTTGAATTGTAGGTGTGGGGGAGAGGAGGGTTGCTGGAGGTGTTAATGGTTGTGTGGAGAGGTGTTCAGGGCGGATGTGGGGTGATTTTTCAAAACGACAATAAAACTTGTTAAAGTCGTCTGCCAGTTGTTGATTCTCCAGAGTGCTGGGGGATGGTGTCTTGTAACTGGTGGTATCTTTCATACCTTTCCACACTGAAGCAGGATCACTGGAAGATAATTTTTTCCTGAGCTTGTCAGAATAATTCCTCTTTGCCACTCTGATCTCATTTTCCAATGTGTATTTGGCCTGTTTGTACAAGACTTTATCCCCCTTTCTGTAAGCATCTTCTTTGGCCTGACGGAGCTGTCTGAGTTTTGCAGTGAACCATGGTTTGTCATTGTTGTAGATTAGATGAGTCCTTTTAGGAATGCACATATCCTCACAGAAACTGATATAAGATGTTACAGTCTCTGTGAACTCATCCAGATCGATGGCAGCGGCTTCAAAAACAGACCAATCAGTGAGAGAGAAACAGGCTTGTAGATCCCGCTCTGTTTCATTAGTCCATCTTTTAACAGATCTTAATACAGGCTTTGCAGATTTAAGTTTCTGCCTGTAGGTTGGAATAAGATGAATCAAACAGTGATCAGAGAGTCCTAAAGCTGCTCGTGGAACCGAGTGATATGCGTCCTTTATTGTTGTGTAACAGTGATCCAATATATTACTGTCTCTGGTGGGACATGTAACATGCTGTCTGTATTTTGGCAGTTCACGGGAGAGATTTGCTTTATTAAAGTCCCTGAGAATTATTAAAACAGTCCGGGTCTGTGATCATATTAGCGAGTTTCTTTAAAGCTGTGCTCACGTGCGCTTGCGGTGGAATGTAGACACTCACGAGAATGAACAAGCAGAACTCCTCCGGCGAATAGAACAGAACGAATAGATCTATCCATCCATAGTGTGTACACGTTATATATATGAAAAATGTGCTCATTGTGTCCACCAGGTAGCAGTCCATTCTTTTGTGGAGAATCTGTTCAGGAGTATCTGGGGATTTCCTAACAGCAGGGCCCCACTGGCCATCAAGTACTTTTTCGACTTCCTGGACGCACAAGCAGAGAGAAAAAAAATCTCAGATCCTGATGTTCTCCACATCTGGAAAACAAACAGGTGATGGACAACACACTATTATTGAAGTACACTTTGCACAGCTCCACCAGCAGCAGCTGCACAAGATTTATTAACATTTATATGTTCATGCATATATTTTCAAACCTCCTTATCAGCCTTCCGCTTCGTTTCTGGGTGAACATCCTGAAGAACCCTGACTTTGTGTTCAGCGACATGGAAAAGACGCCTCACCTGGACGGCTGTCTGTCCGTCATCGCTCAGGCCTTCATGGACTCCTTCTCGCTAGCCGAGCTACACCTGGACAAGGTAACCACTGAAACCTAACATGGAGAGCTGAGAATATGACAGAGATTACTGACTCTCTTTTTCTCCTACAGCATTCACCAACCAATAAGCTACTCTATGGCAAAGACATCCCTCAGTACAAACAGGAAGTGAAGTCTTACTACAAGTTAGTGAAGGACCAGTCTTCAGTTGGCAGCCAAGAGTTGAAAATATTTCTTCAAGGGGAGTCAAAGGTACAATATGCCAAACACTACCTAGAAATGAAAGAAACTGTATTGATAGGAAGATGATTGTAACGCTAATTACCTAAATGTTAATTCCCCTTCTTCATCAGAAACATCAAAATGAGTTCAATGAATCTGCAGCTCTGCGAGAACTCTGTAAATTCATGCTCTGCTACTTCAGCGAGGTACGAATCTTGCATTATCATCTCACATCTACTCTTTCGTGCATTTGTGGCAGTTTCACAGAACATTTTCACAGGATTTTCAGGCACATCAAAGCCACAGAAATTCTGTAAAGGAAACCTATTTTGCCACTTTAATGAAACACTTTCACATCCTGTTTTAGTTCAGGCTGTTCAAAACCTGTTTTGAAAGGGGATTTGATACTGTGTATTCCCCTAGAAATCATCTGAAAGTTGTGTGGTCAGGAATGATGAAGTATTCCGATTTAGCAAAGTAATTATACAACAGCATGACTTTTCTTTTTTAATACTCTGCCTCTACAGGTTTCTCAGAAGCTGGAACAGACAGACGCCCCCGATAGGTTGAAAGAGGACATGCAAAACGTCAAGGAGCTTTTTGAAAACATGAAGCGAGGTGCTTGGAGTTGAAATTTCTGACCTTGTTATTCATATGGGTATTTACACTGCATTTTGTTTTGTTTTTTAAGGTAGTCATTAAACTGGGTGCATCTCCATCATAAAGACTCTCAGCATTATCAGCCATATATTAGAGAAGACAGATTCACTTCTGTTTGTTGGACATTGTAGAGACCAAGTGAATGTAATTTATATTGATGAATTTTAGAGTTTGAGAGGAGCTCGTTGTTGAGCATATATTGGACTAACACTGACCTGTCTATACAATGTATCTCAAACCCATGACTTTGTAATGCAATGCAAAACTTGTTGATGTATATGGTTTAATTAGATTTTTCTGCTTTCTAAATCAGATATTATTTTTTAATTTGCCTCTATTGCATTAATCTGCCAGGTCAAGCATTGTACAGGTCTGCACTATACTAATAAAATGTGTGCAGTTTTATGTAAAGAGATGCTTCTAACAGTGTGGTCACCGTTAATCTGTGTTCCTTTGTCGCCCTCTATTGGTTATACTAGTTATTACTCGATTTCGAGACCAACTAGACAACAAGGACTTTTTTTCAGGACAGAAAAGATGTATTAATGAATTACATTATCCATAAGGAGTAACATTCAGAAAAATGCCAAACAAAAAATAATGGGTGTAATTGCCAATATATTTTTAAATGTTAAAGGAAATAATTGAAAGTATATAGAAACAGTATAATTTTGATTGTAGTTTTTTTTTCCTTTCCTTTAATTTAATTTTTTTTTTAAATCTAATGTATCACTTAGGATACATTGACGGATGTTAGGTTTACTATTTGCCCATTTCAGTTTATGAATATGTCCAATCAATAATAAATAGATTAATTATAATTGTACCATTTTGATCAGTGTTTATTCAATATAGGAAAATAGACTTCAACAACATTTTTAATTCAAACTATAAACTATAAAATGGCTAAAATTATATTTATTAATATGAAACACATCATATACCATATCTAGTTGAACAAATAAACAAACAATACACTCCATAATAATTCCATATTCCATAATAATAATACATTTTTATATTTAATGCATAACTTTTGATTTTATGGGTAACTTTATAAATATGATGTACATAATTAGTCAAATATTATTGCTCAGAACAATATTAAATTAAATAATATTTTTTAATCAATATGTATAGGCTATATTTCTTTCTTTCTTTTTTAACTAAAGGCATAAACAACAAAGCATAGCATAAAATAATAGTGTAAATGGTAACAGGTTATCCTAAAATAATATTGTAATATTTTAAACAAACTTTTTTTTTTTCAATTTCAAAGATGACACAAAACAATCAAATTATATAATAAACCAACAAACACCATAAACAATGGGGATGAATTTAAACACTTTTGCTTATGTATATAACATTTTGCCAGCAATAAAAATAAATTGACAATGTATTCAAGACCTTTGTTAATTTTGTTTTCATAATGCACAACAATATCTTTTAATGTAAAAAGTAGTTAACCTTTACTAAATATATACTCCTTTTTTTCTTTCTTTTTATTGCATAAGAACAGTAACACAAAGATCAGTTACATTCATATTAGCATCAAAGGAACAAACAGGAAAAAGGGGGAAACTACAGGGGATAGCTTACAATAAATTTCCATAAGAAAATAATTAAGAAATTCTATACAATTCTATACTTTGAATATAATACCAAAAATATACATTCTATATCATTCTAAAATTTATGTATTTTTTATTATATGCGCATATATCTATAACAACCGCAATGACATGGTGTGACGTAAATTTCAAGGCAGAATCCGATTGGCTGAAGGGATTTGGGCGAGCCTCATTTTCATGGGTGCTCCTGCGCATGCGCGTTCGTCCACCGACGCGTCACTGCGCATTCAACATGGACCCGACGGTGAAGCGGTAGAGACGGACGCCTCTACGAGTCATGTTTATATTCTCCCATTACGACGCTTCATTATTCAGAAGAAGACACTCCGGTTGACCGGAGGAAACCTACAATGTACAGCTTCCAAAATCTGCCGCCCGTCCTTGGATAAGTGATTGTTGAGAGACCGGTCATGGCTGGATTGATCAAGAAACAGATCCTTAAACATCTCTCCAGGTCAGAGCTGAGCCCTTCCTGACGGGCTTTACATACATTTCGATGCTCGATTAACACGAATCGTGTTTTAAAGGCTGAGATGAGTCCTGCTGATGTGGCTGTGCTGGATGACACATGCCGATGGGTCGTAACTGGGGTTTGACAGCTTGCCAGACAAAATGCTGTTGCACTGGGTTGATGTCAAAACACGCGTTGGGTGTCTTGTCTCCAGCCAAACGAGTCTTTCTGCTCTCATCTTAATGTTGTTTTTTGAGGGTCAGTGTGATAGAGAGGGTGCTTCGTGGCTTGGGATCTTTTTTTTTTTTAGATTTCCTCTGCCTGGGAAACCACCCCTCATCGCATTCAGACAGGTTCGAGCCTTGGTCAGATTTAAGTGGATTCATGACATTGCATGACTGACTGACCCCATTTCTAGCCCTGTGGTGTATCTGGTTGACACTTAAAGGTCAGTTAATCAACAAATAGTCTAGTAGGATGCCATGTGAACTAAGAATTTATACAAATTAATATGATTATGGGACATAAATGAAAGGTTTAGAGTCTGAAGTTGGCATGTAAAAATAAAATCTGTTTTCCACATGTATGTTTTAGATTTTAGTGTGAATGATTCATCCATGCGTTTTTTTTTTTTCTTTTTCATTTTTAATTTAAAATGTCATAACCGGATCTCCCAGGTGAAAAATTAGACTTTTCTCTGTTGATGTATGCAGGACTTCTCCAGTCTTAAACGTATTCGCTGCAAACTCACATTAATCTGCCTCCATTAGCAACCAATGCTTAGACCCGCCCTACATTTTTAATTTTCTGATATGTCATTATACTTGGATGTACATCTAAACACAGAAGAAAAAATCTGTCGCTATTTAAGTTTCATCACAACTTTAAATCATAATATTGTCCCCTTGTGTGTCTATGGTGATTTCATTTCACCAGGCCCAGATAGACAGAATTTGACTTTTTTTATGCTAATCTCAGATTTATTTTGGATATATTGGATTTAAGCATGGTTCAAGAGATTAGAGATCTGAATAATCAAATTGGCTAAAGTATTTAAAGATGGAAATCAGCCATTCAATAGATATTTACTCATTTGGATATTTTACATTTACCATGTTGTTCCAAATTTGTGTGGCTTTCACAAATGGAAGATACTTTGAAAAACTTGGCCTCTAAATCAACATGGGACCTCCTTTAATACACAAGACATGGATGTTCAGGAGATATGTAGAACTTTATGAATGTCAAGCATTCCAGTTCTTTTGAAATCTGTGGGAAAGATAACTATATTAGCATGCACACCAATACATGGTAACTTTCTGTTTATTTTATTTTATTAAGTGCCCACTGCAGTTTTATCATCTGCTGCTTTAAATACTTGAGCCTGTCAAATTTGGATAGATTATGATTGGTTGCCTATGGTTTTACCATTCATCAGCTATATATCATATATATTTGTTGTTTGAACTGTCAGCCCTGTAGATGGAGTACTCTGCAATTTAGCAGGTTGGAGGAGTCACATCAGTTCATTTCTGTAAAGTTTGTTGTGGAAACTTGAATTAAAACTGGGTGGATTGTAAGGATACGGCCTGGGTTCAACAAAAACAATGTTTTGCCTTTACAGCCGAGTGCACATTGTGCCAAATGGTTTCACTATTGTGTGCCATTGTTGTGTCAGCTCTTGAGACCTACCTGCATTATTTATTCCCTCAGTGGAGCGCATCCAGATGAAATGCTACACCTATTCATTCAAAATGACAAAAGAGGCCATTTGGTAAAATGGTGAAATGTGTCTCATGGTGTTCCTCATTTGATAAGCAGTAGCTCAGGTCCAAGAAGTCGACCAGTCAGCGTGATAAAATAAAGATGGTGTGGGATGGCGTCTCATAAGGGTCATAACTTTAGACAGTGCCCTTCGGGTTGGTGTTGGTTGCGCGCACTGCATTTTCTAAAGGAATAGTGGCACTCAAGGCCCCCTAAAAATGGATTGTGCACTCTGTGGACCTTGACTTATTGTTTATGACGTTGTGTTGAATTTACCACTGAGGGACTTTTACCCAGACTTTGACCTCCACAAAATCAAGTTTTCCTCTTGCGCTGGCACTTTTTCAATCTGTAAACGTCTCATATTTGTTGTTATAGCTTATCAAACATTTTGGGTAATTTCCAATCGCCTGATACAAAGTGGACTTAAGAGGGTATGCGGCTATCTTGCATTCGATTTCAAACCATAGAGAGTGTAAAACAGCATGGGCAACAAGTCAACATAGCACTTCACAAGAAGTGGAAAGGGAAATTTACCCACCAGTCTTTGTGCACCACCTTAGTGCTACATAAAATGTGGTTCTAATTAAAGCAGTGAAGCTATTTTGAATATAGAGCTTTATATTATATTATATTACCTAAATATATAGTATTTAAATTTGAACTATATTTAAACATATAATAATCTTTCTTGTATAGTTTTGTTGTTTTATCTGATTTAGTGAAAATCGTCTGTAGGCAGTTGTCAAAGGAATGAAACATGCTTGGCCTGTATTTCTAGTCTCTGGCCCCCATTTTAGAGGATAAATCATATAATGCAGACCTGTCTGTCTGTTAGTGTGTGTTCATGGCTAATTGTTGTAAAATCAGGGTAGAAACTCTTGCGGTGGTCAATGAGGCTGTATTTACCCTTTTATAACTAGTTTTCTGGATACTGCATCATGAACTCCAAGCCAAAATGAGAAAATATTTCCATATTCCGTAATAATTGAGATTAGGGTTTATCTAAAGGAATAGTTCATTCAGTAATGTTATCATTTACTTTCCATCATGTTGTTCTAAACCTATATGACCCAAAAGAGCTTCTCTGTTCTATATAATTGAAGTGAACGGGAACCAGGGACAGTCAAGCTTCAAAAAGTGAAAAAAAAAAAAAAAAAAAAAGACCCAAAAAACTTCTCTGTTCTATATAATTGAACTGAACGGGAACCAGGGACAGTCAAGCTTCAAAAGGTTAAAAAAAAAACCTTAAAAGTATTTTAAAAGTCCAATGTCATATTCTAGGTTTTCTAAAGCCATGCAAGATGTCTCTGTGAGGAATAGATTGAAATTGAAGTCAGTATTTTTTTTCCTGACAGCTTTAGTCACCATTCACCATTTCATTGCCAAAAGTGTTTGAAAGTGGAAGAATGTGTAGAAAATCAATATTTACAAAGAAAAAATGTAGTGGTCTGTCTGACATAATTGAACAGGTGCATTTTCTACAGCAGCTGTCACTAACGGTGACTGCGTTTTAGCATTGATCAGCTGGATTGCAAGATAATTGACAAGCAACATGTGGCACTTTAGCAGCTTTTGGTCAGTTATGTCGAGAGCAGTCTCTTCCTGTTACGCCGGGACTCAGAACAGAATCAGGACACAGGGTTTGTTCCACATAACGAATCTGAGCTTTCACGTGAACTGAAGTGAAACTTAAAGCACCTCATTGGATTTTTTCAGCCTTGATCATCATTTAGCCGAAAGGAAGTTGATCTACCTGCGCACTCGAGAAAATGCTTGTGTACTTTCCCCTTGATTCACCCTTTGGTAGTTAGACTTAGGTGTTTAGCTTCACAGTCTTATAAGGAAATGCAAGTCTAGGCCTACATATTTTCAAAATTGTTGGGGAGTTGGTGGGTTGTCAAATGTCGAATGTGTTGAACAACTAGTCAGCCTTAAGAAGAGCCAATGTAATTAGGCTGATTTTGCATCATAGACTGTATTGAATACGGTGCAATAAAATAAATCTTTCTTCAGAATTAACTAAAACCTTTTAAAATTGTTTTCATGAAATGATTTAAAACTCAAATGATATATGAATAAAAGATTAAAAACTTAAACGAGAATTACAAAAGTTGCTTTGGCAGCTAGCTGAAATAAAATATATTTAAGTTGAAGTACAAAAATTACTAAAGCTGTCAGCGCCAATAGCCTTGAGGTTAGTGCGTCAACATATAGCGCAACTGCGTTCAAACGTTTTGACTCCCAAACGATTCGCTCAACGATTCATTTTTCCATACACCTCCTTTGCGTGACCTGAGTCTGCGGTGATTGGCAGATTTCATTTTCATTTCGTCATGCCTGTAATGCCTGATAAAGCAGCGTTTGTGAGTGCAGTGCTGTTTTGTGTACAGCCGTTATGGAGGAAACCGCTATTTTTACACCTAGTGGCAAAGATTGAATTTGCATTTTCATTCAGACCAGGTCTGCTCGCGCAACATGTTGACGTCAACATGAAACGGCTTTGGATTCATTTTAAAAACGACTCGTTTCAATGATTCAGAGTTGACTCTTTATTTTGAGAGACAATAACTCTATACACGGTGCACTTTCAGATTTAAAACTTTCCAGGATGTTTTCATTCACTTAGAGCTGTGTTACACTGACTGCATAATAGGTCATTTTCAAAAATCCATAATAGGGGCACTTTAAAATTACTAAAGCTAAAACGGAAATAACATAAATTAAGATTAAATAGAAATATATAAAAAAAAAACTAGGCCCTAATTCAAATGTCAAAAGCACATAAAGTTACTAAAATAAAAATTGAAACTGGAAATATGTTTTAAAAAGTCATTCAAAATGGTAATTAATACTGTAATAGAATGTAAATAATACTAAAATAAGGTTGCATGCAAAACAAACATAAAACGCAATCAGTTTGGTCTGATTTATAAACAAATGAATCTTATAAACTGTCTCTTTTCAGGTAATCAAACTCATACAGCGACTGATTCCTAGGAGTTGTTTCTTTTAATTAATAGTTCAGAAAGCTAAGTTAATGGTTTGAATTAGTCTGAAACACTGCCTTATATAATTTACAGTATTAGCAGAGAGGTCAATTTTTTACAGTGAACATTATAACTTGTATATACCCAAATGAATCACAAATATGCTATGTTATGTCCTCTGAGAAGTTAATGAAATGATTTATTGGGCATAAGCCTAGGTCTTTGTTTAAATAGCAATCGATTTAGTTCTGTTCCATATCTTGGGTTGATCAGTGCTTGTAGGTCATAAAAAAGCAATAATTCCTTCTGTCTGCAGGAAACACCCTAAGTGAAGTAACCGTCTGTTCTCTTTTACCACTTCTTTGCTGTTTATCCTTGCTATTGCTGATGTTATCGCCATGACGACCTTCTTCAGGTTCTGTCCCTCAGCTGTTGTTTTCTAATGACTCCCATTGGACGCTAATTTCTTTTCTCGCCCAGAATTTGTCCACGAGCCTCTATTGATTGGGGCTAGTCTAAAACCTTGTGCTGAGATATGTTGTAGATGCTCAGGAGATTTCAGGACGGCTCTATGAGGCCGAATACTCTCTCTCGTGGCTCTTGTGTTTGTGTGTATCGTTGTGACATTTGCAGAGGGTCTATGAGGGCGTCTGGCATCCTATGAATAACT
This sequence comes from Barbus barbus, assembly GCF_936440315.1. NCBI lineage: Eukaryota > Metazoa > Chordata > Actinopteri > Cypriniformes > Cyprinidae > Barbus > Barbus barbus. The sequence goes on from NC_136717.1 coordinate 14,644,215, forward strand.
GCTGCATTTGGGCTATTCAGAGCTCTCCTTCTGTGTCCTTGGCGTAAAGCATTAGATTAGTAAATCACCATAACTGGAGCATAATCTCCTTCAAGCATCTCATTCAAGAGATGACCACACTTTGAAATTCATCCAGTGAGTGCAGAGATACAAGCTGCTATTATGGTTGCTATTATATTATGACAAGTTTTTTTTACTTGATATGTTAAAAATAATGTACTTTTTCAAATACATTTTTCTGGTTATATTTTGCATATCAGTGCACAGTATTCCAAAAGAGAACAAAAATGTTTGTTTTTGTAATCTATCATCTAAACGCTTGACCTTTCAAACAACGTTCAATTTCAAGTGACATTATCAAGGTTAATTAATAAGTTTCAACCAATGAGTGCAGGCGTTGAGTTTTCCTTTCTGAATATCGTGTTTCAAAAGTGCCTACACAGTAGTGAATCTTTTTCTCACAAGAAGACACTGTATCTTGTCTTAACTCGATGTCTAATTTCTTGACAGTATTTTAGTGATTAATAATTCAGTATTGGTCTTTTCAATTTTATTGCTGTTTCTGCCATTTCATAAGATCAATATGTCACTTGAGGCCATGTATTACAGTGATTAAACGCCCTTAATTGCTGTATGGTGAATATAGCACAATTTAAGTGACTTTATGAAATCGTAGCAATTTAAAATAGACCAGTTACATTCTGATCAGAATTTAAAAATGTTCAGTTCATGTAGTTTATACCTATTTACAGTAATTTTGAATGTGCCTCATCCACATGTTAAAGGAAAAGTTCAACCAAAAGTGGTAATTTGCTCACCTACAGGCCATGTAGATGAGTTACTTTTCTTCAATCTGGAACAGATTTGGAGAAATTTAGCATTACATCACTTGATCACCAGTGGATCCTCTGCAGTGAATGGGTGCCGCCAGAATGAGAGTCCAAACAGCTGATAAAAACATCACAATAACCCACAAGTAATCCACATACAGTCCATCAATTAACATCTTGAGAAGCAAAAAACTAATTCATCACTAAGGCCTCTTAACTTAAAATTTCTTCTGGCCAAAATTGCAGTCCATAATGGTGAAGATGTCCATCACTTGTCCTCTCTCATCAAAATCCACCGACATATTTGTTCAGAACTGTTTTGGACTGTTTTCACTTGTAAACAGTGCTTGATCTGTGCATATTTCTCACCTGATTCAACCTTTTCACTGGAGAAAGCAATATTATGGATAGAGGACTTGTATTTTAACCGGAAGCAAAGGTTTGAAGTTAAAATATTTTTTTTTTTAACACATGTAGCGATATTTAAATGTGCACAGCAAAATGAAACCCATTAATTCAGATCCTGCATACATGTTCTAATGTGTGAGTTCATTCTCTGGAGCTATGTGAATGTTATGTGATAGATGTTGGTATGAATTGGTGTCTGTGCAATGACAGTGTGGTCTTGTGCTGTTAGGCCAAACACCGCCCTCATATCAGTTCAACAGTGCTGGTATCACTGGGACAGATTGTGTTGACTGTTAAAACACTGCTCGTTTTGTAGGAGGCTGGTTATCATTTTTCAATGGCATTTTGGTTTACATCATGCAGTTGTAGAAATAAACTTGTAATTTGTACCTGACCTTCTTCAACACTGAAATAATTTTTAAAAGCAAATATAGTCTATTAGAACCAAATAAAGTTGTATTTACCTCAGTTTTGCTAATAGATGATCCAGGTGTAGTTAAATTTGAGCCTATACATGATGTCACCTGGCTGGCATCTGTCCGATCTCTTCGCTGTAGTGATGGAGCATTCTTAGGACTGACCTGATATCTGATATCAGAGAATGAAGGTAGGCCATGTCTGAATGAATATTTAACTGTTTGCAGAGCATGGCTACGTAATGCGGAGGCCAGACTATTCACATTTCGTTTTGAACTGGCGTGTCTATGGAAGTTTTCACACTCTCTGTCTCAAGTTTGGTTTTGTTTCTCACACACAGAGTGATGAACAAGCCCACGCATGGCTCGTTGCACAGCGGCGGTTTAATAATTCTCACCACAGTTCTGTGGAGGCTCAGAATAAAGGAAATTTGTCTGCCTCATCACCATTCAATTTTTTTTTTTTTTTTTTTTTTTGCTGCTTCCTCCACACTTCCATCATTCAATACAAAAAGAAATCACAAAACAGATTAATGATATCCATAAAATATCTGCATCCAAAATAAGTTTTGTTTACATTGTATATGTGTGTGTGAACTGTGTGTATTTATTATGTCTATATAAATACACAGCCATAAGAAAAATGTTACATTTATATATTTATATGATATAAATTATATGAATATAAATATATGTATGTTAATATATGTAAATAATTTCAAAATATATACTATATGTCTGTATATATAATAATAATAATAATTATTATTATTATATTTTTAATATGATTTTGTTATATTATGTTAAATTTTATTTAATCTTTTTATTCATTCTTTTAAATTGAACTGAATTTAAGTACATATAATTGAATTTATTAATTCTATTTTTTTTATTTACTTTCAATTAATTTTTACAATTTGTTTCAAATTGTATTGTTTTATTTTATTATTATATTTAATTTAATTTATTAATTCTATTTATAACAGACCTTTGTTTATTTAATTATTTATAATATAACAATAATATAATAATTACATTATTATTTTAATTACTTTTTTTTTTTTCTCTTTTTTTTTTTTTTCTTATTCCATTAAGCTGGGGCCTGTTCCGTTAAAAAAAAAAAAGACCCAATAAACCAGGTTTATTTCAGTTAGTCTGACTTGTTTTGAACCAAATCAACTGACAATAAGTCAGACTAACTGAAATAAACCTGTCTTATTTGGTATGCTTGTTCTATGATACAGGTCCAAGGATTATTAAAAGAGACTCATAGGAAAGTGAGTGCCACGGTGAGTGCCACTTTCATCCTTATTCAGTCTTTGGAAACTTTTGTTATCTCTTCTAACTTTACCTACATGAGCTAAAGTACAGTAGTTTCTAGGTTTCCAGGCCAGTGGTTTACCTCAGTGCAGCTTTTAAACTTGTTGCCTCTGTATCTGAAGCTTTGAAGTTATTGAAGTGGTTAATGGTGTTTTGTCCCTCAGTAATTAGGCTTTAATAATCCACTTGTAGTTCTCTATATAGAGCTCTTTATTTGATTCAGTTAGAGTGAGATAGTTGTGAAACAGGATTAACCGGTCATCTAAGGGTGTTCTCTCAAATGCAGATTACACCTAGTCTGGGACCTAATTACACAGTTAACGGTGACTCTCAAAGGAGCAATCCTTTTTAGTCTAGATTTTGGTTTAATCTGTGTCAGAGAGAACTGTTCGCTGCTGTTAAACTGCGACTTTGTGTGATAGTGTGTTTAAACTGGGCTGAAGGTCAACTGAACAGGCCATCCAACATCAAGCTATTCATGACACACAAAAACATTTTTTGCCCAGACTAGCATTGACCTTGGCCACATCATTGGCTTTGAGTGACTGGTTTTTCCACACCCTGACCTTTTTGTGTCATTAGCCCGGCGAGCGAAAACAGCTGAAGGAAATGATAACAAATGAGTTCTGATATCAACCCGGTGCTGAGAGCCGTGCGGAGAACATTGCACTTGCGGGAACACTCTTAAACATTAACTGAAAAATCAATGCGCTTAGAAACAGAAGGCCATGACCTCTGTGTGAGCTCTCCTCAGATTCCCTGGGTCACTGAAACCGATGTGCATTTAGATCTTCAGGGTGGCTACATGTGTGAAGAACATCATAGAACACGTCAAATATATTTATTTCATTGTTGATAGAATTTATCGGCAGTGCATAGATGAAAAACATGGCCTGTCTGTGACCTCCAAATACAAATGTAACAACTTTCCCCCGTTGGCAGTCATATTTGTTTTTAAGTGTTTGTGGGGTCGCATTTTTACCCATGAGATCATTTTTTACATCTCCAATAAATGAGCACAACAGTGGGAGCATTTATCCTCCGCTAAAGGACCATGATGGGATGACTGGATGAATGAATAATGAATGAATAGCTTCCAGTGTAAGACAAATGACCAGCAATAGTTCTGGATTGCTTGAGGCTACAGTGTTAAATGACGTAAATAATAATTTCTGATTCCTTATACATTATCCGTCTATTCTACAGAAGCAGCATGTGTTTAGGATGAAATCAGACCAAATAATTTCACACAGCCTACAGTACACCGTTCAAGTTGAATCTATAACTCTCCATTAAAAATTAATGACTTCCAGTAAATTCATTTTAAATGGTTTTTTTTGTAGTGTTTTGTTTTTAATTTCTTTTGTCAAAATATTTTTAAAAGCAGGACATTCCAGAATCACACACACATTCTTAATATTAATTGAAGATCCATGCAGAGTCCAGTGTTTCTTAAACATATTTTATTATATTGTGCTGGTTTAAGCTCTTTTAGGAAATATTACTCTGCAAAAATAATAATAATAGTTATATTAAAGTAGTCTAGTCATATTGATTAAAATATTGATTATTTTAATAATTAAACTAATAATATTGGTCACACTTTATAATATTGGTCTAATTCTTGCTATTAACAAACCATTAACTGATGTCTTTTGCCTCAAACTCCTAATTTGCTGTTTATTAACAGTTATTAAGGTAGTTGTTAAGTACAGGTATAGGATTAGGGATGTAGAATATGCAATGCAGAATATGTGCTTTATAAATACTAATAAACAGACAATATGTTAATAATAGGCATGCTAATAAGCAACTAGTTAATAGTGAGGATTGGTCCCTATAGTAAAATGCTAGCATTATATTATTTTAACATTTTCATAATTTGTTCAAATTATATAAGGCTGTATTAATGTTGAGCACATTGTGACTATCCATTGAAAATGAAAAGTGTGTGTGTGTTTAATTCAGTGAAAAGAGCTTTTTCTAGCCAGTAATGTCTTTAATCACCCATTATTGAACTTAATAAGCATATCTGAAACATTTCTCACACACACACACACACACAAACTCACACCTCTCAAGCGGTGGTGGTAACAGCACAGCTCACCGGTCTGCTTGCTTGTAAAGCTATAATTACAGTCAAGAGAAAGAGCCATTAAACCATAATGAAAAACTGCAATGTGCTTTTTTTTGCCTCCCTCCTCTCTCTCTCTTTCTCTGTTCTGCAGGTTTGCTAAGAACCTCTCCCCAGATAAGATTAATCTGAGCACTCTGAAAGGGGAGGGCCAGCTTACTAACCTGGAGCTGGATGAGGAGGTTTTGCAGAACATGTTGGATCTGCCCACCTGGCTCGCCATTAATAAAGTCTTCTGCAACAAGGCCGCCATCCGGGTAAGAGACGCCCCTGCTTGTTGATGACGTCATCACCATGAGTCCCTCTGAAACCAGTATTGTAGAATCAGCTGGGAAGATAATTAAGCTCAACTCTCTAGACTTGTACTCAGTTATTAGACTGCATAGAGAGTTATTAGAGATTTCATTGTATAGGATAATATTGTCGTCGTGTAATACTCACTTAAAGATAATAAGTTGTTTACATTACATGTAATCTTTTGCAATTCTCAAAGTGAACATTCATAAAGTAAATTATAATGTTGTCTAAGTAAATTCACTTGTGTTTAAAATGCTTTATTTTAATTTTCAGTTTTTTTTTTATTATTTAAAATAAATATATTTAAAATATTTTACCTTTACAGAAGCCTTCATTTGAAGATATCATTTTAATTATTACTAAAATAATAATAATAATGTAATTAGTAATTTGTGATTATTATTGCTGTTAGTATTAATAATAGTAGTAGAAGCAGTAGTAGTGATAAAAACAATAATGATAACAATAATAATAATAATAATTATTATTTTATATTTATAAGTACATATTTTACCAAGAGTTTTACCATTTTCCAAGAGTTTTTTGAAGTCACATTTTATAGTATTGCTGTTAGTATTAAAAGCAGTAGTAGTATTAAAAACAATGATGGTGATAATAATAATAAGAAGAAGAAGAAGAATCATCATAATCATAAAATAAAAATTATTGTTATTATTACTGTTGTTGTTTTTATTACTTTTATTATTTATTTATTTTATTATTATTTATTATGGTTATTAATACTAGTAATACTATTTTTGTCCTTGACACAATATTATACACAGGCTTTCATATTTAAAAGTACATATTTTAACATCACTGCAATACACATAAGCAGAGTCTTTTGAAGTCGCATTTGAACATATTGCTGTTAGTATTAATAATAATAGCAGTAGTAATAAAAACAAGAATGATGATAAATAATAATAACTATTATTATTATTACTGTTTATTTATTATTTGTATTATTTATTATTATTATAGCTATTAATAATAGTCATAATATTTTTTCTTGAAACAATATTATACAGCGGCTTTAATCATATTTATACGTACATATTTTAACATCACCACTGCAATACACTCTAAGCAAAGTCTTGCACCACATATGATAACATTAGGAAACCAGACAGCATGTTTGTGGTGAGGAAAGACAGTGACTGAGCTCTGCAATCTCTACAGCAAATCTATGACAGCCCTCAATAGAGCTAAGACACAATGTTACTTTGAATGGCTCAGTATTGTAATAACAATGACTCGACAGTTGCAGGAAGCATTGTAGTAATTAAAACCTGACGTTATAGATGATGTTTTAGTTACAGGAACAAATACCACATCATTTCCCTGTTCTGTTATTTCAGTCTATAGAGCTAAACCAAGACAGGCTGATCTTGTAGTTTTACTTTCTACTTCTACTTGAGCTTTTCCTTTCTCTCTTCCTCTTTCTGGCCCCAGCAGACCTTTCCATCCTTCACTCTGGCATCAATTATCTAGTAGTCTGCTGCAGTTTTCCACAACCATTATTGGCCGTTCCTTCATTCTTGTCTAGACATGCTCTGCCACGTAGTTGTTTAATGAAACCTCAATGGATGTCATTGTGTGTATTGATAAAATACGATAGCCGCAGCTGTTCTGAGGGTCAGTCAGGGTCTTGTGCAGCAATCTGATTGGTTAAATGAAGCTCACACCTGTATAATGACTGACAGAGATGGTGTCTATGATGAACCTCACCAATAGATCTAGCCTTTGAAATGCTTCTTTTCCTATTCCTTTACCTCTATTAGTCTTTTCCTTTATTATTCCTCCCTAAGATCTCCTAACATCAGTTTTAGTACATTTCAATGCCTAATATTCATGCTGCAGCTTTTTAACTCTCTACTTTCACATCCATATTCAGGGTGCAAAGGAAATGAAATACAGCTTTTTTTATATTCTTCTCTTTAGAAATGAGTGCATGTGTGTTTCTTGTCCCTTTCTGACTCTTTTTAAGAGGAACATAACATACATGTTTCTGCCTCTGGCTGTGCTCCAGGTGCTTGTGGATGCTCACTGACGCACACTGGAAAAAACTGCTCCCTCTCTCTTTCTCACGCACACACACACACACACACACACACACACACATGCACACACACACACACCTAAGAAGTTAAATTAGTGAGGGCCTTTCATTGATGCAGTGGCATTCATACTCAGCAAACTGGTAGAGATTATTAGATTTGAAGGACGAGATTTATGAGCCTTTGAAATATCCTCAAGTTGATTTTTGACATGTTTCACTAGATGTCTGAGAGTGTTTGGCTGTCACAAATATAACCATAAAAGGAATACAATAAGGCCAATCTTTAAACTTTGTTTTATGCAGAAAATTACAGCAGTATTATTAACACACACCAACACAGACATGAGTACATGCATCATGTCTTGGCAAAGGTACTGCAAACAGTGCCTAATTACCGGCTGTGTGCTTTAATTATGAAGGACAATGTTGCATATATTATAAACATATTTTTCCTTTGTGTGTGTGCTAGATCCCATGGACCAAGCTGAAGACTCATCCAATCACTCTGGTAATAACACTTTATTAAAAATATTTTGTCTTTATTATTTAATTTAATTTTCAATTGAATTAAATTTTTAGTTTTATGTTGATTTCTTTTGCTGTTTTTATTTTTGTAATGTTGTTTTGTTTTTGTTCTTTTGTTTCGCTGTTTTTTTGTTTTGCCATGTCGTTTTGTTGTTTGTTTTTTTGCTGCTTTTCGCTTTTGTTTTATGTTGATTTGTTTTTGTTTCGCTGGTTTTGCTTTTTTGTTTTATGCTGTTCTGGTTTTCTTTTTTTGTCTTTGTCGTGTTTGTTGTTTTTTTGTTGTTGTTTTGTTCGAGGCACTTCTTTGATTAAAAGGCATAAAAGACATTTTCTGCCGCTTAATTATTGCAACTGTAAATCATGTCTTTCAGTCTTTGGATAAAGTCATCATGGAGATGAGCACCTGTGACGAGCCTCGCCCTCCCAACGGCCCATCACCCATTGCAACAGCCTCGGGTCAAAGGTCAGTTTCAGTTGATAAGCTTTATCTGCCTTGATTTGTATCTCTCCTCTGCTGCTTTCTGTTTTTGATGGTTCCTTCTGTCATGGAAAACCTGGAGGTATATAAAATGTGCCTTGAAAAGCCATGGAAAAGATTATTCCTTTTTGTATTTGTCTTTGTTTGTTTGTTGTGAGAGCTAGATATAGTTTTTTTTGGTGAAAACTTGTCATAGTGTAAAACTTGCTCACAAGCATAATATTATATGTTTATTTATAATCTTATTTTCTCTTTGCCAGTGAATATGGTTTTGCGGAGAAGGTTGTGGAGGGCATCTCTCTCTCTGTGAACTCCATAGTTATCCGCATCAGCGCCAAAGCCTTTAACGCCTCCTTCGAGCTCTCGCAGCTCCAGGTCTACAGCGTTAACACCAGCTGGGCCACCGGTGACCTCCGATACACACGCATCCTGGACCCCACACGTGGAGAGGTGACAACAGATACCTATGGTGTTGTGGAGTATATGAAGTATGCGTTTATATTTTAACACCATGATTTGTTTTAGATCCTAACATTTAAGGAAGTGAGCTGGCAGATGATCAGGATTGAAGCGGATGCCATCCAGAACACAGAACATGAGGTCGTCAGCGCCCCCATACGCCTCATCACCAACCAGTCAAAGATCAGAGTCGCTTTAAAGAGGAGGGTAAGGATGCACACATGCTCCTTTCAAAATTAGATCCAAACGGTCAATTTTTTAATGACACTGTACTAGCGTGTGTATTTTTGAGAGTGTGTGTAGCACTCATTCTTCTGCGGATCAGCTCTGAGCTCTGCGGGCAGCCGGGATACATTTCTCTGTTGGAAGTCTGAATATTGGCAGCTGATTAGTGGGTTTTTATTTTATTTTATTTTTTTTGAACATTTAGTATGTTCAAATTATGTAAGATCAAATGAAATGCAGTTGGGAGCATATTGAAAAATCTGGGTTTTGAATTCCTTTATAAACCTGGAAAAAATTGTTTAAAAAAAGTCAATAAAACATCATGATGTAACAGTAAGAGGAGAACTGAAGATTTTAAACTGTGTTAAAAAATAAAATAAAAATAAAAATAAAACTAAACAATATAGGCTAAAGCTTGAATGCTGGCGTCATTAAACCAAAAACCAAATATTAAGATATTCAACAATATAATACAGACATACAACAATGTAATATACGCAGCATAAATACAATTGTTCAAAAGTCTCTTTTTTTAAACAGAATTATTTTTGTATTGATTATTAACTGTCAGTAAAGACTAGATGATGTCAGAACTTTTTTTTACAGTAAATAAATGCTGTTCTTCTGAACGTCCTGAAAATAAAATCCTGAAAATAAAATGCATCACGGTTTCCACAAAAATATTAAGCAGCACAATTGTTTTCCGCTTTGGTAATAATGTTTCTTGAGCACCAAATCAGGATATAATGATTTTTGAAGGATCATGTGACACTGAAGACTAGTATTCGCCTTTGCCATCACAGGAATAAATTATATTTTAAAATGTATTGAAATGTAAAACAGTTATTTAAAATTGCAATAACAGTCTTGGCAAGCTAAAGAGACTTCTTTTAATAAAAAAACATTACTAATGATTAATATGATTACTTGTGTGAGATCCCACAGTATGTGCCTCACGGCTGTATGTCCATGCTTTTTCCAGATGAAAGACTGTAATGTTATTGCATCAAAGCTGATTCTGATCCTGGACGACCTGCTGTGGGTGCTGACGGACTCTCAGCTCAAGGCCATGTTGCAGTATGCTAAATCTCTTAGTGAAGCCATGGAGAAATCAGCTGCTCAGAGGAAGAGCATGGCCCCCGACACCACACAGGTGTGTTTCATGCCACTTCCTCGTCTCCTTCACTAATCAGCCACACCACCTGTTTCAGACTACCTCTTTTTTAAATTTTGCTTTCTATTCTAAAAAGTGTATTTTGGTGCCCCCTACTGGTTGTACATTTTAGTCTTAGATTTTACATTGGTGATGTGTCAAATTTCTTGTGTTTTTAGGTAACACCGGCACCCCCCTCAGCCCAGCAGGTGCGCACACAGCAGGCTTCAGCCACAGCAGATCAGAGCGCTTCTATGGAACGGCTGTTTAACTCCTATGATGTTCGTGAGACTTCACACCACCTCCAAATCACACATCTAGACCTGCATATCTGCGACGACACCAATGCCAAGGACAGAGGTACCACATATGCACACTTAATACTGTTAACACTAGGGATGCAACGATACCATTTTTTCAGAACCGATCCGATCCGGAAAATTCTGAGTATCTGCCGATACCGATCCAATACGATACCAGTGCAGTTTTTTTTAAACGATGTAGAATCTATACTTCTGTGTGTCTGTGTGTGTTACTCTTTTGTGTGTTAAACACAATCTACTAGATAACATAATTTTAATGAAAAATAGCAATTGAAAAAATATATAATCATAATCTATGACAAAAATACTATTATAATCTTGGTTTATAATACAGCAAAAGATACTCTAGAAAAATCATGGGTGCACAATAATTTTATAAAACCCAGTGAAACATTTTTATTTACAATTAAAAGTGAATAAGTGTAGGACTAAATCTGGTGAAATTATACACATTGCTCTTTGAATTGTTGTAAAATACAGTCATGAAAAAAACAAGCAAATACATTTATATATAAATATATAGGCTACTATAAAATTAAAAGACATTTCTTTTAAATCTATAGCACAGTAATGAAGGCAGCAACATATGATAGATAGGACAGAACAAGAAAGACTGTTAATAATCTTTCATTGCGCAAAAGTGTTATAGTATGTAAGGCTCCGATATAGAGCAGCAGAAAGCGCTTATTCGCATCCCGTGCGCAGAATGATGCGCTTGAAGCGACACGGAGTCACAGCGCGCAGCCACATAGAAACGTTCAAAGTACAAAGGGAAGAAATATTGATGCGTAGTGTATTAAATCTGTGTGTAAGTTTATTAAGCCTTTTCTTTTAACAGTTTTAAACCTGTACTGTAGTTTGACTGTAGTAACTGAACGCGACACGCAGTTTGATTGCTGAATGGAGGACGACAGACAGCCGCGGCGGAGAGAAGATAAATATTCATCTGTACCTCAGATTAAACTATGGAACAGCTTCAGAACACTTGAAATATAATGCTTTATAATGTTTTTGTGCCTTTCGTGAGGCTCAACAATAACAGAATATTATACACACAATATCGGATTTGGATCGGTCTCGTCTGACCGATACCCGATCCGCAGAAAATGACCGTATCGGAGCCGATACTGATCCTGAGTATCGGATCGATGCATCCCTAGTTAACACCAAAGTGTGTTACAGAGTTCCATGTTAAGCTGAAATATGTCTTTTTCACTCTGCAGGAATTAATAAGAGATTAGATGGTGGTGCAATGCAGTTGTCCTTCAGCTCTATCAGCGTAGATTATTATCCCTACCACAAAGCTGGTAAACTCCTCAAACACATTAGATGCTTACTGTAATAACCTGTTAAACAGGAAGATGTTCAGATTATGAAAACATCATTCTTTCTCTCTCTCAGGTGAGACCTGTATGCACTGGATGCATTATGGCGAGGCCACAAAGTCTCGTGAGACCTGGGCCCGTTCTCTCCTGGACGAGTTTAAGTCTAATGTGGAAATGCTCAAAAATGCAGTCAGTGGCCAGAACCAGATCTCCCCTCAGCACGGTGAGAACATCCTGCCCGTTAATACCTTGATTGGCTGATTTAATCTCATTGTAACTGAAATGGATGAATTTCATGCAACCTATCGAGAACATGTCTGGATCATATTTGACCCCAAAATCAAAAGAAATAAATCAGAACTTCTTACATTATTGACTATTAAAACCCATTTTCCCATATGTGTGTATGTATGTATGTCTAACATTCATTTTTACAGTACATTTACATAAAAAAATATGCATAAAGACAACTGGATGCATTATGGTAATGAGAAATAGTGCGTAAAATGTCATGAAAATAATACAATCAGTATTCAGTTTCATTAATTTATTTGTTTGTTCATTTATTTTTGGGGGGGATTTTTGGGTCAAATGTGATAGGACACTGGTTATTTAATTGACAGCTGTTGTTAATAGATTCATAGATCTGGATATCTGCTCATCCATACATCTGATATAGCAAGAATTTGTGACACTTTATTTTAAGAGCTCTTCACAAAGACACTTTCAGATGACACTGACTACTTAGTTTTGGGTTGTAGTTAGAGATGGGTACCGAAACTCGGTATTAAATCGGTCTCGGGGCTAAATTATGAAAGACCGGAGTATCGATAAGCTCTGACGTTATCGGTACTTCTGTCGGTATTGGAGAAATTAAGAAAACACACATACATTTATTGTTGCTCTCTCTCTCTATATATATATATATATATAATGTCGCCAGCTGTTTTTATGTGCAATAATATTCAAACATTTGTCTATGATGCATTTTTGCTATGCGCAATTCAGAAGCCAGATCGCGCTCACGCGGAGGAGCTTCAGCACACGCAACATGAAAGTCCTGTTTAATTATGATAGAAGAGAGAACCAACTATTCAAAGGCCTGTGGCTGTTATATTAAGCTAAGTATTTTTTTTTTTTTTCGATTTTGGCTTCCAAGGATTATAGCTGCATTTCTTCTAGCACAACTCCCTTCCCTTCATAGCGGCGCGGATTCGTTCCTCCGAACCAAAACTTAACATCTGAATCAGCTCAATCAGTGATTGTTATAAAATGCCGTCTTTACTGTTGCTACATTGCAGGACATATTTGATAGTAAAACGTTGAAAGTACAATCTGCTGTTCCCCAGGCTGAAATGTGTGTGCGCGCGTGTGCCTGCGCGGCGGCGTGCTCCAAAACGGACAAGCAAAGTACACTTTGAGCTTCGGGCGCGTCGAAATAACACACAAAAATATGCCAAAAAATACACACACAATGTGTCAAAATGGCCGGTTATGAGAGTCTTCACTTTTATGTTTTAGGTGGACGAGAACAGTTGGGAGAAAATCCGATGCGTGTCAGTATATTGTCTTAAAGTGTCAGACTGGAGCTTGAGCCATCAATGTTAATCAAAGAACAAAATGCAAAGAGAAAATCACCCACAGCTCTTAATCTGAACAACGTTATAGCTTTAATAAACATAAATCTATCAGTACATACAGTGAAAACTATGCAGTGCTCATTTACATTTGATTACTTTTGTAACTATTACTTACCTGAACATTAATATTAGTAGACCTTCATGGAAAAATGAAAGCACTGTTTATTTCATTTCGTTTGTGTGTTTGTTTTATTGTATTTGTCAGTTTGTTTTACTTTGTTTCTTTGTTCATGTTGTTACAGTATCTTATCTTATGTATATAAAACACTAAAAATACCTGCACACTGGTGCATTTACAAATTGATGAAGTGCAGGCATTTTTAGTGTTTTATATACATAAGATAAGATACTGTAAGAATATGAACAAAGAAACAAAGTAAAACAAAAAGTACCGATAAGAATACCGTTAAAGTACCGGATCGATAAGCAGTATCGGTAAGAGTAGTAATACCGTTAAAACCTTAATGATACACATCCCTAGTTGTAGTTGTGTTTATGGCTAGCGACAGGTCTTCCATGTGGCCTCTGAAAGTATAGCAGAGTCTTTGTATAAGGGCCTTTAGATAAAGTGTTACAGTCTTTATCTCTGTAGCATAGGACAACTAATGTTTAAGAGTATATTATGATTATGGATTTAATTTTGAAGTCATTGGAATGTGTTTTGCTGTGGTCATTAAGCGTGTCCTGGTAGCAGCTAACACCTGTCCTAGTTTGAGAGGTTTTTTGCGTAATGGGTTCTGTGTCCCCAGTCCATCAGTCGATTGTCTTAGAGGCGAAGGGTGGAGGGATAATGGTTAGGGAGCTGGACTCAGGCCCAGATGGCTTGTGGCCGCTCTCCCCCACGGCCAACTGCTGCTGGTGTCTGGAGACAGGTACCTCTCTGGTGTGCGTTTGAGGTGCCTCACAAACACATGGCTGCGGTTTGTGCAGATGGTCCACTATGTTTGTGATGTCTGAGCTTATGTGTTTCCTACAGGAAAGATCTCCACCAGCTCCAGCAATTCCTTCTCGCCCCCACCTGCACCGAGAACCCAACTCATGTCCAGCTCAATTGTGCTACGGATGGCAGATTTCAGCATCTACCAGGTTTTTATGGAAGAATACACATACAATATTTAATCGTTTAAAATTCAAATGTTTCATCAAGATGCATCAGTGCTGTCATCATTGACTGAGTGATGATTTTTTTATTAATAAGTCACCCTTTAAAAGTTGATTGTTCTGCTTTGTTGAAGGTGTCTACAGCAGACCAGTCACGCTCAAGTCCTCAAAGCATGATCTCCTGCAATAAGAAATCCCTCTACCTCCCCCAAGAGATGCCGGCTATCCACGCTGAATTCACAGAGTACTACTTCCCGGATGGCAAAGACTATCCTAGTAAGACAGAAGTGACAACCTCCATCATAAATGCTGACAAAATCAGAATATTCACTTAATATCTAAGTTCAACTCAAGCATTCCATGAATTGACATGAATAAACTCTCTCTCTGCAGTCCCTTGTCCCAACCTGTATGTGCAGTTGAACGCTCTACAGCTGGTGCTTGACTCTCGCAGTCTGGTTTGGCTCAATCTGTTTGCGCTGGACCTTCGTCAGAGCTTAGAACAATTTATGGAGCTGTACAAACTCAATGACTCGCAGAAACCTGACGAACATGTAGATATCAGAGTGGACGGACTCATGCTGAAGGTAGTTCTTACTTACATTGATTTAAACTGCACAGTTTAGCTTCATCCCTAATCAAATGGCTCATTTCCACTGAGCGGTATGGGTCAGTACAGTACAGTACAGTACAATACGGTACGATTCAGGGCGATACACCTTGATCAGGCTTGTGTTTTCACTGGCAACAGTACCCTTACTTGATAGACGTGGTGAATGCCGGAAAGTAGCGATCGACGTCTTTCTTGCGCAAAGAAAAAAGCGCAACAATTTCTGTGTGTATGTGTGTGAAAATATAAAATTATAAAATACACTGTTATAATTCTTTGTTAACGCACTCTGATGTAAACAAGCCCAACATGCATACGCAGCATGGAGGAACAAGTGAAGGAGACGCTTCATTCCCCTTGTGTTGTCATTCCCCTTGTAGCACGCACAAGTGACGATTCTCTGTCAACCAGTCAGCATTCTGCAGTGAGTCTAGCTCCACCCTTTAGGTACCGAACCACTGTGCTAGGTACCCCAACGGAAGGGTCCCAAAAAGTGATGCGGTACAGTTTGCTATTTTGGTACCATTTACAACTTCTGACAATGAAAACAGACAGAATTGCACACCGTACAGTACTGAACCGTACCGCTCAGTGGAAACGAGCCAAAAAACACCTGAGCAAGGTATGTCTTCAAAATTACTAGAAACTTACAAGTGAGTTTGATCAGGGTTTAAGCTAAACTCTGCAGGGCAGTGGCCCTGGAGGTCTGGATTTAAGGAACCTTTAAAATTATTGTATTATAGTTTAATATAAAACTCTATGTTTGCATGTTTGTAGCTGGTGATCCCTGCAGACCAGGAGAAGACTCAGCCTGACCAACCCCGCTCAGTTTCAGTGCAGACCTCAGAGATGGTAGCCACTAACACACGTCACTCTTCCGGATGTACTCGGTCCAGTCTGGAAGCCCTCTTGCTGGCCTTCCAGGAGCAACCCTTCTTCACCTCCCTCTGTTCTTCTTTTCCTCATTCCCAAAACTCCTTCTCTGTGCTGCATTCTGTCTTCCAGTGGCACGCTCATGAGCAGGACACACGCGTTCATGATGTGTACAGGGGCCTTGCTCCACCATCTCTCTCCACCAATGCCCTCAAAACACCAGCAGCCACTGACTTGTGGGCCGTGCATTTTTCCCAGTTCTGGGTGGACTATGAGGGCTCACGCAGTGGGCGAGGTCGTCCGACACCTTGCGTGGACTCCTTCCCTCTGACACTTTGGGTATGCCACCCCGCCCGATACACTCAGCACCACGAGAGGCTCAGAGCAGGTGTAGGGTCAGGCCTGTTGCCTCGCAGTGAGTCAGCGGAGATAGTCAGTCGTCTGCAGAGGAAGAAGCTTCTAAAGGAGTACTACAGCACTGATGCATCTCCCAGCAACACGCCAAGCAATGGCCTCCACAAACCACACTCTCTGGATGGCCTATTCAGCGACTCCTCTTCGTCTCTTTCCCTTGCTTCTTCATCCTCGTCCAGCGAAGTAGACTTGCAGGTGCTAGTGCACGTTCAGAAACACCTGAGTGCTCAGGTGAGCCATGGGCAGTATGTGTTCCTGCTCAGACTGCAAAATGCTGTGAAATCTCTGCAGCGCACTTTACAGCAAGATCTGGAGCAGTACGGCTCCAAGCGCCAGGGTCCCACGCAACCCTTCAGTGCCTGCGTGGGCATGCTTATGAAAAGTGCAGAAGTTGCACTTCTCCTAAAGCCCATTCCTCAACCAGATTTGAACACCAGCCCCCTGGACTCGTATCCTTCAGAAAGCAGGGCCACTCTGGAAGCCGGGAGTGAGGTGAGCGAGGGGCACGAGAGGCCCTCGGCTGCAGGAGAGGGAACTCAAAACGTGGATCAGCTCCTTTGTGCAGGGACACATGCCATCAACGCATCTCCACTCCTTCCTTCCTCATCTCCTGCTCTGAGAAAGGCATCTGTGGATGAGAGGAGTAGCGTGGGATCTGGAGGGAGGGTGCCGACTGAGGAGAAGAAGGACTTGAGAGAAGGATCTCCCAATGGGGAGGGCAACAGAACTGAAGCCAAAGGGCAGCAGAGTGAAACCTCACAAAGTGGAACCATGGTGGTAGATCCCATGTCTGACAATTCCTCCAGGGAATGGAACGACAAGAGTCAGGGAGGCAGACTACCTCAGTCCATGTCCAGGTATTACCGTGTTTGTGTATTTAGAACACAACTATCCAATCTTTCCTGCTTTGTTTTTGGAAATTGATGATGCAAGTAGAGCTGCATAGGCCTGTATCAAATGCTGACATAAGCTTATGAAGCTTATGTGGTCCACCTTAAAGTACACACTTTGGTACAAATGGGACAACATAAGGTCTTGTGGGCCAGACAGACAGGGAAATCCAACCCTGCTCCTAGAGGGCTACCCTGCTGCAAACGTCTTTTTCAACCCTGCTCCCAGGCACTGGCCTGTAATGTTCAAGTCATGATGAATATCTAGCTGGTTCAGGTTTATTTGATTAGGGTTGGAGCTAAATGCTGCAAGAAGATAGCCCTCTATAGCAGGGTTGGCTACCCTTGGACTAAATCAGGGATGGGCAGCTTTGGTCTAACCCAGTATAGACCTGGAAGGACACCTTTTTGCAGAATTAGCCCCAACCCTATTTAAACACACCTCAATCAGTTAATCAAGCTCTTTAGAATTACTAGAAATATTGAGGCATTTGTATTAAAAAAGGTTGGAGCTAAACTCTGCTGGAAGGTATACCTCCAGGAGCAGGACACCCCTTCACTAAACATAACCTTAAACATACACCCTTGGTAGCAGCAAATGCACAGCATGAGACTTGCTATCCAGCCCAAGGGTGGACAAGACTGCACCTCAAGATCCACTGTCCTGCAGTGTTTCTTTAGCTCCAGCTTTTATTGTAATTTTTAAAAGTAATATTGAAGACTTTGGTTAGATTTTTCAGGCATTTTTGATTGAAGGGATAGTTGACACAAAAATGAAAATTCTGTCATTAATTACTCACCTTCATGTTGTCCCAAAGCTGTAAGACATTTGTTCATCTTCAGAACACAAATTAAGGTATTTTGGATGAAATCCAAGAGCTTTCTGACCCTCTATAGACAGCAATGCAACTGATACATTCAAGGCTCAAAAAGGCCCCGACATTGTTGAAATAGTCCATGTGACATCAGTGGTTCAATCGTAATGTTATGAAGCCATGAGGATACTTTTATGCGCAATGAAAACAAAGTAATGAATTAATAATGTCAAGAATTTATTTTCTTTCTTGTCAGTTTTTGACGTACATTCACGACAGTACCACGATGCATACGTGTGCCGTGCTGCTGACGGTCATGAGAGTGCGTCAAAGACTGAGAGGGAAGAGAAGAAATTGTTGAATGAAGTCATTATTTTAATTTTCTCTGGCACAAAAAGTATTCTCGTAGCTTCATAACATTTCTGTTGAACCACTGATGTCACAGTGATTATTTTAATGATGTCCTTACTACCTTTCTTGGCCTTGAACATGTCAGTTGCGTTGCTGTCTATGCAGGGTCTGAAAGCTCTCAGATTTAATTAAAACTATCTTAATTTGTGTTCCAAAGATGAATGAAGGTCTTATGGGTTTGGAACTACATGAGGATGAGTAAGTAATGACAGAATTTTCATTTTTGGGTGAATTATCCCTTTAAGGTTGAAGCTAAGTTCTGCAGGAAAGTGTAACTTGAGAACAAGAGTTTTATACCCCTGATCTAGACATTACATCCAGAAAATCCAAATATGAAGGCCACAAGACTGCAAGTCCACATCAAGTGGGACGGGGCCCATGCTGAAGTAAATGTAATATCTGCTGTATGCTAGGTGTCCTGCTTTGGGCCTGATGGGCTTATCAGTTTTCAATGAGGTTAATATTAGGGCCTCATCAGCCTGTGAGGCACAAAGCGGTGCACTTTTCACCAATGGGTGTAGAAGAGACAATGTTATAACTGAATGTAGATGGGATTGTTGCAGAAATAATGGCATTGAATGTTATGAGAGTATGCGTGTGTGTATATGGCACAACTGCTTCCTTGCTCTGAATGTGACCTCTGGGTGTGTGTGTGTTTGTTCAATTTCTCTCTTCCGAAGGAAAGGCAGTTTATCAGTGGTCTCTGACCTCTTAACTTCCACGCACAGCAGGTCTACCTCCTTATATTCCATGTCCAACATGTAAGACACCCTCTTTAGGACTCTGTGCCCATCTGTGTATGTGTGAATGTTTGTGGAAAAAACTGTGGTATCGTGATTGTGATCATTTCACACTAGCTTGTCCTTTGTTGTGTTATGTGTAGGACTGTGGACGTGCGCAGAGTTTGCCGACTCTGTCTCTGACTGGTGTTTTGATTTTGACAAAAATGTTTTGCCGTTGTTTTTTTCCTTCTTCGTATCATTTATGTTGGTACTGACATGCTCATCCACTCTCATACTCACGGTTTGCTACTTTTTGTGCATGTACTCTGCAGTGGTCGTTTGATTCAGGGCAAGTCGCAGTCGAGTTTCTCAGTGGCCTATAAGAACATGAAGAAAAGCCCTTCGCTACAGTCTCTGGATGACCTCTCCATAGACAGTTACTCACTAGAGGATTGTGACAGCTACAGCCTGCTTGAGAGAGGTACATGCACTCCTGAACACCATATTCTACTTGTGGGTTTTCTTTTATTCAAGCGCTGTATTAGGTTTATGACCACAAGAGAGCAGTATTGTATCTTCTATCTTTTTGTGCTATTTCTGTTCCATTGATGGAGCAATGTTGAAAATATCTTGATAACCAGAAATTCATTCAGATTTACCATTTAGTACAGGCTAAACATCAGGCCCAAATGTGATGGGCTATGCTACTCAATATGGCTCTGGATATACTGTTACACTCTCTTGTTCTTATCAAATAATATGCAAATGTTTTTTTTGTTACAGATGACGTATCAATCTCAGGTTTTAAGGAGGGTCTAAATGAACAGATTTCCACAGAAGGGACTAATGTGACTCTAGCTCAGGAGGCAGATGAGGCCCAGTCACCTGACGCCATCAGCGCTGCCTCACAGAGCATAGATGAACCCACGAAAGACCTGGTAATAAACTCTTTTTCTTTATTCTTTCATTCTCCTTTTTATATCATGCTCAACTTGGTTGCTGAATGTTAACTTTTTCTCTTCTCCTGAAAGAAAACAATGTGATGATGATCTATTAGTATCTATGTATAAAATATCTGCCTTACATGCATTTGCAGGTGTCTGTGCTGATTTTGAAGATTCACTCGGTCTGCTGTTCTCTGGATCTGAAGGGTGATGATACAGCAGTTGCTCTGGAGGTAGGACGGATCCGACCCAACCAGCTCGGCAATGTCAGTTTGCGGCAGTATCTTAGCAACCGCAGCCTAGGTAAGACTGATTGACAGCTGTGTGTGTGTGTGTGTGTGTGTGTGTGTGCGTGTGTGTGTGTGTAAGTGTTGCTGTTACACCTGATAAATACTTGCTGTTTGCGTTTCTTCAGGTTTAGTGTCTACAGCATCAGTCGCTCAAAGTGGTGAAGGTACTTTAAGTGTGTATCTTCATATGTTTGCGTTGTGTGTGTGTTTGTGCGCATGTTTGTGAGTGTAGATGCTGTCTGTGAGTTTGCATGAGTCTGAGTTGTGTGTTTTATGATCACTCTTTCAGCACTTTTTGTGTTTAGCGAGAACACTACTGTTCAAAAGTTTGGGTTCTGTATGTTTTCTTTTAAATAAGTCTCCCTATGATCACCTAGGCTGCAACTACAGCATTTAATCGAAAGTATACAGTAAAATAGTAATATTGTGAAATATCATTACAATTTAAAATGACTGCTTTCTATTCTTTCTTTCTTTCTTTCTTTCTTTCTATTTATATATATATATATATATATATATATATATATTAAAAATTATTCCTGTGATGGCAAAGCTACATTTTCAACAGCCATTACTCCAGTTTTCAGTGTCACATGATCTTTCAGAAATTTGGTGCTCATTGAAGATTTGTTTTATTATTATCAGTGTTGAAAACATAATATTTGCTTAATATTTTTGTGCAAACCATGATACATTTGTTTCAGGATTTTTCAAGCGATTCAATAGAACAGCCTTTATTGTACATTTACTGTTTTTAACATTGTAAGTGTTTTTACTGTCACATTTGATCAATTTAAAAAAATAAAACCAACTGACCTAAAATGAACCGACCTCAAACATTTGAACGGTAGCATACTGATAGATTTTTATAAACAACGAGTCGGTGGTTTGGTCAACTGATTAGTCTCAAGGAAGCCTTAATGTGGAAAGCAAATTGTATTCGTCAACTGAGAAAGATGCTAATAGCCTAATAGCTAAAGCATCTATGATAGATGGAAACTATCATAGCCCTCACTAAAATGAGTCTTACTGATTATTTATAATAATGTGAACATGATTAGTGTTAACTAATTAATTTAATTCAGTCCAACAATAATTCTCCTACATATTATTGAGAGTGTTGTATTTGTTACACATCCACTGCATATTAAGCTTAAGCTTTTTTAATACAAACATGTCAAATTTAGCTTCAAGTGCTTTTAGTAGCAATGTTTTAAAGGGATGTTTTAGAGAAGCAGCTTATTGGAAAGAGTTTATTTGACTGTCTGTTTGACAGTCTAACACCACGCATAAGCACAACGTGCTTTCAATGCACTACAGACCTTTCTAAAAATTTGTGCTTCTGGTATGAACCTCTTTAAAGCACCTTGGCTGAAAACATTTAGTCAGTTGGTGGACGAGTATGTAAATAAGAGTTGTTTTGAAGCAGTATGGTAGGGTTGTGTGTGCTGTTATGTGAATTGTAATGAAGCATTTTTCTCGTTCACTGGTCCCTGCTCTTCGCTTTCCTCCTCCTCGTTCTCTCTCTCCTATAACTGTTTTGGTATTGTGTTGTCGTTTCTCTACTGTCACAGACCACTGGGTTCTGCAGTAGCAGAACTGCTGGTTCAGGAGACTTTGTACACACACAAACACACACATACAGACTCTCATCTATCTGGGCTGTTTCAGAGCACTGCCTCTTTCCTCTCCAAGGATTAATCTCTAGGCTTTTCTCTGCTCAGTTTCTCTTGACTGATTCTGCTTGCCTCTGTTTTTCAGTCTGTTTCTCTGTATCTGCTCCCATGTTCTCTATTTTCAGTTATTCTCACTTATTCACTTTTTCCTCCTGCAGTATTTTTGCTTTTCTTCTGTTTCTTCACTAGGGAGAGAAAGTGCTGCGTTTGCTTGTATTATTCACAACTGTTCAAGGGTTAATCAAGAAGTTCAGTCAGAAATGACAGGAATACCAGTGATCGGATCGCTACTTCTCCTTGCAATGGGGTCTGAGCCTTTCCAACTCCATCATATTCACACAGGATGATGAACGTGTGAAGTGCAATAGTTGACCCAAAAATGAAAATTCTGTCATTAATGACTCACCCTTGTGTCATTCCAAACCGTAAGACCTTCGTTCATTTTCGGAAGACAAATTAAGATATTTCTGATGAAATCCGAGAGCTTTCTGACCCTGTATAGACGGCAATGCAACTGACAGATTCAAGTCCCAGAAAGGTAGTAAAGATGTTGATAAAATAGTCCATGTGACATCAGTGGTTCAACCACAATGTTGCGAAGCTACAAGAATACTTATTTTGAAAGTTGTGATACTCTCGTGAATGTGCATCAAAGACTGACAGATTGTTGAATAAAGTCATTATTTTGGTTTTCTTTGTGCAAAAAATATTCTTGTAGCTTCATAACTTTACTGTTGAACCACTGATGTCACGTGGAATATTTTAATGATGTCCTTACTATGTTTTTGGGCCTTGAACATGCCAGTTGTGTTGCTGTTTATGCAGGGTCAGAAACCTCTTGGATTTCATCAAAAATATCTTTATTTGTGTTCCAAAGATGAACGAAGGTCTTGCTGGTTTGGAAGCATGAAGGGATGAATTTTAATTTTTGGGTGAACTATCACTTTAACTGTCCTTTCAAGTAATTGAAACTGAACTTTATGCACATGGACAAAAGTCTAGAGCCACCCCTATCTTTTTCTACAATATTTCTACAATATTTCAATTATAATGTACATGCACTGCATAAGAAGTTGTTTGTCATGTATTAAAGATAATTAATTCAAATTAATTGATTATAATTGAGTCATAACACTTCTATTCTATTATAATTAAATGATAAAATGGCAAAGACCAATATTATTCAAATAAACATTATAAATATTCATAAGTTGAAATTCGTAAAAACTATTTTTCAAAGATATTCAAAAAGTCAAGTTCTTTATGCAGAGAATTTGTATTAAACTCTTAGAATTTACAAAAGCACAAGGCACTAAGTTTTTTTGGACATATACCATGATAATACCATGCATGTTCCTTGAAGTGCTTTGGAATACTGCAAATACCACCGAGTATAAATATGATTATCATCAGTATATACTGGCGTACTATGTTAGTATCTGCTACAATCATCTTAGCACTGTAATGCCACAGTACTTTTGTAAGGAGCCATCTTGGTCGCCTATTCTGTCTCCCCATTTCTTTACTCTGTTATATCTCTTATTTAACAGTTCTGCTGAATCAGCATCTGCGTTTGGTGTTTTTCTCTCTATTCTGGGCAGAGGAAGTGAGGATGTTAATGCAGTCTCGGTTTCAGAGCTGCCGCTTCTCGAAAGCAAGAACATGTAGGGCAGCCAGTGAAGTATAGTAGATACCGTGGACTCCTCTGCCACGAGACCCTCTGGGACCGCTGAACTGCGCAGCTCCGATATCATTTGATGTCTCCTTTCTGCCCTCTGCTGTAGGAAATTTCAATGAATTTCAATGAGATTTCTATTCATTACCGCAGGCATTGTTGCGCTGACATTTTGGATTCAATGCATAATTTAAATGCAGGGTTTCAATGTTTTGGATTTGTCTATTTTTAGACCGGTGGCTGTCTCCCGTGTCCTGCTTTGCCGTCTGGTTCCACAGCCTGTGCAGCAGGCCCCAATCATTAGTGATCCATTGGTTTCCTGCATGAATGTGTACACATTCATGTGGCCTCATAGTTCCAAGGCTTATTGCGTTGCATTGAGAAACATGGAGTAACATGGAGTAGATGGTGTTTTCATCATGTGGATCTTCATTACTATCATGTGTACTTTGTATAATGGCATCTATGCTAAAATATAAAGGGGCGTTCATACCGACAGTGATATGCGGTTGGAATGATTCATTATTAATGAGAGCAACAGGACCTATAGTTGAAAAAGTTTAATGGCATGTAAATAATCAGTGATACATTAGGCTATCCAGAAGCAGGAACACTTACTATCGGCATAAAATTTCTTGCTGCCTTCAAGTGCAGCTGATAAGCTTGTATCTTTGAGTTTGTCATTCATTGTTATGACACTGTCTGAAATAATTGATTCTGATTGGTCAGTCGCAGTATTCTGAAGTCTGTTATTCCCTGATTAAGACTGTTGTCATTAGAAAAGCTGTATAAGAGACCACTCCTATCTGAAGCCAGCGCTTCTTTCGTGTCTGTTGTATGTCACACCATGGACTTATCCTCTCATTTTAGCCAAACGCAGCTGGTGCCATCTTTCATCTCCGTTATAGTTATTGATTGTATTGAAAATAAAATTGGAGGACTTCAGTAGTAACACTAATGTATTATTATTTCAGTATTGTTCTTGCCAGGATGATTGTTTTTTACATTACAATCGATTATTAGATAATAAATAGGTATGGATAAGTTTTGTTTTTTTCGTTCTCATTTAAATGTAGATTTTGTTTGAACTAATTCATTCATCTTCCCTTAAAGCCGCTTGCTAGGAACCGTTTCTCTTCATTGAAGTATGGCGTTTAGTGAACTAATAAAATATTTAAACTCAGTAAAATCAATATTTTGTCTAGTTATTGACTTAGTTTATGGCAAGTAGCCTTGTAACTAGTAGACAAGTATACACGCCCCTTATGACATTAGCAGCTTGTGTATCACCTACAATTCTGAGTTTAATACTTGTAAATAAGACTTTGCTTGGTCATGTGCTCGGAAATCATAATTACAGTATATCTCATTTAAAGAACACTTCTGTCAGTGTGAATAAAGCATTTCATGGATCCAAACTAAGAATATTTAAACCAACAGAACATTTATGGCACAAGTCTGTTAGGGAAAATATTAGCACATTACTTAATTTCTGATATTTATCAATCTCTCGCTCTCCCAGGCTCTGGGTCAGGGTCGGACCCCAGCACAGTGTTATTAAATCCAGAGGTGCAGGTGAGGCTTGAAAGCGGCCCAGGAGCTGCGGTTCACTCTCCTCTGGCCGAACAGAACGGCTTCCTGCAGTGCCACCTACAGGCCTTCAGTGCCGACTTCCTCATGGCATCGCTGCGAAACCTCGCTCTCTTCCTGGAGGATGACTCGGCCTCCCAGGTTCTCCCCATGGAGATCACCATCAAAGATACACACGTCAATTTGAAGGTACATTGAGTCATTAGGCATATTTTTGGCCAATGAATCACATTTAAGACGGGAGTTTTTTGGATGTGGGTCTTGCTTTCATGTGTCATGTCCTTGACAAGATTTTGTGTGACAGCAGTAGCTTCTGGTGCTGGGTTATTTCTGAAACCATTGTATATGTAGTATTAACATGATATGGATATTTAATTTTTTTTAAATCATGGTTATCAGCAGTAGCAATGTTTTGGTACATACTATGCGTGATTGTACACAGCTCACGTATTTAACCAGAACCAGCATGTATGTACTAATACATGTATATGTGTTTAAATCAGGATGATGGTCCCCGTGACAATGCGTCTGAGCCCAAGGCCACGCCCATCGCCGTGCATATTCATAATCTTCTTATTCATCGCCAAGATGACGGCTCATTCAGCATCGGAGGAGGTTATTCATGTCCCTTACTTCCTGTTTTTCTCTTCCTGCTACCTCCTTCTCTCCTAAATTATAATTGTTTCTTATATCATAATTTCCCTTCCCTCTGGCACATGCATGCACTCTCTCTTTTACTTTGAAGCTTGCCTCTATTTTGAATTATTTTGAAGTAGGATTGAACCTCAGGAAAGCACGAACTAAACACATCCCTCCCCCTCTCTCCCCTCGGACAGCTGAGCGTGCTGCGGACTCAAAGCTTCAGAAGGCGGGGCCTGTGAATGACAGCAGGCTCAGTTCTGTCCCTGAAGTTCCCGTAGGTGTGGCCAGTGAGCCGAAAGCCACTCAGACTGCACCTCTGTCACCCACAAGCCCCACCCCCTCAAGTAGAGAACAGGTACACAAGGAAAAATTGCGATATGTAATAAATTTTTGCATGATGTAATGCATCACAGGGTACGTCCACATAATGCTGTAAAATTGCAGCTTTATGTGAACGTTTCAGTTTGCGATCTAAATACCCATGATTGTTTGTA
Organism: Barbus barbus; assembly: GCF_936440315.1. Lineage (NCBI taxonomy): Eukaryota > Metazoa > Chordata > Actinopteri > Cypriniformes > Cyprinidae > Barbus > Barbus barbus. The sequence goes on from NC_136717.1 coordinate 14,670,957, forward strand.
AGCCTTTAACGGAGATACAAGAATGCTGTTTGTGACTTGGTTTATTTAAATTTTAAAGGGGTCATATGATGCGATTTCAAGTTTTCCTTTCCCTTTGGAGTGTTACAAGCTGTTCGTGCATAGATAAGATCCCTTACAAAGACTAAAGTCTCAAACCCAAAGAGATATTCTTTATAAAAGTTAAGGCTTGTCCACGCCCTCCTAAAATGGCTCATTTAAACACGCCCCCACATGTCTACGTCACTGTGTGGGAAGATTTGCATAACACCGCCCAAATATATACGCAATGAAAGAAGGTGGAACTATTATTCTCGCTGTAGTATTGTTGCTGCCGCTGGCGCCATATCCTGGAGACGCTGTGTTTCGTTGTGAAAGCGAAAGTACTTTGTTTGGGCTTCCAAAAGAGGACACAACTAGAAATCAGTGGTTAAGTTGTATTTACAACACTGTTCCAGAACAGTTCAACCCAAATATTAGAGTGTGTGCAGCGCATTTTACGGAAGACTATTTCCTGAACCTGGGAGAGTAACATTAGCCTGCAATGCCAGCTGTGCACAAAGGCAGTTTCTATAAAGTGGGGCAATTCCAACTTTGCAAGGACAGTCTGGCACTTCTGACTCGCAGCCTGTAAGTATGTTTTCATATTTAAAGAATTTGCTACTGACTATTCAAACGCGAGTTTTGAGCAGTCTAGAGTAGCGCTTGCTGTTTGCCGTTTCTCCAATCACAAATGCAGACATGGTAATGTTTACGTGGAGCGATGTAACGCGACGTGTAATAATGCAGTATAAGCCATTATCATCAGTAATTATTTCCCCACTGACTGCAACAAATGCCTCATTTATAATGGGTTTTATTGTTTTTGTATTGTTGCGCCAGGACACGGCATCACAATACGGTGAGGGGCGTAACATTTCCGTCACACGCTTGAGGTATTCGTCCAATCACAATGGACTGGATAGCTGGCCAATCAGAGCATGCCTTGCTTCTCAGAACGATGAGCTTTGTAAAAATTGACGTGTTTCAGAAAGGCGGCGCATAAAGGAGCAACAATAATGTATAGTATGTGGAAAATAATGTGTTTTTTGAACCTTAAACCACATAAACGCATTGCATTACACCAAATTCACTAAATAATGTTCTTTTTAGCAAGGTCATATGACCCCTTTAAAGGAATCCTTATGAAAAATTCAACTTTCTATTTTGTTAAAACTAGGTGCTGTGAAAACATACTGTACTATAAAAAAAATTTTACAACTCCAAACTTCCCCGGTCCAAAAATATCTGAAGCCAGAAACCTATAACACTTGCGTGCTGTTACACATCAATAGCCACGTTTCCATTACCCATCCAATTGTGAAAATTGAATTTGCGAATTGAAAATACACCCGATGGAAACACGTCAATTTCTCCAAAAAAATCCCATATATATCGCAAAAACCTTTTTACTGAATTTTCAGGCAATTCGATAAAGGAATATTTTGCAAAACTGTAACGGAAACGTTTTTTCACATGTACAGGTCGCCTGGAGTACGTAAAAAGTCACATGATCATACTTTAATGTACTATAACCTCAAAAAAACACCTCATGTGGCCGCTTACACAAGCATTGACTACACAAGGGGCTTTCCTTGCCATTTAAAGCTTGGATAACCCCTTATTCTGAGGGCCAAAGAAAGTGTATAGAAAATGGTCATAACTAAAACATTTTTATGAAGTTGTTGGCGCAAAAAGCTTGACCAATGTTTGTAAGTGGACCTCATGGAAAATGTCAAGTTATAAAACATATGACCCCTTTAACATCAATTATACAATGGCAATTATCTTTCAAGCAAAGCAGGTTGATAAACAATAAACGCGTTGTGTGCCAAGCTAATGATCTTTTCCGTCCACACAGCTGCTCGTGGAGGAGAATGAATGCTTGAAACTGGAGCTCTCCAAAGCCAAGATGGCGCTAGCGGAAGCCCAGATGGAGAAAGACTCTCTCCAGCATCAAATGAAGACCCTCAAACTCACCAGCGGGGGCAGCAACAGCTAGTGGCAGTGCATGTGTGTGTGCATACAGGACTGACACCTGCCACAGGGGGGCAGCAGAGTGCTTGGAGGGGCCCTGCAGCATAAAAAATCCCAACTCTGCAGCCGAGAAGAGGATGGTATGTGTGCCGTGACGGTGATCTCACCTCGGGATCCAGACTTTGCAATCAGTGGCATCTGCTCTTAAAGAACAGTGTTCTTTACTATAGTATACACACAAAGCTTTAGCATCAGAAAAAATCAAGTGAAAAGACTCTTCAGATAGCCTGTGGAATTTCACAGATGTTTGCTCTCGTTCTGTTTTTATTATTTCTTTCACTTCATTTATTTGCGTGTCAGCGAGCACCCCTTTAAATTATCATGGGAAAGTGTAAAAGGGTGATAAACTTACATTCTCGCTCACTATCTCTCTCTTTCTAATCATTCGTATGCAGTGTAGGAGCACATTCCACCCTTGACCTTTAACCCCAAGACAGTCTTACACAGTGTCAGGGTGTGTGATGTTGAATGTCATATCTTTGGAGGAATGTCTTAAAAAAATGATTTGCACTGTTTCAAACTCTTTTGTTTAACAATAACAAAAAAAAAAAATTAGTGATGAATAAATTTGTGATTATGTATAGTAATTGTGATTACACAAGAATGTTTTGTTAAGTGCGATTGAATTGGTGTAGTCAGAATTTACCTTCATTATGTTAGCGTCTTGAAATGGGAATATGTTTATGTTCACGAACACACTACAGGATTTGCATTGCACGACTTGATTTCTCTTACAATGTGGACAGATTTTGTGTTTTGCAGTGCGACACTTTAATATTAGTTCAGTATTTGCAACTAAACACATTGTCATTCCATGTTTGTCTTTTTATGTGAATGTTTGCACTGCAACAGTCAAAATAGGAGATTAATTATTGATTTGCAGAGGTTGTTTCTGTTAAAATAGCATTCATTCTGAACATGGAATGTTTAACTGATGCTTTGTCACATTGGTGATCTGATTACCAGCATTTATGCACAAAAAAAAAACAAAACAAAAAAAACCGCATGGATGGATGTTGGGTGAAAACCACTCAACTGATGAATGAAATCTAAGGGTTTGTATTAGTTAATTTTTGTTTTTGGCTTTTCTTATTTATGCTTTAACAGAGAAGGGCCTCTTTTCTGATGAAATATGATGGAAAAAAATATTCAAATGTTTTCTTGGTTTTGCTTCACTCTCTCTCCTCCCTTTGTTTTCTTCCGGCTTGGTTTTTCTCTCTACAGCGGCCTCTACAAGTGCCTGTGACTGCACACCTTCTCCAGAGGTCCTGCTTGATTTTTCCCTCACATTTTGTTCTCTAAATGAATGTTTCAATGCTCTTCACAACACAAGCTTCCATCTGGAGAACATTTTTCAGATGTTAGGACTTGAACATGGAGAGCTGGATGGCAAGCACCTGATTGTAGGAAACAAGAAGTTTTCTTATGTAGTACCAGGCCACACCCCTATGCCACATTAGCCCCACCTCAATATGTAATAGACACGCCCATTATAGATGGAGGCCCACCTCTTTAGCACAAATGATGAACAATGATGCTCAATTAAGCACACTTGTGAAATTGTTATTCCTTGTGTCCATCAGAAGCTGCTGAAGTACTGAGACATCTGAAATAAAATGAGGAAATAAAATCTAAAAGGTTTTATTATGAGTATAAGCTCTGATCTTTTTTTATTTAGTTACACAAACTTTAGTTATTAAATGGTGATCCATATGTGTCAGATCCTGTTGGGCTGAAAAATATGCTCTTACTCGATGCTTACCTAGCAATGAAGTTGGCATGAATTTTATTTATTTTACTTAAAATATCATAACTTGGTCTTCCTATGAAACAACATTGGAAGATCATTATCTGTTTCACTCTGATGTGTCATAATACTGAAGAAACTGAGTTTCTTGGTTCTGTTAAACATAAATGAAGATATTTTATAAAATGTGGGTAACCAAACAGTTTATGGTTCCCATTGACTCCCACAGTATGGAAATAAATATGGAAGTCAGTGGGGACCAGCAACTGTTTGGTAGTTTCTGTAAATCCCAAAATTAAAATTTGCTCAAATTTATTTACTCAAACTTGGGTCATCCAAGATTTAGGGATTTTGTTTCTTCATGGGAAGAGATTTGGAGAAATGTAGCATTGCATCACTTGCTCACCAATGGATCCTCTGCCGTGAATGGGTTCCGTCAGAATGAGAGTCCAATCAGCTAAAAACATAACAATAATTCACAAGTACTCCACATGACTCCAGTCCATCAATTAACATATTGTGACGTGAAAACCTGCATGTATGTAAGAAACAAATCCATCAATAAGGCATTTTAACTTTAACTTGTTGCTTCTGGCCTAAATACCACTCCACAATCCATAACACTTGGTCCAGTGCATCATGCTTTTACTTCCACAATGTTTTGACATTTTCTACATGAACTTTTGACTTATGGGGGGATGAATCACTTTTGCTAGGTGCTACTTAAAAGGTAAATCTTTCCCTGGGTTTCCAAAAAAAGGTCTCAGTCTGTGTAATCTCAGTTTGGTTTGGCTTCACCTCCGTACAACCTCAATCTCATGTGGTGCTCTCATGAATTGTAAAGTCAGGCCCACAAGTGTGTGAGTGTGCTCCCATTCTGTGCATTGCCTATTAAGGCAGATGAATACTGGTCTGTTTGCTGCTCTATGGCGGAGTTTATTCCTGGAGTTAGAAACTAAATAGACACTGAACACCCGCTTGTTTTTGTGTGAGTAATGCAGAGAGCTTGCACACAACTGCCTCATAAGATCCGGTTGTTTCTGTCTCTTGGCAAAGCTGAAATCTATTGACTCTGCCCAACACCCAGTTGGCCTGCAGCTGCCTCTCTCTCTCTCTTACAGACACACACACACACACACACCCCCAACAGATCATCTCTTTCATTTCTTGTGTTCCTCCTCCAGTCTTTAGCACTGTTTTATTATCTCTTCAAGACTTCACAGCTGAACGGCACAGGAAGTAATGCAGTGGAGTTGTTAGTGAAGTTGTAAACAAAACCTGAGAAAATCTGCAATCTGTGTTCATTCATATTTCAAAATTATAGCACAGAAAAAATATGATCTCTTAGAAAAAAGTACAGTGGTGGTTCCATGTAAATTATGGAATGAGATTGGGATTTCATGAGTTTTGATGATACTGAATCATTACCAAATTAAGGGACCAGTTTTATAGGCTATTTATAAGGCTTTTCACTGCAAATGAAACTGAAATCTGGTTAATGAAAACATGACATGAAATAAGAATATGACCAGAATAACCTAGGAATATTATTGTGCATGTAAATGCAGTCAGTGGCTGTTTACATGCACATCATGCTCCACAGATTTTAGAATATTCATTTATGCTTGTTATGAGCATATTCTGTATTTATTATGCTGCATTTAATTCTGAGCAGTAATTAATCCTCATTCCTGTCCTTGACAATAGAAAAAAGCACAACGAACTGACATGGCACATCTTGTAATGTTTGTAAAATTTGGTAAAATTCAGGATGGGGCCATCCTTGTTCAGGTTAATGGGTAAAATAATAAAACTGAATATTCAAAATAAGCTCTTTATATGACCCAAATTTTTGTTCTCAGAACATTCTGGGTATATTATGTATGGTTGTAAAAAACAAAGGCTAAAATAAACTATAGGACATTATTATTTAGTTCCCCAAAATGTTAGGGTAACATTCTCTGGGTTTTTATGTATGTATGTTCTACACAAGCCCCCCCCCAATCAAATATTAATGTTAGTGGAATGTTAAATGTTGTTAAATCCAGCAATTTTTCTCCCCCTCTTGCAAAACGGGAATATTGGCTTTATCTTGGCCATTAAACATGTTGAAGCTCACTTTCTTTCCATGTTTATATTCTGATTCATCATCAATATTAATATTATTAATTAGTAATATTCTAAACAAGCAAATAAATAAATAAATACTGAATGAATTACCATGAATTTTGTGCCATGATATTTTTTACATTAATTTTTACATGGCAAACATTGAGTACCATATTACCATCTCTCCACCACAGTAGGATGTAAACGTGTCTTAAAATATGATACGATATCTTCTCCTCGTGCGCCAATGAAATCAAAACAAGGTTACAGTAACCGTGTTTGGTATCCGTGACTCCACGCCCAGCCGGAGCAACTCTCTCCTCTCGTAACGAAAGATTGCCATTTAGGAACAGAAAGAGAGAAACACTGATGCTGGTCCGCCCTGCTGTCAGTACAACGACACACACAAACGGAGAGAGAGAGAGCGAGAGAGAGAGAGAGAGCGAGCGCGCGCGCGCGGAAAACAGCGTGTGTTCGGTGACCGAGAGCGCACTGGAGAGCGGCTGGTGAGTGTGATTTAACCGGCGTCTCCAGGCAACCGGCCGGTCTGGAGGACCACCATCCTCCCGTTCAGCACAGCTGCACCGGGACCGTGTTACAGTAAATATCCGGTGCATCATTCCATCATTGAGCTCCGGTATGGACTAGCGGCTTTATTCATACAGCAGCGCGCGGCGGAGCGTCTGTTTGTCGGTAACATGCCGCAGAAATCCTAAAAGGAAACCTCGCGGTTCAGTCTGTATTGTTTTTGTTCTCGTGGATTAAACTTGTGTCCGGGATGGGGAAGGAGCAGGAGCTGCTGGAAGCGGCGCGGACCGGGAATGTGGGGCTGGTGGAGAAGCTGTTGAGTGGGAAGAAAGGATTGCTGGGCTCGGGCTCTGGCTCCATACCACTGCCTGGGTTACTCAGGTATGAAAACAGACCGTAGCGGACAAGTTTATATATGTGTGTCCGAAATAAAAGGGCTTTTACCGGGAGTCCACCGGTTCCGTGCTGTTTATATCAATAGAGACAGAGGGATTGCAGTTGCTTGAGCAATGCAATACATCACACACACCCACTCTAGGCATCCCCGACCCACTGCGCCCCTCATGCACGGTGCATGGCGTGTCGGGATATATAGGGGTGACCGCTGTGACACATTTAGTTTCAACGTCTGTAACTCAGTGTTTTTGCTTTACACGTCTCAAACTTTGATGTGAAATTTGCATATCTGTCTGAAACAAGTTCAAGCGGTTTAGAAATCCACAACTCGTCCCTAAAGTGTGCGCATTAATGTCAATTACAAGCAGTGCTGTTGTTTGTCATCCTAACATGCTCTCATTGTGAGAAAATTTCACATGTGTGTCTTCTGGAGTTGCAGAGGAGAGCTTTGGTGTCTTGCCAAGACACCAAAGTCTGCAATCAGAAGTCTGAGATTATGGTATTATAGGGATAGTTGACTCACAAATGAAAATTCTGTCATTGTTTACCCAACCTCATGTCGTTCCAAACCTGTATGACTGACTTTCTTTGTGGAACATAAGATAGTTTGAGACATGTCCTAGTGTTCTTGTCTACGAGAACCAAAGTTTTTTATTTACCAACATTTTTAAAAACATCATCTTTTGTGTCCAAGAAGGTCATACAGGTTTGCAAAGATATCAGGGTGTGTAATGTTGAATTGTCATTTTGAATGTAATTTTTCAGATGAACTGTCCCTTTAACTCAAGCATTTCTCATCAAATACTTCCAAGACCAAATGATCTGGGCTGTACAGTACTGTCCACATTCATTTCATAGCTCTGTGTAACGGGGAATCAGATGGGAACGCAATGAGGGGGGGCCCACCATGGTCCTGCTTGTTTGGCCTGGTGGAGGGTGGTGGAGCCCACCCATAAAATTTTGTCCCAGGCCCCATGTAATGACAGCCAACGATTGTCTCATTTATGTCTCCTAAGTCATTTTATAAGAAACATCTGAGACTAAATCGATACATAAAGGTATTTCTTTCAAAAATTAAAAATACAATCATTTACCTTCATGTCATTCCAATCCTGACTTTTATTATTCTGTGGAACACAAAAGAAAATATTTAGTAAAATAGTTTTTTGTCCATGCAATGAAAGTCAGTGTGTTTCAAGATCCATTTTTGAACCCCAGTTGACTTTAATTATATGGGGGAAAAAATCTTCTTCTTCTTCTTCTTTATTTTATTTTATTTTACTCATAAAGCAGTAAAAATCTTGTTTTTTGCTGTTGAATAAATCAGAGGGATGAAATTAGTGAGTTTAAGACAGTGAGAGACTTAAACAATTATGTTTATGAATGAAATATTTTCCATACAAAAGCATAAAGTTCACGTGATGTAAAATAAAAAAATAAAATAAAAAAATAATATCATGGGGAACAAAGGAGTAGCTTAATTCTATAGTGCTAAAAATAAAAACTTAAAGAACCATATTTTTTTTGATTGATTGATTGATTAAATATATTGGCCAATTTCCAGCTATGACAGCTAAGGAAACCTCTGAGCAATAAAATTTCCTTTGGAATTAATTCTAATTAATTAGTTAATGAGGCCTCATAAAAGAAGAAATCTTTCCTTCAGAATAAACTTTAGCACTCTGTAGTGTTCGTAATACAGAACGATTTCTCCTGTACCTAGTGTGTGTTGCTCTGTTCACCCTGCATGATTGATGTGGGACGTTTGATCAGCTGTGCACGCATGTGTTCGCATTTCTCAGGTATATGATTTCAGGAACATGTTCATCTCCACATTAGTATGTAAAGTGACAACTGTGTGGAGCAGAGAGAAGGAAGCGTATGCTTCGGGAATGGCCAGGCAGAGATGGGGGGAAGGGCACCTGGGAACGACATGCCTGCTCGCATCTGTGAGAGTGAGAGGCTGATCGAGCAGAGAAGTGTGCCGCCCGGCTCAGACATCAGCCACCTCGCTGGTTAAAACAGCGAGTACAATCAATGCTGCGTGTGTGCTGCCTGGACAAAAGATCCCTCTGCCTGGTAATAGGGCATTTTTCCAACAGTAACGGCTGACAGAATCTCACCGCTCCTATAATTTAGTGCACAGAAGGCATTGTTCTGTTGTTTTGTGGTCGATCCTTGAGGTTTGTGTGGTTGAAAGGCGGGAAGTGTGTTGTGTTTCTATTTTTCTCTTATTGGGTCAGGACTGTTGGCTGGAGGAATGGGACCGTGCAGTATGGTGGGGGGTCTGGCTCTGTCCATCTGTCCACAGTGCTGGAAGTTGTGCCTTTTTCTCTCTGTGAGCTCTGCAGCGTCACAGTTAGTGAGGAAGCATTGCCCAGGGAGGATTCACATGGCCTTATCTGAAAATGAGGGCGGGTCTATGACAGGTCAAATGTCACTTGAAGAATCGTAGAATGGTCAGCATGTTTAGAATGTTCAGAATGGGAAACTAGCTTCCAGTACTATCTATCTATCTATCTATCTATCTATCTATCTATCTATCTATCTATCTATCTATCTATCTATCTATCTATCTATCTATCTATCTATCTATCTATCTATCTATCTATCTATCTATCTATCTATCAAAATAAAACACAAAAACAAGCAGAACATCAAGAATTTCAGTCAGTATCTTACGAATTTAGTTATTTAATATGATGATAATTATAGGCATATCGTTAATGGCCATTTGAATGCCTGCATATCTCCAGTTATTATCAATGTTAATTCAATTTTGTGTCAAAATGTCTTCTAAATCACTGCTGTAATGACTTCTATTTCTGCAGCTGGGTTTCCATCCAAATGTGAAGTGAATTATTTTAATGTTTTGCTATGTCGGCAAATGTGTTTTCATCTCCCATTGTGTGCATTAACTATTTTTCACACAAGTCAAAAACCACCTCAAGTGAGCGTAAAACTTTTTTGAGTGCATTGCATTGTGGCATACGGTATTCTGTGCAGTGTGCTCTATTGTAAGTTTAAACAGTAATTTTTAAGGATGAACAGTATATCAGTCCCCCATTGGTTATACATTTAGATTACCTTTGCTGTCATCTAGCGATTACTTGAAGTCAATCTTTAAAAACACTGATTTCATAATGCTGTTAAATATAATTTTTAACACATCTCAAAATTAATATCCATTTTTAATACTGGACATTATAATGTTGTGATGCCTCAATTCACTTGTAGCATTTACAGTCACTGATTTCAGTTTTTAGTTTTTATTTAGTTTATATTTTATTCAGAAACAATGTAGAAAATTAATACCTTAATATGGCAAAAATCACTGATGTATCTCTTCAGTTTAATAGCATATTGTTGAGCGCTTTGCATGTTGGGATACAGTATTCCATGCAGTGTGCTCTGTTGTATTCTCCCCGTTTTGGCAAAAGTAGTTGTAGGTCGTTTTAATATTCTATCCTACTGTCAAAATCCCTGTAAGGCAAGTGAGTTTGGAAAAGCCCTGGGCTGCTATTTTCTATGTAGGTAAAAGGCTTACAAATAAAGCATGTTCCAATGACATAGGTTTGTGGCTTTGTCCTCTGACACACATACACTGTTGCACGTGGGACAGGACCCACTGCTTTACGATCAATGTTTTGTGCCCTCATAGTGCTAATGGATTAACCCATCAATAATGACACACTGTTAATGCTGCATTAGGCAGCACAGCACTTGATTTCAACATGACTTCAAATGATACTACATTCATAAGCTCGGTGCTTAATATGATAATGATAAACTAGATTGCGCAGTGATCATTTGTTTCTCTATTAAAGAGCCTGAGTCATGATTTGGACTTGTGAGACAGTAGCTGGATGTATTTTAGGCCTGAATGTTATTTTTTCCCATTCTTTTGCAATCTTATTAAAAGCATAGATACATAAAGCATCAATTACTGGCATTGATTCACCATCATGGACATATTGATGATGATGTTGGTTATGGGAAACAAGATGGGATGATCTCTTTTTGGCTGCCAGTCACTTTGCTGATTGCCTTGTTCTCTAATTTGATTGGTCATTCAGCATGTCAATCATTCTTTGCAGACACACTGCTGGTGTGAAGGCTGTTAGCTTAATTTATGTTGCCATTTAAGATACCTTATTTGATTCTAAGGCAGCACTGCATGTACTCTACACAGATAGGGCAATCCCAGAATGCACTTTTCACAATCTCAGTGAAAATATAAATACAAGATGGCAGATAAGGTGAGAAAAATGTTGACTGAATTCTCATATTTTGTTCAATACTGAAAAAATACTATAAAAAGTTAATTGTGATTATAGAGGTATTGCACTGTTAGCTTAGCAATGTGCTAACACACTAATGCTAATTAACCATGGCTGTATAGTAAATGTGTAGTAACCATGTTTTTTTGCCATGTTTTTTGTATAACCATAGTTTTACTACAAATACCATGGTTAATCTATAGGTAGTGGATCAAAACCATGGTTAATTTGTGGTTACCATGGTTTAACTGTAATTTTTTGGTTTTATTTGTAGCAAAACCATGGTTAATTTTCGTTAGGGGTGGGCCCTCCATTTTTGCTCCCTATGTAGACAGCAAGTCAGCTAACTAACTTTGGAACACAGCTAAAGTTTCTGTCAGTCATACTAGCTATATAAATATTAATATATAAAGTTACTATACAAACTGGCTAACAGCTAAGGCACAAAACACTAATTACAACACTAAAATATAAAACAAATTGACCAGTTATTTGTTGTATGACAAGTCAGCCATCGTGACTTATCCTATACTTGCTACTAATAATATGAAAAGAGCAGTTAGCATCTGTTTTCCATCTTGGCCGGTCTAGGGCAGTCACAGATTCGTCATGTCCCTGCGGTTTATCAAAATAAGCATTCAGCGCCATTATCCCCCGTCTTATCAGGCACAGAAACAGACCGCCGAGCAACACAGACTGCAGTGCCATTGAGCACACCACACATAGTCATGCACACTTCACTGTCAGAGCCGCATACTAAAAACATGGAGCGCTACCAAACCTTCTGGTCTGGAGCGCAGCCGTCAGCTAGTGTGGAGGAGTGTTCTGAGATAGAGAGAAAGAGGGAGGAGGGCGTTTATATATCACCATCCATTAAGAGACGAGTGGACAGGGGAGGAAGGGGTGGCGTATTGGGGTCAAAGTTCAGATTTGTGGGGAATGGAGTGTGTTCTGTTTGTGTGTGCGCGTGTCAAAGAGTGGGTTTGTCTGAGACACATTCTGTCTGCTTCTAAGTGTTCACTTGCGTGTGAGTCTGCATAAATCACAATGTGACGGCGAGTAAAAAAATGACCCTTTCCAAGAAAGTTTCACTTTGCACAGTGACTCAGCATGGGAACCAGACAATTGCAAACTAGACTCGCAGAGCCAGACTTTAAATTATCAGTATGGTCTACTTTGTGGCTTATTTTGGATAAGTATGGCCCACTTAGACAAATGAAATGCTTTGTGACCATCATGTAAAGCAACCAGCCATGTTTTATACTCAGTTTATGTGTTGTTTAGAGAAAATATGAAATTCAATTTACCTCAGTAATTGACTAGTATGTGGTACAGTAGCTCACTCAAATAATGCCACAACAGTTTTGGCAATGATTTGTACAAACAGCACAGATGACCACTATATGTTAACATGAGTTTTTTTTTTTTATTAAAGAAAAAAAAATATTATTTTTAAATCCACTTGTTAGTTCAACCTCAAAAACATTCATTTTCAATTTTGTTTCCCAGTGGACCAAAGTTGGTATTGTTATCTAAAATAAAATTAAACTTCTTTAGCTGAAATAAAGCTAATGAAAAAAAATGAAATAGAAATATTAGATTAAAAAAGCACAGAACAACTTACTAAAACTTACTAAAATTGAAATTGTAAAAAAAAGTAGTATTAAAAAATGAATAGTATATAAATAATAACACTGCATGTACTGATAAATATTTCTATTTTGAATCCAGGAAGTTATTTGTCCAAGCAATCCCATTTGAGTGTAGCTCTTCATTTGCAAGTCTTCATTTGTAAGTTGCTTTGGATAAAAACGTCTGCTATTGTGCATGAATAAATGTATAGGACATGTAAATTTCAGAAAGGTCTTGCTATTTTTGTATGCAGTACGCATCAGGTAATAGGGGAAAGAAGTGTGGGTGTGCTGTCTGAAGTAGAGTAATTCTACATTGGTACTTTTCATGGAAAGTAACATGTTTATTTGTTGCATTAACATGCTAGAAAGGTTCTTCAGTGTTTGAAGCAGATTAGAAAGATGCTGTAGGTTTTTCCTTCACTGTCAAGCTCGATTTACTTCAATACTAATATGATAAGGGAAAGCTCATGTGCACTGCTTGAAGGATGTTCATTCAATTGTGTTTGTCCATTAGTAAAAAATAAATACAAATAAGTAATAGCCATGCTGTTCACCAGCAAAACATGGTTAAGCTAGATAACTTGCATGTTGGAATTGGTTTACCTATGTCAGTGGTTAAGAAGCACAACGGTATTGCATGATGGGAAGCATCTTCCAAAACATGCTCTGGTTTTAGCAGGGAGTGTAACACGTGTTACATATAACATTATCTCATTAACACAATTGTTACTAACATCATTCACAATCAACTCTTTTCACATGTTCAAAAAGAGCTTCACAAATGCATTACATGATGGGAGCCATTATCCTAAACACACTCTTTTTAGGACGGCACAGGACGTAACATGTGTTACATGTACTGTAACGCATCTTATTTACACTTTTAAAAACACATTTCATAGTCTTAACATTCTTTTCATAATAGCATTGCATGATGGGGACCATCATTCAAAACAAACTTTTCAGCAGGGGATGTATCAAGTGTTACATGTAACACATTATTCTGTTAACACATTTGTTGCAAATATCATTTACGGTCTCAGTCCTTTTCACAGGTTAAAAGAGCTTCATAACAGCACTGCATGATGGGAACCATCATTCAAAACACTGTGTCCTTAGCATGGGACAAAACATGTTACATGTAACATGCATCCCTCCTGTTCCCTGATCAGTTTAGCACTTTCTCCTCGAGCTGTGGCAATGCGTGTTAAGGCTAACTGCTCCGTGGAGGGAACCCATCTGTGCTAGGGCGGCCTTTGATTAGCTTAGGCTCTGTGTAATGCTTCTGCCAGTGATTGTTCTACTCCTCGGAGCATGCTTGCCTTTTGTTTGAAAAGCTGTCATAAATCAACCTCTCAGGCCCTCATCCTTTAGTTTAGAGTAGTTTATGACCTAGCGTTTTCTGTGCTGATGAATGGCCATAACGGCACTGTTTAGACGAGTATCCTTCTGGTATTAGGGCTTAGATATCTCGTCTTCTCCCTGGAAAGTTCTCAATCACATGATCGGACACATGACCACTGGATTAGCTGGTTTCATGGAGATTTGGATAGAAAATACCAGTGTTGCTTTAAGCCCAGATGTAACAACTCAGAATTAGACTGATTTAAGTGTCACAAACCTCACAAATTTACATTTTTAACCATACTTTCAAGTTCATACTACACCAGTGTGCTTTTAAATCAACAACCCAGAGCCTTTTGTGGGCAGCATGCCTCTGTATGCTACAGAATGTAACCTACATACCTGGCATTTCTGACATTCCCAAATCACAGGATCTTATTAACAAGCTCATGGATTTGTGTGAGGATGTTTTGGTGTTTTACAAGAAGCACAAAAGTAGTAATACTGACCTTTGACCCTCCCTCTGGAGAAATATGTGTGTGGACACTTTCCACTTTACAAGACCCCTCAAGATGTGTCAAATTTAGCTGTTCAGCCAGGCGCCAAGAAGTGTGAATAGAGAAAGTCCCTCTTCTCTTTTTTGGTTCTTGTCTTTTACAAATCCCCATCTTATCTTTCAATCTCTCTCTTCTTTCCACTCTTCCTTTCTTACCTCGCTCTCTTTTTTCAGTTGGGATATCTATGCTGTTGGTAGCAGGGCTTCCACTCTAGTATCGATCAGCTTCGCTCTCTCGCTCCCTCCTGATTGAACCTAAGACTCAGCTTACAGTCCCATTAGAGGCCTGGTCAGCACTGCCTGCCAAACTAAAGAGAAACACAACGGGTGCCAAGAGAGCTCAATTACTCTATTCCTCCTTCACACTCTATCACACTTCCTTCCATTTTCTTGATATATACACGCACATGTTCATGGAAGATTTTTCAGAGTGAGTCTAATGAAGAAATACCCAAAATTAAAATGTATATTTAATATATTTTGTGTAATGAAAATAAAGCATTTTTTTTCTGGTCAATAAAGTTAATTATTTAGGCTACATGCCAATTAAGAATACTGTACCCCAAATTCACATTCTTATTACTGTATTACAGTGTTTGCAAACCAGGAGGTATTTAAATATTCAAAAAATGTATTTTGCTTTGTTAAATATATAAAACAAAATTTTTGTAGTGGGCACTTTAACACATTCAATTCTTGTTTATTATTTTTTATTTTATATTGTTAATTTATTTAATTTTAATAATTATTTCATTTTGCATTCATTTATTTATATGAAAATACTATTATATTTTATTATTTTGTTATATTATTTTTTATTTTATTTTTATATAAAATTTTTGTTTTGTTTTATTTTTTATTTTATTTTATTAAAATCAATATAAATTTAATTTATTAAATCTAATATCATGACCACAATTATAATACCATAATTAAGAATATATACACTGCCAGAATGCAGAATATTCTTCTATTTATTTATCCAAAACACAATTTTCTTTTTATTTTGGAGTGAAATAACACCCAGGCATTTCTTGACAGTGTTTGTAAGAATAACCTTTTTGCATGTGTTATTTATGAAGTGAGTTGGTCAGTCTGACAGAAGAATGTACCAGTCCCTGAGTAAAATCCACTTAAAGCTGAGTTAACACCAGCTTACTGGTGTAACCCAATTAGCATTGAATACAACATTAATGGCTGGTCATGCTCTCAGTATAAATGTGGTCTGGAAGTTGCAGAGTCATATATTTAAACGGATGTAAGTATCTCCGCTTCAGAGCCTGTCCTGTGTACATTATGCAGCCTTGATCATTGTCCAGTGTTTGTGCGCAGCCAAAGGATGTCCTAGTGACAGTGATGATGTGTTGTGTGTGTAAAATGACAGGCCAGGGTTACCGCAATATCCCATGATGCTATTTCCTTCCAGATGAGCTGGCCTGGCACAGTCGCACACACACATGCTGATAATGATCACTCTATAAAGAGAGCACAGGATGTTAATTTTTTATTAAAACATCCGTTTGGTTTATATTACAATTCAGGCTAGTACACCCAAATTCTTCCTATATGAGAACTCTCTTTTTTCATCGGTGTGATGGGAAATTTTGTTATTGCTTCAGAAGTAGTGACTAGAATAGCACAGGACATTTCTTTGTATGTATTTAGTTTTTTAGCAGACCACTGATACACTGACTCACTATTGAATTTCCCCATGCCACACACATTTGCACATGTTCTACACAAACTAGCATCCCAAGGTGTTGAGAATAAATGTGTGAAAAATTGTATTTGACATCTGATCTTGTGTATTCTTTATATTGTGTTAAAGGCAATTGAACCTTTAAACTCTCAAACTCCTCAGATTTGAGAAAGTCTTTTTAGTACATTTCTTCCTTAAGCCTGACTTGTCTTCTAAAAAACACAATATAGTTTTAAATATTTCCTTACTAAAAATAAAACCATGACATTTAAAAAAAAAATAGCTTTGAGTCTTTGCTTTGATTGCATGTTCATTAACTCATTAATATAACTCATAACTCATTACCCGGTTAAATTCCTGCCTTTACTTGTCTGTGTTTGTTTTTGGGTACGTATCTAGAGACTGGCATTTACTGCAAGGTCATAGCTGGTGCTGGTGTTATTTGTCAGTGATTACCCATAGGGGAACAGAGTCTCATGGGAAAATCTGAATGTTGTGTGATTTGTGAGAGTGTTCAGAACTGTTAGAGAGTGATATATGACTGTTCTCCTCTGTTTTTACACTGCCTTGGCAGATTGTTACAGAAATGTTTATGGGTTGTATAGTACTGATGGGCTTGTATGGCTGGTCACTGTGGTTATGGTTATTTGCTGCAATCCCAGTAAATCATAATTATTTACTCTTGTAATGAACAGGATTTACAGTAATTCTGACCCACTGACCTGTGAGTATTGCACATGCACATTTAGAATATAAACTATAGGACATGCATGTATACAGTATATCACATTAGTGCACCTTCTTCACCCATTAGTGTGTGTGTTGTTCTCATTCACTATAGGCTCATATAGAGCAAAGAAGACCAATCTCTCAGGCCATTTGAAACAAATGAACCATTCTTAACCAGTCACACACACACAATCTCTCAAAATCTCTGGCTGTGTTCGAAACAAAATGCCAGTCTACTGCTTGCTGAACAGACTGTCTACTAAAAATAGTATGTGAACAGCATGCAGTATGAAATAAGACAGTGATAGTTCTATGCTCCATGTCATGTGACCTCATTATGCTCCATTATTAATTCAACAAGTTTATGTAGTCTTTTTACATGTATCATCTGTTTGCTTTTTTCTTTCTAAACATGTCAAAACTTGTCCATAACAGTTTATAAAACCGTTTCCCAGGTTATAGGAGAGACAGCTTTGTTTGAGACTCTTCTTGACAAGTAAATTAGTTATCCACTAGTTATCCATATCAGGATTTTTTTTTAAACAGTCGCCTGGTTTTCTTGTGTTTTCTTCAGATGTGAGTAGCACAAGAGAAATGACTCTCTTTAAACATTGTGAAATATTCATGGCCCTCAAAGCGCAATGACAAATGAACACTATTTCATTTTTCAGTGCTCTTATTTTTTTCGGCCCCATTAATTTTAAGCACATTGAAGGGCAATTTCATAGAGGTTTAGTGGCATATTGAACAAGAAAAACTACATGAGAGAGATAGAGAGAAATAAAGTTCCCACAAACCTCAGTGTGTGCCTTATTCTGCGCAATCTGTTTTCATCACACAAACATCACAGCTGAAAGAAAGAGAGAGGAAAGAGGGAGGAACGAGACAAGCAAAGGAACTCCATCTCACTCTGTCTCTGTCTGTCTAGCTAAGTGGATCTTAGATGTTTTGCTTTAAAACCCAGAATTTACATTGAACATCAAGTGGAGACTGAAAACAGCACCAAATTTGTTTAACGTACAAAAAATCCTTTGAAGGGGAAATCGGTGCCCATTTTCCACAAGCTGGTATGATTCTTTAGGGTCTTCATGAAATGTCTGCAACATAGGCCTACTTTGATTAAAATTCTTTAATGGTCGTGTAAAGCAACACCCTTTTTACCTAGTCAAAAACTGCTCTGCTCACAGCGACCTGTGTATCTTTAAATGCTAATGAGTTACTGCTCACTCCACCACTCTCTTGCATTTTTTGTATATTCGGTGGTGCGTTATCATCAAAAACAAAACTAATCCACTGCATCCTTCATGAAAATGAAGACAGTTATGTTCACTTTTACAACCAACTACAAAATACATGCAGTGCTTACGAGAGATTGTTGTCGCTACAGCTGCTTGAATGCAGAGAAAATGGTAGATAGCGTACAACTGACTGAGGGCGCAAATATATTAATACAGGACAGTCTATCAGCGGTCGTTAAAGTCAAAACGACTTTATAATTGTGACTGTTTAGGTTTTCTGAGCATTAAAAAAAAGAGTGAATGGTGGTTCTGTCCACGCACTGCTAAGACACATTTATGTGCAAACACCATGTAAAAGTGATGAATTTAAATGATTATTGATGAATATATCATCAATAATCATTTAAAATTTCAGAATTTTAAAATTGGCACATCCCACTAATCTCTATATTTATTGTAGATCAGTGGTGCCTCTCTGAAATGTATTATTTCTGTAATATTTATGTATTTATTATAGATAATATTAATAAATATTAATATTTTAATACAATATTAATTTCCTAATGTTACCTTAATCTTAAATAGGTCCAGTAATATTCTCCATATAGGCACAATTATGTGGTCAGTTGCATTTTATTATGTGTTTTTAGCTTTGTTATTTTCTCCTGAGATCTGAACAGGCATCTAGTCCATTTTTGGGTCGTGACCCACCAATAGAGAGGACTAGCTGTGTTTTTCTCTTTGTGTGTGGTTGAGAGGAAGGCAACCTTTGCTGACTCAGTTCGCCAGAGCTCTGATCCCTGAAATAGGGCACAGCTGGAAGTGTAGGGCGTGAGTGTCTTTGTAAAAGAGAGGCGTATGCTCTGAAAGAGTATTCCCAGACAGGATTCTGGATGATTTAGCTGGGAGCTCCTCTGTCAGACTAAAGCTCAGACACACATACGCTTCGCTAAGAGAGCCCTCTGGGCAAAACCCGCTCTTGTGTGAGAGCAATCACTGCTGCTGGAATCATATTTTGACGTGGAATGAACAACTAAAATTTCAAGTTTTAAGTGATGTATTTTTGAATGTATGAGCGAACAAGATGGGTGGTTTATTCTTACAATATGCAGTATTAACATCTAAAGCCACTTTCTGTAATGTTTATTAATTCATTTATCCACAATAATGTTTTATTTGTGGACTTTTCTCTGCAAATATTGATGTATTTGATTCATTTGATCAATTCATTGACATATCATGTAATTCATGTGATCATTTTTATTTCACTTGATTGACAAGAAATTGGTTTGTTAGCATCTTTGAGCTCACCCAGAGGTCAAAGGTCCAAAGAAAAGGATGTGAATGCATGACGGGAGCATGTCTCTACCTGCAATGTTACTGTGCAGTCACATTTACCATTGCTCAGTTAATTTTGTGGGCAAAATCCAGACATTTTGATAGGAATCAACACAACTGCGATTTCCATGTGATGGCAAACAATTTCCCCGTGCAGATTTCATAACCTGTTCAAGTTGGTCACATGGATATGGCACACTGACTAACTAAAGTAATTTAGTTTGAAAGTGAATTCAGTGTAACCTGTGCTTCATATACATCGCTACACTATCGACCCTATTTGCCTGAGAAATGTCACAAAAATTTCACTAATGTGACATAAATTTTACCTCACTATTTCCTATCCTCTCTGTGAGCTTACAAATTACAGTTTTTCTCAGTCGCTTTGGTATATTTCTCAAATCATCCTTGACATTTGCATAACAGTAAGTGCATTTCTCAAAACAACTCGTACAAATAGCAAAACACCATGGATTACCTGCAAAAGCCAGTTTCTTGCTCAAAATACTTAGTTCATCTCTCAAAAATAAATATCTGTGTCAATGAACATGTCAGTGCCATCAGAATGACAAGTCCTTGTGTCATTGTGTACGGATAAGACAGTCAAATTGCTTAGTCATGTTGTCAATATAACAGTGTACACTGGAGGGATGTTCTGATGTAAACATATGGCTACAGATGACAGTTACTGTACTGAAATGCAGAAGGTTGCACTTCTTATGTATGCCATATTTCCTTTCAAAAGTACAAATTTACACATTACTGAATGTGGGATATTGATTGAAAGAGACTGTTTCAAAATGTTTGAATTGAGGATATGGTCGATCTCCCAATTTTTAGCTGCACCCTTCAGCCATTGTAAGGCCATGATTGACAACATTATTTAATCTGATATGCACCTCTGTCCTTGGCCTCTTCTTCCTCTTCCTCTGTTGTGCCTCTGTACACTTCCATGCATCCTTACTCCTCTTCTTCCTCTCGGCTGTTGTCCCTGATCATTTTCTGGATGTTCATCCATCGTCAGAATTTGTAAATTTTGTGTTGTCCTCTGTCTATATATGCTTTCCAATTGAAGGGTCATGAAATGCACCTTTGAGCTATTTCAGAGAATTGGTTTATAATTGGTTGATCTATATTCTCTTCATTAGTGAGAGTCAAGATTCACTTGCACAATTCATGGCAAATTTACAAAAAGTCTAATAGAGATGTGTAGAAAATATGCTTGACAGTTTATGACAACTAGATCAACCATTTTGCATTTAATGACTTTAATGACGATGAACTAATGACTAGATGTTTTGAGGGGTAAGACAATAGCACAGAGATCTATATAATACATTTTGAGCAACATGACATAAGCAGTTAACAATGTAGGAAACAGCAGAGAATTGTACATAATCATTTGCATGGATGTACCAAAGCATTTGCAATTTGTTCAAAGAAATGAGAAACTGCTTTTTTGATGTGCACAAGTGACGCAATGATGTGAAGATTGAACAGGTCGTTTTGAGAATTTCAATTCTGATCTGAGAAATGTACCAAAGCGACTGAGAAAAACTGTAAATGTTTTTTTTTTTTTTTTTGCTTCTGTACCTTTAAGACTCGTATATGTAAATGACCCCTTTTATGATTGGCTAATGTTTTAGAATGTTAATTCATAACCATGACATGGCCATTTTTGTGTGCAGAGGTTGCGAGTGTAGCATGTATTTTATGGCCCCTATAAAGGGCCTGAAATAAATTGTAAAATGTCGACAAACACTCCAGCACATGTACGCACAGGTACATGTATTCACAAATTCACTTACTGTTGTGATATGAAATCCTAGAAGTGTACACCCTACCTAAATCGGGGGATGGGTTGAGAGAGAGAGTGAGAGCGAGCAAGAGAGAGAGGAAACCAATTATATGCCCAATAACAGAGTGGTATGGATTTTCCTCTAGGCTTGGAGCCAATCCCTCTATCTTCCTCTCTTTCTCTATCTCTCTCTCCCTCTCTATCTGTCTGATGTATGCTTGATTAAGGGAGGTGAATGAGCTATTGAAATATGTGGCTGTTAGTATATGTGATGGGAACGATCGGGACGTTTCATCAATACTTCTTATGCTCCTCAAAAACTCATTCACAGACGTCTCCACAAGTATAAAGAGACCACTACAGAGTGAAGAAACAATGGAATACATTCGATAAATCAGTTGAGCCATTGTTCCTCTGGAAAGCTAGAAAGCTTTTGTCATCATCTTCACTGTTATTCTTAGGAAAGAAAGATAACGCATGTATGCAAGCTTGCAATACCTTATATTGTACATTCGTCCTTGCATTGTTGCTAATAAACAACTAAACTCAAGGGGGTGATAGAGACACCCTCAAAGTTGGACAGTTGGTACTCCAGGACTGAAAGCAGTAAAGTGATATATGTAAAGTAAAAAAAATGTTGTGAATTATCACTTGCACCCCTTGTGGTAAAGCTGAGAATGCAGTTTTTATTTGCATTGCATTATGAATTTTGAAGTCGTACTTGTGTAGGTTGTACTTACTGACACATAGCGGGGTTTCTGACTCCCTAGGGTCCCAAAAAATGAGACCCTGCCCCTACCATTTGAATAAAGACCCCTTCCATTAATGTCAGTAAAACCATTTAGAGCAATACAGTGGCCCCTGTTTGCATTGGAAGCCAATATGTAACAATGGGTCCCAACCATGCTCACGGGCCCCTAAATTTACATGCATTGTTTCGTCATTATTAATCAAATGGCCACTCCTCAAAACAAAACACATCAAGTGAGCCTATCTTTCCATCAGTGTCATCAGAGTATGTCAAGTGTCCCTTACTCTACCACAGGGGCCCATAATCACCCATTTTTATTAACATCTTCCTTAATCTACTCAGTATTTGTTTTATTTTTATGTTCAGTATTTGTTTGTTTTTCAAACAGTTTTTGCATTCTTTTTGTCTTAGTTGTTTTTGTTCAGTGGTATTTTATTTACAAAAATGTTTTAAATAAACAGTTTTCATCTTCTTTTTAGATTTAGATACAACAGAAACCCTAACATGCTGTTTACAAAAGCAGTTTTGTGTTTACATGTTGCACTGCTAGGTAGATTGAGTCCTTTGATCTTTATGTTTTATAAAGAAGTTTTTTATGCTCGCCAAGGCTGCATTTATGTGATCAAAAATACAGTTAAAACAACTGATTTCTATTTGAATATATTTTAAAACGTAATTTACTCCTATGATGGAAAAGCTAAATTTTCAGCAGCCATTACACCAGTCTTCAGTGTCACATGACACTTTTTTAAAAATGATTATTTCTTAATTTATCAATGTTGAAAACAGTTTTGCTGCTTAATATTTTTTTGGGGGAAACAGTTTTTTTTACTGGAATTAGTAATACATAGAAAGTTCATATGAACAGCATTTATTTGAAAAAATAAAATGTTTTTATTTATAAATATCTTTACTGTAATTTTTGATCAATTATTACGTCCTTGCTCAATAAAAGTCGTTAGTTCAAGGAACAAAGAAACAAAAAAACTTTACTGACCCCAAACTTAGTGTGTTTTTTGACCTTAGTGTGTCTGACTATAGAGATTTTTTAAGCAAGAATGTGGAGTTCTTAGAAAGTAGAAGACAGTGATGATTAAGACCACTTTTTGGTTTCCTCCTCCTAAGCTGGTCTGTTCATCCAGTCTTTAATTAAACCCACTGACCCTTTTAGCTGTCACTCACCTGGCACTGCATAATGGACACACAACTCAGCTATAGTGTGCGCTGTATTCATTTAAATGATGAGTCATTGTGAAATTCAGAGTTAAACGTGTGCGAGTGTCACATGAGTGTCGTTTCTGTTGCAGCGTTTGAGTGCCTGTTTTCCCGCAGGCCTGAAGCAGTAAAAGGCCCCGTAAAGTAGAGCTGCAAATGGCTCTGTGAAACACTCACTTAACCTCATGATACCATCATATTGCATCGGTACTAAAACTACAGTACACCAGCCTCAGACTGTCTGTGTGTGTTCATGTGGGCGTGTGCTAATAGCAGCAGTTAATTCATGTGTGTATTGCTGGTTGGCCATCCTAAATGCTGTTCCCCATTTTAGTTAGTCCTTATGGTTAAACACGCAAACATCAGAGGACTGGTTGTGGCCTTTTCAGCATAAATATACACTCTATTTGTTGTTTGAACATTGGTTGAAGCACAAGTTGGATCCATGTTGGGTCACTCAAACAAAGATTTGACTGCAAGGTGTAGTCTGCCTTCTTTTGTTTGTTTGTTCTTGTTCTTTCCTGTCATTTGGGCCTTGTGTAAGGTTATTTGGGAACTAATGAAAAGCCAAACATGGCTCTAATATCCTAATTATTCTCCTCCTCAGCTGGTCTAAAGCATATTTGAGGGTGTGTGAGAAAACAAAAGAATGAGTGAGTTTGTTCCTTTAGAGCAGATTTGTGTTGCAATGAAGGTGTATCAGGGTGGGAACAGCTGGATTTATTGAATAAGCAGAAACTCCTCTAGGTGGAGATTTTACTGATAGAACTGATAGATGACCTTGCATGTTTCTATTATATTTTAAGTCATGTGATAAAAAGCAGTGTGTTGTTAACTAAAAATATTAAAATTGTTTTCAGTAACTGAAATAAAGGTGAAATTAAATAAAAAAATAAATATTAGGTGTAAAACTGAAAATAACAAAAAATTAAATGAAAATTAGAAATTGAAATGAACAAGTTTCAGTTAATGTAGTAAAATTACAAAAAAAATTACTACAACTAGAAATTCGTATTTTTAATACAAATAAAAAACAGAAATATTTACAAACAATGACTAAATATAAATAAATATAAAATATAAAAAATGTTTTTAAAAAGCAATTTTTTAAAAAAATGAATAAATATGACAGTATAATACAGTAAACTGTATAACACTGGTTAAAAATCTCTTGCTGTGGAAAAATACTTTTTTGTCTTCCGTGAGGGAGTGTGTGTGTTTTGGGAGCACTCCTTCTGGACTGCCTGGAAAGGCTGTAAATAGCATGGGAAACTTTTTTATTACGAGACCCTGCAATGCCTATCAACTAAATGACCAACCCCCACCATCCAGCACATTCACAATAATCTGTGAGTTTATGCAGCTGAGATTTGCGTTTACTTATGTTCTATGCATTTGAATTTTGTGACTATGTGAGTGAGGCGTCCTTCACCCTGCTCCTCGCACTTATTCACAGTGATATAATGCTGTTCTTTCACAGCATGCACAATCGATCATGCTCTGGGGACGTTCTGCGTCTGGACAAGTTTTTGCTCTGTGTATTCAAGAATTTGGATACTTGAGCCATACTTGATTGAATTTTAAACCAAGTGGGATCCATGAACAAATGATGCTAGAGCTTTTCTCTTCACTTTTCTGAGTCATTATTTTGCAATTACTTTAATCTGTTTTCAAGGTGATTTCAAGTGAACGAATGTAGTTGTCCTCAAGTTCATACAGTCCTTGCAGAATGAACACAGTATCATGTACCTGTAATGTTTTTTTTAAATAATATATTTATTTAATTTAATTTTATTTAATTTTATTTTATACATCTGTTTTAGCATTAAGTATGTGTCTGTCTTTAATAGTTTTTGAGGCCACACAGTCCCATCATATTTATTCTGTGTAATTCAATTAATAATCATGGGAAAACAACTGGCTAAATTAGCAACTAATCCTTTTTTGGCCTTCCTACCATGTTTATTTATAGGCATACGGTTAAAGATAGCACAGAAAATGATGGAGAATAGAGGGTCTGAATTATTAGCCAAATTCAATTTTGTACCGACCCTGTAAGCAGTCAGCACCATGTCTCATCGTGCCGGAGCATATAACTGCTAAGCCATGGCTACGTCATAAGCAAGAAGTCCTACGATATTTTTAATAGCAACAAATAGGTCTCCAAAACAAATAATAAAGTCATTGATTGGCTGTGGAAAGAATGACATCAACATGAATGCTGCTTGTATTCTCATAAAAGAGGACCAAGAAATTTGAGCATTTCACTGGGGAGGATTGAAATTACAGTGAGAGGAACTGAATCATGAGAGTACCCTCAGAAATACACACAAAGTGTGTGTGTGTCTAATATATTAATATCTTTATTGTAAAACAAAGCTCTACATCTAAAAATAATAGGCAATTTATATCTAAAAGTAAGTGACAGTAGAGGGAGGGACATTCTAGAGCATGATTAGACAAAATTTGTAACGCTGAATGAGTAATCAATCATTTTTTTACTCTGTTTTTAATGTTGTTATTGTTAACTAATAGTAAAACTAATAAAAATCATTTCCATCATCTGATATGAAGCTGGAATAAAATATAAATATTAATCTAAAAAAACTAAAATGAAAAAATGTTGAGAAAAATTAGAAAAATAAGTTGAAGTACTAAAATGACTAAATCTAAAACTAAAAAACAATATAAAATATGAAAAACTAATAAAAACTAATAATCTAATAAAAATAATGACAAAAACTAATAAAAATGACCAACAAAGCAAATAAAATTACTAAGACAAACTAAAATAAAAATGAATATATTAAAATAAATACAAATTCAAAATATAAAAAAAATACTATAATAGTATAGAAATAATACTAAAATTTCCTTACTACCTTTCTGGGCCTTGAGCGTGTCAGTTGCATTGCTGTCTATCCAGAGTTAGAAAGCTCTCGGATTTCATCAAAAATATCTTAATTTGTGTTCAGAAAATGAACAAAGCTTTTACGGGTTTGGAATGACATGAGGATGAGTAATTAATGACACAATTTTCATTTTTGGGTGAGCTATCCTTTTAAATGCATAAATCATATAAAAGTATGTTTGTCAACTTTTATGAGTTCTCTAGCACATAGATGACTTCAGTACCTCCAAACATGAGCTAAAAGCTCTAGATTGAATGTGACTGATCCCAGAACAGACTGATTACACTCACCTGTGACCTCAAACAAGAAGAGAGCATGAACCCCGCAGACCCCAGATCAGCCTGTATAGTCTTGAGCAGCAGATGAAAGGAAAAATGGGATTTTGGCGTGTGTGCTTTTACCGTCATGATTGAAAGGAGCTGTGGAAAATCTATCAAAGCGCTGACAGTGACGAGGAAAGCGTGATTACACGGGTATCTGCATGTGTTTGTGATTCTAATATAACAGTGCACTAGTGCAGGTGTGACAGTCCATTCCTCACCACTACAGATTCATTTCCAAGCAGCCAGCAGTTTTATCACTCGCCAGGCAAAAGTCACATGATTCGAGGTGTCATTCACATCCGAGAGTGTTTTAGTTTATCTGTTTAGTCTGTATTAGTGGTCTTTCTTGGCATCTCAGCAGGGTTTGCTTTCATGAATCCCTCGCCACAAATTGACTCATCACATGGCCTTTCTGTGCTTGTGTGTGTGTGTGTGTGTGTGTGTGTGGGCACAGAGTTCATTAGGGCAGCATTACTGTCCAGGCTAATGGCTTGCTAATATAGATGTAATTAGAGCTTGTGTATGTTTGTTTGCTCTGTGTATGTGTGTATTTTGTACGTTTTAAACCACTCTGCAATACACACTTGGAAACGAAACTGCAGCATACAGTAATTACTCGTAAAGCCACAAGGGCCTTGACTCAAGGGTGCATGCGTAGGGGAAGTGTTTATTTTGAGGTGTTTCTCCAGCGCTAGTATGCTAATATTTCCTGCAGTCCCTCAGGAACAAGCAAATTATGCTATTGGTTTGGCAGTGGTGTGTTTAAAGATGTAATTTAGTTGTAGTGTGTTAGTGGGAGAGATAAATGAGAGATTTTCTCACTCAGTGAATCCACTAATGCAAATGGACATTTACTTTACATCTAATTGCTCTAAATGTGGCTAAATGCAAATGGACACTAGGATTTTTGAGTTTAGTTTTTTAGTTTAACGTTATTGTTACAGAGCAGAAATTCGTCTTTGACACTGATATAATCATATCATAAATACATTCGTAAACACATTCACTTGTACGTTATAAACACAGAATTGATTACAATTAAACTGACTACATAAATCCTTGACATTTCCAAGCATCTCACAATAATATTAAACAAAGTTTAATCCTGCTGTGTGTCATACCATTTAGCTTTGACTATATCCACAATCTAAATGGTCATGTGAATGTCATGTAAATTCATTTACAAACCAAAAAAGCACCTCTCAAGCAATTAGAAGATGTATGAAACAAATAATTGAGCTACTAAACGCTGGTGAGCTGTGAAACATTACCTTCATAATATCCATCGACCTTCAGTAATTGTTGATTCTTGAGCTCTGGACAAATTTTTTTCAAACCTGAAAGAGTTTGGATGTGTTGTTTTGCTTGTTTTTTAATGTTTGCTCATGTAATGCAAGGATTCCCAAACGTTTTTGTCAGTCAAACCCCTTTGACATGAAATATTTGCTTGAAATATCTGAAGAAGTTTATACATTTAACATCACATTTCCATGTTTACAGTTCAGTGTCACTTAATGGTCACACTACACTGTAAACAAAAAAAGAAAGGTGGGCAAACTTAAACGTTTAAGGCAACCAGCTTCAGCAGATTTTTGAGTTCTCTCAACGTCTTGGTTTAAGTTTATACAACAAAAAGTTGAGAAATTTCCTAAAAACGTAAGTTGAGAAAACTCAAAAATCTGCTGAAGCTGGTTGCCTTAAACTTTTAAGCTGGCTTAACTTTTTTTTTACAGTGTAAAATGCAGGTAAACAAATTTTAAAAAATCAGTTTTTACTGTTTTTATGATTTTATTGATCATTAGTATTTTTATAAACTGATAGACCAACTACAGTTGTTGCATTAACCCCATTATGGGAAAATTGTGTAATATAATATTTAAAGCATTTTATGACGTTGATATAAAAAAATGGAATATATTGTTTTTGTCTTTGCT
The DNA here is from genome assembly GCF_936440315.1 of Barbus barbus. Lineage (NCBI taxonomy): Eukaryota > Metazoa > Chordata > Actinopteri > Cypriniformes > Cyprinidae > Barbus > Barbus barbus. The sequence continues at coordinate 14,699,561 of NC_136717.1, forward strand.
TTTTATATCAATTTGTTAAGTTTAAAAACACCTTAGATAAAAAAGTAATCTAAAAGTAATCTAAAAGTAGTCAGAATACTTTACCTAAAATTAGTAACCTAGATTACGTTACTAACTATATACATGTATATATATTAGTGTTGTCAATTGATTAAAAAAATTAACTAATTAATTGCATTTTTTTTTTTAAATGAATTGCGATTAATCGTGATTAATCCCACCTAACCTTAAAGTTTTTAAATATAGTTTTATATTGCAATAATTTCACATTCAATCTTCAAATGTACAACGTACAAACAACATAAAGACAGTATATTTTTTATATTTCTTTAATGGCATCTTTTTTTGTGATTGAAGGCCAGCATCACTGATATAATACTAATGCCTCTATAAAATAGTTTTTTTTCCCCTGAATATTTAACCATTGACTGTAGCCATTCAGCATTACAGTATAATTGAGAGCTATCAATTTGAACATTTTTAGACTTAATTTCTAATTTAAGTGAACTTAAAACAATCTTCAAACGAACCCATTATAATAAATTACATGCCCTTCAGCAGAAATATACAGAAAATGAATAGTTACCAAACACTAAATTCTAAATTTAATATAGATGAAGCCCTGAAAGCTATAAAAGTTACTGATTTCCTATTTTTTCTTTTGTTCATGCGACATTGCATGGATGTAGTTCTGCATCTAAATAAATGCAATTTTTTTCAAGAAAAAAGAGACAGAGGCAGCAGTTGTGAATGGGGTGGCCAACCTTAGCCCCGCCCCTGCATTAATTGCGTTAAATATTTTTAACACGTTAATCTGAAAAAAAGAATCGCCTGCGTTAACACGCTAATCTTGACGCCACTAATATATATATATGCACACACACACACACATACACACACACACAGAGAGAGAGAGAGATGGGTAGATTACTTACAATTTGTAGTCCATTAATGATTACAGTTTACATTATGAAAACTGTATATACATACAGACAAAATAAAAATAAAATACCAATAAGACATCATATACCGAAATTATTATGACATTTTGTTTGACACTTTTCATTTAAATTAAATGTTTATTTTAAAATTAGGTACACCACAGTACTTATTTTTAAGTCTAATGATTGTGGGAAGAGAATTGAAAAGCTGTTCAGTTGAGACTCTTCTCATTCATCTGATTATATAGCCCACTTTACCGTAATATTATTTTTGAATAGTTAATGCTTTTTCCACTCTTAATTTTATTTTTTATTTTTATTTTTTTTTTTTTTTTAAAAATTTTACTTTCATATTTCCATCTTAAAGCTAGCTGACATGTTTCTCTCATTCTCTCTCTCTCAGTATGTCTGCTGTGTTGCGATAACATGCTCTTCGGTCATTGCAGCAAGCGTAGAAGATGCCCATGTGATGTCTGTCACCGCAGAGAAAGCATCTGTCTGTCACTGAAGTGTCTATCTGTCACGAAAACGTCTGTCTGTCTGAGATTTCCTATTATAAAAGTGCCTGTCTGTCATTACCGTATCTATTGTTTAAGCATGGGCCTGTCTGTCATCTGCTTTTACACTGAAAACAATATTGCAACAGACTGACAGTGGGGATGTATGGTTGTGGGTGGTCATTGAGAAATTTTTGAGGAATTCATTCTCTCTAACCCTCTCTTCTTCAATCTTTAGAGTGACTAACTCTTCTGTAGATAAATTAGGGTTGTTCTTGCACTTAATGTGAAGATAATTTAGTGAGAACAGAGAATAAGATAGAGAATGACAGTGTCTGCATACATCAGCAAATTCACCTGGAGAAATGTTCAATTATTCTCTCAGAATTTCCGCTTGTACGTTTTTCTTATCTTTTGAGTAAAGATAATTCTGCACTGACTACACACACACACGCACGCACACACACACACACACACACACACTAAATGGGGGACCCTAGACTTCTATTGTTTTTATATAAAGCTTATTATAATTGCTACACACAGAAAAAAAGGAGCCAGAATCGTATCTTTTGGGGTACCCAAAAGGACATATTTGTACCTTTTTTTACCCCATTAAGTACATATTTGTACCTAAAGAGTACGTATTACTTCTCAAAGGTACCTCACACCCAGCACACTTCCTCTTCGAACTGTTGCTGTCCGGTCGAGACAACAGAGCACTGAGCACCAAAACAGCCAGACAAAAGAAAAGGTTCTTCTCTCAGACCATCCACCTCACGAACAGTTAATTGTCTCCCCTCTGTGCAATAAAACATGTGCAATACCCAATATCCATTCCTATATTTATTATACATGTTATTGATTTAACATCTATCCAAATTCTCTTGCATAATTTGTATATAGCATACCTCTACATTAAATTATTGTCTATTGACTTCTTGTCAATATGTATTGTGTTTCACACATTTATTTTTAATCACTTGTTTATTTCGTTATCTGTGTCTTGTCACTTGTCATCCTGTCTGTTCACTGGAAGCTTCTGTCACCAAGACAAATTCCTTGTGTGTGTGTAAGCACACTTGGCAATAAAGCTCTTTCTGATTCTGATTATAATATGTATCGAATAGGGGTAAAAAGGCACTATAAAATGTGCATATTTAGAATAAATTAATTAAATATGTAATACTAAATATTGTGACATTCTGCTGTCAAATGTATTTGAATAATGACCTGAATTATTTGATTATTTTCAGTTAATCTACTTTGTGTAAACATATTTATATCAAATAAATGTATTTAAATATAAAATAAACAAATAAGTGTATTTGTATAATATAATAATCGCTAATAAAATGTATATTTAAATAGTGCTGTCAAATGATTAATCACGATTAATCGCATCCAAAATAAAAGTTTTTGTTTACATAATATGTCTGTGTACTGTGTATATTTATTATGTATATATAAATACACACATATACAGTATATATTATGAAAAAAAGTATGTATATTTGCATGTACAGTGCTCTCCATAAGTATTGTAACAGTAAAGTCAAAATTGCTCTGTTGGCCGTGGAGTCAAGACATTTACAAATATGATTAAAAGATGAATATGAGACAAAACTACAGAATGTCACATTTTATTATTAGCCGTTTCAACACATACATGTTTTACCAAATAAAAAGAACAGCACTTTTAGAGTTTCATCCCTCTATCTGATGTGAGCATAAGTATTGAAACAGTTCCCTCACAGGTCTTTCTAACTGATCAGCTGTGTCCTGTTGCATTAATTCTTCAGATATTAAAAGCAGGGAATATATTGTATCAGTTATATCCATTACTTACTGCATTCTGAATCCTGCAATCGATGATGACACACACAAACCAGGATGAAGATGAGAGAGCTGACTTTGAGAGAAAAGCAAGCAATTTGGATGCTAAAAGAAAAGAGGAAGTCAATTAGAACTATAGCAAAAATAAAGGGCATGGAGAAATCAAGAGTTTGGAAACCACCAGCTGTCGTGTCTTTGTGAAAGAAATGAACGTTGCAATAAGAATAAGATGACACACAAGTTAGCTTGCTCAACTGCTATGTTTACTTCGTTTTTTTATATACCAACTTCAACCAGAACATTTCCGGAAAGTAACAGTGCATTCTGGGTGCTGTAGTTAAATAACAATGCAACCAAATATACAACATCTCCTCCCCCCTTACTTTTAAGGTCAGCTTAGTAACTTTGAACTAGCACCATGCAGAATGAATGTATAACATACAGTTTCACCTTAACATTCTATGAACTTTTTTTTAAATTTTTTTTTTATATATATAGAAATTCTCAGAACATTCAGTTTTCCTTGTTAAATGTCCTTGGTAAATTAACACAACTAATTCCCTGGGAATGAGGGTGGACTACCTCATACCCTAGCTTACCCTTAGGGGATTATTCTGCCCCGATGCAATAAGGGTAGCCCCTAACTAAGTATAATCCAGAAACCGTTGAGGTTGACGCCGCTCCCTCATTGGATATCGGCGGCCTACTTGATTTCCATTTTCTGTCGAAACATCCGGGGATGACAATTCTTTAGTAGATGGGGAATTTGGGGTCTCACCAGGCTCGGTAGGGACGGTCACAGAAGCTGGTGAGTTGGCACCTTCTTGATCATGATCGTCGATACCTTCAGGAAGGTCAGTGAATGTACTGACTCCGCTCAGCAACTGATCAGTATGTCGCCTCCATAGAAGATTCCCAGCAGTTTTAACTCTGTAGGACACGGGACCTGTCTGGGTCTCCACAGTAGCTGGAACCCATTTCGGACCGGTGCCATAGTTCCGGGCCAGCACTGATGAGCCTGTCAAGAAGGTTCTGTCTTTGGCTCGCAGTTTCCGTCGCTGTACCTGATTTTCTTGTTGTTGTAGGACAGTTTCCTTGAGGGTTGCTGGTTTAAGTAGCTCAAAACTTGTCCTGAGCTCCCGATTGAACAACAAATAAGCTGGTGACACTTTGGTAGTTGCATGCGCAGTACTGCGATAGGACAGCAAGAAGTCATGAAGGCGTTGATGAAAGGTGCCTTGTCCAATCGAAGCTTTCAAAGCATGTTTCATGGTCTGAACGAACCTTTCTGCTAGCCCATTTGTTGCAGGATGGTAGGGTGATGACTTGATATGTTGCACTCCATTTGCAAGTAGAAATGTGCCCATCTCATGCGAAATAAATTGGGGTCCATTGTCTGAGACAAACTGCACTGGTGGTCCAAATCTACTGAAAATTTCTCCCAACTTCTCAATTGTCTTTTCTGCTGAAGTAGATTTCATGATGGCCACTTCAGGCCACTTACTGTGTGCATCAATGACGACCAGCAACATTTTGTCCTCGACTGGACCTGCAAAATCAGCATGAATGCGATGCCACGGTTTCTCTGGATATTCCCATGGGTGTAGCGGTGCCAGTTGTGGTACGTTGCGTATGCTTTGACATGACGTACATGTTCTTGCCTTCTCTTCAATTTGTCCGTCCACTCCTGGCCACCAAAAGTAGCTCCTGGCAATCTCTTTCATGCGGACCATTCCACAGTGTCCCGCATGCAGCTGTTTCAGCACTGATTTGCGCAACGCTGGTGGAATGATCACTCTCCTTCCCCACAACAAACACCCTGTCTGCACCGAAAGTTCATGACGTCGAGTGAGGTATGGTTTGAGCTCTAGGTCATGGTTCTCACCTTTTCCTGACATGATGATATCCATGACCTTAGACAGGACAGGGTCATTTCGTGTTCCCTTGCGCACTTGTGCAGCTGTTACTGGGGTCCTTTCCACTTGACTGAAATAGAAAATTTCAGCTGCTTTTGTCGCTTTTACTTGGTCAGCAAGAGGCAATCTGGACAGTCCGTCTGCGTTTCCATGCGATTCTGACTTCCGGTATTTGATGTCATAGGTGTGAGCAGATAATAACAAAGCCCATCTTTGCATCCTACTTGCAGCCAGAGAGGGAATGCCATGGTGAGGGCCAAAAATCGCAGTCAGCGGGCGATGATCGGTCAGAAGTGTAAACTTCCTTCCGAAAATATACTGGTAAAACTTACGCACTCCAAACACAATGCTCAATGCTTCACGTTCAATCTGAGCATAATTTGCTTCGGCTTTGTTCAGGCTTCTCGAAGCGAATGCGATCGGCTTCTCTTGACCATTCGGCATGATGTGGGACAAAACAGCTCCCACACCATATGGAGAAGCGTCGCAGGCCAGCTGAATTGGAAGGGAAGGATCAAAATGGGTGAGGGCTTTTGACGTTAACAGAGTCTCTTTCGCTCTGTTGAATGTCTCCTGACATTCAGTAGTCCACCTCCAGCTTTTCTCATGACACAACAATTTGTGTAGAGGTTTCAGCAAAGTAGCGATGTTTGGAATAAACCGCCCGTAATAATTAAGCAAACCGAGGAAAGAACGCAGCTGGCTGACATTTTTGGGCGTTGGAGCATCCACTATGGCCTTAACCTTAGCTGGGGACGTATGCAGACCAGAGGCATCGATAACGTGGCCCAGGTACTCAACTGCAGGCTGGAAAAATTCACATTTGTCCCTCCGTACTCTCAATCCGTACTCTTTCAGTCTCTTGAGGGTAGCGTCCAGGTGCTGCAGGTGTGATTCATCGTCATTTCCAGTCACAAGAATGTCATCTAAGTAACATACTACTCCTGGAAGGCCCGCCAGGATCTGGTCCATCGCTCGCTGAAACAGGGACGGAGCCGAAGTGATTCCAAATGGTAAACGCTTATACCGAAATAGGCCCTTGTGTGTGTTGATGGTCAGTAGTTCTCTTGACTGTTCCTCCACATGCATTTGCAGATATGCTTGGTTGAGATCAATTTTACTGAATTTCTGTCCTCCGGTCAGTCCTGCAAAGAGGTCATTTATGAGGGGTAAGGGGTATTGTTCTGCAAACAACACTGGGTTCACCGTGACTTTAAAATCCCCGCAAATTCTTATGCCACCATCTTTCTTTAAAACTGGAACAATAGGTGTTGCCCACTTGCTTACACTGACTGGTTCCAGCACACCCTCCTTCACAAGTTCATTTAAGCTTGCCTCAACTTGGGGTTTGAGTGCATATGGCAAAGGTCGGGACTTTAAGAATTTTGGCTGGCATTCCGGCTCAACAGTCAATTTTACATTGATCCCTTCCATGCTGCCTAACTCCTTTTTGAAAATGTCGCTATGTTTCCGAAGGACACCCTCTAAATCCAGTTTTTGTGATGTCATCATGTGTAAGGCCTGCCAGTTCACCTGCAGTTTCTCTAGCCAGGAACGTCCCATCAGTGAGGGGTAATCACCTGAAACCACATACAATGGCAATTTTTTTGTTTGTTTGTTTAGTTCAACGGTTACCTGGAGGAGCCCTTTCATGGTCACTGATTCGCCAGTGTACGTTTTAAGGGTCACATCGGGTGGTTTAAGTGGCAGGTGGCTCAGTATTTTGCTGTATACCACATCCGACACAAGCGACACCGCAGCACCAGTGTCAATCTCCATCTTCACTGGCTGTCCTTCCAGCAGCGCTGTGACTTTGTATGACTTTGTTTCCCCTGCCACAGTAAGCACATGCAAAGGAAGTTCATCATCCGATGTGTCTGTACCCCTCTTGTACTCTTGGTCAACTGTGAATACTTGTTTCTTTTGTTTCCTTCTGAATGTTGTTTTCTGCTGCATTTTCCCTTTTTCTGCTTTATTTCTACATGCACGCTCTATGTGTCCTTTCTTTTTACAACTGTGGCACTCCACGTCCTTAAACCAGCATGTGGCATGTGAGTGCCCAGTCTTGCCACAGCGAAAACATGGGCCTTTATTTTCCATTTGTGTTTCAGTGTCCATTTTATACACTTTGCTGTTTGAGCTCAGTTGCTGAGCTTCCTTAGCAGCTAATTCCATAGCCACGCTCAGTTCTATTGCTCTTTGTAGTGTTATGTTGCTCTCAGTTAATAGTCTTTTCTGAATTCCCTCACAGCGAAGTCCGCACACTAATCTGTCCCGAAGTGTGTCATTCAGTGTATCACCAAATTCGCAATGTTCAGCTAATTTTTTTAGCACTGCCACAAACATTGTGACAGTTTCTCCTTCTAGTTGATTTCGTCGGTGAAACCGAAATCTCTCTGCAATTACTAATGGCTTTGGAGAGAAATGAGCTTTGAGAGTATTCACTATTTGCTCATACGTTTTCTCTCCCGGTTTCTCTGGTTGTAGGAGGTTACGCAGCAGCGTGAATGTCTTTGGACCCATCACACTTAAAAATGTGGGTACCATTTTATCTTGATCAATATTATTTGCTTCCACAAAGTACTCAAAACGTTCTGTATAAGAACTCCACTGCTCACTGCTTTCATCAAACGGCCCCATACAGCCGAAAACTGATGCCATTTTGTTCCGTTTCCAGTCGTTAACAATCAATTTAGTCACTTATCTGAATCGTTGTCTGTCCTCCCCCTTTACCAGACGTGAAAAAGCAGCCGGCTCGTATTTTCTCTCGTTTCACACAAAACCGCTTTTTTCCCTCGTTCTCATAACACACGCATGAGTGCTTGAGTTCTCGTCGCCACTTTGTCGTGTCTTTGTGAAAGAAATGAACGTTGCAATAAGAATAAGATGACACACAAGTTAGCTTGCTCAACTGCTATGTTTACTTCGTTTTTTTATATACCAACTTCAACCAGAACATTTCCGGAAAGTAACAGTGCATTCTGGGTGCTGTAGTTAAATAACAATGCAACCAAATATACAACACCAGCGACAGCAGCAACCAACAACGACCTGATCAGCCGAGAAAACAACAGTAGTTGATGACAGACAAATCATAAAAGCTGTGAAAATGAACCCTAAAAGACATGTCTGTAAAATCACCAACAACTTCCAGAAAGCTGGGGTGATGCTCTGACAATCTACTGTCCTCAGGAGACTTTGACAGAATTACAGATGTTACACAGCAAACCTCTGACCAGCACCAAAAATGGAAAGGCAAGATTAGAGTTTGCAAAAAAGCACAAAGGTGAGCCAGAAGAGTTTTGGAACTGTGTTTATGGACCGATGAGACAAAGATGAACCTTTATCTAAGTGATGGGAAAGCAAAAATGAAAAAAAGGGAACTGCAAATGATCCCAAGCATACAGCCTCATCTGTAAAGCATGGTGGAGGTGGTGTCATGGCATGGGCATGCATGACTGTCTCTGGAACAGGCCCTCTCAACTTTACTGATGACTTAATATATGATGACAGCAGCAGAATGAATTTGGAACGGTGCAAAACCATTTTGCCTACCAATATTCAAAAAAACCCACCAGATTCATTGGGAAGTGCTTCATATTGCATCAGGACAATGACCCAAAACACCCTGCCAGTTCAGTCAAGGAATTTATAAGGGCAAAGAAATGGAAAGTCTTAGATTGCCCAAGTCAATCTCCAGATTTAAATCTGATTGAACATGAATTTCACCAGCTGAAGAGGAGAGTAAAGGCAGAAACTCCCCAAAACAAGCAACAATTGGAATTGGCTGCATTAAAGGCTGGGAAAAGTATTTCAAAGGATGAGACCAAGAGTCTGGTGATGTCTATCACAGGACACATGCAACAGGACACATCTGATCACTTAGAAAGACCTGTGAGGCAACTGTCCCAATACTTATGCTCACATCAATGAGTGGGATGAACTCTAAAAGTGCTGTTCTTTTTATTTGGTAAAACATGTATGTGTTGAAACGGCTAATAATAAAATGTGACATTCTGTAGTTTTGTCTCATATTCATCTTTTAATCATATTTGTAAATGTCTTGACTCCACAGCCAACAGAGCAATTTTGTCTTTACTGTGCCGATACTTTGGGAGGGCATTGTATATATAAAGTTTTTTATTTAATTTGTTTGCCAAAATATGCTTATATACAGTATGGGCAGAGTACAGTGAAGTACAGGTTTTTTTTTTTTATGTTTTCAGTTTTCAGTTTTTTTTCACTCTGAGTGATGTCTGGTGGACGGTGGGAGTTTGGGGACTGGTGCATTTTGGGACATGAAGAGCTGTTCACTGTCAGAGATACAGCTTAGACACAGTGCTTTAATGCCTTTGCTGCCTGAGTGGGTATAGGTTTGCTTTCATGTGATGAATTAGACTGTCAGTAGTGCAGTTCATGTGAGTTCATAATGTAGAAAGAGACTCACATGGGTTTAGAATGACATGAGGGTGGGTAAATGAATATTCATAAGAACATTCATTTGTAGGTGAACTATCCTTGTAATGGTACTAATCATGTGAGATAAATGAGAGTACAAAAAAGTACTCTGATACTCTGAGCAATTCTGATGCATAATACATTAGGCAGTGTGGACTTTGATATGTGGATAACGGTTGAATTGTTCTGTGATCACACTCGTCTAACGCACACCGCAGATGGACTGTAGTGTGACATCAGCCCAGTGTTTGCGGTGCAGCTGAGCAGAGATCTGTAATTACCATCATCACAGCACGCGCCCACTATTTGGAACTCATAATACAACAGAAAACCCAATGGTTTATACACATACAGCCAACTCACCACTCACTATTCAAACCTCTGGATATTTGTTTATGCATCATATCATGTCCTTACACAAGGGCGCATGCACTGCTGTCTCGCTGTACTATTTGTGTGTTTGTTTGTGGCATAAACATCTCTCTTCACCTCTAAACCATCAGAGCTCAGTGCTTCTGCTCAGTTTGTGACTGAAAGGCTTTACTCATGTGTCTCAGCACGCATGTTAACGTACCATTTGAGCACTGTCTGAGGAATTTAGGACGACCGCAGGGCGACTATTGTGGTCAGCAACCTCTAACCTTCCTAGCACTTTGGTTGACTTCTCACAGATTCTGGGTGTGCCTTATTCCAGTTTCCATGTTGTGTATCGGTACATCGTAAACATGAATGTGGGTGCTATAATGGCATTGATGTACTAAACGTTGGCGACTTACGTTGATTTATGAAGTCATGCATTAAAATTAAACTGGTATTCATCAAAAACATTCATCATGCATCTTCATTATAGCTGCTAAAAAATGAAGTGCCATTATGAAGCATGTCATTTATCCAGTTAATTTGCAAAAAAAAAATGTATAAAAACATTCAGACATTTTAAAAAATATATATAAAAAATAAATAAACACATAATTCTGCAATGATTACACACACACACACACACACAAACTCTAAATGGGTATCTTAGATTTCTATTGTTTTTTATATAAAGCTAATTATAGACAAACCCTACAATAAAACATGCATTTTTGGAATAAAAAAATAATTAATAAATTAATTAAATATGTTATATTAAATATTGTGACATTCTTCTGTCAAATATATTTGTATAATGAACTGTATTATGTTATTATTTGCTGTTAATCTACTGTGTGTGTGTATACATATTTATAATATCACATAAATGTATTTAAATAAACAAATGAATGTATAATATAATGTAATATAATACAATTGCATAACATAACATATTGTAATTCCTGCGTAATACTTAAACACTTCCAATATTATTTTCTTTGAAGCATGGGATGCAAGACAATTAAAATATATAAATAAAAGACATTAAAATATAATATAGTTAATTTAAAATATAAATTAAAGAGTAACTGAAATGTAATAATAATACAAATAATAACAATAAATTACAGAAGTGAACATTTAAGTGCACTAGTATGATTTTAACAGCCTGTACTAGTAACCTAAGGAACAGATTGAGACACACCCTCTTTATTACACCTTCATATGTATTTGATTTTTTCCATAGGAAGAGGGCATGTGAATCTGAGACACATACTGCATTTATAAGCGGCTAGATCAAAAGAGCCAGAGAGGAAAATCCTATTTCGCGATGTTTAACATTAAAGTGGAGCGGTGACAGATATCCGCTTGAGGCGCGCACAGCACCTGTCATCTCCTGCTTAGTTTTTATCACTGACAGAAAAAGAGAAGCAATGAATTCTAACAAGGTTCATGTACTCATGCAGATTTCCCTTTTGATCATTTTAATCAGAATAGGTGGTCTCCTTCTGTCTTCTCTTTGGTGTTTAGTCCCTTTCCTGTTATTTTCTGTTTGTGAGAATGTGAGCATCAGAAAGTCTGGCTCTAGTGGGAGAGTTTTTATGGGTGAGCTATTTTGATAGAGTAGAAGGCCAAACAGTCTACTAGTGTTTAAAATACTTTCTTGTGGGGAGTTAATTGCACCCAGCTGTGTGTAAACAACTTCACACTCGACCCATTTGGCAGAGCAAGTCACATGATGATCTGTCATCCCAGATGGGCGTCTCTTGCTCTTTCTCTCTCTGTTTGCCATTTTAATGTCAAAGCTTTTTATTGGCATTATTGTTTTATACAAAATGTGACAGACAGATAGATAGATAGATAGATAGATAGATAGATAGATAGATAGATAGATAGATAGATAGATAGATAGATAGATAGATAGATAGATAGATAGATAGATAGATAGATAGATAGATAGATAGATGTATTTGAGGTAACAAAAGTTGCTTAAGTTTAGGTGGGCCTATCATATCTGTTGCACAAACAGAATGCCAGAGACAGAGTTATATGAACATTAGTAATGCTTGCTTTGGAAAATTAAAAATAATAAGAATGTATATAGAACATATATAAATACTGTACATTAATATTTTATAGGCTAATATATTTTTCAGTTACTCTTGTAACAGGTTACATCACGCCAGTAGGTGGCGGCAAGTCTTGAGTCTATGAGTGAGTCATTGAATCTGATTCATTCAGTAAAGAAACTTTCCCTTACGAGTGACTCATTGAATCATTCATTCAAACGATTCGTTCAAAAACTAAGCCTGCGTAACAATGTGCATACTATCCATCCTTAATTCTATGTGATAGTAGTAATTTCCAATACTATTTAGGGCAGATAGGGTGGATAGTATGCACATTGGGACGCAGGGTTTGATTCATTCAGGAACGAAACAAATTAGTCACTGAAGCATTCATTTAAAAGATTCGTTCAAAAACGCTGATTCATTCTGGAATTAAACAAGCCTGCGTCCCAATGTGCACAATATCCATCCTAAATTCCATGTGATCTTAGTAATTTTCAATACTATTTAGGGCAGATAGGGTGAATAGTATGCACATTGGGACGCAGGGCAAGTTTGCATTTCATTGAGTCACTGAATCATTTATTCAACCGATTCTCCGAACGCTGATTCATGAACTGAACTCCATACTGAGTTGTTCGGAGACTTGCTTCGATTCTTCTGCGGCTGCGTTTGGAGCTCTTTGCGTCGGTGCAGCAAAAACAGACAAAACAACAGGCAATATTGTGCCTAAAATGTAAGTTTCTCAATAAAAACTTATTGTTAATTGTACTGCTGTATAAAGGCAACAAAACACGCTCAACCGTGCTGTTTTTTCACCGAATATCAGCATGTTGTCACTCGGCTTCCGATTCACAGCCATGTTGATTTTCTGGAATAGATAATATCAATACAGAATGAGCTAGATGGCTCATTTTGACACATTTTCCTGTGCGTGGGGAGATGTTTTATGTCTGTGACAGTCTCCAGTCCTAGACAGTGTAACATCATGTATTCATGTCGGCTGTTTGTTATATTGGTAAGACACTATCATGTCTCTGCTGTCAGCTGGTTACCATAGTGAATGACACAGGTGTAAGATACTTGTTTTCTATATGTATACATCAGTGGCGGCTGCTGGTCTTTCAAAGAGGGGAAGCTCATTTTCGGCCTACATCATACAAATTGTCCATTTATTTATACGTAAATTCTGCCCTACATTCTTTTTCATGAAAATGCTCTGTGACCCTGTCGTACCAACTAGGCGTCTTTTCCAGTGACTTGACCAGTGTTAGCAGCACTTATGTACTTGATTTTGTTTTCGAGAAAGCAACGTTTATGTGTGGTTAGTGAAAAACTAAATTTTTGACGTCACTAAAATAAGGCCATAAAACACATACAGAACATTTGTTCAGAAGACTTCTGAGAACTGGATCTTGTAGCCTAGAATTTTTGCTTCAAAATAACGTGAAAATCATCTTGTTTATTTGCTCACAGAAAACAATATATTGATTTAAATTTCCTAAGACACTTTTTGAGTAAAAAGGGTCTATGCGAGAAGGTGTCAACCTTCACATTCACACCTGAGAAGACAGGCCTGCACAATGAGCTTCATAATGAGCCATTTAGTCAAGTATGTGACTGAGAGGGAAGAGTTACAAGAAGGAATATGAGGACAAAATATATTTTTTTTTTTTTTTGTAGTTTAAGTATATATTTAGCTATCACACAAAATAACTTGAGATTCACTTGTGAGTGCAGTTAAACATTTTATTAGGAACAATCAAAACTGTCTTTTTAGCATCATTACTCCAGTCACATGATCCTTCAGAAATCATTCTATTCTGATTTGCTGAAAAAAAAAATATTATTCTTATTATTATTGTTGTTGAAAAGAGCTAAGAAGTTTGTTTTTCTTTTTTTTATGAATAGAAAGTTCAGAAGAACAGCATCAAAACTCGTGGAGTATTTTAGTTAGTTTCGCATCAAAGAAAAAGCGAAACCAGTGGGTTAAGGAACACCAAGTAATCACACAGCTTTCTCCTGTTATGATGAAAACTGGCAATTTCGCCAAGCAAATACCAAGAAATAGGTTGCAGGAGTTTTCGACTACACTTGCAAAAATCTGCTATGGGACTGAGCTCGAATAGCTTCAATGACTTCTTATAGGACAAAATCGCTGTCAATCAAAAGGAGATGCAGTCTTTCGATAGACCCTCCAATCATCACGCAGAAGCCCGGAGTCCAGCCCCGTCTAGTTTCGAAGCACTGAAAACAACTGTTCAAAGCAGCCCCATAGAAGTCAACGGACGCTGGGCTTCAACAGGGAAATACACTTAGACGCTACGGGAATATATGAGAAGGAAATCGAGTCACCTGCTATATGTAGCTGATTCTGAACGAAGTCTTCGAGATGAACGTGTTCTAACGCATTTTTAATCAATAAAATGTTAACACAATAGTACATATTTGACCATTAATTTTTTGACATTATAGGGGAAGCCGAGTTTCCCTTGCAGTCTTAAAGAAATCCCCACTGGTATACATACACAAAAGAAGTTCCCATGCATGTTTACAGGTGTTTAGAGAAGTAAAGCTTGTTTTAGAAATGCAACAGCATAACAGAGTCCATTTATAGGCATGTTTGTGTGCGCCTGTTTTATGTTTGTGTATCATCTTGTGGCCTGTAATTGCTCAGATAAGCTCGTTGTTAAGCAGACAGGATGTCAGCACATCACCGTCTGTGACTGAATGATGAGCCGGATCACTCTCAGTAATCAGTCTCCAGGTTACTGTACGTAACTACAGTGAGGTGAAGGATGACTGACCCCACTGATGCCCTGGAGAACCATCCGTTTGATCCTCGGGAGGGTGGACACTAAGACCAAAAGTAGAGGAGAGCATGTTCTCTTCATCTCTGAGATCAGTAATCAATAGATAAGGTCAGGTCAGGCTCACAAGTGCCTGGTGTGGTCAGACCAGGTTCTTCTCCCCACACTTTCTTCTCCAGTAGATCAAAGCTAAATTCGGATTAAGACTCTGGAGTTTAATCATCTGTCCTGTCCACTACAGTTCAGTGCATCAACAAACTGTGTTTCTGCTGTATGTTTATGCTGGTGATTTTAAATTAGGCTGTAAATGTAAGCTTGCTTATCACTTAGGCTTTTTAAAGAACCACAGTGCAAAAACACTGAAGATCTACTCTGAAATTTAGTAAGCTGCCTCATTAGGCTGCCTTTTAAGGCATCACTGGCATACTTCCAATGACAAAAGCCATTCCAAAAGATGGACAACATAATTATGCTGCCAAAATCCAGTGTCTCATCCATCCTTTGTGTAGATTCGATTGTGCATTAGAACCAGTGAAAAATGAAATTTTATATGAAAAAATGTACACTACTGCTCAAAAGGTTATTTTTTTTTATGTATTTGAAAGAAGCCTCTTTAGGCTCTATTTATTTGAACAAAAATATAGTAATATAATTTTTTTTATTTAAATACATTTTAAAGTGTAATTTATTCATGTGTTAATATTAATTTTCAGTACTTGTTACTCCACTTCAGTGTCACTTGATTTTTTAGAAATCATTCTAATATCCTGATTTGGTGCTCAAGAAACATTTCTTATTATGAATGTTGGAAACAGCTGTGCTGCTTATAATATTTGTGGAAATCATGATAATTTTATTCCCCAGAAATATTTGAATCTAATGACAGAAAATCTGTTTAACCAAATACATGTTTATGTATTTTTGTAATTATTAAGAGTAAAAAAGTGTTGCTTAGCAACTCTAATTCTAACATTTTAGCTTTTAATACAAATAAATGTTGAAAAATTGTCTATGAAGCTACATCACACCGTGTTGCACTCCATCTTCAGAGGATCGCCCTCTGCTACTAAGAAAATACTGAAATTAATAGTGATATCTGCTTTCCTTTTGTTTTGTTTTTGCCTTGAAATAAAATATGCACATTCTTCATGGTATGGGAAGAGAGCTGGGTGCTCGCTGCTGCTACAAAGGTCACACAGAATCCATTTCGATCCATTTCTCAGTTGTAAAAGTTTAAATGTAACTGAAGTTGTTTTGTTGTCATATTTATGTCATATTCACTTTCCCATGGCCACAGGGGGGAAATAGAGATTGTGGGTTACATGACATGACACACTGTTTTTTCTTTATTTCAACACACAGCAACCAAAATCAAATCCCTGGAAGCTTGTAAACAGTTTTGCTAATTCACAAGCCGACAAACTGTGAATACTCGCAAAGGTAATGTTAATTATTAAACCGAACGAAATGCAAAATGTTCTGAAACACTCAGCAATGTGATTGTTATTGAGAGGTTCAGTCAGCGATATTATTAATAGATTTGCTATCCAGCATCTTCGTCACCTGAGCTTGCTTCCCTTCCTGTTTTTACACGTCGAAAAGGTGAAAAAACTATTATATTGTCTAGTTTTCTCCCTGAACAATGATGCATGTTCCTAAGGCAATTCTAAATATAGCAGGAAGGGCAACATTTTTCACAATCATGACAGAAAAGCAAAGCACTTCCTTAAACCCACTAACAGAAAGGCAGCACGATCCTCCTAATAAAACAGTTACCCAGAATGCAACATGGTGTGATGTCAACTTCACATTCTCTGTTCTGTAAAGTACTGTGTTTTTGTACTTGAGTATCAACTCCAGTTGTAAAAACATTGTTTAATAGTATGAAAACTTGCTTATTAACCTAATATACAGTATGTAACTTAATATATGTGTGTATGAATGTAGTTTTATATTTATTCGAGTATCACATAGTTAGCTTAGGAATAATTAGCGACTTTGAGTGAAAATATATACCCTCAGGAAAAAAAAAAGGTACAAAAGCTGTCACCTTTTTAAGTGTTTGTACCTTTACAAACACTTAACATTAAAGTACTAAAATGTACACTTTAGTTGCCATTACATAATTTTAACGTACTTATATGCACTCTTTAGGGGTAAATAAGGTACAAATCTATACCTTTTGAATGGGTATCGCCTCAGTGACAGCTTTTGTACCTTTTTATCTTAGAGTGATGCTAGACAGCAGGGCTTACTTGCTACAGAGGTAATGTAAACACATAATGTGGTTCAAAGTAAAGCACATTTGTGACTTGCTGGTCAAGGAGGCAGCATGCATTGTGGGATAACAGCGGTCAAACATTGGCGAGAACTACTGTAGGAAGTAACCACAGAAAATACAGCACTCCACACTCAAATGGCCTGTAACACAGACATCACAAGCACACACACATACACTTGTGTTCCTACTATACGCTCGCTTATGTATCATTTAGTCATTGTTTGTCCTTCAAGAAGAGATTAAGTCTGTGGTAGGCCTGAGGGATTCATACTGTTCTCTTGTGTAGGGCTTTCCGATTAAGCTTTGCTTACGTGGAGAGCAGCTTGTTAAAATCTAAATTCAGCTTCTGCGGATCGTTTGGCAGCACTTCATATACAAAATCTGTTTATCACATTCACATTCACAGACATAGAAACTTTCCTCGTGGGCTGATGTATTAGCTGCGCTCGTGTCAGGTTTCCCGCACTGATGTATGTAACAACAAATTGCTCCAGCATTAATCAAAACGATTTTCTGTTATCAGATTGTAGTGAAAAATGGATGCTTGTTACGAAACAGACTGCAGGTAGATGTGAAAGATCTGACGAAGTGTAATTAACACCAAAGCTGAGCCGTGCCAGACTTTGTCGAGTGTGTTGTCTGTGACATCTCATAAGGACGCCACACACGCCCAATAATGCTCAGAGGGCTCATGGGAGAATCAATGACATCAGTGCATTTCCTGTGCCCTCGGGGTACGGTGCGGTTATTGATTGCTTGTGTCTGGTTTTAATTATCCTCCAGTGGAAATGAAAGGAGAGGGGAATCAGTAGACCCTGCCAATCAATCTGATGCACAATCTGATTGAGGCACTTCAAACAATATGGGCCCATCGACCAATCAGAATGCAGGATCCTGACGTTTTGGTTTGACCTTCCACAATAGAGGGCGTGTGTGTGTTTTAAAGCAAGCATGTCTGTTACTACTGTAAGTATTAAAGGCAAAGTTCACCCCAAAATGACAATTGTTTTATCATTTACTCATCAAGTTCTAAACATGTAGGAATTTCTTTCATTTGTTGAACATTAAAAGGAGATATTTTGAAAGATGTTGGTAACTAAACAGTTGCTGGCCTCCTCTGAACAACTTAGGGGCAAGTAAATGCTAACAGAATTGTCATTTTGGGGTGAAGTTTTCCTTTAAACTTTTGGCACAGAAAGGTCAGTCACATTTTGGCAGTATTTTTGGCAAAAAAAAAAAAAAAGAGTATTGCAAAAAGTGTTGCTGTATGAAGTCACTTTCAAACCAAGCAGCTTTCTGTTGGTCAGTGAGGAAAATTTCAGTGTCCAACTTGAACCTGTTGCAAAATCTGTGTGGGAAAATCTTTTGTGAATTTCACAATTGTGTGCATTTCTGTTAAAATGACCAAATTTGTTGGCAAACATTTGGTACAAATTTAAACAATGGTAAATGTGACTGCCTAAACATGTCCTGCACTGTCACGGTCAGTGTTGATAAGCAAATTGTGTGATTTATCTGCACTTTTCATCACCATTTTTTGCCTAGTAGTGTGAACACTGTTAACACTAAAAAAACAGGTTTAGTGCACTGTGTGTATCCAGATGACACATTAAAATTTTGAATGTTAAACACTTAATGCACTCAACATTCGTAGCTTTCAGTTCATAGTAGAAGAGTAGAGGGTAAATATGCTAATGAGGCTAACTGGAAAATGTTGCTTATTCGGTTCGAGATGCTGCTGCTCTCTTCCACTTCATGCACAAGATACAAACATTGTGTGTAGTACACAGAGTATAGTACATCAAATCTGTGACAGCAAAAAACCACATGGGATCCAGTTTACAATCGTTACCCAGATTTGGTTTTAAATCTGAAATGCATTTCAGTTTGAATGTTAAAATGTGATTGTCGTTTAGGAAGTAACATGCTTGTTATGTCATACAAAGAGTACACTCTTTTCAGTTTCAATCACTTTTTCCTAATATTGGGAATTATATGACATTCACTGTGTCAACGTAATCAATCAACATGTAATTCAACTTTGATAATAATAAGAAATGTTTCTTGTGCACCAAGAAAATAAGTATATAAAAAAGTGGGATTATAGGATGTAATTTGTCCTCACAAAATACATTTTAAAATATTTTTTTTATTGTAATATTTTGCTATACTACTACAACTACTGCTTTGAGCATGACTGCTTTGACGACTTTCACAAAAATAATAAAACTAACTTTTAACAGTAGTGTATGAATCTAGCTTTTTTTGTGTAAAATAGCCTAATGCGTAGCGTTTTATCATGGTTTGTTAGTGTGAGATATTTTAAGTTTGTTTTTGTGACAGTGTGTCTAGTATGGAATTATTTTTGTGTCTTTATTATTCAAACAAAAATTCTGTATTTGAGAGCAAAACTAATTATTTTGCAATTAAAAAATAAAAGTTTGCAAAAAAAGTCTTCTTAAGGTTCAAAATTAAAGTAATTGAAAACAAAATAATTTGCAAAAGTTGAAAAGTTTTGCTTGCGAGTCAAGCTGTGTGTCAGTGGGCGGTCTCTACGCACCAGGATGAAAGGCCCTTTTCTATTGGCCATCACCAACTACAGACAAGCTTAGCTAACGTTATGTATTTAGGTGGGGGAGCATGAGAAGAGAGAATAATTCAGTTCACTAGTCACTGAATTTAAGATGTTAAATTAGTTAACTTACCCAGTAAAGGAGCGGTTGCTAGCCATTGCTGCTCTTCTGTCAGACTGGCGTCAGTGGCGTGAAAGCGTAGTGGGCGTGGTCAACCTGTCACTTCAATCGAGAGTGGCCAATAGAAACGGGCCTTTCATCCTGGTGCGTAGAGACCGCCCACTGACACACAGCTTGAATCGCAAGCAAAACTTTTCAACTCGCAAACAAAAGTTTTAGACCCGCAAAAAAAGAAGTCAGGAAAGAGAGCAACATTTGTGGATTAGTGATGAAAAGTTTTTAAAGTGCACGAAGAAAAATATATATTTTTTAAAGATTTACACGCACTGCAAATTATTTTTCCTTCAATTACTTTAATTTTGAACCTTAAGAAGACTTTTTTTTGCAAACTTTTAATTTTTAATTACAAAATAATTAGTTTTGCTCTCAAATACAGAATTTTTGTTTGAATAATAAAGACACAAAAATAATTCCATAGTCTAGAAAGCAATCGTCAGTGCTCAGTTGGAGTTTATTTGAGCATCTCTCTCTCTTTTTCGTTCTCCACGTCTATTCATATCCTCCTCTTCAGTAGCCCTCCCTCATGCGCTTCCAACTACTCAAGATTCCAGAGTGTGTAGCCGTGCCAATTAGTTCTGCGCTGCTGTGAGTGTGTGTGTGAGCGTCTGTGTGTGTGTGTGTGTGTGTGTGTGGCAGGTTGGGTAATACTGATATACTGTATGCAGTGCAGCACCCCGGTGCTCTCCACACACAGGATGAGTCATACACTCACAGCAAAGGCAGGGCTTTCCCTCACTCTGAGCTGATGCTCAGATTTTATTCCTGTTTGTCACAATATTATACTTTTATCTCAATCCTACCAGAATGATCAATGTGAGACGCTCATCCAACCACATCACAGTCGCACTCTTGCAGACCATGACCTCTGCTGAATGCGAATGGAATTAACATTTGACGTAGTTGATGCTCAGTATGTGGAGGAAATACTCTGCATAGCTGCCTAATCTGTTGAGGATCGGCCTTGTTTTGGAGCTCGATCTAATGCTGTTAACTAACTCAATTTGAGCCTTCTCTGTTGTTCCTTTGAGATGTATGGGTGCACAACGGTCTTTCAGAGACACATTAGTGACAAACAAATACTAAAATGCTTGATATCTGAGAGTAAGCGAGGAGCTCATCTGGTGTGTGTGGACTAAATACAGCCTGTTAGGATGAAACAGGGTTTTCACTTATCGTTAAATTGACAGCCTTGCAGGTTGAGTGTAAATGATGTTTGATGGTGTCTGTGCTTAAGTGCTTGCTTTGTATTCTTGATGTTTAATGAATGTTTTGGGATAGGTGTAAGTTCAGATCTAATGGCTGCTTCTGTCAAATACCAGAAAATATTTTGACTCGTCATTTAATTGATAAAAACAAACCAAAATCACACTTGCAGTAATGGACCAAGAATGTTTATTTATTACTTTTTTCATAAAGTCAAAAATATCAAACAATTGTCTTGATCAAACATTCCTGAAAAGAAAACCTTATCAAAACTTAAAAAGTTTATAACTATTTTTACTGTATTTTACTGGAATAAATGCAATTTTGATGTGCAAAACAGACTTTTGAATTTTTTTTTGTACCAATGCTAATCTTCTTTTATTATGTGTAAGAAAAATTTAATATTTAACATAACTGCTTCACTGCTTAATGAGATTTTTTAACCCCCCCCCAAAAAAAAGGCTGAAATCAGGTCATATAGTGAGGATCACTACAGTTTTTAAAAAAAAAATGCCATGGCAAGGTTAGTTCAGATTGTAAAATGTCACGTGGTCTGACACCCCTGTCCCCTCCCCCAACTCATATATTCATGAATTAATAATTTATGATATTTGTAACATGCATTATTGATTAATAAGTAGAATTTAGTGAAAAACTAATATTTTTCTATGTTTGGTTGAGTTATATCAAACACAAAATATTCCTTTAAAGGTCCCGATAGCTCTGGTCTCTTTCATAGTCTCACACACTCCCAGCCATTGCTCTCTGAACTAGATTAAGAAGTTTTCTCATGCTCCCTGTCTAATGTTGTTTCTGCAGACCATTGGAATGTCTATTTATGGCAGCATGGGACACTCTCTCTGTGTGTGTTTCCTGTTGTCCTGTGATTGGTCAGTCATGTTGTGAGTCATATCGTAGGTCATGGTCTCTATGTCCTCCTCATGTCTGTCTGGGGTGAGCCTCCTTATCATTCTAGACATCAGTGCTATTGACTGCTCATGTTCTAGTTAAGGACTTCAGCTGCAACTGTTTTCAGGCATTAACGTGTGTGTGAAGTAGAGAGAAATTATATAAAAGTGTTAAATCACCAATCTTGAAACACATTCTCAGAGTGTGAACCATGTTATTTCTGTATTGGAGAATTGGAGAATAAATGACGTTTTTCAAAAATGATTTACTGGAAAATGAATGATGTTTTTCTGCCATCACAGACAAAGCGAAGACAGTTTTAATTACAAAGGGATTCTTCAGCAACAATAAGTGTGGAAGCGCTTGATCTGTGGTATTTCTTTATTTAGATATTAAGGTAAATGTGTATGTGTGTGTGTTCTCTAAGCAGCATTTAAGGTCCTGTGGAGATCGTGAGAAACAGAGTCCCATAGCATTCTTGGCATGAGTGTGGTTTGCTCAAACTCTGCTGTATCAGTTCTGTGTAGAAATAACTCTGTATTTGATTTTGTTGTAGGTGTTTAGTAGTTTTGTACTGATGTCTTTTTTACTGAGCTGTACTGATTGATGTTCTTCTCCTCTGCAGTATGTGGAGAGGCGTCAATGTGAACTGTGCTGACGGCTCAGGATATACACCTCTGCACCACGCGTCTCTGAACGGACACAGGTAACACTCATATTCTACCATTCATTTACAGGTTCTTGAAAAGTTAATAGCTGATTTAAAATGAATGAGATTATGCTTTCTCACACTTTCACACCCGAACATCTCAGTTCCTCCTAACAGGGTGTTATAGATTTAAAAATGAAAGCGCTAGACGTCAGGATTACTTAGACGTTTATAGATGTTTGTAATCCAGCTCACATACATAAGAATCAGAAGGCTGTGATGTCAGATTAGGGCGGGGTTGTGAATCTGGATTCAGACAGATTAGTGTGAGGTATATGAGGTGGGTGGAGTTGTATTCGACTAATGAGGGGTTTATGGGATGAGGCGGTGTCAGATTAATCTGATTTTTTTAAAGCAGGATGGAATTAGAATATCTCAGGGTGTTTGGGTGGTTTAAACGTTTGTCGTAAGAAAGAGGCCAGAGTAGGAGAGGGATTTCATGTAACTTGAATTATGTATTATGATTAGAGCACAATTACCCTGTTCATTTTGTGCCTGCAAAAAGCTTCATGAAGTTAAATAGTACCATAGAAGGTTTATTGGATTTTTGGTGTTTAAGAATGAAAATCGCCCATGCAATTACATGAAATCTGTCTTATTTGTCTTTCTCTCAGGGACGTGGTGTTGAAGTTGTTACAGTTTGAAGCCTCTACTAATGTGGCAGACAGTAAGGGCTGTTTTCCTCTGCATCTGGCTGCATGGAGAGGTGACGTGGACATAGTCCAGATACTGATCCACCACGGGCCATCCCACAGCAGAGTTAATGAGCAGGTACACACTCCCATCCTTACAGCAAATGTACTGTTTACCCCTCAGTGTACTATCTTAGCATAACTTTTGCATAGCATGCTAACTTTGCCAATATAATGTAAGTCAGTTACAAAAATCTAAATTGACTTTAATACACATCACTAGTCCTGTGGTGAACTGCAAATAAATCCAGAGAAAAAGATGTTTGTCTTTGTAATCTTTATAATCTTAATCTTTTTCGTAATCACTGTGAATACAAATTGGGCAATTTATTTGTGTAGAGTTACATTTTGCTTGCGGTATGTTAAGCAAAATGTAAGCTAACAAAAAACCCATCAAATGAGAAATGTTTAATTGTACAATCTGTAGCTTTGGTGATAGATTCATATGTAATGATTTAAAAGACATTAATTGTAGTAATGCATAAGTAAGGTTGGACAAAATACTTCAAGTAATTTATGCTAATACTTTACCATAAGCTCCCATTAGTTAGGTAATGTTGGTCAATGCATCAACTAACATTAACTGACATATTAGATAAGGTAAGATTTGTTTTGGGCCTTAGGCGGACAATGGGTGAACTGAATTTTCTTGTGAGTGATTGTCAGCTAGGCGGTTGCTAAGGAATTTTGTGTGGTTGTTAGGAGGTTGCTTACATGGCCACCGTGAAATCTGTAAAAACAGTTTTTTAGGTGTGACTTGGGTTTCTTCGTCACTGTAAGTCAATGGGTTATTTTCACACATTTTATCATGTGGCAGATGAATAGGGCCCTATGAAATTCATTAAATTTTTTCCAAAATTCCATTTTATTTTTTTTCCAAATTAATTTTTTTTGTTGTTTAAATTTTTCTAGATTACTTTTTTTTTTTCAGGTTTCTTTTTTAATGGTTAAATTTAAATTTATTAATCAATAAACAAGCCTAATTGCCCAACATTATTTAAAGAAAATATATATTTGATATACATCACTACCTTTAAATAAATCATTCATATAAAGTTTTGGTCATATGGCCCACTCATAATCGTGTTAAGTAATCGTGATTACAATATTGTCCAAAACAATTGTGATTATGATTTTTGTCATAATCAAGCATCCCTAGTTCTGGGGATGTTGTTCATGTATTTAAGTCCTCATTTAGTGAGAAGGCAGATGCTGGAAACATCTCAAGCATCACGTGCGCTTCAGTATGTGTGTAGTAAACGAAACCGCGCGTCTGCCCCATTCCTACACACAGAGACATGCAGAACGTGCAGGATTCATATTTAAAGAGTCTTTTTTACAGATACTAGTCCATATCACAATTTGATTGAAGTGTACTGATCTACTTTTGATTTTTTCATCCAAACTTTAAAAAATTTCATGACATTCAGCTTTATAGCCTAGGAAATTCAATTTTTATGACTGGATTCCGCAATTCCATCTGCATTTTCTGCAATTACAGGGCCCTAGATAAAACTGGTACATCTGGCACGAAATTAATTGCAAAAAATTGTAAAATGGTACAAAAGTAATTGCATACCTTTTCCTCAACAAACTGCCTGAAGTTATGGTATCATCCATGTTTGAAATGGTGGAGAATGAGCTGAATTTTAATACTTAGCGGTTTGTTCAAATCTGAGCAATAACAAGCACTAGTATTGAGCGCTAATGAGTCTTTACACTAGTCTGCTGCTAATAGTACACATTTACAAACACTTAAAACACCTGTACACAGTCCCCATGTATTCAACCAGGCACACACATACACACTTTTGACAGGTTTTTAAAAGTTTCAGACCTGTTCCTCGCATCTCAGCGTGTTGATGGGCTGATGGAGGGTTTGTTGAGCAGAATCAGAGCAGCTCTGTGAAAGGCCTGTATTTACCTGCAGTTAAAATGCTGTCTCAGTGCAGGTAAGAGTGCTGCTCTCTCTCCTGCCATCTGCCTCGCTCTTAATGACCACACCAGCCAGAGAAACAATTACGTCCAATCTTCAGCCCTCCTCAACTCACTAAACCATCAGCTTGATGGATAGACCTTCGCCGCTGGCATGAGTGCGTTTTGGAGAGACAAAGACAGTGTACGGCATTCATTTACACTGTCAGTCTGTTAATAATGATTAGGGCCTGTTTTTGAGTTTTCAAGTTGATTGGAATTGGCTCAAAATGTTGAATTCAACAAAATTTTAGGAACTGGATTGGGCTTTCTCAAGTCATTTATGAATGCTGCATAATCTAGACTGATTAAAAAATGTTACTTTCACTCAGTTTTACATCCTTTTCTCTAAACGGATATGTGCAGCACTTTACGAGCTATAAGCGATGCAATAGTGATGATACATATACCTGGACACACACAGCCGGTGGCACGGACTTTATGGCGTATATTACACTGCAGTGTGGGATGCTAAGCTCTTTATGACTTGGACATTACTCATATCCGAATATAATATTCATATATTTCGTGTCAGGGGGTATGCTATTATTTCAGCACTGCTATATAGAGACTGTTTATAGCCCCATCATTTCAAGCTAGTGTTTTTATGCTGACACAAACACACAAAAGGGTTGTAAACCTTCCAATAAGGAATGTCGAGTTTTGTGAATTTGTGTGCTGTATTGGAAGATTTTGGTGTGTGTGTGTCTATATTCTTTCATCTGAAAGGACATAAAGTCAATCTGAATGCTCAGCGCATTTCTGCCGTGTTCATATTGAAGGTCCGCGTCAGACGTACCTGCAGGTGATTTGTCACTCAGCGATCTGCATCTTCTCAGAAAAGAACATGACAGCCTGTGACAGGCCCATTTTACAGCATATGACCGTATATTAAGGGAAGTCTCTGCTAATTTATTTGAAGAGTACTTACTTATATTACTCAGCTGAGTGAACTAGGACAGTTCACCCAAAAATGAAAGTTCTGTCAGCATTTACTCACTGTCATGTCTCTCCAAGTGCCAATTTCTTTGTCTCTTCAAACACAAAAGATAAATTTATATGTTAATAAGTGCACTAGACCGATTTTTGTTTTGTTCAAATATGTATAAAGAAGCTGTTGGTGTCCATTTGTAGAATGATGTTGGAGTTATTAACCAATTACAGAGAGCCAAAAGCTGCTCGACTCTAATAAAATGGAATGAGAAAGGCCTCTGTGTGACTGTGTGTTAACTATACTTTGGGGACAAATCTGTCCACAGAGGTGAGCCAAATCTGATGAAACCTTCCTTTGGGACATTTAGGGATGTCCGTATTTAGAAAAATAACTTAAATTAGGGTATGGATATTCTGTAGCAGTTAGATCAATTTTATATTAAAGGTTTTGGCTTATTAATAATTCTTTCTCTTATGCTCACTAAATCTGCAAATATCTGATGAAAATGTAGTAAAAATAGTAATTTTGTAAAATATTAGAACATATTAAAATAACTGTTTTCTATATATATATAAGATGTAATTGATTCCTGTGATGGCAAAGCTGAATTTTCAGCATCACTACTCCTGTCTTCAGTATCACATGATGCTTCAGAAATCATTCTAATATGTTGATTTTCTGCTCAAGAAACATATTTCTTATTATTATGAATGTTGAAAACAGTTGTGCTGCTTAATATTTCTGTGGAAACCATTTGTTCAGCATTCTTTGATAAATAGAAAGTTCAAAAGAACAGCTTTTGCTTGAAATAGAATTTTTGGAACACGTGTCTTTACTGTCATTTTTGATCAATTTAATGCATCCTTGCTGAATAAAAGTATTAAAAAATTCTTATTGACCCCAAACTTTTAAACAGTCGTGTAATATATTAAAAAATACTAAATAGTTTTATGTTAAAATCCAATAGGAAGTGTTTAAATAGCTAGCGTGTATGTTTGAGCATATGGACATATCCTTAGTGGAAGAAGTCTCTATGTGTTTCAGAGAGAACGGGAGTGTGAGAAAATGGCTAGTTTTGTGCGTCACTCTGGAATGTTTTGTTTTCTGGTTGGGAGGACGAAAGGTTACACCATTTTCTCTGACTCCAGCTCCTCTGAGCCCACAAGAGACGGCCCTCTCAATTCCTCTATTTCTTTCTCTTTCTCTCTCTCTCTCTCTCTCTCTCTCTCTCTCTCTCTCTCTCTCTCTCTCTCTCTCTCTCTCTCTCTCTCTCTCTCTCTCTCTCTCTCTCTTCGCTCACTCACTCACTCACTCACTCACTCACTCACTCACTCACTCACTCACTCACTCACTCACTCACTCATTAATTAGCCAGATGTGTTTGTGAGTCCCGGTGTCAGATCCGCCGTGTTAACACTCTCACCCAGCTCTCTTTAGCACAGGTCAGTAGTATGAGGTCACTTCCTGCGTTAGCCAAACAAGCATATGTGTGAGAATAAGTTGAACCATGTGTTTCATAGTACGATGGTCACCTTTGTACCTAGTTTCCTGTGTTTGGAATGGCATGGTGGCTTATATAAAGAAATACAATGTTGATTATCGCAAGAAAGTGATATTTATTTGTCTCTTCTTTTCTTTGAAAAATGCAAAAATTTGGGCCAATTTCAATAGAAGTTAACATTTAGATACTATATTAGTCATAAAGCAACAAGATGTAAACAGTACTCATGTTAAAATGATTTCAGGTTTGAAAAAATTGCTTAGTCATTTTCTGTTACTTTATATCCTGTTTTACAACTTTTTTTCATTACACCGTATTGCTATAGTCCCTAAAACCTTAAAATGGCAGTAAGAATGTTTATTTGAACACCTTTATAGCTCAAATAATACACAAGTTTTGACAGAAAAAAAAAGTTAGAATTATAAGCTTCACATTTTGGCTTTTAAATCCTATGTAAATAGGATCCTAAGTGCCTTACTGTAACCTCTATTTTAATTTTTTTAAGAAAATGATGGATGTCTTTTTTTTATTTTATTTTATTTTGCGTCAATCAGCATTATATGCTCTATTCTCTATTGAGCTTAGCTTGTATTGAACCCAGAATATTCCTTTAATTCTACAATATTGGCTCAAAGACCGAATCCACATTAAACTGCACTGGATTGTACAGGATAGACTAGATTAATGTGCTCCTCCACACCTCCTCTATGCTCCCGTGGGCCGTACTGTCTGTCTGTACATCTGCTTTAGTGCTCCACTAAGAGATGAGACTCACGAGGTCCTCATCTGTGAACAAAGCACTGTTGTTGTGTCTGTTTTTCTATTTTATACTTTAATTATTTGTTTTGTGTCGTTTAAAGTGCTGATAGCTCTAGATACGCCATCGCTATTATGTGTCATTTCATTGATTGAATGCGAACGCTGCTTCTTCTGTTGTTTTATCATGACAGCCCGTTTTGGATAGGGCGTGAACAGTATGAAGTGGGAAAGCGGCCTGCTGTCTCTCTGGATATTGCACTGTCTGGCCAACATACAGATACACGATGGAGGCTGCGTTCATAGATGCAGGAAATTACTCTTTGTGTGTGTGTGTGTGTTTGTTTGGTGTTCAAGGCTGAAAAAAGGAGATTAAAGAAAGAAAGGCAGGGCATAGAGTATGAGAGAGCGATAGAGAGAGCGTGAGATATGTCGGCAGTATCAGGTCTGTTTCTTTGTGCTTCAGGGACTGGAAGTCTCTTATCATCATTTTCAATCATGTCTGGCTAATTAAGAAACCCATTTGCTTGAAATAAGTCATTGCAGTTAAAGCGGCCACTCTCTGCAGTTCTCTTGTTTATTGACAGACCTGCACGAATGCTCCTTCTGTCTTCATACCACAGATAAAACCACAAATTTTTCACTCGCATGGGTTTGTTAGAGCACCCCTCTAAACACACACCCCCACACACATACACACACACACACACACAGTCCAGATAATGAGTGCGGTGTGCAGTTGTGGCAATAGAGGGCGCTGTTGAGTTATCTTTGGCTTATGGCCTGTTTGTCAATGCACAGTTCCAGTTTCATTTGTTAGGTGTTATTCTCATTACCTGGTTTAACAAACCGCTAACTCATCCCACACCACCTGGAGGGAGGGTTGTGCTTACATTTATAAACAATCAGACTTGGAAGTCTTGGCAGTCAATGAAAATGAAAAGACGATAAAGGAGAGTATTTCTTTATATTTCGGTCAGTAAAAACACTAGGGCTGCCTCTGACTTAAGACTTTCCTAGTCGACCATTATTAGTCATTCATTTAAGCTATTAGTCGACTAGTCACATGCTTATGATATTAATATTTACCACTCTGTGCTTTCAGAGGACTTTGGCACACAAGCAGGAACGACATCACCGCTGCGTCTGAAATCAAATACTTTCCTAAATATATAGTATGTGAAAAACATCACGGCAAAAGAGTAGTATGTCAGAATTCTTAGTATTCATATGACAGTAGCCAAAAAGTATGTGTATGACCAACTACTTCCGCTGTAATTATGAATTGCGCATTTGAAGGACACTTTACTGTCCCATGAGACTATGGAAGAGGATTTATGAATGTCAGTGAAGCAATGCAACTGATGCTGATAGGTCAGGTGATAGTAACAATATGGCGGATGTAGTATGTCATTCACACTATCCATATTCATATTATATAAAACATGCTTTTTTAACAGTAAGTAAGTATTCGAAGTAAGTTCATGAATCTGCAAATGCATTCACCTTGAAGTGATTTTTCGTTATCAGTTTTAACCAGCTGTGTTTGATTTGTCTTATCGTTAAATAGCATTGAATTTCATTCATGTAATGGAGAGATCCGATCAGGGTGTGCTGCTGCATATCGTCTTGTGTGTAAAAACAACCTGACAGTAGCCTCAGGGCAGTTGCAATGCATTATGGGACTTATTTAGGGCAGTAAGTGATTGACTGGAAGTTGTCATGGTTATTTTGCATCTCATGTTTTGATAATGTATGCTTCAGAGGGAATTTCTTTACAGTGCTGTTACAGTAACACTCTGTCTCTCTCTGTCTGATGTAGAACCATGAAAAGGAGACGGCTCTGCATTGTGCGGCTCAGTACGGTCACTCCGAGGTGGTCCGTGTTTTGCTGCAGGAGCTGACAGACCCCAGCATGAGGAACAGTCGAGGAGAAACACCGCTGGACCTGGCTGCCCTGTACGGCCGCCTACAGGTGGTCCGAATGCTACTGACCGCCCACCCCAACCTCATGAGCTGCAATATACGCAAGCACACACCTCTACATCTGGCCGCACGAAATGGCCATCACACCACCGTTCGAGTGCTGCTGGAGGCCGACATGGACGTTAACACACAGGTCAGTGTGTGTGGGCACGATATCATCTTCTTCTAGAACTCCACACACTTTACACGCACCCTTTTCGCTCTAGATCTCAGTTGTCACGCTCCGAGAGAGAGAGAGAGAGAGAGAGAGTGAATGGTTTAAGGGCTCAAATGGATGAATAATTAATCTAGCTGTGAGAGTAAGTGAAACGCAGTAGAGGAACACTCTGTTCTCAGTCCAGGGTTTCCTCAGGCTAACCTAGTGTGTGTTTACTTTGTTATACTTTAGGGACAAATTTTGTACCAAGAAGTGACCTAAATCGTACAAACCTTCCCTTTGGAAACATTTTGGTAAATCTGGGGACGTCCGCAATTGAAAAAAAGCAAAACAAAAACAATTCGTAGCTAAAAATATAAATGGGAAAATAAATGAAAAATGGATTAGGATTAGGCATAGAGAATAGTAAATGTTGTGTTAGTATGAAAAAAATATTCTGTGTATGAGAGGTCCTCATTAATGTAAGTTTTGGGTCTGTGTTCTTGTTATATGGGATGTGGTTGTCAAACTAAAATGCTGTTTGTGTGGAAATGGATTTTTAGTTTAGTTCTCATGTGACTTAATGTAAGGGCCTGCATTAACATGGTTTGAGCATGTGTGCGTTAGTGGGTCGTGCTTAATTTGAATACAAGAGAAATGTCAAAAACAAAGTGGAAAAGTGAAAAGCAAGGTTTCCAAAATTAATAAATAGAATATAATATATAGGCTAAAACGGTTTGATTTGGCTCGCCGGTCGAATGTAATTGGGTTGCCTGATATCAAGAGACGTAATCCCCAATCAGAGCATTACATTAGTGCAATACGGAAATATATGCTGAAATATAAGAGATTTTATTATTTTTCTCAACTTGGCAACCATGTGCAAATACTCTGCCTCCACTCTGGGAAAAAGCGATGACTTTCTGAAAACACCAGAAAGCTTGCATTTTTGCGATCTCCAGTTTGATATTCCATTCACAGAAAAGTATAATAAATCTAGTCTGTGTTCATTCATAGGCCCGGGAGTGAGAGAGAGTGTGTGTGTGTGTATATGAATTACCTCCATCTGTGCCACCATTTTTCACTATTAACAGTGAAACTGTGAGTTTAATTACTTTGAAAACAGTGATGTTATCAATGCATTGCTGAGAAATATAATAGCTCTTAAGTGGTGAAGCTATTTTATTGATACAAATTGTGGGGCAGCGTTGTGTCTCAGTGAAGACAGCACATTAGATTAGAACGCTTCTAATTAAATTTTTTTTTCTTATATGTAGAGAGTGTTTTAATTTGTTTATTGATAACTTACCAGCAATGTAAAGAATATTTTATTGAAGGGGTAATAGATACGTATCGTATTGTGGCCTCTGTATCGTGTTGCATATCGTCACATTGTCGATACACAGCCCTGTAAATTTCACACAGAACCCTTTAATAACCACATATCAAAACTAGTTAAGTTTTTAAAACGATTTCCTTTAGTCTTCTGCTTTTTACACTCAACAATGTCATTAGACATTGGAGTAGTGTATAGTATGTATCATAATCTAAGTATGAAAGCTGTTATATTAGTGATAAATCCTCACTAATATAGCTTCAAAGCTTTGGTTGTTTTTTTGTTAGTATGGAATGTATTTGTCTTATATGTCAGCCTATAAAGCTGTTTGTATGGACACTGTCTTTTTAGGCATTGTGTGTGTGTGTGTGTGTGATGGAATGCTGGAGGATTGTCTGCGTTTGAATGGTTCTGTGTGTGAGAGAGAATGATCAGAGGAAGCTTTGATCTCAGAAAGCATGGATTCCCCATCCTCTGGCTCTAAGAGAGATACGGTATTATTTGAACACACACATATTTTAAACCCTATATAGTTACAATGCGACAAAGTGCCCTAACCAGAAGTGTTCCAGTTGGTCTGCCGACTGTGAATGAGAACAATTTTGTTTATTTATATTCAATATATAGTTATGATAAGCTGAATTTTGCACCAATGGAAAAAAAAAGACAGAATTTATTCCCAAGAATGTGGTATGGAATGTCGAATCACATGACTTTACTGTTAGAATATTTCATCTAAAGTAAATGTATCTTTTGCGATGCATCTCTCTAGTCTTCCATCTTCTTTCCTGCTCTGAGAAAGACACTCTGTCAATGCTTAACTTACAAGAACATTCAGTTGCAGTAGAACAGCAAGAAAAAGAGATGAAGGCAATCTGCTCTCTGCTTCTCAATTCCTGGAAGCACAGTGAGAGTGAATCGATTTCCTCCTCCTGGTGACATCAATAGCTAATTGCCATGGGAAACTCGACAGGAAGTGGTCCTCATCCAATGAGGAGGGGGGTCCCACTTCCCGTCCCATTGTGGGCGCACCCGCTGCTCATCCTAAACAGTACAGAACTCCGAGTTAAACATATCAGGAGAACAGTGTGCTCTGCAGTCGTCACCTTGTTCAACTCTTTTTAGTCATTCTGGACCATTCAGTGATCTGGACTGGAGTTTAACCTCAGGGTGAAGGATTAATATCTTACCTGCAACTATGTTTGGTCTTAGAGAGTGTGCTTTCTCTGAGTAAGTAATCACAGAGGAAACGAGATCTCATTTTGCATGTGTGTCTTATAGACATTGAAGGTACAACTTTATGTAAGCTTTACTTTTGTATCCTTAGATGCTCTGCATTTAGGGTTGAGAGTACATACATTAAAAAGAAATTTAGAACCCTGAAACATGGCCTTTAACCTAAGTGACTAATATAATCCCACGTGTTAAAATGGCCCAAAAACGTTCCTTAAGGTACAGTCTTTCCACATAATTTTTCTGACAGTGTACCAGCACTGACTACACACTTTTCTTATTGCAAACTTCATGTAGGTGTATGCCTCATTTATTTATTTATTTTCTCTCAACTTCTCTCTGATAACTGTCAGACTTGCGGGGTGTTCACAGGGTGTATTCTTGTGTTCAAGAACATTATGATAAGCTGCATCTGAACGGAACAGAAATGTTGGAATATTTTTATCCTCTTAAGGCCACACGTACAGAACAAGTTACTGCGTATAAACACATGATGTGCAGGGTGGTTTATTTGGAAAATAAAACATGGTCTTGAGATACATTTTTAAAAATTCAAACTTCTTTTATCTTAAAGGGATAGTTCTTCATTAAAATCCATTATGTTTGCCCTAAATCATTGTTAAAGTATACATAATGCCTGTTTTTTTTTTTTTACTTCAAACTCATAATTTATTCTTTGTTCATTCTTGAGGTTAATTTTTGCCTATTTGGTGATAAGATTCACTGTTTTGGACAGCTGCCTTGAACTGAACGCAATACGTCCA
Organism: Barbus barbus; assembly: GCF_936440315.1. Lineage (NCBI taxonomy): Eukaryota > Metazoa > Chordata > Actinopteri > Cypriniformes > Cyprinidae > Barbus > Barbus barbus. The sequence continues at coordinate 14,733,612 of NC_136717.1, forward strand.
GTGTGCACTGGTGTTTTCTAACGAGGCATGGTGTGGTGCCTCAAAAGGATTTCAGTAGGAATGATGCGTCACTAGGACGTACAGTATAGATAAAAAATTGCATGGGGGTGTGAAAACTCTTTGGTGTAGACATTTGTTGATCAATGAGAACTTCCCAAAAGTTGTTCAATTTCAGAAATGTGCTGTTCTCACTTGATTTCAGATTAAAAAATGTTTTTGTTTTTTTGTACCATCAAAGCAGAAGTGCATTCCTACCTGCCAAACATTTTTCTAGTGTGTAAGCACCCACAGTTCCATTGGTGATAAACAGAGAAGCTATACAGTAGCCAAAGACATTGGTTCAGAATCAGAAAAAAACAGAAGAAATTCAGTGTGTACATTTACTTAAAAAACCACAAACAGAATGTAAGAATGCCTGGCAATGTTACACAGACATAAACTCAGCACTCTGGAGAGTCTCTGTTGTCCAGGAGCCAGATTAATGCTGTGTCACCATTGCCAGACAAAAACAGTGTCTCAAACTTTTGCACTGAGGTAGTTTTGGCTCTCCCAGACTGTAGTGTAAGTGCTATTTTTGCAGCGATATGACAATGCAGGATTAAGTATCACAGTAGTAAGTCCCTGTAGTTCTTGTTTAATGTGTATTGCATCATCACACAGATCCAGTAGTTCAGGGAGAAGAGCAAGTGCCGGCTCTGCACTCATTCCTCTGGACTAATGAAGGCTGACGATTTGATTGGGTATCGTATGCGGTCTCCCGGTGGCCTATTAAAATGACCACGCTCAACTGTGCAAGAAGCTCTCTCACGATCTGTCTCGACTTCCGATCGGTCTCATTTGCCCGTTTCTTTCCCTCTTTCAAGCTGCCGTCAGTCAGCCTCATAAATTCACAGTGCTATTGCCGTTAATTGTAGTACACTGAATAAATGTTTCCAGAGCTAAATTGGGTGTAGTTAAGTACTTCACAGTGAGCATGATATAAAACACACTGCCAGTCGCCCCAGTAGATGGCTGATAGACTGCGAGGGCTGCAGTAGTAAAGATGCCATAGTGTATAGCTGCCATTTACTTCTTTATGTGAGGCATTAAGCTTAAAATATTGACTTAAAATCATTCTCTCTCTAGACGGAGAAAGGGAGTGCTCTCCACGAAGCCGCTCTCTTCGGAAAGATGGATGTAGTTCAGCTACTGCTCGACTCAGGTATGTCTTACAGAAGTGCATGTGTGTGTGGGGGGTTAGGATGAGGATGTTGCATGGCCATGGTTTGTTTAAACTACTTGTGTGACCTGTGGCCTAACAGCTTCCCTGTCGGTTCCAGCTGTGGAACAGGAATTTGAGATTTGGAAGCTTCCTGTCATAGGGAAAGGGTGATGTGATTGTTCTGTTGTGGTTTTATTGTTATGGAAAGTTTTATTCTGGGAACAATGTTTAGTTTTGTGTTTTGTCATGTTTTTGAGGGTTTGTGGGAAGGTGTCACCCTTGATTGTTCTATTATATAATTTCCAGAAGACAGAAACTATGTTTAAAATTTGTTTCAGCTGTTTTATTTTTGATGCATTTTTTGTGTTGGTATTAATAAATAAAATATTATAGAACACAGTGGAATATTAATTCAATTCAGAGCATTCAATATTGATTGAAATTAAATTTGAGTATTTTATTTATAATTTTGATTATTTAAAAAAAAAAAATTAAACTTTGTCCCGTTTTATTCTTTTTTTGTTTTTAACAATAAATCAAAATGAATTAGAAATGTTCAGATAAAGTGTTTTGTGTCATTATAGGCAGATGTAGTGGTTGGTTTTGTGGTGTTGCATTATCAGGAATAAAATAATGAAATATTATTATACAAAATATACAACATGCAAATTCAAAACATTCATGAATTTTTATGTCTAATTAAAAATAATCTAAAATTAAAAATCCAAACTTTTTTTTCCTCAGGGATTGATGCCAACATCAGAGATTGCCAAGGAAGAGCTGCTCTAGACATTCTAAGAGAACATCCGTCGCAGAAATCACAACAAATTGCTTCTCTCATACAAGGTAAAGTATTTCCTAGACATGCACACATTTAAACTTGTTTTTTTTTTAAAGCAAATAAAGCCCTTAGTCAAGTCAAGTCAAGTCAGCTTTATTGTCAATTCTTCCACATGTACAGCACATACATACAGAGAATTGAAATTGCATTACTCTCAGACCCTTGGTGCATACAGTTAATATTAAACACGTTCAGATACAGATAAATACAGTTTAAACATATGTACATACAACTATACAAATATACAAATGAGGATATTGTAGAAAAAAAATAAGAATTAGATCGATAAGTGGCATAAGGCGCATGGCAGGTAGAGTGCAAAACCAGTTAAATAGAAACAACACTGTGTAGATATATTTGTAGTGCAAAAGAGCTTATCAGTCTGAGGACATTGTAGAAAATAAAAAAAGAGAGATAGATAAAGTGCATAAGGCACATGGCAGAATAGATGGAGTGCAAACCAGTTGAATGTACAAAAACAAAACTGTGCAGATTTGTTTTGTTTTGTTTTGTTATGAGTGTAGTGCAAGAAGAGCTGATCAGTCTGTTAAAGTGACAAGTTCGGATAGCTTTTTGTCAGACTATCCGAAGAGGTAATTTGCAGTCAATGTTGGATAGGTAGTGATCAGCCAATGCTGCACAAGTGACAGGTGCCGGTCACAGTTTGTTGGTCGGTGGGGGGGGGTGTCACAGAGTCAGAGTTCCTAGTGTGTTGCTGTGTTAAATGGGGGTGAAAGAGGGAGGGGGGGCAAGGACGGGAGGGAGTTCAGCTTCCTGACAGCCTGATGTATGAAGCTGTCCTTCAGTCTGCTGGTCCTTGCCTGGAGACTCCGCAGTCTCCTCCCTGATGGCAGCAGACTGAAGAAGCTGTGTCGGGTGGGTGGGATCGCCTGCAATGCGGAGGGCTTTGCGGGTGAGACGGGTGCTGTAGATGTCCTGGAGGGAGGGGAGAGAGACACCAACGATCTTCTCAGCTGCTCTCACCATTCGTTGAAGTGACTTGCGGCAGGATGCGTTGCAAGCGCCATACCACACAGTGATGCAGCTGGTTAGGATGCTCTCGATGGTGCCTCTGTAGAAGGTGCACATGATGGGGGTCGGGGCTCTGGCTCTTTTGAGTTTGCGGAGGAAGTAGAGACGCTGCTGTGCTTTCTTGGCCAGTGCTACAGTGTTGTTAGTCCAGGAGAGGTCCTCTGTGATGTGCACACCCAGGAACTTGGTGCTGCTCACTCTCTCCACAGTCGCACCGTTGATGGTCAGAGGGGCATGCTGAGTGTGTACTCTCCTGAAGTCAACAACAATCTCCTTCGTCTTCTTCACATTCAGAGAGAGATTGTTGTCACTGCACCACCCGGCCAGGCGGCTCACCTCGCTCCTGTAGTTTGTCTCATCTCTGTTGCTGATGAGACCCACCACAGTCGTGTCATCCGCAAACTTAATTAAAATGTTGGAGTTGTGTGATGGTGTGCAGTCGTGGGTCAGCAGAGTGAAGAGGAGGGGGCTCAGCACACATCCTTGGGGGGCCCCAGTGTTCAGTGTGATGGTGCTGGATGTGTTACTGCCGACCCGTACTGCTTGAGGTCTCCCGGTCAGGAAGTCCAACAGCCAGTTGCACAGAGAGGTATTGAGCCCCAGCTGGTCCAGTTTGTGAGTGAGCTGTTGAGGGATGATTGTGTTGAATGCTGAACTGAAGTCTATGAACAGCATCCTGACATATGAGTCTTTTTTCTCCAGATGTGTGAGGGCTGGGTGGAGGGCAGTGGTGACGGCATCATCGGTCGAGCGGTTGGACCTATATGCAAACTGGAAGGGGTCCAGTGAGGGGGGGAGGACAGACTTGATGTGGTGCAAGACTAGCTGTTCAAAGCACTTCATGAGGATGGGAGTGAGTGCTATTGGACGGTAGTCATTGAAGCAGGATGGAGATGACTTCTTAGGGACTGGAATGATGGTGGTAGCTTTGAAGCATGTGGGGACAACAGCCTGATTTAGTGAGATGTTGAAGATGTCTGTGAAGACTTCAGTGAGTTCCACTGCACAGTCTCTCAGTACACACCCAGGAATGTTGTCAGGACCCGGAGCTTTGCGTGCATTGATCCTGCTGAGGGATCTCCTCACACTGTCCGGGGACAGCGTCATCACCTGGTCACCGGGAGGAGGTGGAGTCTTCTGTGCAGTGGTGCTGTTTTGTGCCTCAAAGCGAGCAAAGAAGGCATTCAGCTCGTTCAGCAGGGGGATGGTGTTGTCACAGGTCTGTGGTGGGGGCTTGTAATCCGTAATGATCTGTATCCCCTGCCACAGGCTCCGCGTGTCTCTGCTGTCACTGAAACGATGGGCTATCCTCCTGGAGTACTGTCTCTTGGCCTCTTTGATGCCGCGGGATAGGTTGGCCCTAGCTGTCTTCAGGCCCTCCTCATCTCCAGCTCTAAAGGCAGCGTTCCGAGCCTTCAGAAGTCTGTAGACCTCCCCTGTCATCCACGGCTTCTGGTTAGCCCGGACAGTGATGGACTTTGTGACCGTTACATCATCAATGCACTTGGAGATGTAGGCAGTAACAGTCTCTGAGTACTCTTGGAGGTCTGTAGTATTGTTGTATGTGGCAGCCTGTTTAAACATATTCCAGTCAGTGGTGTCAAAGCAGTCTTGGAGTGCCTCTGACGACCCTTCCGGCCACACTTGAATCTGTTTGTGAACTGGTTTGGTGACTTTAACGAGCGGTCTGTATGCAGGCATTAGCATGACAGTGATGTGGTCTGAGGCTCCGAGGTGGGGGAGGGGGAGGGCCTTGTAAGCTCCTCTCTGGGTGGTGTAAACAAAGTCCAGAGTGTTTTTTCCCCTTGTTGGAAAGTCTATGTGTTGGTGAATTTTTGGGAACACACTCTTTAAGTCTGCGTGATTGAAATCCCCAGCCAAGATAAGAAAGGCATCTGGGTGGGCTGTCTGCTGCTCACTGGTGTGCTGGTACAGTTCATTTAGCGCCTCACTCCTGATGTTGTTGTTGGAGCTGGGAGGGATGTATACAGCAACGAGCAGTATGGCTGTATATTCCCTCGGTAGATAGAACGGCCGGCACTTAATAATCATAAACTCCACCAGGGGTGAGCAGTGTTTGCAGACCACAACAGCGTCGCGACACCACGCATCATTGATGTAAACACAAAGCCCGCCGCCGCGGATCTTACCTCCCTCGACGAGAGCTCTGTCAGCTCAATAGCATGTTAGCTGGTTGAGCTGTATGGCACAGTCCGGTACGCTGTTGTTAAGCCATGTTTCCGTAAACACAAAAACACAACAGTCTCTTACAGTCCTCTGAGTAGAGCGGAGTAGTCGGATGTAGTCCAGTTTATTGTCCAAAGAGCGTACGTTCGCCAGTACGATGGTGGGGATAGCTGGCTTGTGTGGGTTGGCCGCTAGCCTAGCTCGGATACCTCCGCGCTTACCCCTCTTCTGCTTCCTCTCACGCCGCTTGTAGCTCCTCCGCTGTGGGCGAGATGCAGTAGTGGGGGTCGGTGATGGAGAAGGCCTTCGGAGCAGACCGAGGTCCCGCAGCTCTTCAGCGTGCGCGGAGTTTAACTCTAAAAATGTGGTTCTGCCGACATCGAGCAGAAACTCACGACTGTATGCGCGCTTAAACACAGGTAGACGAGACGAAGATGTGCAAAAACATTGCGACTTACAAGACAAAAAACATGAAAACACCGGTTTGTCGGGAGAGAGAGAAGCTGCTGCGACTGCGTGCGCCGCCATCTTAGGTTCACAATGACTTGACTACATGCAGTTTAGAAATTACGTTTATTACATTGTTATACACATATTATTACTACATTGCCATTTTCAGCATTATAACATCTAGTTCAAGTTCAAGTTCAAGTTGAGCTTTATTGTCATTCCGCTACATGTGGGGACATGCAGTGGAACGAAATGTCGTGTCTCGCAGGACCACGGTGCTACATAAATACAGACATACAACAATGAAGTAAGAAAAAACACTATAAACCTATACACTACTAACAGATTTAACTATAAGTATACTATATATAAGTATTTACCCTATACAAACTAAAAGAATAAAGGATAAAAAATATAACTATACGAATGCTTCACATAAATATTATCCTATACAAACTAAAAAATAGAAGACGAAAAATACAAACTGTACATGTGCAAAGAGAGACATTTGAGTCAGCAGCTGGTTGGGGAACAGTGCAGGATGATTTGTAGTGCAAGAGCATGTAAACATAACATACATATATTGCTGAGTTTTTTGTGAGATTGTGCACACGCAGCAGTGTGTGTAAGTGTCCATAGTGCACCTAGTGTAGAGTGTGAGTGTCCATAGTGCACATAGTGTAAAGTGTAAGTGTCCATAGTGCACATAGTGTAAAGTGTGAGTGTCCATAGTGTAAAGTGTCCATAGTGCACATAGAGGAGAGTGTCCATAGTGTAAAGAAAAATAAGAATAAAATAAATAAAAAAATATATAAAAGTTCCATACAGTTTTTCTTTGGTGTGGTAAGGTTTGGGGTGGGGGGTGGTCCATGTTCAGGAGGTAGGGGTTTGCATGAGGTTTCAGAGGGGGGCGGGGTGGTTTGAGTTCAGGGCTCTCACAGCCTGGGGGAAAAAGCTGTTGAGCAGTCTGGCGGAGCGGGCTCTGATGCTCCGGTACCGTCTTCCTGATGGTAGGAGCTGGAAGAGACTGTGGGAGGGATGGGTGGAGTCCTTCACGATGCTGTTGGTTTTGCTGGAGCATCGTGTAAGGAAGATGTCCAGGATGGAGGGGAGAGGGGCACCGATGATCTTTGCAGCTGTGTTCACTGTCCGCTGGAGGGTCTTGCGGTCAGCAGCACTGCAGTTCCCGTACCAGACAGTGATGCAGCTGGTCAGCACACTCTCAATGGTGCCTCTGTAGAATGTGGTGAGGATAGGTGGAGGGAGACTTGCTCTTTTCAGCCGGCGGAGAAAGTGTAGGCGCTGTTGTGCCTTTTTGGAGAGTGACATGGTGTTGGTGGTCCAGGTGAGATCCTCTGTGATGTGCACCCCCAGGAATTTAGTGCTGCTGACTCTCTCCACAGTCGAGCTGTCGATGGTCAGTGGGGGGTGGTCAACGGAGTTTCTCCTGAAGTCCATCACAACCTCCTTTGTCTTCTCCACATTGAGGGACAGGTTGTTTGTGCCACACCATTCAGCCAGCTGTGCCACTTCCTCTCTGTAGTGCGTTTCATCGTTGTTGCTGATGAGACCTACCACTGTTGTGTCATCAGCAAACTTGATGATGTGGTTGGAGCTGAACTTGGCAGTGCAGTCGTGGGTCAGCAGTGTGAAGAGCAGCGGGCTGAGCACACAGCCTTGTGGGGCACCTGTGTTCAGTGTTGTAGTGCTCGAGGTGTTGTTGCCGACACGGACTGACTGAGGTCTTCCAGTTAGAAAGTCCAGGATCCAGTTACAGAGGGAATTGTTAAGGCCCAGCAGGTTTAGCTTATTTATGAGCTGTTGTGGGATTATTGTGTTGAATGCCGAGCTGAAGTCAATGAACAGCATTCTAACATAGGAGTCTTTATTTTCTAGGTGGGTAAGAGCCAGGTGGAGGGTGGAGGAAATTGCATCGTCCGTAGAGCGGTTTGGACGGTATGCAAACTGGAGCGGGTCAAGTGTGTTGGGGAGGCTGGTTTTGATGTTATGCATGACTAGCTTCTCAAAGCACTTCATCATGATTGGAGTCAGTGCTATGGGACGGTAGTCATTGAGACAGGACACAGGTGATTTCTTTGGTACCGGTATGATTGTTGTGGATTTGAAACACGTGGGGACGACTGCCTGACTCAGCGAGGTGTTGAAGATATCTGTTAGGACATCTGTCAGCTGTGCAGCACAGTCTCTCAGAACACGGCCAGGTATGTTGTCAGGACCCGCAGCCTTGCGTGGGTTAATCCTAGATAGGGTCTTCCTTACGTCGGCTGGGGACAGACAGAGCGCCCGGTCGTTGGGAGGTGTGGGCAGTTTTTGTGCAGGTGTGTCATTCTGCATTTCAAACCGTGAATAAAAGTGGTTGAGTGCATCGGGGAGGGATGTGTCCTCATCACAGGCCTGTGGCGGGGGCTTGTAGTCAGTGATGGTCTGAATGGCTTGCCACAGGCTCCGTGTGTCTCTGCTGTCTGTGAAGTGGTTGTTGATTTTTTGGGCATATGACCGTTTTGCTTTTTTGATGCCACAGGACAGATTGGCTCTTGCTGTTTTGAGGGCTGCTTTATCTCCTGATCTGAATGCTTCATCTCTGGTCTTTAGCAGCCCACGAACCTCTGCTGTCATCCATGGCTTCTGGTTTGCACGTGTGGTGATGGTTTTGGTGACTGTCACATCATCAGTGCACTTTTTGATGTAAGCAGTCACAGTTTCAGTGTACTCATTCAGGTCTGTGTGGTTGTTGTAGGTGGCTGCCTCTTTAAACATATTCCAGTCTGTGTCCTGGAAGCAGTCCTGCAGTGCTGAGGTGGCATTGTCTGGCCATACTGTGATCTGCTTTTCAACCGGTTTGGTGAGTTTGAGAAGTGGTCTATATGCTGGGATTAGCATAACAGTGATGTGGTCTGAGTACCCGAGGTGGGGGCGGGGTTCAGCCTTGTAAGAGTCCTTAACTGTTGTGTAAACAAAGTCCAGTGTGTTGTTTCCCCTTGTTGCAAAGTTCACATGTTGGTAGAACTTTGGCAAAACTGTCTTTAAGTTTGCGTGGTTGAAGTCACCGGCTATGATGAAAAAGCCGTCGGGGTTATTTGTTTGTTGTTCACTGATGGCGCTATACAGTTCACGAAGCGCGTCCTTAGCGTTTGCACACGGGGGGATGTAGACCGCAACGATAACAATGGCCGTGAACTCCCGCGGCAGATAGAACGGTCGACACTTCACAACCATAAACTCCACCAGCGATGAACAGTGTTTTGATAATACCGCAGCATTGTTACACCAGTCTTTGTTGATATAAACACATAAGCCACCTCCGCGTGTCTTACCAGACAGTGATGAATCTCTGTCCGCTCGGAAGTTGGAAAGCCCGTGCAGTTGAATGGCGGAGTCCGGGATGTTGTCGTTTAGCCATGTTTCGGTGAAAACAAACACGCAACAGTCCCTTGCCTCATGCTGTGTAGATCGACTGAGTTGAATTAAGTCCAGTTTGTTTTCCAGAGAGCGGACGTTTGAGAGCATGAGTGTTGGAAGAGCTGGTCTTGAGGGGTTAGCTCTTAGCCTAGCTCGTATACCTCCGCGCTTACCGCGTTTCCGTCCTCTCTCACACCGCTTGCGACGCTGCCTTGTGCGGGTAGCGTCAGTAGGCGAGGCCGCGGTCTCGAGGTCCGGCTCCAGCAGTAAACAGAGGCCTCGTAGCTTCTCAGTAGCCGCCGGCGAGAGTTGGTGTACGTAAGCGTTGCTGATATCCAAAAGACTTTGGCGATCATAGATGTATTCTGGGGTGATTTCCTTAAGAGTTAGCGGTAAACTGACACTATTTGGAGACGAACAGACGACATTAAACGACATAAAAGCACCGTCTTTGGGACCCGGAGCAGCCGCAGCGATCGATCGCGCCGCCATCTTCCTTCTCGATGATTCTAAAGTTTGTTTGTCTTCCTTCATGTACTGATTCAACTAAACTTATTCTTTCCAGCAGAGTTCATCGTACAGCACAGAAGACGTTGGGTGTTTGAATCCAATGTTCCATCTCTGTTTTCAAAAACACACCCTCATAAAAGAATATGATGTGGTTATCTGGTTTTGAAATTAAATTCAATTTAGCTCTCTTGTTTTCATCCACTTAATGTCAAGGGTTCTACATTTCTGAGGGTTGTGAAATGCCGTACTGCTCGAAAATGTTTCTTTTTGACACATGCGAAGTCTAAATCACCCGCCATCCTACAGGACAGAGGCAACATTACAGTTCTCTTCCCTGCTTCTGTGTGGGCAATGAACCAGAATCCCCAGCGTGATAGGAATTTCAGACTCAAGCTTGCTGTGGTTTTATAATCTTCAGTCTTTGACGGGACTCAGAAATGGGACTCAGAAACTATTGTTTACAAGTTTACCATGTGGCTTGTGCAGCCTATAGTTGTTTAGAGCTTCAATTACAGATGCCACATTTTGGTTTTCACCAACTTAAAGTGCTTTTCTTTAACCCTGTGTAAAACCTGACATATGAAATGATCAGAATTTTGTATTTTTTTTAATTGAACAACAAAGTTTGCATATGTGTTTTTTGTTGAGTTTCATATTTGATACATCCGCCTTTTATAGCCCGTTAAGTATATAATAGGAGAACATGGAACTTAAACTCAAGGAGTGAAAAAACATCTCAGTTTTAGTCTAAAATATGAGCAAAAAAAATACAGTTTGTTGCAGTTGTTAATATTTATATTGCCAAATATTTATTTTAAGGGCAAGTTCTCGCTCTTAAAAAACAAACAAACATTAACTCCTAATTTGCTCCTTATTAATAGTTAGTAAGGTAGCTGTTAATTTTAGGCATTGGGTAGGATTACGAATGTAGAATATGGTCATGCAGAATATGTGCTTAATAAGTACTAATAAACAGCCAATACGTTAATAATAGGCATGCTAATAAGTGCTAATAAGTTAATAGTGATAATTGGTCCCTATACTAAAGTGTTACCGATTTTTCTAAAAAAGATGTATGGATAATCAAATAAACCTACGTTTCTTCAGTCCAGCAAATGTCTTTCTTGAAATATTATTAACAGAATAAAAGTTATTCTGATGTTTACTTTGTAAAAATCTAAATTTGTGTACCACAATCAGGAGACATTTGAAAAATTATAAACTAGTAATCAGATGACAAGAGGCATGCAATAGGTTTTTCATCAAAGTTTGATCTTAAGTTAGGAAATAAGTGGTTTTAGAAATTTGCTTTTCAAATATGATACATCTCCAGTGTATTTTTATGGTTGTGTTTGTTGGTGTTCTGTAAATTAATTTATCTGTATCTCTCTAGATTATATGATGTCGGATTGTGACAAAGGGAATTTCCACAAAGATTTTGCCCGTCAACGTCCAATACCGACACCACGCACATCAATACCCTCACCTGTGCCCTCCCCGTCTCTACGGCATAAAAGTATGTGTGAATATATTTGTATGAAATCTAAATTCTTAATGCATTCAAATAAAATCATCACAGAATAATTGCATTTAACATATATAAATATGATATTTTAATGCCTAAATGTAATTTAGAACAACAGTAAACATGCTCATTCTCTCAAAAAGAATGAGTTCTGCCATGTTTCATATATTTTACTGTGCAGTACGACACCCAGTGGTCAGGTTATAGTATTACAGCTGCTTTGTCTTCCTCTGGCAAAGGTTTTACGGTTTAATCCAATGTTTGAACACATAAATCACATAATCCATTCATCATCCTGTTCTTAATTTAAAAATAAATCTATTTTTTTTTTTCATAACACAAAACAAATAGTGACAAAAGACTATATGTTTTGATTAGTGAATGTTCATTATAAAGAAATTGCAGTCAGCAGCGCTCCTAGTGGCCAGATGTTGCAGTGCAGTCCACTTTCATTTGGTCCCTTTGTGGTCTGTGTACTGCTGGATGTGCGTCTTTCATTCCAGCTGGGGCAGCATTTTGGTAATGATCACAGGTGAATCTGAGAGTCAGTACACATCAGCACACTGTGCCCATGCCAGAAAACAAGCATTTGTCCCATTGTTCATTAAATATTGAAAAACAGACAAGAGTAGAGTCTCTTGTAGAGAATTTTGACGTGCTTTTGGTGTAATGATATGTCCATAGTTACATAAAACCTCAATTTTATTGAATAATATTGTGCTTGTTTGATTTGACAAAAACTGTACAGTTGTATTGCATAATTTTATGGGGATATAATATATAAAATAAATTAAGTGAAAATGTTTTTATAAAAAATTTAAATAGTAAATGTAAAAATATATCATTTGAATTTAGTAATTTAGAGGGAAAATGAATAAAATAAGTATTAGGGATGAAGATCGCCACATTACACAGATTCAAGTCTTTCACACTGCGGCAGGCTGAGATGTACTATACTGCTATCCATTAATAAGAAGGAGAATTTTTCTTTCATTTTTTCAGCTCTTCGATGTTTTACCATAAACTCATTATTCTATCATTTAAATTCATGGTTTGCTCTCTCTCCCTTTTTCTCCTTCCCTTTGTAGATGACGCAGTAACGGGGGAGTTGTCCAAGTTGCTGAATGAAATAAAGATCTGCCGTGATAAGGATTGCTCCTTTGAGGAGCTGTGTCAGACCATCTCTTCTCACTCTCAGTCCATGGAGAGCTTCAGCAGTGGGCGGCTGTCTGACGAAGAACGGAACGGCACTCTCACTCGAATAAACAAGGTGTGCATTGAGAAGCAAATGCATTACCGTAAATGGCTTTTTTGCTGATTTTGGACAGTTTTTATGCAGTTAAAGCAATGTTTCATCAGATTATGCCCCTTTAAAATAGCAAAAATGTTTCTGTTCTCCAAGAAAATGAAATTGACATCAGACGATCGGTATCAAGAGGTCCTAATGAGCTTTGAGTAATGAGTATTTCACTGTTGATGCAGTATCTCACTGTGACCAGCAGAGGGCAGAACTAAACACTGTGTGCATTGCAGGGGTATCCCTTCAATTTATATAATCTCAAAAATACATATTTATAGCACTAAAACAGCCCCTGATTTAATCACTGACGTAATTCATATTTTTGGTCACATTGCTGGCTTGTGAATTCAACATTATGTAATGGATAGAATTGCTGAAGGTGTCATGGTTTGCTGTCACAGTGACCACTGGATCACAGTTTACTCTGCTGCGTTTGTTTGATCAATACAATTAAATGTGGATTCGGGTCAATCAATCAAATTCTGCAGAGCCCAGATAACCAAGCAAAGACACGCACGCACACAAACACTCTTCTGAGCCGTTCCGTTCGATTCCAGTCACATGTCAAAAACCCCTAAGACTTGACCGAATGGGGTTGGAGTTGTTTGCAAGGTCTGTAAAAGGATTTTGGGAACAATTACTGGCTATACATTTTACCTGCCAGTCACAAAAGTGTTTTTTTATTATCTAATTAATAATGACATATTTTTTGCAGATGTCTGAGTAATTATTTAGATATTTGCAGCAAACGATCATTGTTTCACATACTAGTATCATAAATTAAATACACATTGTATTTGTGCTACTTGTATATGGTCATATATTTCAGTTTACACTGTCTCAACACTACAACGTGTTTCTACATGGAGTTCTGCAGCTACAAAACTCTAATTTTCAGCAAAAGAATCAGACGGAATGGGAGAGTCAGACTATTATCAGCACATATTTAAGCCATGAATCACATTGCGATTCCTCTAAAAAGTCACAAAAACACTGTCCAAAAGTCACAGACAAGCAAAGCAAGTGTTCATGTTGGACTGTAGAGTGAAACAGATGCTTTTCAAAAGTCCAATTAAATTAAGTTCACTTTTGTACAGTACCGTTCCTATTTACTTAAGGAACATCCAGTTATGTTCTCGATCTGCATCTGTACTTCAGTCTGTGTGTACTACTCTTAACTGTATGCAACTGTATATCTCTCTCCACCCGGCTGTAGCGGCCCACTCCCCCATTGCCCCCAGCGATGGAAGAGGAGGAAAAGAGTTGCGGACCATCAGGCCTGTGGGAGGCACTCACTCCCTGCAACGGCTGCAGAAACCTGGGCTTTTCTCAGGTACACACACACACACACACTCACACTTCCCATCCTTATAATGCAGCTATGGACCCCTTAGTGGATAAAGAATTTGTAAATATTGTAGCTATTAAAATGTAATAATAATAATACAGAAACCAGTCAATTAATTTATAAAATGTATTTATTTATTTCATATGAAAATAATGTGATATTTTATTCATTGTTAGTTCTAATTGTTTATTTAGCGATATTGTTTGTTTAATTCGGGTTATTTGTACACTTTGTGATTCATTCCTAATTTATTTTTATTTTTAGTAGATTTTTCTGCATTTTCTGCAATTTCTGTATTTTGTATGCATAAAGTACACAAAATAACCAAGTATTAAAAATTATACAAATTTTTATAATACTTGGTATTTATCTATATAAATAGATTTTTATATTTTTTATACATATAAATGACATGATTATGTAATACTGTATATATCAATTATATAATACATATTTATACACATACATATGTGTGTGTGTGTATATGTATATCTATATATATATATATATATATATATATATGTTGTGGTGGGAAGAGCAAACGACAGACACAGTGGGTGTGGCGTCAGGCCTCGGAGAGGCTTTTATTAAACAAAATAATAAAATAAAGTGTCCAAAGGGGGTTAAAGTGTCCAAAAATAAACGGGGGTCTGGTGTCCTTGTCATGCTGCGGGGTTTGTGAAGGAGGGCAGTGTTCTGAAAGGAAGGGTGCAGGTAAGGGGCGGAGTCCGGTGGTCGCACGCGCTCCCCTATCGGGACCGGGGCACGAGGGGCGGCGGCTTCTTTTAGCGGCTTCGGCCTTCTTTGGCCCGCGGCGCTTCCGGGGGTTATACAGCCCGTCATCCTGGCCCGTCAGCCGTCTTGTGGGTGTGGAACGCGATCCTTCCTCGACGCTCTCTTCCGGTCTCTCGAGGAGAGGCGTGCTCGGCATTTAAACAGCGGCGGTGATGAGGCTCTATTCTGATCAGGTGCGCCTCATCACACGCCGCCAGCCATATATATATATAGTGCCTTCACAGTTGTTTGTTAATGGGGTATGAATGGTACTTTTGCAAGGCACTGCATAAATATATAGAATGCAAACTTTATTTCTGTTTTCTATTCATTTTAAAATATTTTACGACAAATTAATTAATTGGTTAATGCCATACTCTTCCTATTATTTCACTCATCAAAGCTTTTTAACTTGTTTATTTTAATATTTATGCTCGTTCTCACGGCCAAATGCAAGATAAAACAGGTACGTTCATTGTATGAAGTATCATGTTGCTATGGAAACTTTAGCCAACTAACCGTGAAGGTCTTCAAAGACTTCCTGGGCATCTAAAAAAAATTTACTTTTAATCTTTAATTCTGGGTATGGATGGATAAGGAAATATTGATGGTTGGATTGAGGGTTTGGCTTTCATAATGCCAGGATGAGCAAGAGGGATTCCCGTCGCTCAGACAGGAAGTCTAATTATCCCACAGGAAGCGTAATCGTGTCACACGCTGATCCGCCCACCTGCGCCATGTGAGGAGACCTCCCGCTACCATGGAAACAGGCATAGGCTGAGGTAGGGGAGACTTCAGCTCCAGGAAGAGCTGGGGTTCCTTGGACTGCGAGTCATATTTCTGCACCCACAAACCAGTCCTGAACTCCGTCACTGGTTCTCCTCCGCAGGGAGAGAGATGCACGCGGATTCCGAGGGGTTCTCGTAGTTGCTAGGAGACACAGAATTCATAAAGTGCAAGGCGTGGGATATCCACCCACTTCCCAATTGACAGATCTGAGTCTCCATCAAAACAGGTGCGTCACAGCACTGCGCAATAACATCCAGAGAAAACATCCAGAGATAGAGAGAGAGAAACTGGCTATCGGCCTCTGCTTTCTCATTCAAGCTGTTCTCCAGCATTCCTCTGCCTCCCTTTTTTTATTTTTCTATCCATTCTTGCTTTCACCATTCGTCTTTTGCTGTTATGTCATGTATTTGCGTATGCAAAATCGGGCCTGTGTTTGTTTTTCATCGGTTTGTACTGTTTTTTTTTCTTTTTTTTTTTTCTGCCTCTTATTCCCAATGCTGCAGTCAGCAAACATGCTTTTAATGTTTATGCCGAAAACGTCTTGTGATTCCAGATCAGAGTAAGCACTCCCATCAGTAGCATCTGCTTTGCAGTGGTTTTCTCTGCAGATGAAATTACTGTTTACAAACAAACACTCTGCGGTGACACTTCTGGATTGTTTTGGCAACCCGGAAAAGAGCTGTTTTAGGTTGGGACTACAATATATACAGGTATATGTGCTATGGATGTGTTGACTCTTTAGGCATAGATATGACAATAAATATCATGCAATACTAATATAAATATTGCATTCTTTCTTCATGTAGTTAGTATCTTTTACAGACAATAGTTAAGTCTGATTAAATCTGAAAGTTAAACTTAAGACACATCACAATAGGTATTTTTGCTTAATATATCACATATGTATATTGTAATAATAATCACAATATGACTGTATTATTGAGCAGATATATGCAGGCTTGGTGAGCAAAAGAACCTTCTTTTAAAAACATTAACATTTTTATCAGCCACAAACTTTTGAACAGTAATGTATATAAAATGCTACAAAAACAGATCAGTAAAACCATAGCACTAATGACTGCCATCACTATTCCAACGGATCTGGAATTCCGGTTGCTTGTTATCCTAATAATTTTATCTACTGTTATCCTCAGTTTGCATAAAACATCTCTATTACACCTAAATTACTGCATTTCATTGCTTTTACAGGAGTAATTTCATTGGTCTTGTCCAGCTCAATGACTTTGTGCTTTTACAAAAGCCACTAAGTATAGCTAATTAAGAGCTCCGGGAAGTGAAGTTTTTCATGCGTATTGTCCGTTTTAATCGAACAGAATGGCTTTATATGTGTGTGTGAGTTTGTATTAGAGTAAACGTATGTCCCTGGCTCTCACTGACTGCCCAGTGTGATTTAGGAGCCGAGCCGGTCCGCTGCTCGCTGTGTTTAATAGATCACTCAGTGCCGGGATAAGAATCCTAAACGACTGCTTGTATTTTATGAGCTGTTTAGAGCCAAATGGAGGAGATGGAGTGAGGACGGGTTATACTGCATATAAATATACAGCCTTCACAAAGCTGGATTCAATATGAACGTCTTTGGGAAGTCGTGGCCTAATGGTTAGATAGTCTGACTTGTAATCCAAAGGTTGTGGGTTTGAGTCTCAGGCCGGCAGGGATTGTAGGGGGGGGGAGTGAATGTCCAGCGCTCTCTCCACCCTCAATACCACGACTGAGGTGCCCTTGAGCAAGGCACCGAACCCCCAACTGCTCCCCGGGCGCCGCAGCATAAATGGCTGCCCACTGCTCCGGGTGTGTGTTCACTGCTTTGTGTGTGCACTTTGGATGGGTTAAATGCAGAGCATGAATTCTGAGTATGGGTCACCATACTTGGCCATATGTTACGTCACTTTCACTTTTTATTAATGGATGAGTTATACAAATATAAAGTTGTAAGAGTGATTTGAGCAATAAAAGTTATTTACCACCAAGTGAATGCTTTTGTTTGTGCAGTTGTGCTCTTGAAACCAATTTAGTGTGTGGCATTAAAATTGTATAAACGACCACCATGATTGCTTCCACTGTTGTTGTGCTTTGATGTCGTCTCTGAATCGCCATCGTTGTTGAGAGCTTGGATTATTCACACGGGCACTGTGATAATATAAAGGAAAGCCATGACTAGTTATTCCAAAGCAGCGGGCTCCTTCGAGTGATTGCATTAAATGTTTCCTCTGTCATATTTGTTTTAATCTTCATCCTCCTCCTCTTCCTCTCCCACAGTGTGGCATAATCTCTTTTGTATATCCGTGACTCATGTTTAAAATCTCAGAACCCCAGCGGTGGCTTCATCTACCGAGAAGGTTTCCGCGCTTCCTCCTAGGTGATGAGAGATAATTAGGGCAGCTAATGAATTATAACTTCTTGCAGGCTGTGCGTGATAAAATGATGACAGCTTGTCCTGCATAAGAAAGTTCTCATGAGGACTCAAAGCTCAGAATGCCTCCAGTCTCCCTACTGGCCCTTTGTGAGTGTGTTTGGTTAACTAGCTGAGTTTTTCCTACTTGTCTGGCTTTTTTAGATTATCTGTCACTCTGTCCTCACTCTCATGTAAGAAAACAGAATGAAACTACTGATGACTCACCCTGCACTAAACAGATTTTGGTCCAATCAGAGGCTCTCTAGTTGTAGTGATTAGCAAGTGGGAAAACATTGTGTATTTTTATTTTTATATTTTGTTGATCATGTTAGCAAAATTAATATATCAGACACTAAATATAGGTAAAAAGCGTTAGCTTTTTTTTTTTTTTTTTTTTTTGCTTTAGCCCTTACAGACTCCATGAAATCAAAATTTTGGCTTTTAGCTTTTATGTTTTCTGTGTGTTTGTGGACTTTGGTTCTCACCATCAACCTGCCAGGGACTGCAGATGTGAATTAAATCTAAATCTAAATCTGGCACCTTTTGCACCCAATGTGCATTGTCCCTTTTAAAATAAAAATAAAGTAATATAGTCTATGCCTGATTTGAAGAAATCAGTATGGCTATTTTATTTTATGTCTGTTAGCTTTTAATCCATCTATAGTTTGCTTTTTAAAATTAATGTACCTAAGTCTCATTGCCTGTTTTTAACCCCTTCAATTATGTCTTGCCAGATTTCCTGTTTCAGTAGGAAATGTGATAAAACAGTGATACTCAAGTGGACTCAAAACATTGTCTTTTGAAAAACAAAAACATAAGGAACAAAATAATGACTGGTCTTGCTGTTTTGATGGGTCTTGTGACAAATAGACTGGCTAATGTACAATGCTGTAACACAATAGTCACAAGTATACTGTGGAATTGTTCTTTTTTTTCAGATTTATTTCTTAATGTGGCAGGTTAATTTTGGATCCTAGTTGTTAGCATTCACTGACTAAACAAGACTTCAAAACCGGTAGTCCTCTTAAGTATTTGGGCTTTGACCTGCGGATGCACCCTTCTGTGTTTTCTCATCCCTGTGGATTGAGCTGGTGTGCTGTGGGAAAGCATATCATAGTTCATAGTTACATCGGGGGCAGGTGCTAAATGTGTAAAGGTGTTTATTAGGAGAAGAGAATAACAGAAGTCAACCATTTTAATGAAAGTCATAATGGATTTCCATGTCCGTCTGCTAATTTTCTCTTTTCTTCCTGCATTCTCTTTCACTAACTCTGTTTTCTCCCTCTTTCTATCATCTCGCGCACTGTTATATATCAGGCAGAGTGAGATTGATTATTTTGGCTGGAAGTTTTTAGTGAGAAAATGGCTGTCTCGAACAGGCTACTTTATCTTGCTGATGTTATTTATTTGTAGTTCCTTCATTTTCCCGCTTATTGTTTGTTCGGTTTATAATGAAGCCTCGCTGTGAAGCATATTGCAACAAAATTGTGTAAGCCGGAGGCTCGTCTGTATCAGTGAACTTTTGTGACTTCCTTCCCCCCACCGGTATCATCTCTGCATGCAAAGCCCTCCTCTGAAGCACATGACCAAACTTATCTTCTCTCTCTCGCTTTATATCAATCCCTCTATCTGTTCTGAGAAGGTCTCCGAGGGCCTTTTATGCTGTGGGGTCCTCCTCCAAAATATGCAGAGCTCAGATTAGAACAGCACAGGAAATGACAGTGGCCATTCAGATCAGATACTGTATCAACTGAGAAACAGCAGTGACAGAACTCTGAATAAATGTGAAGAAAACCAAAGGGAATAAAGCAAAAATAGCTAATTAAAGAAGAAAACAAGAAAGGGAGGAAGACAGGAGTTACGCCGACTGTAAAGCCTGTCAGGCCCCAGTCACGTGCGCCTGAAGATTACAGACGGGACTGAGGGCCGTCCAGGCAGATTTCCTATTTGGATCAGAGTGCAACTGCAGCCCTGCATCAGCACGCTAATTACTGACCTGAACCGCTTCTGTTTGTTTTGTAGTCTTCCTTTTCAGAGAAAAAAAAAATTAAGTTCCTGTCTCTGCTGTCAGAGAGAGAGAACAAGAGTTGTAGTGTCCTCGGACAGTCAGGCGCTGCGGGGTTATTTTGTTTGTACGCCGAAGGGTTGAAATTTTTACAGTTACTGTGAAGAAAACCCGGATCTGCAAGAGATAAACAGGTACTGGTCTATTTTATTCTAAGTGTGAAGTCTATGCTTTGTGTGTGTATGAGCTTAATTATAACATTGTCAACATTGTCTGTAGAAGAGGCCTAAAACTTTGACAAATAGTATTATTGTTTTTTAAATGAGTATAAACATAATTATCAAAATTAATTATCATTTTAATATATATTTTATTTTATTAAGATTATCATATTGTTTATTGTTATTACAAGCATTCTCGTTATTTATTAATTATTTATTTAATTTTTCCAATTCTAAAAATGCTAAAAGTTGACTTCCGGGTTATTTGATAGTCATATTATTTCACCAGCTGTAACTTGAGAATCGTCAGCCATAACTTTACTGTAGTTTTTTCTCATTCTATGTGGCCAGTGGGTAGTTTCCTGTGTAAGCGTGTGCATGCTAGCGTACAATGCAGGAAACCACTGATTCAAAGGCTGACCATTTCCCCTCCTTCCTGCTCTCTAAGTATTTTCCTCGGTGTGTGCCCGACTCCTCTCTCCTGCCCCACCACACTATTAAAACTGACACATAAAGTCCAAAAGTAAGTTCTTGTGAATGCGGCTTTGATCTCTCTCTGTCTTTCTCTCTTTCTCACCTCTCTAATATTCTGTCTGTTGATTTCTCTGTGTGGCTCTCTGGAGGGATTCTGTTCTTCCTGACGAGCTTCGTTCAGTGTGCCTTCACAAATTAAGAGAGAGGGGAAAACCATCATTAGAGGGGTTGTTAGAAGAGCAGAAATGCGCAGATAGTTTACATTGAAAGGGGCAATGGAAGATGAGATAAAGATCTGAAGGCACATTCCTAACCCTAAGTTTTAAACTTCAGCATGTAACTTCTCACTTGTGGGTGGATTTTTTGACTTTGGCCTGTAATCAACCACCTAGCAACCACCCAGAATACCCTAACATCGTGGAAGTGACCTTTCCAAACGCCACTCAAAATTTCTTCAGAAAACATAAAAAAAAAACTTGTTGTAAACCAGTAGCCACAGAGAACACCCTGGCAACCACCCATAAAAATAACCATTTCATTATAAAGATTACTTCTGCATAGGCAAACACCACTCACAATCATCTAGCAATGCCTTAGTACCCACTTAGCAATAATATCCTTGTGAACACAATGAAGACACTTAACACAAAGACCACAACAAACACCCTAGCAATGCCCTAGCAACTACCCACAACAATCTAGCATCATGGAGACAACCTTTGCATGGGCAAGCACCACTTACAACACCACTTATTCCGACCTACAGGCAGAAACTTAAATCAGCAAAACCTATATTAAGATCTGTTAAAAGATGGACTAATGAAACAGAGCAGGATCTACAAGCCTGTTTCTCTCTCACTGATTGGTCTGTTTTTGAAGCCGCTGCCATCGATCTGGATGAGCTCACAGAGACTGTAACATCTTATATCAGTTTCTGTGAGGATATGTGCATTCCTAAAAGGACTCATCTAATCTACAACAATGACAAACCATGGTTCACTGCAAAACTCAGACAGCTCCGTCAGGCCAAAGAAGATGCTTACAGAAAGGGGGATAAAGTCTTGTACAAACAGGCCAAATACACATTGGAAAATGAGATCAGAGTGGCAAAGAGGAATTATTCTGACAAGCTCAGGAAAAAATTATCTTCCAGTGATCCTGCTTCAGTGTGGAAAGGTATGAAAGATACCACCAGTTACAAGACACCATCCCCCAGCACTCTGGAGAATCAACAACTGGAAGACGACTTTAACGAGTTTTATTGTCGTTTTGAAAAATCACCCCACATCCGCCCTGAACACCTCTCCACACAACCATTAACACCTCCAGCAACCCTCCTCTCCCCCACACCTACAATTCAAATCAGCGAAGATGATGTCTGCCAGGTCTTCAGAAAGAACAAAAGAAGGAAAGCACCAGGCCCAGACGGTGTGTCACCAGCCTGCCTAAAAATCTGTGCTGACCAACTGGCCCCCATCTTCACACAGATCTTCAACAGAGCACTGGAGCTGTGTGACGTCCCCTCAAGCGCAACGCTCCACCATCATCCCCGTCCCAAAGAAACCCAAAATTACTGGACTTAATAACTACAGACCTGTGGCTCTAACGTCTGTAGCCATGAAATTATTTGAAAGACTGGTTTTGGCTTATCTGAAGGACATCACTTGACACCCTGCAGTTTGCCTACAGAGCAAACAGGTCTGTGGATGATGCAGTCAACATGGGACTGCACTTCATCCTGAAGCATCTGGACAGACCAGGGACTTATGTGAGGATCCTGTTTGTGGATTTCAGCTCCGCTTTTAACACCATCATCACGGACACCCTTCAGAATAAAGTAACCCAGCTCTCCATCCCCACCTCTGTCTGTCAGTGGATCAACAGCTTCCTGACAGACAGACAGCAGTTAGTAAAGCTTGGTAAATTCACATCCAGCACTCGTACCATCAGCACTGGAGCTCCTCAGGGCTGCGTACTCTCCCCACTGCTCTTCTCCCTCTACACCAACAACTGCACATCTAAAGACCCCTCTGTCAAGCTCCTGAAGTTTGCAGACGACACCACACTGATCGGCCTCATCAAGGACGGTGACGAGTCTGTTTACAGACAGGAGGTTAAGGAGCTGGCTGTCTGGTGCAGTCTTAACAACCTGGAGCTTAGCACGCTCAAAACTGTTGAGATGATCATTGACTTCAGGAGAAACCCCCCTGATCTCCCCCCACTCACCATCATGAACAGCACTGTGACTGCAGTGGAGTTATTCAGATTCTTGGGCACCACCATCTCTCAGGACCTGAAGTGGGATATTCACATAGACTCCATTGTCAGAAAGGCCCAGCAGAGGTTGTACTTTCTTCGCCAGCTGAGGAAGTTCAACCTGCCACAAGAGCTGCTGAAACAGTTCTACTCCTCCATCATTGAATCCATCCTCTGCACTTCAATAACTGTCTGGTTCAGCTCAGCTACCATATCTGACCTCAGAAGACTACGGAGGGTAGTCCGTACTGCTGAGCGAATCATTGGTACAACCCTCCCCACTCTCCAAGAGCTGTACTTATCCAGAGTGAGCAAAAGGGCTGGTAAAATCACTCTGGACCCTCACATCCAGCACACTCCCTCTTTAAACTGTTACCGTCTGGTCGACACTACAGAGCTCTGAGCACCAGAACGACCAGACACAGGAACAGTTTCTTCCCTCGGGCAATCCATCTCATGAACACTCAACAATAAACATGGAACACACAACTATAATACATTATCCAATCACCACACTCACTTATTTTATTTTTATTTTCTCATTTCTAATTTGTACATACTTCACCTGTACATACATAGTTGTCTATATTATATATTGTGTTTTTGCTGCTTTGTACATTGCCTATTTGGATATTTGTATATTATTCTTTTATTATCTGTGTCCTGTCCTGTTGCTGTCTTTCTGTTGCACTGTGTAGCTTCTGTCACTACAACAAATTCCTTGTATGTTAACATACTTGGCCAATAAAGCTTATTCCGATTCTGATACAATCACCTAACAACACTCTAGCAATCAACCAGAAATTGCAAAATCCGGTCGATAGGAACTACCTACAAACCACAGTAGACACCCTAGTAATGCTGTAGTAATGACGATCAACACTATCGCAAATATCTAGCAATGCCCTGGCAGCTGCCTACAACAATGTATGTCTTGGAGGCAACTTTTGCACGGGCAAACGCCAATCCTGCTTACTACTATAAACTTCCTTTTTTTCACACAACCTAATTGGACGCTAATTAGCTTTGTGTTTATGAATAAACATGCCTACACTAATACATGCTGAACCACGTTTATATGTGTTTTAAACCACTTGCATCTGAGTGTGTATGGAGAGTGAGTGTTTAATTTACTCTTAACCAAGACCTGATCTTGAGTGTCTGTATGGAATTAACTGATCGGCTGTATTGTAGACAACTCAAAAGAGAAACAGAGAAAGAGACAAAGGTCTTTCTTTCAATCCCATGTGATAAATCGCTCTGCCCCTGTACCCGGCGCATGATGGATGTGTCTAATGCTTGCTGGGTGATGCAGCATTTGGGACTGACAGGTAGAGTAATAGTCATCTGAGAAGAAATCGATGGGGTTCATGGGAAATAAGTACGATGACAATGGGGGCAGCTTGGCCTGTGCTGTGTTTACTTTGAGGGATGGTTGCCCTCACACGCCTGCTGTGTTGCACCCATGAAGACAAACAGGCAGCAGGAGGTGATGGCAATGTTTCATTGAAGATGATGGAGCAGGGTGTCATGGGTGGATGTTTATCTCTGTCATTTGGCGCGTGAGATAGAACGGTCGATCTTCATTGAGAGAAGCTCTCAATTGGATGCTGAGTGTTTTTTTTCACACAAGAAAAAACTTGGTGCCTTTTTATAGTTGATGTGTAATGTTTTTAATTCTATCTATCCATCCATCTTTTGACTATCTGTCTGTCTAAAGACTCTGGTTTGTGTTATGTTGTTTGTGTGCAGGACAAGCGATGTGCTGAAATTGCCCATTCTCCATCACTGGATGTGTTTTTACCAGAGGAGGAGGACAACCCTTACGAGTCAGTGGCTACAGCTGTCACACGCAAACCCAGCTCTCTGGACATCCACCTCCACAACGCCTGTCCTCGCAACGGTTAGTAACTTCAAATCAATGAAAACTAATAAAATAAATGAAAACTAAATGAAAATCAATGAAAACTAAAATGAAAAAAAAAAAAAGATACTTCATGCACCTCAGTAAATTCAGCACCATTCAGTAAATATAAAACGTCATTATCAGTGCATTTTTATTTCATTATAGGAGGTATTTCCAGGACAAACTAAATATTAAATAACAGAAAATGGGCAGGACTTTATTGTATTATTTGGGAATTGATTGGATTGTCAAAGTGGAAGTTACTACTACTATTACTACGGCTAATAATAATAGCATTCTTCTTCTTAGTATTATTGTTATTAATAATAATAAGAAGAATAAGAATGATAACCAACATAATTTATAATTATAATAAAAAATAATGTATAAATATTTATGAATAATTTTTGCACTTCTCACAATCTACTAATTTGACAATGGATACAATAATAATAATAATGATTCTTATTCTAAATATGTATAAATGCTTCACAAACCATTTATTATTATATTTTATCACGTGTAGCTCCAACCAGCTCTGAAACACCTGCCTGGAGGTTTACAGTAATCCTGAAGACCATCTTTAGTAGGTTCAGGTGTATTTAATTGTGTTTGGACAGTGAACGGTGGCCCTCCAGGAACTGAGTTGGACACCCCTGTATTATAACTTATCCCTAGTGAAAAATAAATATACTAAAATGTATTTGCAATACATTTATTTCATGTTAAGTATACTACAAATACATTTACATATTTATGAACTTAAAAATAGCCTGCAGTTGTACTATTAGTATACTAAATTGGTATACTTAAAGTCTGCTAAACTGGAACAACTAATTTTGTATTTAATGTTGTTTAATTACGCTGTAGTAGTGCTGAAGTTCAACTAAAGGTATACTGAAGTATATTTGATTGGGCTAAAGATGTTGTTACGTGTTGCTGCAGTAGGAGGCAGGAAGATGAAGGATTCAGAGTAATAAGGTTGTTTAATAGTACGAACGTATTCCACAACAGAGATAACCGCATAAACATAACTTAAAGACACGACTAAGACTTCTACAGAACTCAAGGCTTATAAGGAACACAAACTAATGAGGAAACAAGATGATTAATACTAGACAGGTGAAAGGAATAAACGATGATTAACTAATGACAGGAAACCGACCAAATAAGGACAAACAGGAACTAAACTGAAACCAAACCGTGACAGATGTATACTCTAAATATCTTGCATTTAAAGACCGTTATTGTTCAAAGATCATACAGTCCTCATCAATGGTGACATTAAAACACATTTAGGCTTAATATTAAGAAATATACATTGTGCACAAGTAGTACTTCAAATAAAGTTTAATTATAATTTTTATATCAGTAAGTCTCAAGCGATATGTCAGTGTGTTAATAGTTTTGAAATATACTTATTATGAAATAAATGTATTTTAAATATGTTACTTTTTTACTGGGGATATTCTAGCATATTATAAATACTTCACAAAACAGCTGTCCATGCTTTATTTTTAGACCAATAAGAACATTGGGCCCCATGGCACCCCCCTCCTCCTCTTGTGGTAGTGTTTAGGAAGATGAGTGTAGTGCTGGGATGCCGCAGTTCTTTCCTCTGGCATCATTCCTGCAGTAAGGGTTAGGGTTGTCGTGGAAACAGCTTTAGCCTTACCCAGAGAGGTTGGTGAGTCACCTGCAAGTTGTCATGGAGACAGTGAGCCGTGTTGCCTGTAGGCCAGTGATTCACACCTGATGCAGTCGCTGTTTATCTCGCAGACTACTCTATTAATGTAGCAGCACAGTCCTGCGGGACTTCACTTCATCTGTGTGTGTGTGTGTGTTTTATGAAACTATTTCCTGTGCTACTGTACTGTAACCCTCTGTTGGTGCTTGTGCGGATGTTTGAGTGAACATTTGTGGATTTTGACCAGCTCTATTTTTGGCTTCTCGATATCTCCACAAGCATGGAATCACAGCTTGCAGGACTCTTTTCTCTGCCTGATTATAGTCAACACTGCAGGAAAGCACAGGACCAATCAAAACACTCGCACCGGTACATCCAAGAATAAACAGAGATGCTTGAACATCACCGTTATGACAGGATAATCACTGTGTTGGGTTGAATGAATTCATGGTGTCCAAGGACAAATTTCTTAGGGTGCATTTTGATTTCATGTTGTCTAAAGGCGAAGTTTGCAGTTTTTCTCATTTCTGTCACAGTTGAATGTACAAGTAATAAGAGAAACAGAAATTTGTGCTCATAGTTCACCTCTCTTGGCCATATCCTGTGTGAGTCTATGCAAGAATGTTAACCATGACTGGTAAATAATGACTTGCAACCAACAAAGAGATTGTGCAATGTTTGGTAAGACTAAAGCAATATGTGTTTAAAATGAAAAGATCATGGAAGATGATCATGAAAGCTAACTTTTAAACTCAACAGGCAACAGGAAACAAGGTGGGAAACTAGTTAACCGGCTGTTGTCTTTTAGGTGTCGTCTAGGTAACCATTTCCACCCAGGTTTTGCAACAATATTGTGTTAAGATCAGACTGACTGTGTAGGATTTGCTGAGGATTTATTAAGTGACAGCTTGTCAAAAACAGGATTTAGGTGGAAAGAATCAAGACGTGGCTCAGCATAAGTTCCGTTACATCTGCTTTGGTGTGTCTTTTCCTGTTTATTTATCTCTTCTGTGTCCCTATCTTCTGTCTGTCCCCTCCTTGTCTTCTTCCTCTTTTTTTTTTTACTTAAATGAGCAAGTCGTGCTCATGTGATGAGCCTAATGTAAGACTTTTTTCCAGTATGTGGCCTCAGATTACAGTAGTTTAGCTGTCTCCAGTCCACTCTTATCCAACATTAACATACCTCAGCAAATCATATGTCTGTTTTTCTTTCAAGTGTTTATCAAAATATGTACAAAATCAATTGTGAAATTATGGTGGTGTGAAAGAAGACAAAATGGGCATGAATATAAAGAATAATTTTTGTTTCAGTACTTTGATATGGCTGGGTGAGCTCTTAAAGCAGCCAAAATAAGATAATAACCAGCTGTTGTGATGTCTTTTAAGCAAAGAACAAAAGAAAAAGAGGCGATCAATAACTTTTGTAAATTAAAGGATTCATCTATATTTAATTTAGAATTTAGTATTTGGTAACTTTATTCAATTTATGTATATTTTCTACTTGTTGAAGGGCACAAGTAAATGTGACATTTATTACAATGGGTTTATATGAAGATTGTTTTAAGTTCACTTAAATTTGAAGTTGTTGTTTTTAAAGTATAATAAATGTAATTGATAGCTCTCAGTTATACTGTGGTGTTGAATGGATGTAGTCAATGGTTAAATATGAGGGGTAAAACTATTTCATAGAAGCATAGTATCGGTATCAGTCATACTTGCCTTCAGTAATAAAAAAGATACCATTATAAAACATATTAAAAACATGCTGTCTTTACAGTATGTGATTGTCTACATTAATTTGTAGATTGTGAAATTATTGCAATATAAAAGTATATTTAAAAACAGTAATGTTAGGTGGGATTATTTGTGATTAATTTCAGAAAAAATGTGCTATCAATTATTTTCTTTAATCAATTGACATATATATTAATTATTTAATCGTTCTTTAATTCTTTAATCAATTGATATATGTATATGTGTATATATGTATATCATAATATTTAATTCAACATTATTTTAATTTAATTTAGTTAATCAAAAATGCTTTGACCAATGTGGTGGGGTGAAGACATGGGCTTAAATACAATATAAATAAATTCAACAAATTCAATTTATATATATTACTTTATTCAATATAAATACAAAATGTATTGAATTATTGTTTTATTTTTTTTCTTCTAGATTCACTGGAAGTACCGAGTCCAGGCAGGGTGTCATTCAGTAAATCCATCAGTCTAAAATGTACAATATAGTACAAGAATCTCAGGCAGTTGCATCATTAAATTTGGTAGTTGTACCACCAAAACTGCACATAATAATATGTTTGGATATCTATATTTCTGTGCAGCTGGAGTAATGGCCTGCTAATCTTTCAGTATCATTGTCTGAAGAGTCTTGGTGTTCCCATGGCTCCTACATGCCTCATTTCTCCCTCAGTACTGCAGCTCAGAAAGGTTAATGGCTAATGGCTGAAAGAGTAAAACACAAGTCGAGTTCATCCCCGGCTTCCTGCCCATTACCAACAGGGTCAAGCCCCACTGAGCTTCCTACCGCAGTTACAGATCCGCCCGCTGTTATCGCAAAAACAGCTGAGAGCAGTTTTGACAGTCACACTCTTTCCCACCAGCTCCGTTAGGATCTCTCTTTCTCACATGCACTCGTACGATCCCCCCCAGCGAGGACAGGTTTTTTGATCCACCGCGAACATTTTTTTAAATGGGACTCTGACAGGCGTTAATAAAGAAAGTACAAATATAAGCATGTGTGCAAGCGACAATCGAGTCTGCCATTTTGTTTCAATTATTAACGCCGCTCAGTTTAGTTTAGTGGTTCATGAATATTCCACCATCATTTGCATACTAGAGGAACCGAGCTCGTCAGTATTCATGACACTGGTGTTTGAAGGGAAGAAATGAGCCGTGTGTCCGTGTGGACCCAACTGACTTAATGGCATTTCTGTAATTCATTAGTCTGCTCAGCGTTCACCATGAATACAGAATATAATTTTATCATATAATTTCAGTGTCAGTCTATAAGGCTGACATATGTTGGTTAAAGTACTTGCGTATGAGTGAGGTGAAGTGTGAAATATTCAAAAAAGAGTGTGTATTATCGCTGAGCCACAGTGGTGGGTTTATTGTGAAACATGCTAAGGTTTCAAATGTGTGCGAAGACAGGAAAAAACACCATGAAATAGCATGATCTATGATTACCCAAGGCCCGTTTAAATGGCTTTAACGCCGATGGTTTCTGTTATTGTCTTTCCCAGACATGCATTTACCTAGCTAACTAAATGAGGACATACCATAGTCATCTATTGTTTTTATATAAAGCTAGTTGTAAGTACGTCTTATTTACCCACCCTTAGGTTGTTCTGAATATGCATGAAACCTAAATATATACATTGTTCCTTTCAACATAACGCGGAATTTTGAAGAATATCATGGCTTTTTTCAGTTTAATGGAAGTGAATAGGGACTGGGACTGCCAAACTCCAGAACAATGTTGCTAAAATAAAATGTTTTTTGGTAATTTATATAAAGCTGTAAAAAAATATAAATTTTAGATTAAAAACTTAAAGAACGAAAATTAGAAATGTACTAAAATGACTAAAACTGCTATAAAAGTAAATCAAAGCTAAATAGAATACATACAAAAACAAATAAAATTAAAATATTAATAAATAAAATAAGTACTATAATAATATTTAAATAATACTAAAATATCACCTCTCCAAAAGGTTGAAAAAAATCTGCTAAATGCATTACGAAAGTGGTTCATATAATTTGTGCACTATATATAAGGTCTTCAAGGGAAAGAAATACTGGAGCTCTCCTGGAGTTCTCCTGGGGGCTCACAATTCTGGCTTTTTTTCTCACAATTGAGAGTTTACATCTCGCAATTGCAGTTATAAAGTCAGAATTGTGAGAAATAAACTCGCAATTCTGACTTTTTTCACAGAATTGAGATATAAACTGGCAATTGAGTTATGAAGTCAGAATTGCGAGATAAAAACTCAGTTACCTATTTAAATTTTTTATTCAGTGGCGGAAACGGGCATCCATAACACTGGACATTAAAATAAATAATAATGTGTTTTAAGTAAGTGATTTAAAATTTTACCTTTTCGGTTACTTAAGTTGGAAACTTAAATTATCTCAACAAATGAGAAGTTCTTATAACTAATTGCAGCAGCCTTTTTTTTAACAGTGAATGGTCTGATTTCACTCTCAACCCGATTGATCTTGACTTCACTGACTCACAGAATCAATAATCTTTTCCAACTCACCGGAGAGGAAGATGTTCAGTGAATAATGACTTAAATTTCAGTTTGTTGCCACATAGCACCATAGTATTGAGGTACCAATCTATAATTTGAACAATTTTTATAATATATTTATGGTGCTTTTTGATCATTTTTGAATCTGGAAAGCTCTGATTCTACATGGAATATTAAAAATGTTCCTTTTGTGTTCAATAGAAGAAAATTATACAAGGTTGCATTGACCCTGATGATAAAGGTGATGAAATGAATATAAATAATTTTTTTCTATTTTGTTCTGTTAGATTAGGATTGCTTTCGGGGACTGTTGTGTCCCTAAGTAAACATATGTGCATGCTTGGATTTGATGTGTTTTATTGCCTAATTACCTGCTTGTTTACTGTTACGGTGGAATACAGGGGAAAATGATACTTTTTGCTTTAAGTCTCTAGTGTTTTGACTATGGCAAATCTTGTTGCTCATCTCCTGCCTTTTAGTTGGCAATCAACTGATTTGAAAACAGAAGGAAAGGAAAATGAGGAGGGTGTTGAATAAATGAATGCAGCTGCATGCATGCTGTAGGGCTTATTGACTCACTTGGTAGTCACTCATTTAGAGCTAACATAATCATGCCATACTGTTTTCTGCATTCCTTCATGCAGGACTGGAGAAACAGAGATTGCACCTACAGGGATGAAGTTACCGTTTCTGAACAGCATGGCTTTCACACAGTATGAGCTGTGTGTGATTGATGGAAAGGTTTTTCTCAGTAATTTGGTGGAGGAGTCAGATGTAACCCAACCTTCACCTCGTTCTACTCTCTTTCTTTCTCTTTTCCTCTGTTTCATCCCTCATTCACAGAGAGTGATCCCACTCTAGGGAAATCTGCTCAGACGATAATGTGATCCCACTCCTACACTGCAGTGTGTGTGAATGTATATACAGTACACGTGCTATTTTCAGATTGTGTCTTGAAACCAAAACGCACATATACAAACTGATCTGAGGGATGAGATCTTATTACTAACATTGTTAATTATAACTATACTGGTAATAGATTTTTCTCATAGGATTGAGAACAATGCAACAGAAGTTATGACATTGTACAATGCATGCTTCCCTTAAAAAGTACAATAGTGGTACCATGATACAGTAATGGTGTCAGATGGTAACCATTGAGCTCAATGTTTGCAATAGTCATGCTTCATGGTATTTGTAAGGTAATTCAGTTAACCAAAATTGTAATCATTATTTACCTATATGGCTGAGTTTGGTGTTTGTTGGAGCTTGTTGGTGTTTGGTTTTGTTGGGTAGAGTTTGTTGGTATTTTTTGGTGTTGGTTGGAGTTTGTCGGTGTTGGATGGATTTTATTGCTATCTAATGGAGTTTGTTGGTGTTGGATGGATTTTATTGCTATCTGATGGAGTTTGTTGGTGTTGGATGGATTTTATTGCTATCTGATGGAGTTTGTTGGTGTTGGTTGTGGTTTATTGGTATCTGATGGAGTTTGTTGGTGTTAGATGGATTTTATTGGTATCTGATGGAGTTTGTTGGTGTTGGTTGGAGTTTATTGGTATCTGATGGAGTTTGTTGTGTTGGAGTTTATTTCTATATGATGGAGTTTGTTGGTGTTGGTTGTGGTTTATTGGTATCTGATGGAGTTTGTTGTGTTGGTTGGATTTTATTGGTATCTGATGGAGTTTGTTGTGTTGGAGTTTATTTCTATATGATGAAGTTTGTTGGTGTTGGTTGGAGTTTATTGGTATCTGATGGAGTTTGTTGTGTTGGAGTTTATTTCTATCTGATGGAGTTTGTTGGTGTTGGTTGTGGTTTATTGGTATCTGATGGAGTTTGTTGTGTTGGTTGGATTTTATTGGTATCTGATGGAGTTTGTTGTGTTGGAGTTTATTTCTATCTGATGGAGTTTGTTGGTGTTGGTTGGAGTTTATTGGTATCTGATGGAGTTTGTTGTGTTGAAGTTTATTTCTATCTGATGGAGTTTGTTGGTGTTGGTTGGAGTTTATTGGTATCTGATGGAGTTTGTTGTGTTGGAGTTTATTGGTATCTGATGCAGTTTGTTGTGTTGGTTGGAGTTTATTGGTATCTGATGCAGTTTGTTGTGTTGGTTGGAGTTTATTGGTATCTGATGGAGTCTGTTGTGTTGGTTGGAGTTTATTGGTATCTGATGCAGTTTGTTGTGTTGGTTGGAGTTTATTGGTATCTGATGGAGTCTGTTGTGTTGGTTGGAGTTTATTGGTATCTGATGGAGTTTGTTGTGTTGGTTGGAGTTTATTGGTATCTGATGGAGTCTGTTGTGTTGGTTGGAGTTTATTGGTATCTGATGCAGTTTGTTGTGTTGGTTGGAGTTTATTGGTATCTGATGGAGTCTGTTGTGTTGGTTGGAGTTTATTGGTATCTGATGGAGTCTGTTGTGTTGGTTGGAGTTTATTGGTATCTGATGGAGTCTGTTGTGTTGGTTGGAGTTTATTGGTATCTGATGGAGTCTGTTGTGTTGGTTGGAGTTTATTGGTATCTGATGCAGTTTGTTGTGTTGGTTGGAGTTTATTGGTATCTGATGGAGTCTGTTGTGTTGGTTGGAGTTTATTGGTATCTGATGGAGTCTGTTGTGTTGGTTGGAGTTTATTGGTATCTGATGGAGTCTGTTGTGTTGGTTGGAGTTTATTGGTATCTGATGGTGATTCTTGTGTTTGCTGCTTTCTTCTATGTGGATTCTTATTAAATACTCACATTGGAACTTCATCTGTCTACCTTGTCTTCAGTCTGTGCATGCACATTTACCCAGTTAGATTTTTCTCATCAGTATAAACTGACCTTATGGACCACACATAGATAACAATGTAAGAGCAACAAACATTTTGATTGATTTTACAAACTAAGATGAGTTGAAATTATTTTCTATGTTAACTGACACTGACAAAAGCTCACATATTAATAAAACCTTTCACCTCTGTGTGTCACACACTGGATTTCAGAGTGTTAAAGGTAATGGTGCAAAGGCTCTGCGTTAAATGCTCAGTGTTCTGCCATTTCATTAGTGTTGAAGGTCCCCTTCGGAGACTTTTCCAGCTAATGCTGGAAGTGCGTTCATTCAACTTCTGCATCATTTAGTTTCTTTCCAAAAGCCCTTTTGCTTCCCATAAGTAGCACTTCTGGCCAGTGACTTTAAAATCAATGGCTGTAATACATTTGTCTGCCTAATTTTGTCCTAGAAGTCACTTCAGGCTCATTGTTTTTAATGTATGAATCATGTGGTTTTAATTTCAGTGTAGCTCAATCGCTCTGTTTTTTTGTCTCACTGAAGGCCACTTCTCACATGTGTCGGTCAGTGATGCTGAGCGAGGTAACCATGGTGACGACTCTACAGGCCTGACTCCTGACTGCTCGCCTCCTTCACCTGATACAGCCCTGAGGAACATCGAGAGAGTTATCCGCCCCCAGGTACACAAGCGCGCACACGCAGGGACACACGTGCACACATAGTCTATTATGTTGTTCTGCTCTCAAGGTTAATGGTGCTCTTTTAGATAAAACATAGTCTGGCAGTAACTATCGCAGCATCTGTGTGTGGGAGTCATAGATACACACACACACAAGAGCAGTACTGTCTTACATCTACGCTTAGATACTGAGCATTCTTCATCTTAATTATACGGCTATTATAAATATGCACATGCCCGACGGGCGGATTCTCTTCATGCTTTGATATGCAATTGTCCCAAGCCGTCCTCATTTTCAC
The DNA here is from genome assembly GCF_936440315.1 of Barbus barbus. Lineage (NCBI taxonomy): Eukaryota > Metazoa > Chordata > Actinopteri > Cypriniformes > Cyprinidae > Barbus > Barbus barbus. The sequence goes on from NC_136717.1 coordinate 14,767,969, forward strand.
TCTTTCTTCAAACTTGAGGGTTTTTATTTGATTAGCATCACTTACAGTATAGTAAGATCAAGCTTTAGTGTTCCCAAAAAGTGCCTGGACAATTAAAAACGCATCCAAATAAATGAATATTAATAATATATTATATTCATTATTAATTATTATAAATCTAAATTAATTATACATTACAAAACGTACATTGTAAAGTTGTAAATAAAACAATTCTATTAATATTAATTGTTATTTATAATTCTAAATTACAAAATGTACAATGTAAAATGTTTTTTTCTACTCTAAAACTTCACGTTTAATTCAATGTTTTACTTGCAATTTACTTGCAGTTTATTTGTAATTATTTCTGAAATATGCAAGCAAAGTCTAATTGAAAATTCATCCTGCAATAGCTTTTTTTCAGTGTTTAGAAGATTATTCACTAACAATATGCCACAATTCATGAGCATAAAAGAAATGAAATGGATATATAATTTTATAGGATTGCTATAAAATGTTCCTAAACATCTTTTTTTAAATTAACCCAATTCTGTTTACTGCCTGTTTTCTGTGTGTGGTAATAGTGGCACGTTTATGAGAGTTGCGCTGACCTTTGCAAATTAGGCTCTATCTAGTGCTATATCAGTGCAGATAGGGCCTGATTAAACTGGATTGCAGGTGGTTATTGAATAAATAATACCAATTGGGACCAGATAATGTGGCTCAGAATAGTCAAATGACTTCAGAGAAAAGCTTCAGCATCATTTGTTTACAGTTACCACTTGGTTAGATATTTTATATTTAATGCACGTGATATTCATATGTTTGAAACTGTGGCTTAGGTTATCTATTTGAGGCCACTGTGTATGATGCTGTCTCTTTTCTGCAAAGTCTCTTTCTCTCTGTTGGTTTCCTGCTCTGTGTTTGTGACTTATTATTCTCTTAGAAGAGTGTGAATGGGCCCTTTTTCATCCCCGTCAGAGTGCTCAGTGCTTCCTATCAGAGTCATGTTTGTCCTCTTTTCAGTCAACCACAATCCCTCGTTTATCTGCGCTGGCCCTCTTTCGGGCTGTGTTGTCTGCATGCTGAGTGCCCGCAGGATTAGAAAGAGACACAACTGTGCACATTCTTCCCCACTATCTTCAACAACAAACTCCACAATGCTCCAGTCGGGCTCATGACGTGTGCAGTGCACTTTACTAAAGATTGATTTCATTTTTTTTCTTCATTTCAAACTGTGCTTTAGTGGTGCTAAGTGCAGTCTATCTTCAACTGGTGGTGAACAAGTCACATGTGACTCTCTCTTACTTATTTTATGCCTTTTTATTTATCTTTATCTTTTCTGCGAAAAAACTTCAAAATAATGCTAATTTAGAACCAGATGGTCATTATCGCAAAATAGAACCCGCCACCAAGCTATGTACGCAAATGTACCAAATGAAATTTGATTTCCAATAAATATGGGTTATAAAAAATGTTGCACATGCATCAAAACTCTGCATGCATGACACAGCAAGTCTATATTAGTGGTAGCTAAATCATCACACAGCACTCATGATCACTAAAGTGGGCTTCCATCAGAACTGACGAGGGCTCCGGCACACTGATGGGCCAATTGAGCTCCTCATTTGCTCTATGCACAAGTGGAGAGGAGTCTAGTCACGTCTGTTAATCATAAGCTCTACGGCCCATCCAGGTGTGCCCCTGGTTCCCTTGGGAGAAAGGAATAGACTGATGAGGGATCATTTGCCTCTAGCTGCATTTAAATCTCAACATAAGGCACCATTGATGAAGTGTCTGTTCATAAAGAGAAATCACCCAGGGGTTAATAGCCTGAGCTTGTAACTGAAAAGTTGTAGGTTCAAACCCTGAAAGGGTTGGTCATTGAGCTGTCCTCATTTAGCAAGAAACCTAACCCCAGGTTACTACAGGGAGATCTTCACTTTAATTTAAAATTCTGCTGCTCCTATTGTGACTTTGTATACTGCAAGTTGCTTGAAAAAATAAACTAGCCAGAATAATGTGGCAACTATTCTATTCTATTCTATTCTATTCTGTTACCTACTGTATATAAGTTCTATTAAAAAAGCCTAGTGAGTTGCCTACATAGACAGCATTTTTAGACAACATAAGCATGCAGTCATACGACAAATAGACATTCTATTCTATTCTACTTTACTCTCCATTACATATATAAAACCTATAGTTGCCTGCATAGATAGCCTAGACATGCAGTCATATGACAAATAGATTTTCTATTCTATTCTGTTCTGCTCTGTTCTGTTCTGTTCTATTCTATTGCATACACGAGTTCTGTTCCAAAATCTAGTGAGCTGCATAGAAACACAGTCATAACACAAATATATTCTATTCTATTCTATTCTATTCTATTCTATTCACAAGTTATTTTCCACAATCTAGTGAGCTGCCCACCTAGACAACATTTTTAGGCAGCATATTAGGCAGTGATTTTTTTATTGGCACGCATTCATAGGACAAATAGACATTCTATTCTATTCTATTCTATTGTAATTACACATATAAAGTCTGTTCCAACATAGTGATCATCCTAGATAGATGTTTTAGGCAGCACAGGCTGTTCTATTCTGCAGATAAAAGCTCTATTCTAAAAATGATGGAGCTGCCTACCTAATGACTGCAAAATTATGATGCATTCTTTTAGTCAAAATCTAAGGCACAATCAAGAAACCTTTGTGATGAAGACTCTCCCAGAAAGCACTGAAACACACTTAGGGCCAGTTTTACTAACAGCTTGCGCCAACGCAAACCATATTTTAGCGTTAAAATGATACTGTCAGGTTTTACTAAAGACGCGCAGTGACGAATTAGTGTTGAAAAGGCGTGGATACAGATATTTTTGCGCCTGACCTTGTTGAATATGCATTTGTAGAAGTTTCCCATTTAGACGCAAGATTTATGGGAGGAGAGTATTCAAATGAATCATGCAACAAGATACTAATTACTAATGTTTGCACTCGTCAAATTACTGGTGTTTGCGCCATTATTTAACGCCCAAAAAAGGCATGTCTTATATTTTGCGCTTGAAATGGCTGCAATTATTGTTGCCAGGAGGAGGCACCACAGAGAAGAGAGAGCGTGTGGTAGAAGGGAGAGGATTTTTTCCACATGTATTCATTTATTGGAATGCAAGAAAAACACGAATGTATAGTTTGCCATGTTATTTTTAATTTGCTTCAGGAAATAAAAGACCACTTGGAACCCTCAATTAGGAGTCACGCAATACCAGGTCTATCAAAACTTCTTGCAACCCTTAATTTTTTGGCCTCCGGTTCTTTTCATTGTACTGTGGCTTCTTTAGTTCTTATTATTTATTTGTGTCTGTGCTAATTTGCGCTGCGCTTGGTATATTGCGTTTGTTGATATGTAAATGAGATGTTGCGTCTGTGTTCTTGCATTTGCGCGTTGTCAGTAAATCACCCGCAGAAATTACCACGCCCATCAGCGCTGTTTTGGAATTGCGCTCTTGCGCTAATTTGCCTGTTTACTAAAACTAGCCCTTAGTGATCAATACAAAATACAAGATTTAATCAATTTTATCCAAAACGAAATCATATAACTGAATATTTGTATCTGCTATGTAGTTTATGCATATTATTAGGATTTTGGTTAGTTAACATGTTGATTGGAATTATTTGATCCCAGTAGAATTTGCAACAATCCCCTTTTAAGCATTAAGATACAGAGCATTTTGAATGTGGATCACTTATGAGGTTCCACTTTGGTTAAGATGCTGCCTTAGAAGGACAGACAGCAGGCAGCTTACAACAGTAGGTCTTGGAGAGCTGTAGTGTATTAATTGAAAATGTGTTTTCGGACACTGCAACAATTGTTTTACCTGATTTAATCTCTGTTTAACAAGGCTTTCTGGTCAAGAATTGATTCATGATCTGCATCTGCCTGGCAGAGGACAGTGCGTAATTAAATTTGTTAAAAATGTAATTAACCTTTTGTAGAAAAGCAGGACACAGTGAAATGTGTTCTTTTGTGTGCTTGAATGTGGACAGTAGAAGCTCTTGAGCTTTAGTGGGGACAGCTAAACCTCTTGATGCTTTATCACCACACACACACACACACACACACACACACACACACACACATATATAAACACAACCACTGTGATACAGCTAAGCTGAAAGACTGCATGACTTTATTCTCAAGTGTGTGCTTTCTCACTCAGGTTGCAGGAAAGAGAAACAAAATATAAACCTGTCATAACTGGTTTAAGCCTATTCAGTCAACTTCAATGTACATTTAGTGGCATTTGGCTGAACTGATTTTGATAACAAATATCTCTGATATTCAGATCCGAAAACAGAAAAAGAACCTGTTAAATGACCTCAAGAAGTCCTTTTCTTTATCTTCCACATCTGTTTTTAACAAGATCACAGGTACACATCTTTAGGTGCTTTGTGTGTGTGTGTGTGTGTGTGTGATTAATTTAGCTGTAAGTGGTTCTGATAATCTCGCTGCCCTTTCTGACAGTGCAAGATGTTGGAGAATGATGTTCCCTGTGTTTCTCTTGGCTGATGGAGATAAGAAAGAGAAAACATATATATCTATCTATATGACCCTTCCTATTTTTTAAAATAAATATACAGATTTTGCAGTGGTTGTGTAAATTTATTAACACAATTTATGAACACTCAGTTGTAGAAAAATTATGCACACTCAATTATGCAAAATCAAGTCTCTGATCTAAAAGAAGTTCAGGCTGCGTTTGAAATATGCGTCATTTTCAAAGACTTACAACTGACAGCGTTCGCATCTACATAGCTTTTGTCTATTTTAATGACAGGCATTACGAATGCGGTAGAAGACATCAGTCTTTTAGAAGAGAGTATATCAGCCTCTGATGAGAGAGAGAGAGATACTCAAAGCTGTCAAAATGCCTCTTGATGTGAAGCGCAGCCATTGGGCATAATTCACATAGTACAGAGGACTCTTCCAGCCACCGACCTGCTAGTTCTCCCTCACAACTGTTGTGAAATTAAAATTCAGAATTGAAATTTGATGACAGTGTGTTAGAGGAGCTGTGAAAGCAACCACTGGAACGGATGGTTGAAGAGGGTCGTGACATTATGATGTGTCCTTTTCAGCTTTTATCGACCTTTTAAAGTGTGTGTGGGTGTGTACTTGTGAGAAACAGAGAATTTAGATTAAGAAGTGTTTAATTGGTGGTGTGAACAAATGTGTGTGTGTTTGCACTGTGAACGAACTAAACGTGTAGCCCCCACACACTCACCAGTGACCTTGTGTTATGTGTCTTCTGTTGAAATCTTCCCATAGGCTCTCAAAGCTCTGTGGTCATAACATATTCAGCATTTTCTCTTTAATAGCAATTCAGGAATAAAAGATCATTTCATGCGCCCAGCTGGAAGTTGAGAACCACTTTGACGATTAAACTGTAACACTGCTGATGAAATGGTGACGAGCGAAATGATGCAGATTGCATATTTCATGCCCTCGGCCCCTTGAGTTTCGAGTTTGTCATGCTAATGATGCTAATATCATGTAATTCTTTGTGTGTGATACAAACAAACACAGCGTGAAGCACAAGCTTCATAACTCTCCTTTACTTTTCTTTCTTGAGCATTTACCATTTACCTAAAAGATGTTTAGCAGAATGTTCATGCTGCCCTTTTTAGTACAATTAAAGTGAATGGTGATCTGAAACGTTAAGCTTTTTTGAATATTAATTCATGTTTTTTATTTATCAAGGATGCATTAAATTGATTGATTGAAAAGTGACTGTAAAGATGGAACGTTGTTCTTTAGAATTTTCTATTCATCAGATATTCCTGATAAAAATGTATCAATGTTTTCACAAAAATATTGCACAGCACAACTGTATAATAAGAAATGTCTTGAGGACCAAACTAGCATATTAAAGCAAATGCTGAAAAGTCAGCTTTGCATCATAAATTGCATTTTAAAATATATAAAAAGGAAAACAGTTTTTTTCAACTGTAGTAATATTTTACAATATTACTGTTTTAACTGTATTTTTTGATCAAATAAATGCAGCCTTGGTGAACATAAGAGAATTTTTAAAAATCTTACTGACCTCAAATATAAAAATAGTTATTTTAAATTGTAATACAATTTCACAATATTACAGTTTTTACTATTTTTTTAAATTAAATAAATGCAGCTTTTTTCAAAAACATCAAAATGTCCAGAAGACTTTTTGTTGTATTTAAAAAAAGATGCAGCAGCATGAACATTTTGTTGTAGAGGTTCAGGTAATTTTGGTTGAACTTTTCCATTAATTTCCCATGATTTCTTCTGGTTTTGCTTCTTTCAGGATCATTTAAGGATAACAGGTGTTGTAAAATCCTGCAGTTGCTTGTCGGGTTGCTCTGAGGTGTCTCATTTTGTAATGAACAGCAGCCCCTCCTCCTTTGCTGAGTGTGTTCCTGTTGCCTTTTTTTAGCAACATGTATTTGGTAATGTTGTTGTTATTGCGGTGCTCCTGTTCTTGCAGCTTTGCCTCCGTTGTCATGGAGATGGCAGTTGTATTGAAGTGAGTGAAAGTGTGTGAGTGTGAGAAGGAGGGCGAGCAAGAGGAATGTTGATAAAGTGTTGCTCTATGCATCAAGGTTGTTCAACACCTCAATCTGTATCTTTATCTGGATGAATAAACTGCTTACGGCACTCAGTATTATAACCAGCCTTGAAAACGGCTATGTTTCATATGAATTATTGGTGCCCTTTCAAATTCACATCTACACCCTCAGTGGATCAGCTAGTGTGCAAAAGAGAACATAGATTTGTAAAGAACACCAGTTCTCTTATAACATTGTAAGTAGGGGTGGGCGATATGGGAAAAATATCATATCACAATTTTTTTTAGAATTATCACGATTCACGATTTTATCACGATTCTTTGTCATGTTAGTTTTACTATTTTGGTTTTACAAGTTGTCTGAGCATTACAGCCAAACTAGAAAGACACAGCCTTTCAAGGTAACAAAAAATATGGCAGATATTTAGGCCAAAGTGGGCGAAGATAAAAATCTTTGTCATTATTTTATCTTTCTTATTAAAAAATAAGAACAAAGATACACATTACAAATACACATAAAAATAAAACAAGCAGTGCTTTATTTTCAGGTACAATAGGTGTATTTAGCAGAGCATTCAATGAAATTGAATGAACAAATATAAAAATAAAACACTAGATAGACTGATTCCTAAAGCAACTGTATTAAAGTTTTTCAGTCAAGAAAAGTGAGTGATTTTTCTCTTTGCGTTTTGTTGTTTTGTTAACGTTAAATGAATAGTTCCCCCCAAAATAAGTATTCTGTCATCTGTCTGTCAATTCTGTCATAATGTTTTATTTTTATACCATCATTTACTCAAAAGTTGTTTTAAACCTGAATGAGTTTCTTTCTTCTGCTGAACATAAATGCTATTTTGAAGAAGGTGGAAAACCAAACAGTTGCTGGTCCTCAGTGACTTCCATAGGATTTTTCTTTCCTATCAAAGTCAATGTGGACCAGCAACTGTTTGGTTACCCTCATTCTTCAAAATATCTTATTTTGGGTTCAGCACAAGAAATTAATAGAGGTTTGGGACAACATGTGAGTGAGTAAATAATGACAGAAATTTAATTTTAGGGTGAACTATCCCTTTAATGACAGTCGACAGCATGTTTAGTGTCCTGTCTCTTTAAGACCTGCACGCATCTAATATACAGGCACGCATCCGTTTCTCTCTTAACTATTTACTTTCATTTTAGAGATAACCAACTGAGTCTGTATGTAAACCTTGTGTGTTTTGAAAGTATTAGCACAAAAGATAAGTTAGTTGAGTAATCAGGCGCTGTTAGACAGGCTTTTTAGTGCGCGTGCTTCAGGTGTATGCGCTCAGAAAAAGCGCATGTCAGACCAGCGCGCGAATGAAACATTTAACCAGCAAGGCTTGTATGCAAATAATGTACTTATGCGATCGCGAATAAGTGCAGTGTCCTGTCAGAGTAACTCTACTGCTATATGTCCTGTTGTACAGTAAATAGAGACGGAGGCACCAGAACTGTATTTAAAATAATGTGCGCTGTAGCACGATACTACGATATTTCTTCAAAAGCAGATCGTGGAGACATTTTTATCGTCCACGATCAAAAATCGTCATATGCACACCCCTAATTGTAAGATGACTTTATCGCTGTAAAAGTAAAAGCTTCTGATTGGATCTCCAGAAACAGATCTTAATACAAAGCATATACAAAGTTATAGTGTCTCAGAGATTATGAAATATGACCAAGGTGTTTTTCATATTTTGTGAATGTGCAGTCTTTTTAGTCAAATTGTTTGTCAAATTTCAGGCAATTTTTTTTTATATAATAAATACATTTTCATTGTTTTATTTTGTCATTTTCGTGTTATGAAAATTACACACATTTTATAAATTCTAAATTCCCAAGTTCTCAATACTTTGTTGTGATGGGTCCACAACATACAACATACTGACTATGAGAAACTTATATGTCAGCTTATGTCTATATGTCTACTAACCCTAAACCTTACCTAACAGTCTACTCTGAGAGTTACTAGACTTGTAGTAGCAAATTAGTGAGAATTAGTTGATATGTAACTGCAAAGTTACTTATAGTTAATAGAATGTCTAAAGTGGACTATCAAAATAAAGTTTAACCATTATATTTGTGTTGCACATTATGGTAATGAGCATTGGATTTGAACACGTTCTTGACAAGTGTCATGAGAGTCACTCTGAGATCCTCGTAGATCAATAGTCTGTGTCACTCAGTGTGATTGTATTTCCCAAACCAGATGAGCATATAAAATCAGCGCTGAATGAATCTCCGGAATTATAAATTCTCGCTCTGAGGTTTGAGCTGAATGTGATCTGCATATGCATTGACAGTACTGCATTCCTGAATGTGCTGAATGCCCCACTGGGAGGTGAAACAGTCACGTTAGTGGCATTTATTGCCCCACGATCCCAGAGCCCACTGAATAATTATCATAATTACCATCCATAAATTAGTGCACAATTTCTCACTCTGCACTCGCTCTCCGAATAATGGGCCAGCATAATCAAGGTAGTATTAGTGAGCTAACGCACAACCACACACGTGCATGTGTATGTAAGTGAAGCAGGTGTGCATCCTGTTCCTCCTATCTGATCTTCATTTCGGGGAAAGGGTGAGTGTGTGATAGTGTGTGTGTGTGTGTGAGAGAGAGAGACTGCTGTACAACATTATTAGAGGAGACAGTGGGTGTGTTTGATGAACAGGTATGTTTTGTTTTTAATTTAACTACAGTCAGCCATGACAGACTCATTAGGAGTTCATGGTGTGAGACTGTCAGTGTGTGAGTAACAAGTTCATTAGCAGCGGTTCCTGACACTAAGGTGTGTTTGACAACAAAATGAAAATTTGCTGATTTTGGGCAAAACTGTGGCAGATGTGAATAGTCAAACAACACATTTGCTTAACTGTCTTTTTCACCTATTTTCCATCAGAAAAGGGCAATTAAGTGCTGCAGAGTTTTTGAAAAGTCTGCATTGAAAAGCAGTAATAGTGAGTAAGGTTTCTAAATAAAGTATACATGAAATCAAAAACAGGTCAAATATCTGCTTGGTATAATAATAATAGCATTGGTATTTTCAGTAATCGCTGGGATCGGATATATATACAATGCAGAATAGGACGTTCCAGAATCATACACGATTCTTAATATTAAATGAAGATCCTCCAGTGCAGTATTTCTTACACGTATTTTATTAAACTGTGCTGGTTTACGCTCTCTAAGGAAATTATAGTATTCTTAAATTTTAAGCAGAGTCAACCTTGAATCCATTATAGAGTTTTTATCTAAAGCAAACCGATAAAGGTTTTAAATGGATCTTTTTATAATATTTCCACATGAAAATAGCAAAGGAAGTTGGTAGTTGCTTTAAAACGCCAACCAACCAACAGTATGCTAATACTAACACTACTAATAATGATTATTATTTTTGTATTATTTTTATTATTATTTATATACTTTGCATAAAATTGGCAAATACAAACAGATAAGGATCAAACAGAAAATAAATAGAAAAAGTTACACAAACAGGAGAGCAGAATACAAGCAGAGGGAGCAAATGCTAAACAAAATTAATAAATAAACAAAGAAGAAACTAAGTATAATAGTATGTTAAGAAACTTTGTCTAAATATGATCTTATATCCATTTTGTATACTGAGCTAGTCTGAGTGAGCATGAGGCCAAAAACATCTTTGAAAATTGTCAAATTGTCAAAGGAAACGGCTGTTAGGGAGGTGATAAGTTATAAATTGGCCAGAGGCCGTAAGAGGTAAGCAGCAGTCGTATTATACATTATTAGACATAAACAGAAGAAAGAAACTTGATTTAAGGGTGGATGAAGCATGTACGGGAAAGAGCTTTTGATTTAAACTGATTTATTACATATGAAAAGTTGTTTTTTGTATAGAGCATAGACAACAGTTATACCTGCTTTCACCCTCTTTTTTTACTTCAGTCTTCTTTGCTTTTTCTCCAAAACCATCTTTTTCAATTTCTCTCAGATTTTCTCCTTTCAGTGTTTTAGTATTCTTTATTTCATCTGTGTTTTCAAGTGGTGCCAGGTTTCTGCCAAGTGCGTGCGTGTGTGAAATGAAGTCACTTAAATCAGAGACATTTTTCTCATGCAAATGAATTAATTTGGCATTTTGGACACCTGTGATGTAACAGGAAGTGAAGATGATGCTTATGTAAGGCTTCCTGTGGTTACACAACTGCTTGACTCTACACTCTAGTCATCTCTTTTTGTTGTTTTCTCTCCCTGTCTCACTCTGTCTCTCCCTCTCGCTGAGCAATATGTATCTCACATCCATTCCACCTCCTACTTTCAGGCTTTTTGAAAACTTTCTTCTCTCCTGCAGACAAACTCTGTTGCATAGTGCATTGGATTTTTGTTGGGATGTCTTTGCAGAGATTGTTAGTGAAGGAATGCCTCAGAATATCATTCAAACTTGAAGGTGGGATCTATTGATTTGAGCCAGTAATCTACTATGCAGGTCATCTAGCATGTGCACAGCAAAATTCTATCTACCAGAAAGAACACCTTAGCAACTGTGTAGCAACAAATTCACCTCATTTTTGCATTGTTGCTGTGAGTTTTGTTTGGGCACCATGCGCAAAAAAAGAGGTTCCTATGATTTTCAAGTCATTTATGAAAACTCATTTTTAGCAAATAAATAAACAAAACTAAAAAATAAATTAATTAATTAAAACAAGTTTTCACTTTGCTTCCCATAATTATGACTCGCAATTTGTTTTATTGCGACTATATTACGTAACTGTGACTCTCACAATGGCAACTATTTTTCATGAATGCTACTTTCTTACAATTGTAACTATTTCTCATAATTGTGAATTTATATCTCGCAATTTGTCTTTATATTTCGCAGTTTCGAATTTATATGTCATAAATGTGACTATATATTTTAATTGCAACTTTATACTGCAAAATGCTATATAATTAATTATTAATATAATTAATATAAATATAAATGCTATATAATATAATTGCGCCTATTTCTTATTAATGCAACTTCTTTACACCTAACTTCAATTTTGTATCTTACAAATTTGACTTTATTTTTATTTGTGACTTTCTCACAATTTGCGACTGTTTCTCGAAATTGTGAATTTAGCTCTTACAATTTAACTTCATATTTCTCACTTTTTTGACACTTTCTCGTAATTTAGACTTTCTGTACCTCAAAATGTGATGCTATATCTCTCAATTGCAACTATTACTAATAACTGCAATATCACATCTCAAATATCACAATGTGACTTTATATCTCATAGTGTGAATTTATATATTTTAAACTTTATCACACTTACCTACCTAAGTTAGATATGGGTTTCCATTTTACTTTTGTTTAAAAACAAGTTTGATAAAATTCTGGTGAATCTTAAACATGAACATTGCTCAGTGAAACATGACCACCCTCAGTCTGCCACTCTTAATTTTCTGCACATTAATGCATTGTCGTTCATTTTCACAGTCCAGAAATGTGATACCACTCTTTTCTAGTGACTCCAGCAGCCAGTAATTGGTTATGTTGCACATCATTGCTTTCCACGTGGGCTACGTTGCCTCACAAAAGGCCTTCAGTTTATTCATTTTATTGAAGTGTAAATTCTACATTACAATTTAGATAGAATTACATAAGGATCTGTTGCAGGAGACTCGGCTAATATAAAATAGGCTTATAAAAATCTCCTCTTTAAGTGACTGATGCTAACATTACACTCTTTCCTGTCATAGCCAAAGCAACGGACCTCACTGTCCTCCTCCCAGGACGTCCAGAAACCCCTGCAGAACCACAGCGGTGATCCTTCAGAGGTCAGTTCATCACTTGGCTACGCCAGTTTCAGCACCAGCCCCCCCATCAGCCCCGCCAACTGCTCCATCGGATCCGCCGAAGACTACGGCCTCACTGGTACGACTTTCTTTAGCATTTAATTTCCTCTTGTTGTCTAGAGGACAAGATTTCTCAAATATAATCCCTTACGGCAAATAAAAAAGACATGATTTGAGAAAACTGCTGACATGCAGTAAGAATATGGAGGTGTAAAAGTGTCTGAGTGAACAAATAATGGAAGCTTTGGGATACATTCGCTGTCTGTTCACAGGGATACTGTTTCTATTGGCATTTCAGCCAATGAGATCACAAGCTGGATAAAACAACCTGACCCCCCCTTACGTTTCTCATATAGACATTTTAATTTCAGCAGGAGGCCTCTCTCTTGATTGGCTCAGAGTGCTTGTGCCAACAACAGAGTGATTCCCACTGCTTTGAGCAGCGCTAGTGTAAAAGTGTGACTAAATTACTCATCAAACCACCTTTTAATGGCTTGAACGGCGTTTTAAAGTGCCGCTCAGCTACTCGGCACTGTATGAAACCGGCATGTGGGAATGTCCTCGGTCTGAATTGTTGCACACAGAGAGGGCTGCTGCAAACGCACCATTTCAGCAGACGTCAGTGTTTTGGCACGGGCGGTTTCACTGCCAAGGCCGCCACTTCCTGCCTGTCATTTCCTCAGCATCCACCTACGGCACTGCTGGCCGAGTGGGCAGTTGATGCTGTTTCCATGGCGATGTCATTCCTGGTGCTAAGGTGGGGTAGTCATGGTGATGCTGGTGTACTTTGTTGGTTTGTACTAATGCTGTGCACGTGCTTGTCTGGCACCCTGATCCCCTGGCGCATGTGTTCAGAGAAAATGGGGAAAAGTAGCAAGGAGGGAGAGAGAGAATCTAATTAGAAGAGTTACTGCTTATTCACTTTTGCCAAGTTTGCTGTTTTCAGTTTAGATACGGTCAGTAACAGTGGGGGATGTTGCAATATCTACCTTTGTTAAAAGTTTTTTCCCCCCATTTTTACTTTGCTCATTCAGTCAGGCAGCATCCAAAATTAACACCCACCACTTTTTAGTTAAAGTTGTAGTTGGCAAGTAAATAAAACACTTATTTGTGATTTGACCAGCTTTTTCCAGTAGTAGTTTATCATGGAGGACTAAATATGTTATTTTTCCTCCAGATGTGAAATAACTCTCGTTAAATAAATTGATATGAGAAACAAAATAATGATGTGTCTTTACGTTTTTGCGACAGATACAGTTACTTCTCTGCAGTTACACAGTTAGCACTATTTGTCACTAATATGCAAGGAAAAATTAGTTAAATAACAATTCAGGTATATATACAGTATATTGTTTGTGTATATATATATATATATATATATATATATTGTAAAATGTAAAATTCACAAAATAATGCACAGTACTTTTTATGGCTGGTAGAAAATATGTATTTAGTTCTGGCCCCAATTTTTATTTTATTTTATTATTTTGCACAGTGCTTTTCATGGCTGGAAAGAAAGATTTATTGCTGGTAAATTCACTCCCCATTGACAGGTGTGGCAAAAAGTTAATTTAGAATTTTGCTGTTGGGCTAAGCTGTCAAACTTTTCAACCATTTATTAAACTCAGTCACTCGTATAGATCCCAACGGGTGTCACAGGAGGACCTGGCAACCTTTTAACCAAAGCCTCATTTGGCCTGTGAGTTACACGACTCTCCCTGGCCACATTACACACCATTCCCTCTGTACAAGACAAGCGATCTCTTAAAGAAGGCAAACGGTGATAGATAGCGAAGGAAATGTCGCTGCAGCACACAAAACCCTTTTGGCGCTACAGGGGAGTTTATATCTCTGTTTGCCAGGTCTCTACTGTGAAAAGGGCCTTTTCATCTCAGTCACTCTCCAGTCTAACAGGGGGCTTTTCAAATGGAGGGGTCCTCTGCTCTTCTCTTTGATGGCGGCTCCCTGACGGTCTGCCCTAATAAACGTGTCCTGTGTCCCACCATCGCAGGACTTTGTAATGGTGGCGTTTCATGGGGTTTTTGAGCTTGTTTCATCCGGTGACGTTAAGTTCTGAAATTCTTTGCCTTGAACAGAAGCAGATTTTTGGGTTATCAGCACTGAGATCTCAGAGTACGTTCAGTCGACTCGGTACTTTTATTTAATTCTGCTGGCATACGAAGACAAAAAAGGGCCATCACAGGAATCACATGTTAGCATCTCCTCTGAGAGTCCAAGACATGAATTCCAAGCGCTGTTGCGATTGAAGTCGCGGATCAGAGCAAAATCACAGTAAAGGCATTGAAGTCCTCTCTCTGCAGCTCCAGGAATAGATCTCACATTTTCATGCTTTCGTTCACCCCATCTTCTTTTTTTTTCCATCTTCCTCCTCCTCACTATTTATTAGCTTTATAAGGTCCATTGTATTGTTGCCTTGGCAACTAGTGTTGAGTGAGGAGCGCATTGTAGTTTCTTTGATGCCATGCCTTCATAGGTAATGAAATGAAGTTCTGTCGTTTCCCTACAGTAGGTGCGAGAGAGATGGAGAGACAAGTTCTCATCGCTTTGGGTTACCAAAAGTGGTGTATTTTTATCCAGTTGCGCTTGGTGCAAGCGTTATTGATGTGGCGTTTTGTAACTGTGGAGAGATATGAGTGAGATTGCAGCACTGCGAAACACAGAGGTCTTTCAGCTGTGAGAGACAGTCAAGTTGTTCTCTTTTTGGTCCCAGGCATAATAACCTGCATCCTTAACCCCCACCCAACTGAAAAGTTAAGCAGTGATTTCATCGGTGATGGCAGAATTCAATATTAGAATAGTTCTAATATTTAATAGTTGATTTTCTTTGCAAGCTTCTACTTATGACTTTAGAAATAAATTCTTCTGATTGGAATACACTTGATGCATTTTGCAATTTTTTTGGACGTTTTTGCAGATTGTGCAGTGACTGAATGAATGAGTACAAACTACTAAAGTAAATTAGTTGTAACTTATAATACAGTAACAATTACAGTAGCTTCAACAATGATTTTTTAAATGAGTTCCCCAACTCTGAACTTAAGGGCTTAAAGAAAATACTGGGTTTCCCACAGGCAATTACAACATTGTGGTGGCGTTCTTGTGCATTCAACCAGTAAATACGACCATTCTGACTTACTTCATTCATCACTTAATGGCAGCATCAGTCTAGTCTGTAGGCATCTTGGTAACGCCCTTGGGCAGCTATTTCCAGACAAGAAAGCACATCTACTTGAATGGAGAAGCAATGAAATTTCTTAAATTGACGGCTATATATATATATATATATATATATATATATATATATATATATATATATATATATATACAGTATATATATACAGTATATGCGTTTTTAATAAGAATTTATAATATTTAAATTATAAGCAAAAGAAATTGAGTTACATTGTAAATGTAAAATTGAAAAGTCAGAGCTTAGGTCAGAGTTTAGGGATGTAGAATATGGTCATGCAGAATATGTGCATTATAAATACTAATAAACAGCCAATATGTTAATAATAGGCATGCTAATAAGCAACTAGTTAATAGTGAGAATTGGTCCCTATGCTAAAGTGTTACCACATTTTATGTTTTTACTGATTACTGATTTTGCATTAATTCATTAAGTGTCAGTAAAGGCTTGTGAATTGTTACAAAAAAAGTCAAATAAATGCTGTTCTTTTGACATTTCTGTTCATCAAAGAATCCAGAAAAAATGTATCACGGTTTCAACAAAAATATTATTATTTCAACATTATTTCTTGATTTCTGAAGAATTATGTGACACAGACGACTGGAGTAATGGCTGCTGAAAATTCAGCTTTACCATCACAGGAATAAATTACATTTTAAAATATATCGCAATAGAAAACATTTCATTTCAATTGTAATAATATCACAATATCACTGTTTTTACTTCTTAATCAAATACGTTTAGCCTTGGTGATCAAAAGAGACTTCTTCAAAAACTTTAAAGCGTTTTACCAACACAAAACTTTTGAAAGGTAGTGGACATTTAATTGGTTCTATATAAATAGTGCAGAATCTTAAATATTTCTTCTGTATGTTGTCAGCCCTTTTTTAAATATTATTGTTATTGTTATTATTATATGTATTTATTTTATTTCTTTATTATCATCATTATTATTATTATTATTTTAAATCCTAAAACTTTGACAAAATTTCCTAGTTTCAGTTTGAGCGCAGAATTTTAGATCCCACTTTGTTGATAATTTTCCTCTAATCATCAATAAATCATGTCCCAAAATACATTTTATTTAAAAAGAATTATTGGTCCACTAATCTAGAATAAGAATAGATATTGCCTATATGAGTTGACTGTCTCTCATAATTGAAAGGTGGACTGTCCAGAGTGTCTTCCTGTCTTCTTCTGTACTGCCTCATAGAGTTCTTCAAACATCTAAGAACTATAAACTGACCTCTTGGCCACTTATGCTGGTCACCGTATTAATGGAGTGTTTTTGGTGTGTGCCCATGCACTCATGCAAGCATTATTGTGCGCTCTACTCATCTTTATGACTCAGTGTGCTAACGGGGCTCTGTGGCATAATTAAACACCATCATTCCATTAAAGAGAGTTTGATTAGAGGATATGTGTGTGTGTGTGTGTGTTTTCTCTGTAGTGCAGCCACCCACAGGGATTCAGAGATCACAGTCTTGTTTGTTGAGGGGTTAGATAAAAATGTATGTTTTTATTGTCCACCCATAAACACACGTACAAATATATGTGCAGTTACAACTGTATAAACACACACCACTCACACAAACACACACGTACCATCTGAACAGTTCTGGTTTCTAATGTAACACCAATCTAACATCACTCTTCTGACAGCATGCAGACCCCACAGCACTTGTCGATGCTGGTTGCCTGGGAGATCTGCAGTTAGAGACAAGTGGGAAAGCTACAGTGAATTCAATATTTCATAATTGTTTATGATTCCTGTGGGCATATAGGGAGAGATACATGGCAATTCCGTATAAGAAAGGGTATATTGAATAGTATATGGTTGCCGGTGCCGCCCATGAGAACTGAGAGACTGACAGACTCATAGACTGATTTGAATCCATGTGCATGTAGACGTTGGGCAGCAGGCCCTTTAAAATGTTCAGTGATTGACAGCTCTGATATTGTTCTGTGGCTTTTAATATCTGAGTGAGTCAAAGACGAACAGCACAGAAAATGAAACAAGATTGTACCAGACGTGATCCTGAACCCTTGCTTGCAAGCATAACCTAACTTACCCCTGCCGATGTAGCGCTCTCACTTGTACACGCCTGCTTTATGACTGTCTGTAGGCTACACAAGCTCATTTTTTGTGCTAATTTATGTTAATGTCACTACAAGTTTTTTGGCTATTGGGATTTTATGCTGAATGCTTGAGTTGAGATGTTTGATAAGGCATCACTATTACTATTGCTCATACTATTGTGTTAGTGATATGAACAAAGCTCAAATTTTAAGTACACTGCAGTACATTGAGGAAAGGAATGTTTTGACTCTTCACGGTGATTGATTTATTGGTTGGTTGCGATGTGTTTTGGTGTTTTTTAGAACGATGCTATGCGATTGCTAGGACTTTACTTACTGTCCCAAATCAAAAGAGCCCAAATTCCCTGTGATATTCTAGTCTCTATATGTCCCTCCTTCAATGTCTCTATGGAATTTGTTACATTTTTCACCCTTTTCATGATCTGCCAGGTGAAAATCACAAGTCTGATCAATTCTTTGTATCTTTTTTTTCTTCTTTTTTCTTAATTTTTAATTTTTAAATGTTTATTTTACTTTGATCCTCTCGCCTCTCACCCAACTTAGAGTACTCCTGTCTGTCCCCCAATATACTGTTATATGATTTTTTAATGCATTTGAAAGAAGTCTCACTGTTACTAGGGATGCATTTATTTGATCCAAAACACAGAAAAACAGTAATATATTGTGAAATATTTTAAAATGTACAGTAATTTATTCCTGTGATGGCAAAGCTGAATTTTCAGCATCATTACTCCACTCTTCAGGATCACATGATCCTTCAGAAAGCATTCTAATAAGCTGATTTGGTCCTCAAGAAACACTTCATATTATCAAAATTTGAAAAACAGTTGTGCTGCTTAGTATTGATGAACAGGATTTGAATTATTATTATTTTTTTTTACTTTTGGTCAAATTTTTGTGTGCTTGCTGAATAATTATAGTAAAAAAAATCTTTAATTTTAAAAAAATCAGATTTTATTTAATTACTGTATCCTGCAGACCAGACCCTAAGTATGAGCAATAGTAATATTGATGTTTGCCTTAGCAAGCACTGCGAAGATTTTTCTCTGCACTATTAGAATATTACAGTCATATATTATTAAATGTAAAAAGCATGGGTACAGAAAATTTTTTCTCTCTTTCTCTCTCTGTGAGCTGCTGTAGGTCTGGCAGGATCTCTGGCCCTATTTTTGGCAGGAAATGGGTGCAGTTCAATACGGCGCAGTAAACATTTGTTAACAAGCAATTAAACATGTGGCCTTTAATCCACTGCAAAGACAGCCATCAGCTCAGAGTGTGTGTGTGTGTGTGTGTGTGTGTGTAAGAGGCTCAGCCCATTCTGCTCTTTTTCAACTGTTCTCCACCATTACTTCCTCCTGCGTCTACAACCCCACCCTGATTATGAATTTCAGACTAATCTAAATAGACAGATAACTTCAACACACAGTGAGCCACAAGTTCACATATGTCAGCTCACAAATACATATGTGCAGAATACTTATCTTTCAGTTTCTCTCCAAAGCTGTGACATGACAAGACATGACAGTGTGATCGAGTATGTGCACAGATGAGCGTGTGTGAGTGTGTGTGCTCAAAAACATCACTGGAATGTTTTGTGGTACAACAGTGGCCCTATCAGATCTTTGAGAATGAAAAGCTACATGTAAACGAAGGTGTGAGAGTGTGACCTCAGAGGTGAGAGCCTCATTCCTCACAAGATCTTTCTCCTGGAAAGTTCTGCTGGCTGTTTTGCTGCTTCATACCCGTCCTGCAAAGGTAAAAACGAGTGTGATAGAGGTTTTCAAGAAGGAGGTAGGTGGTGTAGCTTTATTGCAGCATGTGGTATTTTTAGCCATGGATTGTTCTCCATGGAAATGTTTAATGGGGGGAGGGGAGATTCACAACTTTTTTTAGGAATATCCACTCTTTTTAATTTAACCCCTATCGGGCTTCAGATTTGCTTTTCACTGGCAGCCCAGCATGCACTGCAGCTCCTGTTATATCACTTGCTCTGGCTGATGTTCTCCTCCCTGCTGTTTACTGCATGTTCTGGAGAAGCTCTTCGCACTAGTGAGTCAGAAATACAGCAGCGTAAGCCCATCATCTCAACAAGACCCCCGTAAGTTACTCTTACACCCCAGCCGTCTAGTCACCTGAAATCAAACTTCAGTCCTCATTTACTATGCTTTCAAAACAGGAAGTGGTCCATATATGACTTGAGCTCTATATTCTGAAAATCTCTCTCAAATCTCATTTGGGTTTAAGTATGTTAAATAGGATGTATCATTCTTGTTCAAGTCATTCTTGATGTGCCAAGTTTGAATATGTGCAAGTGCAAATGAGATTTAACCTTGTAAAGCCTTACATGAAATAATAGTCCTTTTTTTGGATTTGTTTATTGAACCTTTAAACAAAAATTTGCATGCATGTTGTCATATTTGATGCACAAGAATTTTATGGCTCATATAGTATGATATAGGAGACTATGGTGCTCATACAAAGAAAACACCTTAATACTGCCCCATAATTTCAAAGGCCCAAACTGAGCAAAGATACGTAATTTTCTGATATTTATATAATAATTTGACACAATAATAATGTGAATAAATGAGATCTTTATCTTTAACAGGATAGCAGACTATTTACATAAAATTGCATATAAATATCAGTTGTCACTCTATATCTCCCAATAATAGGTCTTAGTAAGATGATATTTAAATGTTTATAGTAATTTTAGGATTAAAACTCTGTACTTTTTGGTTGGGTAATGCAATGTAATACAATGATAATTGAGAGATGAATAAACAATCGTTTCTCCTGTTGTATCATATATGATACATTTTAACATTATTTTTAATAAAAAAAAATAATGTATGGATACTGAAGTAAACCTACAACAGAGTTTTCAGCAAAGTTCTGATCACAGGAAATCTGTATCAAATATGATACAGTTGACTTTATGGTATTAATATATTATTTCAATCTTTTCATCAGAGGCTATATAATATGTATAAAATGATGTATCTTTTGAAGTTTGGAACATGTAAATTGTGACACAGTTTTAATTTTTTGTGCAAAAATCCTTTTAAACCTGAGAAATTTGCCACAGCTGTTATTCAATTGCTTTTTGCATCTGTTCTCTGCTCGCTTTGTTGAATACATGGCCTGTCAGTCCATCAAATTGAACAGGATGGATTTGTTTTTATCAGGGCATGATCTCTGCCCCACTGTTTTCGCCTCAAAGCTCCAGCGTCTCGTATGTGTCTTCATAAATTACGACAAGTAACCCAAGCGATCTAATTACGTGGGAAGAGTTCAGACGCTGTGCTGCGGGATAGATTTCCTCCCGCTGACCCCGGATCAGCCTTTTGTACCCTGCGTGAGCTTTTGATGCACTCTCTGCTGTGCTCAGATAAGACTTGAGCATTTCTGCTGAGATCTCTCTGATTCTTTGCCCTGTGGGTCAGTTCAGATGGCGCCGTAGTCAATCTGCAGTAGATCGTATCTGTCTGTCTGTCTTACTTTCTCTGTTTCCTCTCCCCTTCTGAAGGCCAAGAGCTTTGAGCCCATGATTTTAGGAAGCCACTGTGCTGTTTCTATGACTACCGGATGTCACCTGTTGCGGTTGCAGATGTAGATCTGACCTGAGAGGAATGTGGAAAAAATGACAGATATTAGAAACAATAGAGGGGGAAACACTAAAATACATCAATGCTAATTTTGGTTCATTTAATTCTATATTATGTTATATAGATAATCTAGTTTTTGTTTAATTTAATTTCATTTTACTTCATTTTATGTCATTTCATGTTTTTATTTTATTAAGAAATTTCCAATCTCAGATCTCAAAGCACTTCCGACATTTTCAAAAATAACTGCGCAGATTCGATTTCTCAGAAAACCTTAAACACCACCCCCCCCCCACACACACACACACACACACACACAAAACAATCTCTTTCCCCTGATACCTCTCGTAGTTTTGTGACACATCTCTCTCAGTAATGGCAAAGATCTCGGAGCACTCGTGCCTTTATATTACCCATAAGTTGTGCATTTTATTTTATCTGTTTCCCAGAAACTGAAGTGAACTTTCCATTATGGCTGTGTAGGTGTGCTGAGTGGTTTCTATACTGTAGATGGTTATCCACTTCTGCCTTGCTGTGAGTCTGGTGAACACACTCATTTTTTCTTTAACATGCAACTTCACTGTATGCTCTTATTTAGGTCCTTGAGTTTGTTTTCATTTCAAGTCTTTTATTTGATCAAAAACTGTATGATCTTAAACTATTTACACTGATATTAGACCTATTTCAGAATCAGTATTATGATACTGTCCATTTTGGGAGGCTCATTTGCATCTTTATTATGTGGTAAAGAGGGCGGAGGAAGTTGTAATGGAAAAATAGCGGAAATGAGATTGGAACAGTTGAGCCATGACACTTTCTTGCAATGTAAACACAATGTCTGTAGTCAGACAGACCTTTTTTTTTTCTTTTGATCCTTTTCAGTGTGAGTTTTTCCTGCAGTGTGTTTGTATTTGGCTTCTCGCAGTTGACGGTCAAGGCCTCTCTGTGTTTTGTATGCCAACCGCTGTTTTGTCTGAGATGGCAGTGACCTTTACTACTGTTTTGATAGCTCATGTTGTTTCTGTCTCTCTCTCAATAGATTAACTCATCATGGCGTTTAACTTGCGGTCCTTTCGCTCTAGTTGATCAAAACTGACATGGGCCCTTTTGTACACATTATCCTCTCTCTTCAGGGTCATAAGCTAATCTGGGACTTTGTTTTAAAGGATTGTTTCAGTCACCCTAATATCGCTCCAAACCTGTATGACTTACTTTCTTCCATGTCACATAAAAGATGACATTTTTTAAATGTAGCAGTCACTCTTTTCCATGCTATTATGGAACTGTAGCTTTCAAAAGTGTGTTTTGTGGTGACCTCTCCCTTTAAACTGATTTTGTTTGTGTGTGAGATTTACTCAGTCACTTGTTGTCTCCACCTGTTTTGCTCTTCCTCTGCCTGCAGGAGTGTAATTTGATCTTTATCGGTTGAAAATGCTGTTTACACGAGCGTTAGGAAAGGACCGTATGAGGGAGCTCTGATGTCTCCCTCCGAGTGTTATAGATACTGATATCCTGTTTAGCGTCATGTTTCTCCGCATTCAGTAAATCTGACTGCTGGAGTCCAATCCGGTGTACACATCAAAAACCTTTTAAGCATTGCATGTCTTCCACCGTCCACACCCGTATTTATCACTCGGGATGCTGCCTTTTCACTTAATACGCCAGATATGAGAGAGGCGATGTAGTATGTGGATGTGTTCCTGTGATTTATATTACATGCCATGAGTGTGTTGCTTATAGGCGCACGTTTTAATGAGGTTTAAAACACTCATTCAGAGCCTTTTTGGGGATGTGTGGAGTTGGGACGAGACTAGAAATGCATTTTGAGAGCTGTTTTAGTTATTCATCAAAGCTGAATCTGCTCGCTCTTCATTTAGTCTTGTTGATTTGTGCTGTGAGCTTTATGCAAGATCAACGCTTTTTTTGATGCAAAATAAAAATAGCAGCTTTCTCTGTGTTCCTTTCAGATTCCTCAATTCTGGTGGTTATTTTGGCCTGTAGCAGAACATTTCGTTTAGTTGATTATTCTGCTTTATGTGCAAGGAGATAAAAGGCAACTCATGTGACTGTCTGGTGATGTTCAAGAGTTATGCCGGTGAACATCTTAAATGAAAGTAAATATGATGGAGTAATGACGGAGCTTTCGGCATCTGACGTGCCGAAATATTTTCTCAGAGATGACGAAAGATGAATCTACTTCCACATATGTTGATAACGGTAGCCTATATAGCTCACTGTTTTCATTTATTTCCTAAAGAGAAGAAACCTATTTCGTGTTAAACAGGTTGTTTTTGAAAGTCGGTGCTTCAAATAAAAGCTTTTATTTCATTGATTTTCACTGATGACGGATGTGTTAATATTTTAATTGTAGACTAAATATAGGCTATAGCCTAATCTTTTGTTATCCTCGCAGCACGTCAGTTATTTGGTAATTATTGCAGGGCAAATTAATTGTAATTTTAATATAATATTAAAAGTAACTTCATAATAACAATAAAAGGCTTAATAAAAATAGGAATGTAACAGGCCTACATTAATTGGAAATGGCAAATATCTTAATATTGCCAACAAATTATGTTTTTGACAATATCTCTGGCTATCGTCAATACAAGATCATCGTCTTTCAACGCAACCCAGCAAGGGGAGGTTATCGCGGGCCTTTCGCAGTGCGTGCCCTGGAAGACAGCACATTGCCTGTTACATTGTTTGGCCTGCCTTGTTGAGGGCAGTGGCAATGAGAACATTATATTTCACACACTTAAAAAACTGTTTTATTTTTAAATGTAATAGGATTAGTCCAACAAATCAAATCGTTCGGTTTGTAATGCCTACCGAACCGAAGGCCTCGTACCGAACGGTTCAGTACAAATGTGTATGGCTACACCCCTAATTTTAATATAATAACACGATAACATGAAACAGTATGTACTGTAAGCATCCACCCAAAACACTTTTGCATTGAGGTGGCGACTGTTCCGACCACTTGCAAGGACAATTCATATTTTCTTCTGAAAAAAAATCTAAAGTATCTAAAAATCTAGCAATTATTGTTATTCATTTACTTTTTTGAAAGCAAAAACAACCTCCAAAACCGCATATGCTCATGACTGCACAGAATAAATTTGTTTTCTGAGAAACTGGAAGAACACCTACATCTTGGTGAATGCAGACGCCCCAACTGGAATTTAAACATCATAGCCGTTCCATCCATCATAGCCAAACATCATACATCATCAAACACCACCAAATAAATATAATCAAACACCATATCCAAACATCATAGCCGTTGTAATAATAAATATAGACACTGCTCATCTTAATCAAGACCTGAATAAACCCAGTGACCTCCATGAACTGAGATCTGTCCTCAGTTACACTACAGATCACACACTGCCTGAAGACTGATGCTTTTAAGAGCTCTTTAGTGAAGGGGTCTTGGGCTTCTTTACATGAGGCAGTGCAAGAGACAGTTCTTGGTGGGCCGTAGGAAACAAGAGGAGGACAAGAACAGGGTCTCTCTCACCCCAGTGAACAGACTGGCTTGCCCCCAGCATCAGGCGTTCATTTGGTGCTTGTCTCAACACAGCTAGTCAACCGAATGACATATATACATACACAACACTAGTTCAAGTACTCCGGTGTATGGAGTACAGAGCGAGGACACATTTGTATCTTTTTTGTGTAAAGGGGGACACTCCAGGCACTCAAAAAGACTCAGTGTTTCTTCTGGGTTTATCATGTTGTAGATGGTTTGTTTATGCTGTTATTCATGTGTGTGAATCTGATTTTACTGATTCCTACACTTCTTTTTTTCCCCTTGCAGATGAGGCGGCACACCAGAAGGAGTGCATAGAGCGAGACGACCGGAGAAACAGCCACATTCCCGAGCAATTCGCCGGCCTCCTCCATGGCTCGTCTCCTGCCTGCGAATCCCCTGACAACCCTTATCAACTCTACAGCAAAGTGCGAAAGTTCAGTGTTCCTGAGCCTCCGCTCAGGCATGGAAATTTTCTCAGAGCTCCTGAGTACTCGCCCCCGTTTCCTCGCACCGGCAGCGAGGCGTCTGCCCTGAAGACCCAGAAAGAAGCCAAACCGCAGATAGTCTACAGGACGATTTTTCACACCCGGGTCAACCAAGGCCCGTTAACTCTCAGCAAATCAGGCGACAAGACCACCGGGGTGCATGTGAGGAACGGGGAGGTCCGGAGCAAAAGCACAGGCGGCTCTAGCCCAGCAAGCAGCAATACCGGCTACGAGGAAAGAGCCTGCACTCTTGGGAGGATGAGGTCTATACCCAAAAACGTTTTGGACCTTCAGCTGTCCAGAAATTTCTCCAAATCAGACTCAAACTTGGTGGCCGTGTCTCCCATCGAAGAGGAGCAGTGGAGTTCCAGGGGGCAGAACAGCCCTGGTAAAAGCAGCCCCAACAGACTAGAGAGAACCCCCTCCTTTACGGCAGAGTGGGAAGAGGTAATAACATTTTAATTACCAGCTAATTGCAGAATCATTTCCACTTAATTAATTCACTTAGCTTGAAGTAACCAAGCTGACTGGCTTGAAAGGTTTTCTTTTGGGCTCAGCGTATGTTTTTGATGTGTGATGCAAAATCATACCCTTTCGCCAGGAAGCCTAAATTATTCAATAATGTTGTCATGGCAGCTAAATGATTTTTAATGCGTTTCTTTATTATATTAAATATGCATTATGATGGGCGCGGGACACGATTTTCTCTTGTCTTTTGCACTGACGGTGATCTGTTTTTCACTATAGCAGCTTTTATCCAGGGTAATGTGGCATATTAAAAGTCAAGCAATCAGTCAATTAATAGAGGAAGTGCCTTTGAATAATGACATCCTAATTATACTGAGTGAACTGATAAATCAAAACAAAAACATGTCTAGGTCATAATTAAAATAATAAATAAGAAGCTATTGTTTGCAAAAAGAAAACAGTATTTAATTACTTATTTTCATGACAATTAAGCACATTTAATCCAAAATTCTCATTATCATAATGTGTCTAGACTTAACTTTTTTTAAAAGAATTAGTTTGTTTTTTGATTGTCATTAGATTTAACGTCATAAAAATATTGAATAAATGTTTTTTAAATGATAATTTAATTACAAATCTTGTTTTATTTTTTTCCATATTACATTTTATTTAATTTTTTTACAGTAGAGATATTTGTGTGGATAATGTGCTTAATTGACTCTTCGCAAAGACCCGCCCCCTCCGTTACCGCAATGTCTGACAAGCCGTGCCGCTCTCACGCCACACATCATGTTCTCGCGCAGTGAAAAATACATCGCCGAGCAAAGAGGCAACTGACAACACCGAAAGACAAGACAGAGCAGGTTACTTTAGGTATAAAAGTCTCAGCTTTCAAATTTTGTCTTTTTTTTATTATAATTTTTTTTGAGACATTCAAACAATAAATACAGTTTTGTGACTCTTTAATGTGTAGTGCCTCAGTTCAAACTGCATATCAACCGATCATCTCTTCCTCTTTAATAGTCATAGCATGAAATAAACATGAATGAACATCAGAAGAAATCTTGTTTCAACCCCAGAAAGGCGTCAATACACACCATTTTTCAAGTTCAAATTACTCTACTCTCCTGTCCGGTTTGTTTGTCGGACAAAAATGGCAGAGTCTGCGTTATGATTGGTCAGATCACCTATCAATCAAACTCCCTCAAAGGGTCAATTATCATTACAATAATGTCAAGAGTCTGACCCGAACATCTTAGGTGTCTTGAGAGATTTATCTTATAGTTACATTTTATTAGAGATCAAAAGGAACAAAGCACAGATGATAAAAGAGATTTTATGTCTGCCTCAACTCAACTGACAGTCTCAAATTTCCTCCTCTTCTTTGAATTCTTCTTTAGAGTTAAATCTCTTTCAGGTCAGCGCTTCTGTTTAGATACACAGAGGCTTCCCGCTTTGAATGACATCTAAATCTCCACACTCAATAAATTTAATGTCACAGCATTTTCTTTCCCAGCCTCACCCGGCTGTCAGGTCTTCAGAAGAGAATATATTAGAAATAACTGATCAGAGGGGAGAGTTCTGTATCCGTTCATCTGGGGCTTCAGAGCGGCTTTCTCTTTGGAGGAAAAACACGGTCCGCTGGGAGACAGCGAAGGGCTGTTCTTTGAAGGCAGGTGTTCAGCTTTACGGATGTGAAACGACACTTTCTTCACTCTGAACATCACTGTCATTTTAATGAGGAGACATACAGGAACACTCTCCCAGCTCTCTCCAAACTGACATGTTCTCAAACGAAGCTGATCATGATAAATTGCCTTCCCAAAATTCCCATTCCTCCCCCAGCTTTTAGCAAACAATTAAGCGGTTTTGGAGCGCAATTACTGACATTTAAGAAAAACTGAAAGTGGGTTTGTGGGAAAAGAGCAATGAGGAGAAGCCTGTGGGGAAATGCCATGGAATAAGGACATAAAAATAGGGATGAGGGCCTTTCGTTATGCAAACATGCAATTCATCTTGCTCTTTTCCTCTCCACAGATTGACAAGATTATGAGCTCCATAGGTGCTGGAATTGGCACAGAGTTGGAGGGGATTACGGAGGATTACTCAGGTTTGTGTCTCTGTGTGTGTGGTGTTGATGCATATAGTCAGTCATCCCACTACGTTTAACATATATCCATAACTATAGGGAACTCATGGCATGATATGAATATTAACTAACGGCTGTGAAGTGTGCAGCACTGTGAGACTGGAGGGTTTCCTTCAGTAGTGTCAAAGACCCGCTCATAGACGGGGATCTTTTTGAGATGTAACCATGGTTACCGTGCGTTCTCCTCTCGTCACTGTGCTCTTCCTGTAGTCGTAATGAGAGCAGGGGGACAGGAAGTGGATGGACAGTTTAGACTCTAAGCACTGGTCTTGGGACAGTTTTTTGTTCGCAGTGGGAGCGAAAGGAACATCTCATTGACTGGAGATCAGTGTACTAAGATTCTCTCAGTGATGATCAATAGTGAAAATCAAATCGCTAGAGCTAATAATGAAGACAATAACATTGTCTTCTATTGCCTGTCCTCTCACCTCATCTCTTCTCTGCTCATCTCCTGTCCTCTCTCCTCCCATTTTGGATCTTCTCATGCCTCCTGTTGCCTCCTCTCATTCGGTCATCTCACATCCTGTATTTTTCGATCTTCTCTTGCCTCCTCTCCCCTCTCCCTTTGCCACTTCTCTTGTTTCTCCCATCCCTTCCTCTCTTCTCTTCTCACCTCCTTTTCTCCTCTCCTTTTGGCTCTCATTTTGTCTCCTGTTGCCTCCTCTATTCTCCTTTGACCTTATTTTGCCTCTTCTAATGCTTTCTTTTCTCCTACTCTACTTTTACCCACTTTCCTTTTGACTCTTCTCCTGCCTCCTCTCCCTTTTTTGCCTCTCCTCTCCTCTCCTCTCCTCTCCTCTCCTCTCCTCTCCTCTCCTCTCCTCTCCTCTCCTCTCAATTCAATTCAAATGAGCTTTATTGGCATGACTGCGGAATAGCACAATGTTGCCAAAGCAATAAACAGCGAACAAGTTATACAGGCATATTTCACTTCTTCCTGTTCCCTCTCCTCTCATCTTTTCTTGCCTCCTTTCCTGTCCCTTGCACTATTTGCCTCTACTCAAACCTCCCCCATTCTCTCCTCTCATTTGCACCGTCTGATTTTGCGTTCCTCTTGCCTCCTATCCTTTGCTTCATCTCTCACTTTTTCTGTCCTCTACTCTTGCCCCCTATCATTTCACCTTCTCTCCTTTCATCCCTGCATCCTTCCCACATCTCTCCTCACCTGTCGTCTCACCTTTTGCCTGTTATCCCTACTTTCACCACCTCCACTTTGCCTCTCCTCTCTCTTTGTTTCTCCGCTCACCACCTCAATTGTCACCTTTCATGTTGCATCTTATTGTTTCGTCTCCTCTCATCTTTACCCTCCCGTTCTCTCCTTTCACCTCTTCTTTCGTCTCCCCTTCTCCTGTCTCGTCTCCTTTCCTCGCTTCTCCTATACTTTTGCCTCTCCTCTCATCTGCAGTGGTCCTTCATTTTTCTGTCCACAGAAAGCCCATTTGTGTTGCCATTCCACCAGTGCTCACAGACGCCCACAGAGTGTGTGTGTACGTGTGGGAGGGAGCAACAGCAGCTTCTGCACTCAGACAAAGAGGCTGGGGTTTATCTGATGGCTATTATCGGCAATGTGAGGTACAGCTAGTGGAAAGAAGGGAGGGAGAATGAGAGACCGAGAGGGAGGGAGAGAGAGAGTGCACAGTGGCACAGGATGCAGAGGCATACAAATGAGTGTGGGAGTGCTGGAGAAACAGAAATCTACCAAGCAAGCTGCACACTGTCATTCCTATCCTCTTTCGTGCACGCTCGCTCGTTTCCTCCCGCACGCGCAAACACGCACACACGCACATGCCTGCACTCTCCACACGTTGAGACACAGGTTTAGCAGCACAGCGTTGGTAATCCGCATCTCTCTCGCCTCTCTTGTGGATGTAATTTGGAGCCTTCAGCATGTCTACCTCCACAGCCAGCGTACTTCTCCACCAGCATGGACCCTAACGCTCACTCTCCTGAGAGGACCCTCTTCTTCTAAATTTTCCTCTCTTTCTCAACTGTTTTCTGAACATTAGTTTCTTCTGTTCCTTGAAATCACTTTCCTACCTCTATTTTCTCGCTCTTTCTGCCTCTACCGTTTCCACTCGCGCTCTCCGTGGCTTGCTGAGCATGGCGGGTTCGTTTGACAGTCACTTTGCACGGAACATGATGTGGCAGTGCCAGCTCTCGCAGCCGGACTGTCGCTGCTACCGAGTGGATGGCTACTCACTTCTCAAACGCCTCCCTCTGCACCCCTTAATAGGCCCCCGCTGCCCCGTCCAGTCCGTGGGACAGTGGCTGGACAACATCGGTCTCGTGCAGTACGAAAACCACCTGCTGTCTAATGGCTTCGACAACGTTCAGTTTATGGTGAGTGTCTCCTTCACACTTCCATCTCTGTCTTTCCCTGCAGCCAGTTTTCTGAGTGTTTTTTTTCTTTTTCTTTCATCATCAGTTACTTGTTGTGGGTGGTGTGGGTTTGCATGTGTACTTGAGTGTTTGTGTTCTCAGGTGAGCTGTTCTGTGATTATGTGAGTTGTGCAGTATCTTAATCTGTTGGTCTCCTGTTACATCACACTATGATATTTCCTTGAATATTGTGACGTTTCACATGCGAGCATTGCCTGGCCTGTATGTTTCCTATCTGTACTGCCATATCAGCACTTTGGGAACTTTGGAAAGAGATTCAGTTCATTATACATTTTCATTATAAATATTTGATCTAACATGTCTAGTTTAGAAGATTATAGAAGTTTTAGTAACTGTGTTCTGTAACAGAGCTAAATTATAGGAAAATAGAAATTGAAACAAAAATATATTATAGAAATAAAGAATATATGATAGAAATTGAAATACATTTCAAATTATATATATAAATTGCATATTATTTGTTTCATGATTACCTTTGTTTGTGCAGTGCTGCATGGGTACTCATTGATACATTGCATTCCAACACGTGGTCAACGTCACTCCTCTGACAATGCAGAAAACATGTCCTCCACCGTGGGCGTGTTCAAATGCATGAATGCGTTTGCCTGGTTTGTGTTGTGTGTTTGGGGGAGAAAGTGTCAAGGCAATCCATCTTCAACTACCAAAGCAATCATAGTTGTTTAGGAGCACCTGTAGAGATGAAGGAGCAAGTTGGAAGAAGTTGTTTCCGGGAAGAGTCGATCAATGCTTTATGATTACCAGTAAATCCTTCTGCAGAGCGATCACAGTTTTGATTGAAATGTAGCTCAGAAAGCAGAATTGGAAAAATCATACTAGGCTCAGGTGTTGTTAGTGCTGGTATAACTGATGGATCAGAATAGTGTATTTAACTGCTTTAGCTGGTCAACAAGCATGGTGTTGCTGGTTGGCCAAGGAAATATTGCTTGTTAAGAAACTGTTGTTGATCAGCCTATGCTGTTTTTCCACAGCTTAGTGCAATGAACTGAAAGTGCACTGAAAACCACAAAAGTTGTCATGAGTGACCCATTAACTAATTTTCTATGCACACACAGTGGTCAGTGTAAAACAAACAGTACGTCTTTTTGTAGTAGAAATGTCTAAATGTGCTTAAACCCACATAAATGAGTCAAACTTCAAGTTCAAGTTTATTTGTATAGCGCTTTTTACGATACAAATCGTTGCAAAGCAGCTCTACAGGAAATTAAGTTTCCACAATATATTTATATATTGCAGAACCTTAATATATTTAACTTATGGCAATATTTGGTAATTCTGTATGTTGTCTGAGCGTTGGCATCCTCTGAGGTCCTCTGAGGGGTTGGCATTATCTTTTCTCAGGTGTTCGGTCATCTCAGATCTTTTAAGGTTTGGATCCAGACTGAAGCTTCTGTAATTCCTAGTTACCACGGGATGTTAATCCTGTGGCAGAAACAGAGAAACAAATAGAGACATAATTAGTTTAGCTGCTGTTCCATCTAAGCAAAAATGATTTGTTCAACCCAAGCTAAAGAATAATAATAATGTACATTTGATCAGATATAACTGCAGTATAAGATTATAAAATGCATTATGTGAATGCTTGTATTACGTCCGCTAGGGGTGAGACGCAATAAATAAAAAAACAAAAAAAACAAAAAGACTTCCAGCAGGCCGTCAGATCAAAAAGAACCCGAACAAATCACAATAAATTATAAAGTAAATTTATTATGGATTACAAAAGAAGATAAGAAACACCAATAATTAGTGGATCTCCCAAAGAGACCCACAACCCAACCAGAAAATCATTAAAGCAATACAATTAAATATAAAATTAATTAATGAAGTGGCATTTTTCGTCAGAGAGACCCAAAGCCAAAATAACAAACAAAACCCAATCTAATCAAATAAAACGGCAATATAAATAACCTACCACAAAGAAAAGAAAAAATAAATACAACCAACCTTACCTAAACTACCCTAAACATAAACATCATGAAAAATGAGGATTAAATCAAAAAGGCAGGTCTCTCCTACATTTCTACCACATTCCAAGCTAAAGAGATGTGTCTTTAATCTAGATTTAAACAGAGAGAGTGGGTATGAACCCTGAACGTTATCAGGAAGGCTATTCCAGAGTTTGGGAGCCAAATGTGAAAAAGCTCTACCTCCTTTAGTGGACTTTGCTATCCTAGGTACTACCAAAAGTCCAGAGTTTTGCGACTTTAGGGAGCGGGTTGGATTGTAGCGTGGTAGAAAACGAGTTAGGTACGCAGGAGCTAAACCATTTAGGGCCTTATAGGCAAGTAATAATATTTTGTAAATGATACGGAACTTAATAGGTAGCCAGTGCAGAGACTGTAAAATTGGGGTAATATGATCATACTTTTTTGACCTGGTAAGAACTCTAGTCGCTGCATTTTGGACTATCTGTAGCTTGTTTATTGAAGATGCTGGACAACCACCTAGCAGTGCATTACAATAGTCCAGTCTAGAAGTCATGAATCCATGAACTAGCTTTTCTGCATCAGAAACAGGTAGCATGTTTTGAAGCTTGGCAATGTTTCTAAGATGGAAGAATGCTGTTTTTGTAACATGGGAAATATGATTTTCAAAGGGCAAGTTGCTGTCTAATATAACACCCAGATTTTTGACTTTAGAGGACGTAACAGTACATCCGTCTAGTTGCAAATTGTAATCCAAGAGATTCTGTGTACTGTTTTTTTGGTCCAATAAGTAATATCTCTGTCTTATCTGAATTTAATAGGAGGAAATTATTGGTCATCTAATCTTTTACATTTTTACACAATCTATTAGCTTAGATAGTTGAGAAGTTTCATCTGGTCTTGTTGAGATATATAGTTGAATATCATCAGCATAACAATGAAAACTAATCCCGTATTTTCTAATAATATTACCAAGGGGCAACATGTATATTGAAAATAGCAGAGGACCTAGGACAGATCCTTGTGGTACTCCATACTTTACTGGTGATAATTGAGATGACTCCCCATTTAAATGAACAAAGTGGTAGCGATCGGACAGGTAGGATCTAAACCATCTTAAAGCCTGCCCTTGAACACCAGTATAGTTTTGTAATCGATCTATGAGTGTGGCATGGTCTATAGTGTCGAACGCAGCACTAAGATCAAGTAATACTAGCAATGAGATGCAGCCTTGGTCTGAAGCAAGAAGCAAGTCTTTTGTAATTTTAACAAGTGCAGTTTCTGTGCTATGGTGAGGCCTGAAACCTGACTGAAATTCTTCATAGAGATCATTTTTTTTGCAAGTAGGAACACAACTGAGCAGACACAACTTTTTCTAAAATTTTAGACATAAACGGAAGATTTGAAATGGGTCTGTAATTTGCCAGTTCATTAGAATCTAGTTGTGGTTTCTTAATAAGAGGCTTAATAACCGCCAGCTTGAATGGTTTTGGGACGTGACCTAAAGATAACGATGAGTTAATAATATTAAGAAGCGGTTCTTCTGCTACAGGTAACAACTCTTTGAATAGTTTAGTGGGTACAGGATCTAATAAACACGTTGTTGGTTTAGATGCACTGATAAATTTATTTAGCTCTTCCTGTCTTATAGTTGTAAAGCACTGCAGTTTTTCTTTGGGTGCGATGAATGAAGCTGAAATACTAGACGCAGTAGAATCTACATTTGATATTGTATTTCTGATGTTATCTATTTTATCAGTAAAGAAATTCATAAAGTCATTACTATTAAATTGTGAGGGAATATTTAGATTGGGTGGCGTGTTTATTTGTTAATCTAGCCACTGTGCGAAATAAGAACCTTGGATTGTTTTGCTTATTATCTATGATTTTGCAGATATGCTCTGCCCTGGCAGCTTTTAGAGCCTGTCTATAGCTGGACATACTGTTTTTCAACGCAATTCTAAAAACTTCTAAGTTAGTTTTTCTCAATTTGCGCTCAAGATTACGAGTTTCTTTCTTGAGAGAATGGGTATAACTGTTGTACCATGGCACAGTACGTTTTTCTCTAACCTTTTTCAATTTGAGGGGGGCAACAGCTTCTAATGTATTAGAGAAGATAGTGCCCATGTCGCTAGTCATTTCGTCTAGTTCATGTGAATTTATGGGTACACAGAGCAGTTGAGATGAATCAGGCAGGTTATTTGTGAATCTGTCTTTGGTGGCTGGAACAATAGTTCTGCCCGGACGATAACGCGGAGCCATATAACTAATATCAGTAATAGGCAGCATGCACGATACAAGGAAATGATCAGTAACATCATCACTTTGAGGTACGGTATCTATATCGGTAAGATCAATTCCATGCGATATAATTAAATCTAGCGTATGATTAAAACAATGAGTGGGCCCGGTGACATTTTGCTTGACTCCAAAAGAGTTTATTAGGTCAGTAAACGCAAGTCCTAACGCATCATTTGTATTATCAACATGAATGTTAAAATCTCCGACAAAATTTGCACTTTATCAACATTGACCAATAGATCTGAGAGGAAATCTGCAAATTATTTTAGGAAATCTGCATATGGCCCTGGCGGTGTATACACAGTAGCCAGAGCAAGAGACAGGAGAGATTTCTTTTGCATATTTAACAGTGTAACATTAAGCAGAAGTATTTCAAATGAGTTAAACCTCCTGTATCCTGTTTTCTGAGTAACATTGAGAATATCTCTATATATTGTTGCAACACTGCCGCCACGACCAGTCTGACGAAGCTCATGTTTATAACAGTAGTTTGGTGGAGTAGACTCATTTAGACCAAAATATTCATTTGGTTTAAGCCAGGTTTCAGTCAGGCAGAATACATAAAAATTATTATCTGTGATCATTTAATTTACAATAACTGCTTTGGGTGCGAGGGATCTAATGTTTAGGAGCCCAAGCTTTAAAAATAGTTTTTGTTCATTTATTTTGCGTTTTTCTGGTTTAACCATGATCACGATGCTGGGGTGCAGGCCATCAGCACGGAAAAGCCTAGGACGCTCCCAGAAAAGATTCCAATTATTAACAAAGAGCAGTTTCTGTTCTTTACACCATGACAATAACCATTCGTTTAAAGCAAAAAGTCTACTGAACCTTTCGTGTCCTCGTCGATGCGTGGGAAGCGGTCCTGACACGATGATCGTCGTCGCGGATGATGTGCTGAAGTCCCTCTTCAGTGTCTCCGTCTGCCGCAGCTTGGTGTCGTTAACCCCCGCATGCAGCACGACATCACCGATGCTCTCGTCGCCCTTCAGGATCGCGGGAATCTGCGCAGAAACATCGAGAACATGAGCACCGGGGAAACAGTGAGTGTGCACTTTACCTTCAGCTAACGTAGCACGGACGTGCTGGACGATGGAGTCTCCGACGATCACAGCTTTGCGTTCCGTCTTGCGGAGGGGAGCGGAGCGGTTCCGGGTGGAGATCTCGAAGACTGGAGGCAGAGAGGTCGTCGCCCGGAGCCTGGCTCGCGTCTTCCGCTGCTGGTGCACCCAGGGTCCGTGGCGTCCCGGCGCCAGAGTGAAGGACATCTGGGAAGATCGCGTCCTAGGTGCACAGGGTCTGTGCAGAGAAACACACGGAGTGGAGGTGGTGGGAGTGTTAGCAGCGTGCTGTATACTTACCCCGGACTTGTGAGCGTCAGCCTGGGATGTTTCCAGCGCTCTCTGCTCTCTCAGCTGGGCCTGCTTCTCCACCAGGTCGCGGATCTGCTTCTCCACGGCCTCCAGCTCCAGCTGCACCGAATGCAGCTCGAATGTGTCCTCACCTGCACTCAAAGGTAGACACAAATCCGCCATTTAAGCAAGTAACAGTGAAACAATGGTAATGTATGTGAATAGAGTATTAGCAATCTAAGCGAGTTTAGCGGCAGCCACGCTGCCGATGCTAACGGGCTATAAGCTAATAGCAGACTCGAGAAATCAAAATAAAACTACTGATAACAAGGCACTCTGATTGGTTTTGTTTTATAATGCTATAGGGGATATATTCACACATTATAGAAACGAAAATGATAGTGTATAAAATTGTTTTTAAGATAGAAAATAGACGATAAAGAATCAACTTGATGGAGCTCAAACTCAAAACACGCAGTCACAAATCAGCGCATGCGTCGTAACTGTTATCGGAGTTCTGATGTTGTGTGCTACCCGCCCACAAACTTGCATTATTTATTGTTGATATTAAGATATGTTCTGAATATTTTATACTCCTTTGGCAAATTGTTTTACTTGTTTTAAGTGCAAATCTAATAGAATTTAGTGGGAAAAAATTGCCTGAGGAGTAAGAAAAACCTAATTTTCAAGAATATGTCTGGAATTAAAGGGATAGTTCACCCAAAAACAAAAATTGTCATCATTTAGGTTTATCATTCCAAACCTGTATGAATTTCTTTCTTATTTTGAACATAAAAGAAGATATTTTGAAGAATGCTGGTATTCAAACAGTTGATGGTTCCCACTGACTTCCATAGTATTTCTTTCTCTATTATGGAACTCAATGGGGACCAACAAAATTCTTCAAAATATCTTCTTTTGTGTAAAACATAAGAAAGAAACTCATACAGGTTTGGAACAACATGAGGGTGAGTAAATGATGACAAATTTTTCATTTTTGTATGAACAATTATTCCTTTAAGTCAATTAATTAGGTCTAAGATTTGAATACAAGACACACATACTGATTAAGTGTACAATATTCAGAAACTCCTAAGTGAAATTGCTATTGTTAATGTACTTTTAAGATCACTTGTTTCACCCTGCAAGCTTCTAGAACAATGTCTTTGAGTAGATACAGCGACTCAAAGCAATCTGTTTGTTCTCTTGCATTGTGTATAGCTCTACGCTTTTAGACTTCAAATTTATTTGTTTCAGACTGTGGCTCTACCAAAAGACTTGATTTCACAACTACTGCTGCTTTGCTTAAACTATCTGTCGCTTTTCAGAAGGACGCATTTATTCTAAATGACTGTCATAGTGCAGATTTAGTTACTAAAGCAGGTGACGTTTACAGGTGAGCCACAGACTCATGTGAGCTGTAGTCCACATGCAGCCATAAATTGCACTGAGCTGATGGGTAATGGAGCTGCGACTAAATCCTATACATTGTGTGACTGAATCGGATGCTCATGCATACGTTTGTGTGTGTAATGAGTCGTTTTGCGAGTGTTTAGTTGCTCATGCTGATCACCCTCCCCCAGCTCTGACCTGCATCCATTCCTGTGGTTGCCGAGGCAACAGCAGAGAGAAAAGAATAGAGTACAGAGTATTTTAGCTATAGAATTTTTATGAAATCTGTGTTTCCTTCCCAACTGTTGTCAAGGAAATGGATTATGCTGTTTCCCCGCAGAACATTTTTTTTAATAGGGTGTTAAAAACCTCCCGAAGCCAGTGTTGATTTGTCAGCACCCATTCGTAGTGCCGGCATTGAGAGCTTTACCTGCTAGCAATACAAAATACTGAACGTGACCTTATCCAATAGGTATGACAATCAAAACTCTATTTATAAACATGCTCACGTTGGTTCTCATTAATTAATAATTGCTCACAGTTCTACATTGTTTTCATGCTAAAAGTTCTGCTGGATTCACGACAGGTGCATTAGCATAACAATTTTTTGGTTATAATATTGATGAATCCCAGTTATTCTAAAGGCAGGAATGTGTGTGCCTGCGTTTAGATATTAGTATAATACAAGCCTAACCATCTCCATATAAGGGCTTTCTGGCCAACCTCGCCTGTACAGGTGCAAACATTGCGATATAATGATGTTTAATTGAATAAATAGCTTTTGTATAGGCTTAAGCTACACATGATTGTGTTTTAAAACCTCACATTAGCCAGATATGCTTTTTTTATATTGAGCTATAATGCACATTTTTCAGACTTTGAAGTAAGGCTTATTAATAACATATATAGGCCTGCTTTCACAAACAAGGCTTAGGGTAAACCAGGATTAGGCAATAGTTCAGTTAGGACATTTAAGTACTTTTCATAAACATGCCTTTGAAAAAAACAATACTGATGTGTATCTTGTGACAAAACAAAGGCACTGACATATTTTAAGATCAGTTAGTGCAAGTTTCTTTAAGTTGAAACAGCTCAGATTTACATATTAGTCTGGGATCAGGCCTAAGTCTTGTTTGTGAAACCGGGGGATACTGTTTATACACTGCCATCCACATTTTTAATAGTTTTATTCAGCAATGATGCATTAAATTCGTCAAACATTACAGTTAAGACATTTACATTATGAAATTAATTTACTAGGTTTACTAGGATGAGAGTTGCTGAAATCGCGTTTGGTCTCGTACTGTATCGTGTATCTTGTCAGTGTGTGCACTTGCTTGGCCATTTGTAGTTGATAAACAGGAAAGTGGGTTCAAGCGCCAGCAGAAGGCAGTGTAATGAAGTGGTCTTTAAGAGAAGCAGTCTATCAGCGGAAGTTTAAAATCAGCTCGTAAGTGTATTTACTTGTCTCAGTGTTTAGCGCATTTGCCGTTGCTAGGAAACGCTTATTTTGTTTACTAGGATGAGAGTTGCTGAAATCGCGTTTGGTCTCGTACTGTATCGTGTATCTTGTCAGTGTGTGCACTTGCTTGGCCATTTGTAGTTGATAAACAGGAAAGTGGGTCCAGCTGAATTGAAATGATCATTTGTTGGTTTGGTATAATAAAGGTTATTATACCGCGGCAGCGGTCGCGGCAGTCGTCGTGTGAAGCCCTCTTAGTGTGAAGACCAAAGAGTGTAAAGACCATCGACTCTACCGTGCGACTCCACCGGGCAGGGACACCGGCAAGGGATAGTAGTAGCTTTTTATTTAATTTTTTCATTGATATGTTTATTATTGAAATGTTGTTGTTATATGCATGTGTTAATTTTATTTAATTTCTTTATTTTCTTAAATATGTGGGTAGATAGTATTTATAGAGTTGTAACTTTTTAGTTTTAGTTACTTTTTCTTATTTGTAAGTCGCTTTGGACAAAAGCGTCTGCTAAATGACAAAAGTAAAAGTAAAAGTAAAAGTAAATTAGGGCCGTATGTTGATTAAATTTTTTAATCTAATTAATTACACAATGTGTTGATTAATGATAAATTATTCAAATTAATCACCTATTAATCACAAATTTAATTTGGCTGAGAAATTACCCACAAAAGATCATTTAAAGCCATTTTTGTATTACATGAGAAAAGCATGAAATAGATATAAAAGTAGCTTTAGATACATTTTTTTTTTTTTTTTTTTTTTTTTTGGGTGAACTATCGCTTTGTTTTTTTTATTAGTTATTTTCATATTTTTTTTAATTAACGTGTATATATAAAATTATTTTGTAATTAAATGATGCTTATAAATAAGAAACTGAAACTTCCAGTTGAGTCATTGAGTCATTCATTTGATTGTTCAGATGGCTGAATTAATCAGGAATTAAGTAAATTCTGTCTTTATGATTCATTGGTTCACCTGATTTATTCAAAAAGCGGATTCATTCAGAAATTGTGTGTTGCTCGGAGATGCACAACAGTTCTGCTGTGGCTAATATGGGTAATATTTGTGTTGGCAAAACACAAAAAAACAGACAATATTGTGTCTAAAATATAACAGTATTATCACATTTGCACTCATGCTACTTGGGACAAAAATGGCGCATGTGTGATATTGCACTCATTGCTCGTGTGATATTGCTTAGCTAATATGATATAAATATGAGACAAAATCTCATACAGAGGCGCTTTGGCCCCAGTATTTAGAATTTTAGGGGCATATAAACTGCACATAAAGGCTCCTTCACAGGGCAGTTGGGGCAGATCTTTTTTTTTTTTTTTTTTTTATAAATGCTGTTCTTTTGAACTTTCTATTCATCATACAATCTTGAAACAAAAGTATCATGCACAACTGTTTTCAACATTGATAATGAGAAATGTCGAGCACCAGATCAGCATCTTGGAATGATTTCTGAAGGATTGTGTGATACTGAAGATTGGACTGCTTCAGCATTGCCATCACAGGAATAAATTGCATTTTAAGATACATTAAAATGGAAAGCCATTATTTTTGTTTTAATAATTATAATAATTATTTCACAATATTAGTGTTTTATTTTTGATCAAATAAAGGCCGTCTTGATGAACATGAGACTTCTTTTAAAAACATTAAAAAAATCTTACTGACCATGTGATACTGTGGAAAACGTGTTAATGAAGCCTAAAAATTTCCCAATGCAGTCATCGAAGTTTAAAGGTATTAGTGTTGTCACCTCGATCCCTTTTCAGTCTTTTTTTACAGAACAAAATGACAAATAAACTACCCGATCACTTGCTACATCTGCTATTGGTCAGTCAAACATAATCCCGCCCCGAACTCACGCCATTGGTTGAGTCAGTGTTGTCTCTGCACATTAAACTTGGATAAGTGTTTTAAAATGCAAAAAATTGCACCCATCACCTTTAAGTGTTTTAGTCCAGTCAGCAGTTCATTACTATGTAATTTTATGCCTCTAGCAGAAGTATCTCCTCCGGATGAATGGGACATCTGGATGAACCACAAAGGCACACATTCCCTTTTTCTCTGGTCTCTGTAGGATGGAGCTTCTGAAAGGCCTTCAGATACAATTAATATTAGATGGAGGTCTGCTGCTTCCTTCTGATGTGTTGGGCTTGCAAAGTTTCTCTTCTCGAATGCTATTGCTTCTCTTTTTCTTCAGATAAAGTTGATATATAAGACAGACTGCAGTGTGTAGTCGCTTGTTCCCTTGGTATTAGGAAGAGCGTGAATACGGCAGTGGCCTGAAACATTTAGTTGTAACCATGTGTCATTTTAAAAGTTCAAATTTAAACAGTGCATTCAGTCTGAAAGAGCCAGGCAACAGCATTTCCTGAGAGCGAGTTAAGTGCTGGAGAGATGATAGCAGTACCTCACTTCAGGACTTCGGGGAGTTTTGAGACGAACAATTTAGCGTCGTGGTGCCGGTCATTTATCTTACTCTGAACTTGCTATGAGGGTTTGAGATGCTATTGGTTCATGAGCTGTTATATCTTTCACCTTCACACTCTTTGAATGATACAACATTCACACTGTAGTATTATTTTGTAGTAATTAGCATTTTGATAATAAAAGATAAAAGATATAACACACGTTGCACAAAATGAGTGTGAGTAATGATGGTGAGTAAATGATGACTATTTATTGGGTTAACTATCCCTTAAACATTGAATTGTGTACACAACTATTTTTGAGGTTTACTAATAATGTTCAGCACATCTGCATTCAGACAGTTACTCACAAGAATGCAGATTATTTCCTTTTTTTAGGGCTAAACAGTGAAAGATTGCATTGATTTAAATACATTTCATAATGTTAAACACATTTAATCAGAAATGGTATTATGTTTGGTGCACTTTTACATATAAATGCATAAATGAATTCTCTGTACTACACTGCTCATGCTATTTCTGCTGTATGCAGTATGTATAACGTGCAAAGCTTCCAAATTGTCATTATGCATCGAATGCTGTCTAATGCATTTGCCAAAAAAAAGAAGAATTTGCAGAGTATGAAATATTCAAATTGCAATAGACTCAACTTGACCTTTGTATTACAAAACTGGAATTATCAACTGTAATTTCAAACATATTTTTCCTGACCCATTATTTGACCAAACTGCTAAGAGTTCAGACGTTTTTACACAAGCTTGGATTAAATGTGTATTAATTTCCATGATGATAACTTAATGCCGCTTGCTGAATTAAACATGCAGTGTAATATGACAGCAATGAAGTATAATACCCTTACAAACGTTTATCTTTGCATAATTCATATTGTGCTATTAAAAAAATAGCAGGCAGTATGCAGTGTGCAGCAAGCAGTGTGATTCCAGCAGGTCTGTGCTGTGACTGATTAGTAATGTCTTGGGACACCTGCAATCAATCTAACTCTCGGCATGCCAGTATTCTGGTCTGGATTGTGGTGCTGTGAATGGAGCAGATGCTGGTGCTCAGAAGTGATTTCATCAGCTATATATTATACTTAGGTGGGATCATCAAGGTTATCCAGCTTTGTGGAGTGATAGACACATCACAGAGTGCATTGTCTGTCAGCATGTTTTCATTCACCTTATGTTTCCATGTGTATCTTTGTTTGTGCATGTGTGTTTTGTGTTTTGGTAGATAGGGGAATCACATGGTGGAAATGAGATCATATTAATCCTAAGAGGAAAGCCGCATGTGTGTGTTAGGAGTGTTTTTTCAGATCTCTAGCCCTGTTGGATAGGAGGTTGATTGGTCTGATTGGAGTAACTGAAAGGTCATTAAAGGGGAAAACCAGCATGAAACAGCAGTTGCTTAATAGTGCTTTGTGTGTATGCACACGTGTGTGTGTGTGTGTGTGTGTGTGTGTGTGTGTGTGTGCGAGAGAGAGAGAGACAGCATGTGTTCTTTGCACCTGTGCACATCAAGTT
The DNA here is from genome assembly GCF_936440315.1 of Barbus barbus. NCBI lineage: Eukaryota > Metazoa > Chordata > Actinopteri > Cypriniformes > Cyprinidae > Barbus > Barbus barbus. The sequence goes on from NC_136717.1 coordinate 14,810,786, forward strand.
GTGGATTGTTGATTTGAATAATGTTTGATGGGCTTGTGGATCTCCTGATTGGGTGCTCGTGGAATCTGAAGAGGGCAATTTTTTTAATTAGAGAAAATAGTCTCTTATGCCTTATTTATTATGTGTCCATGTAAACTAGATGGATTCTGTCCAAGCATCATAATAATTATAACAGTTTATTTGATGTTGTTACTACTTCAACAGGTGTCATTGTTACAGTGAACCTAATTCCAAAGTAGTCCAAATTATTACACATATTTTAATTAAAGATTTTTAATTTTATTATTTATTTTTTGCTGGGCAGTATTATTATTATCATTATTTATTTATTTGATTCTGTTATTTCTACTTCAACAGGTGTCATTGTTACAGTAAACCTAATTACAAAGTAGTCCAAATTATTATTATTATTATTATTATTTGTATGTTTTGCTACTATTTAAACAGATGTTATTGTTGAACCTTTATAGTAGTACAATGATTTGATTTTTAACTTTTTTTTTTTTTTTTTTTTTTACTGTAGGGTAGTAATGTCGTGGAGGACCAGGACCTGCTAGAGATCGGGATTTTAAACTCTGCCCACAGACAGCGACTACTTCAGGCTATTCGCCTGTTGCCCAGGGTGAGTACATACATCGGGGACGTCCTAAGGCTCCCACAGGGTGCATCTCCAAAAATATCAGCTAACAATGTGTTTGGAAGCAAATTCCAAAAATCATTCCCTCAGGATTTTCTTTTTTTCCATGAAAAACAATGACTCATTTTGAGCGACAGGAAATAGTAACCAGTGCCTGTGAAGCTCTAAAGATGATATACTCAGGCTTCACTTCTCGGTTATTGCAAATGTAATGGCTCACTCATAAAAGGTTGATAAGTTACGGTCAGGCAATCCTGATGGGAGCATCACTGACTTCAGTGACACAAAGACACTGAACTGAAGAGCACTGTAATGAAATGTAGCCTTACCAAACACGTGCTGATCATTGAAATTACGCATGTGATACGTGTGTCATGGATTTCATTACTAAATGAGGTTTCATGGTATCCACATTTAGCACACACACTTTCCAGGGTGCACCCTCCCCCAAGAATAGTCCATTTAAGACCCTCTCTAGAGTAATCCAGCAAAGCTTCTGGAATTGAGTGTGTGTGTGTGTGTGTGCAGGAGACCCGACATCAAATAAATCTCACTTGTGTCCCAAACAACCTTGCACTCCCTTTCTCCTTCACAATCTCTGAAAGGACACCGCAGAGGGGAATGGTTGTGTTGTGATAAGATAGAAAGGACACACTTGTACACACACACACTAATGTGCAAACCTGCTTTTATTCAAACAGATGTGAAAACCTCAAACATGAGCCGAAAGGGGTGAGTTTAAAGGGATATTTCAGACAAAAATAACAATTCTGTCATTATTTACTCATCCTCAATTGTTAAAAACCTGTATGACTTATTTTTTTGTGGAACTCAAAAAAAATACTTTGAAGAATAGAATGTTCTTGTTGCTCTTATTAGAAAAGTGAATGTGAATTTAGGCTCCAAAAAAACACCAGTAAACGTCTTCTGAAGCCATGTAATAGCTTTTTGGGAAGAAAAGATCCAATTAGACTTTTTCAAAAGTCACTTTTCACTATAATTTTCCACTTTTATGCTGCTTTTATTGTCATTTTTGGAGCTCAACGGACCGGATGCCCATTAAGTTACATTATATGGAAAAGTAGAGGATGACAGAACTTTCATTTTTAGGTTAAAAATGAAATTATTGCTTTAAAAAGAAGTTGATTTTAAGATTAAGGACATGAAATGGTATGTGTGTGAGAGAGAGATATGAGGGCTCACTATAAAAACTCAACTTTTCATCTGCAGTCAGCGCTTTCGAACTCCGTTTTAGCTGATAGCCTCTCTCTGTCTGCGTTTACATTTATGCATTTAGCAGATGCTTTTATCCAAGGCCCGTGCGTTCAATATATGTACTTTTATCAGTAAATATGGGAACGATTCACTAGGAATAAAACACACAATTTTGTTTTGTTAGCCTATCTGTCCCCTATTTATCAGCTAGACCAGTGTCAAATCAACGTGGACCAGAATGGAAATGCATGCTAGGAGTCAAAGCAGGTGTTTCCAGCACAGAATAACAATATTTCCTGTTGCTAGACCTCTTTATTTATAACCCAAACTGTGTCCAGCCTCCGGATTTGTTACTGATGTGGTAGTTTCACAGTTGTTTCTATGTTTAAGGTGCGGCCCATTGGTTACGATGGAAATAACCCCACCTCAGTGGCAGAATGGCTGGAGTCTCTGGAGCTGGGAGACTATACCAAGTCTTTCCTCATCAACGGCTACACCTCCATGGAGTTGGTCAAGAAGATCTGGGAGATCGAGCTCATTAATGTAAGTCCCGCTTACCTCACTTCCTGTCTTCTGAAGTTCTGTTGAAATTGAGTTCTAAAAGATTCATTTGTGTTTGAATTGTAAGGGCCACAGTCAAGGGAAACCTGAAAATATTAGGGAAATAAAATAAAAATGGGGGAAAAATCATGTAAATTGTGAATAAATATTAAACAAATGTATTGATACTATACTATAATATAATGTAATATAATAATATTTTATTGGCTATAAATCACTCTTTTTCAGTGTAAAATTATTTAAACACACACATATATATATATATATGTGTGTGTGTGTGTGTGTGTGTGTGTGTGTGTGTATATATATATATATATATATATATATATATATATATATATATATATATATATATATTTGTTGTGTTAGTTCTGTTGGAATGAAGCTGTCTTTTATTAACAAGATTTGCTAGAGGATCTTTGAAATGACAACCAGAGGTTGAGACATCATCCTGAATCATTCTGACATCCTATTGGCCGATTTGTGGTAATAGAGTTTGGGTTGGCTCTGAATCTTGCCTGTAATTGTTTGTTTGATAAACAGTCCTGTCCAATCTGTCTTGCTTTCGACTGCAGCGAAACCACAGATATAATAGTAGCATCTCTGGTATGACACTGAACAGAAGAAATGTCCGGAAAACTTGATCTGTTTTTGAGATTTTATAGTGTAGCCTGCATATTTGGAAAATATTTTAACAGTAAATATCCGCACACTGTTATTAATGCAACCGATTGAGCTCTCAAGTCTTTATCAGCTAAATAAAGGCATCTTTACCTGTAATTCAGTAGTTATTCCTGCAGCCCATGTGGTTAAACAGAAATAGTGAATGCTTGATGGATTTTTTCCCATGTTTGATTAAGATAAATGGGATGTTTGATGACAGTGAGATCATGTGATGTGTTGCTTTAACAGATATGGTGTTAAATGACTAATTACAGCCTCACGTATGCTAATTTCACTCACTTTCAGCCGAGGGAGAGAAAGAGAATCACAGAAAAGGAATGAGCAGATTATATAATAATGTGGGATGTGATTTCTTTAGCTCTCGAAAAAAATAGACACACACACACACCTACTCGCTGTGGAAAGTAACTGGAATGCTGCAGTTCGAATAGACACATGGTTTGGCCACAAGAGGGAGCCAGAGTAATTACCATTAGTGTTTTATAGTTTTGAATGAATACATTTAGCAAAACGTTGTTGGAGGAATTCTGATTGTTTGTGTTTGCAGCTGTGACTATGTGGCTGTGGTGAAACACACTACCACAGTATGCATGTGTGTTTTGTTAACATTGTCATTCCCTCAGGCTCAGTGTTTAATTAATACACACAACTTTATTAACACTGATGTTAGCAGAATGTTTGCTTTACACCACTGTACATATATAGGAAGTTTTCCATTTTATGGCTGTTGTATGGTGAATAAGTACCGACTTTAAAGAAAGTTCATTCAGAAATAATTTCCTCACCCTGTTGTTCAAATCCTGTTTGTTTTGTCTGTGGAATGCAAAAAGAGAAATTTAGATGAATGTTCATGCTGCTCTTCCATATAATGGACACTGATGGAAACTGCAGCTGTCAAGCTCCAAAAAAAAAAAAAAAGAATGGTACTCTCTATTCCAAGTGTTCTGAAGCCATATGATAAATTTGTGTGATTATAAACTCTATCTCATTTGCATTTCCACCAGTGTTATTTAAAACTATAAAGAATTATCTTCATTAACCCTCTGGGGTCGAAGCTCACACCGGTGCGGTCTCTCTTATTGTTTCTGTATAAATGTCATTTTTTCTCTATATAATATAAATATTAAAAAGAAAAAATAATAAAAATGACAAAAGCACATAATAAAATCAGTAAAACTTACAACTTGGCTACAAATACTGTTTTTTTTTTTTTTTTATTGTACAAATGTGACCCTGGACCACAAATACAGTCATAAGTATTATTTTTTTTTAAATTGAGATAAATAAGATTTCCATTGATGTATGGTTTGTTAGGATCGGACAATATTTGGCCGAGATACAGCTATTTGATCATCTGGAATCTGATGGTGCAAAAAAATCTAAATATTGAGAAAATTGCCTTTAAAGTTGTCCAAATGAAGTTCTTAGCAATGCGAATTATGATTAAAAAATTAGGTTTGAATATACTTAAGGTAGAAAATTTACAAAATATCTTCTTGGAACATGATCTTTGCTTAATATCCTAATGATTTTTGGCATAAAGGAAAAATCGATATTTCAGACCCATACAATGTATTGTTGGCTATTTGCTACAAGTATACCCATGCTACTGGTTTTGTGGTCCAGGATCACATATAAATATTAAGTAAAAAATTTAGTCCAAGTAGTAAAATTACTAAAACTGAAATAAAAATAAATTAAATCTAACTAAATATATATTTTAAAAAAACTAATAAAAATAACAAAAGCACATTTAAATGAAACTTTAAATCAACAACAAAATAAATACTATAATAGTAAGTAAATAATACTAAGATAGCACAGTTTTCCACATGCAATTAGTCACTGATCATATTTATGTCAAAGCTATGAATGCAAGTAAAAGAAACATTTTTGATGAATAAATTATGGTCTGTTCCTCACAAAAATCTACCTTCAAAAGACTTGATATAGCACATTATTCATATGGACGATACTTTTAAATAGCCTGCAACCCTATTCACTTAAATGGAAGCATGTTCTTCAAAATGTCCTAATTAAGTCATACAGGTTTACAATGCCATGTGGGTGAGTAAATTAAGACAAAACATTTATTATTGTGTGAAAAACTATCCCTTTAACACAAGCTCAGACTATCTGAAAAGAGCGAAAAGCAGGTGGATATGCAGAGAAGGATCTTATTTGTGTGTGTGTGTGTGTGAGAGAGTGGTTGAGTTGTTCACGGAATGGGACATTCTGAACTTCCCCTAATGAGCCTCGCTTCAGACAGATCACAGAGCGCCTCTGTCTCCCGGGTCGCTGTCCTGAACTCTCTGCTGTAAATGAGACTGAGAGAGACTCTCAGAGTGAAAGAGAAGACACTTTATGCAGTGTAGCACACAGCAGTGCCCTCGTCTGAAGCCAAGAGGAGGAAGGGAGAGAAAGCCACTGAGGGAGACAGGACAGAATACTGCCTTGTTTTCAGTTTTCCTAGAGAATGTCATCCTTGAAATGAAACATGGTGACCGATAGCACAGCAGTAGCAGTTTGGTCCAGAGATTGAGAAGCGACAGTGTGAAGAGAGGCAGGGGAGAAGAGAGAAAGAGGGCAATGGAAGCGATAGCATCTGTGGAGGGAGCCAGATTAAATCAGCTCATAAACGCTCAGGGCAACAGATGCCAGGGCTGCTGGACAAGACAGTGACTAGATGTGTGTTATTGCTGTTCACAAACACAATTACACAAGCACACTGTGGCTTAGTAAGGTCAACGTTCATTTTATACCAAATTATGCACCTAATAAGTTTTTTAAAAAGAAGTATCCAAGGCTGCATTCAATTGAAAAGAAAACAGGAATATAATGGAATATTCTTGCAATTTAAAATAGCTGTTTTAATATATTTTAAAATGTTATTTATTCCTTTAATGGCAAAGCTGAATTTTCAGTCCTTGGTGTCACGCTAACCTTCAGATCTTTCTAATATGCTAATTTCTTTTTGCTTGTGAAACATTCATCATCACCAGTGTTGAAAACAGTTGTGATACTTAATATTTTAGATTTTTTCAGGATTCTTTGATGAATAGAAAGTTCAAAAGAATAGCATTTCTTTAAAATAAAAATCTTTTGTAACGTTATAATGTCCTTGCTGTAACTTTTGAACAATTTAATGCAACCTTGCTGAATAAAAGTGTTCAATTTCTTTAGAAAAATTTTACTAACCCCAAACTTTTGAATGTACTAAGTGTCTATATATAATGTCACTATACTGTATATCTAATATTACGGTATTTGTCATATCACTATATATTTATTTGCTTACTGTCTCATATGTCACTGCTGTTTGCTTGATTCTATTCATAGAGAACAAATTTTGAATTCGCAATTGGATCGACTGAAACCAGTCCATTATTCATTTTATTCCAAAATCCCACTTCTCGGCCTGTTCTTTATTCAACTTTATGGATGTCATGAATGTTTGCAGCTGTTTCTCAAGCTGTAATACACCTTCTGTTCACTAGGTGGCTCCATCACTCTTTTTTTTTTTTTGCCAGTTAACTATTTCAAGATGTTCTATTTAAAATAAAACACCGGTGTGATAAAGAAGGTTTGCTTTGCCAAGATATTGATAATATTATACATAAATATACTATGTATTAAGTATATAAATATATGATAACAGTAAAAGTATCTATGTGTTGTAAGTTGGATTTGCAAGCTATGTGGGACACATTATATAATATTACATCTATGTAAACAGTGTAATGTCACTTTCAGCCCTGTTTTCCTTTTCTAAGCACACATTTATTTTTACATGGACCTGGCATGAATTGCATTAGCTTTCAGCTGGTAGAAATGACAATTAATTGTTTTTCTCAGTTTACATTTCAGAAATTTGGAAAAACAGGCTGGTGACTTCTGAGTAGCGCTAGTTTCATTGTGAATATTAAGAAATGACATAATTAAGACCGTATTTTGATTTTGAACAGTTCTGACAGGTCTTGCCTCCCAAAGGAGAGTGTGAGCAAGCAGAGACATTGACGTAAAGCAAACAGCCTCTTTAAAGAAAGGCAGCTGATGTCAGTCGTCAAAGCTTTCGTGTTTGTATGTTTCTTGTATGTCTCAACAGTGTCATTCCATGCATGTAAGAGCCTGTATATGAGTGTGTATACAGCACATTAGTGAGTGTGTCCGGCCTCAGGGTTACCACAGGCATTCATCTGATAATATTCATAACAGGGCTCAACATGTCTGCATTCCCAAGCAGCTCAGTGATTGCTCTCTCACACACATACAAACATGACCATCACTGTAAAAAAATCTTTCATGAAAATGGACTTGTGAATGGATTTTCTTTTTGCAATAATACTTTAATCTGCTGATTTTAATAGATTCATTATGTTCAATTTATATATGTATATATGTTTTTAAAGAAGTATCTTATGCTCATGAAGGATGTATATATTTGATCCAAAATACAGAATATTCTGAAATATTATTGCAATTTAAAATAACATAATCTATTGTAATATACTTTAAAATATAATTTATTCCTGTGAAGCAAAGCTGATTTTCAGGATCATTACTCCAGTCTTCAGTGCCAAATGATCCTTCAGAAATCATTCTAATATGCTGATTTATAATCAATGTTGGAAACAGAGCTGCTTAATATTTTTTCGGACCCGCAATACGTTTTTCAGGATTCTTTGATAAATAAAAAATTAAAAAGAACAGTATTTTTGTGTTCCAAAATACACTACTATTCAAAAGTTTTACGGTCAGATTTTTTTTATTAAGAAATTAATACTTTTATTCAGTGTGGATGTGTTCAATGGATAAAAAGTGATAGTAAAGACTTATATTGTTAAAAAAAGATTTCTATTTTGAATAAATGCTGTTCTTGTCAACTTTTTATTCATCAAAGAATCAAAGGAAAAAACAATAGTTTCAACACTAATAAATCAGCATATTAGAATAATTTCTGAAGGATCATGTTACACTGAAGACTGGAGTGGCTGATGAAAATTCAGCGCTGCATCACATAAATAAATTATATTTTAAAGTATATTAAAATATGAAACCAATGTTAGAAATTGCAATAATATTTCAGAATATTACTGGGGTTTTTTTGTATTTTGATCAAATAAAAACAGCCTTGATTAACATAAGAGACTCATTAACATAAAAAATCTTACTGATCCCAAACTTTTGAACAGCAGTCTATGTAATGCATATCTATCGAACTATATACATTTTTTTTAAATAAATATTAGTTTTTTTATTATATTTAATTGATTAATATTAAAATATTGATTTTACTTTTCTCACATCCATATTCATACGTTACATTCATTATTTCATATTAATTGTTTTTTAATGACTTTATCACTTAGATGTAGATTGAACATCATGAGCTTAAGCTCCAAACGAACTGTGTCCAAACCAGTCTGGAATAGTTTTAAAACCAAATGGATCATTTGGCTGCTCATAGCTTTTTCTGTGGCTTTTTAAAGCACGCTCATATTACGATAAAGTGATTTTGGTTGTTTTTGTTTTAATCCAAAAAATGTCTGGTTTGAGCCGCGGTGGTTTTCTGTTGGACCTTGAATAAGGCCAGTCTCCATTAGTTTACGTGAATGCTTTTGGATACAAGAAAGAAATACATAAAGTGCTTAAAATTTAATTTTACGACTTGTACGGTCTGTATTTTTAGCGCAGCTCTGTTTGTTACCATTGCATTTAATGTATTTAAATAGCGCTTGCTCTTACTTGTCACATGCTGTGCCAAGTTGTGTTTCTCGGCAGCCGCTGGTTTATGTTTGCCGTGCTTGGGCCGTGTTGGTAGGCGGTCAGAAGTCATTTAGCTCGTAATAATAGTTTAGCTCGGTTTTTTGACAACTGTTACCCAGTTGCCATGACTGCTGGCGGTAGTTACCATAGTGACAGCTTGCGTGAAGTACGAATGATTCAAAAATGACGTGTTTGTGTTTGTGTGTGAGTAAGTGTGTAAGGGCATGTATCCTTTAAGTGTGCGTGGTCCGACACTTACGATTCGCAGACTCTTGTGTGTGTGTTGTAATGCGTTTCCTTGTCCTTTGTGTTGCATTCCTGTTTTCATTACTTCCCGTTACTTCCTGTCACCTCTCCAAACGCACAGATTGCAAATTGTCTTTTCTTACACTAGCAGATGGCTACTGCCTTCGTTAACACAGCAGGCCCATCAAACACACACACACACGGTCTCCCCGGTTTTTTTTTTTTTTCTGTCTATCTGTTCTTTCCTTTTGGCACCTGTATTACACTCCCTCACACCTCAACGATGATAAAACATTTGCTTTAATATCAAAAGACACATTGAGGGCTGTTCTGTATATGTAAGTGTGTGTGTGTGTGTGTGTGTGTGTGTGTGTGTGTTTATGCATGTGGGTGGGTAGGCCTGTGGGTTCATGCATTGAATTGACGCATACTGACACACATTTTTGGCCTGTGACCATGTGAGTGTCGTTCTCGCAGTGGAGGGGGAGCTGAGATTATTCCCCCACTACAGATCCTGCTGAGGGGTATCAAGATGATCCAGTGGCCCCTTACGCCCCAGCGGCCCGTGAGAGGCCTGTTTCTTAAGGACGGCCACCAAGCACCCTCATAAAAATAGATTAAGCGTGACGTTCATGGAGGAGGCTTGGGTTTCAAACAGTAAAATGTATTTATTACACGGCTCAGTGGAATACTGGATTCTGATTGGTGATTTTGCGGTCAGATATTTTTGTGTAATGATCACCGAACTGTATAATTGACCATTGTCCAAGACAACCGTTTTTTTTTGTTTGTTTTTTTAGCCATGTAATAAGTGTATCTGTTTTGCTTTAAAACTGCTTTTGATTTATAAACTGATTTATTTTGTGATAATGACTGGGTGACTTTGTTTTATACTACTGTTCAAAAGTTTGAGGTTGGTAGGATTTTGAAAGAAGTCTCTTATGCTCACCAAAGTTGTATTTACTTGATCAAAAATATAGTAAAAATTTTTAATATTCTAAAATATTATTACAGTTTAAAATATCAGTTTTCTATTTGGATATATTTTAAAATATAATTTATTCCTATGATAGCAGTGTTGAATTGTCAGCAGCCGTTACTCCAGTCCTTAGGGTCACATGATCCTTCAGAAATCTTTGTGAAATGCTAATTTTGTACTCAAGAAATATTTATTTTTATAATCAGTGTTGAAAACAATTGTGCTGCTTAATATTGTTGTAGAAATTCTTTGATAGTCTTCATTTCTTTCAAAATAAAAAAATATTATCTGTCCAAAACGTTTGAATGGTAGTATATATTTGCCACACATGCGTAGGTACATAATTTGTGCATACACTCTCACAGCCTGTAATGAAACAAAAGATGAATATTAATTTGTTCACACTTTTGGCAGATGCCTTGAATCTTGGGTAAAAATTCAGCATGCTTCAAGCTGATGTACTATATCAATAATATTTTGGCCAATAACCAGTAAATATCCAATATAAACATTTATTTTGTCCAAAAAAAAACTGAATTGTTTTAAATGCTCCAAGTAAATGTAGCCATCACAACTTTACAATATATAGCATAGAAACAATGAAGTCAATTAAAATTTGGTAAAGATTAACTTTGACTTGGTGTTAATGATTAACTTTAAGCATTAGAGGTATTCTAAGCAAAGAGATCTTGATAAAATAGTGGAAAATGAGTATAAGCATTAGCTATTAAATATTGGTTGATTGATACCAATAGATAATGACACAAAACTCTAATTATTTGCCGATAACCAATAGGTACAGAAACATTGTGAAAGCACATTTTGATGCAAATTTTTTTTTGTGCTAGTGAGTCAAGTAAGGAGCGCTGCTGCAGTATCTATTTCTGTCAGGTGTCTTTATATAACCTACAGTATATGTACATACATGTATATCGTGTATATTTTGAATGTCGAAAGCCATAACTGTCCTGTTGGTATATCACTACCAGCCTTAAGGTGTAAGACAGACCATAAGCCAATTGAATTAAGGCTATTTCCCGCTGCCCCAACAAACAACAACTTCAACGCTGGATCAGTTTGTTAATCCTGTTGGTGTTTGTTGGATGACAGTCATGTTTAACAACAGTCATGTTTAACAACAGCCAACTCTGAAACGTTGTCAGCCGGGCTTAAGATGTTTTAAACAAGGTACAAATGAGACCAGGATGAATGTATCGCGATCTCACTGCAGTGTGTGGCAGCTGAGCTCCGGATCTCACGTTAAACAATGAAGCTTCGGAGAGAGAGAGAAGGAAAGAGAGAGAGAGAGGGAGGGGAAACAGATACGAGAGAGTGAGGCGGAGAAAGCAGAGAGTGAGTTAAGGACGTTCAGTCTCCCGTCTCGCACTAGCGCTGTTTCACGAGTCGAGGAAACGGTCACCTGCGCTGCACTCCCGCTACGGCACGCGAACGCAGCGGCTCCTCGCTGGATGGGAGCAGGGTATCCATAGTAACCAGGCAGAGAGCGCAAACGAGGAGCGAGAGGAGGAGGGTGACGTGTTCAGACACAGAGCGCAGCTGCTGGAGTACAAACCTCTGCCGTTTGATAGCTTGAGGAGACTGGAGAGTGAAAAAAAATCCTTTATTCTTGTAGAAATATGCATGTAGGTTTGAGCTTTTATGCTCTGTAGATGAGCCAGAGAGTTGAGGTGGCTTGTCAAAGGAGGTCAGGACCCTCGCAAGGGCTCTTGGATGTTTGGGGGCGGAGGACTTGACTGTGCGGATGAGCGGCCAAACTCGGGGTAAGTCGCTGGCACTAAAGGAAGAGTGGAGCAAAAGGTGGATTAGAAGGGATTGTGCTGCCTCTAGTTGTTTTTTTAGATTAATGCACTGTTAAAGCTTTTGTTCTCCACTTGCTGCAGTACCAGCCGCTGTTTCCTGCTTTTTCACCTGCTTTTTCAGCTAAACATTTGCTGTTGCTTTTATGTGTCTTTTATGTGTCAGTGAGTGATCTGTCATCCCCAGCTACTGTGCACCAAACTGTAGTTTCTTTATTACTTTGGTGATTTTACGCATCGCGCTTGAATATACGCTGCTCGGTTCATGTGATGTGCGTATGTGAACATGCAGTGGTGTATGCCTTAGTTTGAGTTTGTGTATGTGGTAGGTTGACATTTCAAATAGTTTTGGACAGAACATTGCTTTTCATACCGCAGGACATGTCGGTTTCCCAGGAGAATTGTTTTTGGAATTATCGTTCATGCAGTTTTTAATGAGCACATATGAATTGAGCTACATGGAATATTTGTATTGTAAAAAAAATAAAATAATAATTTGTCACACTGAAGCAACAATTAAAATAAAATAGTCAAGGAAAAAAATATTTAGAGTTGTATTATATCGAAACCATACAGTGACAGTTATCGGCCGATATTAGTTTTTGTTTTATTTTTCACATTTAATTTTTTTCATCAAACAGTATTGAATATTTTATTGTGCATGCTAATTTTTTAGTTAATCTTTAAAATGACTATAAATTAATGTAATATTTGCAAAACTTAAGAATATCCGTATTTCATATATTTCATGCATTTTTGTTTTTCTTATGATTTATTTTGTAAATAAATATTTTGTTTATTTATAAATAAATGTATTTTATATTATTTTATAAATTATATATGTATATACACTTAATGTATATTATTTGTTTAATAATGTTATTGTATTATATTTTAATTTTTTGTTTATTGTGATTTATGTATAAATACATTTATTTTATATTTATGTTATTTTATAAATTATATATGTGTAGGTATTTATTTAAAAATATTTTTATTTTATTTTAAAAAAAAGCTCTAAATATAGTTTATGTATTTTGTATTGAAATGCGCACACGCACACACACACACACACACACACACAGTGCATGCCTAAAAAATTATGAACAACAATAATGGTTACTTTATAGAACTTATATACACTTTCTGTGATACATTCATATAATTGTTACCCTATAATGCATCATACATTCCTCGTCATTGTGTTCACGTGTATGCTTGCCTCTAGGACTTTCTAAGGCCGAAGTGTTAACGTCACAGCTCAGGTAATCTGTAGATGGCACAGCGGTGAGGATGACTATGCCTTGGGATGAAGAGGCAGGCAGACGTCTCCGTTAGGCTGCATTAGTTTAGTTCTGCAGTCAGCAGTGAAAGAGTCACGGAGGATCAGAAGGGAACAGCAGTGAGGCGGTGTTACATAATGAAAGTGGGACCCACTGTGCTACGGATCAGCCCTGGTGTATTAGATGTAATCTCACAGCTACGCCGTCCACATGTGGATGGGGCTTGAGGTGTAAGCTTTCTCATAGCACAAATAAAGCTGCCAATAAGCTTTGAAGTCTCGGAGGGTGCGCCAAAATGTTCTCACAGAGCTTTTCTTTCTTCCTTAACTTTGCCGGAGGCTAGATATTTGGGATTTTTTTTTTGGGGCCGGTTTTTACCAGGGTGGGGCTTTTATGTAGTTCACTACAGTTCCAGATGGTTTTCCCGTCAGTGGAATGAAGAAAGTTGTTTGCTGATGCTCTAGTTTCGCACACCTTACACCAATTAGCAATAATGAGTCTTGAGGGTACAGCACTGCAGTGTGGCCTGAAAATGCACACTTACAGATTCAGGTAAATTCTAGAATAGTTTAAATTTTTTTTTTTACACCAACTACAACTGATAGGTGAATATAAACCAAGTTACGATCATGTCTGTAATACAGACTCGTCGACTAGAATTTGTGACTTTTTAAAATTGCTTATTTATTTATTTTAGCTACAGATAAATGACATTGGCATCGTGACCTAAGCTGATTGGCTAAGTACCTAACCCTTCACTAGCTAGTATCCAGTGCTGTAAAGACAAAGTCAAAATAAGGAGAAAAAAGTTCATTTAATGGTTTTTATATTCACAGAAATGTCTTGTGAAATCTCATTGGTGCGTAATCTTGCGTTATATAACTGTGAAATATCAAATATGTTCTGATTGGCTGTGAATTGGCTGTGGCGTCTTCGCAGTTGCACTTCCAGTGTCAAATACTGAGCTTATATTCCATTTTTGCCTGTTTGTGTGTGTGTATTTACAGCAACCTATATTGCATTTATCTTTTGATCAATTATTCAGCTATGTCTGCACAGTCCAGCCAGAGAGCAAGTTATTTTGCTTTCTTACAGCACTGCACTGAAGTTTATTAAATCTGAAGCATCAAATCTGCAGTTTGTAAGGAGGAATACACAGTCCTTAAAATAAATAGACCAAACAACTACTTTGGAAAGTCCAAGTTGTCCTTGGAGTTTTGGTTGGAGTGTTTAATGTTGAAGTTTCTGTGCAGCTGATTAAATCTTGATTAATTTATTCATTTTTAATTGTGTAGATGAACAAAGAGAATTTTAAGTCAACTTGAAATCACTCAGAAACGTCCCATATTGTGCAACTAAAATAGATTTCAAATTCTGCTTCATATTGGTTTTGAATGAAGAGGTTTTATGCTCTTTTACACATGCAGCCCTTGACTGCAGCATCTGCACAGATCAGATCCTTCAACACTACAGTCATATCAGACCTGACATCAGTCAGTTGAGCGTAAATCTCCTGTCGTCTTAGCTAGTGATTTTACAACACATTAACAGGGTACAGTAGTCATGTCTCACTTGTATTATTCTGTTCACTGTCACAGACATTGGCATTTTCGAGCCACTCCAGCATAAGACTTTGTGCAGTTAAGACTTTTCACTTACATAAAAGCAAGATCTATCGTTCTGTGTAGGGTGCAGGCGTCATGTGAGGACACTTCTGGGCCCTCTGCTGTTTTATCCTGTGGCGTTTTGAAGCTTGGATCCAATCAGCGGCCTGGTACTGTGCGGGATGTGACAGTGCTGCCGGTCTAATGCCGTTGATCTGCCTGCTGTTGGTCCTTATGGCACTGTCGACAGCGGCGAGTGCTGACTTAAACTAGATTCTTAATACCAGAAGCAAGCCTATTTCAGATGATCACTTTATGAGATTACTTTGGAATGGATTTGATGTACTATGCGTTGCATGCATGCTTTAGTGATTTGAAATATATTGGATTAAAGAATTGCATTTCTTATTCATTTATATGGAAAGTTTAGTGGCCTATTTAGTGGAGATGGCTCATGACGGTTGTCCAAGAAATATATCAAACTTATATACAGTACTGTTACAGTTTGGGGTGAGTTTTTTTTTTTTTGTGAACTTTGTTCATCAAAGAATCCTGAAAAAAAAAATATCACGTCTTCCCAGAAATATTAAACAGCACAACTGTTTTCAACATTGAAAATAAGAAGAAATGAGCAGCAAATCAGCGTATTAGAATAATTTCTGAAGGATCATGTGACAATGAAGACTGGAGTATTCAGCTTTGCATCATAGGAATAAATTACATTTTAAATATATTAAATTAGAAAATGATTATTTTAAATGGCAAAAATCTAATTTTGTCTGTATTTTTAATAAAATAAATGCAGTTTGTCTGATTACGAACTTTTTAAAGGTAGTGAGTATATAACATAAATATATAAATAATATATATATATATATATATATATATATATATATATATATATATATATATATATATATATATATATATATATATATATATATATATAGTTTGTAATTTGTCATATCTATAATTTCTTTTAAAGCAAGATTGCACCTTATATAAGAAGTGTATGTGATCGAGTCTGCCTGTTTGTTTCCTAACAGGTGATAAGTTGACTATTTTGTTCACACAACCCACCGACTAATCAATTTTGACTATGTAATTTTGCACACTTTTACTGTTCAGTCAAATCACATTGTTCTCACTAAATGTTCCATACTGCATGATTTTTTGTTTGTTTTTGTTCCAGTTTTATTCTTGGTCTGGCATGTCTGTGGGTTTGTGTGCAAGAATGAGTAGGAGTGTGTGAGAGAAAGAGTGAGAGCGCGTGTAGAAATTGAAAGAGAAACGAGAGAAACTGTCATCTTTTTTTTCTCCTCGTCTTTGTATTGGAGGCTGACTTTTTCTCTTGATTGCTTCTGATCCCCGCATAGAGCAGGATTCACGCCGCTGCAATCCCTTATTATCACTGGTAAAGGCAGAAATATGACGTGTCCCCTCATTGGCTAATCACGTCCTCACTCACAGTCAAACCTCACAGCATTGGTCCGGTGCACTGCTGTATATCCTCCTTTACATTGCCTCAGAGGCCTGCTGGATTTTTTACGCATAGCACCAGCACTCGCTCCATAGTTGCTAGGTAACTGGCAGGCTCTGGTTCATTTCCAGTTGTCCCCTGGTTGGGAGGCGCTGGTTATAAATGGATCTGAGATGGATAACGGCGAGTTGACAATGGTGGCCTTGGGGTTGTTTGAATTGTACCTGCTATGGCTGGACTGGGTTTAGCTCCTGAGGTGGCTAGCTGTTGACTGGACACCAATCCGCATCAGCCACTGGACCGACGTCCCTTAGCAACCTGAAAACCACCAATACTAGTAATGAAAAATGAACAAATTAGTGCTGTTCCAAGAAAATCCGTGTAGACCGATAAAGTATCCCCAGAACGCAAGAGATCAGGAAGATTTGTGGACACATTGTACACGCACATATACTAGACCTCATTACGTTCACTGTGTGGGTTGTGTTGGCAGTAATCCTAATCCTGGCAGTAAAAACCTGTTATGTCTGCGGTGATTGGCTCTCTACATTCCGTCCGCTGTGGCAAGGCAGACACGCCACATGGTATTTAGCATTTCACGGAAAAGATTTTATTCCATATGAAAAAAAAAATATTGAGTTACTGACAGAGATTGCAAGGGTAACGTCAAGCAGAAGAAACCAAAGTGCTCACGGCTAGTTTTTGTGTGCTTAAAGGTCATTCGACCAGTCGTGTAAGCTTTACAGCTCATTAGCCAATCAATGTGCTTCGCATGTTACCCTTCAGAGAAAGAGAATAGAAGAAATGGGGATGGTAGGTGCAAAGTGACTTTTTTTCATAATTGAGTAGTCAGTGGGTTGATTTTCTGACCAGTCAGTCTTAAGGAAGAAGGCAGCAGATTGCAATCGAACATACGTAGAAGTTACGTTTTAAAAAGGAAACATTTGTAACTTGACACTTTCTTAAAAAAGTTCATGATTGATTAATCATGAAGTTGTTGATTAATTCATCCTCTTTAAAGTAGTGATGCTAAAAACTAAAAGAAAAATAGGGGGAAATAAACTAGTCTGCATCACTGGTTGTGGTTGGCATTGGTTTTGAATACACTGTTGGCATGTTAGCCTGCTAAAACCCTCTCAGAGAAGTTGTGTTTCTTTAAGAAGTCATTCTAAAAATATTAAAACTAAAACAAAAATAGGGGGAAATAAACTAGTCTGCATCACTGGTTGTGGTTGGTATTGGTTGTGAATGCACCATTAGTATGTTAGACATTAGCATGCTAAACCCCTCTCAGAGACGTTGCTTCTCTCCCCTCTTTAAAATATATTTAAACTAAAAGCGCAAAAAAAAGTACAAATTAACTAGTTGACATTATTTAATGATCTTGAATTTAATGATATAATGGTCAGATGGTGATCTTGGTTACTAGCGAAATATTTGCTGGGCCATAGAGTGTTGCATTGTGGGATGGAGGTAAAAAGAGGAGAAAACAGAGTGAGCGTGTGAATAAAAGAGGGACTTTGTGTTTCCCTGGTCATTAAAATCCAATGCACGAATGCTGCTGTAAGCACGAACAGTACTGTATTCACATCCTCCTCATCAGACAGGCCTCTGCGCCTCCGCTTCCTCAATTAGGAGGAACTGCTCATCCATACCACAGCTCATTCTGAGATCTATTACTTCTGTCTGCTGGTGCCTCAAGCATGAGATCATAGAGAGTTATGTGGCTGAAAAGTATTGCTCTGGCCTGACCTGACCTTTTAAGAGGAGCTTGATTTCTATGAAGACATTTTACGTATGGAGTTTTAACCTTTCGTTTTACAGTCTTCAGATGGCATTCGCAAACCCATATTACTTAGATTATGTATTTCCGAGTGAATTGGGATGGTCAAAAGGCAAAAAAATGAAGGCGGGACTTAATTGGATTATAGATTGTGAAAAGTGAACATTATAAAAGAAAATAAGTGGAAAATAAGTGGATGTGTGCAGACGCTGCAGTCAAGGGCTTGGGCAAAAGAGCATAAAACCTCTTCATTCAACACCAATATGAAGCAGAATTTGAAATCTATTATAGTTATGAAAATTCTCTTTGTTCATCTACACAATTAAAAATGAATAAATTAATCAAGATTTAATCAGATGCACAGAAACTTCAACATTAAACACTCCAACCAAAACTCCAAGGACAACTTGGACTTTCCAAAGTAGTTGTTTGGTCTATTTATTTTAAGGGCCGTGTAAAAAAAAAAAAAAAAAAAAGCGACAACCACTATCGACTGGGATTTTGGGGTTTGCATGTTAACCAACATTAAATTGCTTTAACAATTTGCAGTATTTTAGAAAAGTTTTTGTTATTTATTTTTTATTCATTATTATAACCCTGCTTGAAAATGGTTGGTTTAAACCAGCCTAGGGTCATTTGTAGGTCTTAGTTAGTTGGGTTTAATTGTTTTAAGATCCAATCAGCATCTGTCTCTTTGCCTGGCCAAGCTGGTGTTTAGTGGGTTTATTTGAGTGGCCAGCAGGTCTTTTGGCCTGATGTATGGAAATGTGTCCATAACCCCTGTAAAACCAGCTCTCAGAGAAATAATCAATGTGTCAAACAGGTTTCCCAAATACTCCCTCCATCTTCCATCGGTCAATAAACAGAGAGTCCCGCCCCCAAACTCAAGCCATTGGTTGAGCCAAAGTTGCTTTGTCAAGCTATCTGGGGAAGTGAGAAATGGTTTAGGGGAATGAACTGCTATATGTATAGTTGTCCCTGCATATTAAACTGGTATAGAAAAAAAAGTGTGTGTGTGTGTGTATCGGTCCCTTAAAGTATGTCCATGTGCGCGTCTGGTGTGGAGATTACACTCCTGCCACTGGACCGCTGAGGTTAATCCCTCTTCAGACCTGCTTCCTGCTCACTTTCTCTAATCTAATGGGATTAACTGTCATTTTACATCCAACACTGCAGCAATTACACCCACAGAAAAGAAGAGACTTCAAAAGACTCCATTACACAAGAAACGGCTGAATGTTTTTAACACCACTTCAATTATTGTGTTAAAATGTCAATGGTCTCTGGTTTGTGCTGTTCTCTTTTTACAGAGCACCCAAATCTTTCACACACTCCCTGATTTTCTTTGTCCAATGAATGCACAATGAGGATCTGCCTGATTAGGTGTCAAATAGCCTGGCAGATAAACACTCTAATTTGACTGCATTAATTTGTCGCAAATTAATTTTTTGGATTTGAAAGGTCAGCAGTGTGCTGTCAGATAACTTCAGTTGCACTTTATTGTCCTCTAATGCAGTTGGGTGTTTATCAATCAGAGTTTACAAACTAACAGCTTTCATTTTTTGCCCTTTAGGCAAGGCAAGGCAAGTTTATTTATATAGCACATTTCATACACAGTGGTAATTCAAAGTGCTTTACATAAAAGAAAGTGGACTGTCTTTCACAGGAGAATTGCAGTTTTTATTCTTAGGGCCAGATTTACTAACAGCTTGCACCAGCGCAAACCCTCTTTTGGCATTAAAATAGTATTGTCAGGATTTACTAAAGATGCGCAGTGAATTAGCGCTGACAAGGTGTGTACACAGTTATTTTTGCGCCTGACCTTATTGAATATGCATTTGTAGGAGTTTCCCTTTCAGACGCAAAATTTATGGGAGGAGAGTATTAATAAGAATCACGCAACGAGATTTACTAACGTTTGCGCTCGTCAAATTACTGGTGTTTGCGCTATTATTTAACATCCAAAAAATAATGTCTTAAACTATTGTTTCTGTGTCATAAGTAGATCACCCGCACCTGCTGAGCATCGGATCTGATTATTTGCGACTACGCTAATTTGCTCTGCGCTTGGTATATTGCGTTGGTCAATATGTAAATGAGATGTTGCATCGGTGTTATTGAATTTGCGCGTTGTCAGAAAATCACCTGCAGAAATATCCACGCCCGTCGGCACTGTTTTGGAATTGTGCTCTTGCGCTAATTTGCCCTGTTTATTCAATCCGGCCCCTAGCATTTTATTGGTAGGCAAATTGTAGAAAGAACATATTACAACAAAACTATCACAAAAAAATGTATATACTATTATAGTATTTATTATTATTATTATTAAATAACTTTTCATTTTTAAATGTTCAGTTTTAATTTTATTTTTAATTTTTGTTTCGATCAAGGTTATTATAGTTTTGAATTTTTAAATTCGTTTTATTTTAATATCGTTTTCAATATCGTTTTCAAAAACTTAATTTAACCTTAGTGAGGAAATCGTTTAGCGACAAAATGAACCCATGCTGAGATTGATAGATGGTAAAAGTATAGAAATATACACCAAAGGAAGTAAGCCTTTTTACTACATAAATCTACACAAGTTGCGCTTAATGTCATATCTAATGGTGTGTTGAGATATTTAATATGAAAATAAACTTAGCCTAATTTGGTTCTTTTTTTTTTCTTATTTAACCATAATCATGATATTGTAACTGTCTTGTCTTGCGCACTTTTCCGTGAACATCCGCACATAAATCATAACTGTGTGGGACTAATGAAATTCAATAATAACGGCAATCGTAGGCCTATTTAAAGGCTCACATTTGAATATGTTATTTTCTTTATTTATGAAGAATTATAAGCGTGTGTAGGATGTGATTTAGCCTATGCATATTTATTTGTTCGAAAGTTTGGCAGTGATCACAAAATGCTAGGGATAGTTCTGTATTGTTTACAGAAAGGTGCGTTCTCATCTTTTTTTCTGTTAATTATGTTGCGTGTCTGTTATTCTTCAAAACACCAACTTGCCTAATGTTGGTTTGATTGCTTGTGTTAGATGAGAAAATAAGTTTTCCTTCCTGATGTTGTAGATTAATGCGGGTCCGGTTCGGGTCGGACTCTCTGTCTTTATGTCAAACGGTTCTGGTCTGGTAGGCTACAGAAATAAATGAGTGCTGCTGACGGATAACGGGTCGGGTGTTGTGTTAAGTACTGCTGGTGCACGTTTACCCGTGCAGGACTGCAGGACTCTGCTTTAAACCGCTTTGCGTCTCTCCGTCAGAGATGCGCCATTTACAGGTATTTCCCTAAACCGCCACACAGCTCATATATTTTTCAGCCAAGGGGTGAGAACGTAATGATTACGAAAACGATTATTTATTTTTGTTAATTATTATTTTATTTCAGTTAGTTTTTCAATAACTGTTGTTAGTTTCGTTTCGTTTTAGTTTTTCAAATATTTGGACATTTTTATTTTATTTCAGTTTACGAAATTGTTTTTTCATCAATCATTTTCGTTTTAGTTTTCGTTTACGAAAATAACTTGGTTTTGATTTAGTAATTATATAGAGTGCTTTTATCATTATGTTATTAGTTTATTAACTTTTTCATAGTTTTTAGCTGAATTTTTTGTAAATTTAGTAGTTAAATTTTTACTGTTAAATTTTTTGTTTAATATTTATTTTTTAATTTCAGCTTTATTTCAGTTTATTTCAAAAACATTTTTTAATAGTGTGCCACCACACATTTATACCACCTAGCTCTTTTTCGTGTACCATTTGCATTTGTATGTAGCATTAGCATCTAGCTAATGAAATACCTTTGTAATCACTAGACCTCAAACATGCAAGTTAACAAATTAGTTTAAATTGAATTGAATGCAACAGATTGTGCAATAGTGGTTTGATGAACAGTTAGAGCAGATTTTTGCTCATTTTGCTCAGGTTTTATGCAGGAGTGGGATCTTTATTTTTAGATTCAGACACTGTTACTGTTACCGAAAAAGAACGGTTACTGGAAAAGTCGAAAGAGAATCTTCTTTTTCAATGAGATTTTAGTCAATATTCGCCAAAATAATTCCCAAATGCCTGAAAATCTACCAGAAATACCATCCAGGCACTTTGCCGTACTATTTTTAGTGCACTATGAATCCTAATCTTACGTACAGTACAGTTAGAATGAGAATTAGGATGCAGCTCTGGTGCTCTTACACTGCAGTCAGCATACTGTACCCGGCGGTGCAGTTATGTTCGCGAGCAGTCGCAGTGATTAAAACACATGGCTGCTTCTCTTTATCACCCCTGCTGCATGTGTAATGCGAAGCTTATGCGTATCATCCGAGCGCCGTTCGTTTGATAGAGCCATTTGCGCTGTCGTCCAGTCTGTAGAGTATTTCTCCATGGCACGTTGCATCTCCACTGCAGCCCGCTCTACACATTTGCATTTAAATTAAATTCAATCTCCTCTGCTTTTTACCGTCATGCAGTACGGCAAAGCTGAACCTTACACACTCAGCATCCTCTCTTTGTTCATTTCCTCCTGTTTTCTCTCCTTTTGTTTGTCCATTTCCTGCTGCAATGGCATGCAAGCGGGAATATAAATAGCTCATATTAGCATCTGCATATCTGTATTCAGATTTAAAGACCTACTGATTCATACTGGCTGCAAGAACAGCATGAGCATTCTTAAGTTTGCAAGCCTCAATCTGATTGGCTGGCTTTACTGCTGGCTTTACTTAGTCTTTAATTTAAAGTGTTAAATGGAAAGGTAATCTAAATTATAAAAAGGGGAAATGAGCATTCACAATTAAATATATAGTAGGCTATTTGTCAACGCAAATCCCCCACCCCCCAAAAACACAGAAATATAAATAAAACTCACATATTCACAGATAATCTATATGGTACTGACTGTATTATTTATTTTTAGTTTTCTAGTATTTCAGACTAAATGCATATGAATATGTGTATTCAATGGTGTGGAAAAGTAAATATACAGATAGATAGATGGATGGATGGATGGATGGATGGATGGATGGATGGATGGATAGATAGATAGAAAACATATATTTTAGATTTTTACTGTATATCGGCCAACCCTACTAAGAACTGAGCAGGAATAGCCTTGGCCAGAATAACCTACAAAGTGGAGCAGACTTAATGTTCATAGTCAAAAACGTAAGTCTGACTACTTCAGACAAGCATAGCTGTGTGTTTGTGTTCTTCATTTCTAATGTGAAACCTCCAGGCACGTTGAAATCACATTTTGTGTGGTTTAAACTCCCAAACTGGCAAATGATCTCAAGCAGACTGTCTAATTTCAGTACACTGCAGTCCTGAAGGGTTTTCCATCCAGTTCCAGCCTCTGTTGCCCTAACCACCTGTAATCTGGCCAGCGTGGGCCTGAGGGAGAGCGGCTGCTGGCTGCTTCAGACTGGCTTGTTTGTGGCATCTCCAGAGGGTTTAAACGGGGTTAATGAGCCTCTGGTGCACACAATCCTAAACCTCCTTAACACAAATCGATTTTAGACATGAGGCGCTTTAAAGAGAAACACAGGGGATCATTAACCCAAAGCAGTCAAATGTGTGGTTCCTGTAAGCAGTACTGTCCATGAAGATGGAAGCATTTTAGCCAGTATGAACATCTGTTTAGCCTACAAACATTTGTTTTTCTTTTCTTGGATTAGGTACTTTTTGTTTCTGGTATTATATTAGATTGGCAAGGTATGGTTTTGGTACTTGGGGAAGTGAAGGTGTTCCCAGTTGGTAACTGTGAAACTAAATATATATTGTTCTTTCACACACCTTCACACAGGAATGAGTTAATGTTCAGTATGTTCGACTGCTTTTTTTTTTATTTTTGTAAGTCTCCAAATCAATCAGGAAAATTTAAAAATTGTCTTTCTTAGGTCTGGAAAAGTTAAGTAAATAAATTTTTAATTCAATTAAAATGCAGAAAATGTTTAATTTATAGTAATAATGACAATAATAGCATCTGCTCTAAAATATTTAATTGGCTAAATAAATTGCCCCCCCCCATGAATCATTAAAAAACACAAATTAGTCTGAATTAATTCAGTCCATTCATTTACCAATATGTAGGTAGATTAGTGTCAAAATTATTGTCGAAAATCTTCCTCCAGTAGTCATAAATTGGGAAGGTCATGGAAGAGTCCTTCTCCTTAATCTGCAGGTCATAATCTCAGCATTGGTTTGTCAGTTCCGGACACTATGTTGTAATTGAAAACCATGATTTGTGCTGAAAGGAAATAGCCTCCCATTGATTTTATTTTCCAGGATAAAATAGTGATGATCATTATAAATGAAGCTAGAAAAGATTGTTGCTATAGGGACAGGAATGATGCGGCCAATGAGAAGCTACCATGTGTGTTGTGACTAAAGCAGCTTTTTAACATGCATTTGATGCCTCTGTGCAACCTGGTTTACAGTAATGGCTCAAATGAGTGACAGAACAGTGTTTATGTATGCTCATTAATTGGGTGGAGTAATTCCCTGTTCGAGGTTGCAGTATTTATACAGTATGTGTGTGTGTGTGTGTGAGAGAGAGAAAGAAATGGGGCAGAATGAAAAAGGAGGAGTCTTATAGATGTTATTGATCTTTTTGTGCTTGTGGTCTCTTTCCGTGTGTGTGTTCTTTAAGTTTCATCAGATTGACCGGGTTTCTTTAGTGACCATCTTTTACTGTTATTACACCCCTGATGAACCTCAGACAGTAAAACAAAAGCTCCTGTGGACAGAAAAAAAACCGAAGTTCCATAGAACAGACACATAAAATATAAAACGGCAGCATGATTTATTTGCACATGATGTCTGTGTGGTTTTAGCACCCGATTCACTGAAGGATTTATGGAAAGGCGGCATATTTGCAGTGAGCTAATTAAAATTATTAAAGTGAAATACGCCAGAGTACATGTTGAAAGTCAGCAAAATTCATTGCAAACCAAATGAGTTAGCATTTTCCAATATAATGATCCCTATATTAATGTTACATTTTTATTAAAATTTAATAAAACATGGATTGACTTTCTTTCCTTCTTGTTCTTCTTCTTCTTATTATTATTATTATTCAGCACAGGAGCAATTAAAATTTTATTAAAATTTATAAAAACATTCATTTATTCATTGTATTTTATTTTAAATCTTTAATTATTATTATCGTTGTTGTTAATTCTTCTACTATTATTATTATGTGCTGGAACAAATTACATTTTATTAAAGCTTTTTATTTGATTTGATTTATTTTGAGAGAAGTTTTTTGCGCTGTAATACTCTGCACAAAAGTGACAAAACTGTTTAGGGAATTTGCCCCAAATTGTAGAGGACTAAACACACAGGAATAAATACACAACACTCACTTTTCTTGTCTCTTTCTATCTTTCAGGTTCTTAAAATTAATTTGATCGGCCACAGGAAAAGAATACTTGCTTCACTTGGAGATCGACTGCACGAAGACCCTCCACAGAAACCACCACGGGCCATCTCCCTAAGGGTGAGTACAAATCCTCCTCTTTCTCCAACAAAATCTCCCCTCACACTATGTCTATGTTTTTACTCTCCTAGCAACAATAAATGTAATGCTCATCCCAAATGTCACCCATAATATATCCTGTGCATGTATGTGCTCACTTTCTGTGCGATTCGGTCTTATCCGATGGCAGTCTTATGCCCTGAGCCGCTCCAGGGATTTAACTTGATCTTCCAGGCTGGATCAGACAGCTGCTCTCAAACTGCAAGGCCTCTTTTCCAGGAGTCCAATCGATACAAAAGCCAGTCCAGAGCATCAGAAATCAGAGTTATCAGGGCCACAGCTTATATTCCTTCTTAATCAAAGGACGAGGGCAGTCTGATGTAGAAACAGTGGGCCATATAACTAATTCAAACACAAAGCAAAAACAGGCACACAGCTAGACCTCCAATAAGAAAATCCCTCGAGAAAGATATCCGTTAGCATTCCCATTCATCTCAAAGGCAGTTGCTCTACTAACCACCCAAAAACTTTTCCGCAGGAGCCCACCGGGAACCACACTCCACCTCAGCTGTCCCCGTCTCTGAGTCAGGCCTACCCCAACGCCGGCTCCCTGGACGTCCAGCACCTCATCATGCAGGCCGACGCCAGACGCAGACGCAATGACAACTACTTTGAGGACGTGCCGCGCTCTAAACTAGAGAGACAGATGGCACAAGTCAGTATGGTGAGTTAGTGCACTTGCGTCAAGTGCACTACTCTCCCCTGTCCTCCTGCTTTGGTGTGATCAACTGTGCTTCATGCACCTTTATGTCCTGATAGCATCTCAATAAATCAGCGTCGAGGCGTGTTAACGTGTGTGCGCGTTAGCGATTGTTAATGTGTTATGGCTGTGATCTCTCATTGTGAGCTTATCAGTGACGTGTGCGCCTTTGTGTTTTGCAGTGATTGTGAATAGAATGAGTTATTGCACAAAACGTAATGACAAAAGGTGACATAAACCCTTACGTCCTCTTCCTCTTTTGCACTGTATCAGTTTTTCCTGCCCTGTGGCTCCATATATCATCACAGAGGGAGAGAGAGAGACAAAGAGAGAAAGAGGGGCGAAAAGGCTTTAGACCGATTACAAAAAGCTGAATTGAACTGCTTAGCAACTGAAAAAAAGAAACAATTTTCACTCAGAAATTGCTAGTAAATTTCACACAAAGAAATAGCAAGTAACAATGAATTAAATATCAAATTTTGAAGTTGAAAAAATTGAAAAACCTTGGAGGAAGAAAGGTAGAAAACTATGGGTACATTTACACAATAACGATATACTGAATGTGCATTGTGTGTGAGTTATTTTATTGGCTTTTGTTATTTTTTAAATCAGTATAATTAAAATTGAGTTAAATTGAAAGTCTTACAAAATTATTTTATAATATTTAATAAAATAATAAATAATTATTAAAACGCATATTTGGTTTTTGCCCAAGTGCGTCCAGAAATTTTGATTGCAGCCCAAAATTTTCATATCGGTGCATATGCAAAGTTTTTCCAAAGTTACGCAATACAGACGTCAGCTTTGTTAAAATTATCCCCTTTTACACAGATTCGCGAAAATTACTAAAAATGCTGTATTATGCATGCCACGCCAGTAAATGACAATGTCACTTTGTAAAGAAACACTACATACCTATAGATTGAATACATAAAATGTACCATTTTCACAAATTCAGATTTTTTGTAGTTGTACACAGAGATGATAATGTTATAGTTTCCAAAAACGTGCATTTTGAAACTCGTTTTCTGAAGTTCGCCTTTTCAGGCCCCTAAAACGCCACTGTCACGTAAATGAACTGCCATAAAGCCCCATTCACACCAAGAACAATAACTATAAAGATAACGATATCAGCGTCCACACCGGCAAACGATATTGTCCGTTTATTCTAAGCGCATTCGTGTCTGAGCTCGTTATTGTAGGATGGATTCTGATTGGCTGTAAATGTTTGTATCGTTTATCAGCCGGAAAAAAAATCTTTCTGAAAGTGATTCCAACTATATCGTTTCTCTGTGCCTTTATCGTTATAGTTGTGGTGTGGACTCTGCTATTCTTTAATACTGAGAACGATTTTTAGAACTAAATCTTCATCGTTATCTTAATTGTTATCGTGCTTGGTGTGAACAGGGCTTTAAAGCATTAAAAGTTTTCCGTTTTAGTTCAAAAAGGTGATGTGTAAACGTACCCTATGATTATCATAGATGTACCTGATTAAGTGATAAAGTATTAAAAAAATAAATAATACCATCAGTTTTTTTATTGCAACCTAAACTCTGGACCTTAATTTAATTATTTTGTTTTTCCTCTACCCTTCTTTTCAGCAAGGGGAATGGTGCGAGCCAATCACGTTACGGCCTCCAAACGAGGCGACGTCATCAACGCCGGTGCAGTACTGGCAGCACCATCCAGAGAAGCTTATATTCCAGTCATGTGACTATGAAGCATATGTAAGTGTGGGTGTTAGAAATGATGAATGTTTCTCAGATTTAAAAAAAAAAACTCAAGGAACCAAAAAAAACACTTTCGATGCGAGCGTACAAAGAATATAGATGTGGATTTGGCCGTAAAAGCTATCTGCGAGTCCTTTAGTTATTCAGTGGTGAATAATGGTGTTTTAACCTTCAATCAATACAGCTTCTTTCAGCTCTCACTGGGCCCGAGCATCTCTAGTATTAGCTTACATAAACCCACTCTGTTTCCTAGCAACAGCCGTGTAAATTTGATTGGCTTATTCTCCTGTGCCAAAAACACTGATGGAGTTTATGAACAGAATCCTTGCGTGCAAGTGTGACTGACCCGCAGAGGCCAAAGGTCAAGAGTTTATTCCCAGCGTTAAGCTGTCAAGGAACGGACAGTTCTGTGGATCAATGCTTATTCTGCTAGAAGTAAAATATGTTGCAAAATCAATTGATATTTCACTTAAACAGTGATGTTCCTGATTCTCATGGGACTCTAAGTCAGTCATGAGACATTTCCCTGACAAGCATGATGAACACCACAATTATTATTCTTTTATTTAAAACTGCTATTCATTTATTAAATGATCAAATACATTAAATCTAAAAATATAATAAAAAATGAAATGAAACATTACAAAATAAAATGGATTAAAATAATTAAAAATATTAAAATAAAATGAAATAAAAATTATTCAAATGATAAATGTAAATATTTAAAACATTAAATGTAATAAATAATTAAGAATTTCAGATACAGAGAAATTGTATGCTTAAATTAAACTACAAAAACAAAAGTAATTGAGGATCTCATATATCTGACTGTCTGGGTTTTACACTCAGTGCTTTACAAAATACTGTCACGTGTCTTGATGGTAAATGCCAGATTGCTTTCATGTGAAACACAGCCCGCTGGCTCTCAAGGTTGTCCTTGTCCGATACCCAGCAGTGCAGCGTAACACTTCACCAGATCATAGCACTAACCAAGCTCTTTCCGACCAATCTCTCCCTACACACGTCATTGTACACGACTGCATTTCCATTCAGTTATTGATTTAGCTGACAGTTGTACTCGCAATGATGGACAATCTGTGCACACCTACCATTGGGAAAGAAACACCTTAAAATCAGAATTTTGTTGCTCCTTTAAAATAAAAGAGACATGTAAATCTCCAGTTCCCCAATCGTGTGTTTAAAAGCAAGGGAAGGTGGTAAAATAAATGACCAGTTACATTTACAATTGTTTCTAGTTTTACGTGCAAATAAGTTAGCCAATTATAAAAGAGCTCGTTTACATGGACAAGCTTGTGTAAAACTAAAGTTAATTTTGTAATAAAAATAAAAAAGATATAAATGTCTATTTTTTAATACTTAATTTTAAATATATAATGAATATACTAATAATATTTGAAATTGTAACAAATTTATATAGTATTAAAATTTCTCATTTATAAATTAATATAGAGTGAGCTTTTAGTTTTTTATTTACTTTATTACTTATAATAATCAATAATTTAATATTTATAATCAAAATAGTAGTAAAGTTGTACAGTATGTAACTTTTTTATATATATTATAAACTAGCTTTTGTGAAAAGCCATACTTTATAAATAAAAATGTGTAGTTTTTAAAAATACATAATATAAAAATATAGAATATAAATTTAACAATAGTAATAATAAATGCATTAAAATAATAAGAAATGTTTATATTAATAATTATTTTTTTTATTTATAATAAAATATTAAAATCGTTCAAAATAATAATAATAGTTACATGATAGTATGTTAAGTCTACTTTTTATCTATTTTTGTTTTAAATAAAAATGAATGTTTCTCACTTTCTGATTGTGTGTGTTTGTTCTGCAGTATCTGGGCTCTATATTGGTGAAGGAGTTGCGCGGTACAGAGTCCACGCATGACGCCTGTGCAAAAATGAGGGTAAGAGTTGTGTCGCCATGGCAACCACTAAACGATCTGTCTAGTCATGCTCCTGCTGCCCTTAGGTCACTATGACACACAGTCATTGAGAAAACAGGAAATTTCTCTGTTCTCAAAAGACTACGTGAGAACACGGTGTACTAGCGATTAACATGCACGCAAGGCGATGTGAAGGGAAATAATATTAAGGCCAATTACGACTCTTCTCATAATCGCAATAAATAACCTACTTCCCACAGCATATGAATGCAGTGACCTTGCTTTACCTCAGAATACATCTTCTCTTAGCTCAACGCCCCCTGGCAGTCCGTTCTCGTGAGATTATTCAACATGGCAGGACAGTTCGGCCGCACTGTTTTTGTATGCATGTAAAACACCATCTGTTTTCCATCTCTCTCAATTCTGATGAGACCGAGAGAGTTTGAGACCTGCCGCCCCTCGCTTCTACACAAACACATTAATACATTCAGAGGGTGTAAATTTAGGTCCGCCGTCTCTCGCTCTTTGTTTTAAGCAGTATATTTTGACAGGTACAGAACAGTAGAGACCCGCCGATGCACAGGAAACCGCTGACAGAGAGAGAGCGAGGGGGGAAATGAGGTCCAGATGAATATATATTCCACTCTGACAACTGATATGACAACTTAGGAAGATATGAAAATTAATTCTGATTCTCTGCAGTTCATCATCATCCTCGGCCGCATGTCATTTATGCCCCTGCAGCCTGAGGTGGTCTTCCAACCTGGTTTGCTGGTTTTGCACTTAACAGATTGTCTCCCATTGGCCTGCCAGCTAAACAGCAGACCGGGAGACCAGCTAAAACCACTTTGTATAAGCATCTTTATTTGTGGTATATGACAACAAGTAACTTTCAAACCCAATAAGGCCACACTTTAAACAGCGCACAATGTTATTTTGACCCTTTTTTGTTTGTCTCATGAGATGGCACAATATCTGGGTTATTGCAGGGGACTGAATGACATTATGTGTAAATAATTTAGTGTGTGTTTGAGTTTGTATTAAGCAGATCTCAGTCAGTGTGTGATGGGGCCTCATGAATGTGAATGTCGGAGTAAGACTGTCTGCTGATCTCTCTTCTTCTCATCCTCTCTGTAAGAAGTCTACAGAACAGATGAAAAAGATCCCCACCATAGTACTGTCTGTCTCCTATAAGGGTGTCAAGTTTATTGATGCCACCAACAAGGTACTCATCTATTTTAAGTTTTAATTTATACTTAGATTGTAATAGTAACTTTCATTTCCCTTAATAAGACTGAAATTAGGGCTGTCAATCAATTAAAATGCAGCTGAATTAAGAAATCACAATAAATTGCATGTCATTAAAGGACATTAGATAATTCTGAAGAAGCACTGAATAGATATTACAAGATGTGCTATTATCTATTAAGTCAATCTATTGTTTTTTCCCCCATTGTATTCAGTTGGCCTGTTATTTTTTTTTTTTTATATATATAAATCACATTATATTGACAGTCTATGTTAGAAATGTATATTTTATTGTATTTGTTATACTTGTTTTTCTGGGGGGGGGGTGGTATCATTTTTGCCATGAAAATAGCCTAAGATACTGACATGGCATTAAATAAAAATATACTACTACTACTAGAAATGTAGAAAAGAACAATATTATTGATGACTAAATGCTGATTTTCTTTCCCTCTTTTTTTCCTGTCTGATGTGTAGAACATTATAGCTGAGCATGAGATCAGGAATATCTCGTGTGCCGCGCAGGACCCCGAAGATCTGTCCACGTTTGCGTACATCACCAAGGACCTGAAATCCAGCCATCATTACTGCCATGTGTTTACAGCTTTTGATGTGGTTAGTAACACATCATCAAGAAATGCACTTATGAACTTCCTGAAGAAGCATAAATGAAAATGAGACAAAAAAGCACAGTTGCAAGTGTTGCAAAAAATGGAATATTACATTTTAAAAATAAAATTATTAAAATATTAATGAAGATATATTTGATTACTACTTTAAGATCAGTATTAGTTTAGTCAATAATATCAAATTAATGTGACCAAATTAATTAAGTCCAAAATAGTCAAAACTATATATATATGTGTGTGTATGTATATATATGTATAGATGTATGTGTGAAATCACTTGGTAGGTCTGACATGTCACATTTTATAGAACCTATGCAAGTCATTTTAAGTACAAACTACACATTTTCTTAAATAGCTTTGGTGGCATTGTATTTATTTAAAATTGTCGGTTAAGTATGCTTGATGTCTTCTGTGTTACCGTCTGTCACAGTAACACCACAGAGCTGTCTCTGCGTCAGCTAGTCACAACACATGAATAATTTATAATATGCTTAAAGCATGTTTTTAATCATTTAAAAATCACTAAGCTCTGAAATTATGGAAGAAAACCAGTAAAATGCTGCCAAATGTAGTAGCACTAAATTGAACTCTTGAAGGCATTTCCGTCATTTTCTCAACTGATTTGTAACAGCGTAGATCCCCCACAAGTGTGACTTGTGAGTTGATTTTTGAAAGAGCGTCTCTGATCATCTCTGTGTGTTTTCATATAGAATCTGGCCTATGAGATTATCCTGACATTGGGCCAGGCGTTTGAGGTGGCGTATCAGTTGGCCCTCCAGGCCAGAAAGAGCGGCCACGGGTCGTCCACTCTGCCAGAGAGCTTCGACAGCAAACCCTCCAAACCTGTCCCTAAACCTCGCGTCAACATACGCAAATCTGTGAGTGACTTTCAGCACTAACACACGCACAAACACACAAAAGCACTGACTTGAGCCTCTAACCTCAGCCTGTCTCACCTCATCCATCTGCACATATGTATACCTACACTGCTGCCTGCACACCTTCAACACTATCTGTGTGTGCTCAAGCTGAGTGATGCATCATGGGAAACAAAGCCTTTGATTTGAGCTGTGAGCAGAATTTAATTTTGATTTAGTGTTTTGATTTAAACCTGATGTTGATCCGCTGTGTGTCAAAAGTTAAACTGTTATTAACAACAAAATCATTGAACTATGCTGATTTCTTATTATTATCAATGTTGAAAAGACTTTAAAGAAACAACCTTTCTCATTTTCATTTAGTTTCACTAGAATAATTAAATTGAAATAAAAAGTACTAAAAACTGTATACCCATATAAAAAAAATTACTAAAACATTAAGTAAAATTAAAATGAAAACAAAAAAATGAACACTAATTCAGAATATTAATAATAGTACCTCAATGATACAATATAAAAATTAACAACACCATGATTGATAAATACTTAAAATTGTTGTGTTGCACATTATAGTTCACAACTTAGAATCTCATAATGTTTGTTAATTTATTAATTGCTGTCATTTAAATTCTTTTAGGCCTAACTGTGTTTTTATTGTTTTAGAGGGCGCTTTTCTTGTCAATGCTGTAATTTGATTAGTATTTCCTCTTATCTGAAGGCCTAAAAATGTGGTATCCGATCTGGCCCTCAACCTAAAATGAGTTTATTAATTAAAAGCAGCACAGATGAACTTGAATTTATAAGCCATTTATTGATTTTGACATTCATGCAATCATCTTTTTAGAGGCGTGCATGCCAATATATTTAAAATCAATATTGAGAAATGTATGTTCGGCAGTATTTGCTTCCCCTCAGCGAAAGTTTGTTTGCACGCACACCAGCACGTCGCAGCCTGTCCTGAGAGACAGAGAGGTGAGTGTTTGATCTGTAAACAGCACACTCCATCTCCTCTCCCTTCAGTGCGTTTAAGGATGAAAGAGATTGATGAGAGCCGTTTGCATGAAGCTCCAGCAAGTCGCTTCCTCCGGGGCATCCTTCCTCTCCATCTGCCCTCGTCCTAGTACCCCTAGAACGGGCACAGTGCCTCGCTTCCCCCCTGCCACCAACAGGGATATTACCACTCTCTGGAAGAGGCCCAGAATCATAAAAATAAAACACACCCTGCCTGTTGGACTTGGATTACGTGCAGGAGAGAAATGACGGATGCCTGGTTGAAAATAAACAGTTGCATTATTGAGTCCAGCTTGCAGAAATGACCCTACTTTGAGACGTTTCACTGTCAGTTTTAAAGGCCACATAAAATGTGCGTCTATGTTGGAGTATATCTCTGTGCAAATACTGGGCCAATTTGGCACTTTAAATGGAACCTTGGTGTAGCAATGAGAGTTGTGGCTGAAATGGGCTTTGTAGGTTCAAATCCGGTTTACAACATTTTCCAATCCTGTAGTCCTGTGGTACTATTGGCATCTCATCTGAAACAAAAAGAGGATCTTCATATTAATTCCTTTTTGTAATCACTTAATATATATGTATATATATATTATTACAATGCGTAGAAAAATGTATCACATCACAGTCATGCACATGACCTTGCATATTGCCCACATCCGGATTATATGCACCCTGAGCTAACAGCTACAGACATCCCAATCCCGTTTAAATCAGTACCGGAAATCACAGACATCCTGTGTTCATAATTATAACTCGAAAGGCTTTCAGAAAACTAATCCCGTCTGAATACTGCTGATGTGACAGTTTATGTAAGAATGGATTTATGAATGATTTACACACATTTGCTCTGCTCATTTTTTGTGAATAAGGCCCATTGTTGGTCTGAGTGTGTGTGTGTGCGCGCGTGCTGTTACCCTGAACACTAACAGCATCCTCTGTGACTGTGTGTGGTGTACTCGGATATTGATTTTTCCCTTGTGTAGGAGAAATTGTTCATTATGTGGAGGTACCTCCTCTCCATATGGACACGATACACTGTGTTGCTCCATTAGAACAGATTCCTTCCCTCTCTTTTTTTCCTCCTGTTCTATTCATTTCCGTGTGTCCACTCCTGCGTTTGAATGCATATGGGTGACTCTTCAATTAAGGACTTTTTACTATTTGAAAAACTAAAATATATATATATTCAAATAAAAAATACGCTGTATATGTATTTTTTTCCGATGTTTCACAGCATTGGGCAAGTTAACTACATGATGCTCAATTTAAAGTGATTATACTAGAGTCAAGCCTTTTGAAGTAGTTACATGACACAGTACTAACAGAAAGTACCACTAAATATATTGAAGCTAGTTAAACAGGCAGTATTTTTAAAAAATATATAACTATCCAATATTATAATTTAGACATTTTTCTGGCTCTGAAAAAAGCTGAATGACTTTTGAGATGAATGAAAATCTCTATTCGGGGGACAGCATTAAACTTGAACAGATAAATACTCTAAATATAACTATATCGACAAAAATAAATCCTTATTACACCTATTTCAACATAAGTACTTAAGTTCACTTGCTGCCTTAACTTTGTAGGTATTTTTACGTTTGTAAGTACATTAAATGGACTTAAAAAATTAAAGTTCACATAAGAGAAAACTGAATGGCAGTTTTTAACCATTTTTAACACCTGGATTACTATCTACTATAGGTAGTTTAGTCTAGAAGTCTGGGTTGGGGGCAGGCCCAAAACAGTGAGATCCTGCCAGTTGTCTTTTAAGTCTATAATTTTAAAGAAAAAATCCTCTAATTAAAGAATTACCTATATACATGCGTGCGTGTTGACCTTCCCTAGCTTTGACCTCTGTGACCTCTTTGTTCCGCCTCTAGGTCATGCCCCCCTCTAGCCGCTGGTCCCTGGGGCATATTTTCACCCCACACAGGCCTCCTCTTCATCCTTCTCCTCTTCCTCCTACCTCACGACTCCATCATCCACACAAAGTTCAATTTCAGGTCTTCTTACATTTCCCTTTCCTTGATTTCTTTTTCCCCCTTTTTATTTTTATTTTTAGGGCGGTTACTTAAAGTTGTGAATATGTATTTATTATTTATTTAATTATTTATTATTTACACTAATGTTAAATTGACAGCCCTAATGTTTTCGTTTGTTTTGTCATTTTTCTTTGTCTTTTTTTATTTTGCGCTTAATTTTGAACTCTCTCCCTGCCAAACACATAATTTTCCGGGTTTCCATGTTTTCACCGTGCTAGGGGGTGCTATAACTCATGTCCTGAATGAGTCCAGAATCTCCCGATCAAAAGCACAGGCGAGGTAGACGCAGAAACTAGTGATCTCATATACAAGCAGATGGATTTGGAAATGAATGCGATCAACAAGATGTAGTCTTTGATTAAAAACTATTTTTTTGCTCAAAATGTTGCTTTTTTTTTTTTTTAATTCCCTACATTCAAGTGCTTGAAGCTAGAATAAAATGGATTTTTGGATCATTTTGATGCATTGCATGTTTAGATATTCATGCATGAAAATATTCTGGGGTCCATGAAATTTTAGTGAAAAGGATGAAAAAAAAAAAATGCTGGTGGTGCCTGGCAACTTTTTTCAAAACTGCTGGTGGGGGAAAGAGGTAAGGAAAAGTCGAGGTTAAATAAAGTTAGAGAACATAATTGTAACTCATTCCTTAGTTTTGGGGGAGGACAGAAATGGCTGTAAAATTGCCCCACATTAAATACATAATTGTCTTTTAGAAAATAATTTTCTGCGGTAATCGACTGTAGGGCTTTTCTCTAACCCAGAATATTCCTTTAACTGATTTCATTTCATTATTTGACTTTCTTTGTTTTGTTCGTTCATCTCCTCTTCATCTGAATCCTTCTTTCCTGTCGTCCTGTGATGGTCTGTCCGTCCTGAACATCAGCTGACTAAACGCGGCTAGAATTATTTTAAGATTGGTTATCCAATACACCAACTCACCATTCCCTGAGCTGTGTTAACAAACCATTAAGCTCCTTTTCAGGTCGATGCCTCATATTAGAGGTTTATTGCGTAAGATTAGCGTCTGTTTCCTTTTTTAAAGCATTTGGATATGAAGAATGAAGTTGGTGTGGGAGTAGTGTGTGTGTGTGTGTGCAGAGCGAGGATTATGTTATTTAATATTCATACAGCTGCATATGGAAAAACCTGATAAAGAACTCAAGACAAGCTAACAGCAGACGTAAACGACTCTGCGTTTGTGAGTGCGTGCGCTCGTTCCGAGCCATCTATAGCTCAGCTTTATGTGGAGCAAGGCTGAGCTGCCGTGGCAACAAGGAACAGTGTTTTGATTGGTTGATAAAGATGTACTAGTCGTAGGGTAGTTTTGACCACAGCAGATCTGCAAGATGGATATTATGTCACTGATACTTAATATAACAGAATTTGATGGTTTAAAAATAAGAATTATGTAATGTGGATTTAATTCACTGTTTTTGTGTTGGTGTGACAGTCCATGTGGTTAACCAATCACCTTACACCTCTCTCTCTCTCTCTCTCTGACTTAAGAGGTGGTCACACTAGACTTAAGCATGCAAATGATTTCATATTCCATATTTGAATTACAAAATATGACGTTCTTCTGTTTTCATAAGTAATATTCAATAATATTTAATTAATAAAACACTTTTAACTTAACATTGTGTTGAACTTGAACTTACAGTAATTGTTTATTAAGATGATAATTTTTACATGTTTTGTATACATAAATTAGTTGAATTATTATAAGTGAACATGAATTAATGAATAAGTGAATAAATAGAAGTAACAGAATGTGATATACTTTAGGGCTTCTGTTGTTCATAAATAATGCAGTTAATACTACTACTAATAATAATTTTGCATATGATTTTATTACTGGTATGTTATTTATTATTATTATTATTAATTTTACAGCATTTATTAATGTTTATGCTCATTTCTACATGTTTTGTATTTTAACTTTTAATTAGTTGTAGCCGATGTATTTTCAATGAACATGAATTAACAAATAAAATAAACATAAACCATCAACCTAAAAAATAGTTGACTGTTGTTTAACTGATGCCAACTAGTTGAACCTTGAATCAAGTGCTACCATGATAATATTCATTTCAATTTGTGGTAATTGAATTACACCCATGATTGATTCTTAGTCAGGAAGTTAAATTGTGACATCCTGTTGTCAAACTTTAGTACAAAAAAAGGCAAATTCTGTGCATACGAACAAAAACGAGCGGAACGCAAGATCTAGCGTGACCGCCTTAAACCCCCTAAATTATTAGCGCATCCTGACTCACTTTCTTTATCCTTTGTGCACCCCAGATGGAGCAGCCCTCAATGGATCAAAAGGGGCATGCCAACGTCCCCTGGATAGTCGAGCCAGGACAGGAAGCCAAAAGAGGAGCCAACACCAAGTATGAGACCACTATTTTCTAATATACACCCAAAATACTGTCCACTCCTGTGTGTGTGCCTTACAGAGAGCGCCCTCTAGAGGCCCCCCACGGAGCCACGGGCCCAGTGACCTGTGACAAGCCCGCGTCTCTCCGCCCGGCCAAGCCCGCCCGTTTACCGTGGCTTCTGCATGATGACGCTGCCGCTGTCTTTTCTCTCCTTCGATCTTTTGCCTTTCTCTCTCTCTCTCTCTCTCTCTATCTCTTGATCTCACTCGCCCCCCACCCCCACCCCCACCTCTCTGGCCGCAGCACGATACGGGAAGGTCCCGCTCAGCCCTCAGTGCCGCCACGCTGCCGATCCTCCTCCAAAACACAAAAAAAAGTGTTGCAAGCGGTTGTTTTTCATTCAGTTTTTCCCCCTCTCCTCTTTTGATTTCTCCTTCCCTCCGTTCCTCGCTATTCTTTCCTCGGCTTCT
Source organism: Barbus barbus (assembly GCF_936440315.1). Lineage (NCBI taxonomy): Eukaryota > Metazoa > Chordata > Actinopteri > Cypriniformes > Cyprinidae > Barbus > Barbus barbus. Next base: position 14,849,388 of record NC_136717.1, read on the forward strand.
TTGGGAAGTGCCACTTCAGCCTTTCCCCACCGCCGACCTCGACTGCTTGAATGACAACTTAAAACCGTAATGCTGCTACAAGCCTTATAAACACATGTTGTTTTTAGAGTGGGAATTTGCTTGCTTGCTTGCTTTCTGACTAGACAGCGTAGGGTTAGCAAGGTGGGAGGGAAATGGAGAGATTTTTGCGAGGTGGGGCATCCGAAACGGCTGGCATAGAAGCAGAGATTGGACTTCACACGAAGGATATTTTGCTTGTGTTGTTTCTTTCGTCTCGTAGTGAAGTTTTAATTTTTAGTACCAGCGCTTGTCAGAGAGAAAAAAAAAATAAGTCTGCTGTGATTTAAATTCCCTTATTTAGGGGAGAATGTTTTGTTTTTTCTCAAACAGCACACAGTTTACAAGCTTGTTTTAGTCAGTCAAAGCATAAAACTAAATTGTGGACGGAGAAGTTTGTCAGATAGCATTTAACGAAGGCTTGCTTTACGATGAGACGCTCGCCAAAAATTGTCTCTTGAATCGTGCGTTCCTTACTTTCCGAAAATTTTTTCCGTCGTATTTTCTTTCTTTCCCTTTTTGGTTTTGCCTATGAACGAAAACCTGAGCCAGTCCTGAGACATGCAGTGTAGTTGATGGAAAGCATGCAGTCCATGTGAACTGGAGAAGGGGGGGCTTTTTTTTGATGGACACTTTGGATAAGTGATGTGATTTCATTCACAGGGCAATGGCGGACGCCCATGTCTATTACAGTGGAATTCAGAGAATGTAGCCTGCCCCTAACATGGACCCTCACTCTCACACGCATTGCAAAAACGGACCGCAAATACGGAACCTAAAAGCGTCACCGGAGCCTCTCGTATCGAACGTGTAAGGATTCGCACAAGGACGCGTACAAGGACCGCTGACATGGACCCGTGGCCTTTTAACGAAACACTCGCATGCACTCGCACACACACTGCATAAAAAAACAATAGGAGGAGACTGTGGAATTTGTGGAATTGGAATGTACACTTTTCAAGATTTGAATCATGTTCCGAAGGACGGCGGCCAACACGAGACTTTGTCGCGCGAGAGACGGACTTGGGAAAGACTGTCGCTGCGGCGACTCGGACGGACTACACTGACTTTTCACTGAATATCTAGTCCAAAATACCATGGCATGTCTGGACTGGGATAAAAATGGACATTTACATGAATTGCTGTATTCTTTTTCTTTTCCGTTTTCTTTTTCTTCTTTTCTTTGTTTCTTCTTTTCTTTATTTCATTTGTTTGTGGTTATTGATCTAAAAATATGAATATGCACAATGTGAATGGACTCATTGCACTGGACAACCACGAAATGGACACGTCTCATGCCAAAATCATTACGGAGCGGTTGTTGACATAATTGGCGATGCCATGCAGATTAATATTCATATATTGGCAAGAAATTTTACTGTTTAATAGAGAACTATTACCATTACTGTAATATTTACAATTATTCTAATTATTATTCTTATCGTGCAATTCTCGTCTGATGTCGTCTTAACGTTACAATATTTTTATATGACGCGTCGAGCTCAAATACGCAGCCATCCGAGAAAACAAAAAAATATTATTCTAGTACTACGGAGAGCGTGCGAACGTCCACATGCGTTTCAAATTAAAGTATAAAAACAGATGTCTTATTTTCACTCATTGTCACTGTAGAATTTTGCCACAGTTCTGTAAATAAATATTTTGTTGACTCGTTCATATATGTAATTAAAAAAACATGTATAAAGAATGACAGAAAAAAAATCCAATAAATTGCATTGGTATGCAAGGTACCAAATTTGGCAGGTCAAAGTGCGACACATTAAAACAAAACAATGGTATGAGCAACAGGTGGATTTGTGACATCATTGCTGACTAACATATGTGTAGATAGGCTTGGGCTTCCAGCACACAGATTTTGTAAGTTTGGTCTTTATTTATATTCTTGCAAAGCACATGGAATAAATCCAAATTGTAGAACCATTGTTCCTTCTGTGAGCCGTATTCCTTTCTTTTCTCTCTGTATTTACTGTGGTTTTACGTGTGGAGTTTAACGTACTCTGTATATTGGCAGACTTGTGTCTTAACAGAAGATTCAAGGCAGACCCCACAGTTGTTTTTTTATAAAATTGGTTGGTGTATACAGAAAGCATAACACCTGTCTATATATCTATTTTGTCTATTGTTCTGTTCTATCTACCTGATGTTCTGTCGCTCTGTGTCTATATCTAAAGATTCTTTGTGTTGTTTGTGTATGTACTTATTAGTGGCCTCTGGGGAGCTACAACATATTACGATTCTGTAAAGCCAGAGATCATGTTAAAAGATGTGTTCTGATAAGGACGTGCGTTTCAGGATAATATCCCCCTCAGGTGGCGTGACATACGGTTCACTTCTTGAGCACTCTGTTTCCATGGAGCTCGTTTCTTTCTCTTGATAGGTTGCTTAACACTACTCTGTTACGTTGCAGTTATAGATGGAGGAAAACTACACAGCTAGTGTAAGAAAATGACTCAGAACAACCAGCACCTAACGAACCGGTGCTCTGACATTTTATCCTACCCGTCAATTGTCCTACCAGGGCTTGCTGATTGATGCGCACATCAATATTGCATAATTTTTCTCACGCTGAACAACGATAATTACTGTATTTGCTATTTACAGTATTTTACTGTAAGGGGTAGGTGTATATGTTAAGAAAACAATCTAATTGGTAGAAAAATGTATTTATTGTTGGTTTCTGGCCATAGCTGTATGAGTTCTAGCCACAACCCTGAACAACAAACGATTACTGTATTGGCGTTACTGTAAGGGTAGATTTGGGGTTGGGGTAGGTGTAGACTTTAATAATCCATAATTTGACAGGTAGCATTTTTGGTTGTCGAATTGTACTACCTACTCTTAATGGGAGGTGGCAAAATCTGACAAGGTAGCACAAATCGACAGAACACCGTAACGCTCACGGCACGCTAATTGAAGGACATTCAGGTACTACAACCTAAATCGTAGACTGAAAAGCTGCTTGTTACATTGATGGATTACTTATTTTAAAGTTTTTATATACCTTAAATAAAACAATAGAGAAGTTCGTAAAGCTTTACTATGATATGTACATCCACCAGACATTTATAGCCTCGGGTTGACCTGCGGCGCGTTTTATTTCCCAATCTGTAAAATGTTTACAGCATCTTTCTCGCCGAGCCTTATAAATCGGACAACATTTCAAGGGCGGTTTACATCAGAAAGATACGTTTGTGAGGTGAGACTATCCGACTGACATAACCTTTTATCAAATATCCGTGACTTTCTATTTCATCATGTTCTCACAACAAAGATAGAATGAGAGATAATGAGATAACTGTAGTCTTACGTCCCAGATAGCGCGTATCCCGAAGCCTTTGACTAAATTAAGCATCAGGGGATAACCATTTATGTAATTATCTTACAGATAAATTAATTAACACTTACAGAATGTGCCAAAAAGATTTCTGCCGCGATATCAAAATAAAGGAGGCTTACGATCGTTCAACCAGTTCAGTCATGTTGATATAAAAAGAACAAAGAGAGACGCGGGAGGGCTGAGAATATAAGCGAGAACTGGGCCAGAGCTTTAGGAACACACAAAATCAAGCTGTAGGGAACAAAAACAGCCCTCACCATGCATTTATCATCTCTACCAAAAAGAACAAAGCGTACTTACCTAACAATGTCAGCAAATATTGACGTTTAGGATCGTTTCAGTTTTAAGTTACATCGGCAGCTAATCTGAATACGCAGTGGCGGGAAGCGACCCGCTCGGTGTGGCGGCTACAGTCCTGATCTAACAAGTAGCAGCCTATTTCTTCAACTATTTATGCACTTATTACCATTTTATTCAGTGAACATTTTGCCTTAGTTGTAACAATAACATTGTTTAGTCCTGCGATAAACAACTGTGATTGCTAACCAACATGTTCGATGTTGGGGTTCCCTTTGGAGTTGGCAGTGGGTTTTTAGGATGCCGGTTTTCTGTTTCTGAATGAAATCAGATCTGTATATAATTTTTTTTTTTTTTACATTGAATAGTGAAACTTTTTGTAAAAGGTTTAGGTCACGCATTAGTTTGGGGACTAATTCTCACTATTAACTATGACCGTTGCCTCATTAAATTCCTAATTTGCTGTTTATTAATAGTAAGTTATTAAGTTTAGGTATGGTCATGTAGAAAAATAATTGGCCAGTACGCTAGTAATATGCATGCTAATGAGCAAGTGAGAATTGGTCCCTAAACTAAAGTGTTACCAAAGTTTCTAACTAAAGTTGCTATAGAGATTTTATTTTGTCTGTATTTTGTAACTTGTTTGCGGCTTGAAAATCCCTGTATGTCATTTATTTGCTTATTTTGCTAAGAATTTGATTTTCACATTCACAGTATGACCAAGCATGCGTATTAAGACTGTAAAATTGATTTGCTTGATTTCACGTTGACTTGATCATACAGGTACTGCACAAAGAAGGTAGGTCTGTGTGTAAAAATATGCTAAAGATAATGCAAATGTAAGGTAAGTAATGAGCTACTCATAAAACACTGATACTATGTAGGCCTACTCTAGTTTTGTCGTTTTAATGTATTTCCTTGCCAGAAACACTGTTTATTATGTTGCGACTGTGCTCGAAAAGAAGCTGAAGTTTAGCCGCATCTCTAAATAAACTCTCCTAGGTAACTGAGCACTTGGGCTTCAGCAGAGACTTCAGGATCAAAAGTGCAATATACAAGAGCAGGAATGAGCACCCTTCAATTTGTGTGATATCTGTTGTCACCGTAATAGGAAATTTTAGCAGTGATTGAGATACGAGTGCAACATCTCGGTAGGAATTTGTTTTGAAAGATTTAACGTTTGCTTAAAGGGTTAGTTCACCCAAAAATGACAAATTCTGTCATTAATTATTCACCCTCATGTCGTTACAAGCCCGAAAGAACTTTGTTCATCTTCGGAACAAAAATTGTGATTTTATTTTTTATTAAATCCATGTGGTTTACATGAAGCGGAAGCAAGTGCATGTGTCCTGATACTCTTTCCACAATGGCGGTGCACCGCTGCAGACTGGAAGAGGTGGAGAAGAATTGTTGACTAGTCATTATTTTTGTTTTCTTTGCACACAAAAAAGTGTTCTCGTAGCTTTGTAAAATTGCGGTTGAACCCCTGATGTCATGTGGACTATTTTACCGATGTCCTTGCTACGTTGTTGACCTGGAAACATTGCAGTTGTGTTGCCGTCTATGGAGGGTTTGAGAGATCTTGGATTTAATCAAAAACATCTTAAAATGTGTTCTGAAGGTAAACGAAGGTCTTACGGGTTTGGAACGACATGAGAGCGAGTAATCAATGACAGAATTTTTGGGTGAACTATCCCTTTAAAAATAAAATAATGAAGTGAAATTAGCTTGTAAACGTATGCATTTGGATTTTTGAATACGTTTGAATCCTTTAAGAAACTATTTCCAGATGATGCAAGACCTAAATCTAAACCTCAGACTCTTATTCAAAGCTTGCCATACTAATGTGAAGACAGACGATATAAAGGTTCTTGTAAGGGTATGCAGAGTCAGCCATGTCTGTTTGAAACAAAATCGCAAGTTACTCAGCATTCACTCTTGTTTTACCACAGACTTTTGAAACGTTCTCTTTTTGAGCGCAGACTCTCCGCAGTTTGAGATGTTTTAGTTTCGGCAACCGGTGATTTCCCCAGATGTGAACCACAATTGCAGTTTAGAATTTTGCCATTTAAAAGCAGCCAATGAGATGACAAGTTTAACTTCTAAGCAACTGTTGTAAGAATAAGATACAAATGCCCCACATTTGTACAAATGCCATTTACGAATGTGAAGCATGCAAACACGAGTGATGTCAAACAGCCAAATAATGTAAATTTTCTGCAAAATCAGACCCAATGCTGCAAATTCTTTTTTGAAGTGTAATTTTAACCCCAAAAAAAGTTACATGCTGTAGCTCTAAGTTGTCCCATTAAAAGATAAAACAGACAATAATTTTCATAACCACAGTGTCTGTAGGCAGTGGAAAATGTTGACGTAAGGGTTGTTTTTGTATATTTTGAACCCGATCCCACGGTTCCATTGACCCATTATTACCTTTGAAAACGTTAACGTGCGCCCCCAAAGTTCAGATGCGAAGATAAGTGTTATTATTGCGGGGTCAAACTCATCGAGTACCCCACCACCACTGTCGGAGGTGAGACTAAAGGACATTTTTGGGAGGATGCCCAGCATCCTAAAGCCAGCTGCCATGGCAACACTGGCCACGAGCCTGTTTAGGGCTTCACCTCCCCTGCAGTCAATGATGGGAAAGGCGAAAGAGAAATTACACCTGCCGACGATCCACATTCATCTGTCAACGAGACCAGATGCGTTTCGAGAGGGGGCAAAGTTTTAGCTTAAGAAGCAATGTCACACATCCTCGTTTAGGTTGAACTTTTGTGGCAGACGAGCGTGGTATGACTGCATGCTTAACGGTAAATGTGGTTATATTGGCAAGTTCCCATTTTGTTACACTACATTTGCAAAAAGTACACCCAATCTCAGGAACAGATAGTAATGTTACAAAACGGTATGCAGATGGTTACTATCAGCGTAAGGACAAGCACATTTAGACCAAGTCCTCAAATGTTTATCTGTAAGACCACATTGCACTGTGGCGCACTAGCGGGTCGCTTGCGAGAGTCGTGTTTTCCTGACAATTGGTGGTTAAACAGCCACCTTTTTCCACACACTTGCACAAACAAGTTTGCCTGCCATCAAAAGATTCCAGGTTAGAGACTTTTTTCCCCCAAAATCAGGCCTCGTGTAATGTTCATCTTAGACCAGGGGTGTCCAATCCAGCTCCTGGAGGGCCGCTTTCCCACAGATTTTAGCTCCAAGTGACCTGTTTGGTAGTTATCCTGAAGACAGAGGCTGTCCCCAAAAATAGCCACTCGTTTTGAATAAGCAGTTACTTTGCAACTGTTTGTTCTTGTCCTTGAGAAACTATGCTGCGCATAGTACGAATGTCCGTAGTACAAATGTTGACATACTAAATTTGTCACCTTGACCTGTACCTGTTTGTTGCGTTGCTTTGACGCCATTCGCAACTCATCTCCTGTGGCATCACTGGATAGTAAAATGTCCATTGGACGCACGCTGAAGAATGTTGCTGCATGGAAGTAGTCTTCCGAGTACTTTATTTGCTTCATGTTTTGTAAATACTGTGAATTGGTCTCCTATATAGTAGGGCAGTATGTAATTTTGGGAGCGGCCCTCGATTAGCTGGTTGTGGTGTGCTTAATTAGGTGTGGAGTTAAAGTTGGCTGGAAATCCTCTGGTTTAAGGTGTAGTTACATTTACTGTCACTTTATGAAGTTGCGTGGGTAAATTAGCCATTCCAAGAACAATCTACACGTTGTGGAGTTTTGTGCGAGGGAGAAAAAGTTCAGTAAAAGGTTTACACTTAGTGTAACACCAGTACAGCATTTTGCACTGTAGAGGTGTGAAAAAGTAGCAAAACGGTCATACAATTGCAATGTGTGGAATTGAGTTGTAAGCTGCTACTGTGGTGTTGTTGTGTTGCCAACACAAAACAATTGGCTTTAGAAGACGTTGAATGTAGTTCCAAAGTTGGACAGACCACTCCAGGACCGGAGAGGGCCATCCCTGCTCAAGGTGGTTCTTTTGTGTCCTTGAGAAGAAAGTCAGTCATTTGGGGCGAATAACAGAGAATGGGATTTTTTGGGTTTCGGGTAAAGTATTTTTGTAACAACAAACATGGCATGTATTTCCTCCACAAGTTAGCTTTGCTCGCAGCAGGACTAGGATGGCGTTCAGGAGAGGCATCACATCCAAAGTTCCACGAGCACCCGTCACAGCGGTGTACGCCGCCACGCCGAGAGGGATGCGGCAGGAAAGACCAACGGCACGCTGACCTGTGGCTTTGGTGTCCGTTGTCTTGTTCTCTGCTATTCTGCTATATAACAATAGACATTCTTGTTCTCTGCTATTCATATGTGTGCAGTTGGCTCCGAGCCACCTGACCTGACGAGAGCGAGCAATAAAGTCGGCACCAACAGCGAGAGCAGCTGACAGGAACCATTCTCAGGCCAAGGTTCGGGGAGCAGGGGCAGAAGACAGATGATGCAGGCGCACACGAGTCAGAGACGACTAGCCTCATACGAACAGAGCGTCCAGTGAGTAGTGGGATGAGAATGGCGGGTACCGATTATGTGCTTTGCATACAGTTAAGAGGGTTTGAGTATGTAAAAGTGTCTTGCACTTACACAGTGCTTTTTGTATGTATGTTCATGACTTGTCCGATTTTTAGGATTTATGATCATTGTTGTCTTTCAGAATCATGTTGAGAATTTTTACCAGTTTTTCCTCTGCAATCAATACACGGTAAGAAAAAGGATAGAGCAGAAAAGCAGCTGCCCTATTCCAAGAATTAGTTGCGTTACATCTGCAAAAGGGCACAACAAAGACGACTTTGACCGTAGGTGGCATCAGCCTGGGGATGCTGTGATGGGTTATGTAACAGTTTAGAGGAATAGGAGCGTTTTCACTGAACCTCTAACAGCATTTCAGCAGAAAGGGAGAGCTGAAAATGTAAGGAGGGAAGTCTTGTTCATACCGCATCTGAGCTGGATCGGGCGATGGAATGTGTGCTCCAATTGCAAGGCTGACCTGGCCTGTTAAAGGATTAGTTCACTTTTAAAAAAACTTTTGCTGATAATTTACTCACCCCCATGTCATCCAAGATGTCCATGTCTTTCTTTCTTCAGTCGAAAAGAAATTAAGGTTTTTGATGAAAACATTTCTCAATATAATGGACTTCATTGGGACCCAAACAGTTCAAGGTCAAAATGACAGTTTCAGTGCAGCTTCAAAGGGCTTTAAACGATACCAGACGATGAATAAGGGTCTTATCTAGCGAAACGATCGGTTATTTCAAAAATAAATAAAAAAGTTTAAGTTTTATAAGCACAAATGCTCGCCGTGCTCTGTTCTGTGATGCGCATTCGTGACGTCACGTAATACGCAATTACGCGGAAAAGGTCACGGTTGACTTAGGCGGAAGTACCGAGTCAGTAGGCTTTTTAATATTAAAACACCCAGGATACGCACACGAAATGGGCATTTTAAACGATAAACTGACACAAAGACATTTGAATATGTGTATATGGTCCTCCTTCCGCACATTTGTAAACACTGACTCGGTACTTCCGCCTAAGTCAACCGTGACCTTTTCAACGTCATTACGTGATGTCACGAATGCGCATCACAGAACAGAGCAAGGCGAGCATTTGTGCTTATAAAACTTAAACTTTTTTATTTATTTTTGAAATGACCGATTGTTTCGCTAGATAAGACCCTTATTCATCGTCTGGTATCGTTTAAAGCCCTTTGAAGCTGCACTGAAACTGTCATTTGGACCTTGAACCGTTTGGGCCCCATTGAAGTTCATTATATGGAGAAATGTTTTCATCAAAAACCTTAATTTCTTTTCGACTGAAGAAAGAAAGACATGGACATCTTGGATGACATGGGGGTGAGTAAATTATCAGCAAAAGTTTTTTTAAAAGTGAACTAATCCTTTAATTGGGCACCCTTGCGTTACGTTTCCCAGTTAGAAGTGAATTGTGCAGGAAGGTGGTTCTCTAGGAACAGGATCGGTGACCCCTGGTCTACTGTGATGCGGGATAGTGGCTTGTTGTGGCGAGTGAGAAAGTTCTTGTCCGATGGGCGCGTCTAGTAAAGGCGCTCCTGGGACATGACGGCGACAGCAGGCACGTAGGTGTGTTGGCAGGCTAATGTATTGCCTGTTCTACGTAAACCCAGACTTGATCACAATGTACCAAAATGAGCGGTAGTCATTATGAGGCATAGGCTTATCACAGTAGCGATCCATAAGTTCTGGCGCACACATAGTAAAAGAGGGGTGGCATGTAGCAATAAGTGTCAGCTCTGCATCAGAGATGGCTGGCTCATATGTCAGGCAGGTCAAGAATAAAGTAGCAGTTGGGGCTGCAGTGTATGCCTGACTGAGCGGACCATGCAGTATTGTAGTTTTTGTAATGTGAAAAGAGCACATGCTTGTGTGTGGGCTGAATGTGAGCATAGCATTGTATGCGTTTTCCCTTTCAAAAGCACACAGAAAAGCAGGGGTTGTAGAGCTCTTATTACAGGAAAAAAACAAAAAATTTTATTCAATCAAACACAGTATAATATATAAGTCGTTACTAGCCTCCACCAGGAAAAAAAAGAAAAAAAAAGCCCTACCTGTAAACTAGTGCTCGTTAATTCCAGTCCTGGGGGCCTGTGCACACTTTGCTCATCCCCCTTTTCACACACCCCATTTAGATCATCTGCTCATTACAACACAGATCCATGACCTTGAGTAATGAGCACATCACCTCAATCAGGTCTGTAATGGAGACGAGCTACATGTGCAGAGCAGGGCCCCCCACGACTGGAATTGACAAGCACTAGTTTACAGGTAGGGCTGTTTTTTTTTTTCCTGGTGGAGACTAGTAACAACGTATATCTCTCTCCATTCTTTTTTTTTTTTTTTCTTACACATAAAAAGGGAGGCACAAGTCACACATCTGATTCACGACATTCACTTTGCAGCAGTTTTGCTCTAACACACCCGAGCACACTAATGTCTTCCTCCCTCCACCTTCTTTAAAATGTAAAGGATTCCAATGCTGTCCACGGTGACAAACGTGGTGAAATCGGCTGACACATGGAGCTTCTTCAGATTGGCTCCCATCGTGTAGAATGTCTGCAAGGCCTCTCCGGTCTCCACGCTCCACCACTGCAACAGTGAAAAAAACCCAAAAAATTCCAATGAGCTACATTACCTTAGTATCATTGTAATAGTTACAGCTTTTTCAACAACACAATGCAGACAATGACACCTGAGGGTCTCGGGTTCCCTTCAGCTACTCGGAAACGCAGAAAAAGCAGCAAAGGAAATGTCAAACGCATATTAATAGAACTTCCAAATGAGTGCGAATGCCGGAGGGTTGCGGTGTGATTGTCGTTAGTTTGCCACGCTGAGAAAATGAGGCCACCACGCAGCTATCGGCCAAACCGTCAGCGACGACAGATGCCTTCGACCACAGTGCTTGTTTTCACGGTCTCTGCGTGCAGATGCGCAAAAACACGGCCCCTGACAGACTCGTTAATCAGTCGGCCCTTTCGGTGAATTAACGGGTCTCGTTTGCATTTAACAAGCTCGTTCTCCACAACTTGCGGCTGGGTGTTGAAAACTCACACCAGCAGAGACAGATTTTTCTGCCCGGTGTATCAAACAGAGGCACAAGACTGCATTGTGCAGATACCGCACATTGCTTCGCTCGTACGGTTTCTGAAAAATACCTTTTTCCATTCCTTGATAGCCTGCGTTCTTAGCTAAGATAGTCTGCTCTACCTCTACACTCCAAAACCCAAGATGATAACAAAGAGTCAGCACTAAAGGGTGAGCCAGCCGTTTGCGCATGCATATGGTTGGTTTAAAAAACCCAGTCAGTCACACCAAACTCATTCGTTCATGCCCACGTAGGCAGCACAGCGTTCATTGAATTGTGTTAAGAGATCACAGCCTACCATGCAGGAGGCTCATACATACCCCACTTGATTACTTTTACCTTAATATGTTTGGAACCAGTGTTAATTTTGGCAGGCATTTTTGATTTAGTCTTTATCTTGAGACGAAAATGCTTAATAGTCTTAGTCACATTTTAGTCATTTGAGTCCATCATAGTTTTAGTCGACGAAACGTCATTGTATTTTTGTCAACTTTTAGTCAAACTGCAGTTACCAACATTTATTTTGGTAGCTATTTTATATGTAGTATTCAAACAAAAATAGTCATTAATTCTTCTCTCTTTAGACCAAATCAATTAAGCTTAGTTATGAGAAATTTGAATCAAGGATTGAATTTGGAAAAACTGGAATACATTTTAATTTTTTGGTAGAGATATAAATTAAACTCATTTTCAGATACAGTAGGTTTACTTAAGTATACATTTATTTAACATCTTTTGTTGGTTAACATTTATGACAGATAATTAGGAACGCTGTCCATTTAAGACGGAAGGTATGTATGTAATAGCCTACTGACATACATTCAGTTTTCACCCACCTGTTTAAGCTCACTTAAAGGATTAGTTCACTTTTAAAAAAACTTTTGCTGATAATTTACTCACCCCCATGTCATCCAAGATGTCCATGTCTTTCTTTCTTCAGTCGAAAAGAAATTACGGTTTTTGATGAAAACATTTCTCAATATAATGGACTTCATTGGGACCCAAACGGTTCAAGGTCCAAATGACCGTTTCAGTGCAGCTTCAAAGGGCTTTAAACGATACCAGACGATGAATAAGGGTCTTATCTAGCGAAACGATCGGTCATTTCAAAAATAAATAAAAAAGTTTAAGTTTTATAAGCACAAATGCTCGCCTTGCTCTGTTCTGTGATGCGCATTCGTGACGTCACGTAATGACGTGGAAAAGGTCACGGTTGACTTAGGCGGAAGTACCGAGTCAGTGTTTACAAATGTGCGGAAGGAGGACCATATACACATATTCAAATGTCTTTGTGTCAGTTTATCGTTTAAAATGCCCATTTCGTGTGCGTATCCTGGGTGTTTTAATATTAAAAAGCCTACTGACTCGGTACTTCCGCCTAAGTCAACCGTGACCTTTTCCACGTAATTGCGTATTACGTGACGTCACGAACGCGCATCACAGAACAGAGCAAGGCGAGCATTTGTGCTTATAAAACTTAAACTTTTTTATTTATTTTTGAAATGACCGATCGTTTCGCTAGATAAGACTCTTATTCATCGTCTGGTGTCGTTTAAAGCCCTTTGAAGCTGCACTGAAACTGTCATTTGGACCTTGAACCGTTTGGGTCCCAATGAAGTCCATTATATTGAGAAATGTTTTCATCAAAAACCTTAATTTCTTTTCGACTGAAGAAAGAAAGACGTGGACATCTTGGATGACATGGGGGTGAGTAAATTATCAGCAAAAGTTTTTTTAAAAGTGAACTAATCCTTTAAACCATAACGGACTGTATTTCTGTGAGATGCTCTACATGAGAGACATTTGGGCAGCTGTGTGTGTATTTGAACACTGCGAACTGATCGCGCGCTGTATGAGAACTGAAGAAGTGGAGCGTGCGCGAGAGAGAGCACTTCTATCAGCGCGTTTCCGCCTATCGCACCTTCACTAACTTTAAGTTAATCGACAATGAATTGTGACTCCCGGGAAAAACGGGACGTCTGGTCACCCACTCCCTAACCCTTCGGGTGCTGAGGCCATTGTTTCAGATCGCTAGTTCGCGTTTTGGTAGCCTATCCGTCCACTGCGGCTGCCATGCAAACGCACCTTATCCAATGACAGAGATGCACATTTTGAAAGACAAGACAGTTAACTTAGCCTATAGGATGTATTTTGAATGTCCGGTAGTCCTCAAATAACATTTTAGTCCCGTCTCGTCTTAATGAAGACGCGCATAAATTTCGTCATAGTTTTTATCATCAGATATTAGTTTTAGCTTGTCAACGTCTCGTCTTAGCAGGGCTCTGAACCGGTTCAAGGAACGAAAACAAAAAAAATTTTGACTGGAACAGAACCGGAAACAGAAACTAAATCAAATTTTATAGTTCCAAACAGAATCGAAAATTTGAAATGGCCATTAACCGGTTAATAACGTTATTTTATCGTTCCATTTAATATTTTAAATTTGCTGTCAACCAATCACGAATTCAAGTAGTACAGACTATACAAATGTAATGCTGACGCATCCAGCGAGTGAAATGCCCGCCCGTGCTCAGCTGTGAACCCTAGTCGCAATGGCAATGAATTCTGCTACCATCTGTTTTAAATGGAAAATCTGACAGGGTAGCACAAATCGTCAGAACACCGGCGTTAGCGTTTATCCGACGTCAGTCAGTGTAAGATGGATTCAACAGATCTTACACACCAGCAGTGCTTCGATGAAAGTAAAAGCAAATAAATAATATTTTAGTAGGCTAAACGTCGAGAATATGTAAACATTTGGATTCGTGCCGAGTGGTAGGCATCAGTTTCACCTTTAATTTGTTTTTGGAATGACGTTTTTATAGCCTATAGCAGTGCTTCTCAAAGTCCGGACCCGGAGGGAATTTAATCCGGACCCGCTTCTATTTCATATTTCAAGAACACTAATTATCCTACTTTGATAAACGCACGTTAAACTTGTAAATCATTTGTTTATTTATTCTTATTTTTTTATGTCTTTTTGGAGAAGGTCCGAAATTGCAGGCGAGATATTGAAACTTTTCCTTCATAACATTTGTTGTCATCATGACATCCAGTGAGCGTATGACGTTTGACATAATCGGGCGACATTTCACCGCTAATATTTTAATTTTTTTTTGCTATCTCTTATATTATGGCAATTTGTCTTATAGCAGTGCCCAGTGTATACATTTATTTGTGGCGGCTTGTCACAATATCAAAACTGACCGCTACAAATAGATTTTCCAAAAGGCTTATACTTCATTGAATAAAATGCTGCGCGGGTGTTTTTATATGAATGTATCTTTTAAAAGAACCGTCCGTTTTCTTCAGAAAAGCTTTGATGTCAATTTTCATTTGGTCTTTCCTGTAATGGCTGATAAAGTAGCGCTTATTTGATTACAGTCGTTACCGGGGAAACAGCTATATATCACGCTCCAACAGCGCCTCCTGCTGGCAGAGAATCAACTTGCATTTGCTAGTCTGCGGGAAACACTGGTGTCTGTCAGCAAACATAAACAAAAAAGCATGCTTCAGAACTGTTTTGAGGAGGTGCTTAAGTTTTGAGCCATGTATTATTACTATGAATTAGGCTACTACTACTACTATTACTATCTTGTGCCCTGCAATAACCATTTACGCAAACTCTCTTTTGATATAAAGGGAAAAAAAGAGAAAATCGGCCCAAAAATCAGCATCATATATTGGCCATAGGCTGCCCTGATTTCTAAATATCGGCATTGGCCAGAGAAAAAACATTATAGGTCGACTTCTACTGCTGACACTTAAATAGTTTTACCACTTTTGCACTTGTTAAAGTATTTTGAATGCAAAGGGAACCTTTTTTTTTTTTTTAAATTAGTGTTTGTTTGTTATATGTTATGTATGTTTATTAAAAACACGTTTTGTAATAACCAATTGTTCCGGACCTTTGACACTGATGAAAATTCAGATTTGGACCTTTGAATGTAGACTTTGAGAACCCCTGGCCTATAGGCTATCCTTAAGTTTAGAGGATTTGTTGTGGAGAGAAACTAATTACTGTGTTTGTTAGGGATGTGCGGGTCTAGTCGACTAAACGGTACAGCTCCTAATAGTCGACACTGAAAACAATAGTCGATTACACGAGAGAAAAAAAACCCCCCAAAAAAACATTTTATCATTCAAATTACCATCATTTTAACGTTACATTTTTAAACAAGTTAAAATAAAACTTTTGAAAAAGAATACATATCAAAATATTTAAATATTTTTAAAAGCACATCTGGGCAGAAACTACATTTTTACCTCAGACCTCTCATGCCTTGTCTTCACGTCAGTTGCGGCGAGCTTAGAATGACCACACGAAAGACCTATGCGTTAGCTTGGAGGCTAGCCAAAGCCAGCAATGTCAATCTTTCATACGTCGCTGCGGTCCGTGATCCCATGCACGCGATCTATTCTTCTAAACGAAGACCCACTTCGGTGGTGCTGCGGGATTTCCAGGCTCTTTTCGAAACTCTCTGCGTGCCTGTGACTTCAGTTCCGAGCGAGTTTTTTTTTTTTCTCAAGTGCAGAATCGTCTAGTCCAGTCTTTCGCCAGACCACGTTAACAAATGTGCATGCTCCGAGTAAGTAAAACTAGCATTCTTTTGTTTTTAGACAATATAGCCAACATGAAGTAAATTTTTTAAAGCCATTTTAATGCTATTCCTTGATAAACGTTCCTATTTTTTTTTTACTTTTGTTTTTATATGTTGGCTAACTTTATATGAAAATTAAGAATTCTGTCTATTGATTGATTTTCCATTTCTGCATTGCTCCAGCCGATCTGAATAAATAAGCTATGCACCGGTTTATGTTGAGTGTTAGAGCCCTGCAAAATTATTTTTATATTGTAGACATCTATCGATTAGTGATGAAAAAAAAAATCACCGCGCTGGTGGAAACAACAGGAGACCACACGACTGAGAGCAGCTCCATGGTGTTTAGTGCCCCGCAGCAGCAGCAGGTGACTTCAGCGCAGCTGAATAGTTCTGCGTTCAAATGCACGCAATAGACTAAAGCTTGCTGCAAAACCCCAGCAAACATAACCATGAATGTGTCTGCGGGAAATAGTAAGGAGATATTTGAACTATTTACTAATAAACTAATGTTTTCTGAGTCCGTGTCGCAAGGATGAAGTTGCTGATCCTGACTCGCCGTCTCCTCATTAGACGCGCCTTTAGAGAGAAATGCATCTTTATTGATTATGATTAAGATTATAATAAAAGAGTTTGTTTTCAATTTTTTATTTCGTTAAGTGATAATTTAAAGCTTTCTATAGATATATTTATCATGTCTGTGAGGCATGTATTCGCTCAGCTTCGGTTCATTTTTATGAAGCGCTCAAGACGAGACGGCAGAAAGCACATCATGTTTGTTTTCTTTGTTTTATAAAAGAACTACCTTTTGTTGGTATTGTGAGTACGCACAAATACAAGTAGACCCTTTACAGGTCGGAATGATGTATTATTCTTACCTTTATCAAACAAACAAAAAATGACGGCGTAGGCTATTTTAATTTGTTTCCACTGAAAGCAATGCAAGTGTTTGCTGGTGCCTCCATGTCCTGCAGAGCGCGCTTTAGCTTCCACTCTCCGCACAAACTCAGATATAGGCTAGCGTCTCGGGCCAGGGCCGGGACAGGGCCTAAATTTGAGGGCCGTGCAGGGATCTGTTGAGTGTATGCTCTTTATTTTTTTCTGTTTAACGACCGCCTAATATTAAATGATGATAACGCGAGGCAAGCATAATCATGACCTATTTTTAGCAGAATTAATTGAGGGATTTGACAGTGTGATTCAAAGATTTAAGTATTTCAAGTGTAGGCTGTTATATAGACACACGCACTTTTTTTTGCCATTTTTTGGGGGTTTCTAGCTTTTAGACAAGTCGACTAGTCGGATACAAAACTTACGTTTAAACGACAGTCAAATTAGTCGTAGCGCACATCCCTAGTGTTTATAATGTTTGTAAACATTTTTGATTTACCGGCATTTTAGCCTACATCATTTCTGAATAATAGGCTAATAAAATGCAGGCTTAGCCTTTGTTTTTTTTCCCCCTCAAAACATTTTATACAAGTAGCGTTTTTTTGTTTTTTTTTTACAATTTGCAGCAAACATCTTTAAAAAATTCTTTAATGTCTTTAAAGCAATGTCTTTAGTAGCCTACATTTAGAAATGTAAAAATCTAGAAAAGATGATGCTGTATAGCCTATTAGCGCAGCGGGTTAAGATACCATCTCTTTCTGTATTTTTTTATTTATTTATTTTTCTTTTTGTGTAAAGAAAACACAGTACTTTATTATTATAGGCAAAGACAATTTTAAAAATAACGGTATTGACCGTTATTTTTTCTACTCAAACCGGTTTCGGAATGGAAATAATACAGAGGAACGCAGGAACGGAAACGTTACAATATCGATTCTGCTCAGAGTGAACCGATTGACATTTTTTTTCGTTTTCAAGCCCTGCGTCTTAGTCACAGAAAAAAGGTTCGTTGACGAATATTTTTCGTTGTCGTCTTCGTCAACGACATTAACACTGTTTGGAACATCCGTTTCCCGCCCTCAATGGGTGTGATTCAACGTAAAGCGAAACGTTTGCAGATGGGATCGCTTTTGTACTAGACAATTTGACACCACTTGGCTTTAACTACTTACAAAAAGGAGCTTGTGTGACAGCAAGCAACACGTAGACTGCCAGTAGGAAAATTACTCAAGATTACATTTGTAAACGCAGTTGTAGTTCTTTCGGACGGGATTAAGACAAAAATCACCTGAGCTCCTCGTGGAAAACTAATTCTGTCCAAAAAGGATTTAACACAGATTTATTCTTTCCGCTGGAAGAACGCGTGCTCTATTTTTTCAAAAGTTAAGAAAGTAGCCCTGTGTCAAGGAAACAAACTTTGGACTCGTACGTCTAAACGCCACATCTGCCAAATCAAACACACTGATATTTTAGTGCTAGTGCAAGTCGGAATCACTTAAAATAGCATTGCATGGATAAATAGGACATTTCTGCTGTATGCTTGCATTGAGACTCAGTGTCCCTACATCAGCATAAAGGCAACAGGCCCAAACGCGACAGCAGATGGAGAGAAAGCATTTTCAAAACACAAACTTCACATTCTGGCACCACAAACAAAAAAAACTAAATTCATAGGGCACATAAAATATCTGCACATTCAGGCTAAGAAGTGCTGTTATGCAACCAGGGTAAAAAAATGGCACTAGTAAAGAAAAGTCCTCAAATTATTCACCAGGCTAAAGCCATGTCTGTTACACACAATGGACAGCACAGTGCAGTCTGGAAACACACACCTGACCTTGCTCTGCTTCGTCCACTCTACTCGTCTCCAAACACATGCACATTAAATGCAACGCAATTAAAAAAACATTTGCATGCAGCCAAAGCAGACTACACTCGTTTCTGCAAGGTTCTTGAAAACAAACAAATTAAAAAAAAAATAAACCTGAACAAGAGACTGGACCTCAGTGTCTTAGTCAGCAGAGTGAGGGAAAGGGTTTAAGGAGAGTGTGCTGCATGAATAAGACAGGAAAAAAAGGGACAATTTTGTCAAGAATTGGAGATCTCCTCCCGAGACATCACATTTCCACACACACAAGCAGATGGGGACGGTTCAGGTCAGAAGATCAAGGGTCAGCTGTCATCCTCTGACCTCGGGGGCGCTGTGAAGTTGAGCGACGCCCGAGGGTATAGAGGTAGTGGCTGCAGTGGCCGTTATTTCTTCACTCTCACCCCCTGAATATTTGGGGTTGTTGACTGCCAACGACGCTGTACGGTGATTGGGTTGGCCAGTCTACAGCTGCTACTGTCAAAAACACAATTTGACTTTAAAAGTGAAATTTCAATTTGAAACCAGATATTCCAAACCAGGGAACGCTTCCGTTTCTATTCTCTTTTGTAATCTAAAATCTACAATTGTAACGGCAGTTTGCGCAGTCTTTATTTAGTGTCACCTCTGCAGCGTCACATGGAAATATCTGGGAGAGTCAAAAATGGATGCTGTGACATACAACTCAAAATAGACTTTTTAAATCATGCTTCTCTGGCCTGCAGTAAAATAAGCACTTGGCCAGGCCATATTACATAACGATAACCCCATATACCTTGTCTAACTACACTTCCACAGGAGCATGGGGAAAACAAGGAGAAGAAGGGGAACCCACCTCAAGACTTCAAAGCTAAATTATTCATTTAAGACACCAAAGGCTGAAATATTAATGCGCGCACAATCCCTTTTCTTGCTTTCCTACAATCTCTTTATCTCTTTCTTTGTACTTTGTTCTCGCTCTTTCCATTGTCTGCGGTGAGCAGAGGAAAAAAGGGGAAAGGGAAGTGGTGTGTGGCCAAGTATGGTGACCCATACTCCGAATTTGTGCTCTGCATTTAACCCATCCAAGTGTACACACACCCGGAAGCAATGGGCAGCCAATGCTGCGGCGCCCAGGGAGCAGTTGGGGGTTTGGTGCCTTGCTCAAGGGTCTCACCTCAGTCATGATATTGAGGATGGAGAGAGTGTTGGTTATTCACTCCCCCACCTACAATCCCTGCCGAACCTGAGACTCGAACCCACGACCTTCGGGTTACAAGTCCAACTCTATATCCATTAGGCTACGACTGCCCTAATGCAGGAATCCTCCACTCCGAGAGGAACGGGGGTGTGCGCTGTGCTGCCAGCCCTCAGTAGCATCTTTCCTGTGTGAACCCGTTCTGACGGGTCATCTGCCAGGAGTCAGGACCGAGTCAGGCACCAGCGTGCGTGTCTGCCCCCCGCCCTGAGCTAAACGTTCAGATCGCTTTCAACCAGATAAAGTCAAAGCTGAGTCATTACGGGCAGTGAAAATCGTAACTTGTGGCGTTTGCAAACTTTTGGAAGTTTATGAGGTGCTGTGAGCACATAAAAGACATCTACACTCAAGGCTGTCCTCTCAATGGCCGATGTCTGACAAAAAGGCATTTAACATCTCCCCTCTGGACAAACTGAAATGCAGGACAATTCATCAAGTATAAGACTGGAGGGGTACGAGACTATATTTTAATAGCAAGTTAAAGGGGCCGATCATCAAAAGATGAAAAGTCTACTTGGCTAAACGTCGCTTGAACCGTTTAAGTTACTATTTTGGTCTGTTACTCACAAGCCTGTCATACGGTTTCAAAAGGCTTGGAATGTAATGTACGAGCCACAGGATAGAAAGGCAATTGATAGTTGGGCAATGCGGCCATTCCCGTCGCTGCGCTACGGGTGCGCAAGAGAAATTAAGAAAGCAGAGCCTTCGAGTGACACAATCTGTGTCAAGCTTTCCTGCAGTACAAGTGCTTGTTCTGCCGCTGGCAAACAAAGAAAAGAGAAACAAATGGATTGAGTGAATTCTCTCAGAAACTATTAAATAAAGGCTACAACCAGAAGTGGCAGACAAAAAAGCTTTAAAAAGAAATGCTTGTTTACCTACAAACAAGTTGTCTAACTTTAATTTGGATTAAACATTCTAAACAGATTTTTCTATCCATTTCGCATTGCAAAGTGCATTAAAAATTGAACAGTCCTACCTTTACATAAATATTATACAAGTTAAGGTCTTTGCACACCGAGTGCCAAATTCTCTGCAAAACTTTTTGCACGTTTAAAAAATAAAATACAACCTCACGTTGTCAATCATGTTAACAGACTGCCTCCAAAACTTTCCTCCATCATGAAAGAAAAAATTGGATCAGGTTGGATTTTCTGCATTTTCGCATCCGTAACAAGCATTTTGATAGGAAAGGATGACAAAGATTAAAAAAAAAAAGGAAAAAGCGCACACGAAAATTTCAGACTCCGTGTGCAAGGACCTTTAATCAGTGACAAACTGCTTCTACTACTTACAATAAACTGTACATTTAAACTAATTGTCTCCAAACCATTTTATTGCAAAATAACACTAAATAAAATCAACTCTACATCACTGACAACTCTGTGCGCATTAGTATTCAATTCAGCTGAGTTAATCAACTACTTCTTGCATATTCCACAACAAAAACCTATCGTCTCATAATCTACCCTGGTTTTTCCCTTCATTTCCTCTTCCAGTCACTCTTTGTCTAATGACCGTCAAGATGGGTGTGAACGTTGTGTAGAAACGACAGTTGTGACAGCGGGACGAGAACAAGCCCATCTCACATACGCATCCAGACACCTCAGAGGAATTGTGAAACTCTGTTTGTACCGTTGGGTAAAGAGTTGTTACTGCTGCAAATCAAACAGCTTTTTTCTCACTGTTGTTCGACAGCAGAAACAAAGGAAATACAGACTCTCTTATTTGCAGGTGAACGCTGTGGTGGGACTCGGAGCAATAAACTGCAGTGATATAAACGTTCTGTCTGGTAGAGGTGAAGGTCTGGATGCCCCGGAGCTGACGTGTGTGAATTACTACGAGGCTCCCAGCAGCCAAATCCTCCAGAGGACAAACAACACTGTACGTGTGAGAACGAAAATGAGTTGGGCGGTGTGATTTAATGTGCGTGAGCCTCTTCCTCACTAAAGGTGTAATATCCTGGCTGACCTCCTCATCCGTTTCTCCTCTCCTCCAGGAAATATTTCGGTTTCACACGGAGGAACGCTTTGTCACTCGAGCACAGAGCTACAACAACCATTTGTCTTTTATGAGTGAAAGCTAAACTGAAAGCAGCCTTTATAAATCACTCAAGCACACAAAACATTTACCTCTCAGAGTGAAGGGCAAAATTACTTAGACTCATACAGTAGCACCATTCTTCATGCATGTTTGCTGCATGCCATCCAAATGTTGCCTTGATTTAAAATAAATACAAAAGGTGACACGATAGCCTGATGCAGGCTTCAGACATCCTGACAAATGAGACAAAACAAAGCTGAAGGAAAACAGACAAGGAAACGGTATGAAAAGACAGATGTCCTGCTGATTTGTCCTTTGCAAATAAAACTGGGTTGGACTGGAGACGAGGACAGACAGAGACAAAAGGACAGAATGCTCCTATAATAACAGATTAATATTGTTTTCCATTTCAGTTAGGGATGTCGACAGGTATCGATGAGAAAAGTGATGCTTAAATGAAAATGTTGTTTTTAAGAGATGGTTTACCCAAAATTTTAATTCTGTCATTACTCACCCTCATGTCGTTCCAAACCCATTAGACCTTCGTTAATCTTCGGAACACAAATCAAGGTATTTGATGAAATCTGAGAGCTTTATGACCCTGCAAATACAGCAACACAACTGACACTTTCAAGGCCCAGAAAGGTAGCAAGGACATCATTAAAATAGCTATGAGAATGCTTTTTGTGCACAAAGACGACAAAAATAACGCATGCGTGGCACTGTCGTCAGTGCACCTCAAACACTGACACGGAACAAGAAATTGAGTAAAGTCATTATTTTTGTTTTCTTTGAACTCAAAATGTTCTCGTAGCTTCATAACACTACAGTTGAACCACTAACGTCACATGAACTACTTTCACAATGTCTTTACTACCTTTCTGGGCCTTCAAGGTGTCAGTTGCATTGTTGTCTATACAGGGTGAGAAAGCTCTTGAATTTCATCAAAAAATATCTTAATTTGTGTTCCAAAGATGAATGAAGGTCTTACGGGGTTGGAACTACAGGAGGGTGAGTAATGACAATTTTCATTAACTACCCCTTTAATACTACACCTACAATAATAGTGCAAACAGCTCCAGTAATTATCTGGTTGACGCTTCAACATAGGTGCCGTTATTGCACCTAAACAACTTGTCTCAAAATTACACAACGTCAGAGAAGACAGACTAAAGTCCTGAAAACTTTCTATTCAGGGACCATAGAAAGTGTATTGACTCAGTGCATCTCAGTGTGGTATGGAAACAGCTCCAATCAGGACTGTAAACACCTCACCTCTACCTCAAACGCTGCAAAAATAGAGCTGTTAAAATAATCAAGGACTCAAATCACCCTGGTAACCGTCTATTCACATTGCTTCCATCTGGTAAGCGCTTCCGTAGCCTGATGGCAAAAACTGAGAGACTTAGGAGGAGCTTCTTCCCCAGGCCATCAGGCTCCTAAACTCTAACTCTGTGTCATAACATCACTTGACTCCATGTAAATATCAATATATCAATAAGCTATTCATAATTTTTTCTACCTCATATGCTGCTATTTAAATACCCTGTACAACTTTTTTGCACATTCCTGTTATATTACTATGCATGTCAACAACATACTGACCTGCACATTTATATTTTATTCTTTTTATTTTTTTCTACTTTTATTTTTCTTAATATTGGTCTATAATTGTGTATGTGACAAATAAAAATCTTGAAGGTAAAGCGATTGATGCTCTTACTGCACCCAAAATAAGTTTGCTCACCAGTATGGGAGTTTTTTTGGATTCCATAAAATAAAAAAAATATTAAATAATAATAATATATATTTATATGGCGTTAAGACATCCTAGTCTGCAGGAAGTGCTGATCAACAAGCAAATACTTTTAGAACACTTTTGTACAGTTATGGTTACAAACTCTTACCACCTCCCTAAACCCATTTTGTGTGATTCATTGTCCAAAAAAAACACTGAAGACAAAAGTTAAAAAAAAGTTTTGATCAGAGTACAAATTCTATACATACTACAATATCAAAAATCAATGAAATTAATTTGGTCATAAAATTCATGTAGTGAAAATCTGACTTTTAAATGGCATTAAATAACTCATTGCTGTACTACTTGGCAGTTTCCCTGAACTCCATCATGAAAAACACTTTAATAAAAATTAAGTCTGATCCAGCTAATAAGCAAAAGTCAAACTATACGCATGCCTCACAAATGAGTTTGAGTCAGAATGACTGAATCTGCAAGCATTTACTAATGCTATTACTAATGAATCCCAGACTCGCCGTCTGACTCTTGATGAACTAAGATCTGTTACCGTGAGATTAAACGTGGATGGCGGCAGGCCAGTCAACTCGGTTGTTTTTGTACTCCGATGGACTGAACTGCAAATGGTGTCAAAGAACAAGTGTCGCTGACGGCTCGATACAAATAGAAACATGTTGTTGACAAACTGCAGAAGGCAGACATCAAAAGACGCAGATGTGCCTGAGAGGCAGATCACCTCAAAGTGAACGCAGAGAGCTGCCGTGCTGAACAAGCTCAAGCATGGCAATATATACTAGACTGTTTCTGCTGTCTGAATAAGCTACACTGAGTGTTTAATGGAGCAAACGAGGCTGCTGTCCCTTTGCATTATGACACCTGACAAAATTCAGCTTCATTTCATTACTGTGCTATTCTTTTCAATCTTTTTGGGGTCTTTTGATCATTTTATTAACACGATTTGTGATGGAGGAGAAGATGGTGAAAACAGGATATAATGTCGCAGGCTGAATTCAAACTTGTGCTGCTACACAATCACCGCGACTCAATGAGCAAACTGCTAGGTCACGGCTAGGACCATAATTTTGCTTTGAAAATGTCAGTGTTTGTCTATAATCACAATAAAAGCAAGAGACAACATGGCCAGGAAATTAAATACCCAGGGATCCTTCACAGGATCAACTATTGCAATGGAAAAAAACTGACTTCACACAACATCTGCTCCGATATATAACCGGATCCTACAAGCGACATAAATTCTCAAATCACAACAGAAGTGCAGGAAGCGCAGCGTGACAACTCACGTCTCGCACACCTCCTTCCTTTGTGTGGTCGTAGCAGATTTACGGCAGGTTTGGTTCGGTCTGATGGAGAGGTTTGGCACCAACGTGTACGCTGATTAATTTATCATTTGATATTACAGACAGCGGGATCCTGAGTGTGAGGACAGCCGGCAATCAATCAGAGCTTATTATCGGGCCTCCGACGGATCCGTCGCTCACGCGCTCGAGCGGAGGGTCAGCCTGATGCAGATGCATTTGATAAACTGACAGATTGATGTGTGATGAAGCATCATTACGCTTGTGACACTTACACAATGTACAGATGGCTCCGAGTATATTAATAAAGAAGTCTCAATGCGTGATGGATAATGGCTGACAGTGTTGATGGAAGTTAGTCTCGCTCCGTTCCTGACATGATAATGTTTCTCTGTGACATGAGCGATCGGACAAACGTCTGCATGATAATACAGATGAAATGGTCATGACATCACAAACAAGAGACTGGCGAGACTTCATCTTGTTTGCGCTTTTGCAGAACTGCACAACGCCTCAAAGAATGCAGGGCAATGGAGAATTACTATAATTATGATTATTAAAAAAATTATAATAATAAATGGAAATAATTTTCTAATTTAATAATTAACTGTTTATTTTAATTTGTATAAATGTATTAATTTATGAAATAGCTGCTAATGCTGTAAATTATTCCTAATCTCAGACACTCTTGGGTGTTAAGTGTTTTCCCCAGCTCTAAATCATAACTGCACATGCAGCATTCTCAGGTTAAACTAATTAAAAAAAAAACAGCTCTTCTCCACGGTGCGCCACTAAGCGTTTGCCTGTATACAGTGATGTCATCTGTATAATCTGTGTACCTTGATGTATCCGCCCGTAGAGACCAGTACTCTGTTATCAGGGGAGAAGTGCAGGTCAGTCACCCATCCACCATGGAAAGAGTCCATGGAGTCCTTAGTGTTCCATGAACAGATCTTCAGAAGAGCTCCATCCAGCATGCTCCACAGCTTCAGATACACAAAACAATACAACATTGTTACAAAAGTAATGGGTTATCAAAACGCATACAACACAACGTAGATTTCACAAAAGTGTATTTATAATGCATCGGTGCTTCTTGTAACAATCAGAAATCACTTGTGAGAAGCTAAAACACACCAAATACCAATATATATATCCTTATTTACAGCACTAAAGCCAGATTTACAGATATGTGATGTGTGTGTTTTGCACTTGCCATTTCTCCGTGGCAGTAAGGCGTGTTAAACAGACGTGAGCTTCGGAAAAAGCACCATAGGCCATGAATTATAACTTCACAGCATTTCCCTCTTTTTGTGGTTTTCTCTCACTTTCTCTCTTTGCGAAATGCATCTTTAATTGATGAGGTAGATTTTTTCTTTACAGTTCTGAGCACTGGGCCTGTCTCACCGCAAGAAAAACTCGAAAGAAGGCTTGGCAAAACTGACAGATGGTAAGCTGAGTTTTGAGGTTTCAAGATGTATTTGTTCCTACATCACTTTTCTTAACATCTCTATTTGCTCTCAATGTGGCCATAATGTCTGCTCACATTTACAATTATCCAAAATTCACCATTGTAGATTACCTTTGCCATTACAATTTCTTTACAACCGTATGTGTGTGATTATTTAATTAGAGAAACTATTGTCACCTATAATGTGTAGAATTAAAAAAAAAAAGTGTGCAGTTAATATGTAGAACTGCTGCCAACACAGCTGTCAAAAAAAAGTGACTGGGAAGCACAACTACCAGGAACAAACGGATTGTAAGTTGTTGGGGTTTTTTTCTTCTTTTTACAAAAAGATCTGAGAGTACTTTAATTCGGCATCATTAATGGCTTCTTGGTTTAAATAAAAAAAGAAAAAAGTAATAATAAAATAGGAATGGGGTCACAAATATCAAAAATCCTCAGCATACCAAAATCTTTCTGAAGCTTGATCAAGGCCACATTCAGATCTTCACTGCTTTTAACAGATGATTCACAGTTTGAAGCAGCTTAAGATTATACTTACCCTGATTTCTCCATTGTCGTCACCTGTCGCAAGTCGCTTGTTGTCCCAAGAAAAACGGCAGCTACGGACGCAGTCCTTGTGTCCCTTCAGCAAAAAAGTCATCTCCCACGGGGTACTGCTCCACACCTTAGGGAACAAAATCAGCAGCCATTTTACTGCATGAACTGAACAAGAGCAAATCTAATAACATTGCTATTTTGTGCTATAAAATATTTTGAAGAGCTCTAATGTCACTTTTAATAGATCTCTTTGTGAAATTGTTAATCTAATAAATGGAATCAGAACAAAGCTGAGCAAATAATCCAAACTGCTGCTTGAAATTTGTTTTTCCATCTCTAATTTTAGTCAGTTAGTCATTATTTGTGGCGGGTCCATTTGGCATGAATGATTTTTCTGATCAGCTCTCCAAATTCACTTTGCCGTCCTCTCTCTCTCATCAGTGAGAAGTTCTGGCAGACAGACGTGAACATGGCATCTCATTAGAAAGCTCTTCTGGTATAGGCGGTGTCATATGGAGCGAGAGAACTTCATCTCATTACGCTCTCAGATGAGCAGAATGGACTCTGACCTCTGATACCACAAACAGAGGACGTCATGCGTGTGTGTACGTGTATCTGTGAGCTTTTGTACTGCGCTCACGCAAAGTTAATTAGTCAGAATTTGGCTGTACAATGCCATCATTAAGGCAAGCACCCAGGGCTCAGTAAAGATACTCCAGATAGTCACCTAGCACAGTCCTAACAGTGTAACGGGAGCAGGTGTTCACACAGTCAGAGTCCAGAATCTAAACACAGAGGCGGCCAAAGCTCTGAGATTTTAGTGCGAACAATATCTTGTCCGCTGACACTGATCTGATGTATGAATCTGTGCCTATTCTCTGACCTTAGCAGTCCTATCGGCTGATGTGGTGGCAAAGAGATATCCGTCAGAGGACACGTCACATGACAGGACAGCACCCTTATGACACTCAAGGTCTTGCAGCATCTGACCTCTGTTCAGATCCCAGACCTGCAAAGAGAAACAGACTGCTTTTCTGAAAATGGAAGGAGCATTGCATTAATATAATACACTTCAGTGTACCACGACATGATTTAAATAATTAAAACTTTGAAAATTGAAATGCATGACAATTATAAATGTACCTAAACAAAAAACAAGGGAACTCTGATATGAAAGGTTGCTATAGTTTTAAACATTCAAGTACATATTTTGGCCTCTCACCTCAGATGACTACAAAAAAAAGCCGCATTCATATATAATTCTATATATATATATATATATATAATAAAAAAGAATTTTACTTAGTCCTTTATCGTAGTAAAAATAATAATAAAAAAAAAATCTAGATCCTACAAAGTTAAAGCCTAATTCATACTAAATTTGCCCTCCTGTTAACCAGTTAGGTGTAGTCAGTTTTAAAAACAGTAATTTTATTCATTTTTTTCCATTCTTTTTCTATTCCAAGATAATTACACAAATACCTAAAATCTATTTCAAACTATTTAGACCTCATACAAATGGAACAGAAAATAAAAAAGCTTTTATAATTCACTGAGACTTTGAATCGAGGCCATGCACCTCTTTTTATAGACCAAATTTAAATGGTTCTGGCAGATTTTTGTACCCTATTTGTGGAAAGTGGCAGGAAGTTGTGGACCATGTAAACAGTCTTTCCCACAGAAGCTCCGATTACAACTGGGGTGAAGTGTAACGACTACTGCTGATGAGATCCTAAAAAAGCTGTTTGCAAGTGATTAAGCTCATGCATCACCTATTTATCATGATTGACTGCTTTCAGTCCACAATTTGGTCTTGATAACCATGTTTTGCACCGAAAGCAATGCAGTCTATAGAAAAGAGTTAAATGGGGTCTACACGTCATCTTTCATACTCTGTGCGCTTTAGTTGGATTTATTCATTGGCAAACACAGAGAAATTAGCAGAGGTTCTGTTTACCTTAACAGTGCCATCAAACGACCAAGAGAACAGGTGAGAGGAAGTAGAGTTGTTCAACAGGTGAAACTTCCTGACTGGCTCCTTATGGCCCTCCAGCACCACACACTCACCTGTCCTCCACTTCCACACCTGCAGACAAAGACAATGCTCATCCTCTCAAAGGTTAACATTGACATTTAAGGTCTACTGAAACTGAGCCAATCTACTGAAATCTTGCCAAGCATATAGCATTGAAGTATTGATTTTGGTTCGAAGTGATAAACTTTCTTAGTACTACGGGCTACTATCCATTCTTACAGAATATTAATGTCCATGCAGCAGCTCACAACTATCAATTACTAAACAGCCCCCCCCCCCCCCACACATACATCCTCAGCTTGTCATCAACGACACAATGAATCAATGAGCCCTGTAATGACCCAATGCCTAAAACTCCTCAAACTAACACAACAGCTGCAGCAGAAGTTTGTGAGCATGTGGCATAATTACTAAACTGCAAATTGGTAGACTTGTCATTCAACTCTCCTCACAGCCAGAAAATAATGCACATAAGGTTATTTAAAAAAAAATAATGTAATATCCCCACATTCTAACACAAAAACAGTAATTTGTCCTCACTGAAAGAATAATTCTGCATGAGGTACAGACCAAACTTCCAGGAGAAGAAAAAAAAAAAAAAGTGCGAGTATGATTCCACATAAGCTTTTACATAAACATGAATGTTTGGTTAATTATGTTAAAAAAACGTGATAACTGAAATTTATTTGTATTTGACTAAAGAACTGAACATAATAGACCACATCTTTGCTAAGAGAAACAGTCAATTACCCGGACAGTGGTGTCTTCTGAGGATGTGATGAGGGTTTCACCATCATCAGTGAACTGACAGTGGTGAACAGTCCTAGTGTGACCAGTGAGAGTCGGTGATGTTTTTCCAGATGGAACCTCCAACACCTTCAGACAGACAGACAGACAGACAGACAGACAGACAGACAATGTAAAACTTTGTTCAAATGCAACTGCAACTTTTCATTTTATTTGCATTTACTTAATTGTGTACAGTTATTTTGCATAGCACTACTGAAATTTAGAGAGAAAAAAATTAACCTTTTAAAAAGTGAGAAAATAAATATTGTGACCAAATAAGAAAAAGATAATGTGACTGCAAAATGCTCAGCAAACCTTTACACAACTACTTGACACTGACATAAAAACTAAGTAATGAAAGCATTATCTAAAAGACTCGAATATATAGATATAAATAACCTTATAACTATATAGGCCTGAACTACTAATGACACTCATATTCAGCTGTAATCTCAAACTTCAGCAGCAATACATCATGTAAATGCGATTAAGAAAGTGCACACTTAAAGATGGGTTAGTTTGCCCCTCTGTGTCTGGCATTCAGAAATGCCAGACTGACTATCGGCCCTCAAAAATATTGATGTATTTTTGCTTACGGAGCTGGTGTTCTGGTCTTGCATGCCCATGATCAAATGCAGTGAAAATCAGCTTCAGGTTGTGAGATGCAAGAAACCCACCATTACAGACTAACTGCATTTACTGAAAGACAATTGCTTTAGTAGTGAGCTGTTCACATATGCCATGTTCTGCACAGTCCAGTAACGATTTGGTGCCCTCTGGTGTTTCATAATGTTACCAACATTACTGCAGACGAAGGAGAGCCTTACATAAAAAAAAGCTACAAATAACTATAAAACCTTACATCAAACATTTTAAAGTTAAGATAAAATGGCCAGCTCTATCAACCCCACAATTACCACTAAAATAGTTCCATTAGTTTAAAAAATAGTTTAAAAGTAAAATGTAACAAAAAAACAACAACAAAAACACTAACAAAATACATATATAAAAAAAGTGTGTTGTAATTGTCCGTGGTAAACAGTATGTCATAGTGACTTCATTTGTACTAAACCAGGTACATTCTTTAAAGTTTTTCATTTTAAATTCATTTTACTGCTTTTCTAAATCCATCTGTCCAGCTCTCTTTCAGGTGAACACACAATCAGGCAGAGATGGAGAGGAGCAATCTAAATAAATGGCTGTTTGGCAGTAAACATGTGTAACGTAAGATTGAGAGAACACTGCTTATTTTATCAGTCAGCTATTACCTCTAGGCGTCCCCGCTGTCCCCGATGCACCAGTCACATCTATTACACTACAGTACACACTGTGCAACACAGGAGGACAACGCTCGCCTCCAGCACGACGACATTCAGTAGGAAGAGAAGGGAAGGGACTGGTTTGGGAAAGGAAGGGCGAGAGATTAGAGGGCTGAGTGCAGTTGACAGCCATGGCAAATCTCATTGCTGGAGGAGAGTCAAAACACCCACAAGCATCCTGAAGGCTATTTTTACCCAGAGTGCTTTGCATGCTCATCCAAAAACCCAAGAAATTGAGTAGAGAATTAGGAAGAGAGCATTGGCGATGATGATAATAACCCACAGGTGAGCTGAAATACCTGTGCAGTTCCGTCCTCAGTTCCCAGGGCCACAAACGAAGCATTTCTGCTGATGCAAGTACAGCGAATCCTGGATGGCAACTCTTCGCTCTCGAACAGAACATCACCTGCCGATCCAGTCCGTACCTGATTGCAGAGTTAGATGTCATATATTGTACATGCAATCAACCAAAAAAACAGCAGCAAGCTAACAGTAGATACGCAGGTCTCTGGTGGACCGTACCTGTAATCTATTTCTGCTGTCTGGTGCCACTATTGTAATGTCACTGTGGGAGAAGAGAACATCAGAATCCCTCTTCAGAGCCGCAGCAGAGGAGGTGTGAACCCGATCCGTCTCCCACAGCTAGACAAGCGTTAACACTTGTTGTGATAAATACAGTCAATACTGTACAAACAATAACTGCAAAAAAAAAAACTGTCACGCTACAGGAAGAGAGCGACCGACCAAAGCTAGCTTACCCTGATGGTCTGATCATCAGAGGAGGACAACAGGAGTGAGCCATCGGGTGAAAACTGGACACAGTGAACCCAGCTCAGGTGACCATTGCATTCGGCTCTCTTTTTACTGGTCTCAAAGTTCCACAACTTAAAATAAATAAATAAAAACCCCAGCATTAACAAATCAAGATTACCATATTCCATGTTTTCTACACTTCTGTTCAAATGTTTGGGGTCAAACTAATATTCCTACATTCAGCAATGATGCATTAAATTGATCAACTGACACTTAAGAAATTACAAATGATTTTCAAATAAATTTAATACTTTTGAACTACTAGGACTAATTTACTGAACTAATAATTTAGCATTTATTTTGAACTTTCCATTCAAAGAAACCTGTTATCATGGTTTCTACATTAAAAAAAAAAAAAAAAATCAGCTGTCAGAGTAGTAAGTAACATTTAAAATAGGAAAAGTTACTAAATTTCACAATATTACTGTACATATACATATATATATATATATATATATATATATACACACACATACACCTCACAAACCTCTCACAACACTTCGACGTTGCTTGGTCAAACTAAAACACAACTAAGGGGTTACAGCAGATGCAACGTCTAAGAGTTTAAGTAGATTTCAACTGAATATTAAAAAATTCAGTCTTTTGGTCACAAAACCATCATATGGAAACAAAATTGCTAACCTAGAGTTAAGTGAAGAGGCAAAATGTGTTTGGAAATTATATCTACAGAATAATTCAAATATATTTTCACTTTGTGTTGTACCTCTACAGTGTAATGAGAGAGTGCAACGGCCAGCAGACTGCTGTTGGGACACGCATGGCAGTATTGCACTGTGCTCAGACGACTCGTCTTCATCTCCAACAGCATGTCTGACGTCTTCACATCAAACACCTACATGCATACAATACAGACAATATACAAAAAAATCTTCCAACAACTTCAGTAGATAACTGATAGAGGAATTTGCGTTTTATGAATGCTATTATTTGAATTGGTGCATTAAAGTACATTATCATAAGATTATGCCTGTTAAATTTAAGTGTTTGTGTGACTGATGTGAATCAAATTAATATATATATATATATATATATATAAAGCTGTTACAGGCACCAAATCAAAAATATTGAGTGGCGATGCCAACTCCTCTCATTTCACAACACTACTCACAAAATCACTTACAAACACAGCGTTTCTGGCAGCACAAATGATCCGTGAGCCATCGGCCGACCAAGTGCTGCATTTCACGATGGCTTTTATTTCATCGTCACTCTCTGGGAAAAAACTATTGACATCAATTGATTTCCACTCGTTCGCAGATGACACCTCAAACAGCTGACAGATACAAAAGACAACAGTGCAAGAAACATAAGAGAACACCTGTACTGAACAAAGATGATCCAGCAGTTTGACACTTATAAATGTGAAAATGGGAGGATGTAGATTAAGTTGTTTTTATATTCTATAGAATATAAGTAATATTTAATTCGATAAAAAAAAATGCATTAAAATTAAAATATTAAAAACATGCATATATATTGTATTTGATTATTAATTTGCTTGCTTATTTAATGGAAGTAAAACAGGCAGCCAATAAATAAAAACAAAGAAACGGTTAAGCAACCTTCAAGGTGCCGTCACTGGATGAAGTGGCGAGGTAGGTGTCGCTGGGAGAAAAGCAACAGTGATTGACAGGGTCCATGTGTCCAAACATAGTGTTCTGAGAGCTCGGCTTGTTGGGGTTCCATAGCTGCAAGAAAGAGATGGAAAGAAGTGAAAGATGGCAAAAAGGTAAGATGAATAGAGGAAAGGGACAAAGTATGCTTTGTGTAGGGGTCTTGATCACTCTGTCAGGGTCTATTGAACAGGACAGCCTATATAAGAGAAGAACATATTTAGTCTGCAGGAAACGTATTGTGTTCAACACATCTGCGGTTACATTCTCCAAATCTCATTTCAGGGTGTTTCTTTCACTCCTCATGCCTAGATATTCCACGAAATGCCCCTTTTGTGCTCACGCCTCCACCGGGGGGGTGCTCTCATTACGTTTTTGACACCCGTGCTCACTCACTCTCCATTTTCGCACCTTCAAACTCCTGCTGTCACACTCCTACAGATCTCCCACAATTCTCTGCTAATTTCACAAGCTGTAAAATTGCACGGCTGCCCCGTTCCCCTCCTCTGCTGTTCTGAGCGAGCGTCCTACCAGCTGTCATTCTCATTACTCATGTTCACCAAATCTGCCTCTAAGTGTGGAAA
The DNA here is from genome assembly GCF_936440315.1 of Barbus barbus. Lineage (NCBI taxonomy): Eukaryota > Metazoa > Chordata > Actinopteri > Cypriniformes > Cyprinidae > Barbus > Barbus barbus. The sequence continues at coordinate 14,883,633 of NC_136717.1, forward strand.
GAGGAAATGGAGGGTGCAGGAAAAAAAAAAAAAAGTGCAGATGAGATTTAATTATCAAACTCAGAGCGCCACTACTACACACCTGCTTTCTGCACCGTTATGCACTGGCCATTCCTTTAAGCTAATTTTATTAAAGAATTTTAAAGTTATCAGTCTGAATCATTCTGAGAAAATGCTTCACTGGAGTGGCTAAAGAAATAACTTGGTAACTTATTCAGCAAATCGTGACTCAAAAGGAAGATGCCAAGTGTTACACAAAATCAGTTCATTAGAATATACTTACCAAGTACTCATACAACAACGTACTTAATGTAATGAATGAATAAAATTCTAGTATTAAAAAACTCCTGAAATAGCAAAAATATAAACAATTCTAAATCAAACAGTAAATTACAATACTACTAAATTATAATACTAAAAATTCTAACAAAATTATAAAACTACTAAAAAGTCTAACAAAAAATCTAAAACTTCAGAAGTATAAACATTAAGGGGGAAAAAAAATCAAAAACAGTAAATAATGAAGAATTCTAAAAATTCTAAAAGTAAAAAAAAAAAAAAAAAACTCAAGAACTAAAAAAAAACTACTATCCTACTGTACATTACAAAAAAAAAAACTAACATTTTAAAAAGTAAAACTTCAAACACTAAAAGCATCTCACCTTAGTGTTGGTGACTTTATCGTTTGAGCAGGTGGCCAGCAGAACACGTCGGCCTGTATTGGTGAACTGGCAGTGGTTTATTTGCTCCTCGTGTTCCTCCCCAAACTCTCTGATAAGAGTACCTCGCTCAACACTCCACAACTACAACACACAAAACAAACTTCATCCTCCTGACAGATTTTTGATCAATGTTAACAGAACTTTACCACATGATAACAGTACAGAGTCTGAAGTCTGTTAAGCAACAAAAAGGAAAAGAAACGGTTTACACATTTGTAAGAGTATGAGGCTGAATATTTAAAACCTGGAGCAAACTATTCCCCTACAGAAAGATTCTGACCAACAAATAAAGTGGGCTAACCTTAACCTTCCTGTCACTGGAGCAGGTTGCAATGTAACGGTCATCTGGAGAAAAGGCACAGCACAGAATGTCTTCGTCATGAGCCTGAAGCTCCAGAAGTTTCTCTCCAGAGGTTGTTTTAAACACCTGTTGAGTACAAAAAGACAAATTTGGCCATCACATAATACTGAACACAGCGTCAAGACAAACAGCAAGACACATGGATATTTACCCGCAGCGCCTTGTTGGCCCCACAAGAGGCGATTTTACTCCCATCTTTAGAGAAGCAAGCATAGTAGACAGACCCCTGGTGAGGATGCATGACCAGCAGAGACAAACTGTCCTTATTATTTTTGTTCCTAAAAAGTCAAAACACGCTTTTAAGCAAAATCAATCTGTTTTCAATCTGATCTACTACATGAAAGTTACTGTGAGGCAGTGAGAGATGCATACATCCAGTCCAGATAGAGCTGCTCTCTGCTGGCCGCCTTCTGCGCCTGCATCAAGGCCTGTCTGTAAACCTCTGAACACACGGGCTGAGACAGAGCCAACTGCACTACGTCAGGAAACGGCCTCTGCTCCAAATGATGTCCGTTTAAAGACAGGAACTCCTGAAACTGCAGTCTCACCTCACTGTTCTGTGTGAAAACGCCACAATTTATCATTAAACAGAACAGGAGGAGGTGTGTTATTGTGGCTAAGATCACAACTGATTTTATTAGCCATAAAATGTTCACGTAATAATTCTAAATGTTCTATTGCTTTCATATGGTTTTGCTAATTAAAAGATTTTGCAAAAAGTTAAGTGCAAAAGTTTCTTAGTTTTAAGTTAACTTTTAGAATTTTAGAACATTTGAAATGCACCACTTTAATTTAAAATACATATATTTAAAAAATTACAAATTAAATTACACAAACCCTTTTAAAAACAAGCCATTATCAAATTTGTATCATATGTATGGGTGTCCAGACTGAGGCACAACAATCAAATAGTGACTTTTGCCAATCTGGCCTGTTAATACAAACTGCATTCTGTGCCAATTTCATGTAAATACTTTATTTGAGCAGTCTAAACTGATTAAGACATTGAATTGTAAGGAATATCAATAGAAATTCAAATTTAACAGTATAAATACCTCTTTGTCTAGTGTTTCACCATATTCTACAAAGTCGTTGATAAGATGGGCGGATCCCATAAACTGAGCTTTCTCTTTGACCCAGTCCAAGGAAAACATCAGTGAATAAAGCTCCTGAAATGAGAGAACTGAATGTTCATGATGTACCAGTAATAATTAGAAGATTATACATAAGATATGTTAGGCCATACTGTAACATTACCTTAGACAGACCTGCTTTAGCCATGTGGTACGGGAGGAAGCGGTACCAATACGAACAGTCTATTTCTCCAGAGCTGGGTGGCCTTTCATTATAGACCTGCTGGTATTGACGGACCAACTTTTTATGCAGTTCCTACAGGAAACATGACAATTCAGACTTTCCTCTCTGGTGGTCTCTCATGAAAAGACATGCAACATAACTCACAGCAATTTGATCACGATTCTGTTCGATGAGAAAGTCCAGCTGCAGATCATGAAGGTAATAGTGGTATGGTCGCTTGTTACAGTCTCGAAACAGCAGAGATTTATTCACAAACTCCTGTAGGACGTCCTCCACTTCCTCCAACTCCAGATCCCACAGCACCGACAGAACCTACATGACAGAAAACAAATAAAATCCAACAACAAAAAGTTAAAAAAAATCCATCCTTATGTCAAATTTGCAAGTACAATATAACAAAGCATTTTAATGGCATTGATTCTGTATCTAGCACTCCTTTAGTAGTTGGCAACAGATTTTAAGCCTGACCTTAGCAGGCACTTTGACATCTTTCTGCATGATGCTCAGGTCTCTGTACAGATCTCGGTGTCCGGGCTCCAAAACCTGCAGGCTGGCATCCATGGCCTGGTCCAGAGCTTCATAGTCATAGGACGATGACTTGCGGATCCGCTTGAACTGCTTCTTCTGAAGCTGTCGCAGGTAGTAGCTCCAGCGGTCAGGGAACTCTCTTAATAAAGCTCCAATGAGAGAAACAACCAGAGGAGAACCTAACATAAAAAGAGTTTACAATGGTCAGGTGTGTAAAGGACTAAACTAATTATACTTCATTACTATAACCATAGTATTAAGTACTATTACTCTGTTGCTATTCAAAATGCTGTCTTTAAAAAATTATCAAACGTGACCCAGCACCTAGAGGTTCAGGTTCAGTTTTGCATAAAGATTGATTCGTACCTTTACATTCGCTCACAATGCTGCGGGCCTGTTCTGGAAGTTTCTGTGGTTTCCCGTTAACATACAAAGCAAGAATTTCCAGGGCTTTCTCCTCATCTAGACCACTCTCAACAGGCACTTCAAAGCTTGTACCTACACACAAAGAGAGAGAAGCACACACACAAACATGAACCCTTACTTTTGAATGAAATTAGGATGTTAAATGAATTATGCAAGATAACCACAACAATATAGACAAAGGAACATTTCTCTCATAACCTCAGCTGAAAATAGCTCATCTCCAAGACCAGCTGCTCTTCATTATCAGAGTTTTATGTAATTTCATTTAGTTCAGGATTTGCCTTGGATTTTTTTTTTCAAATTTCAGACGCAAGCAGGCACAAGATCTACCTAGACACGGACTAACCTAGAACCTTTTTATAGAATATCCACTCGGTGTAGTTGGCCCAGAATCCAGCTATGCATTGCAAACTAAGATGAACTACTCACCACTTACGGAGTCAGCCAGACTTCGATTGCGAGTCGTCAGAAGAACTCTGCACTGGATATCAAAGGACCTGAGAGTAGAGCTATCCCAAACATCGTCCAGAATAAGCAGGCACCTGATGGATGAACATAAGAGAAAGGGGCTGATGTTCTGAGTAAATAAAGTGAACTAATACCATATCCTTCCAGCTCTTACCTGGGGAACCTGCGCAGCATTAGGAACCGTAGGCGCTCTTTGGCCTCCTCAATGGAGCAGGGTGGCCGCTGACTGGTTTCTGAACTTTGACCCTGCTCCAAACGGAAACATAAAGACTGCATCCTTACCAACAGGTCTGCCCGCTCACATTGGCCAACAGAAAGCCAGTGAACACCACCTGGAAAACACTCTGAGCAACAGAGAGAAAAATAAATAAATTATAAGCCCTGTAGTCTCTTAGAAAATAAACTCTTAAAACATACCTTTATTTACTTTTAATTGAAATAATTTGTCCTCCATTATTTTTCTTTTTGATTTTCACTCAGTGTAGAATATATTAACGATTCACAATAGAAAAAGCAAATAAACAAAAAAAAACTAATTTAAAATAAAAAATATGCTAAAACAAATGTAAAAAAAATAAAATCAAAAACATGAACAAAAAACAAAAAGACAGAATCAATAAATAATTCAAATAAAATGCACAAAACAATACACAAAACACCCAAACAAAATAAATTAGAAAGCTTAACATTTAAAAATATATAAGCCTTCTTTAATAAAATCACAAAATCCTAAAGTCATTACCCTTAATGAGGGCATGGTCTCGAACAGCCTCGGCAGCCATCACAGACTTCCCTGAGCCTGCCATGCCAAACACAGTGACCCAGCCCGGCGTATTCTGCAGTCGGTACAGCTTCTCCCGGATCAGGTTGAGCAGAGCAGGTCGGCTCACAAACACCACAGGTCTCTGAGGCACGCCACCTTCACTTAGAATCGCCTGGACTAGAATAAAAAAACAAAAACTCCAGCATCTCATACCAACCTTCTTCAAAAACAAGTTCATACATGTCCAAGTGGTTACCAGAGGGAGACACTCCATCAGCAAAGCTCCTCTCTCCCTCAGGGCTGAGGAGCGGCAGGTCATTATGAAGGAGGTTGGCCAGATCGCCATAACTCTCCCTGATCAGCGCATTGTAGAAGGAGATGTAGGCCCTGTTGTCTTTCCTCAATAGCACCTCTAGCAGGGCTGTGGCCTGCTCTCTTCTATTAGGCTGGACAAGCAAGAAAAAGGTAAACTTGACTTACATTCACTTTTTAAAATTGAACATGTTTAAACACCACAACAAACCTTGCTAAGCACCCTTGATTCTTCATCATTCGTCAGGACGCCGTCGCTGACCATGTGGTCCATCAAGTAGGAGGCTTTGATGTCCTGCTCCAGAGTGGTTTTGGAGCGCAGCAGGCAGCTACGAGCGCGTTCCTCCATCTCTGCATAAGCAGCGGTGCTCTTCTGAGGAACACTGCACTTAACTGATGGTTACTTAGTGCAACAGGACTGGATACATTGAACTATGTGGGAAAACACATACAAATTAAGCATTTTAACTACTAAAGCTGGGGCCATAATTCAGAAAAATTAAACTCCTAACAACTACTAGTTTAGTAACCATGGTAAATTCTGTTAGAGTCTTATTTACAACATTTCATTTTTCACATCCTAACTTTAGACTTGAGGTCTGTTCACACCAAGTTTCAATAATTGTTCTAATTTAATGAGAACAGAGAAGCCCACACTACAACTGTAACGAGAACAGAAACAATATAGTTGGAACCATTTTCAGAGCGATTTGTGGAAGTGTAACGGTTTGTGGAAGGAAAAAAAAAAACAAATGCAGCATGTTCTTATAAAAACCGTTACTGTGCATTAGTGTGGACACTAATATAATTATCTTTATAGTTAACATTCTTGGTGTGAACAGGCCATTGGGGTGGGAGAATAATGTAACGCTGCCTCAGGTCAAACAAAAGTCGCACATGTACCTATGGTTTATTTGGAAATTAATATTTTAGGCAACAACCTGCTCTTTATTGATTTTAAACGTTATAGTCCCGATCCTGGCTGCTGATTGGTCAGCACATAAAATCCACTAAATGGTAACAGTTGCAATTACAGGCCACGTACTACATCCTCTAGCAGAAGGATGAATTTTATTAAACTAACGGTTTTATAATAATAATAATAATTAATGTGCTATTAATAAATGCTGTTACTAATTAATACTCTTAAATACTAACGGCTGAGCAGCAGTGTTGCTCAACAATATTCAGTAGCGTTACATCATCCAGCGGAAAGATGCCACAAGAACGAATTAATGAACCAACCTTTTAATAATCATATATTTTGTCCGTGATATTTGGACTATTATTACTTCATTAAAAATATGCAACTTCAGGCCTTGTTGTATGGTAAATTCAGTCATAGCTACAAATTCTAAGCTACATAGACTACAGGGATTTTAATATTAGCCTAACAAACATCCTCCTTCAAACCATTATCAACAAATTCAGTCTGAACTTTTTAACTGGTAGTGCATAACAGGTCTTATCAAACATATCACATACAAGTTAACCCATAACAGGTCACAAGATTATGAACAATACCAGTAGCATACCTGTTTAACAAGTGCTCTTAAACCAAAACTAGACTTTTTATTTATATAACAGCATATCCACATCTGTATTTTTGTTAATAAAGTCTAGTTTTGGTCATGTCACTGAATAAGAAGAAAAACGATCTCTCTCTATGTAAAAAATAAAAAATGTGAATAATTCATGCCAACAAGCGCACGCGTCCAAAACACATAATTAACCTTATATTAGTCCAGCGGAGCAACTACTCGGACGACTAGGAAGAAGACACACTTCATTTACAGACTCAGGTGTGGTTAATCAGCCTAACGTTATAGTAACCTGAGTGCTAATAACTGACTTCTGATCAGTTCAAATTTAAATGAATTTTAAAAGGTATGGTGATACTTACAGATATTCGAGAATGAAATAGAGAAAAAAATAGAAAGACATGAGATAACACTTCCTGCTAAACAGAGACAAATGACGTTCAGTATGATAGCCCAAAGAAACCCAGTTAATAATAAAAAAAAAACTAAAGTGTGCGCTTCCTGCTTTTTAACACAAACAACGTCCCCGGTACGGTGCTGACCAATAGAGAAACGCCATGTAGTCACGTGACACGCTGAGGTAATGCAGAGTTGTAACTAGGCAGATAACCCCAAGTCCATTAAAAATAAAAAAAATAATAAACGCATGCAGTCCCTTCAGAAATAACTTTAAACAACGGTTTTTTTTCACAAGACAATACAACTATAATTTACGCGATATATCATTATGTAGTGTAAATAAATAATAAGAACATTAAATTCTATATTTATGGAGGCCTATGGTAGGCTATTATTTTTATATTGCATGGTAAATATTCAATTCATAAAAAGAGATTATGCCCTATAACCAAATCTGTTTTTATTAAGATTTCTAATTTAGTCTTTCAAACTTTTTACAATTATTTCCATTGTGTGCCTTTATAGTGCCCTGTAAAATGCATTAATTAGCCTACCTTGTTAATTGTTATTGGTAATATTATAAATGTTAATATTAATTGTTCTTTTGTTTTTAATTGGTCAAAGTTTATAGTGTTTGATCAAATAATTTATTATTTTATGGTGCTTAGGTGAAATCTGTAAAAATATTTAAATAGTTTTGATGCTTGTGCTAGAGATGTTTTGTCTACAATAAAATACAAAAGTACAAAACACAATAATACGACTATACACTTGAATAGAGTATATTTGTGCATTGTATCAGCTTTATTACAAGTCTTTGCTGCTGTAGTAAAGTAAAAAAAAAATGCTTGAAACGATATATAGCAAATAAATCAAGCTCGTTTAGTCAAAGCATCATCAAATATGAAAGTCAATTCATTACCAGTGTTTTTAATCTAAAACACACATGCATGCACACACACACACACACACACACAAATCATAAAAGAATGCTGATCAAAAGCTTGACTTTACTTCAGGGACACCACAATGGTCTGCTTAATTAAATCTGAAATATGCTATAATTTATTATTTAGAATATGCCATTTCAACATGAACTTTACTGTTAGAAATACAACCATATTTGAAGGTTTGGTTATTTGGATGTCTCTCACACACTTTACAGTATATGATGGATGTTTTTGCAGGATAGGTTAAAAGGAATTAAAAAGCTGACATAATTCATTCAGTGGGGCTGGTAATAGGCTATATTTTTTAATATATAATGTTTGCTGTTGACTTAAATAGTCCTGTAATGCAACACAAAATGCATTTTAAAGATACAAACAGTCTCTCTGTAAGGAATAGTTCACCAAACATCAGTTTGTTTCTTCATCAGAACAGATTTGGAGAAATAGCATCACATAATTTTGTCAGCAATGGATCCTCTGAAGTGAATGGGTGCCATCAAAATGAGAGTCCAAACAGCTGATAAAAACATCACAATAATCCACACCACTCCAGTACATCAATTAATGTCTTCTCATCTGAATTGGGAGAGAAATATCACAGATAAAGCACCTGTTTGGACTCATTCTGACGGCACCCATTCACTGCAGAGGATCCAATAGTGAGCAAGTGGATTTATTTTGGCCAGAAGTTAGATTTTAAAGTTAAATGTTAAAGTTTTCTGCAAATCTGTTCTGATGAAGAAACAAATTCATCTTAATATGCATTATATAAATAGAAAATGCAGTTGAAAGTCATTTTATAGATAATTAAGCACACTGCAGCACTCTTTTGTCACTTTTCATGGTTAATAAGATCTAAATCATAGATTATATTTAAATGCTTAAACCCTTATGGGAATTAAATCACAAGGCTAATTTGGTGATGTCAGGTTGCGATTGACCTCAAAAATATTAATGAGCAACTGCAGAAAAATTATGTCAAGTGTTTGTTCAGCGCGTAATTGAATATATGACTGAATGCCTGACGTGCGTGAACACAGGTAGCTTACCGGTAGTCACGTTGGAGTCCTCAGCACCAATTTGCGCCATAGCTCACCGTGCCGTGTGCGTAAGCGCTGAAGTGCAGCGGTCAAACACCTTCTAACATAACACACTAAACGGTCACATTCACTTTCTAAGGTGGGATTTATTGTACAATGGCTGATAACCTTAATTGCAGCAGCGGTAATTGCTCCAGTGAGCAGGAAGCGTTTGGTTTATCCGAGGGACACTTTGCGCTCGTGAAAGCTGCAGTTCTTGGGTGCATTTTCGTGCTGGCAACATTTAGCAATTTGTTCCTCCTCCATGCCCTTTGGAAAAGACGGAAAAGACGAACTCGAACTCAGCTGTTTCTTCTGCACCTGTGCCTGGCTGACCTGGTGGTCGCTTTCTTCCAAGTCCTGCCGCAGTTATCCATGGAGATTACGCACCGGTTCAAAGGCTCCGATCTGGTGTGCAAAGCGGTTAAGTATCTTCAAGTGGTCGGGATGTTCGTGTCCACGTACATGATCGTGGCCATGACCATAGATCGTTATCACGCGGTCTGCAAACCCATGGTGTCGTTCTTTAGAGGGTCTTTCCGCAGATATGTTGCCATAAGCGCAGCATGGCTCATCTCCCTGGTGTTCAGCGCTCCGCAGATGTTCATCTTCTCTCTCCAAGAAGTTGAGAAGAATGTTTTCGACTGCTGGGCGACGTTTATTGAGCCCTGGGGAGGCAGAATATACATAACGTGGATCACTCTGTCCGTGTTTGCTCTGCCGGCCGTAATCTTGATGTATTGTCAGATAAAGATTTGCACAGGGATCTATTTCAACATGAAGATGAAAGCCTTGCAGAGCAGCATAGGTGATGGGTGCTCCAGCTCTAAAGGGATATCAAGCGCAATGCTGAAGACTGTCAAAATGACTTTTATTATCATCCTGGTGTACACCCTCTGCTGGAGCCCGTTCTTCGTGGTCCAGCTCTGGTCAGCTTGGAGTCCAAACAGTGCGCCAACGCAAGGTTTGTCAAAGTTGCTGTTCAAAAGCCTGATATGCTTCTGTTTGGCATTTATATTTGACTTAGTAAAACATTGTTCCGTACAAGTTATTGAGTAATTATGTGAACCAACTAGAATCTTAAATATTTATTTGAAAGTTTATCATAAAAGATTACTAAATATTTTCAATATTATTTTTGTAAATATTTATACACATGTCCCTCCATTATTTTTCTAAAACATTTCTATGTTTAAATGCATAAAAGTTATTTTTAATAAGAAACTCTTTTTTAATGACAGGTTTTTTCACATCGCAGGTTTTGTCATCAGTTTGTCCATAAATCTTTTTGCATATATACATTTTTTATATAATAATTTTTTTTAGGCATTGATGAATAAAACAATATCAAATAACAAAAAGTAAAAATGTATGTCTCCATACATGGTTACAGTGTGGTAGGCAATATTTATCTCTTATGATAACAGATGTGACTGAAGGCCCATTAATGTGTATAAGTCATCATGTATATATGATTACTCACAACCATTTTCTGTTGTGAGAATAGTCCATCTCCGCTCAGCTGCAGATCTAGCAGATACATAGGCATTAGTAAAAACCATTCATTAGTTAGTAGCCAACATAAGAGCTGATCAGATTAAACTGAATCATGTTTTGACACCAGATGGTGCACACAGGCAATATTTTTGCACAGAGCACACAATCGGTTCCAAGTCTGAACACATCCTATATATATGCAATTTGTTATTTTGTGTGTGATTCTTAATTTAGTCTCGTAACTGTTCTACAGGGCCAGTGTTTGTCACTATCATGCTCCTCGCCAGTCTTAACAGCTGCACAAACCCATGGATCTACCTGTACTACAGCTAGAACCTCATGGACACTGATCACCCACCGTTCCTGCTGCTGAAGACATGGTCTAAGCAAATCATTATACACCCAATTTTCAAGCCTTTTCTAACAAGTGAAGAGATTTTGGCTATGGAAAGCTGCTGGATAATTTGGCAGGGCCATTTGTTCCTATTAAAATAAGAAATATAATACTTGTATAAATAAATTGAAGGAGATCTGTTTCCTTTGAATTGTTGCATGTGCATGTGCTAAACTGTAGATGTTCGTAGACTGAGGTTTCCTTGGAGTTTCTGACAGATGATATGAGTAATGGCACCTCGGCTTTGTGTGGTAATATCCCCTGTGATTTACAGGTAAAGAACCGGCCATTCTACACTAAGTGACTCATTACCATCATAAAGTCTTGTATCAAGAATAATGGCTCTTATTTAAAGAAAGTCAAGGTATAATTATAAATATTTTCCAGTATAGAATATAGATATTTAGCACAAAAATGAGCTGCAGATGTGATTGTCATAGTATAAATATAGAGAGAGATCTTTGATTAGCTGGTCAGGTGTTCACATTTTTCTATTACATACTGTCTTTTGTTTCATTTATAAAGCACTGTGAATTGTTTACGTGACTTATGTAAATTGCAATCCATTTAATGTGATTAAAGTAACGTTATTTTCCTTTCCTCATTTAAATGAGAATACAAAAGAGCCTGTGTATAAAAAGTTCTATAGGATTAAAATGATGTGTGACGGTTTTCATAGTCACAGTGTTGCTCTCGTACTTTCACACACACAAATGTCTTTGTATTGCAAAGCCTGTTTTCTGTCAAAGTAACTGTGTAGAGAATGCCTTCACACATTTTGAAATTCCTTAAATAAAGTGAAATGAAAAGAGAATGTTCCTTTACTAAAAAAACAGGATTCACACAATCATCAGTCAAAATTTTCAGCAATCAGCTATTCCCTCTGTTCCCATAAATAATAGAGCAATATTGAATATTTAATGCACCTGAATATAGTTCCTCACACATTTGTAGATTAAAATCAGTTCATCTTTTTGTATGAGGAGTCTGATATGGGTTTAATTATTCTCAAAATATGTATTATTTATATATTTATTTATTTAGCTAGGCCATAATTGCGCACTTGTAGCATGTTAAAAAAATTAAATCTCATTTATGCACCAAAAAAAAAAAAAAAGACTTCATTCTTCATATGAAAAACAATTAAGTAAATTAACTCACAAAAGGGTCTTGGTTAATGTGCTTGAGTTACAATAGTAAAGAGCATCTAACCTTTATGGAATTGCCGAATGACACAACATAATTGGTTTGCCTTTTCACTACACAAACTTTGTTTGGATTTGAGGCAAAATGGAAGCCTAAGGCAACTGTATCCAAGGTAGCTGTTGGGAAATGAAATTAGAGCATTTAGAGGCTGATAAAAAATGGTGGAGACCATTGTTGCCGAAGGGCAGGAGGGAAGGCAAAAGTTTTTTATGACAGCATTTTATGCCCCTTATCAAATTTGATACGGTGTATATTACGTCATTTAGGAAATGGCCTCTGAAAAATATGAGCAATAAGATCATTAGATTGGAAAATATTACAAAAACAGCAGATTTATTTTAAAATTGAATAGACCAGCATCATAGAACACAAAAAAAACGATACGGTCTGACCTCCCAAGCATGACAAAAGTCCATATACATCCAAAGAACAGTGCACTTAATACTTAAGAGTTATGCTGATCAATAAAATTGTACTGTTTCTCTTCAATAAACAGTTTTTAGAGGGCCACTTGAAATGTTTCAATGAGTCTATTTTGTTTGTAATGCACTATTAGCTGTTTTTAAGGCACTGATCTTTTGCTCCATCAATAATTCTCCCTCAAGGCTTGTGCTGTTTATTACCGTTCCAAACCCTGTTATTTACTGTAGGTCAAAGTCATACCGAACGAATAATTATTTTGAAGCACTCTCTGCCAGTCTGTGAATGAACATCACCTTTAACAATGAGGTGACCTCTGCCACACTGACACCATGTGGCCATGCATGTATGGAAAAAAAGACGGGTCTTATTAAATCCATTTCATATCCTCGCACTTCTGCAAAGCCACAACACAAAAACAATAAATATAAAGTGTTACTGACAGGTACTAAAATAAAAAGCTTTAACCTACGCTTATGAATGGAAAAACAAGTGTGTTTAGAGTTAATTCATATCTCATTTAGCTCACTATATCTATATTTAAAAGCTTTGTACTGCACCACTGCTAATTTTATTTGGATTGACATACTTTTTTGTCTGAACCTCTGTGAGGTAAGATATTTAATATGCATTGCTAAGGACTTCATTTGGACAACTTTAAAGGCGATTTTCTCAATATTTATATTTTTTTGCACCCTCAGATTCCAGATTTTCAAATGTATCAGCCAAATATTGTCCTATCCTAACAAACCATACATCAATGGAAAGCTTATGTATTCAAAGATGTATAAATCTCTCAAATTCAAAATCAATTTGGAAAAATTTACACTTATGACTGGTTTTGTGGTCCAGGGTCACAATTAATAGTAAATATTTCAATAATTTAAGAACCTATTCGCATACTGACATTTATCTGATGAAGGTTAATGGTCACTTGACATGCAGGTCAACACCTAAAATGTGTTTTGTTTTTAAAATAGTTTTGTATTTTAAAATGATTTAATTTATTTTTACATTTTTATTATTTAATTATTAGCTTTTCATTAACTCTCAAACCCCCAGCAGGTCCCTCATGAAGCAGGTTTACAAAAACCCAGGATGAGTAATTCATGTCCATCTTTAAAAACATACACAGTCTGGTTTCTGTGGTTTTCTAATATTTTAAAAGAAAGTTTTTTTTATTTTATTTTATTATTGTTTTACTATTTTATTTAATTTTATCAATGAAAAAAGAAAGAAAGAAAACAAAAGAATGTGAAAAATGTTTCCAGAACCCAGCCAACTGGAAAAGTGAGATTTTTGATAATTCAAGGAATTTTCTTGGATTTACTATCTTCAAGGAACCTTGTCTGTCTGAGACCCCACTTTGAGAAATAGGATGCATTGCTTGTTGTAAATAACCATAATTATTGGCCAAAATGTAAATGTTACATTATCTTAAATGAACAAAATTAACACAAATTAACATACAAACTCCTTATGTTATAACTTTAAACCGGATGTACTTTAAGAAAATCTTATATTTCAGACGCATATACTTTTAAAACAGGTATAATGATGTCTTACGGATAAAAACACCTTGACTGCGGTCCTTCAAAAGAATGACAGCTCATTCCCGCTACAGAAACAGGAAGTAACGTTCTGGCAAGCGTACCATATGCTCCCCGATGTGGACCAATCAAAACGCTCGTAGTCATTCATCGCGGGAATCAGCCAATCACGTTGCGAGTCGTGGAGCAGTAACTTTAGCGCTGTAACAGCGTTCAGAAAAACGATCAGCTGTTCTGCGTTTGATGTAACTTTGCGACGGAAACAAGCAGCGGGTAAGTAAACACCAGCACTTTTACCCTGTCTAAAATGTTTTACAAATAATATCTGATACATATAGCTGTTTAGATATGTTAGAGAATCACTCTGTTCTGTCGCATGTATTGAGGATAATGTTTAAATAACTCAGTTTGAAGCTGTCAAGAACATGTCCAGATCATAAAACAAAAGAAATAGGAAATCATATTTTGCTTTAAGAAAACGATGCTCTTTTTTATTATTAGTTATAGTTGACAACTATTTAAAATATACCTGCATCTCTTTTTAGGCACGTCAACCTCACAAGCAAATTTTAGGATTAATTGTGGCACATATTCTCATTACCGTCAAACAAATAATAAATTAGAATGATAAAGTTTTTTGTACGTTATGGTACCATTTATTTTATTGCCTGCCTTTATGTTGATTAAAAGTTAAAACGTTTACATGCCATAAAAGTAAATGCAGATGGACTACACATTATATAATTTATGCTGATTAAAATGTTACTATTATTATTACTCTGAAATGCTCCTCATGACACAAAAGCAACAAATGAACTGTGATCTCGCCTCTTGTTTCCTGTTACCAGCTCTGACCACAGACATGGCAACAGCTCAGTCAGTGTTCACTTTGGCTGTGAGCATTCTGCTCATCACAGAGTTCATTCTGGCCGAAAAAGACTACTACGAGATCCTGGGTGTGCCCAAAGATGCATCTGACCGGCAGATCAAAAAGGCTTTCCATAAATTAGCCATGAGGTATCACCCTGATAAAAACAAAAGCCCTGACGCAGAGGCAAAGTTCAGAGAGATCGCAGAGGGTGAGTCAGCATACCTGTGTAAAACAACACACGACACACCCTTCTGAACATTTTATGTGTTGATCAGTTATTAAGGCTATGTATTTTTGATTCCCAGCATATGAAACATTATCAGATGACAATCGGAGAAAGGAGTACGATCAGATGAGGAGCAGTCCGTTCTCCAGAGAGAGCCCGAGAGGAGGCGGTGACCACTTCCATCAACATTTTAGCTTCAACTTCGATGATATATTCAAAGACTCTGACAAGTTTGGACACAATCCTCATATGCATAATAAAAGACATTTCGAGAGGCACTTTCAGGCGCACAAAGAAGCACACAGCAGGCACAGGAGGCACTTTCAGCACTCTTTTGGTGGTGACATATTCGATGATGTGTTTGAGGATATGGAGAGGATGTTCTCTTTTAATGGACACCAGACTCGGACTCAAAGCCAGTTTCACAGTTCCACAAGGCAGCAGTGTAGGACTGTCACACAGCGAAGGGGCAACATGGTTACAACATACACAGACTGCTCTTGAGTTAATAGGTGTGTTGACTGAAACTGTAATTTAATTCTGTTTTGCTTTTCTTTGTGTTTTTGGATCAGTTCTGATGACCTCTATAAAATCGTCTGCAAGAATCACTTATTTTTGGGCATAACATCCTCAGTTTAAGGATCCTAAGTCTGACTTTATACAAAATTCACCATTTACAACATATTAATAATGTTATAATAGTTATAGTTAACTATTTCATCATATATTTTTGGCCACTTTATTTATATTTATATATATATATAGAGTCTAAATTCATTTACTTGCATTGTTCTAAATATATATAAAAAACAAAAATATTTTGCATTTACTCAAAATCTATTTTAAAGTTAGAAATGTATTTTCTTGCCCTTGAAGTACATTTTATTAATTTATAAATGTATTTACATTTTATAATAATTTAATGTATTTACATTTTATAATAACATTTCCCGAGGCTTGTAAACATATACAATTCTTAGCATATATTTTAAATATATCTGAAATATATTTTGGCCAGAAAAAAGAATATGTAGCCAATATGGGGGGGGGGTTGAAATAGCACTTTAATTGTTCATTATTTATCAGCTCTTAAGCTATCTATCATTTGTTATGAAGTCAAGATTTAGGGTCCTTAAAAGCACATTTAATTTTTAGGGTAAAGGGCTTCCGCATTTGTTTACATCCGATGCCTTTAAAACACATAATTGCATTTATCATAAGTGTTTATCATAAAGGTTATTTTGAAAGAGCCTTGAACCTGTTTAAGACATGTCAGTGATCACTAGAAGACATTTAAAGTGGTTTAGAAGTTAAAAAGTCCTGAAAGCGTGTAAAAGTTTGGTTTGCTTGATTTTGCACAATGTCATTTAATTACCTTTTTATGTTGTTTGCTGTCATGTCCTTAACAAGCATTTAACAGAATTTGAATATCTTCCATCTCGGTTAACATGATACCAAAGCAAGTGGCTCTTTTGAAGGGGAATTCCCTCACATGTGCAATAATGATCAAGATCTTGCTGTTGGGGGATCCTGTTAGCTGTAGGGCTTTCCTGAGGAAAACAAAAATATGTATATGATCAAATGAAGTGTCGTGCTAAAAACGGTTACTATTTTGTTTCAGGTTTTGTATCATGTTAAATTTCCATGTGAATGGAATGTTTTGAGCAATTACCTGAGGCACTTGTACAAAAAACCATGTATAATCATACTTTTTGTTTGAATAACTATTGAAATATATATATTGTACACTCCCTGTGGTTCTGTAAATGTGAATATATTTATTTGGCTCTCCAAAGATTTGATCTATAGCAAGACACTTTTGTCAGTTAGTTTAATCTGAATACTCCTATTTCTGTGCCAATAAACAAGTACCTCATGTTGAAGCTTTGTGTACAGTCAGAATGAAAAGCAGAATTAATAACCTTATATATTTGCTATTTTCGAACATAATGGAAAGCTAATGGTGTTCATGTTTTGTATTGAAAACTTTTTTTTTTTTTTTTATATAAGCAAGCACATGCTTGGGAATGAAAAACATGGAACAGAGCAGCTGATTCCATCATAAACTAATATTCATATCAACCCAAAGAATGTTTCAGAACAATTTAATGATCAAAAAACATTTTTTATCAATAAAAAAAAGTTACACTTAGGTCCATAGTGGACAAAAATGTCCATGTCAAAAAAACGTCATAAAAATTGGAAGCTTGGGAGCAGACTCATTGGTCTCATTTTAAAGAAGACCCATGGCAGATTAAAGTAGTAAAAATAGTTTAAAAAGTTTATGAAAATGATTTATGAACAATATTTTATTTTTTATTTTATGATAATTTTATACATGAAACATGTTGAACTCTAAACCTGCTAGAAAATCAAAGCCATAAATCTAAACAAGTTCCAAATTTGAGGATGACATCTCAAAAAATGAGCTTTCAGTAAAATTTCGTTCGGGCGCAGTATCAAATTTTCCCTATTAGATGCCAACAAAACTCTGCTGGTGCACACACTGCTTGGATTTGTGATTTGCAGTAGAGTTTCTCTCTATCAAATTTTACAAGAACACACATGCACATACACACAATTTATTTTATGACACATACAAACCACACTCAGACATCCATACCAACACAACCACACAATTATAGCTGCATTATTTATCCAACTGGCTCTATAACAGGAATAAAGCAAGTATTTACTTTATAGACCCTTTATAGACCAAACCTGAAAAAATCTGGTAAAAAATGTAATTTTGAAGCCTTGCCAACGGAATGAAAGCCTATTAACAAAAATGGCATAATTTTTCAGTTAAACGGCACCGCGATTAAAAATAGTGGTTTTAATGGGTTTCAATGGGGACATTTTTTATCCAAAAGGCACTGAGTGTAACTATTTTGTGTACCTAGTTCATACAAATTTTAAACTTGGGAGCACAGAGTTAAGTTTGGTCTCATTTTAAAGAAGACTCATGGCAGATTATCACTGAAGTAAAAAAAAAAAAAAAAAAAAATGAAACCAAAAAAAAAGTTATTGAAGTTTAATTTTATGAACAATATTTTATATAAAAGATATATTTTATGTTACATGCTGAACTCTAAACCTGCTAAAAAAAAATCAAAGCCATAAATCTAAACAAGTTGTGTTCCAAATGAGCTTTCAGTAAGATTTTGTTTGGGCGCAGTACCAACTTTTCCCCATTAGATGCCAACAAAACTCCACTGGTGCACACACTGCTTGGATTTGTGATTTACAGTAGAGTTTTATTTCTCAAATATTACAAACACACAATTTTTTTATGACACACATACAAACCACACTCTGACATCTATACCAACACACCCACACAATTATAGCTGCATTATTTATCCAATTGGCTCTATAATATGCAGAAGCAGAAAACAAGAATAAAGTGTATTTGCTTTATAGACCCTTTATAGACCAAACCTGACAAAAATGACACCATCTGGTAAATAATTGTAAAAATAAATAAATTTTGAAGCCTCACCAACAGAATGAAAGCCCATTAACAAAAAATGCATCATTTTACAGTTAAACGGCACTGCGGTTAAAAATAGCAGTTTTAATGGGTTTCAATGGGGATATTTTTGTCCAAAAGGTGCTGAGTGTTTCACTTTTTTTGTACCTGGTGTAAAATAGATTTATTAAAGGAAATGAGGGTGGAATATTAAAATCCCAATAAAAATACACACCTGAGCCAAAAATTTATGCAGTTAGCATTAACACAGGCAAAAGTATATAAAAAAAAAAAAAAAAAACTAAAATGGACAAAAATGTCCATAAGGGTGCACAAGGGTTAAGGATGTGCCTGAAATCTGAGTAAGGCAGTATGTGATGATAGGAAGATGCCTATTTATCTAAATGCAGAGATATACACATACCCTTCACTGACTATGACATCATAGTATGCTGTTTAGGTCAAGGGACCAGGGTATATAAAATTAAATACTTTGTTTACTCTCATGAAATCCATCCAAAAATCAGGAACTGGAAAAAACCATAAAAAATATTCTCAGACAACTGGGTGTGTTCCAGTTATGGAATTATGTGACAGTTGCATGCAAACATTTTAAAATGTGGTTTATTGCATTTGTTTTACAATTTGGTTTAAAAGTAAGCAAATAAATAAAGTAATTAATAATAAATAAATAAATAACTTGTCTTAAAAGGAATAAAAATGTATTGCTATTGTGATCCAAACACTCAAACAAAACAAAACAAAACAAGCATAATTAATTCAAATGTTAGCTGCCCTTAAGGTTGAAATGAATACAAATCTTTGTTTTTGTAAAACAAACAAACAAACAAATAGAAAACAGCTGACCAAACAAACAAAAACATTTTAGCTGCTCTTAAGTTTGAACAGAAGTTTCTTTTACAATCAAAACAGGCAAATAAATATTAAATAAATAAATAAATGTTTTAGCTGCCCTTATGTTTGAAAGTAATGCAACTCTTTTGCATTTATAATCAAAACAAACAAGGAAATAAAAAATGTTTTAGCTGTTCTTAAGGTTAAAAGGAATACAAATTATTTGCTTTTGCAATCAAAGCAACAAAAGTTAAGGTTTGGGCCTGCTGTTAACCTTCTCTAACCACAAATGCTTTGCCATAAAGCTCTGTTATTTAATATACAAAGGACTCAAGCTAGGCCTAACAACAACAATTACAGCAGTATTGTTTTCTTACCCAGAATCAGTAAGCCACGTTATAGAGGTTAACTTCATCAGACAGCTTAAGTGATCTGTTTACTGTGCAGGCACTTTGGGAACTTATTTTGATTGAGTGCCAGTAAATAAAGAAGTTGAATAGGAGCTATGTTGTGGTTATACTGCCCTTCCCTCATTGGGTTTGGTATTAATGGTCCTTTTGAATAGGGGTTGAAGAGAAGGGGAAGGAAAGCAGCTCTTTGTTTGAAAAGATAAAGCCCTCGCTACTGCTTCAGCAGAAAATGTAAATACTTTGGCAAGCGTGAAATGCATACATAAATTCATAAACCAATGGAAAAATGTACACAAACATTTAAAGACAGATTCAAAACATGGCTTATTTAAAGGCCATACAGATTGTTTTAATATAACCTCAGAGTTAATCATTCATTTATAATTTACATATTTAACATTTGTACTGCTAAACAGGTTTTTTTTAATGCTGAAGATTAAAGTGCAAATGTAATTACCTTGTGAGTTTTCATATCCTTCAAGCACAGTTTGCCACATTTTATCATCCACAGCAGACAGGAAACAATTCCAAGGTTTGCCACAGATGTTGCAGAACAGTTAAACCCTGTCAACAGAGGAAAACAAAAAGTTAGAAAAACATAAACAGGTATGTGGAGTGTACAAACATAAGTTTCTTGAGAATATTTCCCAACAATGAAACTATTTTGCATTATATATTACATTACGAAAAATCTTACCAACCCAAAACTTTTACAAAACTTTTGAATGGTAGTGTGTGTGTGTGTGTGTGCGTGTGTGTGTGTCAGACTTTGTTTCCCTGTGTCTTGTGTTTCCACGTGCTCCCTGTGTTTCCTTATGCCCTTGTGTGTGTGTGTGCGTGTGTGTGTGTCAGACTTTGTTTCCCTGTGTCTTGTGTTTCCACGTGCTCCCTGTGTTTCCTTATGCCCTTGTGTGTGTGTGTGTGTGTGTGTAAAATTTCATTGATACATTTGGGGTCAGTAAGATTTATTTTAATAGTTTTAATAACAAATTAATAGTTTTATTCACCAACGGTACATTAAATTGGTCAAAAGTGACAGTAAATACATGTATAACATTAAAAAAAAAAAAGTTGCTTTTTAAAACTATTCATCAAGAATTCATGAAAAAATGTGTTGTGGTTTTCATAAAAATATGAAACAGTCCAACTGTTTAGTATGTTTACGAAAAATTGTCAATCATAAGAAATGAAGCTGAAAATTCAGCTTTGCCATCACAGGAATAAATTACATTTTAAAATAAATAGAAAAGTTATTTTATGTTGCAATAATAATTTACAATATTACTGTTTTTACTGTATGTTGGATCAAATACCCCCTAGTAAAAAAGAATTACATTTAAAATACATTTATTTCATACAAAGTATAGTTCACATCTATAAACATATTTACTGCCATATCACTTGAGAAGTCATTTTTGATATGAAAATAAGTTTATTTGGAGCACTACTTGTGCACAATGCACATTTCTTAATATTAAATCAAAATGTGTTTTAATGTCACTACTGATGAGGATTGTATGATCTTTGAATAATATCAGTCTTTAAATGCAAGATATTTAAAGTATACTATAATATATAAAGTAAAGTATAATAGTTCCACTTTTGCACAATCAAATATACTTCAGCGTATCTTTAGTTGCTTCAGCACTTCTTCCACCAAAGTGCATTAAGTACAAAATTAGTTGTTCCAATTTAGCAGACTTTAAGTATAACAGTATAGTATACTATTTTATTAAGTACATTAATGTGTAAATGTATT
The DNA here is from genome assembly GCF_936440315.1 of Barbus barbus. NCBI lineage: Eukaryota > Metazoa > Chordata > Actinopteri > Cypriniformes > Cyprinidae > Barbus > Barbus barbus. The sequence continues at coordinate 14,905,159 of NC_136717.1, forward strand.
TGTAGTATACTTAGCATGAAATAAATGTATTTTTATTACATTTTACTATATTTATTTTTCACTAGGTCCTGCAGGCTTGGTGAGCTTAAAAGATTTATTTCAATATCATGAACAATCTTCTGACCCCAAACCTCTGAATGTAAAGTATTTTTTGGCTTTTTTGAGAATCACTGAGTTGACACCAATTTTGGGGTCCTCATGCATTGTCAGAACATTTTTCATTTTAATTCATGGAAGTCTGACTATAAATCATACAGTACATTTTGATTTAAACCATGTATTATTACAGTCCCTAATAAAGTTACCACAAAAAGTTGTCAGATTTTTACTGACATTTACAAGACTTTCATCTTGACAGCTTCAGTGAATCATAACAGCCTGTTGACACAAATGACAGCAGAAATCATTTGCCAGATGATTCAAAATATAGCTGATTAACTATTGTCAGTGAGATTAGATGTTTACACGGTTTGGAGCCATACATTTCCACCCACCAGCGCACATAGCGTATTGATTTATGTGCCAGGACAAAGTTGTTAGAAGACGTGCAAGTTGTGACAGATCTTAGTAGATGATTTGTATATTGTTTGAATTGTTCATTAAGCAAAACATACCTGCCAAAGCCCATTCTTACTCACTTTTGATGCTTGACAAGTGTTAATTTTTGTTATTCATAAACCATACTAAAAAGAGACAAAAGTATTCCTTATATAATCAAATGCAAGACATTTATCTTGACAGTTTCAATGAATGTTAAGTGTACCGATACAACAAAAATAACAGCATATATTGATATAAATGACCACAGAAATCATTTGCCATTTTGCCAGTATAACTTATTATCTATTTTCAAAGAGATTAGTTGTTTGCACAGTTTGGGGCCATAAAGTTCCACCCAACAGCGAACAATTTCTAGCATATTGATTATTTGCCAGAACTCAGCAGTAATCTCAGTCGAATGAAGTGCTGAGGTCTCATAAAACGTACCTGGTTCTTTTATCAGTAAGCCTCTTTGCTTTCATTCTCTGCACACCTGAAAGGGGAACTACGGGAGCCAGTCAGTTGATATTTAAAACTTGTGTCATGAGAAGGTGATTCTTTTTAACTGATGTTTTATGAGCTTAGAACAACAATACATGGCAAAAAGGAATAAAATGCATTAAAGATGCATTACAGAATTTACAGAATTTTTGGAAATACTTATTCACACTCACAGAATCTGGCTAAAATAAATGAAACAGCCTTGAATTGGTGCCATTTTTTAGATAAGCATGAAAGGAACATGAAAATAATAATAAGAAAAAGGTTTCTGTCACACTTGTTTTTTGAAACATCCCACCTTAGACAAAATTTCCCAGCATTCTGCAGCTTTTTCTCTTGCTGTGATTATCAGATCAGTTATTGTTTGGTGCTTTTCAACATATTTTTACAGGACCAATAAACTAAAGTGCCGTTGACAGCTTCTGACCAGAAATGCAAATGTTTTCACAAAGGAGAAGGAATCCTGGATAAACTAGTGGTTAGTCCCTCTCTCTCTCTCTCTTTCCCGCTGTCTATCTTTTTTCATGGATGGAGATATGGAGATTATAGAATAGAGTGACTATGAGTCCTACCTGGTTTTCATTTCCAAAAAGAGAAGTAGAGTATCATTGACTGATCCATGTTATGTTGACGTGGCACATTTAAATGGACCCATGTATAAAACAGGCCACATTGCTTAGTTGGACGGTAAAACAGTAGTCGTTCCACAATATATCTGTCCACATATAATCACTGAGACATAGAGGACATATCCAGTTGAACACATTCGAGCTCTACATAGATGCAGAGTTAGGTTTTCCAAGGCCAGAATGGTGAGTTTTTTTGACTCAAACATGTACCAGTCTTTTTACGCAATGTTTTATGTAGTATTTGTTTGCTCGATTATTTGAAACTTGATAAACCATTCATTGTTTCAGAAATGTATATCATATTAAATTATAACATATTATATTATATGTGTGGTTTATTTGATTATTTATTTATTAGAAACCAGGCACATATTTAATAAACATTCTACATTTATAAGATTCTGACGAGAAACAAGACAGAGCTCTAATACAGTCATTATTTCACAAATATATATATATATATGTTTTCTTGCTTTCTTACAGGGATCACTTGAAAATGACATCAATCAAGATTTTCAGGATGCCATTGATGTAATTCAGCGTCACTCTCAGATACGACAATGTGACAATGGTACCATAATATAAAATATTAATATAAATGTAGAAAAAAATTAAATATACTATGCAATACTATTAAGTATAAATTATCATCATTATTATTATTCATTCTCTTCTATCTGTCTCTTTCAGAAAATAAATACTATGAGAATTTGGAAAGTCAGCAGTCCTCTGTGAGGCATGCCATCTCATACTATCAGTTCACACCTCATTTTGAGCCTCCAGGACCGATGTATGACTGGAATGAATCCTCAGTAGGTTTACAACTCATTTAATTTGTCACTTGAATTGTTTCAATGGTTATACTGCGATGCTTTTACTCAAGTTTTGTCTCTCTGTATCTGCAGTCATGGTCTCACATCGTGCCAGATGTGTCTCTGGGGCCATTGTGTTCTACTGAGCCTTCAGCTTTTTACTCAAATTTACCACAGCGCCACGGAAAAGGTACAACATAATTTGTTTTCTGTGTGTTTGAAAATGTAATAATTCAATATGTGGGAAAGTATGTGCTAACGTTAAAAGAATGTTTTGGATTTTTCTCTCTAACCACAAAAGGTACTGCATAAGTAAAATCACTTAAATGCTTTTCAGAAATAATAATTAATATACTCCTAAAACTGACTGTACAGGATTTTCACGGTTCACAGTTTTCAACAAAGTCGAGTCCTTCATAATACAGAAGTGCTGAATGCATGGTGTATTCCTCTTCCTCTTTAGGTCGTAAGAAGTTACGCTTATATGAATATTTGCACGAGGCTCTTCACGACGACAACATGGGCGACTCCATCCAATGGACGGACCGAGGGAGCGGCATCTTCCACTTCATCTCAAAAAATAAAGAAAAACTGGCCGAATGCTGGGGTCAGCGCAAGGGCAACCGCAAGACCATGACCTACCAGAAAATGGCACGCGCTCTCCGCAACTACAGCCGCACGGGTGAGATTGTGAAAGTGCGTCGCAAGCTCACCTATCAGTTTAACCCAGCTATACTGCAGCGATTGAGCTCACTGTCAGGCTACAGCACGGGCCCTTCGTCCAGAGACATGGCACTTCATCAGCAAGGATCTGCGGAGCACGTCTACTACAGCTCTCCTCTCCCGGACTGCCATTACTGGTACGGCCAATACTCTTACCAGGGCGACTACGATCTTGCTACTGTTCTGACAATGCATGAGGACCCCAAAATTGGTGTGTCAACTCAGTGATTCTCAAAAAAGCCCACTCCTGTCATGCCATGAATTCTGAAATTTCTGTCTTTTACAAGGGAGATTCTTTCAAATAAATCTTGAGAAAGTAAAATGCATGTAAATAGGATGTTATACTGGTTTCTGAATGAAATTAATACTTTTATCAGCGAGAATGCATTAAATTGATCAAAAGTGGCAGCAAAGACTTTCATAATTTTACAAAAGATTTCTATATCAAATATATAATCATTTTTAAGAAAGTCCTGCTAAAATTTAGCATTGACATTGCATGGATAAATTACATTTGAAAATATATTAAAACAGAAAACAGTTTTTTTAAATGTAAATAATATTTTACAATATTACTGTTTTTTTTTTTGTTTTTTTTTTATCAAATAAATACAACCTTGATGAGCATAAGAGACTTCTTTCAAAAAATTGGACCCCAAACTTTTGAACATATGTAAAGTAATATTTGGACACTCAAAATATATTAATTATTGCATTAAAAAATATCAAACCAACTAACATTTCTTTTAAAATGACAGCAGAGCGAGCTTTTTTTTTTAAAGCAAAACATTTCATAAAAAGTTTTTAAATAATTAAAATATTTGTATATTTTGTATGCAATTCTATAACATTATTATTAAGCAAATGTCTTATATCCGTATACTTTTTGGGATCGCTCTACTGTTTATTTCTATAACAGTCTGTTTTCATATTTATCTACTCTTCTCAACTTGTTTATTTAAGATCATTTGTTTTATCACTCAAATAAAGTGTCCTGTCTTGAAAATCCCAATGAATTTGTTTGTTAAACTGTCCACTGTAAAACACATACGCTTGAAGCCACTGTATAAACTTTGGCGCTGATTTCTTTGCAAATGCATTGGGCCAAGCTTATCTAATTTCACAGAGAGAAGATTGTTTGTGACTGCTTTCTGTGTCATATTACAAACCGATCTCAAATCACCTTCCTCTTTGTAAGATAGCAATCAAACACTAATGTAGTGCTGCTGTATAATTTTCATACTGGACAATAAACACTGGTCTCATAACAATTGTCCTCTTTTATGACTGAAGTTTTAAACATTGTATTTCTCTCATCTATGTTGCTTTTCATATTTTTATTTTTCAGCATTCCAAAGTTTGTGATCACTTGAGCACAAATGAATGTGTTTTTTATGCGGAGCCTGCGTGTCATTGTTAGGTGGCTGTGGTTGTTATCTGTAAGAGTGAAAAGGATGTGGTTACTGGTTCCATAAAGGTGGACGCTAGAGATGTGTGTTAGACCGAGATCAGGGTGTGTATGTTTGGGCCGACAGAAACTGTGGTTTTGGGTCAAAAAATAGCTGGTTATTTATGTACATTGTAGATCATTTGAGAAAGGTCTGTTCACTCCCACAGCCCCTTGCTATTGATAAAAAGACATCTGCACCTTTTCAACGAGACAGAGTTTTGTGGAAAACACACTAATAGTAACAAATTGTTCTTTTCTTAAATTATTGGCTATTCATTAATACAACGACACTTGAAACAGCTATACCTAGAGTAAGGATCACATTCGTAACACTGACATGGTAAGAACTGATCAATTTTACAGTTTTGTTATGTTATGTTGTTTTTATCCTACAGTGGCCCCAAAACATATTTGGACAATTCAAAATGTATCAGTGTCATTATATTAGTGGCCACTGTTGTGTACAAGTTAAAAATAGTTGTTTCTTACCAGAACAGTCCGCAGGAATATCAGACTGATTTGGAGGTGATTCTGGAATTTCTTGAGGAGCATTACAGACAGGAATCTCGAAGAAAAGCCCTATGGAACAGTAAGAAGGAAGCTTAAAAAGATTGAACATTCTGTCATCATTTACTCGTAATATATATATATATATATATATATATATATATATATATATATATATATATATATATATATATATATATATATATATATATATAGAATTATTTTTCTACATCCAAATGTCATGTGTTACTTTGTATAATTTGTGAATTTATATAATGTATAATTTGTGATATACTTTGTATAATTTGTGATATACTTTGTATAATTTGTGAGTATATCCTACAACTTTTTTTTCAATGCACCTTCATGTCTTTTCAAAACTATAATTTTATTTCTTCTGTGGGACACAGTTTTGTTTTCCCAACTCTTTTTGTCAGTGCAATGAAAGTCAACCCAAAATCAGGAGTGCTGCATTGTATTGAATGTGCACTTGTTGTGTAGTGTATACTTGTTCAAATCTTAAAAGTATATAAGCACACGTATTTTGGTGTGTTGACTAACATACTAAAGCACAAGTACTTGATTTCATTTTGTTACTGCAGTGTGTTATTCGATATACATTTAGCTTCCTCATTACAAATGTATTTTAATACATGGCATATACAAGTTTCAATAGAACTTACATTAACATATATTTTAGCTGACTATAAATGCTGGTCAGTACACTTTTAAGAAAACATTTCAAAAAGACAATAGAATTATATAATATAATTACGAAATTATATTATAAATTAACAAATAAAAATGTACTTAAGTGGGTCAAAAATCACTCTAAAGTTTGGTTCATTGCATTTTAAATTGATTTAAATGATAATACAGTTTAATTTAAATGCAACATGCAATTGAGTGTCTGAAAACGTACTTTCAGCTCACACTTTTTCCTTTAAAGTATATTATTAATAACCAGTACTCTTTTTTAAAAAGTATGCATACTTCTGTGCACTACTTTTTTTTTTTCTTTTTTTTTTTTTTACAAGGGAATAGTGTGTGGACCCTATGATCAGTCTGTGTATCATCACTAAACTGGTTTTGTAATCACTGGCAGCAAGGGATCTTTCTGTCATGTCTACCAGTGAAGATGTGGACAAATCTGGAGAGAAGCTACCTGCTGGAGAATATTTTAACAATGTGTTAGAAGGAGAAAAGTCCCAGCTGCAGCCTCCTGCACCTACAGCTCAGCAGGTAAACCATTCAGTTCAACACTTTGTGTCATTTTTGCACCAGTTCTTTTCCATTTTAAAACCAAGTTCTTTTGTCAAATGAATAGGTCATGGGATCTCTGACCAAAGCAAACGGATCTGGCTCATATACAGACTGTGGAATGAATTGCAACAGCAACGCCGTCGATCAGTCAGCGGTCCTTCACAATGCACCCGACGGGCAAGTGTTAAACGCCCTAAACGGACCAGAGAGACCTTTAACTCTGAATGCAACACCTGAAAAGTGTGCCGAATCATTGCCCAGCATTACACCTGCTGAGAAAGGTCAGTTCTGCTTTTGTGGTTTATTTTGATGCTATCTCGAAGGTGAGGAATAACCTAGAGGAACTGCAGCACGGGAGCGGCCCGTCCTACCCATAACTGCCAAATAGAATCTCAGTTCTCCCTCATTTTCTCTGCTCTTGGACACCATTGATGTTTTAGAGATGCTTATCTTAATTATGCCTATCATAATACAAGCCTGTTTTTATGGGAAATAGTTTCCATAGGTCTTTGCCAATCCCCTTCATGCACAAACTCACACACTTGAACGTTGACCGCAGTCATCTCTATGATTGCAGGGAAAAAGCTACGTCTTTTCCACTTCCTGTTCGAGATGCTGGAGGACCCAGGCATGGCCCACTGTGTGTCCTGGGTGCCGGCTTCGGCAGGCGTCTTCCGCTTTTCTGCCAGGCACAAGGAGCGCGTGGCTGAGCTATGGGGCCAGAGGAAGGGCAACCGGATGCCCATGACCTACCAGAAAATGTCCCGTGCCCTGCGAAATTACGCCCGCTCGGGGGAGATCATTAAAGTGAAAAAGAAACTGACTTATCAGTTTAGTTTAGTAACCCTATCTACTTTACAGAGCCAACATGGTGTAAAGAAGCAGCATGTGGATCGAAATGAGAGCTGAATGATTGTCTCAAGTGTGTTACGGTCATTAATTGTTACTCTCGTGATATCTTAATTGCCTTGGTAACAGGAGGAGGGTAAAATTAGTTTTTATTTTTTCTTGCTCAAGGAAGGTGATGAACCGTGGTGTTTTGTATAGCAGAATCTTACCAAAATAATTTACTTTTTTGCTGTCCTTTGCATATTGTGATGCATTTAAAAAAGCATATCTTTTAAAAACATGTCTTTTATAAAAATAAACATTCGTATATACTTAACTCTTTATATATTTTTTTTCAATTTCTTTATCAGTTTTTTTAGCTGGCATTTGAAAAGAGCCAAAACAAATAAAAACAGACTAAATATCTTCTTCCCGCACTGCTCATTTGTTCCCAGTAGGTGGCAAAGCTGCTACACTGCTTTCATTTTGATTTTGTCACTTGCTGATTGTTGTTCGTTACAGTTTTTCTTTTTTTTTTTCTTTCTTGTTTTACTGGACAACAACATAATTGTTAACAACTTAACAGCAAAAAGCTGATGTTGAACATTACAAATTGGATTGTGATTTCTAACATCTCTATTTTCTTTTTGTCTTTACAGAGTTAAAGTGCAAATCAATGTTTTAGTATTATTTATATACTATTATAGTATTTATCATTATTTGAATTAACTTCTATTTTTATATTTTTAGGTTTTTTCTGTTTTAGTTTGATGCAATTTTATGTAATTAATTTATGTAAGTCAAATTTTTTTTGTCTATTTAGCTTTAATTTATATTTTTAGTTTTATTATTTTTAGTACTTCAACTTGTTTTATTTCAGTTAGTTGCCAATGCAACATTTGTAATTTTCAATTAAAGATTTAATTCTAGTTTTACTCACAAAATGTATTTGGAAACCTGGATAATGGTTAAAATGCATAATTGGCATTGAATGGCATATCAAAATCTCAAATCAAATGACATCCACAAACAAATTCTGCTTTGCTTTTCTCAGAAATTGCTTCACTTTTCTGATCCATTTTTGCAATTAGTATATTTTAGTGAATGCATGAAGCCAAACATTTTGAGCACAATTATTTTACCATTTAGAACCAAACAAACTTCTTTTCGTGAAACGCTAAATGTGCATGTGCTGTCTTTCTTTACAATAAATGCCACTTGCTTTGAGATTTTGTTACATGCTGCAATACATTGCATTCATTTTTAAGCATGGCTTAAGTGTTTGAATGCTTTTTGGGGCCACTGTAAGCAGCTGTTGAGGTCGATTTGTGAACTGGCATCATTGTGGATACTGAAGTTGGACCCAGAGCTATCAAAAACACTCTACTAAAAGACAGATTCTTGGTTTGGTCTCTCTGACTGACTGACTGGCCACAGGGTGCTCCTCACACATGGTATTGTGCAATTCAGAGATGGCTTTTCTCTCCCTTTATAGTCCCACAGAGTTTTATTCACAGGGAGCAATGGAATCTATTTCTGCAGCGAGTATTCATGCTTTCCATGCTAGATCACTACATCTAAAGCACTGCCTGCTCTGCGAGGAGAAGCTCCATTCTACTGAACGCACTGAATCTTAATGAGATGTTGAAATTCTGAGGGGATATCGATTCTTCTTTGTTTAGGTTCCCGTGTGTGTGTGTGTATCTGCATTAGTGCAGGCAGGTGCCACTCTGACTCTCTAGCCTGAGCTTTTTATGGTGACCATGAGAGCTAAATCCCCATGGTCCAAATGTTTTTGTGTTCATTGTGGCAGGCCCACATGATAGTTCCCCAGCACCCTGCCTTTAGAGCCATACACACAGGGTAATAAATGGGCCCTCGTTTGGAGGTTCCAATACCAATAAAGGCCAAAAAACATTAGGGAAAAATTTAAATTCCGTTATCACTTAATCACACTTAAAGTGCCCGTATTATGGGTAATGAAAGGTTCATATTTTGGTTTTGGGAGTCCCCAACAACAGGTTGACATGCATGCAAGGTCAAAAACACTTTCATTGTCTTATAATATGCATTTATTTTGACCTTACTTGCTCAACGACTCAAAAAAAATTTGCTCAACGATTCATTTTTCCAAACCCCTCCTTTGCGTAACGCTAATCTGCGGTGATTTGGTCCGATTGGTCTCATTTTCATTTCATCATGCCTGTAATGCAGCGTTTGTGAATGCAGTGCTGCTTTGTGTACAGCGTTACTGGGGAAACCGCTATTTTTACTGCTCCAAAAGTGGCACCTAGTGGCAAAGAATGAATTTGCATTTTAATTCAGACCAACTTGAAAAGACCAACAAGTGGGCAATATGCTAATGTTTCATGTTGAAGTCAGCATATAATGGCTTGGGATTTGTTTTAAAAACGACTCGTTTCAGTGATTCAGAGTCGACTCTTTCTTAAGAGAGACAATAACTTTATACATGGTGCACTTTCAGATTTAAACTTTGCAGGATGCTTTCATTCACTTAGAGATGTGTTACACATTGCATGAAAGGTCATTTTCAAAAATTCATAATAGGGGCACTTTAAGTTGTTGCAAACCTGTGTTAGTTTCCGCCAAACAGTTGACGGTAGCCATTGATTCGGTTAACTGTTTGGTTCGAAACATTCTTCAAAAATATCTTATTTTATGTTCAACAGAAGAAAGAAACTCACATAGGTTTGGAACAGGCTGAGGGTGAGTATAACACAATTAGAATTTTGGGTGAATTATCCCTTTAAAATCCACTTTCAGTCAAGATGGTTAGTTATGCAAGAGTATGGCATGTCATTCATAACGTACTTACTGTACATCACACACTGCCAACTAAAAAAGCAATTTCAAATTAATTTTGCTCAGCTACGGATTTAATGACTGCTGACTAATTCCTGTCAGAGTGTTTCAGAACAGCAGCATGAAATTAAGAAGAGTCCTGGATTAATATGTAATAAATGTTACAGGAGCATTAGAACCATATAATATTACTTAACGTCATTCATATGACCCTCAGAGAGGCTGACATTTTCAATCTCTGGCATAGTCATGTCTGCAGTTCAACTAAAAGTTCACAGACATTGGGTCAACTGTCATGTGTTGTAACCATTAAGTAAATAGATATTTTTATTACACCTTGACATACATTACACATTAATGTTCAGTTTTTAATGTAAAATCTGAAAGTGCACCGTGTTAGTCTCTCAAAAGAAAGAGTCGACTCTGAATCATTGAAACGAGTCCTTTTTTAAAAACGATCCCAAGCCGTTCCCTGAAATCCCTGAAAACTGCAGTTGTTAAGCCCCTTCTGAAAAAGAGCAATCTTGATAACACCATATTGAGCATCTATAGACCAATATCAAATATTCCTTTTATAGGCAAGATTATTGAAAAGGTTGTTTTTAATCAGCTGAACAACTACTTAAACTCAAATGCATACCTGGACAATTTTCAATCTGGTTTCCGAGCGCATCACAGCACAGAGACAGCACTCATTAAGATAATAAATGGTATTCGCTTTAATTCTGATTCTGACAAAATATCAGTGCTGGTACTACTAGATCTTAGTGCTGCGTTTGACACTGTAGATCATAACATACTTCTAGAGAGACTAGAAAACTGTGTTGGGCTTTCTGGGATGGTACTCAAATGGTTCAGGTCATACTTAGACCTGAGAGATACTTAGGGAGAGGTTATTTTGTGAGTATAGGAGAGCATAAGTCTAAGTGGACGTCTATGACATGCAGAGTCCCACAAGGCTCAATTTTTGCACCGCTCCTGTTTAGCCTGCATATGCTCCCAGTCCACTAAGTCAGATAATGAGGAAGAACCAAATTGCCTATCACAGCTATGCTGATGATACCCAGATTTAGCCTCATCTCCAAATGACTACAGTCCCATTGACTCCCTCTGCCAATGCATTAATGAAATTAACAGTTGGATGTGCCAAAACATTCTTTAGTTAAACAAGGAGAAAACTGAATTCATTGCATTTGGAAACAAAGATGAAGTTTTCAAGGTGAATGCATACCTTGACTCTAGGGGTCAAACAACTAAAAATCAAGTCAGAAATCTTGGAGTGATTCTGGAGACAGACCTTAGTTTTAGAAGTCATGTCAAAGCAGTAACTAAATCAGCATACTATCATCTCAAAAACATTGCAAGAATTAGATGTTTTGTTTCCAGTCAAGACTTGGGGAAACTTGTTCATGCCTTTATCACCAGCAGGGTGGACAATTGTAATGGTCTCCTTCCAAAGAAGACCATTAAAGAGCTGCAGTTCATCCAGAATGCTGCTGCTAGGATTCTGACAAGAACCAGAAAATCAGAGCATATCACACCAGTCCTCAGGTCCTTACACTGGCTTCCAGTTACATTTGGGATTGATTTTAAAGTACTGTTACTCATTTATAAATCATGAATATAAACCAAACAGACCACTCAGATCATTAGGATTGAGTCAGTTAGAAATACCAAGGGTTCACACAAAACAAGGGGAGTCTGCTTTTAGCTATTATGCTGCCTGCAGTTGGAATCAGCTTCCAGAAGAGATCAGATGTGCTAAAACATTAGCCACATTTAAATCCAGACTCAACCCCCCCTATTACAATATTGGGACAGAAAAAAAAAGGAAAAACTCAGTATGACTTATGTATTTCTGATTAAAAATGTATTTTATGAAATTATGTAATAAATTATGTAATAAAAAATGTGCATCATGTCATTGACCTCTATGTTAGTTTCAAACAAATGGATTTAAAATTGTTCTTTCTTATTTGAGATATATGATCATAAATGACATGTAATTGCTCACTATTAAACCTCACTGTGTAAATTGCTGTTATGTCTGCAAGAAGCAGGGCCTGATTTATAATGAGAATTAAAGTGTTAACAGGATAATAAGAGTCTTGACAATGGCAACAATCCCATGTTTCCACCGTCTTTCCATGCTAGTTATGTCAAATGTCAGAGTTCAGGTTGGCATTCTAATTATAGAGTATAAAAGCATTGCTCAGGCATCTTAACAGAATTTATAGCCCTGGTTGTTCAGATCACCGCCCTTGGCCCTCATCCACATTAGAGCAAAATGATCTCTGGCTCTTGGCTGAAAGGTGAAGTAAATGTTTCCTATTTTTCTCACTAAGCCCTAAATATCACCCAGAGTCTTTCTAGCGAAAGGGTGGAGCTTAGACACTGGGAACCCCTAGATGACAACATCACCTTCTAATACCTCTTTCATTCAGCCTATAGTGAATGCCCTTGACATGGGCCTTGCCAAGCTTTATAGTAAATCGGTCACATTGTCACATCAATCACTGACTGGCAGGGTCGTATCTTCATTACAAACACCTCATTGGCAGGAATAAAGATCAAGTATTAAAGTTTGAATATGTACATATATTTACACATATAGATAAATATGTAGTATATTATTTAAAATGTTTTATGAAAAAAAATTACATTAAAAAAATTATTTTTGTATTTTTTATTATTATTATTATTATATTATATGTGACCCTGGACCACAAAACCAGTCTTAAGTCGCTGGGGTATATTTGTAGCAACAGCCAACAAAACGTTATATGGGTCAAAATTATCGATTTTTCTTTTATGCCAAAAATCATTAGGATATTAAGTAAAGATCATGTTCCAAGAAGATACTTTGTAAATTTCCTACCATAATTATATCAAAACTTAATTTTTGGATTAGTAATATGCATTGCTAAGAACTTCATTTAGACAACTTTAAAGGTGATTTTCTCAATATTTCGATTTTTTTTTTGCACCCTCCGATTCCAGATAGTTGTATCTCAGCCAAATATTGTCCTATCCTAACAAACCATACATCAATGGAAAACTTCTTTATTACTTTCAGATGATGTATAAATATACATTATAAACATGTACCCTTATGACTGGTTTTGTGGTCCAGGGTTACATATTATAAATATAATATAATATAATTATTATAAATTATAGAAAGATATATACACTGTATACATTTCTATACATTTTATTATTATTATTATTATTATTGATTTTTATTTGTTTTATCATTACATTATATTTTGATGAATTATAAAATATATAAATTGTCAAATGTACACATTTTTTATCCATACATTTTTATATTCTATTACATTTTATTAATATATTTTACTATTATACTATATTTTTATAATTTATGAAAGACAAGCACATTTCAAATGTTCCACATTTTTATATATATATATGTTACAATGATTGAAGGGTCGAGCATTCTGCATAAAAATATTCTGCAGAAGTTTTTTGATATATTCAAAGAAATGCCTGCCTTGTCAACAGAAATACCTTCTTTTTTTCTGCAGTGCAATGTTATCCAAAGCCCCTCTCGCTGTCTGACTCCAGCTGGTGAGGAGACAGGGCACAGCGAGTCACATCTAATCCCAGGATTTAAGGAGCAAAGGGGAGGGAGATGTTAGGGAGGTTTTTTGGGCTCTATTATCAAACACAGAGAGGAGTGGCTAAGATGAGCGCTATATAAACCCCATTTATTCATCATCCCCATATCTGTTACTTTCTCCTTCACGTTCCTGCATTGCCCTCATCCTCACTGACTTCTAAACTCTCTGGTGCAACTTTCCTCACCACCGTTTCTCTATCATAACAACCCTTGGCTAAAGGACACCCCTTGCCACACACACTGGGCAGCCCAGACTCACCTCTGAACCCCTTCAACTGGTGCCTGGTCCACCGGAGAACGGCTCAACATGCCTGAGCCCACAAAGAAAGGTGAGAAGCAATCCTGTCCATCATTATGCCACACATAGTCTGATGGGGAATCTGTTGATCAAGGAACAAAAGGTAGAGAAATTTTTAGGATGGCAAATTTGACCAAATCAAGATATACAACAACATTATCAGTGATATCACCTCAGCATTACTAACAAACATCCTGATTACAAATTAGCCGCTCTGTTTTGCTGGTTTGTTTCACCTTTTTTTCATTCTAATCTGAATTTGAATTATGTTTTTTAACCGAATAGGCTTGAACCGACAAGGACTAACTTCACCTTGCAGAGTTTTCTCAACTGCATGAGGCAAACCTACACAGTATACAATGCTGCATTATAGAAAGAAAGCAAAAAATGCACGAGATGAAATTGACAGTTTATACAACATAAAACATAACCTAATGTTAGGTCAAGGTGGTTGGTAGAAATAGAAGCAGGTGAAGATGTTTGCATCATCCCTACAGTCATGAGAAGGACAAAATGACTCAAGCAGACATAAAAAGTTCAGGGATGATCAGGAGCGACTTTGGAATTCACAATGTGCTGGATGATGAGGTGATCCAGGCAACTTTATAAAAAGCAACTATTGTCATGCCCGTTGCTATGATGGATGGTGCATAGTCAAGGTGATTAGGAGCGCAGAGTCAGCTGAGCTATACGGGATTCTGGGTATGGAATGGTGCTGACTTACTCGGCTCTGGGTTTCAAGCCATGGAGCCCAGCTTTACTGTGGTGCCAGAGGCATTTCTGATGGATGATGCAATGCTGATGGCCCGGTGGGGATGCTACGCCTTCAGATGGACAAATATTTCAGGGGTGATGATATAGATATTAGCTTCCACCGCCTAATGGATGGATGGAGAAATATGAGGATGCGGTATTGTGTTTGCTCTTTGACTTACATTGCATTATTATTATTATTATTATTATATGGAAAAGACTGGCTTTAATTTACTGGAGAGTCATGAAAGCAGATCAGCTGTGAGATTTTATCATTCGTGACAAGCACCAGTGACATTTAAATTTTAATTTTGGTCAGGCTATGGCTTTCCTCCGAGGATGACTCATATTTTAATATCGGCCTCTAAACATATCCACACAGGATGGGATCCGTCCACTTCTGGACAATGGGGATTATGATGCAGAATGTGGGGGATTTGGGAGATGATAAACATGGTCATAAACAGGCAGGTGGCGCGATCAATTTCAGTACAGGGTTTGCAGATGCGCCCAACACCCGTTGCAATTGCCATCTGGTTGATCATGATGTTTTTTGTGGGTTGAAAAATGAATGAAAAGATGCATATGATGACTGAAACCATCTGTCTATCAAGAAAACATACATAAAATATTTGTATTACTCTGTATTTTGTCTTGTTTTCCAGTGAATACGTCTAAACATTCTTTAACGTTAGTTCACCTAAAAATAATAATTCTGTCATAATTTTCTCACTCTCATGTCGTTGCAAACCTGTATGAGTTTTGAAGAATATTGGTATCGAATCAGTTTTGGTGCTCATTGAATTCCATTGTATGGACAATTAAAAAAACTTAAAATATCATCTTTTATGTTACAGAATTTTCTTTTTTTGGTGAAATACATCTTTGAAACAACATAAATTTACCTGAAAACAAACCTGGATAAGACATTAAGATTTTATTTGACATTTTAAGCATAATTCTTATGAAATTCATCAAGATGATTGATGTTTAAAACAAAAAAAATATTAACAATTTGCCAATGTGGTGAGAGAAAAATACTTTATTAAATTTGTTTTTCAGAAAACAAGACAAATGATTCTGCAGTGCAACTGTCCTTTCTTAAGTAACAAACAATTGGTTGCTCTAAAAGATGAAAACTTAGTTTGAGTTGACATGCCAACTGTAATGTTTAATTACAATGGGTTCCATATACAATAGGTGCCTTCCATGAATAACCTTGAGAGAGTGAGTATTAGACTTTGTGACCATGTCTAGTTGAAAAAAAAAAAAGATTGTTCTCATAAATTTGGGGGAACAGCTGAGTGGGGGGGGGGGGGGGGGGGGGCGGTTGGGGTTGCCGTGGAGCGTTGACTCCAGGCTTTAAAAGGCTGGATGAGGTATGAACAGGGCTGGACCCCAGGGAACTGGATTCCAGACCCCTGGAATAGTTCAGAATGAGCAGACTTTTAATCCCCACTGCTCTCTCGCTCTCTCTCTCTCACTCTCTCTCTTCTCTCTGTTACTCCTATCTTTCATCCAGTGACTTTATGTCTCTATCATGCTGAGAATCCTGAGCCCTTGTTTGTTTGAACTTTGATCTCTGCGATAAATAATATCAAAGGATGGAGGTTATGACCTATATCCACATAGGCCAGCATCACAAATAGCATCCCTCAGGAAAACAACAATGGAAGGAAACAAACTTTTGATGTGTCAAGTCAGTGAAAGTTTATCTCTGGAGCCATATCATGATAATTAGCTGGCCTTTGACTACTGACTTACAGATAAGGTCAAAGGTCAAAGAATCCCTATGGTCAAACCCACCCTACATTACAAGGGGTGGCCAAAATTTACTTCCAGCACCCAAAATTAACTTTTCACCAGCTAATGGTTTCCAAAGAAGTAAACTGCAAATTAATTTATTTATATATTTATTTATTCATAATGGTTTGTGAATGAAGCTAAATTTGCTCCATTCACAAACCATTATGAATAAATAAATACATTTATTTGCAATTATGAATTATGCATTGCTTTATATTAAAATTGAGTTAGAGGTAGAGATATAGTTATTATGCTTTATTAAGCATATAAAATTTAAACTTTTTAGGTTTGTTTGTATATATATAGACGCTGTTTTATTGTTATTATAGTGGTTATAATGTAAGAAATATTTCGCTTATGTGTTGCCATGATAGTTTGGAGAAAATGGCATTATATTCTACAAAACATTTTTCATATGTTTTATTTGTAGAAGGTCTGTATGTCATACGTTTTAATTATGCACTTCAGTTACTTTATCATATTATGTTGCGGTTCCTTATACAGCTACCAGCCAACTGGCAACTTTTACTTGTGTGAGTGTTGACTTCTTTTCTCAGTCAAAGAAGTCAAAGTGCCGTTCCTTCATGTCAGATCACTCATAAATCAACAGCAAGAGAAATAAAACACTCATGCTGTCATCTGCTCTCTGATGCCTGATGTTCTCAGTACCAGCAAAGTTTGCACGACTTCCACGTACAATAGTACTTTGTTTTTTACAGTTTTACAATTATAAAAGATTGATTCTCAAACTTAAAGCTGTATCCACGCTCTCATACACGTTTTTGTCAATCTTTATGAACCTATTATGAATCTTTTTTAGTCTGTGTTGGTTGTGACAATAAAATTTTAGCTGCAGTGCATTCACTTGTCAGACAAAAAGCATGTAACTGAAAAAGTTCTTTAATAATTGAGTTTGAATTCTATCTATATTAAGCTGGAGGGCCGGCTAGTAACGACGGTTGTTGTGTAGTGGGTCAACATGAGCCTGTCTGTCCTCACGGCAGCAGTAAGGACAGCTGAACATACCTGCATACTGTTGTGCTGCGCTGCGAGGGTAAAACAATATCTTTCAAAATTGTCGTTATTGCTGGATGAGCCAGGGGGATCTCGAAACAGGCAGAATGCCACACCAGCCAGCTCAGCCGTGACATAAATGGCTCTTTAATGGGTGGAAGGACCCACGTCATTGCCAAATCTGAGCTGAGGGATTCAAAAGACGTGATCTTTGGGGAGGCATCATGCACAAGACAAAAGAAGAGAGAGAAAAAATAAGATCAGGTTTCTGAAAAGACTAATTAACAGGTAAACACATCTTGATTTTTAATTATTATTATTATTGCTATTATTAATTATTTTCTAACAACAGCCACAAGATAGAAAAAGAGAGAGATAAAAAAAGATTAGCGGTCTCAAAAGGCTAATTTAGGCAAAAAAGATTAATGATTAATTGACTGATTAATATTAATAATAATTATTAGTTACATTAATGTAGTGCTTTTCTCATGGGATTGACAAAACAACAAAAAAGAGAGAAAAAAATAACATTAGGTGTCTTAAAAGACTAATTCCATCAAGATTTATTTATTATTATTATAATTATTATTGAATTTTTCTTAAGATAAAAAAGAGAGATAAATTATTATTAATTAAAAATTAATTTAAAAAATAGGTGTCTCAAAAGACTAATTCATATGCAAAGACTTAATATTATTATTATTACAAATGTTATAATTTTTAGTGATCAAAATCAGATGAGGAGATCGACTAATTTATTTATTTATTTTTTACATTGCTGAAGGTCTCATATAATTTTATCCCAAGTCTCATAAATTCAAGCAATTTCACGTTTGATTCATTATCATTATAAAATATCATGCATTTTGACAAGACTTTTGAGGAGTTTTATATATAATGATGACCAAGGAAATTACGCAACATAAGACAGGATGAAGCTACAGAACACACAGAACAGAGGCTATAGTGAGTGATAATGAACTGTAGAAAACACCCAGTGAAGGAGAGATGGACTGACAGAGACAGCAAACAAAACGAAGGAGCTGAAAGCTGAGAGATGTCAAAAATATCAAGAGACTAAACAAAGAGAAGCGCACAGGTGTTCGCATTGGCCCTCCTCACATGCGCTCCTGACAGCAGGGGGCAGGAATGAAGCGGTCACGCTCAGAACGCTTCACAGAGATCCTTCTGTGCCATGTTCAGCCTAAGCTGGCATCCTCACAGAATTCACAGCCCGTGCCAAGGCAACAGAAGCGGGTTGCCGAGACAAAGCTGCTGACATTTACATCATGTATAGAGTGGAGAAAGTTTTGTTGCTCAGAGGTTGCTCTGTAAGAGACCTAATGGAGATCTCAGTAATGGTCCAACTTCATCATGGTCTCATATGTTTCTCCTAAACCTCACCTAGAAGGTCTACAGGTATACAGACATAAATACAGTATAAACCCATAATTTGGAAGCAGATTTCCAAGCACAGTTTGAGACATAGTTAAGATCTCTTTTGAAACTCTAAAGGAAAGACATGTGAGATTACAGGAGATACATCGCCATTTGGGGTTGGTAAGATTTTTTTAAATGTTTTCAACATAAGTCTCAAAAATACAGTAAAAACAGTATTATTGTGAAATATTATTACAATTTAAAATAACTTTTCTATCTGAATATATTTTAAAATGTAATTTATTCATATGATGGTAAAGCTGAATTTCCAGCAGCCATTACACCAGTTTTCAGTGTCACATGATTTAATATGCTGATTTGCTGCTCAAGAACTATTTCTTTCATTATTATCAGTGTTAAAAACAGCTGTGCTGCTTAATATATTTAGGGGAAATCATTTCTGCAGGATTATTGGATGAGCACACAGCTATTTGTAACATTATAAATGGCTTTACTGTCACTTGATCAATTTAATGGATCCCTTCATGAATAAAAGTATGAATTTCTTAAAAAAAAAAAAAAAAAAAAAAAAAAAAAAAAAAAAACTTACTGACCCTAATCTTTTAAATGGTGTAGATCTGAGAAGCAGGATACTCCAAATACTCGATTTCTATACTCGATTTCAATTATTGCTCTCTAGCAGAAACCTCTCTAGCAGATGTTAAATATATCTCAATATGTTCAGGTTTCCCATCACATGACCTCATGTTTTCTGTTTGGGTATAAATTTAGCATCAGGGTTTTCTAAGTAAAATCAAAGATGAGATAAGTTAATTTAAAGCTTTGCCCTCTATAAAAAGAGTCAGGTGCCCATGCTATGGTAATCTATAAATACAACAGCTGGTTTTTTTTTTTTTTTAGAACTGTCATGCTTAGTAATGCATGCCCTCATTGATCTTGTTAGGATTTTTGTTTAACTCCTCTAATCACATTAGGGTCTGTAAGAGCACTTTCATCATGCTCTGCTGGGTCTGGGTTTACTGTAACGCTGTGTCAACGTGCCTCTTTAAACTGTTTGCTATATGTCTAGACATGTGCACCGCAACTAACACAATACTACACACTTACACCGAGTTTAATTTTTTTAAATGAATGCTTTAAAGACAGACAAAGCTGCACTCCTCATTCTATATACAAATTATACAGTGGCCTAAAAAAGTATCCAGAGTTAAAATGCCATTATATTAGATAACAAAATATTAAACCAAGTGGCATTTATATAAAGAAAGACAGCACAAGCAACTTTGTTAGTTTTGGGGGCCACACTAATATTTTAGACAATTTAAAGCCTCCTTATCCAAAAAATAGGAAACTTCATGCAGCTATTTTTCTTCTTTCCTGACAGATGATGGCCAACCTGAAGGTGAGTGGTGAATTTCTTCAGATAAACTTAATCCTGGATCAGTTTGTTTTTTTTTTACGAGTGAATGGACAATGTTAATTGTGACTCACTGGTTGGGAAGGGGAAAAACATCTTTAAACGTGGTCTGATGAAAACAGTCAGCCAGTTACTGAAGCCTTTTAATAAAATTATCAGATTAATATACTGTACATGTGGCATTATATTAGCTTCCGCTTTTAATAATAAAACATTCGTATGTTCATTACAACATATAACAATAAATAGCAGCAATCTATTCTATATGTAAGCAATAAGGTACGAGAGGCCATGCTGTATCATGAATACATCACGGCTGAAGGGCGTTGTTAGGCACGACGCGAAGTGGAGCCTATATGTTTATAGGCTAAATTTTCCAATTTTCACTCTCATCTGGGCCAAATGACTTTTTTTTTTGCTTTAAATGGGAGCACCTTTTCTAGACGTCTATCCATATATTCTTACCATATTAATATAACGAGTAATCCAATAGCATTTTAGTAGTCTATGGGTTTTGAGTCACAACATGGCAATAATTAGCTGTTCTTGCTGTGTTTTAAATGACTCTTAATGGTATGAAAAAAGAAGGTAATGTTGCCATGGTTAACACTGATCATCTGTCATTCCAAAACTTTAAATAAAGTAGCACAGTTTATTAAACAGAAACAGTCAAACCAAGCAGTTTTCTGTTGTTCGATGTAGTAAACCCATGTAAACAATCTGAACACGTTGCGAAATCTGCATGGAGAAATCTTTCGGCCTCTAGTGAAATTCCAGAGCTTACTTATTGAATTAACCGGATTTTTTGCAAACGAAAATTCACAGAATGGGAAGTAAAAGTAAACCGCGCCTTTATTCTTACCATTTAATTTTATAGGCCTACTCAAGTCATCAAGGGGCATTTACAATTCTGTGCGAATTTGCAGTTTAAGTAGCGATGTTATGTTGCTATGGGCAACAGTAAAATTAAAGTAGGCCATAATACAAAAAATAACTGCTTAATTTGCAACAACAAAGATCTAATAAACTGGCCTGACACAAATAAACCACCAGTTGAATGAGTTCTGTGAGTGCATAAGTGTGTCTGGAAGTATTGATGTTGTCATGTTTTGTATGACACAATTTCCGCTTTAAGCAACAAAGTATACACATTCGGTAAAGCCAATAAACGCACAGTACTGTGTGCAAACATAGTGAGCACAAATGTGAAGTAGGCTACTCACCAGATGAGTTTTCATATATCAGCCAGATGGTCTGAATCCCTGTATTCTGCCCAGCTGATCATGGGTTGTTGATTCAGATGACATTTAGGATAAGGCCCGTGTTAACAGCACGCTGATAATATATTTACACTTCTCATTTGAGGTTCTAGAATGATTTTTTGCTCCAGAGCCATTATTTGTAGAGCTTCTGGCTTGTACAAGTATGGTTTCCCATACATGGATAGCGTTTGGACATAGTACTAGTTCAATGTACAGCCAGTGATAGAAAGAAACAGCCTAAATAATTTATATATACAAAAAATGTTGAATGATGTCCATTTCACGCTGCAGAGATCATTTCATTTTCTTTCAATGTTTTGGGGAGTTCTCCATTTTCTTCTGTCCTGACAGCGGACATCTTTCATGAAAGACAAGCAGAAGGTTCTTTTGCTTGTGTTTTATGAACGAGGCCCATTGTGTGTGTGTGAGTGTGAGTGAGTGATATATGTCTGTATATAAATGCGAGTGTGTATATTGTATCGTCTCCTGTCCTTCAGCATATATGTGCGTCTGTATGTGTTGCTGACGCTTCATGCTTTGAAAGAGGCACTTGCATTCCTCCGCTATGTCTGTCACATACTCAGAGAATGTTGCCCCAGACTCTGGTGACGCCCCATCTGAGAATTCAGTTGTGATGCCCCCTAAAGGTAGGTGTTCAACCATGTGTTTCCCCTCCCTTTGGTTTCTTTCGCTTCTCAGTTTCACCCACGGCACTCTTACCTCACGTGTGTGAGAGTGTTTGTGTTTGTTCCACTGTGATTTCCACCAAATTATCACTTTGTGATCACAACAGTTCAGGTAAATCAGCACACAAACTACAAGTGTACAAGCTACAGTACACACACACACCTTATTATGGGCTTATAAAGGTTCACGCGCACATACACAAATGAATGGCCCACACCTGCGTCAGTACTAATACCATATTCTGGTTTATGGATGGCCGTATTTTGTTGTGCAAATGCACAGCAGTCTGTGGAGAAGTTTGATGTGAAGGTATAGTATATGAAAAGAAGCAAAGGACACCCACAGAAAGACACCTGTGCAGTCATCAACTGTTTACTGAGCTTTCAAAATCAAGCTGACAGTCAGTAGAAATGCAAAATTCATGCTGTGGTTATGTACAATTATATGGATATTTAAACATTTAAATGTATATTTATACTAATATTCTATATTTTATTTTAAAGTATATTTTAATATATATTTTAAATAAATATAGACTAAACTTAGAACATCTATAAACCTTTTGTGCAAGAGAAATTTTAATTATTGACTATAGTAAAAATATAGATTTCAATTTATAGTATTTATACACAATATTAAAATATTAAAATATATACTTTAATAAAAATATATATACAATAATATATAAATACATATATTATATTATACTACACTATATTATATATTTTTATTAGTATGTATTTTAAATATAATATATAATAATAATTCATTCTCATCATTGACTGTAGTTGTTGTGTACAATTATATGGATATTTTAGAAAAACTGTTAAATGTGTAATATTTTAATATGAATATTTGTTATATTATCATTTTTACTATTAATATAAATATTTTAAAATAAATATAATATACACTATACATAACCCATATTCAATTTATGCATGAGAATAATGCGTTCTCATTATTTACTAGTTATTGAGTACAAATACGCAGATCAATAATATATTAACATTTATATATTATTTTATATTTAAAATATCCTTCAAACATCTGTAGACATTTTGTACATGAGAATAATCTTAAATTATTTTTAATTCTCCACAAGTAGATGCTTGCAGAGCCTGCTGTACTTTGCTTCTTTTGGGATTTACAGTTTCATAGATGTACAGTGACTAGAGCTGTTTTGAACAATGGACCATATTCAAATTGACTTGAAAAATGCCATGAAATCTAAATAAATATTTATATCAAACCACATATGCCAGTTTTGCTAATATTTGTAATGCACATATTTGACCAGTTTAGTCACTTTATATCTATGTGAGTGTGTGCATGTGTAAACATTTGAGATGAAGGTGGCTCCCTGAAGTCTTGCTGCTCTAGCCTGGCTGTGTTTGCTGTACAGAGGCTAAAGTGGCAACCAAAGAGGCCATAGTGACTGTGACAGAACCAGAGGCAGCCGTGCCCATGCCTGCTGCAGAGACCCCTCAGCCACAGCCTGTAGTAATTGTGGTGACTGAAATAGAGCCAGTAGAGGGTGAGGTCACAGACCCACAGCCAATAGTGACAGAGCCTGTAGAGAACGGGCACAGTGAACCTAAGCCAACACAGGCTAAGAAGCATGTCCAGGTGACTGAGGTAAAAGAAGAGAAGCCCGGCACCTCTAAAGTTCCCGGTGAGTATTGCAAAGAATAAAACCCCAATAACAACTTGTCAGTGTTGGGAAGCTACTTTGAAACTAGTTTGCAAAGCTACAAGCTACATAAAAAGTGACAACTTTAGAAGATATATTAAAGCATATTTAAATGAACTAAAAAAATGAAAACGATACAATAATTAAATAAAGAAAGCAGCATTTCAGCATTCAGTTATTTTTTTTACAGTGGACTTTATATTGATCACTATTGGCATGAATGCAACACACACACACACACACACACACACACACACACAGCACAGTTTGCATTCAGCTAATATTTTACATGTAAAAACAGGGAGGCTATTGAGATGAGATGCGAGGCATTCATCTGGTCGTTTGACCTTAATACTGTGACGAATGTAATATGACCTTATTACATTTTTTTTAAGTCTTCATTCTTGAGTAAAACATATTTACAATTACAAATCATACAGAAACAACAGTAACAGTATTTTTCTTCTTTTCTTTACACTACATCAATTCTAGCTGGTAAAAAAAACAACTGAAATCCGCTATGTTGATTTACTTTCTCCTCAACACTGCAAGTTGTTTACAGTTTGGGTCAAGTAGATGTGGAGCCAAAACTTTAATAATCACTGATATCAACAGAAGCATTAATAACCAGTAGTTTCCATCATATTTAGTTTTGTTGAACCCATCAGGGATGTCCAACGTTAACCGTCTAACATCCCTGATCTGATCTACAGATCTGTAATGTTTCATCGGCACCACACGTGTTGACCCTGGTGTTTCTAACAAATCTCTCACTACCATCCAAAGGCTCAAAGGTCTCTTTCACTTTAACCTGCAGGAAAGTCCTTCAAAAGAAATTCTCGTTTATAATGCAAATGTTACATTTAATTCCACTTTTGTGGTCTTTAAAGCTCTGTACTGACAGTGCCTGTAAGATATCGAGCATGCATGTGTGTGATGTACAGTAAATCCCACAGCAAGTCTAAAAGAGTAAGAAAAGTCCACTAAGATGCTGTAATCTAGTTTATACATAGACTATTTGTATTTGTGTCCACTAACATTTGAATTTATACTGATCAGTACCTTCACTGAAGAAGTCTGCTGATACAAAAGCTACTCCTTTAAAAGGTATTGTATGACAACGGAGGACAGAGAAGTATTTCAGTCAGTGTGTGTTTTGTGTGGAGATTCAGGCCGCATTGCTGAATCTGTTCCTGTAGTAAAACAACGAATCTTCTGCAGTAATTAAAGCATAGATTTTCTCTGTGTATTGCAAAATGCTCATGGGTTTCACCGGCAAGTCAAAATAAAACCTCACACTTCCTTCCATCCACATGTGTGTTGCTTCATGGCCTGGCGGGCCATCAGATAAGCTTGTGGTTGTACACATATCGCTTCTTTCTTGCAAAACACACTCTTATCCTCACACACGCATACACAGCCAGAACAAAGTCACATACCATTCCTGTCATGCTTGTCCAAGACACATTCCCAGCTTTACATCTTTTACTTGTAAGCGGGTTCATGTTGAATTTAAAGTTCATGTATGCATGCTGTCTTTGGTCTACGGCTGGAAATGGAGGTCAGTGATAGGTTGGTGTATGTGTCAATCACACCTTTATTTCAGATAAAGATGATGATGTCACCGCCAGCACTCCATCACCTCCACCTCCAGCAGGTTGGTAACCATGACGACCCATCCTCATCAAATCACTGTTTACACTTCTTTACTAATGTTGTTGCAATAAAAATGCCAGGTGAGCTTTTGAAATTCAAAATGCAAATACTTTAGAATTTAAGAATAAAACCAGCTAAAGATTGGACTAAAACTTAATATTTACAGCTCTAGATGAAACTCGCAAAGGAACATATGTGCAAAAACACATGCACTTCACGTTTGTGATTTTTGCCTGATTCCTACAAGCATTTAGACCCTTTATATAATATATGATCATATCTATATAAAGGAAGAGATGCAGAAGACATCTGATGTGTATACAGTATTTATACACAATGCTTGTACAGAAATGCATAATTCATGTTTTTGCATATAATACAATGTTTTATATGTATTGCAAATTTAAAGTAAAAAACATGCAAAGTTAAGGAAAAAAAGGGAATTCATAAAGGAAGAAAATTCATTAATTAAAAAAAGCTCGGTCAAAATATGCAGCATATTATTAAAATTGAACTTTTCATCATTACATAGTTTTAGGTCAATAAGCAGCCCTTCACTTGGCTAAAACACATACTCATAATAAATAATATTTTGTTTTCTTTCACAGAGGATGGCAGCACTCCCAAGAAACTTTCTATTGACCTTCCTAGTAAGAGTCTTTCACTAATTAATGCCCCCTATTACTTTCTACCCAGAGATATGTTATTTTTAGATTATATGCGAATATTAATTTGAGCAAACAGGTTGAAGACTAATACAGTTATTTACAGTAGAGCCTTGCCCTTTGAATTTACATTTACTTCCAGTGTAACACTCTCCAACACATAAATTATAGCTAATTCCATCTTTTATTTCACCATTAAAAAAACAAAACATTATGACATAAGCATTGCAAAAACATTATAATAGTTGTTAGAATATTATAACATTCATTTATCATATTTTAATCATTTTAAAGAAAGACAGCTTTTATATTTTAAGTAATAAAAAATTAGGCTGACAGTTGTATGTAAATACACAAATATTCTAAGCACAATGTTTCCTGATAAGACAATTGAACATGTATGGAACGATGCAACCATTGTGTCATATTTCCCTAAATAGAGTGCCATTAACAATCTGTTCCTGCCTTCTGTTCACGTTTTATATGTGGAATTGTGTGCCATTGTGTGTTATGGTGTGCTGGCCGCAATGGACTTTACAGTAATATTTCTTATAATATGCTGTAAATTTCTCTCTGTCTCTGTTTAGATGATAGCGACCCTGAGTCAACCAGGGGGAGAAAAGACTCAGGTAATTCTAAAACTACTGTAGATGCTTTAACTGATCCCTAGAAGCCAGAAACACAGGCTGCAATAAAAATATGTTTAGTAGTAAGATGCTTTCTAGTGCCTAATTTTCCCACAATGGACAGCCAAATGATACCGGCACATGGGTACATTTGGCCAGAGCGGTGTAATAATCCCAACCCCCATTTTGAAAGAAACTTGAGGGGTTTTGGAGATCATCTTCACACTCCATGGGAAAATGAATGGCACAGGTCATAATATTATTCGGTAAAGATTTAATCTCATCATTGATCATTGACTAAAAACATCTGTGAAATCTCATTGAGCAATCTGAATATCTTCCGAAATGATTTTGCTACACAATATATATTTACATGTTAACCCATTCTCTCTTTTCCCTCTTAAAGGTCATTGTTCAGTGTCTTTATGCTTTCCATGTTGCTTTGTGGCAGCAATGTGTGGTGACGATGTGTCACTGTGTGTTTGTTGAGTACTTGTGTGTGTGCGTGCCAGTCAAAGCTATATGGATTTCAAATATTTTATAATAACTTTCATTAAGAAATTTGATGCATATGAATATATTCAGAAATATAGATATATTAATATTTGACTGTGCACTAACTGTAATTGCCTATTATAATATGCTAATAAAAATGAAAGTTATTATAAAGTAACCAAAAATGTACGAATGCGGTAAGTGTGTTCTTTCTCCTAATTGGCCAGTGTGGTCTCTGGGGGACGGCCAGGCTCCCGAGGAGATCGACAAACAGATTGATACTCTGCCGCTCTCAATTCTGTTGATTGAAAAGCCTCAGAGTGCTTCCATCAATGTAGGTCAGTATTTGCAGCTTTTATCTCAGGCTCTTATGCACATCTTTTAGATCTCACAACATTTATTCAACAAAACCATCTATTGTTGTTTGAAAGGTGGAGACATCACCTTCGTTGCTAAGGTGGAGGCCAAAGACTTGCTTCGTAAACCAACCATTAAGTGGTTCAAGGGCAAGTGGATGGATCTGGCTAGCAAGACTGGGAAGCATCTGCAGCTTAAAGAATCTTTCGATCGCTTTACCAAGGTGATCCTACTCAAACAATGTATTGGGAAGAAGCATTTGCATAACTTTCCTATTCTTCTAGCAATATTTGGCATTGGTTTCCCTCTGCTGTAGATTCACACCTTTGAGATGCACATTATAAAGGCGAAGGAGAACTATGCAGGGAATTACAGATGTGAGGTCAACTACAAAGACAAATTTGATAGCTGCTCTTTTGACCTGGAGGTCAAAGGTTTGTTTTCTGATTCAACACGACAGACACATAATCAAAGACACCAATACTACCGTTCAAATACATGATTTTAAATCTAATAAAACCTAATATTATAATGTTACAAAAGATTTCAAACATACAGCATCAGCGTATTAGAATGATCTCTGAAGGATCGTGTGACACTGAAGACTGAAGTAACGACTGCTGAAAATCAGTTTTGCATCACAGGAATAAATTACACTTTAAAAATATATTCAAATAGAAAACAGCTATTTATAATAATATTTCACAACATTACTGTTGTTATGCGATGCTGATCGTAAGAGGCAGGAAGACGAGGGATTCAGGATAAACAGGTTCTTTTAATCATGCAAACGTATTAACAGAAATAACAGCATAAACATAACTTTAGTTTTGAGACTCAAAACTGAATGCTTATACTGTAAAGGAACAGGAACAAAGGAGTAAACGAGATAATTAACACAAGACAGGTGAATAGGATGAATCATTAACTAAACAAGGACAGGAACTACCAAATAAGGGCAAAACAGAACTGAAAGGAAACCGACACGTGACAACTGTCTTTTTTGCTCTATTTTATAATCAAATACATGCAGTCTTGGTGAGCATAAACAGTCAAAAACAAAAAAAAAACACACTAAACTCAAACTTTTGAACGGTAGTGTTCATTTTAATCTCTTTGCTGTGTTTTTTTGTTATTTTTCCTCAGAAGTCTCAGACAGTTCCCAAAGCATTGACATCCGCTCAGCTTTCAAAAGAAGGTAAAGAGGGAACATCCTCCCTGAAAAAGATTTTTATAAGGAGAAATGTAGAGCAATGTTCAGAATAAAGAAAAGTGTTTTTAGTAATGAAATCAATAATAAAAATGATAATGTTACTGTATGCTATTAGATCATTTTTAAATTCTGGGTTTTATTAAGAAGTTTATAATTTTTTCCACAGCAAACAAACAGTTTAAATTTATCAGTGATCTAGCATATATAATGATATTTGATTCATTTATATTAGAAATACATCAATTAAATGAGATACAATATCATTCAGGATTAAAAATAAATAATATGTAACATAAATAATTCAATGGAACATTTATGCTGATATTTTATTCATTTTCAGCATAAACGTTGCATTAAAATCTTCTCTGTAAATGTTTACTCAATTAAACCAGGACTTCTGTTCCAGTAATCCTCAACAAAGCGATGTACATATACATGGTTTGTTGAAGGACTGGGTAACCAGAAATTTCTCAGTTAACCATTATGTCAAAAATATTTATCATCAAATCCACCCGTCGACCAAACCAATGTGTTGAACTGTTCAAAAGGCCAACGCTTGCACTGGGAACTTCCACCCCAACAATGTGTCAGAAAGCAACGCAAACTATCCAAGCTCATACTGTTCTCCCAAAGTACCGTTGGGAGAATCAGTCATGAGACCACTAGGATCACCCTTGGTAGCTTGTGCACAAATCAGTTCGCCCAACGCCAGTGCTTTCGCACTCGGTCGCGAAGCGAAAGGTTCTTGTGTACACCTCAATCCTACATTCGTTCGGATGCAGAGATTGCAGGCTCTTGCGTTGTTCTTTTAGCATTGTTTGATTCTGATGTTTGTGACTTGTCTGATTCACTTTCCATTAATCTCTTGTGAACAACAGCAGTGAAGGCCAAGACGATGCAGGCGAGCTTGACTTTAGTGGGCTTCTCAAACATAGGTGAGAACTCCAGTCTGGTCCTCCAATGGGACCAATTCTTACTTTTTTTTTCTTAAGCCCTGACGGGGGGTCTTTTTCTTCATACTTTCTTTTACACTGTTGCTACAATCCAACAGTATCTTTTTACACTCTTAAAGTAATGATTGGTTTATGTTAAAATATTTAGCTATTCTTTAATGTGGAAAACAAAATTTATGTGCCATTATTATCATGAATACCCATTTTGGCATATAAATAAAAGTGCATCAATGCAAACACTAGTATTTTGTTGCCAACATCAATGAAATACTTGATTCACACACAGTATCTTCATTTACACATCCTTTTTTTTTTTTTAGTTTTGCCTCTAGAAGCATCTTTTTTTTTCCTTGAGGATTTGCTTTAGTGTTCTGTTGTTAGCTAATAGCAGAAGTTAAACTCCTGCATAATGGGAAAAAAGAAAAGTGAGAAAATTATCTTGGCTTGTCTCTTTTTTTCTTCCCTACGCTTTCAGACAAGGCAGGTTAGTATCGTAGGTAATTAATCGATTAGACGTTATCACTGGTAAGTGTTATAATCCTTTAGCTTCCCAAGCATGACCTGAACAGGAACTGTATAAGCAAGAGTGTTGGCCTACTGTAGTCCGGTAACACTTTATTTAAAGACAGCATTCATAAAAGATTCAGCAACGCTCAGAAATGATGGAAACAACCCTTTAAAGATCAGAACTTGATGGAAAGGGAATGTTTTCCACTCATTTACGAGTTGTTGATGGAGCACTTCTACATGAAGCTGTGAAATAGTGTTATCACTACTTTTGTTAATGGAATCTTGATTTATACTCGAGAAACAAGGCACACAACTGCAACTGCAAACTTTCAGTGTTTTTAATACTTGCCTGAACAACTACAGATTTGAAACGCACATTAAAACGTGAAAATAATAATGTTACCTCCAGACATTCAGGGAAATGTCTGTGTAAGAAGAGGGCTGAATGATAAAAACTGATGATGACTAATTTAACCATCTCACACCCTGATCATTAACGACTGTGATCATGTATAACAACAACAATATTCACTGCTAATAATAAACCCTGACTTCTAACACTAATATTAAAGAAAACAACTACATTGCCTCGTGTTTAGATAGGATTCCTGCAAAGAGATGGGTACAGTTTTTAGCTATAGGACAGAGTCAACAGAATACTATAAATGAATGAAGAATTGAAATTAAAGCTGTCGATCAAAATCTAATTATCCATCCATCCATCCATAATTATGTTTTGTCTGTGTTATTATTGTTGGTATATTTATATATAAATGAGGAACATCAACAATAAAACTAAATATTTATGTAATACTTAATTATGTACTTTCCACATGATTTTATTGTTGATGTATTTCCTTTGTTCATTTTTATGCCACGATAAGTTACTTAAACACTTAAACCTTTAAAACACATTTTGAGACCTGCACTAAAGTAATTTTACATTGACAGCCGTAATTATAAATCTTCCTAATATAAATGACATTATAATACACTCAAACAAATGTCACACTTCGCTTTTAGTAAATGATTTTAGCCTGTTGATCCATCATGAGCACGATTATGTGTTAACCACGATAACACAATATTCTCCCCTTTTTACTGAACTTATCCTTTCCAATCATAGAGAAATTGAAATAAACACTCATAGTTTATGACCCCAGTCATAAACACAGAACCATCCCTTCCTTGATCATGTCAACACCTGTGTAGCTAAAAACTAGAGAGGCATCTCTCCATGTAACAGGTTACCGTAACATAGGAGGTTATCCAGCCCATCTCTTTGTGTGACATGTCTTGAGGAACTAGAAATAAGGAAGACAACACTGGAACATTCATCATTCTCTTCTCATATTAAAGACTATGAACATTCCTACATAACGATCTGGTTCCTCAACACATGTTGAAGAGTCCTAGCCATGACCTCTGACCTCTTACTGTCTTACTGCTCTGTGATGTCAGGGAGCACAAGCAAGAGGAAGTTCCTGAGGTGGATGTGTGGGAGATTTTGAAAAATGCCCGACCTGATGAATATGAGAAGATTGCTTTTACGTATGGCATCACCGATCTCAGAGGCCTGCTGAAAAGACTGAAGAAAACCAAAAAGGAAGAGAAAAAGAGTGAAGGTGCTGATTTAAACTCTATTATGTTTATTTTGCTTGATAAATGTGCAGCGTTCAGTTCACATGTAAAATGTCAAATTCATTGGCACTAAAAAATTTGCTTAAAATCACTCTCAGGTCATCCTAGGATGTAGTTTTTTTTTTTTTTTTCTTTAAATTATCATAGCAGATTTGGAAGACTCTGCAGTGAATGGGTGCCGTCAGAATGAGAGTCCAAACAACTAATAATAACATAACAATAAATATGTAGATGCCAGTCCATCATTTAACATCTTGTGAAGTGAAAAGCTGTGTGCTTCTAAGAAACATCATGGCATTAATTGATGGACTGGAGTCGTGTGATTTACTTGTGATGTTTTTATCAGTTGTTTGGACTCTCCTTCTGACGGCACCCATTCACTGCAGCGGATCCATTTGTGAGCAAGTGATGTAATGCTAAATTTCTCCGAATCTGTTCTAATGAATGATGACGTAATCTAGATCTTTGATGACCTGAGGGTGCATTATCGGTCATTTTTAATTTTTGAGTAAACTGTTCCTTTAACTCTCCACTGCAGCATTTGCCAAAAGACTGGATCCTGCATATCAGGTAGACAAAGGCGGAAAAATCCGGTTAGTTGTGGACCTTGCTGACCCGACCGTGGAGTTAAAATGGTACAAGAATGGACAAGAGATCCGCCCTACTCCAAAGTATGTCACCTCCTATTCTTACATGCTAATTTTTACAACTACATTCAGAAACACACTCATGTGAAACCCTCTGTATACACCAACCTGCTTAAACCCTTCATTTATTGTGTTCTTTGGCTTGCTGGTCACAGGGGATTCAGAAATGACTCTGTTTGCAGCAAACGCACTTGCTGCACACACAAGTGAACCATCAGCATTTCATACCCGGCAAACACACAACGTTCTTTAAACATTAATCTGTGCCATATGATAACTTCCAGAAATGTTTAAAGGACGTTATGTGATTGAAGGCCAATGTGAAGCTCTTGAGCTACATTTGAAGTTTTAAATGTAGTGTACAGTGAGTAATTAACAACAGAAAACTGTACAGGAAAAAGGCACCAACACCCTCACAGGACTTTAATAGAGTTGTGAAAGCTACCTGAAAGGTGTACATTAAATGTATATATTTACCTCTAATGCTCTGGAGAAATATGTTATGGTAATATAGCACAAATACACTAAAAAATGCTGGGTTAAATACAACCCAGCACTGGGTAAAATATGGACAAACTGTTGGTTGAAAACAACCCAGTCGCTGGGTTTGTCCATATTTTATCTAGCATTTTTTAGAGTGTAGTCACTCCTCCGCTATTTGGCATAATAAATATAAGACAAAATAAACTTTACACCAAAATATTGTTTTTTAATCATTTGTAGCTTTGTAATAAATAACATTTACTAAATATTACAAAATATTTTGTAATAATGTGTATTAAAGTGCTACAAAAAATTAAACATAACATTTAATGCTAAGGAGTAAATGAACACAAGTGTATAGTTTCTATAACAGTATTCATGTTACTTAATTTATCAATAATTGTAAGAGACAATGATTTGTAACTAAGTTATTTGAAAATGAAAGAAAAGCATATTTCAACCCACTTCCTCAATGATTCTTCAAACTCAGAGCAACTAAATTAAAGCCATTTGGGTGGTCGGTGCAGTTTTCTGGTCGCTTATCTTCAATGATGTCTATCCCAGTGTTCCCTGCTTTTTGGAGGACTCTCTCTTTATCTTCTTCCAATTTTACTCTCTCTCTCTCTCTCTCTCTCCCTCTCTATATAAACAGTAACTGTAACACTAATAGCTCTTCCAGCCCTGTTTGATCTAGGCATGATGTCTATCTATCCTTTCTGTCTGTTATGCAATGGTGATTCCACCTGTCTGCCATAACCTCCACTTCCACCTTCTCCATCCTGTGCTCCGGCTGTTCTGGCTCCTCTGTTCACCATAAAGTAATAGGAAGTAAGTCAGCCAGTCCTCAGGACTGTCTTGTATATCTGAACCAAAGGAGTAAGCACATTTCTGCTGTATAGGTCTATTCAGATGCTTTTAGTGCCATATTGTATGTACAGTATAATATATTACATATGTTGAATGGAATAACAAACTATAAGATATCCAGCAATCACAAAAGCAAGAATGTTATTGTACTGAATATCAGCACACACACACAACTTAGATACAATATGGCCAGTTATTTTGTCTACATTTTCTCTGCCAATGAAGAAATTTCCAAAACAATCCAAAGCAAGGTCAAGTTTTGTGTATTTATGAGCAAAGTACAATCAGATCAATAAAGGACCAGAATTAACTTTTGTACAATATACATTACTTCTGTTCTCTCTTTTCTAACTTAGATTTTTAATTGTGGAATTCAACAGAATAAGTAAAAGAAAGAAAGAAAGAAAGAAAGAAAGAAAGAAAGAAAGAAAGAAAGAAAGAAAGAAAGAAAGCAATCAATGAATAAGACTGAATGAAAGAATGAGTAAAAGACAGAATAAATCAATTAAATCAATTAATAAACAAAAGAATGACTGACTGAATTAAAGACAGAAAAGAAAAGAAAGACAGAGTGAATTAAAGCAATCAATAAAGTAAAGAATGTAAGAATGAATGAAATAAAGCAATCAAAAATAAAGACAATACAAAAACTAATAAATGAATGAATAAATAATATAATCAATAGAGAAAGAAAAAAAGAAAGAAAGAAAGATGGATGGATGGATGGGATGTGAAGTAAAAACAGCCTCTTAACTTCCAGTAACTAATGAATTGATTGTGCAGGTATATCTTTGAGCACAAAGGCACTCAGCGGATAATGGTTATTAGCAACTGTCAGACAAACGATGATGCTGCCTACTCAGTCACTGCAGGAGAAGAGAAGTGCACCACTGAACTGTTTGTGAAAGGTGCGTCCACTCGACCAGCCTATGATTTCATAAAGGTCAAAAAGTGACAGAACTGATAAATGCTGATTGATTTATAACATCTTTCCTGAACACTGTCTGCCAATGATTTGATGACGTACTCCCATTGGTCCTCCCATGTAGAACTGCCTGTGAATATATTGAAAAAGCTGGAGCCTGTAAAAACCACAGTGAACGAGAGAATTGAACTGGAGTGTGAAGTGTCTGAGGAAGGAGCCAAAGTTAAATGGTATGTGCAATGGAGATTTTAGGTGTATAATACCCAATTTTTTGTGTTAAACAAGCAAAGCAAAATGACATCACCTCTTTGCTGACTGCCTGGTACAGGATGAAGAATGGGGTGGAGGTCCCCACAGGGGTGCGCTCACGGTACCGTGTGAAAAGCGAGGGGACCAAACACTGGCTGATCATTGACGATGCCACAAAGGACGACACTGGCACCTACTCCCTGATGGCCACCGGGGGCACCACTGAAGCTCACGTTCAAGTTGATTGTATGATAATATTGCTATTTGCCTTAAGGAACTTTCTAAAGCTATTTGAATCAAAAACCAAAACATCTTTATTTCACCCGTACTCTCCTGTTTATTAATTTTTGTCTTTTTCTTTTGTTTCCTGTTACCTTCCACTGGATGATTCAGTGAAGCCTCTGAAGATTTTAATGGATCTACAGAGTGTGACAGTGTTGTTGGGTCAGCCTCTTAAATTGAACTGTGAGATTTACCCTGGAAACGTCCCGGGCCGCTGGTACAAGAACGGCCAGCTCATCCAGCCTAGCGAACGCCTCAGCATTATACACAGAACCAAGTACACCAGTTTACTCATTCAATATTAAACTAATCGCAATCACATCCGCTCATCGACTTATATAGTACACTACACATAAATATATATATAAAATGTAACTAAAACTATAAAAATATATACCATGTATAAAAGTACTGGTCACTAGATGGACAATCAACCATCATATTCTAAAAACCATACCTTAAGTTGGTTTGTTCCTGGCCCAAGAATGTAATTAACAGTGGTTCTCAACTTCAAATTCCATTATATATAAATTATATAATAATAATAATTATACTTGATATAATTATGATAATAATATAATATAAAATGACCAGAATTGACATTAATATTATTGTTAATAAATTAATTTTACTGTTGTTTCTCCTAATTCCTAAACAACGGAACGTAGAATTGCGATATATAAACTCAGGTTTATATCTCAGGTTTGCCATTTTTCCCCTAAATTCAAAATTTGCCTAAATTAATTCGCTAAACTTTTTCTCTCACAATTTTGAATTTTTTCTCACAATTGTGAGTTTATATCACAGTGGCCCAGTAGTGTACAACACAACGAAATCTCCACAACACAACGGAAACAAGTCACAACACAAAGAAATTAGCACAACACAATGGAAACAAGCTGTAACACAATGAAATTAGCAAGCCACAACACAACGAAATTAGCGCAACACAACGGAAACAAGTCGCAACACAAAGAAATTAGCACAACACAATGGAAACAAGCTGTAACACAATGAAATTAGCAAGCCACAACACAACGAAATTAGCGCAACACAACGGAAACAAGCCGCAGCACAAAGAAATTAGCACAACACAATGGAAACAAGCTGTAACACGATGAAATTAGCAAGCCACAACACAACGAAATTAGCGCAACACAACGGAAACAAGCTGCAACACAAAGAAATTAGCAAAACACAATGGAAACAAGCTGTAACACAATGAAATTAGCAAGCCACAACACAACGAAATTAGCGCAACACAACGGAAACAAGCTGCAACACAAAGAAATTAGCAAAACACAATGGAAACAAGCTGTAACACAATGAAATTAGCACAACACAACGGAAACAAGCCGCAACACAAAGAAATTAGCACAACACAACGGAAACAAGCCGCAACAGAAAGAAATTAGCACAACACAATGGAAACAAGCTGTAACACAATGAAATTAGCAAGCCACAACACAAAGAAATTAGCGCAACACAATGGAAACAAGCCGCAACACAAAGAAATTAGCACAACACAATGGAAACAAGCTGTAACACAATGAAATTAGCAAGCCACAACACAACGAAATTAGCGCAACACAACGGAAACAAGCCGCAACACAAAGAAATTAGCACAACACAATGGAAACAAGCTGTAACACAATGAAATTAGCAAACCACAACACAACAAAATTAGCGCAACACAACGGAAACAAGCCGCAGCACAAAGAAATTAGCACAACACAATGGAAACAAGCTGTAACACGATGAAATTAGCAAGCCACAACACAACGAAATTAGCGCAACACAACGGAAACAAGCCGCAACACAAAGAAATTAGCAAAACACAATGGAAACAAGCTGTAACACAATGAAATTAGCAAGCCACAACACAACGAAATTAGCGCAACACAACGGAAACAAGCCGCAACAGAAAGAAATTAGCACAACACAATGGAAACAAGCTGTAACACAATGAAATTAGCAAGCCACAACACAACGAAATTAGCGCAACACAACGGAAACAAGCTGTAACACAATGAAATTAGCAAGCCACAACACAACGAAATTAGCGCAACACAACGGAAACAAGCTGCAACACAAAGAAATTAGCAAAACACAATGGAAACAAGCTGTAACGCAATGAAATTAGCACAATACAATGGAAGCAAGCTGTAACACAATGAAATTAGCAAGCCACAACACAACGAAATTAGCGCAACACAACGGAAACAAGCTGCAACACAAAGAAATTAGCAAAACACAATGGAAACAAGCTGTAACGCAATGAAATTAGCACAACACAATGGAAACAAGCTGTAACACGATGAAATTAGCAAGCCACAACACAACGAAATTAGCGCAACACAACGGAAACAAGTCGCAACACAAAGAAATTAGCAAAACACAATGGAAACAAGCTGTAACGCAATGAAATTAGCACAACACAACGGAAACAAGCTGTAACACAATGAAATTAGCAAGCCACAACACAACGAAATTAGCGCAACACAACGGAAACAAGCTGCAACACAAAGAAATTAGCAAAACACAATGGAAACAAGCTGTAACGCAATGAAATTAGCACAACACAATGGAAACAAGCTGTAACACGATGAAATTAGCAAGCCACAACACAACGAAATTAGCGCAACACAACGGAAACAAGTCGCAACACAAAGAAATTAGCACAACACAATGGAAATAAGCTGTAACACGATGAAATTAGCAAGCCACAACACAACGAAATTAGCGCAACACAACGGAAACAAGCCGCAACACAAAGAAATTAGCACAACACAATGGAAACAAGCTGTAACACAATGAAATTAGCAAGCCACAACACAACGAAATTAGCGCAACACAACGGAAACAAGCTGCAACACAAAGAAATTAGCAAAACACAATGGAAACAAGCTGTAACACAATAAAATTAGCACAACACAACGGTAACAAGCCGCAACACAAAGAAATTAGCACAACACAACGGAAACAAGCCGCAACAGAAAGAAATTAGCACAACACAATGGAAACAAGCTGTAACACAATGAAATTAGCAAGCCACAACACAAAAAAATTAGTGCAACACAATGGAAACAAGCCGCAACACAAAGAAATTAGCACAACACAATGGAAGCAAGCTGTAACACAATGAAATTAGCAAGCCACAACACAACGAAATTAGCGCAACACAACGGAAACAAGTCGCAACACAAAGAAATTAGCACAACACAATGGAAATAAGCTGTAACACGATGAAATTAGCAAGCCACAACACAACGAAATTAGCGCAACACAACGGAAACAAGCCGCAACACAAAGAAATTAGCACAACACAATGGAAACAAGCTGTAACACAATGAAATTAGCAAGCCACAACACAACTAAATTAGCGCAACACAACGGAAACAAGCCGCAACAGAAAGAAATTAGCACAACACAATGGAAACAAGCTGTAACACAATGAAATTAGCAAGCCACAACACAACGAAATTAGCGCAACACAACGGAAACAAGTCGCAACAAAGAAATTAGCACAACACAAAGGAAACAAGCCGCAACAGAAAGAAATTAACACAACACAACACAATGGAAACAAGCTGTAACACAATGAAATTAGCAAGCCAGAACACAAAGAACTTAGCGCAACACAATGGAAACAAGCCGCAACAAAAAGAAATTAGCACAACACAACGGAAACAAGCCGCAACAGAAAGAAATTAGCACAATACAATGGAAACAAGCTGTAACACAATGAAATTAGCAAGCCACAACACAACGAAATTAGCGCAACACAACGGAAACAAGTCGCAACACAAAGAAATTAGCACAACACAATGGAAACAAGCTGTAACACAATGAAATTAGCAAGCCACAACACAACGAAATTAGAGCAACACAACGGAAACAAGCCGCAACACAAAGAAATTAGCACAACACAATGGAAACAAGCTGTAACACAATGAAATTAGCAAGCCACAACACAACGAAATTAGCGCAACACAACGGAAACAAGCCGCAACACAAAGAAATTAGCACAACACAATGGAAACAAGCTGTAACACAATGAAATTAGCAGGCCACAACACAACGAAATTAGCGCAACACAACGGAAACAAGCCGCAACACAAAGAAATTAGCACAACACAATGGAAACAAGACACAACACAAAGAAATTCGTACAACAATGAAATTAGCACAAGACAACGAAAACAAGCCGTAACACAACGAAATTAGTGCAGTACAACAGAATTAGCACAATACAATGGAAACAAGCTGCAATACCAAGAAATTAGCACAGCACAACTGAAACAAGCCACAACACAGTGAAATTAGACAACACAATGAAATTAGTCCTATTTGTTGTCTTGTGGAGATTTCATTGTGTTGTGCATTACCTGGCTACCATATATATATATATATATATATATATATATATATATATATATATATATATATATATATATCTCATCAATTGGAGTTCTCTGAATTTTACTTCCTGCAACCCAGAATTGTGAGGAAAAAAGTCAGATTTGTAATATATAAGTTGTGAGAAAATTTGTGAGATAATAAAAGACACAATTACTTTTTTTTAATTCTGTGGTGGAAATGGGCTTCCATAGATTTCTTTTTCCTTTTTTGCTTTCCTTTCAACTTACAGGAATCACAGCCTTGACATTGAGAGCTCCACTATTCAGGATGCCGGCGATTATACCTTTGTTCCTGAGGGATACACACAGACGCTGTCTGCCAAAGTGCACATTATAGGTACAGCACCAATCCAAAAGTTCTCTAATGCATATCATATTTATGCTAATAAGCTCTCTGAAAGAATGCCATTTGGATCAACTCTGCAGATCCTCCCAGGGTGCATTTAGAGGCACTGGATGTCCAGGACAACACGGTGACCATTGTGGCTGGAAACAAACTCCGTCTGGAGATCCCTATTAGTGGAGAACCGGCACCGAGAGTCGTATGGATGAAGGGAGAACGGGTGAGTAGAGGGGAGTACAAAAACGACGACTGAAGAAAAAATACAAATATATAACACTTGGGCTCATGGGTTGTTTCAGGTCATCCTTGACTCAGGAAATCGGGTTCGTGCAGAGACATTTGCAGACCACACCTGCCTCACTATTGATATCGCAGAAAGAGAAGATACCGGAAACTACAAGATCGTCCTTCAGAACGAAGCTGGAGAGGACACAGCTAGTGTTAAAATCAAAGTTGTAGGTAAGACAATTTACCTTGAAAAAACAATGTTTGTTTAGGTGATGGCACTGTAAATCGTACCATATTTTGTTTTATCTAGATATCCCAGATCCCCCTGAGGCTCCTGTGGTTACTGATGTGGGTGGAGACTGGTGCACTATGACATGGGAGCCGCCACGCTATGATGGTGGTTCCCCCATCCTTGGTAAACCAACTTCCTGTGCATTAAAAAAATGCATACTATTGATATTTTAGAAGCCTGCTAATTTGAGGTTTTGAGTTTTTTTCAAATGACTGTTTAAGACTTTTTTTTTTTTTTGGTGAAAACCATAATACTGTGAAATATTATTACATATAAAATGACTGTTTTCTATCTTGATATGTTTTAAAATATAATTTATTACTGTGATGACAAAGCTGAAATTTTAGCAGTCATTACTCCAGTGTCACATGATCCTTCAGAAATCAGTCTAATATGGTAGGTGTTCAAGAAACCTTTCTTTTTATTATTGTTAAAAAACGGATGTGCAGCATAATATTTTTGTGGACATTTTTTTCTGGATTCTTTGAAAAATAGGAAGTTTAAAAGAACAGCATTTATTTGAAAAATAAATCTTTTGTAACAAAAGTCTGTCACTTTTGAAAAATGTAATTAAATTTATTAAATAATAAAACAACAACTTTGGAATCATCGATCACATTGTGATAAATCACATTTTGTTGACATAACACAGGATACTTCATTGAGCGAAAGAAGAAACAGAGCTCTCGATGGATGAGGCTGAACTTCGACCTTTGCAAAGAGACCACCTTCATGCCAAAAAAGATGATTGAAGGTGTGCCATACGAGGTGCGAATCTTTGCAGTTAACGCTATCGGCGTCTCCAAACCCAGTGAACCCTCCAAACCTTTCATTCCCCTGGGTGAGTACACCAGTGGCCCATCTGAATTATCAATGGGATTTTGTGTCTCTTCAAATCAGTTATATCATGAGCCCTGAGTCTATTATGTAACATAACACATAGCATGATCATTTACGCATATCCCATTAAGAGAGACAAAGACACTGCAGAGACATCAGAGCTTTGCCGTTCCCTTTCGAGTTCCTATGCAACAGGTGTTGATGTGCTCACACCAGCATCCAAAACATTCGGTCTGTGACCTCCACAGGACAGGCCTGAGATTTAGAAGATACGGAGTACGACGTTATAATGGCTGCCAAACCATCTGTGGATTATAATGTTATGAGATCAGACGCAGTCTCTGCTTCAGTCACAGCTTAGACATGAAGAGTTGCGTGAGAAATCAGACTAATGAGAAACCCTTGTGAAATTCATGACATACCAGTGAGATATGAGAGATCTTCTCTCACGTGTGTTTTGTGTTCGGGGGTACACATGTGTGGCCATCATTGTATGGATTAAAGGAATAGTCACTAAAATCCTTCAAAAAACATTTTTGTGTTTCAGGGGGAAAAAATGTGTAATATTAGTAAATAATGAACAAATAAAGAACAAGATGAAATTATAAATTGGATAAATAGTTCCTTCAACCAGAAAGATCTAAAGCTTGATTTGAAATAATGTAGGGTCACAGTGGCAATAGTGTAACGTATAGATTTTATAGATTCTTCAGAGTGTATTAAACACTTTTGAGAAAATATTGGCTGTAAACATTCAGTAACACTTATTATTACACTTGTTCATTCATATAAACAGAGATGAAAAAACAAGAATTAACATCTAAGGATGCATTTAAACAATGTCTTGAGAGTTTATGCAAGACTCTTGAATGTGGGAATCAAGATTTAAAGGGGTCATAAGATGCTATTTCAAGTTTTCTTTTCTTTTTGGAGTGTTACAAGCTGATTGTACATAGATAAGATCCCTGAAGTTGCAAAGATTAAAGTCTCAAAACCAAAGAGATATTCTTTATAAAAGTTAAAACTCTGTCACGCCCCCCTAAAACGGCTTGTTCAAACACGCCCCCACATGTCTACATCACGATGTGGGGAGATTTTCATAACACCGCCCAAATATATACGCAATGAAAGAAGGCGGAACTATTATTCTTGCTGTAGTGTTGTTGCTGCCGCTGGCACCTTGTCCTGGAGACGCTGTTTCTCCTTGTGAAACTACTTTGTTTGGGCTTCCAAAAGAGGACACAACTAGAAATCAGTGATTAAGTTGTATTTACAACACTGTTCCAGAACAGTTCAACCCAAATATGAACTTGGAAGCTACAACGTTGGCTCGCACAAAGGCTGTTTCTATAAAGTGGGGCAATTCCAACTTTGAAAGGACAGTCTGGCACTTCTGGCTCACAGCCTGTAAGTACATTTCTGCCACTGACGATTCAAACGCGAGTTTTCAGCAGTGTAGAGTAGTGCTTAGGGCTGGGCGATAAAACGATAACAATATGTATCGCGATAGACACGTGAACGATATCAATAAAAAATGTGAGGAAATTGTAAATAAAAGAGAAAGTCAGCTCACCAGTATGGCAGTTTTTTGGATATTATAAGTCTGACCGTAGTCAGACCAAATGTCGTCTGCAAATTATTCA
The DNA here is from genome assembly GCF_936440315.1 of Barbus barbus. Taxonomy (NCBI): domain Eukaryota; kingdom Metazoa; phylum Chordata; class Actinopteri; order Cypriniformes; family Cyprinidae; genus Barbus; species Barbus barbus. Next base: position 14,948,545 of record NC_136717.1, read on the forward strand.
AGACCGTCGTCCCCGCCAAGACTGGTAATACCACGAACTTGATGTACCACCTTAAAAAAAAATAATAATAATTATCGATATCGACCGATATGAAACACTGATATCGTGATACAGTTTTCAGCCATATCGCCCAGCCCTAGTAGTGCTTGTTGTTTGTCGTTTCTCGGATCACAAATGCAGACATGGTAATGTGTATGTGGTTATGTCCATGTAATTATGTCCCCACTGGATGCAACAAATGCCTCGTTTGTAATGGGTTTTATTGTTTTTGTTTGGTCGCGCCCCCTGAAACGGCATCACAATACGGTGAGGGGCGTAACATTTCCGTCTCACGCCTGAGGTATTCGGCCAATCACAACGGACTGGATAGCTGGCCAATCAGAGCACGCCTTGCTTCTCAAAACTATGAGCTTTGTAAAAATCGAAGTGTTTCAGAAAGACGGGGCTTAGAGGAGCAACAATAATGTACAGTATGTGGAAAATAATGTGTTTTTTGAACATTAAACCACATAAACACATTGTATTACACCAAATATACAAAATAATGTTCTTTTTAGCAACATCATATGACCCCTTTAATTAACAAAATTTAGAAAAAAACTGAAAATATTAATGTAATGATACATTTGAAATATATATTTTTAAGATTTTAGATTATGCAAAGATATTGTCTAAATACAGTAAAACTAATTATTAAAAATAAAAATGTAGAAAGAAATTAAGCATCTAAGGCTGAATTTGAGAAAAAAATATATTTCAGTTCAGGAAAAAAATCTGCAAAAATATTGGCTAAAAACATTTAGAGACACTTGTGAAATTAATCTGAATAAAAATGGATAAAAAAATTTAAATAATATAAATCATGTCTCTAAGGATACATTTGAAAAATATATTTTACACGTATTATTGTAGAACAAATTATGCCAAGAATATTAACTGAAAAAAATTAAGACTTACAACATTTATCAAAAGTAAATAGGGAAAAATTAAAATATAAAATTCTTCATATCTAAGGATGCATTTAAACATTTTTTACACTAGTTGTTTTACAATAAAAAAAAAAATTATGATTAGAAAATGAACTGAAAATATGACAAAATATTCAGCCACACTAATCACTACCTTCATTTAATGCGTTCACTAGCTGTGACCAGTGAACCTACAATGCTGGTGGTGGATGACGTCACAGATACCACCGTGACCATGAAGTGGAGACCCCCAGACACCATCGGTGCCGCAGGACTTGATGGCTACCAAGTTGAATACTGCATTGAAGGAAGTAAGTCTACAAACATATACTGTATGCTTTGCATAAGTTGTTCTCTGGTGGGTATTCATGCGTTTTTGTGCTTGTGCAATACTCTATTTGACAGCTGATGAATGGATACTTGCTAATAAAGAACTGATTGAAAAAACGAGGTACACTATAACCGATCTGCCAGTGGAGGCCAAGATCTTGGTGCGTGTCAAGGCCATAAATGCTGCTGGGGCCAGTCCACCACGCACAACCCAACACTCCATACTAGTCAAAGAGGTTATCGGTGAGAGCCTGCTGCCACATTTCACAGTGGATTTAAACTAATAGCATATATAATTGAGAAATAACAATTATTTATGGTTATACAGATAGATGTTTTAAGCTGGTTCTGGTCATGCACTCTTGTTTGTTTGGCAGAGCCTCCTAAGATTCGCATACCTCGACACTTAAAGCAGATGTACATTCGAAAGGTTGGCGAAGTCGTCAACCTCGTTGTGCCATTTGTGGTGAGCCAACAGATCATGATGACAAACCCTTGAACAAATTCTCTGGGTCACAAAAGAAAACTTCAAAATATTTTTCTGTCTTTTTAGGGTAAACCAAGGCCAAAAGTCAATTGGTTGAAGGAGGGTCAGCCGATTGAACCAACCATCAGCATTCGCAACTCAGATTGTGACAGCATCATGTTCATCCGCAAAGCTGAGCGCAAACACTCTGGAAAATACGAACTGAGTGTACAAGTGGAGAATCATATCGACACGGCCACGCTGGACATCCAGATAGTCGGTTAGTTAAGAAAAATGCATAAAAAACACATAAGTCCTCATAAGTCTCATAGTCATTTTTATTTTTATTTAAGTTTTAGTAATTTTGTTATATGCTTGTCATTTTAATTTTTATTATAAAATTTTAAAGAAATGCATTTTTATTTCAGTTTTTGAAGTAATTTTAGTATTTCAAATTAAACTTATTTTAAGTTCATTGTCAAGGTGACGTATAGTTTATTTAACAAACATCTGATATTTATATATATTAATATTTATATAATATTTTTTGAATAGTGTTTCAAGATTAATTTCAATCATGAAACAATGTAAGTTTTAGTTAACAATACCAACACTGCTAAATGTTAAATATATTGTGCTAATGCTAGATATATTGCTAACAATGCTAAAGTATTAATAAGAAATATGTGATATTTAAAATATAATTCTAAGAAATACATGATGTAAAGCTAACCTAAGTCCACCATGTTCTCCATCGAAGCACCGTTGAACATTTTCTTTTGCTGCTTGTCCCAGATCTTCCAGGCCCACCACAGGCTGTAAAGATCGAAGAGGTCTGGGGGAATAATGTAGCACTGGACTGGAACCCACCCAAGGACAACGGCAATGCACCTATTATAGGCTACACCATCCAGAAAGCTGATAAAAAGACAATGGTCTGAAAAAACCGCCATGATACTCATATTTAACATATATATTCTGCTGTTTTTCCAATAATGTAACTTTTTCGTAATGTAGTAGTGATTTTACTATATGGTTTACCTATAAGTCTGATTAGTATATTTGTATGTGTGTATGTGTGTGTGTGTCACAGGAGTGGTACACATGTATAGAGCACTACCATCGTACCTGCATCACAATCTCAGATCTGGTGGTGGGTAATGAGTATTTCTTCAGGATCTACTCAGAGAACATGGTGGGCTTAAGTGAAAGTGCCACTGCCACTAAAGACAGTGCTCTGATCGTGAAAGAAGGTAAGGCTCTGCTCCGCTCTAACCCTTTGTAAATTAACTGCTTGTCTAAATCCTTTTCAATGCTGCAGTAAGTGATTTTGGTTTGGGTTTTGTTTTTAATGGAATACCACTTATAAAATGTCCTGGTGTCCTGAGAATTAAACTATGTCACAGCACAGTAAACAGCAAAATAGAATCTGTACATTTTAGCCAATCAGAAAACTTGCCGTCTTTCGGGACTACTGGAGGGAGTGTTTCTGCATTCCTGTGTAGCTGGTACGGTGTTCACAATGTCAAAACAAAATAAAATAAACCTTAAATGCACCTTAAGCTGATCTGGATAAAACTATATACTAAAAGAATGAATGGAAACGAAAACAATCCTTATTTTTCTAGTGGTGCTTTCTCTACTGGTGCAGAAATCGCTTATAACAGTGTTCTTAAGCCTGACAAATTTGCTTTTTAGTACTAATTTAGGCCTGGATGATGTGAAACTGCATTATGTTTTTTTTATAATCTGAGAAATCACAGGGACATTTACAGCCTTTGTACCTGAGGGCTGTTGTCCTAATTAACACTAATTTAGTAATCAACATCCTGCTTGGTGTGTCTTTATATATTTAGTCAGGGTTTAATTGAAATGCATGTCCCTGGAAATGGTGCAAAGAAGGGTTGTTCAGTCTTGCTCCTTAAAATGAAGGCTCTGTCCCAATATGAATATGTATAATACACACTAAAAGCATGTATGTTGACGGGAAAGTACATTGTTTGAATATTTAGAAGGACAAGATCTTTGCTGCATACCACTTATATGAAAGCAATAGCTAAATTCACAGCCTTAAATCCTCACTTAATGGTGGGGAATATTGGCTTCTTAGCACAAATGCACACTTCAGAATCCGACAGAAATATTAGAAATGTTTTAACATAACTATGATTTTTGACAAGTGTTGTTATTGTTAATAAAGCTATTAAAAAACTTTTTTTTTAATTGAAATGAAGCAGACATGATATAAAATTTAACTAAATATGAAATAAAAAAATATATATATTTTTTTATAAAAACTATAATAGTTTATAAATAAAGGTAAAAACACTAATTCTAGTCTTATGTACTTTATTGAAATTAGTACACATTCCTGCAGAGTTTGCATATCAACTAAACAAGGCTAATCAAGGTTTGGAGTTTGAGCAGGATTGCGCACCGCTGGTGTAAAGTCTGAGTTTTGACTCAAGGGACCTTTAAAGGCTTTACAGGAATGCACCTGTTAACGTTTACCAGAGCGACGGCGCACTGACGCGTTTTTTCCCCCACTAGTTTAATGTTTATGAATGAATTTAACGTGAAAGAATATCATTAATCTTGGCAAACTATATATCATTCTGAAGGTCTAAGCCTCAAGCATCGACGACAGATCACCGTTTTTCGATGGAAAGCTTATAAGGAATGTATTTGCTACAAATCAAAACAGGCAGAATAAAAAAGCCGTACGTACCTTTATCATTGTAATAACGAGCCACAAACGCGTCCACTGCTGAAATCCCAGTTTAGTTAGAGAGGTAAGGGTCCACAGAACAACATCCCAGCGAGCACTTTTAGTCCAACGAAACAATAACGTTGTAATAAGGATGAATATTCCTTTGTTTACATTTCATTTCTTCCGGAGAGTTATTGTTCGCGTAAATTACACTCAAAAACAGCGTCTTGGTGGTAAAAAAAACAACACGGTGTTGTAGGATACAGTTTTACAAACAGAATGAGACCGTCCACGGAAAAAAAGTGTCTCAAAAAAGCGGAATATAGTTTATTTGAATTTGGCGCTCCCTCCTGCCAGCCGTGACGCACGCTATGACGCTGCTGTCATCTGAGCGGGGCGTAACTTAGCAATCTGCTTGATCCATAAAAAACAGTTTTTTTTTTCTTCTACATTTTTTATATGTGTGTGTGTGTATTGTGTGGGGAATGTGGCCGTATCTGCATGATTATAATATGTATGGACGAACATCAGCGTGTTTATTACCGACTCTATGATGGCTATCATTGTGATTCATCAGCTATTATTGATTATATGGCCCATCTGTATGATTATCATCTGAATGGAAGCACATCAGCGTGTGTTTACTGACTCTATGACGGCTATCATTGTGATTCATCAGCTATTATTGATTATATGGCCCATCTGTATGATTATCATCTGAATGGACGCACATCAGCGTGTGATTACTGACTGTATGACCATGTCTGCCAATATCACTTCATGTCTGGCAATCAGAATACTTCAGTATACATACTATATACAAAGCAATTTTTTTCAATTTTTTTTCCTTTTTTATTACTCAAATAATTATTTTTGTATTTTTTAGTGCTCAAATAAATCTGTCTATTATTTTATAGTTGAAAAACTATGCAGGAATATGTATAATGACTAAAATAGTTTGTATAATTCTGCAATCCATTTGGTGGTTATTTTTCCTCAAACGGGGGGGGGGGGGGGGGGGACTATAAATAGTTTCAGAAAAAATATTGCAGGAATCTCATTTTTCATGGTATCTTCTTCAAATTTGAAATATGAACTCATGAGACGCGTGGCTTTCGATCCATTACTTTTCTGGATTGCTCCAGGACTTATTTCATGTATTTGTATATGAAATAAAAAAACATTCAGTGTGGAAAAAATATTTTTCAAGGCACGTCAGTGTCTATAACTTTTTATCTTTTTGAACATTATCAACTCTGGATGATAGATAGTAAAGCCCAGAGTGTCTTCTTTCCAAAGATACCTAATTTGTTTGTGTAGCACACATTGTCACGAACTGTTACCATTTTAATTTAGGTAGGTTATTTTCACCTGTGAGGCCCCAAATGGGGGCGAAGGTTAACAGGTATGATCTGCAATTCGTAGTAACTTCACAAATTTGATACTTTTGCCTGGTATGTCTACATAGACTCTCCCTATAAGCTACAAACACAAAGATTTGTTTATTTGCCACAAATTACTGGAGAGACAAGAACCAAGAGCAGATTATATCTTTAACAGACTGTGTGTGTCATGCTTTGCCAATGCTGATGATAAATGTTGTCTCTTCCTCATCACATAAGGGAAATTCCCCCATGATACAGCTCACGGCTCGCATCATGCAAAGTCCCACTCTCCCTTCCCCTCTCACTCTTCCTCCTCCTCCTCTTCCTCTCACTTTCACTCTCAATCAGGCTTGCAACTGAAAATCCCAGAGTATAATGACCGTGACTTCACCGAGCCGCCCACTTTCACTCAGCCGCTTATCAACACCTTCGCCATCGCTGGGTACAACGCCACCCTGAACTGCAGCGTGCGCGCCAATCCTCGGGTAGGTGGCTGACAGGACACTCCACTAGAAAGCTACTTCAAATGTGTTCCTTTGCCTCATGATTTTTTCTGACACCTGCTCTGACAGGAAAGTCCATGTTGCATGTTTATTCAATTATTCAAGCACCCTTCAATTTAGATCACAAGACAGGAATGCCCTGTTTACACCTGATCACTTACCATCATTTTATAAAGCACAAAAAATGGCTAAATATAGCCTGTTTGATCAACTTAATGTGTCCTTGCTAAATAAAAGCATTCATTTCTTAAAATAAAGTCTTTTTTCAAAGCAAATGATCCGTGCTAGTGAATATTGCATAAGTCTTTGTATAAATGAAACATCAATTTTTTTTATTGTTTGTTTATTTCTACTTAAGCTGCATTTTAAAAATACTTTAAGGATTTTTCAAAGTTAAACAGAACAAGCAAACAATACTATTCCGTGCTACACACATAGACAGAAAGAAAAAAGGAAATCAAGTAAAATAACAATATGAATAATGTTAAAATAAAATAATAATAGATAAATAATAAATAAATAAAACAATTATAATGAAGATATTAAGGAATACTTGGTCCAGTAATTTAAGCTGCATTTTAACTGCAAAGTTTAAAACCCTTATATTTAGCTAAACGTTGATTTACATATGAGTACTCAATCTTTCACGGACACATTAGGATGTATTCATTAGCATTCAAATGCAACATGGTCACATGAGTTTCTGACAACCTCTGAATATAATTTGAGTAATCAGATCACAAAACATTTTAGATGTTGTTTAAATCTATATTTAGTGCTTTTCACTGAAACAGATGTTGATACCAGATATAAACAGGGTCAAAGAAACTCAATCCTTGCTAAGTTATATGAAGTGGGACTAATAAAAGGGACTAAAAATGACATGTATTGAAAAAAAATATGCATGAATGTCAGTGATCCCATGAAAACTTATTGGCTGACACAAGGTTCTGATGCATATCGCTCTCTTTCTTTCAAGTTCTGAGAAAGTCTTTGATTCTGCTGGGCTCCAATCATGTGCTCATGGCTTTGTATTACACCTGTATTTAGCTTTTTGTGGCCTGACCTGCGAGTGTCCCAATGAGCTTAACAGCACCTGCTTGTTATAATCTTTGAGCATATTGTCTTTCTGTCACTCAAGACTCTACTGCAGCCACATGTGAGAAGAGCAGCAGCTTTCACTCAACGTGCTTGATGGACTGATGTTGCTTTGGTTCCTCTTCACCAGTAATGTTATCTGTTGTTTACCGTGTTCTCACACTTTATTCCATTACTGCTCACAGCCTAAAGTAATATGGATGAAAAACAAGATTCCCATCATTGACGACCCACGTTACCGCATGTTCAGCAACCAGGGTGTGTGTACACTTGAGATCCGCAAGCCCAGCCCGTTTGACGGCGGTGTTTACACCTGCAAGGCTGTCAATGACCTCGGAGAGGCTCAGGTGGACTGCAAACTAGAGATCAAAGGTTAGTCTGTGCATTAAAATGATCATCTAGCAGGGGTACCTACCTATCTGCAGAGTTCAGATCCAACCCTGATCAAACCCACCTGTTTTTAATTATCAAGTGCTTCTGAGGATAGTAGTTAGCAGCTTCAACTGTGTTTGATCTGGGTTGGAGATGAACTTTTTAGGAAGGCAAATCTCCAGAAACAGGATTGGGCACCCCTGATCTTGCACCTCAGATGTGGAAACAGCGTCCTAAGATCACTGCTTTATGAGGATGTACTGTATGGCTAATTAACTGCTTCATTACAGCATATTATACTTGATTTGAAGAGGAATAGCCTGTCAAGAGTTCCTTTCAGGTTATACCCTGTATAATTGTGTATGTGACAAATAAAATCTTGAATCTTGAATCTTTCTGACCTACACACTGTATTCACTGCTAACCAACCAATTAATATGCACAAGATTGTTGTTGTTTATTATTATTATTTTTTAAATGGTAATATGAACATTCTCAATGTCTTCTGTGGATTTCCTGGGTGAGTATAGCGTGGAAGCCATTTGTTAAAAGATTAAGTACTCTTTATCTATTCCTTTCATATATATTTATCTTATGTACAGTATTATTCTTTTTGGTCAATATCTGCACTTTGTATAGTGGTACTGTGCAGCTTTTTGTCATATTTAGTTTCTACAACAAACAGCCTTTTATTATGGCAAGACTCTTTTCTTTTCTGCAATAGACAAATATGCTAGCATGGCAATTAAACAATATAAATAATTAAGTAATTCATTAATAATATTAAAATATATTATTATATTATTACAATCTTATTAACATTTAATTAACACATTACTCACAATAATTTAGATTTTGAGGATTAATGAGAATAAAATCTTACCATAAAAAGGCTAAAGATAACTTAACATTGTCATATTTTATTAAATCATATCAGGCTGATTTAATAAAAAATAATATTAATAAAAAAAACTATAAATAAAATAAATGCCATGTTAATGCCATTTACATTTGAAGCTATTGCTCTCTACCTTTTAATATTATTATTTTTATTAAAAATAAAAATGTAAGATAAATACAGTAGATACATTTACATAAAACAGATAAAAATATCTTCTTTTTTTTCCATCTCCAGCCACATTTGTATATTGTGTGCAGCCATGATCTTTTTGCAAGACCTCTCTCAACAAAATATGACCATTTCAGTATGTTGTTGAGAATTTGCAACAGCATGCAGCAAATCCACAGCAATTTCATCTCATTACTGCCACTGGACCACACATCCCATAATGCAACAGGCTGCAGAAACACGCAGTCACAGAAAAATCCTGGACCTGATAAAATCTCTGATTACATGCCAATGTTTGCATTTTGTATCATGTGCTGACATGTTTTCATACTCTGTCATTGCCATATTGCTGTGTTTCCCTCTCGGTAGACTGTGGTATGTCCTTTAACTCCTTCATGTTAAATCTATAATGACTAAGTCAGAGATGTACCCTGAGGCACATATAACTCCCTCATGTAAACTTTGGGTTTAATCCGTATTTTCTTTTCTCCCCCAGTCATCACTCAGGAATAGTTACTGTGTTGTTCTCATTCAAGGTAAGCTTTCATATGGTTTCGGACATATGAAGCTTATTTTTCATTCATTCTGCATCCCTTGGTTGCCAGTAATCCTGCTTTTGCTCTTTGCTGCTGTGTAATGCCCTATATATTAAAGAATATTATATTTCTGACTCGAGAATGTTTTACAGGATTCTACAACAACTCCAAAAACCAGTTTAACTGCTTTATCCATACAGAATTTATACTGTGCATGCTTTTGACAAAGTCAACCAGTAATGGGGAATGTTACAATATTGCGCTACTCTTTACAAAAACTAATTATGAATATGTGCTAAATTACTTTGTTACTTTTTCTCAACAGCATCTAATTGAGACTCTTTCTTCTCCAGAATGGAAGCTCTATGCTTGGCTTGCAGCCATTTTTACACTGGAAATGCTACTTTATGATGTGCTACTTTACGTGTTTGTCCCCCCAAACATAATTTGCATGCAATGACATATATACTATACCACAAAAGGACTTTTTATTTTCATTTACTAGCATTATTTTGATGTTTTAAAACCATAAATCTTGGTGTAGGTGAAAAAAAAAAAAAGTGTTGCGCTCTGTACGTCAAGGAAGCATGAAAGATATTTTAATGCATGGTTAAACCAGAGTGTAAACTTGCTGAAGTTAAAACCTAGCAATTTTAGAAAAAACTACCACAAAATAGGATGTGGTATCTCTTTCCTTTGAGGCCAAGCAGTCAGATTCAAAACAAAGTCAAGACTAGCATCCCTGCTCAAGAAACACTCAACTCTGATGTATTATTTATTTCTGCAAATGCTTCCACTGTGAACATATGCTTTGTATATTTATAGCGGTGGTCATACTGCATAATGCAGTCTAATTTAGAGCACATACAACAAAATCTCCATGCAGCTCAACGTGCTACAGCAAGAAATGACAAGACATGCAATGATTAAATGAGTTATGAGCGCCTCAATAGCTGCAAAAGCTTGCAGAGATGATTGTACTCACTGCCTCAACATTTGTGCTGCACCTGCCGAACACTGACAAATTCCTGTCCTGATTTCAATGTTCTCCTTCTCCTCTTTTCCACACTTTTTGTCCGTCTCTACCTCTTCTCTCTGTATATAGTGGCCTAAAAGTTTTTTGGACACTTAATTCATACTTAAAATCTTGAATGTCTTTATATTAGAAAATATCAAACCAACCCTTGTAAAAAATTAGTTTACTTAATAGTATTGACTGTGTGCTTGTACTGTACTTTTAATCTTAAAAGTATATGTTAAAAAATACTTATAGATCATATAATAATGAAATAAAAGCCCACTTAAGTGTAATTAAAGAGAGTGTTTCTTAACACAAGTAAAGTTTTTAAACTGTGCAATTTGTAATTAAATATTTTACTTTAAAGTAGATTTTAATCATTATGTTTTAATAATCATATGTTGTGCTTTGAAGAGGTACACTTATTTTCAAGTGTATTTTCAAACTATTTGGTTATGATTTTTACTGTTGTGCATTATTCAATATTACATTTAAAGTTAATATATTTTAAATGTACTAAATTGCAGCTTCACAAATGTGTATATTTACAAATATATTTAAATTCATACGTTTCAATAGAAATGGCATAAAATAATATTTTGTCAGTACATTCAGAGATACACTTTTACTATATTTAAAAGACAACAGATGTAATTATGAAATTATATATAAAGATGTACTTAAGTCTACCAAAGTGAGTCAAAAGAGCACAACTAAGTTCAACTAATTGCATTTAATTTACATATTTACTATTATACATTTTAATTTAATGCAAGTAACATGTAATTAAATGTCAGAATACCAGAACACATTGCATTCAGTTTACACTGAGATATATTATTTGAAAGTATATTAATTTATTTTTAGTATGCTAAAAATAATGTTCTTTTTCACAAGGGCAGTGATCTTCAAACAAATTATGTTTGGGCTTTTTTTTTCTGTTGGATGTTTGAAGTCAGTTCTCCTCAAGTTCACACAGGTGTCTTGGCGAATGCTAGTTTATCTATCTATTTTTTTTTTTTTTTTTTTAAATAAACCTTTTTGTGAAATGTTCTGCTTGAAAAGTGTGTTGTCTTTTCTATAACTAGGTGATATTTTGTTATATAGTGCAAAGACATTTAGACATTTTTAAATGTGGCTTACATGTCCAAATACTTTCAAGGCTGCTATATGTAATGAAGAACAAATACATATTTCAAAATGTCATTGTTTTCAGTGTCACCACTCTGACAGTCTATCTTTCCCCTTTTTCAGGAGGTTTTACATTCTTTGAGCTGATGAAGCGAGGCGTTCCCTTACACCTCATTGATAAGTACATGACCGAGTCTAAGACCTCTGAGAAGTCAGAGTCAGAGAAGAAGGGATCCATCTGAGGGCTGACTCACCCAATGATTACCCAGAAATCCCTGTCACTACTACAAATAATGGCACATGTGTCTAAACTTTGGCATGGTATGCTGTGTTCAGACATGGATCTATAGTTCTAGAAAACTCTGCATCTGTCACTGCGATCATGTAAAGCTGTGTTTTAAGAAATGCCACTGGAACTCAAATGCATGACTTCAGTAAACTGGACGGTTGCTTCAAAATATATCACAAATAGACATTTTATTGTGGAAAATCTAGAGCAGTCAGTTACAGATATGGTAATGTGGTTCATTTACGTTTTTCTGGGTTTGGGAGACAAGGGTGGTCCGAAATGAACACAAGTCTGGGTTTTGCTGTTTCTGTCTTTATTTTCTTTTCTTGTTTGATTTCCCCGAGTTTCCACAACCCCTTTCCTTCATTGTTTAATGAATGTGCTGAAATCCACTTAGATATGCAATATCAATACTGTGCAACTATCATCAGACATGAGACGAGATCTGAAGGTTACAGAAAATGTTGCATTTGTCTAAGGATACTTGATAGTACAAGCCAATGTTCATTTTAGCATGACAGTTCAATAAATGTCTCTGTACGAAAAACAATGGTTTCTTTTTTTGTTTTAGGCCTATATTATTTTGATGAAGACGGCATGATTGGGCAACACTGTTTTTTGGGCACAAAAGATGTTTGCATACTGCATTTCCATCTCCGTCTATATTTATGTTTAAATAATTTCTAAATATATTTTAATAAAAACTAAATCCTATTTTTTTTGCGGCCTTGCAAGCACTGGAATTTCCATTAGGAAACGCAAGTTGAGTTAGATATAAATATTAGTGCACAAATTGTACAGCATTTCAAATAGACATTGTGTCCCAAATGACACATTATACATTAAAGGGTTATATTATTTGTATATTTCATGTTTTTTTGTTATTAGAATTAGGGTTTTTAATATATTAAAGCTAAATAGAAACATTTCCAAACTAATTCAACATTTTTCAGTAAGTTGATAAATGCAAAATTTCTCCTTTTCGTTTTTGTCTTTAGACTTTTCATCTAATTTAATTTAATATTTTATTTTAGCTTTATTTCAACTACCGAAAACGTTTTTCAATAGCTTTAGTTTTAGTTAACAATATCTAGACTTTCAGTAATGTAAATCACAACATCAACATCTGGGGCCGGTTGCATGAACATAGTCACTATGTAAAGAACTAATTTCGCCAACTAGCAATAGACAATCAGTCTTACTATTCATATTCAAATTAGACCAATTTATATTTGTGTAACTGAATTAAAAAAAACTTATGACAGGTCTTGAAGAAAAAATAAATAGATGAAAATAACTTTTTAAGACTAGTCTATGCAGTTTATGCAACCGGCCCCAGGAAGTCCCTGGTGGTCGGCCGCGGTATAGCACTCGTTCAAATTTCCCGGTTGCGTCTTCCTCTTCCGGACCGCAGTTTCCTGCGCCTTTCCGTTTATCTGCTCTCAACTATTAGGAACAGAGGAGACCGTCGGTTCCGCACATCAAAAATGACTCTCCACACGTAACCGCCGCATTCTAATGCCTTTTTCTAAGTGGACACCTGGGAATTCGGACCAAAGCATTGCATTAACCCTGCTAAAAGAGCGATCATAATGTCTCAGTGCGCTTGTCCGGAGCCGCTGTCAGCTGTCCAGCTCAAGCGCCTGGAGGAACACAAGTACAGCGCGGCCGGTCGCTCTCTCTTCGAGCCGCCCTGTCAGATATACTGGAACTGGCTGGTCCAGCAGATCCCGACGTGGGTCGCGCCGAACACGCTGACCATCACTGGACTCCTTATTAACATACTAACGACGGTCATTCTCGTGTATTACAGCCCCACCGCCACGGAGGAGGTGAGTTCAGACGCCAGTGGAACTTTGAGTGACAGCGTGACGTGTTTTGTTCTATTTAAATGCCCTGCCACGTCAGTTTTAAAAATAAACATTCACATTTCGAACCTCGTTACCTTCGGTGGTGCTGAACAAAGGCTGTAAATACACTCAAGTAACGTTTCGTGGCTTCATCTTTGTGCATTTCTGCTCACTGTTTCTTGTAGTGCATTGGTTTATTGATTCACGTTACGACAACAATGTATTATGACACACTGCTTTATCAGATTTATTGACTGCGCAGACCATGCAGATTACTATTTGTTATTTTAGCTATTGACCCGCTCTATTTGATTCCGGGCTGCACTGTGACCCCATGTCACGGTGTGTGTGGACATACCCCGTGTCATATTTCCAGAGTCACAGACTATAGTCCACTGACAAAGTCCAGATTCCTCTGTTTATTGCTATGCAGTTCTGGAGATTGCTGCTGAATGCACAACTTTAACCCACCTGTTGCCAGGCTGGAACACAGATAAAGGTTGTTTTGAGTGAACTTTGACCCAGAGAGGCTTGAATAGGTCACGCAGCCATAGTAATAATACAGTTATTACAAAATATTATTATAACGTAATTACAATTAAGTAATATTTGCATGAAGAGTGCTGCTGTATTGAATAACAGCACAAGGCCGTGGGTAGTCACAACTGTGCTAAGAATCAAATCAGAGGATTTACTCACCCTCAAGCCATCCTAGGCGACTTTCTTCTTTCAGACAAATACAATCTGAGTTATATTAAAAAATATATATTGGCTCTTCCATAACATACTTCTTGTTTAGGCCCACATTTTATCTGACAACCAATTATAGAGCATCCTCTTCAGTAACTAACAGTATAATGCAAATGATCACTTGGTATCGAGCATCAATATCTATATAATATAAATTATACTGTACATGTCATTAATCATGACATTTAACTGCATAGGCCTGATAGTAATTGTGTGTTCTGCTCTCTTCTCCTAACAAAAAGCAGACTTAACAGTGAGAGTATTTGATATATTAAAGGCCTTTTGTAGTTTTTTGAATGAAAAATACTGAAGTAACAACACAAACACACAAGGGGCTTATTCTGTTTTGTGAATGTGCAGTGAAACCAGATGGCCTACATGTAGTCTCTCTGGGAAATCGACCTACTAGGCCACATGGACTTTTGCCCAAATCAAACTATTACACACACACACACACACACACACACAGACACGTTGCCCTTGATAAAACAATTTATACATTGTTTTCTCATTATCTTTATCCAAAATTACAAGTCATTTTACAACAGTCCACAATGTTATATTATTTATTCAGGGTCATCTTTTAACACTTATTATTATATCTGTTACTCTATAACACTTCTGTTAACATACCAAATGTTATATTTCCAGTTTAATTTAAGTGTCTTAGAGGTTTTCAATGAAAATTAGAAGATTAGAAGGCAAAAACTGAGCATTAATACAAAGGACGCAACAATCTAGAGCAGACAATTACACCAGACTCCTCGAAGGAGTTAAATCATTTCACATTTGTAGCTACTGTGCATTTTCCTTCCTTTCACATTATTTGATTCTCACTCTGCTTAGTTACCTTTGAATAATATGTATGGCTGAAGTGCTTCTTTCCAAAATTGCCTCTCTAAAGCAAACAAAATTATGGCAAAATAGCAGTGATAACCATATCTATTAAAGGAAAGGAGATAAAACGGCTCCTTTGTGTCCATATTTGTGAACCTTGATAAGTTTTCCTTTCGGTCTCACACAAAAAAAAAACAAGCCATCCATATCTACAGTTAGAGGTCAAAGTTTAGTCTAAGGTTTTGTTTCATGCCTCATTGACTTTGAGCCCAGTCAAACAAGACGACCAACTGGCATTTGCCAAGGGGTAATCAGTCTTACTTTTTCAATACAAATAAGAACAATCTACCTTTTCATAACTGAATTAAAAAAGTTATGACCAGTCTTGAAGAGAAAAAATTAGGTGACTGACTTTTTAAGACTAGTCTAAACAGTTTATGCAACCGGCCCCAGGTCTTATTAAATTAGTCTTGGTCAGTGTCCTGGTCTTTATGTTTTCTTTCAAATCTACTTTCTCCAGGCTCCAGGTTGGGCCTTCTTTCTCAGCGCCTTAGGTCTCTTCATCTACCAATCACTGGACGCCATTGATGGAAAGCAGGCCAGGCGGACCAATAGCAGCTCAGCTCTTGGGGAGCTCTTTGACCATGGCTGTGACGCCGTTTCTACAGGTATAACCAGCTAGACAACCTTTCGCCATTTAGTTATGAGTAATATTTAGTAGTGTGTTCGTTAAGCATCATTAATATTGTTTAACACGTACAGTTAGTGATTGTAATAAGCGTCTTTTGTTTCAGACTAGTAAACAACCACCTAGCAACTCCCTACCATTCAAAATCAGTTAAAAAAAACAACAACTAGTTTTTATATATTTACAATAATTATATTTAAGTTTTTTTTTATTGGACACTGGCTAATACTTTTATTGATTAGCAGTTAAGCCGTTATTAACATCTGTACTTATAGTATGTATTAACAACACTCTAATTGGATTGCTCTCTTAGTGTTTGTTGCCGTGGGAACGTGTATATCCTGTGGGATCGGCGTTTACCCTAACTGGATGTTTTTTTGTGGCTACGTGGGGATGTTCATGTTTTTCTGTGCGCACTGGCAGACATACGTGTCTGGGACACTCCGCTTTGGATTGTGAGTGCATTTACGGCTCATTCGACTGAATTTACTGAACCTGTTTGTGTGATTCTTTTTTAAACTGTATTGTATTTTCGAATGTTTTCTGAAGGGTTGACGTGACAGAAGTCCAGATTGCTATTATAATCATGTATTTGATGACAGCATTTGGAGGAGTGAGTCTTTGGGAGACTACGGTATGTCATTCACCTTTTTTAGCATCACACTGAGCCTCTTTCTCGTTCACGTTTATAAATTCACTCCCATTATAAATCACTGAAGCGGTCTACACTGGAAGAGTCCATTGTGGCCAATCACAAAGTGCTTTCAAATGATGGACACTGTCTGTTTTTGACTTGATGCAGAGATATGGTTTTAATTACAAGTATCATATTGTATGAACTGACTGTTATTTTATTTTATATATATATTTAAATAACTTGTGACTGTTATATCAAAGGCAGCTTGTGATGTTGCTGGCCTACTAATTAAAAATCAATCAATCAAAATTTTGCTTTAATTCATGTGCACACTAGGGCTGTCAATACAATCATCAATACATATTGTAATTCTTTTTCCTCATGATTTCACATCTTTTTATTAAACAAATATGATCAGAATATTATTGACTTGCATAATAATTATGCATGCAGTATATTAATATATATTAAAGTAAATATTATATATTAATAGAATAAGAAAATAATATTAATATATTAAAGTAAATATATCACATCTTATATTAATTTTATTTACGTTTTTCATAATAAAAATAATTATACATTTCAGCGAAGATATCACATTTTTATTAATATTTTTGTTTATTTATGTTTATTCACAATACTAACATAATACATTTGAGTAAATATAACATCTTTTTAATCTTTGGGGGTTTTGCATGTTTATTCACAATAAAAACATTCTAATGTTATATATAAATATAATAACCTCAGTTGCGATGTGACATGCAGTCGGCACTTCCAGTGTAAACACAGTGTCAGAAAAGTCTTTTAAAGGGGTTCTACAGACTTCATACGTTTTATTAAAAAAAAGAAAACTTTCAAATCCTCTAAAACTGTGAATCATGACAAGAGCCCCATTTCTGAGTGTGTTCTTTAAGTAGACCTTGTCTTTTGCTCTCTGCCTCCTCTCTGAGGACAAACAGACTGAAAAGGTAAATATAGGTAAAAACTGCTACTATGGCTACCAGTCACCCATAGACATGGCAAAATAAAAAAGGCAGATGTCAACACGCTCATGAATCTTTTCTAACCTCTCCCCATTTTAAAAAGAATGCTCAGAGCTTCAGCCTCGCCTCTTCCCAGCACCCCTGCTCACATGAGACACAAAATAACAGCTATTCTCATATTAAAGATGCTGATTTCTCATTCTTTCACCTAGGTCCCTGTTCTTGGTGTGAATTTGCAAACCTTTCCAATTCTCGGCATTATTGGTGGCTTTCTGTATTCAACCTATAACTACTTCTACGTCATCCTGAACGGTGGTGTGGGCAAAAACGGCTCAACCGTTGCAGTAAGTGCTTTCCAGCAGTGAAGTCTTCAAAGTAGTTGTTTTTGTTGCTATTGCAGTCACATTTTTGGCACACTTCTGCTTATGGTAGCTCAGTTACCAGATTTAATTTAAGGCAAAGTTAAAGATGGTGTCTTTAGGGTGATAGAGTAACAGTGCACATGTCTCCCTCAGGACACCAGTGTATTGTCTCCTGGTCTACACATCGGTCTCGTCCTCTCTCTGGCCTTCATCATCTTTAAAAAGTCCTCCAGTCAGGTTTTCGAGCACCATCCTTGCCTTTACATCCTTACATTTGGCATGGTGATCGCCAAGATCTCGAATAAGCTGGTGGTGAGTGCTGCTGATGCCTATATGACAAGTTAAATTTGTTATTTGCCCCTTGCAATCATGAGTTTCATCGTTTCCATAAACAGTTATCCAAAATGTATCAGGTATGCTTTCTTCTACAGGTGGCCCACATGACCAAGAGTGAGCTTCATCTGCCTGACACAGCCTTTATTGGTCCTGGACTCCTCTTTCTGAATCAGTATTTCAACAGCTACATTGATGAACACATCGTGCTTTGGATTGCCATGGTGAGCCATAACCATTAGTGGGTCAAACCACTGTGTTTTCAAATGCACCACATAGCAAATTGTTTTCGGAGTCAAAACTAAACAAGGCGGTCTCTTCTGTAACCCGATGTTTAGGTGCTGTCCCTGGTGGATCTGCTGCGTTACTGCACAGGCCTGTGCCTGCAAATCGCCTCCCACCTGCGAATCCGGGTTTTTAGTATCACCCCGCAGGGCCACGCGCATAGAGACTGACAATTTGCCCGGCGGGAGGAGGAAGCGGGATCTAAGGATGAAGACATTGTCCCGTTTCTCAAACTAGAGCAGGAGAGCCCCACCAACCAAAACCGCAACGGCCTTGACAGTGTGACCATTACAGACTAACAGAACTGAACGTTTTGCCAGGTTTGACTAGACCAGCTCATATTGTTTTCTAACCAAACTACTGTACACTAGAATATATCACTGGATGAAAACAAATGTACAAAATGTGGCCTTGGGGGCCGGAGAGCGGCCCTTGCCTTGAAATGGTTAATTCTGTGCAGGAGCACATTAGAGATACTTAGTATTATTATTTTTTTCAATGGATAAAGAAGGAACATTGGTGGGAAAATCAAGCGTTTAATTTGAATCGGCCAAAAATGTTTGCATAGAATAATTTCCTCAATTCGGTAAAAGATAGAGATGAGCAAAAGAATCAAACAATAATGGAGGGAACATGTTTGTTTCACAACAGTATTTATCACAGTGAGTAGATATGTACTTTGTTTTTTGGGGTTGATCATGTTTGTCAATTTTTAACAAAAAAGGAAAGCTACAACTGCAGTTTGGGCATCAGTTGCTGTTTTTTTAAAACCAAGTCCATTTTCTACATCTTAATATATATTATTTAATTTAGGCCCATTTTTATATGTCTAGTCTTGATACATACAACAAAAGAAAGCATTACAAACATATTTCTCAGCCTGATGTAGTCTCCAAACTGCCAAAAATAGTTTACACCACAGAATCTTTTATACCATTCAGAATTTTTAATGTTGATAAAAAAAGCAGCTATTTGTAGATCATGTGACACTTTATAAAAGAAAACTGCCCAAACAGCCATTGTAGCTTTATGCAAACCTTTTGTGATTGTCCAGTGATTACAGTGTATTTATTTTAATAATCTGACACAATTTAGTGTGAAATCAAGTCAAGCCTGTTTAAAAACAAAATAATAATTGAAAGAACTTAATTGTCAAGGATTGTGGCTGTGTGCTGAAAACAGACTCATCTCTCCACCTCCTCCCAAGTCACCTTGAACTGAGCACAAACAGTTTTTGGGCATTGCCTTTAGCTTTGTTTTGAGGGATTTGGGGGGGGGGGGGATCTTATGATGCACTCTCTGCCTGCTTAGAATCATCTCTTCCCAAAGGGCTAATAAAAACAATACATTTTGTGTGATTTGAATAGAGCACAGTCTAAAACCCATTTCTTTCCGTGTTTTGGGGTCTTTCTACGATATTAGCTACATTTCCTCCTTCTGGAAGCAAGAATCAATGACACCTAACAGCAAAGAATGTGACTCAACAGGAACAGCTACATTTGCTTGACCAATAAATATTAACCCAGTCAATGACATTTCAAAACAACAAGGCATATCAATTCAGTCATGAACGATTTTTAATTAACATATTTGGCTGTTTCATTACACTTGGGCGTTCAGATTATGTTCTTATTTCATTATCAAATTTGGCACCTGGTTGAATTTACAATGAACACAAAACTGGTAAACTGTCAGTGTAATTTAAAGTAACTATTAACTGTATTTTGACAGATTTTAGCCACATACATTTTCAAAATAAAACAAAGATATGCTTGTACATTACAATTATGTCTTTTCTAACATGATAAATAAAAGTAAACAGGGAAATTCCTCCCAGAACAGCATTATGCAAAGGTTCGTGGTCAGTAGTTGTATTGTTTGAGCAAACCAAAAAATGATTCCCTTTAAAAGACAAGTGAAGGTGAGGAGTTAATTAATACACACCAGGGCCACAGGTGGTGGCATCTGAATTTCAGACAAAGTCAGTATTTAATGTCCCACTAAGAGACAATCACGTGAAGGACTTCAAGCAAAAACAACATGCAGTTAAAAAGAGAAAGAGAAGGAAATGGCTCATTTTTGATGATCCTAGCCCAAATTTCCAAGTATCAGGATTGCTATTTGGTTTTAAATATGCTCCTGGACATTTTGTGCCACTTTGGAATAAGCAAGAGTGAGAGACAGATTAAGACAAATGCAAAAAGTCAATCGCAAGGCCAAGAGTTCCAGCCGTGCATCAGAATCCACTGCTTTCATTCATGTGGAAAAGAAAGGCACTGCAAGGAAAGACAGGACAAAGAGGGCAAGAGAAAGAAGAACAACCCTTACCCTTGACATTCCCTTATAAATTAAAATTCAAATGAATACAATTCAAACATGTAAGGTAATATGCCAACACACTCAATTTGGGCCATTGAGTTCAGTTCACATTTAATGCACAACCTGGAGTGTGATCGCAGGCCGAGAGAAAATCGCTTGCCTCAAGGGCCGCAGTGTGTCTCACTAATGCCCCTTTGTGGAGGAGGCCTGCACTTCGAAGTTTCCTCATCAACTTCATCCAGTCACCTCCAAATGGGCAATTTTATCTGACCGCATTAACAGAAGTACAGCTGTGGCACTTCATATTCACACAACACAACCTCTGAAAGAGGAATAACCTCATACCCGCTCGGGGTTTGCATCTTTGCTGACCTTGCGTCTGGGAAAAAGCCGTCGTTTCAACATGATCAGCTGAGGGACAGAAAGAAAAGGAAGAGGAAGGAGTGTCAACCAAACCTGTTATGAATGCTGCTGGACAACTTCTGACAGACACGTGATACACATACAATATAGAAACAAGATCAACAAGACTATACCATAAAGACTAATTCTAGAATAAAGTTTATTCAGTATTCAGTTTAGATTCAGACAGTAACTGTGATTCTAATTAATCTTTATAAATTCACTACATTTTTTTTCTTTTGATAATTGATTCAGAAAAGTTTGACAAAGAAACATGCATCAGTGAACTGATTCCCCTCCCCCACCTCTCATGGAGCAATGCTTTTTAAAAATAAAAAATAAAAATCTTCCTTCAGTGGCGACGTCCTTCTCCTAAGCCCCCGGAGCTTCTGGGGGACTCGACGGCCCGGCATCCAGGCCCGTCGGCCGTCTAACGGGTGCGGCAGTCTTCCTACTCGACGCTCCCTTCCTGGACCCACGAGGACACCAGCGTGCATGCACGGGGAAGAGACCGGTCTCCCGAGGAGAGGCGCGCTCGGCATTTAAACGGCGGCGGTGATGAGGCCCTATTCACATCAGGTGCGCCTCATCACACGCCGCCAGCCCTGGCTGTTTCAGCGCCCCTCCTCTCTCACACACCCACTCCCGTCGGGAGCCTGGTGAAGGGCGGCGAATACGGGACGGGGTGGTGATGACAATAAGGGGGGAGGCAGCCGACTCGTCACATTATAAACAATTTATAATATATAACAAACATATTTTTAAATTAATATATTAATGATTAGTTTCATTGTATTTTAAGTGGCACTTCAGAACCCCTAACTAATAATAATAATACACTACATTAAAAACATAATGAGAAAAATGAGTGCTGCATATCAGCAGGAATTCCATCAAGAGAAACGGAATGTGGCTACATGAGTTAATGAGGAGGCTGTAAATCTGTTCTGAAGATCGTAATTAAGCCTGTTAATGTGCTAGTCTGCCCGAGATGAGGATGCAGCCAGACATGAAATGCATCTACATGCATGTACGGCAGCAGAGGAAGCGCCCACTGATATTGTATCATCACCATATTTGTACTTCTGGTGAGTGTTCACATTACTGTTCTGTCACTAAGGACAGATGAAGACACACGGGTCTTTTAAAAGGTCACCGTGACCATTAACCTCTCCAAAAAACAGAAACCTGACCACGCAATTAATAGTGTGCTGTATAGCTAATAGCTGTCTGCATGATCAATCATCAGGATGATATTTTTGCTGGGTAAAATTTGATATATTAATTGCTGAAGGTAATGAGACTAACCAGACTCCACTGGAATCAGTGTGTTTGTGTGTGTGTGTGAGACAAAGTGAAACGAAGGAGATGTAAGCTGAAACTAACTGACCTGCTCTGCAAAGAACGACATGACAGTGAAGACGACTAACGTCACCAGCACACAGTGGGTCCAGAACTTCAGCTTGTCCCTGTATATTCGCCTGTGAAACAGAAGATTAACTCTGGTTAGCCTGTTACATGGTAGATGCTATAACTACACAACCTGGATCATTATACATTGATAGCACTGTAGCTAAAATATGCATTTCATCAGTGTGCACAACAATTTTTGAATGGTTGTCATTTTGTTTTCCTGCTGCTCCAGAGTGAACAGAACATTTTGAATAGATCTCCAAGTATAGAACTCATTGCTGTGAAACTCCAAAAGTGAAGGAAACTGCAAAGCCTTGTAGAAATACAAGAGTCAATGTCAAATATATATAATATAATATAATGTATACTAAAATATGCACTACTGTGCAACAGTTTGGGGGCAAAGGTTTTATTTTTAAGTCATTTATGCTCACCAAGGCGGTCTTTATTTGTTAAAAATGACAGTAAAACCAGTTATATTGTGAGAAACATTTCAAGAAACATTTCTTCTTATTATTATCATCATCAATGTTGAAAACAGTCACTTAATATTTTTTGTAAAACTATTATTAGTTGCTTAAGCTTTTCTTTTAAAGTAATGTTTTGTAATCTTTTTCATGATCAATTTTATGCAGCACTGCTGAATAAAAGTATCAATATAAAATAATATTAAATAAGAAATATTCAAAATCAAAACAAAAACCATTTCAGAACATTTGAACTGTAACGAGTCCTGACAAAAAAAAGTCAACTATTAAATAAAAAGTAGCACCTTTAATACAGTGTACAGACCCCAATCATTGTTCATTATTTAAAAAACAATAATACATATGATTTTCATATAATAATAATAATAATATTATTATTATATTAATATTTAATAATATTTTTTCCAAGGTAAATCAATTTTATTTAAATTCTAAAATCTATTTTCTATTCTAAAATCTATTTTGAAGGTAAAACATTTTTAAACAATTTTTACATTCATAAATATCCCTATCAAATGATCAGATTTCATATCAAATTATCTGGTACATAAATATTGACCTTGACATGCAGCTCTGCACTCATACATTTTATGACTTTGGTTTGGTGGACAAGTTAAACTAAATTTAGTTAAAAAGGAAAATATAAATAAAATAAATACATTAAATAAATTAAATAGGATAGATGGACAGATAGATGGATAGACAAGATTAATTATATAATAGATCATTAAAAACATGCCCGCACAACGGTGAGCTCATTCACTGCTGTCAGCGTACAAGGGCAGGAATGGTGATGCTGTCTTAAATATACCGTTTTGAATCTGGCAAGTGTTATCAAAACTGTGATTGACAGTTCACAGTGATTCAAGTCCTGATGTCATGCAGCAGGCTGTCGGAGGTGAGAGGGTGACAAGGTGACATCATCATCTGTGAGGAACACGGTCCGTTACCCTTTTGTCACCGGCCAATCTGCAGACACGGAGCTCTTAAAATAAGCCTAAGGGGCTGCTCAAGCCTGGCAGTGCCCAAAATAACACCCTGTCCCTCGGTGCATCTGGGTGTAACAGAGAGCCGCTCTGGCTGGTTGAGCATGAATGGCAAATGCACTAGTCATAATTTCCAGCCTGTAACCCTCCAAAAGGAGCGACAGATACATAAACCCTTCTTCAACCACCTCCCCATTCCCAGAATTCCAGACTGTGTTGACAGCTATCACCCAACTTCACACAGCGATGACAGGAAGGAATGTTTACCAGTATTCACAGGAGGAAAGCAACAGAAACAGGCTATAAATCACACACAACTTCACACAGCTAAATGTAAACAGACTTGTGAAACTCATTACAACGAAACCAAATATATCTCTACACCAATAAACCATTATACTCAGGGACTAACGATCTGAAAAGTTGTGGAGACATTATAAATCTCATCAGGTTTAAACACTGCCATTTGAAAGTTTAAAGTTTACTCAAAATGATGGCTGAATCAATCAGTAGTTCAATTTACTCGCCCTCATGTTGTTCCAAACCCATATGACTTTCCCAGATGGCTTACTTCCATGAACAATGTGCCGGCTGCTTTTTTCATGCAATAAGTGAAACTTAAAAAGGCTTAAAGACTGAAACTTTTGTTTGTTCTTTACACAAAGCTTTTACATGACATCTGAATTATAGTGAATAAATCATATGGAGTACTTTTGTGGCATTTTTGCACCCTCATTGAGGCTTCATAAGCTTGTTGAGTACATCGTGTACATATGTGAGCACTTTTAATTATTTAAATCAATTTAGTTCAATCAGTATTTTTGAGGCTTGAAAGTTCTAGTAAAGTTCTAGTATTATTTATTATTTTGAAATAGTTTTAATTTGTATACTTTCAGTTTAAAATTTATTTTAATTTACGTTTTTGTAATTTAAAAATAATATTTTTTGAAATATTTAAATATTTCTATTTTATTTTTTTATTTCCGTTTTGGCTTTGGAAATTTTAGTAGTTCAACATATTTGTTAGTTGCCATTACATTTCTGATTTTCATTGAGTTTAAGTTCTTCATCTAAGATTTAATTTATTTCAGTTTTATTTCAATTAATGAACATGTTTTTAATAGCTTCTATTAACAATAACAACACTGCTTAAAAATTATCCTTTTTTTGTTCCACTGGAAGACATGCAGGTTTGGAACAACACAAGGGTTCTTTATTTTTCATGTCGATTAGGTCCATTACAGTTTCAAATTCAACTATTAAAGCTCTTTCTGTTGAGGGTTTCACTAAACTACTCCTACCAGCCTTGGTCTGTTCTGATCTGCTCTGTTCATACGTCAGATTCAGTAATGAACCCTGGGGTATGTACACAGACCTGTTTGACTCGTCTTTGTTAAATGCTCAGTTAAGTTTCTGTCTTTTACACAAACATGCACTGTATGATTGTTAGTGACTAAATTCTTACCACTCCTGCAGCTCTGTCATGTGGAGGAAACGGTTTCGGTATTCCCTGGGCAGCTCAAACTGAGAGGGCAACGGGAACATTGACTCATAGAAGTCCCTCAGTACAGCTTTGACTGTGCTGGCGTCCTTATGGCTGTGGTCAATATTGTCATTCAGGCAGATAAACTTCCTGTAGGCCAAAAAGGGGGGGGGGGGGGGGTTTAGTGAGATTAGGCTTCCCAAATTGTGCAAAAAACAGGAACAAAAGCCCCTGAACGAACCTAGGGTTCTTCCTGATGTCATCGAGCTGCCCCACCACATGGGAGACGTTGGTCCGTATCATCTTAAAGGCGATCTCTTCCTCGCCCATAATTTCAAATCTGAAAAGAACAAGAGCCTGGATAACTAACCCGGTCTCATAAGAGATGCTGAAGAGCTCCAGCTGAAGTGGTAATGAAAATCCTACTTGTATTTATTCTGGTCTTTGAAGGCTTTGTGGATCCTCTCTGTGATGGGTTTGCAGTGGATTACTAAACCTTTTGTGACAGGTGGCTGCAGGAACAGGAACATCAAAACAGATTTTATTAACAGTACCAACAAATACACAGACAGAAGAGCTGATAATACAAGACTTTGCCAATGGTACAATACTACAAGACATTATGCCATAAAAATGGACTCTTCTCTAAATAATTCATAGAAAAAAAAACTTTCTTTGAATGAACACACATATCTTTAGGTCATTGTGTATATTATTACTGTTCTTGTATATGATCTTGTGTATTGTATTCTGTTTTATGCATGCTTATGATAGAACACTAGTTAATTTTACCTGACTTATACCATGTTTGGTCTCTATCAATTTGTCTTCGGATGATCTAATTGAGAGTGTATATTATATCTCGATACCTATGCAACATATAAGTGTTCTAAGAATCTTTAATAGTTTGTATATCAACTTCCAATCCAGTTCATATGCAAATGACCATGCATGGAGAGAAAGAGTCGTAAACTTTCCCTCCAAAAGATCAAGTCACCATAGGCTCTTTGACTCCCCAGAGGTGTGACCTCTATAACAGATAAAGCTCTCACGTAAGTGACGCCCCTGCAGTCTGCAGATCTTTTAGATTCTGAGAAGATGAGGATTTCAGAGCTAGGACTTTTCTGGACCCTTAAGTTTTGTGCCAGGCCTTGCAGCCTTGACTTTCCATTCAACCAAGGATCCTCGGATCTCAGCAGATCTCTTTCTTAGATCTTTTTCCCTTTCTACCTGGGAAGAAACTCCCAATTACCACCGAGCCAGAAAAACATCTTTTGGAGTTCATCACCCTTTAAACCCGGAAGAACTTTAAGAACTCCAACACCACTAAACATTCAAACCATCAGAGCTTTCATCCGAGACTGCATCCGGACACACAAGGCAATGCTAGTATTCTACATAAACTAAACGAAACAGAGGTTTAGTATAAGTTATAGACCCCGTTATAAATGGTGCTGATGGTTTTAATCAGGTGGTTAACTGACTCTTTTCATAACTGCATTCTCTGGTTTCGCTAATGGCTTCATTCATCCACTTTGCCCTTTCCCCATGTATGAGTGATTGCCTGTTTGTTTGTTTGTTAGACTAGTTTAAGTTAGTGTTTAGTTAATAAAACTCTTGTGCACAAATTACATGAGTTTCTGATTCTGCCTTGCATATTAATGTCCCTTTACGATTTCTGATCCTTACTACATGCTCTAATGCATTAATACTTAGGAAAGCATTTTCTGTGGCCAAGAAAATATCCTTTCTTAGAGTTGATATGAACTTACACTGAATGTTCGCTGGACGAACAGATTAGTTGATAGCAATTTATTTATGCTACAGTTATTACTGTCAGCCGATATAAATAACTGTAATTAATCATAATTATTTATATACAATTCCCTTTTGAGCTTAAAAGATTACTACAGTGCTGATTACTTAAATGTTTTGTGAGATATTACGGTCTTAATATTTGACTTGTATACTTGTGTTGGAATATTTATTAAGACTGTGAACAGTGGCTCTCACCATGCTGGGGTCGTAATAGGCCTCCTGGGTGGGGCTGGCTGTATGGAGTTGCGTAAGGTTGGATGGAAGAATCTTTGAGCAGTTTATTAGCATCTGCTCCAGACTGGTCAAATCCTGTTTAGAGTCAAATAAACAGATGTGCCTTTCCTCAACACATGGGTAAGACAGACAATCATGTGGTGACAAAAAAATAGCTATACATGCCTTGTGTTCACTTCTCAAAACCACTTCCTGAAGTTCTGTTGTGTACATATTTGACTCTCCTGCTTTATTGTTAAGTGTTTAATTTTGAAACAAAAACGTCTTTAAACATATTTAATATAAATGTATTAAAATCACAATTTACTTGAAAATCTTTTAAATAGCATTTTTAAAAGGAAATAAATTAGACAAATTTAAAAATAAATTAGGCTTCATTAAATTAAAATATATTTGACTGTATTTCAAATGAAAATAAACCACCTTTTAAATTCAAACAATTTAGAGTACATATTAAATTCAATTATATTAACTATATAAAATTAAATGTAACTACATTTTAAATTAAATTATACTGAATTTCAAATTAAAATAAATTATATTTACTACTATATTTAAATAACAAATTTACATTTAAAAAAATACTATATTAAAATACTACATTTTAAATTAAATTTAAAATTATAATTTTTTTCTAATGTAAAAATCATGTCATTTGGTGTGTACCTGAAGGCTTAAGGGGAGTTCATGGATACGTGTGGCCAACGTGCGAATCTCACGATCAGACAGCAAGCCAGAATGGTCGGTGTCAATTTCGTCAAACACTTCAGATATATTGAGCTGCTGCACTGCACTCATCAAGAAGTAGAAATAAGAAAAGGCAAACTGCATGTCCTCTGAGTGACGCACACGGTGGGACGAAGTCTTATCAAACTCCTGAGGGAAGCTGAAGGAGCAAGATATCAAGAAAAAAAAAAAAAAGATGCATTCATTTACGGTCACACTCAAGGAACTTTTGAAGACATCTGAATTTCAGTGGCCAAACTTTTCATAGACTAACACTGAATTGATACACAAGTCTGTGTGTATGTGTTGGGATTCTTACGTGTCCTGTAGTTCCTGCATGATGAGTCTGTCAATCATGTGAGGCATGTGGGCGGGCACTTTGCGGGATGTGAAGCCAAACTGAGCATTCAAGAGCCTGTTGACATGGCGGAGTGAATCAGCAAAAGTGTCCCGCAACCTGCGTCTAGTGGCCGCCCCGTCCGCTGCATACTGCAGTTCACTCTGTAGACGCTCCTCTTCCTGTGATGCACAAAAAAGGTACAAAGATCAATGAACGCAATACTCAATGTGGCAGCAAGAAGTCCTGCCTTTCAGATACAAGAACTAATTGGCTTTTTGTTTACTTTAGAACAGTGGTCCCCCACCAGGAGGCCAGGACTCACAAGGGGGCCACAGAAAACGTCCAATGGGACTGCAGGATGATATTAATAATCAAGTATAATAATAAAAATATTTATTTATTTATCTATTAATCTGTATATTTATCTGTTTTATCTATTTATATAACAAAAAATAATAGCTATCTATCGATTAGGGGAGGCACGGTACACAGATGTCACGGTTCGGTACGTACCTCGGTTCAGGGGTCACTGTTCGATACGATTTCGGTACAACAGAAAAAAAAAAAGAAATGTACTATGCTCAGTTTCTTTTCATTTATTTCGAACAGACAGTAGTGCAAATTACTATTTTTTCCATCTAGATGTAAAAATACTAAATATTATTACGTTATATATATATATATATAAAAATCTGTTTTGTTTTCATTGTGAGTGTACACAAATAAAAGCAGACCTTTATCCAATGATTATTAAGACAATAAGTGTTTAAAGTTGATTCTGCTGGTATAAGGAAACAGTTGCAGTGATCGCGCCGGACTGATCGTGCACACACACAAACACACACACATCAGTTCCAGCATTGCTAACTTGACAGCGCAGTTGGTACTTTATCAAAATGAAACACAGTGAGCCAAACATCAGGGCGCCCGCATCGGTCACCATTGGAACGCGACTGAAGTACAAAGGCTAATATGGAAATATTATGGAATATCTGGATTTGTGACGAATGAGAGAGGTAGGATACACGAGCTCAAAGACCCATTTTGCAAACAGTTGAGTGCACAAGCCTTTAAAGTATACTCCTTTGTCAGTCAATGTGAGAGACGCATTCAGAATCAGCAGGTGGTCACTGTCTAGGGGGCTTTGTCAAAGACTATAGAATACCCAAGACATGTCACACGTATAGACCAATTTCATGTAGACGTCACAGTTCCGTCACTCGCAGCTGTGCGCGCATTGTAGTGGCAGAAACACACGGTAACAAGCGGAGTGAAATGGGAAAAATCCACGGAATAAGAGATAAAATGTACTGTTGTGCCTTTGTTTGTCAGAATCGGAATGCAAATAATTTTTATAGAACACTGTCGTCAAAAACGCCATTTGAAGCTAAACGCAGACGTTTAAACGGACAAACTAATGAATGAAACCTGCTATGATTACTCTACTTTTAAAGAATAAATTTGATTTAAAAAATTGGTCTACATAATATTCACATATACTGTTCATAGGAAATATATTATATTTGCCCTACAGTTACAGCATGAAATACTATTTAAACCTATAACATTTTACTTTTAACGTTACCTATTTTGTCTCAATTCTTTTTTGAGACTTTTTTTCCTACCAAATTCAACTTTCTATTTCGTATTTCGGACTTTATAACTCGATT
Source organism: Barbus barbus (assembly GCF_936440315.1). Lineage (NCBI taxonomy): Eukaryota > Metazoa > Chordata > Actinopteri > Cypriniformes > Cyprinidae > Barbus > Barbus barbus. The sequence continues at coordinate 14,979,030 of NC_136717.1, forward strand.
TAACTCAACAATAGCGAGTTTGTCCATTCTGAGGGGGAAAAAAGCCAGATGTGTCGGATATAACTTGGAATTGCAAGAATCAAGTCAGAATTGGGCTTTGTTTTCAAGTGTGCAACTCATGGCATTCGCTGCTCTTCTGCTGGCGGTTATCAAACAGCGTTGCATTACTGCGGGCGCCCCTGCTGGATTGGGGGTGAATTGCCTGTATTCGTCGTAAGGCCTCATGCACCGAACCGAGATGTCCGTACCGTGATGATTCGGTACGAATACATGTACCGTGCCACCCCAACTAACTAACTAACTTTAACATTTATATTAATATTTATTAGAAATATTAACTTTATAAATATAAATATTAACTTTTTGGAATAAATTACCGTTACTAGTTATTTTATTTTTAAATTAAAGAGCATTAATGTTTTGGTTACAAATATTACATTAAAGGCGGAAATTTACTTAATCACTTTTTTTTTTTTTTTTTTTACTCAAAAACTGCTATTTTAACAGGGGTGTGTACACTTTTATACCTGCTGCGTGAGTGTATATGTTTGTGAGGCCTTCAGTTTAAAAAAAAGTTGTAGAACCATGTCTTACCTCCAGCAGATCCAGAAAGAACTTCCTCTTCTCCCATGGAAGGAAACCCCGGTCCAAGCTGGAAGTGTAATACTGGAGTTTACGACCCACTGGCCGCCCGCGGAGGTGGGCTTCATTTTCTGAATCTCTCTCCTTAGACATGTTCCCCATCAGGGTGCTGTGAAGCTTAGATGCGAGGGGCTTCTCTATGCCAAACAATCTTGAAGGAGCCTTCGGTGTAACACCATCAATCTGGATTGGGACAAGAGACGGAGCAACACCTGGTTCCAATTTAGAGTTTTTGCTTCTTTCCTCATCTTCATTTGCTCGTTTCACCCTCACTCCTCTTTCCGCCTGGTGTTGGCTGATTACAGGAGGCTTCTGGTCTTCATTTGAGTGTTTTGCTTGTATGTCCTGGTCTTTATTGTTTAGTAAAAGGTTAGCTTTGTCTTTGTACGGGCCCAGCAGCACTGCTTTGGTCAAATTAAAGCCTTTAATAGTAATGTCACCTAATATTAGCTTCTCGTTCAGCTTCTGTAACTCAAGCTTCACTTCCTCAGGCAAAAGAGATTCATTTAACGCAGGAACCTGTACTATCTCTACACCGCCGTGGGCATTCTCTCTAACTCTTGGGCCTTGTTTTTCTTTGGGAACATTTTCAAACATGATCACTGGTTCTGGGGTCAACAGGGTCGGTTTGGGCTCCCCGTCTTTCTCCTGTGCCGGATCAGATACGTTTGATTTAGGCAGCTCTCGGGTATCCACTTCTATGGAGAAAGTCATGGTGAAGTCGTGGTTGTTGGCACCCTGAAAGGTGATGTTGTAGTGGATCCGAGTGGCATTGTGTCCGGGCAGCAGCAGCAGGTGGATGGTCTTCCATTTGTTGGCGACAGAAGTGTGACGGAGCACTGGGTTATCAGAGACCTGTGCCTCGGACACGCGGCTGGCCAGGCCTGAGAAGCTAAAATATGGTCGGAGCTCTCCCTGAGGCAGAGTGTAAAGCGTTTTGTTTCGCCGAAGGATGACACGGTGCAATTGGTTGAAATGATCTTATAAATGTACAAACAAACAGAAAATTAGTTCAATCAATTACTACTAGACTTAATAAGAAATACTCAAGTGGTTCTCAACCAGGGGGCCAGGAAACATTGAGTTCAGCATTAAAGGCTCACAAAAGAAGTCTGCCACATACATAGAACAGTTAAAAAATACACCGTATCTGTCTTTTATTCATTTAACTTAGTTCAATTTGTTGTGATCAGGGATGTGGCTTTGATATTGACAGTGGTGGGAACATAAAACAGCCCATTAAATTTGTTTGGCAGCAATTTCATGTCATCTAAAGTGGGGAGTCTTCTTAATGACACCACATCACTTTTTTAATATTAAAAATGAATTGGACCAATGGGTAAGTTTGAACTAAATTCTACACCTTTGATAGTTCTATTCATATTATATTATATTAGAATACTCACCTTGTCTCAATACTCAACTCACCTTGTCCGCAGTCACCAACATCAAACCCACATGCAAGAACGTTGCACGCCTGGTCACAGAATTTATCAGCCAACCAAGAGTTAGCGCAGCCTTGGTTACAGAAGGACACGCTTCCCAATCCTCCAAGACCACCTCCGAACTGCCAAGGTTGCCCACCTCCAATCACAGCACCGCCCACTCCTCCAAAACGACTGCTGCCTGCAGTGCCTGCAAGGAAAAATCAAGAAATTTTGAAACAGATATAAAGATGGGATCAGAAACATGCAATTGGTTCATGAAAGTAAACGTGAGGGTGAATGAATATTAACAATTTTAATTCTGGGGTGAAATGACGGTGTCAAAGTACCTTGACAGTCTCCTCCATCCCAATCACATGCAGAGTTGTTGCAGGCCTTGTCACAGTAGCCGTCTTTGATCCAGGATCCTGGGCAGCCTTCAGCACAGTTTGGTACAGGCCAGGTGAGATACACCTGTGAACAGAGAAAACATCTGAGGTGATTATCAAGGCAATGTAATGTAATGGAAAGATTATTCGTTCAATAATATAAATCACATCCATTCAAAAGTTTCGATTTTTGAAATTCTTTTGCTCAAAAATACTGCAAAAACAAAACTGGTCTCTATTTTAATAATATGTTACAATGTTAATTTATTCCTGTGATGCAAAGCTGAATTTTCAGCAGCATTAGTCCAGTCTTTAGAATCACATAATCCTTCAGAAATCATTCTAATAAGCTCATTTGCTACTCAAGAAACATTTCTAATTATTATTAATGTTGAAAACAGTTGTGCTGCTTTTTGTGAAAACCATGATATATTTGTTTCAGGATTTATTCCCTTTTATGAATAAAAAGTTCTAAAGAACATATATTTGAAATAGAAATCTCTAACAATGTAAAGGGTCTTTACTGGGTCTTTTGAATAACAGTAATAATTTCTTTAAAAAGAACCCAAATGTTTTGAACAGTAGTGTATGTACTCATAGATCTTTTGTATGTATGCAAAACTTCAGATGTGCATACACTGTTAGACATGCGGTTCAAATAAACAGTCTTTCTTACAGATACAGATAGGCAGTCTTTCTGACCTTTTGACCTTTAGAGTGGCTGTAGAAGTCATCAGGCCACACATCCTTCCCGAACATGACATCATCATTGAGGTAGATGAACTTTTGAGAGAGTCCTGGGATTCGGTGAATGTGGGTCTCTATGGCAGGAGAACTGAATGTAGGCAGGTGGGTTTGGTTCTGAAAAACGTCCTGAGAGGCAAACACAAACGTCAACAAGACACAGAAGACTTTGTCAATTACTGTAGGGTTTACATAAATACACCCATAGAATGCATTACAGCACACACTAATAAACAAGGAGATCATTTAGAAGCATCATTCACCTGGTGAGTAACCACTGAAACACGTGGGTTATCTAGGTTTAGCCAAGACGGTATCTGTCCGTTGGTTACGATAAAGATATGCCGCACCCATGGTGCATATTTTTCAATAGAACGCAGTGAATAACGCAGCTCCTCATTGTCTTCAAAGCGGCTGGCAGAAACATCCTCATCCTGTTTAGACTAAAAAAGAGGAAGACCGTTTATTATGAAGTTATTTATTCATTTTTTTAGTTAAGTGATCACTTATCAAGCACACATTGGCTTAGTTTCCACCTGTGTGTGAAACTGCTGTAAACTGTGTACCTGTGAGATAGCGCTAAGGTCCCAGAACAGGTACGCTGGACTGACTGTGAGATCTTTTCCTTCCAACGTCAGGTTCTTCTTGGCCTGCTGGGTGAGGTCAGTAAAATCCTGCGCTGTGTTTAGGTGGAGAAGAGCAATACTGGCCTCCGAGTACAGCTGCAACTGAGATATACACATATACAAATGGTCACTCAACAATAAGCAAAGCTGCTTATTTGCTTTTTTATTTTTGAGTTGCTGCTCATCACAGCCCGACAATTTGTGCCCTTTTCAAATAATTCCCAAGCCACTGCGAAACCTACAGTAGTAATAGACACGTAGTAAATCGCACAGAACTACTTTTACTCTTTTGGATGAAGCTAATTTTCCCATCATTTCTAACTTCCTCTATTAGGTTCTAGAGACACACCACAGCCATGTGACTGCCAGCATGCAGCCAAACTCATGGGATGATGAGTTTGCTTGTACGATCAGGTTTCCCTCAAAACAAGTTTTAGCACTTGTCACAATGCTGTTTACAAGCAGAGGTTCTTCATTGTTACCGTTCCCATTCCTCCAGTTAATGCCAAAAGAAGACTGCAGAGAGTCAAAATAGTTATCTATCAATAGCATTTACACAGAAAATCTGTTTCCAGGAACGCCATCAGTGCTTTGCCTGAATGAAAAGGCCTTCAGAAGTGTAGTGACACTGCCATCCTCACATTAAGAAAAAACAACCTGCAGAACCCAAATAGTTAAGGGGGAGTGTTTGTGTTTATAGGTGCATATTTTATGTACAATATAGACAACAGGCTAAATCAATGGTTTAAGCTTAATTAGTTAATATTTTATTACAACAAACTATTCTGAACCAAAAAAAATTCAGCGTATTTATAACCAAGACATTATTTATGAATAGATTTTCCAATTGAGGACATCCCCAAGAGGACAATTTGCTAGATTTAGTTTACTTCTGGTGACAAATTTGTTCCCAACCTATAACTAAGTAGATTGCCCACACACACACTTCACTGGCAGTATTTCTTGTGTAACAGTGAGTGCATTGGACAGAGGTCAAGGGAGAGCTTTCATCAACATTGCAAACATGCTAACACGCACTATAAATACTAGTCATCTCTCAACACTCAACTTCTCGCTCGCTCACTCTCTTTCTTTATCTGTTCCTCAGCGTCATCCTTTGCTATATTACCTGATGTGACCCACATTTGGATTGTAGACACATACAATACAAAAAGAAAAAAACCCTACAAAAAGACTCCCCATCGTTCCGATAGGAATACAATAATGAGCAGAACAAGACATGAAACGAAAGTTGTGGAGCTGTGGAAATTTCTGTTAGATGGAGGGAATAGGACAAAAAAAGTTTAAGATAAGAAGGTATGCAAGTGAAAAAGAAAACAAATACAAAAGCAAGCAAAAAGAATGAAAAATTTATAAAATCAAGCAAAACTAAATAAGCCAAGAACACACACACACACAAAGCAAGATAAAAACAAATAAAAAAAACAAACTGAAACAAGCAAAGCTGAACAAAAGCAAGAACGAATGAACGCAAACAAAAGTGACTGAAATCAAGCAAAATCAAACAAAAGAAACAAAAAAGCAAGAACAACCATATGCAGTCAAGAATAAATGAAAGCAAACTAACCAAGAATGAACACAAGAACAAACAACAGCACATACAAACAAAATCAAGGAAGAACAAAAACAAGCAAAGACAAACAAAAGCAATCAAGAACGTAAGAGAGAAAGAAACTAATTAAAGCAAAAAGAAAAGAAACAAACTAAAGCAAAAATAAACAAAAGCAAGCAAGTACAAAGCAAACAAATAAAGTATTGTGAGATATACAGAGCTCTGCGGGGAAATAGAAGAGAGGTAGAGATAGAAGGTTATCTAAACCCTGATGCCTTCTCCAAGCGCAGGCTGGCGCCAGGCCATTTCAAACAGTTTTTGTACTGTTAACCCCTCCATCAGGCCGCTCAAGTGTCACTGTAATACCCTGAGCTCTTATCACATGACCGCAGACAGCAGGACGGAGCCCAAACATTGCCCTAACCAATGAGATAAACACTGAGATCCACAACACACAAAACACTGATTATTATTTTATAGATCAATGGATGGCCAACGGTTATGCAGCTCAACAGCAAGTAATAGTTCAATAAGACAAATATAGTAACTTCATTGGGATTGTTGATGGATTAAGGCCTTAAAAAGTTCTCTGCAAGACTCAAACTGGAAATACGCAGACAGCTGTCTTTCTAACGGATCTTGTGTGCCATCTTGTGATCATTTCTAGCACTGCATTCTACTGATTGCCTTATTTGAGAGGTTTTACCTGTTTGATTTTACTGGTCACCACAGCTGGTAGTTTGACCCTGAGGTGCTCAGTTTCCTTCAGTGACGCTGGGAACCCGCTCAAATAGGCCAGAGTTTGCATGCGGACCAGCCCCGGAGCCTCTTTATCAGTCGTCTGTCACAGAAATATACACTTGAGTTTCACAAGGATTTGTTTTAAAACAGAAAACTTTGCGTTTCACAGAAATATGATGTAATCCATTATTAATAACATGTGAGTGTCAAATAATGGTCACCTACAAAATGTACAGTGATGTGGGTTGCCAGGAACAGGCTCAGGAATGCTAATAAAACATTCATCAAAAGGAAGTTGTAAAAAAAACAAAGTTCCTCTTATTGGTTAAAGCTTTACTGTAGATATCATACAGCAGACATCACAACAACAAAAAAAGTTCCCTTTTCGGTGAATGACTTTGTGTGGGATATTTCTTCTCATGTGCCCACTTTTTAGAAGGTGACATGGCAATTATTTGATTATCAAAATCAGTGTACTTTTAGAATTATTTATATACTTTTGTAGTATATATATATATATATATATATATATATATATATATATATAATTATTAATATAATACCTTTTATTTGCATATTTAATATTTTGTTAAGTGATTTTATCATTTTTATTAGTTTTTTTTCTTAGCTATTAGCTTTAATTAAATTAAATGTTTACTTCAGTTTTAGTTGTAGTACTTTTTGTACAAACTTTTTGTTCTCTAAGTTTCTGTGATGTCATATATATCCACATTTTGGTGAAGCTGGAATTTCAAATGTCCCGAGTGTCGTTCTGTTAAGAAGCAAGCTGGAATTTCTAACGCTCTCAGAGTGACATGGGAAGCAGAATTAGTCAATAAGTGTTAGTACAGCAGTTATTTTTCTCACCAGATAACCTCTGCTGATGGAGTGCGCCAATGCTTCCTTCAAAGCATCTGTATGGGCTTTTTCAGCTGTAGCAGGACATAAAACTAATGTTAGACTAACACTGAATCAATTTTGGCCCTGTTAATGGACAATAAATGTTGAAGTATATAAATGTTGAATGTGTGTCATTCTTAAGAGATTGCTTATATGTATAATATATTTACCATTTATAAATTTATATTATATAAAGTTATATTTTTATTCACAACTTTCGTTTAGTGTGAGACAGCATGCGAGTCTACTCTGTAAAGTATGTAGAGTCATACTCTATTATAGTGAGAAGTAGGTCATAATTGTACCTTCACTGTGGGAGTGGAAGAGAAGAACAGACACGCTTGAGGAGGGGTGGAGAGGTTTGGCCACCTGTAAGAGTTGTTTAGCAGTGGAGAATGCTGCTGAAAGTGTTGGCAGCTCCTTCAATGTGATGTTGGCAGGAAGGGATGGATCCAGCACCAGCACAGGACCCATGATGCAGTGGGACAGCAGACATTCTGGCCTATCACAGGGCACACAGACTGAATTAAAGCTCTGATCTAGAGCTAATCTTTATGAGAGATACAGCCATTCACACTATTATTCTGTAGTGCAGCAGTTGCTTTTGACACAGGAAAGCTCTGGTGGCATAAAAAACAACTGTGGCTGTGACAAAGGCAGTGGTTGCTATGAAACAGGAAATGTATAAACCGCACAATATTTAGTTAGCTTCATGTCCTGCAGACACATGAATAGGATAAGAATGAAATTAACTTTGGCTTAATTCTACTTATTTAAAACACTCACCTTCCCTTAGGAGCTTCAGTTATTTCAGATGCATTTTTTCCAAGACGCTCCCTAAAAAACAGCACATAAAACACTTTTAAACTGTACTGTCGGCTCTGCCAAATAAACATGGGTGTGTCCCATCATACCAAACATACAGGACAGAATAGACTGAATAGAAACTGCACATACAAATATTACATCTGCATTTTTATTTGATTAGCTTTGGATGGATGTGGATACAGTGGACACGAGATGTTAAAACTTTGACCCTTACTCAAAATTCAATATTTACAATCTTTTTTGCAATAGACAGGTGTGCAATCAAAAATATGTTGTTTTGAATAAAAAAACAAAACATATTTAATAAAATAAATTTGTGTTGGTAGCAATCCTGTTCGAGAAGAAAGGAATAATATATGATTTAATAATCAATTTATCAAACAATTAAATTAATACCATCAAATTAACAGCATGCAGAATGTGGCAAAGCATGTCACTCAAAATATATTGTTTTGAACAAAATAAAATACATGAATACAGTATTATGATTAGTAGTGGTGGTGGTGATAGTAGTAGTAGAAATAATAATAATAATAATAATAATAATGATGATGATGATGATGATAATATTAATCCTGATCTAAAGTAAAAAGAAACATTATATATTGTTTGCTTTATTATTCAATAATATATTGCCATGCAGAATGTTTAAAACTATGCGTAATTCAAATTATGTTTTGAATAAAATAAAAATAATAAAATAAATGTATAATAATAGTAATGGTAATAACAATAATTATGTTATAAAGAAACAACAAACATTATTATTTTTATTTCTTTTAAGATTTATTAATCAAATGGTTAAATAAATACAATCAAATCCCCACCATTCAGAATGTTGTAAACAATGTGTAATTCAAAATACATTGTTTTTAATAAAATAAAATTAAAATAATAAAATAAATGAATAATAGTAGTAATCATTTTCTAAAGTAAAAAAAATGGTTTTATTTCCTTTATTCCTAGCTTTTCCTTGATTTATTAACCCATTAATCAAATGGTTAAATAGATTCCATCATATTCCCACCATGTAGGATACTGTGAACCATGTGTAATTCAAAATACATTGTTTTGAATAAAATACCAAAATAAATCAGTAGTAGCAGTTATAGTAATCATACTGTTTTAAAGTAAAAAAAGGACACATTATGATTTATTTTCCTTTCAAGCGGTTAAACAAGTACCATCAATTTCTCCTCAATCCCAGTGTCTCCTCGGATGAGGATAAATAAATACTACACTAATAGTGTGTGTTTTATGGGTGGGGTACCTCAAGGCCTTCTGTTCTTCTTCCAGGTGCTGTCTCACAGAATGAAGATCCTTCAGCAGGTCCATGTCTGTGCCGTTTACCCAGGTGTAAACCACATCAATGGGCATCGGTAGGCAAAGCCTGGAATTATACAAGCAGATGAACCAAGGTAGGTACGTGATTCCAGGAACATATTTATGAAAATATGTATTTTTTTTAAATCATGCATTTAAAAAAAACATATCACAGTAATGACAGACTAACATAATCAGCTGAATTTGAGTCATTCTCAGAAAATATGCATGAGATAACTGCGCCCCTTAAAGAGTGATCAGTTAACACAGGACTTTATTACTGTGCACGAATGAAGCTGGCTTCATTGATCCATTGCTCACCTGGTCTGAAAGGACTTTCCTGCAACATTATCTCTGTAGGAATCAAACAAAACATGGTACTGATCTCGACTCCACTCTAACACAACCTGCAGACCAAACAAAACAAACCCAGCCAGTTAATACACAACACCAAACCCTATCTAAAAGTGTCTTAGTTTGATTTGCAGCCACTATGTAACAAGTCAGAGTCAGATTGCACAAGCAGCTTTAATCAGTAATCAGTGACTGATACAGTATGCAAAGATAAGAGGATACATGCATGGCCTGAATGCGAATCTTATGAAGACAGTATACTTCTGAATGTTACCCTAGTTAGTGTACATACCTCCCCAAACTGAAAAGCAGACACTATCATGAGGACTAGTCCTCCGAAGCACAGGTACAGTCCATAGCGATGAGACAGACAGGTGTATGTCTGCCGCTGCAGCAGTTTAAACACCGAATTAATGATCAACATGACTCTCCCCGGCCATCAACATCTCTTCCTCCATAAACACTTAACGAGGACACATGTTTCCTTCGGTGAAATTAAAAATAGCTTCATTACACTAAAACATACCGTCACATGATCGCATGCTCAACAATCAAACGCTGTTGTTCCTCATTGGTAGTGATCAGGTGATGAGACGACGCTCAGTTCGTGTGGATCTATGGACATAACAGACTCGCTGCCGCCCTCTATTGATTAGGAGGACGATCACTTTATGAATGAAAATAATAGGCCTATATTTACATTTCATTATAAATAATTACATAAAATATTATCAAATGTGGTTATACTTTATTTCGATAGTCCACTTTAGACATTCTACTAAATATAAGTAAATGTGTAACTACATGTCTACTAACTCTCAGCTAGCTTTAAGGTTAGAATAAGTTGACATATACTTGCAAAGTTTCTCATAGTCAATATGTTGCATGTAGTGGTCCCATCAAAATACAATTCATTACTTTGGCCATCATGACAAAGTGTTTTTTACATGCATGTAAAAAAAATAATAAAGTAAAGTGAACAGAGAGATTTCTCTAAAATGTAATTATGTAGTGAAAGAAAGAAAGAAAAAAGAAAAAAAGAAAGAAAGAACTGCTCTGTGAGTTGTTCACTGTTCACATGTGCTGGTGGTAATCTATGGGTAAAACAATGAGGAAGAGAAAGATTCCCAGTGAACACGTGATACTATAGATACAGTTATAAACGTCGAGTTATTGTTCATAGGTCATACGGTATGTGTTCAGTGAAGTGTCCGTGTCTCTTTGTCTGACCTCTGCTGTCCACTTTGCTTTAGTCTCGGTGAATGGTGATGCACCGATTACACCAAGCCCTCAGGAGAGATGTTTTGGTTCATGCAAGGAATGTGCTTTTTACCTTCTTTTCTGGTCATCTGGTCATCGAGCACCTTCATAATATCTTACATCATCGCATTATTTCGACGAGATGTTGATGTTATCCTTCCTTATATTAGGTATGTCACTCGTCTTTTTATCTTGAGCATTTTAGTTTGGCTACACATCTGGACTATACGAATTCACAACTCTTAAAATAACATAAACCAGAAATAGCTTATAAAGTTATAATATAGTAAAAAAAAAAAAGGCTAGGTTTAACCGGGTATGTATATACAGCTGCTAGATTTAAGAATCTGAACAAAGTTCGTTTAGTTTCGTTTTCTACTCATAAGTTGAATGTTGGCTCGAGTTCAAAATCAGTATTCAGAGCAGAAAACAGGTCAAACTCTAGAATGTAATGTGTGCATATTAAATGGTGTATAATATATATTATACACTATTTAATATGCACACATTATATTATATTACATTCTTTATATATACATAACCATGATAACACCCAATACTAATTAATAATAAATATTTTTAAGTCAAAGTCATATTAATGTATTGTAATGGGCGAGGCTTCACTTTTATTAAGTGTCAAGTAAACTGTGGAACTTGTGTGTGTGTGTGTGTTTTAAATATAAAATATTGCAAGTTTATGATTAAATGTTTCTGAATTGCTTCACAAATATGAATGTTCTTTTTTTATTATTATTTCTGTGAATGTCTCTGAAAAGCGATACAGGGGCCACTCCACCTGAGAGCTGTGTGTTTGGATTCATGTCGACAATCACTGCCTTTGCAGGTATGACTAACAATCAGTCATTTGATTTCAGTTTAATTTGATTTGATTTCCAGCTCATATTTCAGAGAGTGCAAATTCCCCACCAGCAGCTTCAGGAAACTCCTTACAGTTAGACTTTCTGTGTATCAAAACCGATGGGAAATTGCACAATTTGCAGTCAGCCGCAAACGGCTTGGTTTTGACATGTGAGAGGAAAGCAGTGGGAATGTCTCGAGTGTACTTTTTTTTTAGTAACAATGGAATAGCACTCATTCGGGTCTCACTTCTCTTTCTGCTGAAAACGAAAACATATTTTTTCCCATCCGTGACACAGCTGGAGTCCAGTGTTATAATACAGCACCACAACTAAAACCTCAAAAAACTGCAGAAATGAAACTTAATGCCAAATCACAGGTTATCAGTGCAACAACCATCATGGCAACTCTATTGCATTCATTTTTTACCTATATTTTCAGTGCATTATCCTGCATAAAGTAATTGAATTCTGTTTAAATGCATAAGTGAATATTCTTTACTGTATTGCACATCAATTTCCACTGCAGTTTTAATCAGTAAAATCAACTGTTTTCCAGCCTTTGCTACTATGTATGCTGAATATAAATTTGTGGAGAGAGTCTATGAGAGACCCGGCGCCGTGTCCCCTTGTCTGAACAAGGTTGCTTTTGCATTTGGCATCGTCTCTTGTGTCGGCATGTGTTTGGTGGCTACATTTCAGGTATATCTAGTTCAACCAAGAAATGTTTACTCTTTTTTTCTTTTTTTTACTCAGTCTACTTACCTTTGTCTTTCCAAACAACATTCCAAAAAAAGATATTTCAAAAAATGTCCTAGTGTGTTTTTATCCATATAATGAAAGTCGTTGAGATTCTAAACTGCTTTGGACCCCACTGACTTTCATTAAACAGATGAAAACAAAATATCTCCTCGTGCTTCACAGAAGAAAGAAAGTCATACAGGTCTGGAAGGAAATGAGGGGAGTAAATGATAACTCTCTCTTTAATGGCGCTCATGTGTGTTGTTGTGTTCTAGGAGACGACGGTGATGCCAGTCCATGATTTCGGCGCTTTACTATTTTTCTTATCTGGGGTTATATACGCTGTCATCCAGAGCGTGATATCGTACCGAGGTCATCCTTATGGATGCTCTAAGTCCATTTGCCGTTTCCGTGTGTTCTTCGCTGGACTGGCTGCTCTAGCTGTAATACCCAGTATCCTTTCTCAGCGGTACTATATGTGCCATTGGTTGACCTTCAGAACGTAGTTTTGCTAGTGTAAATTTGCATCTGCTTACATGGCTGGTCATTCGAATCCAGTATTGTGATCACAGCGTGCTGGCTTTGCATGTAAAGACGTGTACTGTTTATATTTCAGATCAAACAGATTGTCTTTAACGCCTCCTTCCAGCAATTTTTTGTGCAATTCCTGTCGGAACAAGCAAACTTCACTGGGACACCAACGATAAGGTACAGTTCATGTCACTAACCACATTCCAGTACTTAAATTGAAGCACAAATGTATTGCTGAATGTTTAAAGTTGTTTTCCTGCTTCTGAAGGACTACACATTTCATAAAGTGAGTGTCGCGTGTGAATGGATCACTACTTTCAGTTTTGTCTTCTTCTTTTTAACATACATCAGAGAGTTCCAGGTGAGTATATAAAATTAGACTAACACTATTATTCAAAAGTTTGGGGTCAGTAATTTTTAATTAAATAATCGAAAGTGATACTAATCAACTAATCAAAAGTGACAGTAAATACATATATAATGTAAAAAAAACCCAGCTATTTTAAACTTTCTATTTATCAAAAAATATTGAAAGATTTCCAAAGGATCATGAGACATTGAAGACTGGAGTAATGGCTGCTGAAAATTCAGCTTTGCCATCACAGGAATAAATTCCATTTTAGAATATTTTCAATTTTACTGTATCACATAAACACAACCCTGGTAAGCCAAATAGACTTCTTTCAAAAACATTAAAATAAATAAATAAATACTGACCCCCAGCTTTTTTCACATTGTTCCAAATCAGTATTATATTAATTCAGATTCTTTTTAGTGCCTCCAAGATCATATTAACTTTTCTTTTATTTCTTTTTACAGCAATTCACTCTGAAACTGACTGTTAATTTAATGGAGTATTCATGACTATGACATCATACCGTTACAGTATGTTTCACTGTTATTGTGCATTTTTAATAGAATTGTATTTTTATACAACTTACTACCTTTTTTCATGTTGAAAGATCTGCTAAAGTACAGTGTAATCATTGGCAGTGTATATTTTTGTAGCTTGTATTTTGTTCTAGAAAAAGGGCATAAAGATGTACTTGAAATGTAATATAACCACTTGATGCCAAACAATTCATAAAGCTGCTTCATATTGATTCTTATTTTAGAAAGTATTTATGATCAGCCAAGACAGAATAGTTGAGCAAATTCTTATTCGCATTAATGTCAATCAATCTTTGCTTCGGTTATAGTTTGAACTTCTTGCCTTGTTGTTTTACTCCATAATCATTCTGAAAATTCAGTGCAGCTGAAAGTGAGCAACAGGTGTGTTTTAATCTTGCACTTTATGAAGTGGAATGTGAAAAAAGTCCATGCTTGCACAATGTGTGTCTGACTTTGTAATTGTGAAATAAAAACAAATGATGATGATGTGCATGACTAAAGAAAAAGGATTGCTTGAATATTTGTAATGATAAGAATAGCAGCATACACTACCAAATAGTAGAGCATGGCACTAGCAACCGCTAAGATCATGGGTTCGATTCCCAGGGAAAGCAAGAGCTGATAAAAATGTATAAACTGTAACTTGAATGCAATGTAAGTCGCTTTGGATAAAAGCATTTGCTAAATGCATAAATGTAAATTTCACAATATTACTGGTTTTACTGTATTTTTTGACCAAATAAATGCAGCCTTGATGAGCATAAGAGACTTCTTTCAAAAATAAAATAAAAATCTTACCAATCCCAAACTTTGAATGGTAGTAAATGGTTTTAAAGTAACTTCATTTCACTGAAGTCAGATAGAACAACTTTTAATAACAAGTAGTAAGATTTGGAAAAGACAATATAAGCAAATCTGTAATTACTGTGCAACACAATAAGCATTATTAAAACACAAGTCATTGTTGTTATTCATATTACTGTGATTCAAAGTCAGTTTTAAGGTTGTTGCAAGTTAAATTTACAAAAAAAAAAAAAAAAATTACTCCGCTACATTCAATTTATGAATAGATATTAGTGCTGTCAAATGATTAATTGCGATTAATCACATCCAAAATAAAAGTTTTTGTTTACATGTGTATATTTATAATGTATATATAAATACACACACATACAGCATATATTTTGAAAATATTTCATATGAAAATATTCATATAATTGATATAATATATAAATATATATACTTAACCTTTTTCTTAAATATATACATGCATGTGTGTGCATTTATATATACATAAATATACACAGTACACACATATATTACGTGAACAAAAACTTTTATTTTGGATGTGATTAATCCCGGTTATTCATTTGACTAATAGATTTACAAGGCTGCTTTTGTCTACTTCATAAAAACACTCTTTGTATTGTTATTAGATGTACATACTACGCATTTAACATGTACATGTCAGGCAAGAGATGAGAGATTCATAATTCACATGAAAGTAGCACTTAAACAGACTTAAATGGACCAATTATCATCACAATCATTAGCGATCTCACCTAGTGAGCAAGTGCCCTCAGAAACCACCACTATAGATGTCAAGTATGCCATCTCTGAGATCTAAAACAAACTTAGTGCCATCACTAAGTCGTCTCTGTCCTCTGTAAGGACATTCAAGTGCATTTACCCTCCTTTGAGATGAGCAAGGCTCAACAAGTCCAACAAATTGCTCATTATCCGTGAGGGGTGGAGCTGATTAGTCGCTGAAAGATGATTCGCTGCCTGAGCTGTCATCATCTTGCTCTTCCAATCCTTTTTTACCTCCATCTGGAACAGGTGCATCAGGGGTACTAAAGGGAAATGCAATAAATCTATTAGCTACAATATAAACACTGCATTGTCACACATATAGTGACAATACACATGCATAAATAGTGCATCATATTTTTACTGTCGTTTACACTTACTCTAGCAAACCGGGGTCCAAACCCTCCATTACCATCTTATTTTTAATGGCCATGACTGGAACACCCTGTACGAAAGAGCAAAATATTGGCATATACATAAACTTCCTTTAGTTAGTCATGTCTAGACAATATTTGAGTTTGTTAATGATGAAACTCAGGTTATGATTTAATTTGAAAGGAAGATGTTCACCCAAAAATGGAAATTTGCTGAAACTTTACATCCACGATGACGAGATGAAGTTGAGTTTATTTATTAATCAAAACAGATTTGGAGAAATTTAGCGTTATGTGACTTGCTAACCAGTGGATGCTGCAGTGCATGGGTGCCGTCAGAATGACAGTCCAAACAACCGATAAAAATGTCACAATAATCCACAAGTACTTTTTAAGTAATGCAGGTATCATTATTATAATTTATAGACTAGTATTTTTCCCAGAAGCAATGGATTAAAGTTAAAATACCTTAGTAATGACTGTGTTTATTACAAACATGCTCTTTTCGCTTCACAAGACATTAACTGATGAACTGGAGTTATTTGTGGATTACTGTGATGTTTTTATTAACTGGACTCTCATTCTGACGGCACCCATTCACTGCAGAGGATCCATAGGTGAGCATGTGATATAATGAAAATTTGCAGATATAATGCTAAAACACACATACCACTTGCACCATTTTCAGGTATCTGGCATATCGCGGGTCCTTGGCTACAGTCATCACATTTTCCGCTGGGGCCTCTGCTTTCGGCTCCTGGGGGGCCACTTGTGCTTGTTGAGATGCCTGAATGGACAAAGACTGTGTATTAATACCAAAGAATTACCATTACGGTTATAAATACCTCAAAACGCAGTGGGATAAATGAATTATGACAATGATATCGCAGAATAACTGTTACCTCAACAGGGGGACCCAAAGAGGGGCCCGTGGCATGACTGCCAGCCACAGCAGGGCCGTTTGTCTCTGTAGATGATCGCACGCCATCCACTGTGACATCTTCCAAACCAGGAATAGAAGCTAACTGCAAATTCAAAATCAACCAGGATAAGCCTAAAATAGTGGTTTCCATTGAGTTACTTTGTTACATTTTTTTTCTACTTTTTATTATAATACTGCATTTTTTTTTTTTAAATATGACCTACTCCTTTTTATTAATTAAATAATTATTATTTTTACACTTTTTCTCAAACTGATCCCCTAGCACTCCACTGTGGTCCCTAGTCTGAAAACCCCTGCCTTGATTTACCTTTGCTTCCAAAATGCTTAGTGTGGTCTCAATCTGTTGAATCCGTAATGATACTGTTGCTAGTTTCTGAAGAAGAAAAAAATATCTTCAGGTCATTGACACTTTCAAGAAATACAGTGCCCTCCAAAAGTATTGGAACAGTAAAGTCAAAATTGCTCTGTTGGCTGTAGAGTCAAGACATTTACAAATATGATTAAAAGATGAATACGAGACAAAACTACAGAATGTCACATTTTATTATTGGGTGATTCAACACACAGATGTTTTAGCAGCTAAGAAGTTCAGCACTTTTAGAGTTCATCCCCCATCTGATGTGAGCATAAGTATTGGGACAGTTGAACATAAGGCAGATATAAAAGATGAAAAGCTATTATTTAGTTGCAGATCCCTTGCGCACAATCACAGCAGTGAGTCTGTGACCCATAGACATCACCAGACTCTTGGTCTCATCCTTTGAAATACTTTTCCCAGCCTTTAATGCAGCCGATCCCAATTGTTGCTTGTTTTGGGGGGTTTCTGCCTTTACTCTCCTCATCAGATGGTGAAATTCATGCTAAATCAGATTTAAATCTGGAGATTGACTTGGGCAATATAAGACTTTCCATTTCTTTGCCCTTATAAATTCCTTGACTGAACTGGCAGGGTGTTTTGGATCATTGTCCTGATGCAATATGAAGCACTTCCCAATGAATCTGGTGGCATTCTCTTGAATATTGGTTGGTTTTGTACCCTTCCAAATTCATTCGGCTGCTGTCATCATACATTAAGTCATCAGTAAAGTTGAGAGGGCCTGTTCCAGAGGCAGCCATGCATGCCCATGCCATGACACCACCTCCACCATGCTTTACAGATGAGGCTGTATGCTTGGGATCTTTTGCAGTTACCTCTTTTTCACCACATTTTTGCTTTCCCTTCACTTAGATAAAGGTTCATCTTTGTCACATCGGTCCATAAACACAGTTCCAGAACTCTTCTGGCTCACCTTTGTGCTTTTTTGCAAACTCTAATCTTGCCTTTTTATTTTTGGTGCTGGTCAGAGGTTTGCATCTTGCTGTGTAGCATCTGTAATTCTGTGTCAAAGTCTCCTGAGGACAGTAGATTGTCAGAGCATCACCCCAGCTTTCTGGAAGTTGTTGGTGATTTTACAGACACGTCTTTTAGGGTTCATTTTCACAGCTTTTATGATTTGTCTGTCATCAACTACTGTTGTTTTCTCGGCTGATCAGGTCGTTGTTGGTTGCTGGTGGTTTCCAAACTCTTGATTTCTCCATGCCCTTTATTTTTGCTATAGCTCTAATTGACTTCCTCTTTTCTTTTAGGATCCAAATTGCTTGCTTTTCTCTCAAAGTCAGCTCCTTCATCTTCATCCTGGTTTGTGTGTGTCATCATCGAATGCAAGATTCAGAATACAGAAGTAATGGATATAACTGATACGACACATTCCCTGCTTTTAA
This sequence comes from Barbus barbus, assembly GCF_936440315.1. Classification (NCBI taxonomy): domain Eukaryota; kingdom Metazoa; phylum Chordata; class Actinopteri; order Cypriniformes; family Cyprinidae; genus Barbus; species Barbus barbus. The sequence goes on from NC_136717.1 coordinate 14,997,522, forward strand.
TATCTGAAGAATGAATGCAACAGGACACAGCAGATCACTTAGAAAGACCTGTGAGGGAACTGTCCCAATACTTATGCTCACATCAGATAGTGGGATGAAACTCTAAAAGTGCTGTTCTTCTTAGCTGCTAAAACATGTATGTGTTGAAACGGCTTATAATAAAATGTGACATTCTGTAGTTTTGTCTCATATTCATCTTTTAATCATATTTGTAAATGTCTTTACTCCACAGCCAACAGAGCAATTTTGACTTTACTGTTCCAATACTTTTGGAGGGCACTGTGTATAAGTGAAGGTAAAGAGGGGAATGATGAGTTGACATGTGAACATACCTCCTCACATACTGTGGAAAAGCGGTTCAGGAACCTGACGGTGTGGACGATGAACTGGTTGAGGAAAGCTATGATTCTTCGCTGTTGTATGGCTGGAACCTTAAGAAAGAAAGTATAATGGTCACTGTTATCTAGAATGTGAGACGATCATGTGAGCAGCAGCTGATGTTGTAATGTTGAACTAACCTTTGTAAGATCTACTCCTGATCCCACGATGGGCAATCCGTCCTCATCCATGTCAACAACTCGCTTGTGTTTTAACTGTCACAGATACACAGATTTCTATGCTTTAAATGTGCTAAAATGGTCAGGACTGTTCAACAACTGCATAGTTGAAAATAACTCCTCACGTGACTTCTGTGCCTCCTGCAGCACTTCCGCGTTCTGAACATAAAAGTCCCCGACCCCTCAAAATAGAGTCGTTTATTTGAAATGTAAATACATTTTGTGTATTTTAAGTACAGGTCATTTTATTATATTTATAAGTATTTAAACAGTGTTTTACATATTTTGTGATGTGAATAAATAAAAAACAATAAAAGTATTTACTTCCACGTTTTCTTATAAAAGGTGGAAGTAAATACGAAAAATGTTTTTTGTTTTATGACGTTGTCATAAAACAACGAAAATTCAACTTAGTATTCGAGCAAATGCTGAAAGACTAATTTTATAATTAATTTTAGTAACATTTATAAATATCACGTGAGTAGTTAGGTTACACATAATTCTTACTATTTATAATTATTTACTAAAACGATGTAACTGCCGCTATAAAGGCACTACCTTGTAATGGTCATAACTTGATTTTTAACGTTTTTATTTTATTTGTAAGCAAATAATGACACTTGGGTTATTTCTGCTTTCTTTAAAGTAAAGTAATAAATATTGCTTTAATATTTATAGTATTATAAACAATTCAACATTCCATAATTCATTGCTAACTTCCATAACTATTTTGTTTCATAAGCGTCTTCTTTTGTAGGCAATGAGAGGACACGGTTGTTTGTGTACTTAATCACAATAGTACAAACATCAGTAAAGTCTCAAAAGGACACCACACTATTACTACACAAGAGAAATGCAGATTTTACAAATCTGAAAAAATGACTTTAATTAGGAGTTACAACAAAATTCCACACTTAATTGTACATAACAGATGAGATACATCACCAAAAAAGTTATCTTTTGAAAGACCACTGTGACAACAGCCATTTCCTAACTGTTTGCAAATGAAAGGAAGAGGAAAATGTATATGGTGCAAAATTTAAAAAGCATAAAATGATAAAAAATAAGCAGTTGACACACTGATTGAGTTCATTAACATGAAGGGATCAAGTCAGATGTATCTGAAATGTTGCTCAGTCATCGAGTGCGAAGTCGAAGGGCCCAAAGTCAGAGCGCACTTGTTTGGCCTGATCCTCTTCCTCCTCTTTTGTACATTTACACTCTCTCCAGTCGGCACGCATGGGGATGTTCAACAGCGCCTCGCTCGCTAACACTTCCCTGAGGCCACACACATATACACAGAATGTATAGGCACTTATGCAAAGCAGGTTTTTAAAGGCAGGTCATAAACTTTCAAATATTTATAACTCATGGTGAAGAACTGTCTGCGTAACATTTACCTGCCAAACTGCAAAGGGAAATTTTTCTTGATGCGATAAAACAGCTTATCGCCTGTATCCAGCTCCACATAAAAGTAGGGCGTTCCTGGTGGAGCAATCTGTAATGGGGGATATTAGAGTTTGTCACAGTGCAAAACAGATCCTCTTGGTCTCCTCATGACTTCCTTTCTCATTCACTTCATAGATAATGTTACAGATCAGTATATCAGAGAGAGTGAAAATGAGTGTAATCTGACAGCACTCAACAACAGTGCACAAACCCAAAGCACAAAAATGAAAAAAAAATGCTTGAAATCCTCTCAAAACATTTAAAACGTATTTAATTGTTAAATTCTATTTTAGATTACATTCAGATATGATTTCAAGGTGCCTTGTAAATTTTGGATGCGTTTTCACAGTTTAGACCACAAGAATAAACTAAACTGAGTGAACAAGTACATACAATTAAAAAATATTTGATTACATTTTAAGTAATGAACGATAACTAATTAACAGTTAAAAAAAAAAAAAAGAAAAAGTGTACTCAACCACAGCTGACAAAGTTTTTGCGTGTTCAGTCTGAGAAGGACACATATGTCGTGTACCTGTTTGAGGTCTGTATGAGCTGGAATCTCCATCAGTTCCATCTGCTGCTCTTCAGCTTGTGTCATGAACGCCTCCTTGATGTCTTCTGTACTGCACTTCTCCATGGCCACCGGCACTACCTGAGGACGAGAAATGAAGTTTCCGTTAAACCCGTTATGTTGCTTTCTCATAACGAGGTCTTTGGGAAATCATGTATTTGGTCATCACTGGGAACACGTCCCTCAGAAATGGTTATTCCTCAGCACAGACAGATTGTCTATCTGCTCAGACTTAAACTGATGAAATTATGTTGAAGTCTGTGATTGGTGGAGGGCTGGGCGTCTCTCACACTCTCCACGCTGCTATCAGTTTACCAGACTTTCTTTTTCATATATGTGGTGCTGCTTAGACTGACCTGGGATCTGTACAGATCAGTCCATTCAGGCAGACACCACAATCGCATTATGAATGAGATAAAATTTTGAATGGACCTGTAGTTGAAGGTGCTGGCTGCGGTAGTTCCTCTCAAACAGGATGCACCGTTGGCCTCTGCTTTTACAGAATTTCTTGATGGAACTCTTGTATTTCTCCATCTCTTCAACCACCTCTGATGCCAAATCCACCACTGACTGGTAATGTCCAATGGGCAGCAGGAGAACATGGTCGGGAGTGAGACCACCTTTAGCGAGAGCCATGTAACACTGGAAACAGATTATGTTAAAGCATAATGGAAAAACAACAGATGATGTGTCAATACTTGACCAATAACTTATCAGTTGACATATTTTAAAGTAACACTGAGCTACAGAATACAGATTTTGTGGACTCACATGTGTTCCGATGCTTATGACCAAGTGCTTCTCAACTTCTGGACTTGCAAGGCAGAACCAACAGGGTCCAGTGGGCTGTGCTGTAGTGAGAGAAGAAAACAAGGCTTGAAATAAGTTCTGCTGAATATTTCTACATAAGGTAATAAAACAGTCCAGTTTGATCCATTAGACCAGTGGAAAGAATGCAGGTGAATGGACTCACGGGGTTTTCGGGGCTGTTTGGGATAATTAGGTCTGTCTCCGTCTGTTTGCCTCTTCCTGCCGTGATGCTGCTGGTGCTGTGGTTTATTCTGGCCCAGATCAAAAAAGAACTGGGATACTGGTTCCTCCTGAACAAAAAGGAGAAGTTCAAATGATCTTTTCACTGAAATAAGGTACACTACCGTTCCAAAATTTGGGGTCAATAAGAGCCTTCTTTTTTTTTTAAAGAAAGCAAGGATGCATTTAATTATTTAAAAGTAACAGTATAGACAATAATAATGTTACAAAAGATTTCCATTCAAATACACAGTTCTTTTTTTTAAGATTTATTTTTGGAATATTTGCCTTTTTATTATGACAGTATATGAGATAGGATGCAAAGTGGGAGAGAAAAAGGGGAGACGGGATCGGGAAAGGTCCACAAGCAGAGACTCGAACTTGGGACGCCTGAAGTGCAACAGCACTATATGTTGGTGCGCTGCCCACGAGGCTATTAGCGCCATACATACTGTTCTTTTGAACTTTATAGTCATCAAAAAAATTCCTGAAAAAGCGCATCATGATTTTCCACAAAAACTGATAATAAATGTTTTTTGAGCAGCAAATCAGCATATTAGAATGATTTGTGAAGGATAATGTGACACTGAAGACTGGAGTGCCATGGAATGCCATCACAGGAATAAATTACATTTTTAAATATATTCTAATAGAAAACAGTTATTTTAAATTCTAATAATTTTTTCACAAAATGTCTATTTTAGATCAAATAAATACAGCTTTGGTAAATGCAAGAGATTTCTTTCAAAAACACATATACATACATATACATATATATATATACACATATACACATACATATACACACACACATGCATACATACATACATATATAACCCCAAACTATACCTGCATATTAACTATATGTAAGTAAAAACTGTACACACAAACCTCTGCTCCTGTCATAGAGGGTGGCGGTTTTTCTTTCTTCCCATTTTTCATAGGTTTCAGGTAGGGATTTTCTGTGACGTCCTGAGGCTGCTTGACTAACTCGGCAGGGTCCATGTTTTTCATTGGGACAATGTTGAATGCATACAAATACTATAAGAGAAGATCAACTTTACAGTTAAACCACAAACTCAAAGTCTCTCTAGTAATTAGTTTCATGTTAAGGCTAATATTAAAATTCTATAAAATTTTAAAATTAAACACTAAAACCTAAAATGAAGGCTACAAGTGAATTCAGCTATCATAATATTACATGCAGTATGAAATATGGACATTTATCTAAACATTATACTTGGTGTTAATTAAGTGCTGTCTTTAAATATTAACTTTAAGCAATGTTGTTATTGTTAAACTTTTAAAAATCCATTTCTATTATTTGAAATAGAGCTGAAATAAAATTCAGTAACTAACTGAAATGAACTTCTAAAATTAAAAAGTTAAAAATATACATTTAATACAACCAAAACTAATAAAAAATGACAAAAGCACAAAATTACAACAACAAAATTAGCAAAACTTTACCCCCTCCAAAACAAAAACCAACAACAATAAAACACACGCACCTTCTTTTTGGCAGGATTGTTGACAGCAGCCAGAGCGATGAATCTACTGACATGCTGAGCATTCTCTTGAAGGACCACATGATTCCTGCAAATTCATACACATTTTATAAAACAATTATCATCTGAAAAGCAAAACATATCCTAATGCTGTAATGCCACACCTGTAGGGCAGCCTCTCATAATGTACCGCTTCCAGTCCCGCAAAATGGTAGCGGGGCTTCAGCTTGTCAGCGAGCTCTGCGATGGACGAAACCCCACAAAACTTTGTATCGGTTTCCTACAAAAGGGCAAAAAAGTAAAAGACCCTTGAGCACACATTCAGGAAATACCAGCAAAACTGATCCAAATGTGTTAAAGGAGCACAACAAAGCACTGACGGGACTGTTTCCATACTGCCATACGCCTCGAGGCCACTGCGAGGTCAGGAGAATGTCCACTCCTCGGAATTTGGAGTTAGACAGCAGTGGGGCCACCAGGGCAGAGGTGTCTTTAGAGGTGAAGCAGTGTGAGGGAGCAGGCTCCTGTTGAGCTTCTCTGCCACTGACATAAGCGATCTGAAGCCCCGATGCCCCTGTGAAAATGCCTCTTCTACCTGTACAATTTTTTGTTAAATAGCATACTTGTTTAACTCAAATTGAGAGTTTCATTTAAGCATTACACAACCCTGCACAATATTTGCTAAATGAAATCCAATACTTATTTCTTACTAATTTTGGGATGCTGACTGTAAAAATATTGCCTGTTTGGTCAAAAGCAAAAATGATATGAAATGCATATCATATTTTGTGAGAACGTGTGACATGCTAGAGCAGCGGTTTTCAAACCTGTCCTGCAAGCACTCCTGCCCTGCACATTTTGTATGTTTCCCTTATCAGACACATAAGGGAAACATACAAAATGTGCAGGGCAGGAGTGCTTGCAGGACAGGTTTGAAAACCACTGCTCTAGCATGTCACACATTCTCACAAAATATGATATGCATTTCATATCATTTTTGCTTTTGACCACCGTTTGCAAGGTGAAGTAGTTTTGTGTTATCCCTTAATCACCAGAACCACGTCCACAAAGATTTTTAAAATTATGATTGATTCACAAGACAATATGTTATGCCTACTCATGAGTTCAAGGTTAGAATTTTGGCCAATGACAGAAGAAAATGCAAATATTGCCCAGATGTTTTAGTTGCATCTGTGAGTGTTTTACTGCATCAAAACAATGACATAAAAGTACAGATTTTGTGAAAAAAGCTTGTACATTTATAAACTTATGTAAAGTTGAATGCACTCAATGGAATATTTGAACTTTTTTCACTCCTTTACAAACTGTAAGTTAAATGTTACATTTGGAGTGTAAATTTTGTCTGATTTTGTATTTTTATAAGTGCATTAAAGCTTGCAAAACTTATGTTTTTGACTTTAGCATTATCATATTGGTTAGACATTTTTTGAATCTGTGCATTTTTTGAATCAAGACGCAGGCCTGTTATGAATCCATGTTTTTAAAATTAATTTTCAATTATTTGCAATCAAGAACATCTACCAGAACCACAAAGAAAGAAGATAAGTTGAATAAATAAATAAAAGTTGCTTTTTTCCATACATATAAGGAAAAAAGCAACTTGGAGCCTCACAATAGACATACATTTACACACTACAAGCCAACACAAAATTGCAAATACATGTCTTCGACTTATGGAAGGTAATAGATCAATCTTACCCAAACATGTGACGTTTTCTGCCAACTCGCAGCCATCAGAGTTTGGGGAATACTTCACAGTCTCTTGGCTGGCTGCGCCGAGAATGTATGTGTGAATGGGTGCTGGGGGGGTTAGAAAGAACACTAATTAATTCAGTATAGTGCTTGGTGTGATTTAAAAAATTATATTCAACCCTAAAAGGAAACCTTACCCTTTTTGGCACCAGATTTATATGCTTCCCATTCTGCTTCAGCCTCAGAAGAATTTCCAAAAAATTCACCAACACACAGCAGCAACTGAAAAACAACATTATCAAGTTAAACCCATAACTCTCTCTACTGCTTATGGCTTTAAAATAAGGGATACACGTGCAGACTCACATCAAATTGCCCGCTCTTTTTCTGAATGGCGTTCACCCGGTTGAACAAAGCATTTATTCTTCCTTCAACGTCACCACATGCGAGTCTGAGAGGGAATGAAATATAAAAACAGCGTGGGCACACAAAAACACGTGAGTCTTTTACACGCACGCTTCTATCTATTCTGTTTATTTTCACAGTAAATCACGGATTACCATAGGTAACGAGCCAACTAACATTCATATATGCCCCTTTTTAATCCAAAAGCAACACTTACACTCGTAAAGGCTTATCTCCCATACCGAATAATATATAAATGTTCTTAAAGAGTCTTAAAATGAATGTCTCTTGTGTCTGGGCATTGGCGTTAAACTGTGTGCGTCGACAAAATAAACCCTGTCAGAAAAGAGAGTAAACGATTTCGGCCGCCTATTTATGAGATATACGCCTTAAGGTGAAACTTTACGTTTTTTTGGTGCTATAAATTATTAAATACATTTGAGCAACTATAATATATAAAGTATAGAATTTATAAACGCGATAATAAATTACAAACCTGAACCAGCATCAAGTTTCTCTCCGGAGGAAATACAAAGCTGGCACAGTAAAAGCGTATTAAACGCCTCAAGTATGCGCACGTTATTCGCAATATCAGCGCCAGCGATTATCACTTTATAGTTTAATATTATCCGTTAAATTAAACGGTTATAATGCATATAACAAAACAACCTAAATTATGTTCTTCTAACGCGTTAATCTAACATTTTCATATATATTAAAACACATACCACTGCGCAAAACTGGGGCGAGCAGGACGCAACACAAGACCAAAACAGGAAGTGATTTACATTTGAAAACCGAAGTGCAGAATGTAATAAACGAAAATAAACTGCCGTATTATTTAAACTACAACAACGTTTTCTATAAGAGCTGCGTTTAAATAAGTGTAAATGGATAGCAAATACAAATTATCTGACTGTATAAACCTGCCAAGTTCAATATATCTTAAACAGACAGATTAATTCATAAATCACTATTCCTTTAGTGTATGTAGACCAACCGTTTGTTTGCGTCTGCAACGCAGATCTTATTTGCAAATGACGTGCTTGTTTATGAAACATATGCATGCACATGAGCTGAATGCGCTGGACATTTCCATATATAGGCTTTGGCATCGGAGGATCGCAGCTGAACAACCTCTGATCCCAGAACGGCAGATATGACATCCCCCGAGCAGATCATCGAGATCGTGATGGATGACAAAACGTACAACGTGAGTAAAAGCAAACTGATCGAGAAGAGCGATTACTTCCGCGCGCTGTACAGCTCCGGGATGCGCGAGTCTGCGGAGGACTCGGTGCAGCTGCGGGGATTGAGCGCGCCGGGGCTGGAGCTGGTGCTGGAGTTCATCAACACCTCCAAAGTTCAGGTGGCCAACGAGACTCTGGAGGACCTGATCGAAACCGCATCCTTCCTGCAGGTCACTTCCATTTTAAAGCTGCTGCTGTCTGAAATCAAGCAGGAGAACTGCGTCGAGCTCTTCAAGCTTTCTGAAGTCTACGGGATGCATGATCTCAGAAAAGCTTGTTTGAAATTCATGAGCTGCTATTATCATCCCATGCTGCGCAGGCCGGAGTTCAGGATGTTGCCAGCTCCTCTGCGGGATCAGATTCGAGATATGCGCATGAAAGGCACGGCCACTTTAGTTGCAATAGGAGATTTCACTGACACCTGTCTGGACCTGGCAAATCAGGACGAGCCTTGGTCTATGTTGAGGTATAATGAGTTAGAACAACGCTGGAAACCTCTAGCCAACAATCTTCCACAGGATATGATCAATGTCCGAGGATACGGATCTGCTGTGCTGGACAACTACTTGTTCATTGTTGGTGGATACAGAATGACAAGTCAGGAGATCTCGATGGCCCACTGCTACAACCCCTGCAAGAATGAGTGGAACCATGTGGCACCTTTGAACCAGAAGAGGTACAGTTCACTCTTGATCTGTCCATTTGTTGTGGTTTGTCCAGTGCAAGGGATCCGCAAGTGCTCTTTCTGTGTCCAGATCCAACTTCAAGCTCCTGGCCGTGAGTGGGAAGCTGTATGCGGTTGGAGGTCACTGTCTGAGTACGGTGGAGTGTTATAGTCCAGAGCAGGACTGGTGGACGTGTGTGGCATCTCTGCCAGATCCTCTCGCTGAGTTCTCTGCCTGTGAGTGTCAGGGCATGATCTACGTCATGGGCGGTTATACCTCTAGAGGTGTGTTTTACTGAGAGATGGGTTCATTCTCTCACACACACACACACACACACACACACACACACACACACCTTGATGTTCTTGGTCTTATTGTAGTTAAAGGGATTGTAAACCCAAAAATGAAAATTCTGTCATCATTTACTCACCCTCAAGTAGTTCCAAACCTGTATGAATTTCTTTGTTCTGCCGAACACAAAGGAAGATCCCTTTAATTCATCTCTGTGTTTTTTCCAAAGGAAAAATGCTTGTCTTTACTTACCTTAGTTGTGAAACTTTTTTCCCCGTTTCTCTTATTTTTAAACTAGATTTTTTTTCTCCTATTTTTCTGCATCAACTAGCATAGGATATCTGATCCTCTTATTTAAGATATTCTAACATTTAGATTACATTTTCCACTTTATAATACAACATTAATTATAATCTTTATCAAATCACAAAATGAATATCCATTTATGTATCGTGCATTATAAATATATAAAATATACTATATATATATATATATATATATAGTATATTATAATGCTATAACTACACGGTCATTTATCAGTTAGTGATCATAACAAAATTTTTTTTTCGCTATTTGCCATAATTTTAGTAAAGGTATAAAATTAAAATTACCTTTAAGTGAGTATTAGATTACGGTAAAGGTAGCAGCAAAATGATAATAAATGATATTAAATGATTATTATTCAATTTAACAGCATTGGCCAATGTCAAATATATTTTATTGTGCTTTCTCATTTCCCCTATTTTTACTTTTTGATCATTTTTGCCATCATCTAACACTCAAAGGCCTGGTTTCACAGACTGGGTTTAGACTAATCCAGGATTAGGCCATAGTGCAATTAGGACATTTAAGTAATTTTTATAAACGTGCCTTAGAAAAAAACATTACTGGTGTGCATCTTGAGAAAGAAAAAAAAGGCCCTGATATATTTTAAGATCAGTCAATGCAAGTTACTTTCAGTTGAAACAGTTCAGACTTACATTTTAGACTGGGACTTGTCCTTTAAGGCTTGTCTGTGAAACCAGGGGAAAGATAATATAACTATTAATTATGACAAATAACTGTTAAATAGCCTTATGGTACCAGTATATTGTGCGTCTGACAGTGAAAACGTCTTAAATATTGCACCAAAAAACTTAAAAATTACTATTTTTATTTGTTATGGAATACTACGCTTATTATAAAGGATGTAATTTTTGTTGGACAATAATCCCTTGTTTCCATCAACCTGTCACTCACGTGAGATCACAACCATTAGCAAACAACAACGATTCAATCAGTTCTTGATGAACAAAATCTGGTCCTACATTTGAGAAGCTGTTACTTTCAGATGCTGTATATACATCTTAGTTGGGAAGAAAAGCAACTGCAATTTCCATTTCATTCCGACTTTAAATTACTACATTAAAATGATCTTTTATGATTGAATCATCAGTGTTTTTCTCCTAATGTTTGACAGATAGGAACACCAATGTACTGCGCTACTGCCCCACCTCAGACACATGGTCCGTGTTCCGTTCCTGTTCGGCTCATGTGCGCAAGCAGCAGATGCTCTCAGTGGAGGACACCATCTACCTGGTGGGTGGCTACACGCATGAGCTAGAACCTGCAGAAATGGGGCGGCGGAGACTCAGTCAGACGGAGGACATGCTGACGGTACAGTCCTACAACGTGCAGACGGGAGAATGGTTGCAACTTAAGGAAAACACGTCAAAGTCTGGCTTAAACCTCACCTGCACACTGCACAACGACGGCATCTACATTATGAGCAGAGATGTCAGCCTGCCCACCAGCCTGGAGCACCGTGTCTTCCTCAAGTACAACATTTTCTCAGATGCCTGGGAGGCTTTCAGACGTTTTCCTGCTCTGGGACAGAACATGCTGCTTTGCTCTCTCTACCTACCCAATGTCCTGTGAGCCACATTGTTCAAGCTCTGGGCATCTAGAGAAGACTGCAGACTGCTGGGGAACACAGATTTTGTTGTAGCGAGCCCAGCCAGGTCAGAAGTGGCACGTTTGCTAGAGGTTTACCACAATGCTTTACCAGATCGGATTGATCAACCAACAAAAAGAACCTGCAGGAGACATTAAAGGAATAATATAGCCAAAAAAAATTTATTTGGTCATTATTTACTCCCCTCAAACTGTGTGACTTAAGAGAGTGTCTGAAACATTTTTCATGGAAGGAAAAAGTCACATAGGTTTGAAACAACATGTAGGTAAGAAAATTACTTCAGGTCAACAGTTTGACTTTGATCATTAAAATCAGAAGTCAAAAAGCCTCAATATTGAAAGGAATAGTTCACCCAAAAATGAAAGTTTGCTTAAAATTCACTCACCCTCAGGCCAATCAAGATTCCCATGAGTTTATTTCTTTATCAGAACAGATTCAGAGGAATTTATTCAGCATTACATTTCTTGGTCACCAGTGGATCCTCTGCAGTGAATAGATGCCGTCAGAATGAGAGTCCAAACAGCTGATAAAAACATCACAGGAATCCACAAGTAGTTCACACGCCTCCAGTCCATCAATTAACATCTTGTGAAGCTAAAAGCTTTGTGTTTGTAATAAACAAAGAACATTATAAGGTCCATAATCCAAATCACTTATTCCAGTGAAAAAGTTAATTCCCTCTTGCCCTCTCACATCAAAACATATTTGTTTAGAACTGTTTTAGACTTGTAAACAGTGCTTGATCTGATTCAGACAAGATGGCTTTTTCACTGGAGAAAGCAATATTATAGATAGACTACTCATCTTTAGCTAGAAGCAACAGTTTGTAGTTAAAAACGTCTTGATAGATTTGTTCATTACAAACAGCTTTTTTTCACTTTACAAGATGTTGGTTGATGGACTGGAGTCACATAGGTTGCTGTGATGCTTTTATCAGTTTCATTCTGACGGCACCCATTCACTGCAGAGGATCCATTGGTGAGCAAGTGATGCAATGCAAAATTTTTCCAAATCTGTTCTGATGAAGAAACAAATTCATTTACATCTTGGATGACCTGAGGGTGAGTACATTTTCAGCAAATTTTCATTTTTCGGTTAATTATTCCTTTAATATCTCCATCAGAAGGTCTGTTGAGGTACTCAAAGGTTGTTTTAATATATATGTATAATTTTATTTAACTTGGCAGAGAGAAAGAACACTACAAGAGATGCACCAAACGTTTTCAGCCTGCACAGAATCTTCTAATGCCAATGCATGAACAGTACCTTAAAGATATATTACATGACAAGATTTACTACTACTAATATACAGATGCACAAGTGAAGGCTTCAGATTTATAAAGCCTGCAGATGAAATGAAAACACTAAACTTGTATATGCTGATTAAACAACTTAACATGAAGGGTAATTAAAGACATTAAAGAGACTTTGAGTTCACTCAAAAATGAAAATTCTGTTATCATTTACTCACATTAATGTCATTCCAAATCGGTGTAAATGTCTCACCCATTTTTTGTCCATAAAATTAAAAGTCAGTTGGGTCTAATGGTATTTTGGACCACAGTGACGTCCGTTAAATGGACAAAACCCTAAACATAAGTGTTTTGCAGTGGAATGAAAGCAAAAACATTAGGGTGAGTAAATACTCCCAGTGTTAGCATTTTTGGGTGAACTGTGCCTTTAAGATCCAATGTGCCAGACTAAATGGTGATTGTTGAAAATGTGATTATCTGTGCCTGAAAAAGTCGTTGATTTTTGACTTAATTACACGTTCAACAGTCAAAAGCTGTCTCATTTAGAAGGCTGCGTCCTCCAAAGGTCTCATTCGAAGGGTGCATACGTCATCGAGGCTGTCTCATTTCAGAAAAGCAAGTATGCGAATGCGGAGGATGCATCAGGTGTCTCCTTCGCTGCTACAGATAACCCACAATTCATTGCGTTGCCGGCCGATGTACACACAAGCGGAGATATGCTGTTTTCAACTTAACTTAAAGTGCCTCCAGTAAAAACGTACAAAACTTTTGTTCTTAATATCCTCCTTTTTTTCCTCTAACAGATGTCTGTTGTATGTACGCTGCAGCTCCTGATTGAGCAAAATAAAACATTTTTTTCTTTCTTTCTCAAATTACTTCCAAATTTAGAAATAATTTTCCATCATTTAAGTAGTTTGAGAGCGCAATGATCATAGATATATGGCAACGATGCTCTAAATGTGTTGGCAAATCAACGTGATATTTCCTGTTTCCTTTTCCGCCTGTCCTATGAAGGCCGTCTCGTTTAATTGTAGGTTGAGGACACTTCGTATACGTTACGCATCCTACAGAGGATGCACCCTCCAGAGGATTCGACCTCCGGAGGACGCAGTCTTCTAAATGAGACACAGCTTTAGTTGAATTATTTTATTACAAATACTGTATATCTGGAGAAGTGTCTTAAAATGTGCTGCACAAATGAAGCACAAATATAAGCGCCTGACCTAACCGCTGTGATGTTTTTTGTTTTTTTGCATTAAGTTGAGTGAGATAATCTGTTGAGATGTTATTTTGAAAGAAAAGGAGATTCATTTTATTTTAAGTGTTAAGTACTTTATACTTGTGTTCCATTTACTTTTGCTTCTATAACGTTTTGATTATTTTTCATACGTCGAGCCAAAATGGATGGTTTTGTTGAGCATTCCCAAGTTGCCTTGAAAGTGTAAAGGAGTAAGTTAAAAAAAATGTTCAGGGAAGCAAATAAAAGGCTTTATATTATTTATTTCTTTTTGTGTCTCTGTTTTACCTTTATGCATTAGGCAGATGTCAAACTGTCACCTTCTGTCATTCTGTCCTCACAGAGGAAGTCAATGCATAATCGGCTGTCCATAGACATACTGCAGCGTCCTATAAGATCAGCTGTGTCATTGTTGCAGCAAATGGGTGAGATGCATCGGACGAACTCATTGCCTTTGAATCAGACCGTTGTCCACTTTCTGTCCTTCATTCATTGTCTTGGCATCTGCACTGTAGATTCTATCCTGTGTCTCATAGCATGTGTATGTCCTGGGATGACTCTGGTCACTGGGTCTTAAAGTTGAGCAGATGTCCCAGCAAAGACAAGCCACGATGGTGGGACAGTGGATGGCCAGTGATTTGCTGGTTAAGTGTGACAAATTAGTTATCAAACATACTGATAGAAATACATTTTTAAACTAGTAAGTGGCAACAAGATTCAGATGATCGGATATTAAAAATGCAGCTTATGATATAAATGCTTTTATAAATAATTTTTAATAAAATAGAATTGAATCAAATTAAACTAAGAGATTCTTACCTGATTTAGAAGAACATTTCATCCATGTTTTACAGGCATACAGCAGATAATTTGATTTGAACGTATACAAATTTGTTTCTGCATATGCAAATTTGTTTCTATGACGACCGACTCGAAAAGCATCAGCAGAGTTCTATGAAAAAAAATTATTGACTGTTCTCTCAGAATGCTTTGGACTTTTACTGCATACTGATGACTAAAGCCAACTGAAGAGAAATGAATAAATTATATAATTAATTACATACATTATAAAGTGGTTGTTCTGTCTATTGCCAGTACCAATCCCTTAAGGAATTCAGCATAGATCAAATAGGTTGCCTCAAAAGTTTATTAGTACATATCAGAAATATTTAGGTCATATTACACTGTGAAATGTATAGAAAATAGTAATTCTAAGAAATAATGTAAGATTTTTGCCAAATGAATATGTAGCTTATTTTTAGGACAATGATTTTTTTTTTTAACTGTGACGTTCAATGTAATGCAAATGTTGTATATGTTGTGTATACACACACACACACACACACACACACAAACTATACACTTATATGTTGTATTATATTATATTATAAGCTTCTTCATACATATATATATATATATATATATATATATATATATATATATATATACTTCTGACTTCTATTTCAAATCACAAGAAATATTGTTTCCTATAAACAAAATATAAAATAAAAAAAGTTAAGGTAACAACTTTAATTTAGGGACCAATTCCTACTATTAACTTGTTGTTTATTAGCATGTATATTACGAACACATTGGCTGTTTATTAGTACTCATAAAGCACATATTAATACCTTATGGTTCATGACCACATTTTAGATCCCTAAATCCTGCCCCACACCCAACCTTAACAACTATCTTGCTAACTATTAATAAGCAGGAAATTAGGAGTAAAAATTAGTATATTAATTAGTATTGAGGCAAAATTAGTATAGTTAGTTAATAGTGAGAAATGGTCCTCAAACTAAAGTGTGTGTATATATCAAGTATTTTTGCCTTAAATTAGATTTGGGGAGGGTGTGGGGTGGCTACATTTTCTATAAGCAAAATATGTTATTTTATTTTTATTTTCAGGTCAAATCGTGACATCATGATGTTTACTTTAATTTTATAAATTAGTCATTACTTAATTAGTCAATTTATTAGTCATAAATTAGTGTTTCTACATTACTTGGAGGCAAAATATCAAAATCATCTGTTCTACCAAAACAGCCTCGATCCCGATTGTCCTTACATCTGTGTAATAATAATACAGCCACTTGGAGGCGCTGCAACTTAACTTAACACACAATATATATTTTCACCACACATGCACACACACAGCTCTGTTATTCATTGCAAATGCACATGCAGAAGAATAGAGTATTTACGTATTAAAACCATTAAGAATATAAATACCAATAAAAACACATCAAAAACATGCACAATATATATCGAGCACCCAGATAAAGCACAGGCTGCAAAGAGTAGTGATTCTTCTGTTATTACAGTGACCTCTTTTCAAATAGCCAGCAGCATGATTTGTTCTGGTTGGGAATTGGGGGTTGAGTGAGGGGAGTGTCTCTTTTACTGATTTTCTCTTGTACACCATGTGGCCCACTGATAGCATCTCTAGCAAATCAGAACCCAAGAAATGAGCCTAGCGTTGCCTTTAATGTGTCACTGCTGTAGAGCGCTGACTCTCTGATGGATCACAGGTCTCAAGCTGGAAGAAATGCAGCAGAAACAGCTTGTTCTACCTCAATGACTGATTTAACAAGTCACATCTGCTCTGATTTAATGATGGGCCTCGCAACTCTCAATGTAGCTTTATACAGCTGTACACACACACACAATACCTCAACACACACACACACACACACACACACACACACACACACACACACACATCTATATATATATATATATATATATATATATATACACACACATCACTGTGATTCAAAGTGTGATCTTTTGGTTGCCACTAACTTTAATAATGTGCAATAATGTGCTACTGTATTTTTAAAAATAAATTCATGCATAGTGGAAAAGGTCTGTAACACATACACTCAAAATTGACAGTAAAGACATTTTGCTACAGTATTTTTAAATATAAATGAATCGATCGATCGATCATCAATCAATCGATCAATAAATGGTGGACTAAAGGTTTGTAATATATACTCAAAAGTGATAGTAAAGATATTTTGTGCTACTGTATTTTAAGTACTTTTGAAAATAAATAAATAAATAGTGGAAAAGGTCTGTAATATATACACTCAAATTGACAGTAAAGATATTTTGCTACTGTATTTAACCAACTTAACAATTAATTAACTGGTGGATTAAAGGTGTGTAATATATATACTGATAGTAAAGTGTCAACTGAAAAATCAGCTTTACCATCATAAAAATAAATTACACTTTAAAATGTATTAAAATAGAAAACAGTTATTTTCCGAACACAACATATCATTTATTTTTTTACTGTATCAATCAAATCAATGCAGCCTATTTTGGATACCTATATATAAAACTATTTTTGCACTCTGAGTAGGTTTACAACTAAAAAAATTCTATTACAATTGTGCCACACTTGTGAGTTAGAATGAGAAGACCAAAGTTGAAGGCTAAACACAGTATTTCAAAGGAGGCTTAATCATTCCAAGCTAATTAATGTTACTTACTGAAAGAAGTCACTTTGAAAATATATGATATAGAGAGCAAGATGAAGAGAGACACATGGAACAGAGCAAAAGAGTGCGAAAGAGAGGTAGGTGGAGAAAGAAAGGGGGAGGTGGAGATAGAGAGAGGAGGGGAGGAGAGATAGAGAACGAGAGGGAAACAGGGGAGGACAGTTCGCCTCTGCAGCACTGCAAGGACAGAGTGAACATCTCTGGGACGCAGACGGACCAAAGCTCTCAACAATCACACGCTCTTTACCATGACAACCACGCCAATCACTGCACTGGACTGACAGCTGTCAATCGACAGGAGAAGATTATCAGGATCACCTGCTACAGGAGAGATTACAAGCTAATAAGGGACTTAAGCGGAGTAATTCCAATTTATGGTTGGTTAGAAGTTGCAATCCAGAGGGAAATTGGCAATTTTTGATCCCTCAACTGAACGCCTGCATGCGTTCACGTGTGTGTGCTTTAGGGGGAGTGTGTACAAGGTTGACTTGCTGTGTATCAGGGTCACAGTCTTACTGGCTGTCACCCGTCAGTGCAGTGCCACAATAAGCTTTAGTAGATCCCGTTTTAGTGGGTAGCTCTGTTTATTTAGCATTTTAGCCAACAAAACCATGAGTGAGGGCAAGAAGGAATTAGAAATGAGGGACAAAGCCATCATGCACCAGCAGAGGAGACTGAAACAGGCCACCCAGTTCATGCACAAGGACTCCGCAGATCTTCTGCCTCTGGATGGGCTGAAGAGAATGGGAACCTCCAAAGACCTGGTGAGTGGCTGTTTTGCTTAACCATAAAATGGTTGAGGCAGTTATGAATTTACTGTGAATACGCGAAAGGATGCATGCTTGCAGTTTTACATATATGCAAATCAGTAAGCAGTTTCAAATGTTTCTGCATCCCATCACGCAATGGATTCACGATGCATTATTTAGTGCTCCAGGCACGGCAGTGAATGTTTCTGACACATCAGTAGATCCGGTATTCAGCTTCCCCTCCATGCTGCTAGATGAGAATCACACACTTTAACACACACGTACACACATGTCATGGTTTATATGATGGTGAGGAGTCTGAGGACCTCCCATTGACTTCTTTTGCACTTGACTCAAGATAATTAATATAATTACTACACCATAAATCTACCGCTTTGAAAAACCTTTTGACATTTTTATGTGACATTAAGTGATTAATTTGTCTCTTTATGAGGATGTTGTGATGTTGAAAACCACAAGTTTGATCCTTCTGAGTGTAACCTGTTTCTATTAGGTGGACCCTTTGGTCACCTGAGATGAAACATTTTATTTATGTATATGTTTATTCTAAAAATAATGAAAAATATATGATCACATATGTAACTGGTTACAATATATAAATAAGTAATGTTACAGATGTGCTGTTATGAATGTGATTCAGAAATATGCAGGAGGTTGCAAGGAATAACAACTGTGCTTATACTTAGACCAACAACACAACTGTAAGGGTGGCATTACTTTTATGTACAGTTCATTAAACAAAAAGTTAATATCGAGTTATTTACATTTACATAATATGTCCACTTCTGTATTTTTGCTCTGTGAATGAAAATTTTGCCAAACAAAGCTGTCTGTCGTACATATCAGTGCTCTGTTCCTGAATAAATCACTGTTTTAAACAAATCGAACAGCTGGTTGAATAATTCAATGACTTGAATCAGCATTTTTTATATTTTATTCAGCCAAAATTTTATTCATAATAGAACACAGATAACATAACTGTTTAAACGGAGAAAATTTACAATTTTATCCACTAAATGAGCTCATTTCAAATTTGATGCCTGCTCCAGGTCTCAGAAAAGTTGGCACAGGGGCAACAAAGGGCTGAAAAAGCAAGAAATTTTGAAAAGATTCAGCTGGGAGAACATCTAGCAACTAATTAAGTTAACTGACATCAGGTCTGTAACATAAAAGAGATGTCTTAGAGAGGCAGAGTCCCTCAGAAGTAAAGATGGGCAGAGGCTCTCCAATCTGTGAAAGAGTGCGTAAAAAGATTGTGCAATACTTTAAAAACAACGTTCCTCAACGTCAAATCTTCCAGCGTGTTATCAGCGTTCAGTTCAAAAGCCAACATCTCTGATGTATAGGGGTGCAAAAGTGCATACGGTATGGGCAGCTTGCATGTTTTGGAAGGGACTATGAATGCTGAAACGTATATAAAGGTTTATAAGGTCCAGATGACGTCTATTTCAGGGAAGGCCTTGTGTATTTCAGCAGGACAATGCAAAACCACATACTGCAGCTATAACAACAGCATGGCTTAGAAGAGTCTGGGTGCTGAATTGGTTTGCCTGCAGTCCAGATCTATTCACCTATAGAGAACATTTGGCACATTATTAAATGAAAAATACATCAAAGACGACCTCGAACTCTTGAGCAGCTGGAAACCTATATGAGGCAAGAATGTGACCAAATTCCAGCACCAAAACTCTAGAAACTCATAAACTTGATGCCCAGACGTCTTCAAACTGCTTTGAAAAGAACAGGAGATGCAACAACTATTTTGAGACCTGCAGCAGGCATCAAATTTGAAATGAGCTCATTTTGTGTATAAAATTGTAAAATTTCTCAGTTTAAACATTTGTTATGTTATCTATGTTCTATTGTGAATAAAATATTAAGATTTGAAATTCTTTTACTTTTCATTTTATTCAAATTTTAAATAATGTCCCAACCCGGTTGCATATATTACTGAGAGGGTGTAGTATGAATAAAATCCAAACATACTAGATCCGCCATGTTGTTATTGCCATGAGACTACAGCATAATTAGCATTGCTTCACTGTCATTCACAACTCCTCTTTTATGGCCTCATGGGATAGTAAAGTGTCCATTATCAGGCGCACTTCAGAATCTCCCTAGAAGCAGTAGGTCATCTGGGTACTTTTCGCCAACTGATTTAAAAACACTACATATTCGGTCAAACTGTTTTCGACTACTCTATAGTATACATATTTGGATGCAGGGAAGGATTAAACTTATCGCCACCTACTGGTGTAACAATTTAGCCTGCAGAAAAAGTCACTGACAATGACCACTGCTAATGCATACTGATTGGGGGCTAGAACTAATTGTTATAATTAATAATAAAATGTTATCTAGACATTATTGACTTTTGTACTTTTTTCCTAAAAAAAAACCCCAAACTTGTTTTGTTGAGGTTACATAAGCAAGGCAGAGCAATAATAATATATAGCCTCTATGAGCTTCTGCGCAGCTATGGAGTTGAAATCTCCGTAGCGGTGCACAAATTAATCCTCTCATGAATTAATAAGAGCCACGTATTTCCACAGAAGATTTCTCACAGCTTAAGCTCTCTAGCTTTTTCCCCACATACTTTAAGTCATCAACATCAGAAGCTTAGAGAGAAATATGGGTGGACACACATAATGGTTTACCTCATGGCAAGATAATTATAATATCTTACCCCTAATCCTAATACTTAAAAACACCCTTTTCCATGTTAGTCCCTTTACTAAGTCTCAGCAGAACCACAAAGTCTCCACAATGTAAGCAAGTCAATTTTTACTTCCTAACAATGTACCAATAATAAACCAAGAGCAAATGTTCTGTTCAATTACTGATATCCTCTCCCTCATTAACAGTCATTGAATTGTACTTTTTCTGTCTCTTCAGTATAATAACTGTCCCGCTGTCACCTCTAGCCACTACTCTGATTAGATGGCACATACCCAAACCCCCAGGGCACACTCTAAGAAACCTTCAGAATATTAGTGCGCATGCGTGTGTTTATATGTGTGCCTATGATTAGAGAATGCATTTAAATGATCTCCGTGCACAGCAGGGAAGAGCTGAAGCTTGTGTGCACAGCTTACGATGCCAGAACCTTTAAAAAGTGTGAGCTAAAGATAACTGGCTGTCACAGGCAGTGGAATGGTTTGTCTTAACAAACCAATTTAAATGTTCAATGTTTCTCAAGGAATATGATACTCTGTTTCATGTTACTGTTCTTGCAGCTGTTTTTCAAATCACCATCTGGCTTGTATTACATCAAAAAACCGCAGCAACAACAACAATGAAACAATTCTCTTTCACTGTCTCTTGCCTGCTTTGTGAAGCTGTCATAAGCAATTATTCACTAGATTCGATCTTGACGCTCTCTGATGGCACAGATATGTCACGCTTGTCCTGCCGTGGCGAGATGGGCAGACAAATACCTACTGACAGTTAGACAGATGGTACTGCCTTGTTGCACTCTACAGTGGGCTGTGTACCTCTTAAGGGCAAAATGAAGATTATGTCCTACAGTATGTGTTTAGATAGATGAAGCGCAGGGTGCGAAAAACAGAGAAGTTTGGAGAAAGCTTGAACCACCTCACAAACAAAGTCCAATTAGTATAATTGTATGTATTGCATGTGAAAAGATTTCCACAGCATTTCAATAGCATTTCTATAACCAAAAGAGTCCAAATCAAGGAGGTCTATATACCTGTAGGATGCCATTTCATAGCCATTTATCTCAATGGCAGTTGCTTGGCTGGCACAGACCTGTGCCACCCAAGCAACTGCCATTGAGTCAGTTTTAAAGAGTCATATCCTATAAAATTACTAATGAAATTATGAAGTGTGTGAACATGCGAGGGCAAAGATAGTAGAAGTGTACTCAAGTCCCCCTGGTTTGCTGCTCTCACGTGAAATAGTTCTCGTTATGTAACGTTAGGTTTGTTTTTCAGCTCTTTGGCCCTTAGGCCTTTTGCAACCCCTTCTTCTCTCTCTCTACTCCCTTGTTCTCTCTTGCCGTGAACGCAGAGAGCAAAGCAGTGAGCATGAAAAGGGCACACTCAGATCGGCACTCATGCGCAGGAGATGTGGATGGAGTGAAAAAGAGAGATCTTCCTTACACTGGTTCCTAATGCACTGAAAAACTGTGCGCTGTTTATGCTGCTGCTATCTGTCGAATTAGTCCAAGGCTGCACATTTCTCACCATTCAAAGAAATCATGTGGGCAGACAATGACTGAATGTGTGTAAAAGAGTTTTAGCATGTGACTCACAGGATGCATGCCTACTACATGCCAGTGTTTTCTGTAGAATCTATATATATTCCTACAATAATTAGAGAAAATAAATGTAAAAAAGATTCAAATGTTAAATGTGTATCAGCAATGATACAAAATGACACAAAACGGACATTGCTTAAAACAACATAGTGAGACAGATGTTGATTCAATAAGCCACTGTATGATCCAGTTTAGTGTTCATCATCAGACAGATAAAAAAAATGGTAACTCATCTTTTTAAAGCATTCATTAAAAGAATCAGCTTATGAGAGTAATTTGTGAATCAGGCTACACTGGTCGTGCAGTGTTGTGATTCACTATAAGGAACTGGCTCCTAAGAGTCACTAGTTCGGCAATCAAATTAAACTGGTTATGTTGAATGCTTTTGATTCACTAAAATAAACCATCTCCTAAGAGATATTTGTTTGGGAACCAGACTAAACTAGTCACGCTGAATGCTTATGATTCATTGAAAAGAATCAGCTCATATGAGTCATTAGTTTGGGAATCAGACTAGACTGATCACATTAAATATTTCTGATTCACAAAAAAGAATCAGCTCCTAAGAGGTATTAGTTTGGGAACCAGACTAAACTGGTCATACAGAATGTTTTTGATTCACAAAAAAAGAATCAGCTCCTAAGAGTCATTAGTTTGCGAATCAGGCAATACTGCTCATGCTGAATGTTTGTGATTCACAAAAAAGAAAAAAGTGAGTCATTGCATCATCAGTCGCTCATTGCATACTTGTTATGGTACATTTCTGCATGTATCCCATGAGAACAGCTCAGTAGAAAGATTCATACATTCATAGATTCTTACATTCATAACTCAGGTAAAATCTGATTTATTTTACTATGAATCTGAGGATTTAGCAATGGGCAGTACCACTGCTCCAAGCTATTATGAAGTACAATGTCTAGTGCACTTGCTAATCAAGTTAATTATTATCTTTAATTACACAGTGCTCTAGAGTACTTGATTCTGATTGGTCAAATGCAACAATTTACAGTCAAGTATTTTTGTATAATGACCTAAAAAATTACTATTTTATTTATTAATTTGGTAAGAAGCCATGTAATAAGCCAGAAAATGTACAGTTATCCGTTCAACATTGCAAAAAAAACACCAACAACGTAATCTGCTATGTTGTCAAGCATTATCCCTTACCTACTATTGATACAAAAACAAAACAGTGTAAAATTGAGTAATGAGAGCTTTGTGTCCCAACTATAACCCCTTGGAGGCCTCCTGTTTTGCTAATGAGAAACATTAACACTAATTATTAGGGTTATTTGATGAATGGCTGAGCCTTTTTTTCTCACCTCCATCCCTCTTCTCCATCTCTTGGGGATTGACAGAAGCTGAGATACAAAATGTTCCTTCAGGAGAGATGCTAAAAATACTACCTGTGTCAGGGGGGGGAAATAAACAGCTGTACAATAGCTTCACAGAAGGGAAGGCAAGGGAAAGGGTTAAGACAAACAGAGAGAGAGAGAGAGCAGCTGGCTGTGCATGTTGTGTGTGTCAGAGGAGGTCTGGTGCTGGGGTGGGAGATCAGAAGGGGAGAGCAGCCATTAGGCAGGTCAGGACTCTGAACGAGAAAGAGGAGCCTGTTGCCATCTGATAATTAGCTATTAGCTGATAATCACACAAAGAGAAAGAAAGAGAGAAAGCTCTTTTTGGGCAAAGGCCTAAGTCATGCCCAGGTCACATTTCACCCCAGAAATCAGAAAATAAACAGCATAAAAAAAATAATAATAATAAAATAAATAAGGCTGTTCTGTTTTTTATTTTTTTACATGACAATTACATTTGTTCTCATTACACTGGAGTCTATATCTTCATTACGTTCTTTGATGACAATATTCTATAAAACCATAAAGGATTCAATTATTTGCTTCATTTCCCTCATTAATTTCCATAATAGAACTTTTTGTAAGCATTCAATCAAAAGAAGTAGCCATCTATATAGAACCTTTTTTATTGCCAAAATATTTAATTGATTCAGGTAATATCAATACATATTCTATCACAAAAACAAATGCATAATGGTTATAATGAATATGAATAAATATAATGAATAATATTAAAATGATTAACTAGTGTAATATACTTTTTAGTATTTCCTACAATTCTCGGTGAGGATTCTGTCATCATTTATTCATCCTCATGTCATTCCAAACCTGTATACCTTGACTTTCTTTGTTTTTGACCATACAATGAATGTCAATGGAGACCAAAACTACAATAGACCTCACTGAATTTCAGTGTATGGACAATTTTTTTTTTTTCAAAATATCCTCTGCATTGCACTTAATATAAGTTTAAATGTTTTCAATGCAACAATTGCTTATTTCTTTTATACAGTAAAAGTATTTAACAGTAAAATATAAAAGACAGGTTTTGTGAGATTCACCCATTAATATGGTTCTCTCAAAGGTGACTAAACTCAAGGAATATTACCTGAACAAATCTAACTGGCCCACAAAGGCTCATTTAGAGGCAACAATATAAACTTACGGAACACAAATGCTGTGAAAAGGACACAATGCAATGCCCCATGACCCATGCTGCTAACCCCAGTCATTTCAACCCTTAATAGCCACAGACCTCTATTTACACACAATTCAACAGCACAGTGGTTTTGGACATGCTGTTCTAGGCCAAACATGCTTTCTAAAAATACAATGTTCAGATCTAACGGGTCGGGCAGAGATTTTCCTCATTCAGACCAGGCATGACAATCGCCCCTGAATTAGAAATAATGTGCATCTAATTCACAGACCTACACAAATGAATCATGAATCATTCATACAAGCCCTCGCAGCATCCAGAAGTTAAAATGGATTTTTAAATACTTCTTGTAGTGGGACTGAATAGATTTAGAGGGGAGATTTGCATATGATCATAATTTGTCCATTGCATATTTGACTTTAAAATTAAGAAGGCTTTATATAAGAATAATGCAGTTACATGCAGTTTTTGCAGTTGCAAAATTTCTTGTAAGCGTAATGTTTCATTACTGTATTATGTCACCCTTACATGACTGTTTTACCTTGACTGTATAATAGGAGTCTTTTTAAGAAAGGTGGCCATTTCTATGTCCAGATTTGTTTTTATTTAATTTTTTTTTTATCTGGTGTGTCAATGACTTTATATAATCTGATGCACAAGGTCACCGATCGTTTCAAATCTAAAACCAGAAGAACACAAGAGCATGGCTTTATCAAGGCACCATGACTCAGTGGCTATAGTGACAGTCAGCTCTCAAAGGAAATAGGGCAAAAGAGACAGAGGAACATAATGCTATGATCAATCCTGTCAAAATCAATCTCGTCCGTTCTGTGAGTCAACCCAGATACAGAGAAACATGGGTAATAAATATATATATATATTGTTTGCATGTAAGGCATATTCAAATAAAACAGCTTCAGTCTGGTATTTAAATATATATATTTACCAGATATATAAAACCAGACTGAAGCTGTTTTATTTGAATTCACCTTACATGTACACAATGAACAATTGTTGCCTTAATCAGTATATTTGTACTGTAGTTGTAAGACTTAGGATGCAATGAATAAATACAATTTTTATTTGTAGCTTACTTTATTTATATGTTTTAAAAGGGGGAAGCCAATAAGGAAATAAATAAATAAAACAAAACAAAATAAACTGAAAAGGTTCAGTGCAATTATTAACATTAATCTTTTCAATGGGGAAAGAAAAACTGTAATATATATATATATATTTATTTATTTATTTATTTAGTCATTTAGCAGACGCTTTTATCCAAAGCGACTTACAAATGAGGACATAAGAAGCAATCAAAACCAACAAAAGAGCAACAACGTGCAAGTGCTATTACAAGTCTTGGTTAGCCTAACGCAGTACAGATAATTATTATTATTATTGTTATTTTTAATAAAAAGACATAGATAAAATACAATTAGAATAGATAGTGCTAGAGTTAGAGGGTCAAGTAAAGATGAAACAGATGAGCTTTTAGCCGTTTCTTGAAGATGGGTAAGGATTCGGCTGCTCGGATCGAGTTGGGCAGGTCATTCCACCAGATGGGAACAGTTAATGAAAAAGTCCTTGAAAGTGTTTTTCTGTGTCTTTGGGATGGTACAATAATTCGTTGTTCACTTGAAGAACGCAAGCTTCTAGAGGGCACAAAAGTCTGAAGTAAAGAATTTAGGTAAAGGGGTGCAGAGCCAGTGGTGGTTCTGTAGGCAAACATTAATGCCTTGAATTTAATGCGAGCAGCTATTGGTAGCCAGTGCAAATTGATGAACAGAGGCGTGACGTGCGTTCTTTTCGGCTCATTAAAGATTAATCTTGCAGCGGCATTTTGGATTAATTGTAGAGGTTTAATAGAATTGGTTGGAAGACCTGCCAAGAGAGCATTGCAATAGTCAAGTCTGGACAGAACAAGAGCCTGAACAAGGAGTTGTGTTGCATGTTCCGAGAGAAAGGGCCTGATCTTCTTAATATTATATAATGCAAATCTGCAGGACCGGGCAGTTTTAACAATGTGGTCTGAGAAATTCAGCTTATCATCAATCACAACTCCAAGGTTTCTGGCTGTTTTTGAAGGAGTTATGGTAGATGAGCCTAACTGGAAGCTGAGATTGTGATGAAGCGATGGGTTAGCTGAAATTACAAGCAGTTCTGTCTTAGCTAGGTTAAGTTGAAGGTGATGGTCCATCATCCAGCAAGAAATGTCTGTTAGACACGCAGAGATGCGAGTAGCTATCGTCGGATCATCAGGATGGAATGAGAGGTAGAGTTGAGTGTCATCAGCATAGCAGTGATATGAAAAGCCATGTTTCTGAATGACAGAACCTAGTGATGCCATGTAGACAGAGAAGAGAAGTGGTCCAAGAACTGAGCCCTGAGGCACCCCAGTAGCTAGATGTTGCGACTTGGATACCTCACCTCTCCAAGATACTTTGAAGGACCTATCAGAGAGGTAAGACTCAAACCACTGGAGTGCGGTTCCTGAGAAGCCCTTTCTCAATAGGGATGACAAGAGGATCTGATGGTTGACTGTATCAAAAGCAGCAGACAAATCTAGCAAGATGAGTAATGAAGATTTGTCAGCCGCTCTTGCAAGTCTTAGGGCTTCAACAACAGAAAGCAAGGCAGTTTCGGTCGAATGTCCACTTCTGAAGCCAGATTGGTTACTGTCCAGGAGGTTGTTCTGTGTGAGAAAGACAGAGACTTGGTTGAACACAACTCGTTCAAGTGTTTTTGCAATGAAAGGAAGAAGGGAAACCGGTCTATAGTTCCCAAAAAGAGTTGGGTTAAGAGTGGGTTTTTTAAGAAGTGGAGTTATACGAGCCTGTTTAAATGCAGAGGGGAAAATTCCAGTGTGAAGGGATGTGTTAACGATGTGAGTGAGTGCAGGTACGACTGCAGGTGAAATGGCTTGAAGGAGATGAGATGGAATAGGATCAAGCGGACAGGTAGTAGGATGACTGGAAAGGATGAGTTTAGAGACTTCTGCCTCAGAGAGTGGAGAGAAGGATGTGAACGAGTGTATGTTTGCTGGTAAGATATGCTTGATAGATTGTGGTGTGGAAAATTGTGCAGTGAGGTTTGTAATTTTATTAATGAAGAATGTGGCAAAGTCATCAGCTGTTAGAGATGATGAAGGAGGGGGAGGAGGAGGACAAAGGAGGGAGGAAAATGTTTTAAATAGCATGCGAGAGTTAGGTGAGTTGTTAATTTTGTCATGATAGTATGTCCTTTTAGCAGTGGAAACATTAGCAGAGAAGTCAGAGAGGAGTGATCGATATAAATTAAGGTCAGAAGGATTTTGTGATTTGCGCCATACCCTTTCTGCAGCCCTGAGTTTAGAACGATGTTTTTGGAGAACATCAGATAGCCAAGGGGCAGAAGGGGTACTACGGGCTGGCTTGGATGAAAAGGGGCAGAAAGTATCTAAACAAGACGTCAGAGTGGAACAGAAAGTATCAGTAGCACTGTTAGCATCAAGAGAGGATAACTGTTTAGGGGGAGGAAGCGAAGATGAAACCATAGCAGATAGCAGGGAGGGTGAGAGTGAACGCAAGTTACGTCGAAAATTGACATGTGGAGGGATATGTGATGTGTCAGGAATCATGTTGAGGTTAAGAGTAAGGAGGAAGTGATCTGAGGTGTGCAGTGGAGTAACCAGCACATGATCAGTGGAGCAGTGCCGTGTGTAAATAAGGTCCAGCTGGTTCCCTGATTTGTGAGTAGCCGTAGTTAGCACTCTCTTGAGATCAAAAGATACATATATATACATAGCAAATAATGGTGGACCTTCCATAATACTCTTGTCTCAACCCTCTTGTCTTATAAATAAAATAAAATCCTTTAATGATATTCAGTGACACTAACATTCAACATTATTCTTTTCAATAAAATAACATAAAATCCATTTATGGCTAATTATGGTGATTAGTGACACTAGTTTTCCACAAATAATACATAGCAAAGAAAGGTGGACTTTCCATAATGCTCATTCTCAGATGTAAGGATGAATCAGAAGAGTCCTGAGGTCAGAAACACTCAATAGCTTCCATCATCCATCCATCCTCACTTCTCCATTAACCTTCCACTTTTGCAATATCCCTCCCTCCCAACCACACTGAATATGAATGATCCTGACTGTGTATTTACACACGTACAGATGCATGGACACATACCTCATTAAAAAGAAGAGTGTTGTAATGATGTTCATTAAAGCACAATAACCCTGATGGTTACAAGGGGAAATTAGCTAACGACATGCAGCTGACAAACAAACATAGTGGATCATATTGAGTAGCATTGGGTCTACTTGAAATAATTTATTATTGGGGAAAGTATTTTGTAGTCTCTTCCTTAACATAAACATGCAAGTTAGACTATGGAAGAATAAGTGAAAGTGATTACAGCTGATATTCCAAAAGAGATCTACAAATTTCATAAGATTATTTTCATGAATAAAGCATCTTTCTAGATGATGCCAGTTTTTTCCACTAGTTTTTAACATTAATTACTAAAATAAAATAAAATAAGACCAATTTAGGTCAAAGACAAACTCTGTGTAAGATGGCCGATGTTGTCACAGTTCAGAAAATGATGCAGAGCGGATGTTTTTTTAGGCTAAAAGTGTTGCGTCATACCCAACATGCACTGTTGTATTGTGCTGTGATCAAACAATGGCATTGTTTCACTTTTAGACATGCATGATCTTACACTGATTATGGTTAACTATCAGGTCAGTGTCCTATACAGTGTACTTTTTAGGATTGAGGTCATACGGCCAGTTTTAGCACAGCCTAAAACTCAACATATATTTTTTGTCCATTATCCAGATCTTACTGTGCATGTAAGTAAATTTAGAGTTGTTCTGGCATCTTACACAAGTCTCACTTCACCTGTGTTCTCACTCAACACAGGCTTAATTGAGAGCAGATCAATACAAACCAACCAACAGCAGAGCAACAGCGCTGACGCTGGCATTTACCTTTTCATTTACCTTTCAGCTTCTCTGTTTACCCACACTAACCCACTTTACTAACGGCCATCCGAGTGCGATATTATGTTACCCAGCCAAGAGAAATATAGCAGAATAATAGAATCACCAACATCACAAGGCCAAAAAAAAAATTGAATAAAAGGCATTAATTTTTCTTCTCCACATCACCTGCATCAGAAACCAAAGAAAGTTATGAGAAATTTTTATTTGAGTAGTTTACTTTTAGTGTTACACTGGCATTTATAAAATATGTCTGTCAAAGGAGACTTGAATAAAATTGCACAATTGTTCGAAGAAGGTTGACTTTCCCCTTTAGGAAACAAGCTGGAAGTTAATGATGTCTTTCGGGAATGAACAATGTTCTTGGCCAAAGCAGACACAGATCTGAGCAGTAATTAAAGTGATGGGAGTCATTCTGGCGCCGTCATGATTGTTAATGGAGTTAACTTCAGCACTCAATGACTCTCTGTTTACTTCACTTGTTTACTGCCTAACTCCGCAATAATGAAAATCTGACTGATAAAACATCCATGAACTCGTTTTATTTCCCACAGGCCTCCAAACTGCAGCAATGTAACAGGAAAAAACAATTAAAATGAATCTTTAAAGTGCTCAGCCAAATAATATTCGACAAAATTGCTCCACTGGTACTTACTTATAATGCCTAGTGATCCTTGATAAAAATTGCTTTCTTATGAATTAGAAATATTTTCCCCCAATAGATTTATTGACAGGAAAAAAAAAATACAAAAACCATGGGTTGTTTTCAAAAGACAACAATTTATTTTAATATTTAATTTAATATTAAAACCTAATGTAATCTTTATATTGAGATATTTTATATTTTAATGTAATATTTTTATTTTATATTGCACACATACCATATTTTAATTTCATTTCATTATTGAATATTTATATTGTGCATATTCTATATTTTTTTATTTTACTTATATTGTACATATTCTATATTTTAATTTATTATTTAATATTAAAATTTAATTTAATATTTTTACTGTGCACACTATACTTTAATTTAATATTATACATATTCTATATTTTAATTTAATTTAATATTAAAACTTAATTTAATAATTATACTGTGCATATTTTACATTTTATTTGTTATTTATCACAATTGATTAATTTACTAACATTTATTTAAATATTAAAATAGTTTCTAATATATTTGTTATATTTTTATTTTTAAATGATAATCTTTTATTATATTTTTATACATTCTTTAAAAATATTCTAATAATTTAAATTGTTAATTTAATTTAATCAATATTTGACACCAACGTAGATTGGATGCAATAAATGAATAAATAAATAAGCACAATAATTTTTTGCATTACATCCACCTTGGTGTCAAATAATGAGTGGAAAAAAAAAATGATTGACATTACTTTTGTTTAATTTGAAGTCTAGTGCATTGCATTGTGGGGTACAATATTTGTCAAATGTAGCAGAAAATCCAGGTTCTCCATGTGTACAAAAAATCAGCATACTGTCAAAAACATACAAAATGCAGTATTATAGTATTATGCTATTTCAAACACAGCCATGGCAATGACTGACATCATTTCCTATTCTGTGCTGTGCCCCATACAGCAACCCCACAACATCGTTCAGCGCCGTCTCCTGGAGGGCAACATTCCACGTTTGCGTGGAGAGGCCCGGGACATCCCATCTCATGCTCGCTCACCCCTGGCAGACAGCAAAGAGAGCGGCGAGCCAGAGGAGAGGAGCGAGAGCACGGTGGATGACTCCACAGAGGAGAGGGAGTCTCCAGAGGAGAGCGAGAAGAGCCTGAGGTCTGATGAGGATGAGGATGAGGAAGATGAAGGGGACAGCAGCGATGCAGGTGGAAAGACAGAGTCCAAGCAGAAAAATAAAATGGAAGAGGAGAGGAAGAAAGTCCTCAAAGAGGATGAGAGAGCATCCTCCCTCTCAGCTCTAGTGGTCCAGTGTAAGGTAGGCATTCACACTGATGAGCTGAGCTCTTTTCAGCCTTTCTCGGCTGTCTGTGCCCATAATAGAAGCTATAACAGCTTGCCATAATGGCAAAATGCAAGCTCTGGCTCCCTATGACTCATGGTTTTATTTTCATCGCAGCCGATTGTTCTCGATGCTCGGGTTTGAGAGGGTTTTAGAGGGGCCAGTATGCATCTAAAAAGCCCAAATCAGTGAAGCACCTCATGCCAAGTTTACAATACAGATGATGTAACAGGGGTGCAAGTGACTCATTGTATGGTGATATAACATCGAGCTGACCTATCATTTTCAAAGCTTCAGCAGCTTTAACATAAGACACAAGGAACATTCAAAAGTCCGGGTTGATAAGATATTATAAGAAGTCTCTTATGCTCATCGAGGCATTCATTTGATCAAAAATACAGTAAAATCAGACATATCAGTCAAATTTTTTTTTTTTTTTACAATTTAAAATAGCTGTGTACTATTTGAATATATTGTAAAATGTAATATTATTTTTTTTATTTTAAAATTGAAATTATTGTAAAATTATTTATTCCTGTGATGCAAAACTGAATTTTCAACAGTCATTACTCCAGTCTTCAATGTCACATTATCCTTTAGAAATCATTCTAATATGTTGATTTGCAGCTCTAAATAAATAAATAAGTAAATAAATACAATTTTATAATCAAAGTTGAAAACAATTGTGCTGCTTAATATATCTGTGGAAACCACAATATATGTGACCCTGGAGCACAAAACCAGTCTTAAGTCGCTGGGGTATATTTGTAGCAATAGCCAAAAATACATTGTATGGGTTAAAATTATAGATTTTTCTTTTATGCCAAAAATCATTAGGATATTAAATAAAGATCATGTTCCATGAAGATATTTTATAAATTTCCTACTGTAAATATATCAAAACTTCATTTTTGATTAGTAATAATCATTGCTAAAAACTTAATTTGGACAACTTTAAAGTCAATATTTTTAATAAAATTTTTTTGCACCCTCTCATTACAGATTTTCAAATAGTTGTATCTCAGCCAAATATTGTCCAATCCTAACAAACCATACATCAATGGAAAGCTTATCTATTCAGCTTTCAGATTATGTATTTTGAAAAATTGACACTTATGACTGGTTTTGTGGTCCAGGGCCACATATATTTCTCAGATTTATTTGATGAATAGAAAGTTCAAAAGAACAGCATTTATTTAAAACAGAAATCTTTTGAAACATTGCGAATGTCTTTACTGTCACATTTCTTCAATTTATGGTGCCCTTGCTAAATAAAAAACATTAAAATTACTATTGACCCCAAACTTTTGAATGGTATTTGAGAGGAATAAGACTGGATAATTAATTCCAATGACTTCTCCAGCTGTTCAAAGTTACTGAAATAGATTTTTTTTATTAAATGTTTTTTTTTGTACTTCTCCATTAGTTTGAGGTTCCTGAACAAATGTTTTTTTTTTTTTAAATAGCTAAAAAACCTTTCAATTGTTCAATTCTTTTAAATTCCATGACTTCTCCAAATGTTCAAGGTTACGAAAAAATTTTTTAATGATTATTTTTTCAAATCATTACTTTAGGCCTGGAAATAACAATTTAAAATATGCCTGATATTTCAAGGTTTTCCAGAACCATCCATTTCTAGCTTTCTCTGTTTAATTAGAGCAGACTGAACATCTTCAAAATAACCCATCTTGCGAGACACGTCTCCATCACTCTCCATTCATGCATTGATTGAGTGCGGTAAAAATAGACCCTAAATTAAAGTAGATTAAACCACAGGGTTGGGTGTGAACCAAACAGCAGCTAATTTCCTCAGCCTACTCATGTCAGCTGACAATTCAAGAACAAGCAGACAAATCAACTGAACACTGATCTCAAATTAGGCAATCGAGAAAATCTGTTACCTGATGTGATGCAATGTTACCTTGTCCAGCTCACAGCAAGTTAATAATGAAGGCAAAATGCATCGTTAGCAGAATTTAATTTGTGATTATGGCCAGCTGACTGTAGTTTATTTAACTTAAAATAAGTTGTTTTTTTTAATTAATTGATTTGAAATTAAGATTCAATTCATTAACATGAGTTAATACCTTGGGTAACATGAATGAAAAGTAAACAGTTTTACAGCATAAATTAACCTAGGTTAATGTTAATTTCTACAACTACAAATACAGTTTTTAACACTTCAAGTGGTATAAATGTAATGTACACTATATTGCCAAAAGTATTGGGTCACCCCCTGCTAATGAACATGTTTGACTACTTTAGTAATTTCTATGAGTACAAATCTTAATGTTAAAGCATATAATGATATTCTAGAGAATTGTGTGCTTCTAATTTTATAGCAACAGTTTGGACAGGACCCTTTTCTATTCTAACATGTCAGTGCCTCTGTGTATAAGGCACGGTTCAAAAAGACATGATTGATTCAGTCAGTGTGGAAGAACTTGACTGGTCTGCAGAAAGCCAAGTCCTGATCCCAGCTGAACTCCTCTGGTGTGACTTTATATGCAGACCTTGAGCCAAACACTCATCACCAAACACCAATGACTTGTATAGACACTATAAGGACAAAAGTGTCGGGACACCCCCTTCTTTAGAACAGAAAAAGGCACTAACAAAACTGTGGAAACAAAGATGGAAACATAATTCATGTATTTAAAAATTGTATTTCCATCTCTGTTGCAACAGTTTTGGACGTGTCTAAAATGACAGTACCCTTATGTACAAGTTATTGGTGTTTGGTGACGAGTATAAGAATAGTATTATACAATTATTATGTGAAAAGAAAGAGACTATAAAGAGATACTAGAGACATTAAACTAGCACAACTACAAAAGAAAGCTACTGCTGGAAACAATGCTACCATACAACAAATATTTTGCCATAATGAAGTAAAAGCTGTGTGAAAAGACTCAGATTTTAGTTACATGAATGAAAAATTGTCATCTGAATTTCAAATGAACTGAATGTTCTGGAATACACATGCAGTCGTGTTATCATAGGTGAGCTGAAAGATGGAAGGAAACCATTAGAATCTAATTAAAGCTACAATAATGAAGACCCAGTTAAGTGGGGCAGCGTTTTACATAGCAAATCCACCGTAGTGGTTCATGCCTCCTCTTCTGGAAAGATAAGTTTCACTTTGAGGCAGCGAAGTCATGCATGATTTTGCTCCACGCAGAGCTGCCATCATTATAAATGTATCGCACACGCACCACTGCACCCATATACACAGATATGTAATAGCGGCAATCAAATAAAGACATAAGACAACTCATAAAAGGAATATCTCACTGAGTTCAACTGTTTTTACAGTGTCAGCTAGGAGTTTTGCTCCATTTCACATTTCTTATTTCATATTTATTCTGGAAAAAAATAATAAAATACATTACAGAAACACATTTCT
The DNA here is from genome assembly GCF_936440315.1 of Barbus barbus. Lineage (NCBI taxonomy): Eukaryota > Metazoa > Chordata > Actinopteri > Cypriniformes > Cyprinidae > Barbus > Barbus barbus. Next base: position 15,032,894 of record NC_136717.1, read on the forward strand.
TTACTTAAAGGAATAGTTCACCCAAAAATGAAAATGTACTTAACCTCAGGCCATGTTAAAGAGTATCATTGGAACAGATATCATTAATGTTACAAATGTGTCATTGTTCACCAATGGATCCTCTGCAGTGAATGGGTGCCGTCAGAATGAGAGTCCAAACAGATAATAAAAACACCACAATAATTCACAAGTAATTAACTCAACTCCAGTCCATTAATTAACATCTTGTGAAGCAAAAATCTGCGTGTTTTTAAGGCACAATTGCATTATTAAGGCATTTAACTTTAAACTGTTGCTTCAGTCCAAATTACCAGTCCATAATCCATAAAAACACGCTTCCTCCAGTGAAAACGTCTGTCCTCTCACATCAAAACCCACTGACATATTTGTTTAGAACTGTTTTTCGCTTGTAAGCAGTGCTTGACAAGATGGCTTTTTCACCGGATAAAGCAATATTAGGACATTTTAGCTGGAAGCAACAGTTCAAACTTAAAAAATGTCTTGATGGATTTGTTTGTTACAAACATGCAGCTTTTCACTTCACGAGATGTTTATTGATGGACTGGAGTTGTGTGGATAATTGCTGTCAGAACTGTCATTCTGACGGCACCCATTCACTGCAGATGACTTTTTGGTGAACAAGTTATGTAATGCTAAATTTCTCTAAATCTGGTCCCATGAAGCAAACTCATCTACATCTTGCATTGTCATTTTTTTCTATCACTTTTATATCCTTACCACAAGGTGCAGGGAAAGAAGACACTGAGAAAGTAATGAAGACTTACACAGTCACAGCTAGAATGAACCTGACAGAGATTTGTCTGAGAGTTTGTATCATATGGCGCTTTGCTACCTCAATGTGCTTATGTGGACGCATTTCATTCTAGGTGTCTTGCACTGCAACAATAACACTTGCAACAGAGCACTAAAACCTAGCAGAGGAAGAAACAAGTGTGAATAATGCAAGGAAACCTGCGTGTCTGTGCAAGTGTGTGTGGAACATACTAGTGGGGCCGGAACAATGTGTGAGAGGGGCTTAACGGTCCTCCACGTTTGCTCGCTGACAGACTGACGCTCTGGTCCCACCCTTTATGTGGTAGGAAAGTTGCGGGGGTGACGGCTCACCTTGAGTGACAGGAAACTCAAAGAGGCTGCAACAAAGCTCTCAGACCTCATCCCTCACTCATTAAATATGTCGTTAGAAAACAGGCAAAGAGCAAAACCAAAGCTTGACAGCGCTTTAGCTGTGTGTAGGTGGAGCCATATTGTCTTTAAGTCCTCATGCATGCTGAGAGACCATATGCCACAAACAGGTTCCAAATCCCTCAAAATATCTCAGCTGAGGCTCCCTTCCAGGCTCCCATGACACTAATTAAATGTAAAATATTTATACTGAAATATACTAATATTAATACTTACACTGATTATTATTGTTGTTCTTGTTGTTTGTGGTTACTATTATTATTATGCAATGTATTATGTATTATTTATTATATATTAAACGTATTAAATACATTTTATTTGTAACGGTATGTGGTTGTGGAAAATCGCACGGAGACAGGAGTAGACGTAAAGGAGTATTTAATAGGCTTCAACACCCATTGACCATTATAAACACATTATAAACCAAGACAAAGACTAAGGGAGAACTGAGGACTTATAAAGGGACTGGAATAAAGCAACAAACAAGATGATTAATAGAATACAGATGAATGGAATAAACGATAATTAGCTAATGACAGGAAACCGACCAAATAAGGACAAACAGGAACTAAACTGAAACCAACACTTGACAGTATTATCATTATTATAATTACACAACTCTCAGAAATACTTAATTCCAGATCCAGATTAAATATTTTTGTAAATGGCCATATTTATCAAGGGCACATTTACTTGAAAGGATGTCATTATTATTACAATTATTACATTATTAAATATTGTATGTTTAATTGTACATAATTTTACGTGCAATTAAGATTGTAACAGCGTTGACACAACTTTAGGTGTTTTTTTTTATAAATGTGCATTTTTGCTCATAGGAAGTAAGAAAAGCCTCAATAAAAATCAAACAAACAATACCATTTTTTGTTTTCCTCAATTTTTGCTGATCTACGACAAAAAATGTCACAAATAGCACATATTAATAGCTGGAGTCAGTTATTCACTGCTGTCACTGTTTACACAATTGCTAATGTGGTATGACCCAAAACATGTGACAGGATCCATCAGAAGACAAGCTGATGGCTAATGAGTTAAAAATACACGGATTCTGCTAATACCGAACAAATTATTTACACATAAATGTCAAGCAAGCAGCATGAACAGGCACTCAGAGCTTCCAAAGAGCCAATGCTGCAAAAGCACAGGGTCATTATTCATCTGACGAGCTCTGAATTCTGCAAGCACTGATGGAATTTCAGGTGAAAGGACAGACTGAGAATAAAACGACTCACTGAAGCGAAACGTCAGGAGTACCTTTGACAGTGACAGCCCATTATTAACCAGAACTATTATCCTCAGACGGTATTAAACTATCAATTACTGATACTGTCAGACAATACAAAAACAAAACCTCGCACTATCTATTTAAAAGGCCAAAAGCTTATATCTGTGCTTCAAAATACTGTAGTCTCAACTTGGCATCTGTGTGAAACTAGTTGGCAGACTGTGCCTGATAATGTGGTCTGCTATTTAAAATTCCTGTCACATGAAAGGTGTGGAAAAGGCATAATAAGGTGAAAAAGATTTAATCAGGGAATTCATCCGAGTAAAGACCAAATGTTTATTTTGCAGTGCGGAGATGCAGAGGTGGTGTTATCCATAAACACAGGGTGCCAATACAACCACATCTCTAAAACATGTTGCAGACGACTTGGGTATGTGTATTCCACACACACGATAAACAGTTTTCAAAATTCTGTAGCCCAAAATGACTGAATTTGCTCAGAAATGGTTATTTTTGTTGTTTTGCAGTGAAAACCCACCAGTCATTATCCATTTAAGTAATTTGTTTTAGTGAAACAGTTATCTGTAAACATTTTTTTATCCATAATTACTGAAATCAACTGAAGAAACTAAAAAAAAAATAATGAACTTGATCTTTATTTAATTAAAAAGTCTCTTATGCTCACCATGGGTTCATTTATTTTATGAAAAATGCAGTAAAGACAGTAATATTGGTACATATTTTTATGATTTAAAATAACTCTTTTATATTGGAATATATTGTAAAATTGTGTATTCAGTGTCACATGATCCTTCAGAAATCATTCTAATGTGCTCATTTGGTCCTCAAGAGAAACATTTATAATTACTACTATTATTAATATTGTAATGTTACAAAAGATTTCTATTTCAAATCAATGCTCATCTTAAGCACTTGTATTTTCTGCAGATTGAAAACCAACCTAGAAGACAAACCTCATGACAGTGATTCGACAGTGGAGACAGTGAAGTCCCTGCACCTGCAGTTGGGCAGAGAAAGAGTGCAATGCACTGCCCAGGTCATAGGTCAGGCTTCAAAGTTTCTCCAGTCACTTCTGAAAATGCACTGCCTATTGCTTTTAAAAAACTGTTCAAAACAACATACACATACAATGATTACACCATGTTTCATAGATTAGCTGAGAGAGATCCAGGACATTCTTCTAAGAGTTCGGTACTCACAGAACCGGTTTCAACCAGTCATGTCTAAATATAAGTTCAATGCAAACAGAAAAGTCTTATGAGAGTGCAAAATGAGTTATTCATATACATTTCTTCAGCTTGTATTTGCATTCAGCTTTCAGACTGAGCCACTGACCTTTCCCAATTCAGACAGCAGACTGGGAATACTTGGACAAAGAAACGTGGGCAACAGAGAGGAATTTCAAAACAGAAGAGTACATGACCTGGGCACAGTGCCGCCCATGTTTCCTGCATGCATTGCATACAGATATATTATAAAGCTACTAATGATGGTTTTTTAATCAAGCCTTCTCATGTGCTCTACTAATTAGATAAGGGATTCATATTCTCTTTGTCTGCCACATTTCGAGTCTCATTTCTTGTCTGTTCACAGAGGATGCCACATTTGAGGTGTGTTTGGGTCTACAGACTCTGCTGGAACTCAAAGTAAGTCCTGCATTTATTAACCTCATTTTCAGAGTCTTGTAATGCATGGTTTCTAGTCTTTGGCTTTTGAAAGTTTAGCTTTTTCAGTTTGAGGTTAAAATGCATGGATAAAAGTCTTTTTGAAAACCACTTGCTTCAAATTGTGTTGGTAATCTAGATCAGATGTTTTTAAACTTTTAATGCCACTGAATCTTGAAAATGTGATGGTTCCCTTGAGTATATTTTCATGTATAAGAACAATTTTATACTGTAAAATGTACATTAAAATTTTACAGTACACTCTAAAAAATGCTGGGTTAAATGCAACCCAACGCTGAGTAAAATATGGATTTTGGACAATATTTTATTTTAAAATATGGACAACCCAGCAATTGGGTTGTTTAGACCCGGCAGTTGGGTTACTGCCCAGAAGGTTGGGTTAAACATTTAACCCAACTGTTGGTTGAAAACAACTCGGCATGTGTTCTGTCCAATATTTACCCAGCAATGGGTTGTATTTAACCCAGCATTTTTTAGAGTGCATATATATATATTAAAATATAAATACATATTACAAATATGTGTGAAATATTCACCCTCTCATATTGGTTAAGAGTGGCATAAACTATGATTTTCAAACAGTCTTTCAAAGCAGAATAAAAACGTCAAATTTTTTACATTTTAAACATATTTTGTTATTAATGAATAATAATTGACAATAATAAATATTAAGGTTTTGTTATTTAATACATTTTTCAACTTTTTCCTTTGCCCGCAGTCTGAAAACCCCTGATCTAGATTACATAAAATATACATATAAATTAAGACTTAATAAATGCAAATTACATTTTTATATTCATAGTGTAATTGACTAATTTATAATCATACTTTAATTGCCAGTTTCAAAGATATTTACATCAATTAGCAAAATGACTTGTTCAAAAGTGACTTATATGATTGTGATCATTATCAAAAGTGACTTGACGTGCATTCAAAGTATCAGTTTTATCAGTAAATCAAAGCTGAAGCCATTATAGACATCGAATTATGAAACAAGCAGCAAAGAAGTTCCGAGGCTATGTTAGATGGTTTCTGACACTAAGTGGGTTTGTACATGATGGGGGAGTGATTTTTTTGAGCATACTGTATATCTAAATATTGAATCAGCTCTGAATGTGGTTTGAGATTATTTCAAATGCCAGAGGGGAAAATTCCCCTTTGAGGTTTACATGAGTTATGAGGAGGAAGCTAAATGCTATTAAAAGAAGAGAAAATCCTTTTAAAAGTATGATAGAGTGAGGGTATGAGAGAGAGAATGAAAGTGCGAGGATAGTATCTGTACAAGTATATGCAAATTACTATTCTTGTCAGAAGAAAAGATAATGTATGCAAGGATCCATGAAACTAGTGCAGGCCTATGTAGAGCTAATAAACAGAATAACATGTTTCGACATTTTGTTCTACAATGGCACAATAAAGTAATTACACTTTGTCAGAACTAAGCTGTGGCTGAAATCAGGCGTTTAGACTATGATCTGTCCTGTGATATACAGGTTTGGTTCAACTGTGATCAGATTCAGAGAAGAGAGACTGTGAAAAATGTTATCAAATAAATCAAAATTGAATTTACACAGCCACTGTTCTCAGTTCCAGTGTTGCCGTAGTTACGGTGTCTTGAAACATCCTTGCGCATTCTTATCAAAAATCTTAAAACAGAGAGTTCATCTAGGCCAACTTTGATGTTTACAAGTTTACAATAGTTTTGAAAGCTTGAAAGATTATAGCTTGAAATTTATGCAGATCCGGCAGACAGACAAAGAGAGAGAGAGAGATTCACAAGGTTGCTAGGCAGTTGCGTGGGTGTTCTAACTGGGTGATTGGCAGTTACTAAGATGTTGGTTGTTAGGGTATTTCTAAGTGACTGCTAAGGTGTAAGTGGTTGCTAGGGCAGATACAGACAGAGTGAATGATAGACAGTATTAAGAGAACGACAGAACAATCAAATGATAAAACCTTAGAACCAACAACAGATAGAACGATAGAATGAAAGATAGACAGACAGACAGACAGACAGACAGACAGATAGATAGACGGACGGACGGATGAACGGATGGATAGACAGACAGACAGATAGATATAATAACTCAAATAATACACTGGATGTGATGCAGTGATCCGCTCTCTGTTGCAGTGCTGTGTGGATCTAAACTCCAGAGTGCTCCGGCTCCACAGCACAGAGCAGGAGCTTCCCTTCCTGGATCCACCTGCTTGCAGCCAGTGCCATCACCATGACAACAACAAAAACATGTGACCTCGGACCTATGTGCCCAACAGCCGCCATAACCATACCATGTAATCAGAGAGGAAGTCGCCAGAAGGATGCCTGCATCTGGACTGTAGTGTTCCCTTGTGCCAGATCAACATAGAAAGGCCTCTCCTCTCTCATCTTTCCTTCTTTATTCTTCGTTGTTTGTTTCTGTGCTATTACAGAAATCTGCCAACTATGATTTTATATTATTATATGCTGTGCTGAAATAGTTTTAATTAAATGTAATAAAGCTCAGGAGGAGGAAGATTGTGTTCTGACATTTTAAAATTGCCTTCATCGAAATGAAAAATGGGGTACACAGCTAATTCTTAAGAAATTGAACTGTTTGAAGATTGATGAGTAATATTCTCTAACTGGTGATTTTAATTACAATCAAAGTAAATTATATTCTTATACATTAATGTAACAGAGTGTTTCCTAAACAATCACCCAACCTGATTTTATACTTTTAAATGTCTCAAAAAAACAAACAAAAAAAACTAATCAGAAAGTTTCTTTCGCAAAAACCTCAAATTTAGCTAGAAATCTCTCACCCGAAACTGCCTTTTACTAACAAAGACTGTTTTCAAACCTCATTTCCCTTTAGAAAGTCAACTCTGCCCTTAGATGATAAGAAGGACTTCAGCCAACCCAATCAAATGTTAATTGAGCCCTTGGGCCGCAATCTCACTCAATGAACCCCAAACCAACCAAAACACTTCATCTGCATGATTTTATAGACTTCCCCCTTGTATTTTTCTGTTTTTGGTGTGTAGGACTGAGTAAATGGAACAATTGTCACCTACAAGTGTTTTCTTTTAGAATGGTTGAATTCTCTTCATCTAGAGCCCAGTTTAGAAACCCTGTTCTGTTGTTGCTCAGTCTGTCCTCATAACCAGAGGCATTTTCTCCACCGCCCACACTTTGCTTCTTGTTCTGTTTGTTTGCTCATGAAGCACAACTATGACTGTCTTACTACAGCCAAAAGCTCCCACTAAAATGCCAGCTGATGACCTAGAGGGCATCTATGTCCCAAACAAACTCACCCTAAACGGTGCGGATAATTAAATTGTTGGCACAATGCTCAATTACCCTAATCATCTGGCCTTTTAACACTATGGATGACCTTTCAGTGAAGGACATCCATATATTTGCTCATTTTATGTTCTCTTTCTTTCTACGCTGTGTGAGGGCCAACTGTACGAAAAAGAGTTTATTTTTGGTGGGGTTTTTTTTTCGTTTCCTTTTCTCTGAACAGTATTTTCTCTGCCTAAACAAAATAAATATGTATTCTGGCTATGAAGGTCTCTGGTTGTCCTTAATGCACTTGCGCTAGCAAAAACAGTGAAAACACAGTGCTGTTCCTCAATTTTGCACTTGAAGGTTCCACGCAGAAGTTCTCGTGGCTGTAATGTTGGTTTGCCCAGGGCAGTAAACGAGCTATTTTAAGCTTCTTTCATCTGATGATGGAGGGAAACGATGTTCCCACAACCATACAGAGCCACATGGGATGACATCATTGACCCACTGCTGAGGGTAGGCTGCTCCTCTTCCAACCAGCATGAAGACTGAGAACATAGCCCAAAATTGCTCTATTTATCAGTCTAAAAAAAACATAAAATTATTTTAAAAAGCAATGGAACGATACTCTAATATATAATATTTAGACATTTACATTAAATATATATTGTTTTCTTAATAAAATTAACATATCTATCTCTTTATATATGTATATATATATGTATATATATATATATATATATATATATATATATATATATATATATATATATATCATAAAATATATAAAATGATGTTGAAATTATATTATAATAAAAATTTACATGCTTTACGAAGTACTGGCCACAGTAAAACCTCATTATTTCACTCTTCATAATTCTATATTAAACCTTAAATACGTTCTAACCGAAAGATTTTTTCTGCTATAATGTAACAAGCCATACAGGACGGGTAAAATACACACCCAATGGTGTCACAGCATCCATGTTACACTTGCATCCATCCATATATTATTTTACGCCGAAAATTTGTTTCATTCAGATATATGTCTACTAAATGCCTTTTTGTGGAGAAACAGGATGAAATTCAAAATCAAATCACTTTATGAGCACATTTGCTACAGCACAACAAGACAGTAGTGATGTATAAGTGCCACAGAAGAGAACAGAATGCTTTTTGTTTTTATGATTCAGGCTGTGCTCACACAGAGATGGGCTCTGCTGCTTTATAACCCACTGTGCAACGGGGGGGCCTGTGGCGTTTTCTTCTGACTCCGTGAACATGCCACATCCTGTCACAGTTTTAAAAGACACGTCTTATCGTACATGCGCACTAAAAAGCCGCAGATTTACAGAACAGCAGTGTAACCTCTGACATGTAGTTGTAGGAACTGACATGCTTGCAAAATTTACAACAAAGAGTATCGGTGTTTATGCAAACTTATATATTGCCTATAATAATGTTTGCATAAGAGTCAAAATAAATGTAACACGCTAACATGCATAAAATTTAGTACTGGTTATCCTTATACAACTATAACACAATCTACTTAAAATATAATGATTAAATTAACATTATTTATTCACTTATACATGTTTGTGTGTGTGTGTATATATATATATATATATATATATAAATATGTGTGTGTTTGTAGTAAATAATATATATTTAATTTTATTATAGTTTAGTATATATAATCACTACTGCATTAATATATTATAATATTTAAAAATATGTTATTAGAAATATATTATATATATATACATATACATGTAAATATATACATACACACACACACACAATATGTGTACATCAATATATACACTATACACACACACACACACACACACACACACTACATACAATCAAACTAGTAACATGCATAGAGTTCACTATTGGTTCTAGAATCACAATACAACTGCGAAATATACATATATTTTAATAATAATATAAATATAATTAATTTGAAAATAGTAGTTTAATTTATATACTGTATGTACATTGATAAATAAATATTACATAGAAGCCAAAATTCTTGTGTACTACCCTAAAAGGAATCAAACTTTAGTAACATGCTGATTTATTCACTGACTCAACAGATAGATAAGATACTTTTTGTATGGCTGTTATTTAAAATGTGAACAGGAAATTCCCTATGGAATGCAGCAGATGTATGAGACTAAGAGGTAGGGAATAAGCTTCCTCACAGTACACAGGTGGGGTCAGGGGTCAAGCTTGATAGAAAACCACAGAAAAAAACAGAACAGTGCGTGGGCAGTCTGCCAGCCCCTTCTCGACACCAATCCCATCCACCTTCAAAGGCGTTGTGATATATCCGTCCCCTTGCCGAGCTCTCCCCACAGGGATCGGGAAAAAAACCGCCTCGAGTGTGCAGGTGGAAAGAGAAGCATTGATTAGAAGCAAAGACTCACATACACGGCATGCTGGACACCTGGGCCCGTATTCCTAAAGATTCTAAGAATCCTTTTAGAGAGCTCCTAATTTAGCTTAAAAATTTCTAACTAGGAGTCTTAGCTTAAAAGTGATTCAGGACCAATCTGAGAGCAACTCTGAGCGAGGAAAAGACTAAAACTTTTATCTTAGTAAGGAGGCGGGACTGACCCCTTTGCTAGCTATGACACAGTCTTTTGAAGATTGGTTTGTTGTCGAAGAAGGAAATAAAAGAGCGCTTTTAAGAGTAGGGTTTATTATAAGCCTTCACTTGTAATTTTTCCTGTTTTACCGTACTCTCTCTCTCTCTCTCTCTTTCTCTCTCTCTCACACACACATTATATATGTATATATATTCTTTATTTTTTATTTACCATGCTGTCATACTTAACGTATTTTATAGGAAATGAACAGCGACTCAATAAGGTTCTGAAAGTGCTGTCAGGTACAGACCCAAATCATCGCTGCTGCATAGTTGCATTTTTCCAGTTGCCAAATATGTTAATGTAGTGATTTCTGGCCCTATGGCATTTCTGCGTGGTGTTGGAGATGTTAGCGTGTCTCAAATAAGATCGGTCACAAACATGATCCCTGCACGATCTAATGTGTGGCATCTTATTAACTCACTGTCATGCATTGTGTGCAACACATTTCTTCTCCCTCTTCATGTTTTGTCCATTTTCTCTGCTGCTAAAGAAACTCTTAAGCCCCTTAAAAGTCCTCGTCCGTACTCCTAACAATTTTAGACCTTAAGACCTCTTTTAAAGGTTAAGATGCATTCGGAATGACTTTTTTCTTTACTAAGATCTTTTCTTTAATTTTAAGAGGAAACACCCACATTTCTAAGAATTTTCTTAGAATTTTGTTACTAGGAGCGACTCTTAGCACTAAGATTTTCATGAATACGGGCCCAGATTTGCAAGTCCAACATGAAGCGAAGGAGGAATAAAGAAGGAAAGGACATCTTCCTGTCCGTAATGAACACAGCTAAGAGCTTGGACTTTTCAGAGAATCACAGCGGAAGGACCACAGCGGTGTTTAATATCGAGATCTAATGAGCTTTGCACCTCTAACGGCACAAGCGATGGAGGAACGCATTAAACAGCAACCCCGCTGCTAGCGGGATAAACATAGGGGCTTATTAAAACTGCCATTTGTGTTTCCATCGACAGGAGCGCCTCTGAGGGGGCTGATGAAATGATAGAATGAGGGACTATTAGGACCAGCGCTAGAGGAGTTAAGTGTCCATTAAGAAAATGGCAGGAAACAGAGAACGAAGAGGCTGGCGTGTGGAGCATCTTGAAGATGCCGCCTCGCTGTCAATCAACGGGCTGGAATCCCTCTCTGTCTCGCACGGATGCAAGGGAGGAAGACAGACACTGGCATTAGTTACAGGGATTTGGAGAGGCATAATCTTTCATGACATACATTTGGACTTTTCGCACTTGATTAACATAATCCTGGGTTATCTGGCTTAATTTTTCTGGGTAGATATTATGAGGTTAATAACAAGAACAGCACAGGAGGAGCAAGTAACATGTTTTAATAAGTGCTTGCTTCATTTGAACCAATAAACTTCACCTCTTCTGCAGCTCTCAAATCAAATACTGTATAAGCATCATACTGTATAGTATCACAACCCAATGATATTTGTTTGATGTTGAATTATGATACTGATGTCCAACTTGAGGTATAAGCTTGATTTAAGCATAATTTGATTTGAGAGATGCAGCAGAAGTAACAATAAGTGAGTAAGCTGGGGTTTTTTCACTGAAATGTCTGTCTGCTCCTCACACAAAGCTTCAGAATACCTATAAAATAGAGCAAACCTTGTGACTATGACCTCACAATTATAAGTAGAATGGTTTTAAGATAATGGGTTACTATTTGTCTAATTCAGAGTTCATAATTTGATAATTCCAGTCTTTTTACTCCAGACTTTACATGATCCTTCAGAAATCAGTCCAATATGCTGATTTGGTGCTCAAGAAAATGTCTTATTATTATCCATGTTTAAAACAGTTGTGCTGCTTAATATTTTGGTCACACTTTATTTTAAGGTCTAATTCTCGCTATTAACAAACCATTAACTACAACTTTTGCCTCAGTAAATTCTTAATTTGTTGCTTATTAATAGTAAGGTAGTTGTTCATTTAGGTATTGGGTAGGATTAGGATGTAGAATATGGTCATGTAGAATATGTGCTTTATAATACTAATAAACAGCCATAATAGGCACGCTAATAAGCAACTAGTTAATAGTGAGAATTGGCCCCTATACTAAAGTGTTACCAATATTTTTTTATGGAAACCATGATGACTAGAGTAGAATTTGAGATTGATTTTAATGTTACAAATATTTTGTAACATTTTAAATGTCTTTAAATGTCATTTTTGATCAATTCAAATGCCCTTGCTGAATGAAAGGATTTTCAAACAGTAGTGTATACACACTTTCAGTTAATTCTACATTGGCAATATAAACCCAAAAATTAAAGACCCATTTGCATTCCTCATTAGATTTCAACAAGACTAAACCATGATAAATGAGCATGTGTATGCCGAGTCATAAGACCCAGCAAAATTTAAATTATGTACAATCAATTACATAACATGAGTCACATTCAAGCACCACAGTCAGGAGACGTTCATTGATGCAATTAACCTTGATGTATTACAAACAGCATCAGCATGAACACAAACACATGAAGACACACTCGCACCATCACAAGTCCTTGTATTATGTGCAAATAAGCCAGCGAGCCTCTGGAGAGCACAGCTCCTGGCTGTCAGTTGCCATAGTCTCCAATTCAGCTGACAACCCTGGACTAATCCGTCTAGCTTTAACCAAATCTGCCACACCATTCTGGAGACCAGTACGAAGACAGCACACCACTTTTTTAACTCTTTTCCAGGAGATTCCCCATGTGCATTCATTTTATCTTCACAAAGTAATCTTCTCTGACCTCTTTTGGCCCACTCAAACGGTTTTGAAATGAAAGCAAATTGTGCTGTGCCCAGAAAAATTGAAATGATGTGTAGCTACGTGGCACAAGAGTCTCTTGAGCCTCTGTGGTGGAATTCACACAAAAACACTTCAAAAGAACAGCGTCTGGCATAGTCTGAGGGGTTTTGACTACATTTTCAGAAAAAAAAAAATGGTACAAAATATATTATTAGGGCAGCACCTTTCAAAAGGTACTAATATGCTCTATTTAGGTATTAATATTTACACTTTAGGTACTAATATGAACCTTGTGGAGGTAATGAAGATAATGAAAGTATCATTATGCACCATTTAGGGGTAAATAAGGTTCAGAAGTTTAAATTTTAAAAAGGTACAGCACAAGTGACAGCTTTTGTACCTTTTTTTTCTGAAAGTAAATATGACGTTGAGCTTATCGGTATTAGCCAATATTATTATACTTTGTCACATAAAGACATTAATTATAGGCTAATTCGTTTTTTTAGTTGCGTATGTTGTGAATGTGTCAAACTACATAAGAATACATAGCGACATTTAAACACCGCAACATAATTTGATCTTCCAGAATTTTGTTAGACCCGTCAAACAAAAATGTGTAACACATCAAAATAATAATTGAACATTTGTGTAGGGTATAGGCTAAACTAACATGCTAATTTGAGCATTTGGAAATGTTGGGACATTTTTTTTAAATTTGAATAAAATTTAAACTAAAAGGCTTTCAAACCACATGAGCCAGTGTTTTATTCACAATAGAGCTTAGATAACATAACAAATGTTTAAACTTTTTTGAAGTTTTACAATTGCTGATACAGGTCTCAAAATAGTTGGGACTGGGGCATGTTTACCACGGTGTAGCATCTCCTCTTCTTTTCAAAACAGTTTGAAGAGGTCTGGGCATTCGAGGTTATGAGGTTATGAGTTTCTGGAGTTTTGGTGTTGGAATTTGGTCCCATTCTTGCCTGATATAGGTTTCTAGCTGCTGAAGAGTTTGTGGTCGTCTTTGAAGTATTTTTCGTATAATGATGGGCCAGTGTTCTCTACAGGTGAAAGATCTGGACTGCAGGCAGGCCAATTCATCACCCAGACTCTTCTACTACGAAGCCATGCTGTTGTAATAGCTGCAGTATGTGGTTTTACATTGTCCTGCTGAAATACACGTCGTCTGGAGGGGAGCATATGTTGCTCTAAAACCTTTATATACCTTTCAGCATTCATAGTGCCTTCCAAAACATGCAAGCTGCCAATCCCGTATGCACTTATACACCCCCATACCATCAGAGATGCTGGCTTTTGAACTGAAAGCTGATGACACGCTGGAAGGTCTCCCTCCTCTTTAACCCGGAGGACACGGTGTCCGTGATTTCCAACAAGAATGTCAAATTTGGTCTCGTCTGACCATAGAACACTTTAAATGAGCCTTGGCCCACAGGACAAGATGGCACTTCTGAACCATGTTCACATATGGTGTCCTTTTTGCATGATTGAGCTTTAGTTGGCATCTGCAGATGGCACAGCAGATTATCTTTACCGACAGTGGTTTCTGGAAGTATTCCTGGGCCCATCTTTTCTTCTGAGAGACTCAGCCTCTCTAAGACATCCCCTTTATGTTACAGACCTGGGCCCGTATTCATGAAAATCTTAGTGCTAAGAGTTGCTCCTAGTAACAAAATTCTAAGAAAATTCTTAGAAATGTGGGTGTTTCCTCTTAAAATTAAAGAAAAGATCCTAGTAAAAAAAAAGTCATTCAGAAAGCATCTTAACCCTTAAAAGAGGTCTTAAGGTCCAAAATTGTTAGGCGTACGGACGAGGACTTTTAAGGGGCTTAAGAGTTTCTTTAGCAGCAGAGAAAATGGACAAAACATGAAGAGGGAGAAGAAATGTGTTGCACACAATGCATAACAGTTAATAAGACGCTACACATTAGATTGTGCAGGGATCATGTTTCTGACCGATCTTATTAGAGACACGCTAACATCTCAGACACCGCGCTGAAATGCCATAGGGCCAGAAATGGAAGTAATCACTACATTAACATATTTGGCAAATGGAAAAATGCAACTATGCAGCAGTGATGATTTGGGTCTGTTACAGCACTTATTTGGCTATGTCTCTGTTAATTTCCTATAAAATACGGTATGACAGCATGGTAAATAAAAAATAAAGAATATATATACATACAAAATGTGTGAGTGTGTGTGTGTGAGAGAGAGTGAGCGAGTACGGTAAAACAGAAAATTATGCCAGTAATTTCAAAGTGAAGGCTTATAATATACCCTACTCTTAAAAGCACTCTTTTATTTCCTTCTTGACAACAAACCAATCACAGTCATCAAAAGAATGTGTCATAGCTAGCAACGGGTTCAGCCCCACCTCCTCACTAAGATAAAAGTTTTTTTGTCTTTTCCTCGCTTAGAGCTAGTTGCTCTCAGATTGGTCCTGAATCACTTTTAAGATAAAACTCCTAGTTAGAAATTTTTAAGCTAAATTAGGAGCTCTCTAAAAGGATTCTAAGAATCTTTAGGAATACGGGCCCAGGTGTCAATTAACTTAATTAGTTAGATGTTCTCCCAGCTGAATCTTTTCAAAATGTCTTGCTTTTTCAGCCCTTTGTTGCCCCCGTGCTAGCTTTTTTGAGACCTGTAGCAAGCTTCAAATTAGAAATGAGCTCATTTAGTGGATAAAAGTGTAAATTTTCTCTGTTTAAACATTTGTTATGTTATCTATGTTCTATTGTGAATAAAATATTGGCTCATGTGATTTGAAAGTCTTTTAGTTTTCATTTTATTACAATTTAAAAAACGTCCCAACATTTCCGTAATGTATGCCAACAGTCTAATTTCAACATTTATAGGCCAAGCTAACAGACTCGTTTATCTATTTATTGTCTAAGCTAAAATGCTAATTTGAACAATAGTCTGAGGGCACAGCTAAGTGTCTAAATTCAGTATCTGCAAAGAGCACTATAGGCTAAGCTGACCAATTACATAAGGTATAGGCTAAGCTAAAATGTTAATTTGAACGTTTGTGAGGGGTCTAGCTAAGCTAAAAAAACTTGTAAAGTGTATAGGCTAAGCTAACAGGTTAATTTAAACATTTGCATATGCTATAGGCTTAGCGGTTAGCCAGGAAAATCAAAGCTAACAAAAAAATAAATAAGTTTGTAAATGTATTTAATAATGTTTTATTTTAATTTCACTATCGTGTTATTTACTTGAACAACTTTTATTTACTTGACATTGAATAAAGCACCCATTAACAGTTGATTAAGCCAATGGCTTAATTCAATGACAACATTTTTCCTGGCACATATCCGTAAATATAGCATTTGGCAGATGATCGCTGGTTTGAACTGTGCATTCTGGGAAGTTATGGGGAATGTTTTACTGCACTGGAATTATTTTGACAGCGGAACAGTCCTAGAAAAGTTCGACTCCCTGGGAAGTGCACTTGGGATTGAGACACACCCGGTATAAAGGATTCTCAGTGTAAATGACAGGAATTCTTTGCTTTTCTTTGCGCAAATACACAATCACTAACACCTCAAACCTCTAATAAACTCAGACACACACACAGACACCCTGCTGAAGCCTGCAGCACAAACAAGCACAACCAACTTTCATATTTTGGCAGAGGAGAATCCCATGGGTGGTCTGTTCCCAGGGTTAGCTATCTGCTGGCTCTACATCAGCTAGTTTTTTTACCCAATGTTTTCTTACAGCTGGGCAGTGAGTTCAAATCGCACGGAATTAATCAAACACACCTCCCATTTAGAATTTAAGATGACAGTTTCCATGCTAAAAACTATCAATAACACAAGCCAAAGCCACCACAGACTCCACGTCACATAATGCCACTAAATTCACAGTGTGACCCTGAGAAGTAGGTTTCTCTGATGCTACTGTGCCCATATATGGTAAAACAGGAAGTAGCTTTGACGGGTGCTGACCATTCGAGTCTTTTCCCTACTCTGCGCTTTTAAGGGAAAATAATTTTGTGCATGGCTTTTTTAGGTGGCCGAGAGATCAAACTAAATTCCTGTCCCTGAACTGCTATCATATTTCTCAGAATAGATTAACAGTAATAGACACTTAGTATCTTTAGATAGATTAATTTCTTCCTTACTAAAAAAGTTTCATATAGAAAAATGAATAGTACTTTTCGAAAAACATTGTTTAAAACCATAAACATCATGTTTTATTTTACATGGAGTGGGTCGCCTTATGGGGACAGCCATTTTGAAATCACAAGACAAATGTTGTTGTTATTAAAAATCATTTTCAGCAATTGAAATAAAGCTGAAATAAAATAAAATATAAATACTTTAAACTTAAATCTTGAATGAAAATTATACATGTTGACTTGGCAACTAACCGAAATAAGTGATGTTAAAGTCGAAAGACTAAAATTACTAAAACTGAAAAAAGTAAATTAAACCTAAGTAGTAATAATAAAAAATAATGAAAATTATAAAATAATAAAAAACTGTTCACTTAAATTTTTTTTTTTTTACTAATTTTGTATATTATTATTAAATATAATCAATTATAATGATAAAACACTTATAATTTCTTTTAATTTATTTAGTGTTGAGAGATTGTTGTAGGGTATACTGACAATTGTTGGCGATGTTTTTGTCAATAACCATTGGAGAAATCCTAACGGTAAAATCCCAATAAACACATTAAGTTTATAGTTTCCAGTCTTTAATAATCAGTTTAATTCGCTTTCACAAGATTCTCAGTTGTTGACCGCCAGTGTGTAAACTCTAGAAAGGGTAAAGTCATGTTTGTGTTCAGTGAAGTACATAAGCTGTGTCTGGAGAGCTCATGAATCCCCAGTGTTGTGCGGTGAACTGCAGATACGCCTCAAGGGCAGACACACATGGGACTGACAATGTTTCAGTGCAACTGAATATACAGACACAGACATACGCTTCAACCTGTCCTTCCTCCTCAGCAGCAAGAAACCCCATAAATGCATGATGACACCTGAGCCCAACATTGTTCCTGCCCTGAAGTAAACACACACAAACACAAAAAGCTGAAATCAATGTGTCTTCCTCTACTCCCTAAAGCAAAGTATCTTCATAATGCATGAAGCTCCACAAGATCAGAGCAGGTGGTGGGACACTGAATCCACCCCCTGGGCTTCTCCTACACTACAGACACAAGGTTTCCAGTCTTTCCCTGGAAAGCATAGGCCTACTGCTCGATTCCTGGCTATTACTCATCAACTGGAGTTACACGTTGCTCAGTAATAATCAATACTTATAAAACTGAAACTATATAAATCTCTTCTATTACACAGTACCTTTTGAAAGACTTCAACAGACTTTCAGAAACAGTCTGGTCAGACATTCCAACTTTATTATTTATTTACAAAATGACAAGAAATTTAACAGGGTGGAACCTAAAAATAAAGAGCTAAAGTTAGACATTGGCCAGTGAGGGAACTCGCTTGCGTCAGAATGTCAACTTAAAGTTCCTTGTGCTATTTTTGAGCATCTTTTTAAAAATGTTTATTATATAACATTGCTTTCTGTAATCTTATTAAATGTAGAGAATGTTTTAAAATTAAGTAAACCAAATGAACACAAAACAACAAAGATTGCTAATGCAGATGTTTGTGCTGTTGTTTTACCATCATAATGATGTCACTTCCTTTTGCATATTACAAAAGAATAACAATTTATAAGGAAATTATATTAGAGATGTGGTAAAAATAAAAAATATGTATATATATATATTATTTACATTTAATAATACTTGTATTATGTAATGTATGTATTATATGGGGGTATGGAAATTAATGGGGGAATTATTAATATAAAAAGTAATATTTTTTATAATAGTTATACAACTTAATTATATAACTTTCTGATTTTAAATCAATATATGTAAATATTATACATTTATAATGGGATTTTTATACAAATCAGCTTACCATTAATGTAATGTAACATACTGTATAACAATAATTATTTTGTGAGGAATTATGAAGATAGACTGCATGCATTCCACCAATTTCAGTACAACCTCCTGATCAAAGGACAAATGAAGGATCTGAAAAGCAATATTAGCAAATTACAGACAGAGGAAATATCCTGATGTACTTTTATTAAAAGTCTATTTACAGAAATGAAGAGTCGTGTTCATGAGTCGTGATTCATTCGGTGTCGTCTTTCGCTATGTTCCCGTAGAGCACGTCTCCAAGGAGTTTCCGAACCGCTACTGTATCACTGATATCTGTAAGGTGCACAAACACACACGCCCAGAGTTTTTATGCCCATTTGGTGATGATTCTCAGCTTTGCTGCAGGATGCAAAACACTGAAGATGGTGTAGAAACAAACAAAAGCATATTTCAAGCCAGCATGTGTGTGTATGTGGGTGTGTTATGAATAGAAATGTGCTGAAAGCACTGCGTAAATTAATTATAGATTCAAAAAATGGGCACGAACTGAGCCCTTTTTTTTGTCAGAATCCATTTTAGACTCATCAAGAGATTTTGGAAATGCCACGAGGAACATTAATCAGAGCTCCAAAAAGCCTTAATACTAATTCATGCCTCCTTTTTAAAATATCCCTTTGAATACATTTGCATAAAATAGTTATTTTACAGATTCAGTAAAATTCAACTAAAACTAACTTCAATTTACTACTACTTAATATGTGATAAACCCATAATTTTTAAATGTTCACTGATGGGAATCAAAAAGTCAGTAATTAATCTAGAAATAAAAGATGTCTTGAACAGAAAAACACATCTGTTAAACATTCCAAAATGAACTACAAGTATAAATAACAGAATAAATAAAAAAAAAGGATAGAAAAAAAATTCATATTACTCATTTATTGGTAAACACTTTGACCTTATGTGCCTTGTTTGGCATGAATCTCCACCTAATTTATCCTACAATCATCACGAATTGTCTACCAACTATACCGCTCCATCTTTCGTGATTCCTCTCACCTGCTGGCGTTCAGAGCGGCTGCGTCCCGTGGCATGGTAAGCTAATCACGCTTTGAAAATCACGTTGTGGGAGCAGAAGATGAATAATTAACAGTGGCCCCAGGAAGTCAAGCTGGCTTTTCATTAACAACTGTGCATGTGGCAGGAGTCTGAGTGAGCAAAATGACCTGACCCCCTTTGGCCCAGTCAAATGCTTTCAAATACGAAGACGAATTATGCCGCGTCTCAAGAAATTGAAATGATGTGGCACAAGAACACGAGTTCAAGTGTCTCTTAAGCCTCTGGGGTGGAATTCGCACTTAAAGACTTTCAGAAGAACGATATCTGTGCCAGGTTATTTTTACACCAGAGATCTTTTCGTATGCCAGGTTGCCATTTTATATAGTAAAATTCTAGACTAGAGTTCAAAGCAAAATTAGTATTGATTCATAATATCATCTCTCTTAACCAGTCATAGTTTCAACACTAAATTGCATGCGTTTCAAAACTATATAATGGCATTCGCTTTGTAGATGTGTATTTACTACTCACAGTTTTGATTTTGTACAATTATAAATGTACTCAGAAACTTGATTTCGCTTATACATCCTATTCTTTCCCCGGCTCCTCCAGATGGTTATTGTGAGCAATGTTGAGCTCTACAAACAATCACACACAGACAGACGACCACTCACCCACTCCCAGTCTGTGAAGCAGGTCTGGATACTCGGGTCTCTCTTCCAGCACACTCAGCAGGTTGGTGGGCTCCATCCTCTCCAGCTCCACCCTCCAGTACACGTAGATCTTGTGGTTAAAGCTCACGTAGACCAGGCAGGGGCTGTTCCTCCCATCTTTACATGCATACTGGCCTAATGGAGAATAATTAAAGCATGATAAAGACAACATATTACATTAAAGACTAGAATAAATGAGAGTCAAAATCCCATAAAAGTGGCAATAGGAGTGGAAAGTTCTACAGGTGATCTACTGACGATTCACAAATTAAAGAACGCAGACGCAGCCAGAACATTTCCATAATGACCAACATAATCTACCAAAACCAAATTAGCAACTATCGCATTCATGTTGAGCGTAAAATCAGTTAAGACAAGCTTTTTTAGGTGTTAAATAAATGGCGCAAATGTCAGTAAATTGACTACCAAAAACCTCTGTATATAACACTGATTTATTTAAATGCTCTCCTCCCATAAATATTGTGTCTGAAAAGGAAACTCCTACAAATGCATATGAAATATAATGTCAGTTGCAAAAATAACCATGTCCATGTCTTTTCATTCCTATTTTTTTACTGCATACTAAAACTAGTAAAGAAAGCTTTTTAACTCCAGGGTTTGCTCTGATGCAAGCAGTTAGTAAATATGGCCCTATATTACTACACGTCAAAAATATAAACTAACAGTGTTTAAATAACTTAATAAATTAAGTAATATAATTAATAATACAATTAAATGTTAACATATTATATTTTATATAATGTTTTATTGTAAATAATATTAATTAAATTAAATTACATTTATTATAATAATGTTAAATATCCGGTATCAACCAGTAAATAACATAACAAGGATTAAGACAATAATAGCAAATAATTATGCATTTCAGTATAATTGATTTTATAATACAGACATCTCCAGTCTTGGATTGCAATTGGTCAATACAGAATTTCAGTAATGCTAAACTACACAATTATAGTAACAATTATTAAAACATTAGTTTTAGATAGATAGAGAGAGAGAGAGATTTGTTTTTAATATTTCACATTCAAAATAAAATAAAATAATAAATATTTAACAAAATGTATCCTTGTTCTTTACTACCTACATGTAAGCGTAAGAAAATAAATGTAAAGGTTACCAGAAATCAGTTTTATGGTTTAAAAACCACCAAGATACATCAATATAACATGAACATGGTCATGTGGTAGACATTGATAGCCAATTGAGTTAACACCTGTTGCTTAATGTATAAATTGGACAAAAACCAAAGTATCAAATATGTAAATTTATGCAAATACTCTGTTTACTATACTTGCTAATATAAAAACATCAACCAACACGTTTCAAGCTGATAAGCTGCATTTTGTTTACACTTCTAAATGGAAATTACCAATCGGGAATTCACTAGGGTTGTATGGACAAGGCCATGTAACGTTTCCCACGGCGTCTGATCTGTTTAGCATTAGAATGTGTTTTTCTCCAGAGAGACCTTGCGTGAAAGCACAGCACCTCTCCTCGACATTCCCATCATACAGCAGACTCACTGAGACTGGGGCTGAATTTTAATGACCGCACACTGCCTCCACATTTGCTTTTTGCATTTTCACGACAACACGACAATGAAGACACAGGTGTATGAGCTGATAAACATTATAGTACTGTGTGAGGCTTTGTTGTACATGAGTCAGTGCCTTTCAATGTCAACCTGAATGCAAGTCATGATGCTTTTGTGTGCAACATCTCTCCATCAATTTAATCCTCTTAAGGCAACAATTTCAATACATCACCGATGTGCACCACAATGAGAAAAAGAGAGAGGGGAAAAGGTTATAAAAAGAACAGGAAGGTGCAAGCAGAAGTGAAAGAGAGAGGTACAGAAATAAAGTGATATGACGGTTCTTTAACAACATATTTATATTAAGAGAAAAACAGTCTCTCTCACATTATGCAGTTTTTAAAGAAACTTTTTTATAGAAATATATTCATTACATTTAAGTGCTCACATTCATATAAGTACATTCACAAATACGCTTAGTTTTTTTTTTAGAAAAGATTAATGTAATGCAATTTTTATGATTGTTAAGTTTAAAATGAATACTTTTTTTAATATTTTTGAAAGACGTCTCATTTATATTTGACTGAAAATACAGTAAAACAGAGGTATTTTAAAATATTACTACAATTTAGCATAAATGTTTTTGATATTTGAATATTTTAAAGTGTAATTTATTCTTGTGTAATATTCAGCAGCCATTTCTCCAGTCTTCAGTGTCACATGATCATTTAGAAATCATTTTATGCTGATTCGGAGCTCAATTATTATCTTTTTTTCCAAGTTTAAAGGCGAGTATGATCACAAAATGCTGACGGATATGGTAAGATTCAACCTGATAAAGACTACGAGAGAAGCTCACCAGCACAGAATGCGTTCACATTTTCATCAAACTGGAAGCGGACCACCATACGTGCATGATCGATGATGTAAGTTTGGCCATCCCAAGCACAGGCCACCACTTCCTCTCTCCCATCACCCTGAATAAATGCACAAAAACACATCAGGTAAAGCAGGTTTTACATGTACATAGAAAAGCTCTAGCATCATTTCTTTGCTGATGAAAATTTTTGTATTTAATGCAATAATATAAGATATTTTAAGTGTATTTAACATTGACTTAAATAGTTTTTGGTGCCATTATCACACTTACAGTGACATCCAGCTTCTGGAGGGCAAAAAGCTGGTGATCCACCTGCACAGACCACAAGAGCTTCTCAGAGCTGTCCATGAGCTTCAGCGTTCCTGAAACACCACCGTTCAAAGAAAAACAACCACAACAGCTAATGAAAAACAACAACAGCTAACCAATCGATAAAATCAATCCACTGCTGTCCAAACAAAAAAAACACTAGGGTTGAATTTGTCCTTTGTAACTGAGTGTCCAAGGAGAAAGACGTGAAGAACAAGCCTACACTTTTAGAGTAAAAAGCCAATCTTCATACACACCTGAGCCCAGAGTGACCAAAAACTCTCCTGTGGAAAACCACTGCATGCGCTTTGGTCTGTCACACTGGGCTCATGTCCTCCCCACACCAAATAACCCTTGACATGAGGTGGTGGACTAATATCTGGGCTCACCGTCTAGAGTGCAAAGAGCGAACAAGCCACCTTTAGATGAATCATCCTTAGAACCTACAGAAAACAAAAACAAGATCTTCTATAAGGTTTGCTGAAAAATTATTTGTGATTAGCCATGGACCAATATTAAAATAAAATACATCTTAATTTAAATACATTACATACACAATTTCATTTTAACATTTGATTAAAATATAAACGAAATAATTATATATTTTGACATTTATTTAGTTAGATATAAAATTGCAAAAATCTTAATTATTTATAAAATGATTTAATGTAATTAAAATTATAATTAAAAGTCTGTTTACATGATATGTATATTGTGTTTATATTATGGTTTATACTGTATTATATATACATACAAATATATATATATATATATATATATATATATATATATATATACACACACACACACACATACAGTAGACATTTTTTTAATTTAGGTATCGCATTACGTACAGAATGAAAAATGGATATTCATTTTGAGATTTTCTAAAGAAAAAATCTAAAGATTTTTCAAGATAAAATTAAGTGTTAACTGTAAGATGTCAGCAAAGTTAATCCAAAAGAGGTAAATTAGCATGAACAATTACACATCAAATAATGACTAATAAAATTAAACGGATTAAAAAAATGAAAGGATTTCAATAACCAACATGGTACCAATATGCTGTGAATCCCTATTCATGACAGTCTTGATATGTTTATTTCTGTGGTGAGCCAGTGAATATGTTGGCGAAGCAAGTAAACATCTGAACTACTACTGACTGAATCTTATTTAATCTGCATACTTTATTCTGCCAGCTGCAAAGTTTTTAAGGATATGCGTGCTGCATGTGTTGTATGCAATCTAAAGGTGTGACAGCACGCTTTCTCAGTACCTCTGCGAATGCTGCCTATCAAATGAGTGGACACATTCTTGTTATGGATGCGTCCAGTGGTAAGATGAAGGACGACGTCTCTGGAAGGACCCTCCCTGTTTACACATACACAAACTGAATTATTCCAAAAGCCAGTTCTGCTCTGAATTATTTAGCACAGCTATAACATTAATCCTCATTGTGATTTTCTCACCTGCTAGGAGTTGCTGTGCTTTCATCCCCGGGTCCTGTGGCGCCCTCTTGTGTCCAAGAGCACATCAGAATCGCATAGCCACAGCCGGGCTGAGACACCATTAGTTCAGGTAGACCTTCTGGACTTGGATTAACCGAGAGACTGTCAACCTGGTCAAAGCGCATAAAAAGGCTGTAATCATTTGACTTCATGTTGACATTATGTTTGATGCCTCTAGATGCCTCAGTACCTGACCCTCCAGAAGCCATTTCTTCAGTAAGACCAGCTGACCAGAGCTCAAATCTGAAGCATCAGAGGGTTCCTCCCACCTGAACGCCCGCACCACCCGGTCTGTGTAGCCAACGACAAGCTCGCAGCGCCCGTCTCCGTCTTATAAGTGCACAAACACTTCAATATTTGCATGAATTAAAAAGGTTTAGAAATATTTGAGAATGTCATACGCAAACTCCTCACCAATATCACTGATGAGCATCACTTTGGTATTGGCAGGGATGTGCTGGGTGTAACTGGGCTTCTGCTCATCCCCGATCGAGCCGTCCTGCTGACTTGAGGAGTCTGATTTGGCTGCAGCGGCACTGATATCAAACAGGTGAAACCAGCCCTCCGCACCTACCGCCACGACAAAGTTCTGCCACACAGAAAGGCAGGTTACAAATGTGACTTTTTTTCCCCCCAGCTAAACCAAAAGAACACTAACAAAAATGTACCATGGCATTTTCTGAATTTAGTGGCATTATGAATGGTGAATCTAGAGGGTCACGTCAATAAACAAATAAATATTGATAATTATATTCATCAATTATATAAATTAATATATATTTTTTTGTGTGTGTGAATTATATACAGTCAATCATACCACAGATTTAGGATATTAGGATATATAACAGTAATAATATAATATATAAGATATTAACAGTAATAGTATTAGTATCTATGGGTCTCATTCCCTTACTGAATGAGATCGGATGACTAAGTCAATGAAGAAAAGCCTTAATTAAATAAATAAATAATAACAATAAAAAACAATTATATTTCTAAAATATTACTGAAGGTTCACAATAAAGCAATAAACCAAACATAAAAGTGTACTAACAAAACTGTAACTGTGCACAAAAAAGCTAAGGTTTCAGTCGATCTGGGACTATCTCCCAGTATTAATACAGTATTCAGTAACATTAATACAGTATTTATTTATTTTTTGTAAAGGTAAAAATTGAGTAAGAGAATCTTACCCTTCCTTTGTTGCAAACATCTCCCACTCCTACGCATGTTAACTAGGAAAAAAAACGTTAATTGTTACAATCAAATCATGACATTGTTCATTATTCATAAATTCCCAACTTAAAGGTCATGCTGCTCACCATGCCCACACATGTCCGCGTGATCCAGGGCTTCCGGTCATCATTTTTATAAATGTACAGCTTCCCACTACTGTCTCCCACCACCAGCTCATTCAACTGCAGAAGAAAAAAAAACATGACTAACTTCATGCACAAAAATGTAGGCTACTAGTAGTTAGTTGACAGACACCTGGTAATTACAGTATGATGATAAACAGAGTCATCTGTCACACACACACAAAGGAACTTACTGAGTCGTTATCTGCATCTCCAAGACAGATGGCGTGAGGAAAGATTGTTCCTGTGAAGTCTAAACTCACGCGCTGCACATAACTGACCGAGCGCATGGCCTCTCAGCTCTACACACTGTAGACTAACGATTAAAATTGATTAAACAGCAGTGAAGCTACACCTCCCATTCAGTACAAACAAATGCACATGACCGGGCTTCGTTTCAAAATAAAAGTCAGTGTCTGTGCCCTGACCCTTATGCTGTAAACGTATATTACCGTACCGTTCAAATGTTTGAGTCAGTAAAATAAAATAAGTAAATAAATACAGATTTTTATTCAACAAGGATGCATTAAATAATTGACAAAAATGTGACGGTCTATAATCTTATAAATTATTTATATTTCAAATAAATGTTGTCCGTTTGAACTTTCTATTTACCAGAGAATCCTGAAAAAAAAAGCAGAGATGTTTTCAACATTGATGATAATAGTAAATATGCATATTTTAATGACTTCTGAAGGATCATGTGACACTGAAGACTGGTGTAATAATGGCTGCTGAAAAAAATGTTAATAGCAATTTTAAATAACAATATTTCACATTATTACTGTTTTATTGTATCTTTGATTAAATAACTTATGCTAAGCTTTGGAATTCTTTCAAACACTGGAACTTTTACCAATCCCAAAACTTGAACAGTAGTTCATGTTCAAAAATGTGCAATTTCATTAACATTTACTCACAATAATTGAAGTAAATGGCATCTCAAAACCTCTTTCACTGCATTAGACCTCAAGTGGCATAACAGCCACTGAGCGCCTCATTGCTATTAATGCATTACTGACAAAAATTGGTCACAACTAAGTAACAAAAAAATTATTTGTTTAAAATATTTTCTATATTTTCCAGTCACTGATTTTCTTTTGGCGAGTTGTACATGTGTATCTGAATATACTATGTCAAAAATAATAGACAATGAGTGACATTTAAGAAAGGTTTGTAATATAAATGTACTATTTTCCCATGTTCCCAACATTACCAAAGTGATTACTGGCTAAATAAAAAAAAATTAACTGACTAACAAAAATATAGATTATTAATATATATTAATATTTTTACAAAAAGGTACCTATACTTACAGATTATTTTATTTCATTACTGCAACATTGTTTCTAAAATCCTAAGCAATCAAGTTTAATGAAATTAAATCCAGCAACCAACCATGGTTCTTTGAAGTATGTGAATTATAAGGGTAGAATTGTAATCATCACCTTTTAGAGAGTAAGTTTAGTCTCTGTAATTATCACCATAGCAGTTACAATTGGCTGTTTTTTCATCTACAATGACTTAAATAACACGACTAAAAGTGTTTGTCAAAATCAACTAAAGTTTATTTCCCTAAAAGATTATTTACATCTTCAAACTACAAAAAAAAGCAGGCTTACGCAACAGAAATCAGAAAGGGAACATAATTCACTGTATGAGCTTCCTCCTCATACTAACACGAGTCCATAAATTCCTGGCACCTCTGGCTATGGTTGTCCTCGATGGGAAACTGAGGCTTTTGAAGGGCTCTCTCATACAGGTCAGCATCCCAGGCTGGGAGCTTTGCAAGCGCTCATGGGAAATGTAGTTGATCCGTCTTAACTGTTTGCTATAGTAACTGCGCAGATGATGTAGCTCCTCCACAGCAGCTGCAGAGATGATAGAGAGCTCAGAAGGAGCGCTAACCAGATCCACCTTCACCTGGTCAGCATTAGCAGCGCAGTTCTGAGTTAACGGTTGTTTTTGCCTCCTTTTCGGTGAAGATTGCGGTTCAGGAGAGTTTTTAAGACCTGTTTCTTCTTCACTTTCACTATTATGTTCTTCTACAAGATTGACCTCGACATCAACCTCAAATACTGAGGTTGGCTTTACATACTCACTTGCTTCCGAAGCAAGACTTTCAATGTGGTTTTGAGCTAGTCTCTTCTCTATGTTTTGGTGATTCTTATGGATTTTAGATTTGTTATGCTTCTGAATGGCCATGTTGGACATGTCAATCAAGGCTGTCTCAATGTCCTCTTGTGTGTCATCCTTAGAAAAAAAAAAAAGAAATTACTAGTTTTTATTACTAGTAGAGCTGTCTTTAAGAGAAATGCAGAACTAGAGAGGGGGTTAATGATCCATGCAAAGAATTAAAGGGACAGTTCACCCAAAAATGAAAATTCTGTCATTATATACTCACCCTCCACTTGTCCCAAACCTGTATGACTTTCTTTCTTCTGCTTAACACAAACAAAGATATTTTGCAGAATGCTGGTAACCAAACAATGGTAGTAGCCATCAACTTCCAAAGTGTTTTTTTTTTTCAGTATGGAAGTCAATATTCACCATTAACTGTTTGGTTTCCAACATTCTTTAAAATATCTTTATTTGTGTTCAGCAGGAGAGAGAAAGTCATACAGGTTTGGAACAACTTAAGGGTGCGTAAATGATGAAAAGTTTCATTTTTTGGGTGAACTGTCTCCTAAAGATACTTAGTTTGTACTGTAATGTTCATTTTGTCTACAACACAACATGCAAATCAAAACACCATGGAATAGACAAATTATATTTCATAGCCAAGAAATAATATGTGAGGTTTGATGCAATAAATAAAATAGGTGACTATCATAAGCATGAGCACAAGCAAGAAAAAAAAAAGACAAAGTGGTAGACGTTTCCCCTCATTAAATTCTTGAATGTTTCTTAGGCAATGTCTACATGCTTTTGTTTTGTGAATATGGAATAAATCAACTGTACTTTTTGATTCTTTTCCTTACGAACTAGGGAAGAGTCTTGACTTTCTTGGCCACTGATTTTTTGTCGTCACTGTCAGCCGGTCTTTTTCCTTCTACTTTGGCACTACTTTTCTCCCCAGCACTTTCTGACACTTTCTTTACCTGTGGGGTGGCACAACAGCTCTTTACCTGTCGATGGGCACTATAAAAAAGTCATTTGAATAGGTTGGCACTAGAAACTGTAGGAACACAAGAGATACAAGGGGTTACTGCATGTTCAATGAGGGATCATGTAGCTGAAGTGACACCTCCAACAGAAAAGGTACTAATGATAGGAAAAAGGCATGCACTGCATGTTGTACACAGAGGGCCGCTGTTTGTAGCTGATCCAATTCCACCTTGACTGCTGGGACGGGGTTGTTTAAAGGGTGATAAATGCATCATCTGTGAGCCATTTAAACTGAAAGGAAGTTCAGTTTGGTTTTGCATCAACTGGGCCACACTGAAATCCCTCCCTTTTTTGAGACAATATTCTTTTGGAGTGATTTTCTCTGATTTCTCTGCCTTCTCAAGTTTTTCTAATCATAGAAGCTTAGAATATAAGTATAGGTCTAAAATAAATAAATTGTAACTAATAGTGTAAAAACAGTACCTCATTGTGTGGAAAAGATTTCCTTGATTTAACTGCACAAACTATTTTTTTTACAGTAGGTTGGTGTTAAAATTGCAGTGTTGGAAATCAAATCAAGCAAACACTATGAATGTGTTAGTTACTAGATACTAAAAGCAATTTAACTAAGTGAACTGTGTTGCAGCCCTCAAACACTGATGGCATCTACCTGAAACACAATAAGACTGGAAGATAAAGATAATAAACAGATAAACACAAAAGATCAGCAAATACTACAGAACAGAGACCAAAGGCCAGATTCAATACATATACTCTTAAATTTGATACACAACACTGAATTAAAGAAATGTTCAGTTAAAACTGAGCAAACACAATAAATATTTGTATTACCAAGTAGCATAACTGTAACAAAGAAAAAAATCAGAGGAGGATTTTTTCTATTGAATCTGGCCGATTGTCACTATTGAAAAAAGTTCAGGAAAGTATTGGCACTCATACAACCATTAAGAAAAATCTAGAAATTTGCTAGAATCAATGAAAAAACAGGACTGCTTGCGCATGAAATATGAAAACATCTGCTGAGTTTATTGATTGTCTTACAGTAGCGTGCGACATCACTCTCCTCCTCATCTTCATAGTGATGGAGTGATTGCCAATCTTCAGGAGAGCTGCCTTACGGCCCAGCTTCAAGTAGAAGTGGGTTGTGTAGGGAGTGAAGCTAAAGTCCTCACTTGTAAATGAAAGAGAACAGAGTTAAAGAACAAAATTACAAAGGCAAAGTAGCTTATCTAGTTCTACTTAAGCCATCAAACCGGTCTGAAAATACCTGAAGTAGCCATGCAACAAAAGGTGGATGATAATGGACTCCACTTCCAAGCGTGATAGTGACGTGACCTTTATCGTTTTGCGATGCTTAGCAGGCCCTTTTCCCAACCAAGCATCACAGACTTTCAGAGGGGTCAACTTTTCATCCATAGAGCTGGCCATTTCTACTATTGTAACAACATCTTGAGCATGTTTGGTGATGTCCATTGTGATGTAGTCTGAAAAAGTAAATAAATAAATCAAACCATTTAATAATTCACCCGATTGACAAAAACTGGTAGAGTTAGCTTTGTAAAAAGGAATGTGAGAGACTCTTACCGTTGCCATGCCGACAAACATCACACATTTGGTTGCACTCTTCATCATTCCAAACTTCATCAAAATGAATGGCCATCATAGCACGACGACACCTATATTATACACGAGAGTCATATCTTATAAATATACAACCCTAAAATAAACAATCATATAACCAACAAGCCACATGAAGATGAAGTAATGTATAAAGTCTGGACTTTAGCACTGATTTGCAGTCTAGCCAGTCTCATGACAAGTTGACAGATTACATGTAAAATTGCTTAGTATGTGAGGCAGAAAAGGCCCTCATTTCAGAAACCAACACAACAGTAGTATCCTGCATATTCTGTGTATTTTGACTCACCGGTCCACATTTTGGCAATATGCCACCATATTCTGTAGCTTCTGCTGCCCAGTGTTCTCCATCACCACCATTGTGCTTATTCTGAAGATGTCAGCAAACCTGAAGAATACAATACAGTCTGCTGAGCCATCATCCCGTCCTGGAATACAAATAAAATTAATGATTAATTAATGAATAAAGTACAAACATTACTTTTGGATTTCATGTTAATGGAAATATTTCCTTCCGCATTGCAGCATATATCAAAGTAAAACAGATTATATCAGCATATTGTATCAGAGTAAAACAGATTATTGAATTTTGTCTTAATATGTAGGGCTTGTTCTATCCATCAGTTGTTGACTGGATGGAGGCTGATCTGAATGCAAGATAGGGGCGGGGTTTAAAAGGGCAAAATAATCGGAGAAGTCTGACACCAAATTATGACCTTTATATTAAAAAATGTGATCTCCAAAAATGACAAAAATAAAATAAAACATGCGTGGATGAATTGTTGCCTACCTGCACGTCCACTCTCCTGATAGTAATTTTCGATAGATTTGCTGATGGTGTGATGGATAACAAATCGCACATCTGCCTTGTCAATGCCCATCCCAAAAGCCACAGTGGCAACGACCACCTACACAAACACAAACATTACATTACAGGAGGGCAATTACAAAAACAGGCCACAACAACAGTAGCTCTGCAGGTGCAACCTGGATCTTCTTGGAGGACCACCGCTGATGCACCAGAGACTTGTCTGAAGGCTCCATGTTGGCGTGGTATGGTTGAGCAAGAATGTTTCTCTTCTGCAGGTCTGTAGCCACAACTTCTGCATCCTTCTGGGAGAACACATACACGATTCCTACAAATATAACATATATTGTGCATTTTGATTAAGTGGTTTTCAAATAAATACTGAATAATTTGTAACATTTGGACAGCATAAAGACCCATTCACTCCAAGAACAATAACTGTATAAACATCAATATTACGGCCACACGCTGCTGTTTTGTTGTCTACCACTTTAAATGCTCAAGCTCTTTAAAGTTTATTGCATTCTGATTGGCAGTCTGATTTTCATTGTTCATCAGCTGGAAAAAGTCAGTCAGAAAGTGATTCCAATGATATTGCTCCTCTGTGTGTTTATCAATATATCTGTGGACATCCCTATTCTCACAGGAATAGAACAATTATTAAATCTTTATAGTTATCGTTCTTGGGGTGAAGGGAAATTTACTCCTTTAGCAATTAAAATGATTTACCTGATTGGTTTTTGTATCTTTCTCTAATCAGTTGTGCAATTTGGTCGGTACAGTCTTCGTTATCTTTAAAACGAACCTGTAGAAGTGAGATGACAAATTATTCTGATCTGTTTGGCTTATTGTGCACTTTTCTAGCAGAGATTTGAGCTGAATAATTGATAAGCATACCTCATAGTAAAGGTTTGGTCTGTTGAACGGTGCTGTCAGAGTGATGGGTTCTTGAACACACAGAATCTTCTGGCAATCTTTAAGAACGTTGCTGGTTGCTGTGGCAGTCAGTCCGACCAATGGGACTTTGGAGAACTGGCGCTTTAGGATACCTAGGAGCTTGTAATCTAAAAAAAAGGAATAAATGACAAATTCAATCATGGGACATGATTTTTACTCCGTTTGGGTGAAACAGAATCTCACCTGGCCTGAAGTCATGCCCCCACTGACTGCAGCAGTGAACTTCATCAACGGCGATGCGTGCCAATAGACCCATGTTGTAGGCCTTTTCGAGTTTGGACATCAGTAGTTTGCTCTTGGCTATTTTCTCCGGGGTTACATAGAGCAACTTGAAGGGGCTGTTTTTATCGATCATCCCTGCCAAGATCTGCTTCGAGTCCTCCTGCAGATGAACATAAACATCAGCATCATATGTGACTCAAATCTGTCCAGTACATCTGTCATACTGTACCTTTGTACTGGAGGCATTGAGTGTTACTGCCGGGACATTAACGGACTTCAGATACATCAGCTGATCCTCCATTAGAGACACCAATGGGGCGATAACCAATGTAAAACCTGATAAATGCAACCATACAAAGACATGCACAGGAATTCACATTAGAGTACTCAAAATCATTCTTCATTAAAATATGTGTGTGCGAGCATGTACCCTTAGAGCAGAGGGCTGGCAGTTGGTAACACAGGCTTTTTCCTCGTCCAGTGGGCATTACCAGGAAAAGGTCTTTCCCTGACATGCTGAGATTTATGGCTGCCCGTTGCAGGGGACGAAATTTGGAGAGCTGGAACACGCTACACAGCTTCGACTGAACTTCTTTAGACCATGAGAAATCTGGTGACAAAGCAACAAAAAAAAATTACTCACTACAATTAATACTATGGTGGCTAGACTGCTCAAAAATTTAGAGTTGAAGATTTTTTTTAATGTTTTTGAAAGAAGTCTCTTATTGTATGCTCACCATGGTTTTATGTTCAAAAACATAATAAAAAAACGTAATATTGTGAATTATTACTACAATTTAAATATTTTAAAATTAGCCATTACTCCAGTCTTCAGTGTCAAATGATCCTTCAGAAATCATTCCAATATGCTGATTTGCTGCTCAAGAAACATTTCTTATTATCAGTGTTGAAAACAAGGTTTTCTTGTGGAAACTGAGATAATTCTTCTTGTGTTCTTTAATAAAAAGAAGGTTCAAAAGAACAGCATTTATTTGAAACAAAAATACTTTGTAACATTATAAATGTCTTTATTGTCTGATCGTATTAATGTGCCAATGCTGAATTAATTCCAGAGGTTTTGACCCTCATTCACCTCAAAAGCTTCTTCTTTGCTACAATCACCTTTGGTTCAAAGCTGCTTTGAAACAAAATGCTTTGCGAACAGCACTATACTAGTTATTTTAGCTGTGAGTGATACCTGACTCCTCATAGTGCTGTAGGTCCTGTTTGCTGAATGATGGTTTGGGAGGTTTGCTGGATCCAGAGGGCTGGGCCGAGCTGCAGGCTCCTTCCAGGATCTGCAGGAGTTTGTTTTTCCTGGAGTTCAGCTTCGTCTGTTTCTCCAGCAGCTCAGAGATCTGCAGTTCCACCATCTCCAACTCTGCCTCCACCGAATCCAGTTCTGCTTGAGCATCATCTGCGAAGAACAGAACTTTCTTGAGTCTCACTCTCTAACTAAAAGCCTGTGCGCATTTATTAGAGAGCATGTAGCCTTTCCATGCACTCATTTTCTACAAAACACACACAAGCCCTTAACAGTATTCCCTTGAGATTCAAGGTTCCACTGCTGTATAATTCCCTGTGTCTCTCACCTCTGCATCTCTAATGAGCCAAGCTTCACAGAGAGATGCAATGATGAAAGTCACACCAGTATGTGCTCAAGGGAGCATTAGGAAACATCCTTCCAGTCTAATTCATCCCCTCAAATGCATACTTCTCACTTTCAAAATATATTATATAATAATACATTACAAATAACCAAGTGTGTATAATAACAAGAGTGAATATAATGAATGTCGGAAAAACAAAGAGACACTCACCAAGATTATTTGCCATTTTATGCGGTTCTTCAAGATCACAGATGAGGATGACTGTTGGAGACAGTAAATCAGTATTTTTGCTTTCGTTGTAAGGAAAAATATATAAATAAAGAAGATTTGAGAGATTATGTATTGAATCAAGTTTATTTTTATTCACAGGAAAAGTGTCATTCTAGTTTAAAAGCATTTTAAAGAGGTTCAGGTATATTTTTCTGGAAAATAAGACTAAAACTAAAATTATTTTGTAATAGTAGATGCATTATTTCAACAGTATAGTATCTTTTATCAATACACTACCCATTAAGACTGAAGGCAATGAGACCAGCCAGCCATTTTCATGCACAGACTATCTTTATTACGACAAGTTTGTACTGAGTCATGTAACTTACTTTAAGAGTTGCAATAAATAATAGACACAAGAAATGGAATACACATATGCCATGTGTCTGAACGACTCAAGCATCAAAAGCGCGTCGTGAGTCACTTTCAACACTTATGAATAACACACCATGTGTATGGAAACGCATTTCTGGTAACTCACCCCTGATTGATCATAAGTCTTTTCACTTTCTCTTGTTTGCACCAGATGAAGTCCTCGTTGCCCCACGCGACCATTAACCGGGAAATTGACCAATCACGGGACTGGAAATACAAGCGTCCAGACGAGACAAGAGTCCTGAGCAACAGAAAAATTATCCTCCTGTAGTCCTGTCACAAATACTGATTAACTACGGCTACATGTAATCATTTATGCGTTTCAAGGAATATTTACTGTGGGTAACGTTAGTACATTGGTTTGAAGTAATGCATTTTAGAAACTATTCACACCGTCGGTACTGTTAAACATAGGAGACCAGGAAGTGGATTTTCATTTTTCAAAATAAAAGTCGGTATATTGCTTTGTGAATGACTTGGACAGTAGACAATAAATTCTTGAAAACATTTATTACATGCTCACTAGTTTATTTATTTAGTTTTACAACGATGTCAGTGTGTATACAATCGCAAATACAGCCTTTTTACATGAAAGTCATGCTAATTTTTAAATGTCAAGTTAAAAATATTAACTTGCTCCATTTAGTTGTATCTGAACCAAAAACACAACCTGTACCTGCATGCAGTTAAGGTAAGTGGGTGAATATAAGTTTTTCTCAATAGCTTTTTATTATTATTATTATTTAATCAATAGCTTCAGATCTCTAAACAATTAGTTTCTTGTTCACCCCAGATTTGAATTTGTTATTCATTTAAGCAAAGTTCATATGTTTTGGCACATGCATACAAAACAGTAACTACAATTTGCACAGTAACCAAATGCAATCTTAATTACTTTTAAGCATTGCCATCACATGCAAAATCATTCATTCAGTTATCAAAATCTGTCAGACATATATGCAAATGTTAATTTCTATTTACAGTATATGTAAAACAATGCTACAAAAATAAATGTTCTGTATACATTACAAATAATTTATCACATTAAACTTTTATCCTACTGTTGAAATCTGTATCAAAAAGCTTATACAATAGCATTCAGCTAGACAAAACTGTTTTCTATAGTATAGTAAGCAGTCAGTGTCAAGAAAAAAATAAATAAAACAAAAATGAAATGTGTGTAATGAACAATGACAAAGAAAAATGCATGAATTAAATGTTTTGGGGGAATTAATGCATTTTGTAGACATGAAAAGTGTCCCATAAAACAATTTACATAATGCTTAAACTGTTTGAAAAATGAGCTAAAGCAAGTGACAAAAACTGTAATTAAGTCATGCCAATGTGGTTTACTTTACTAACAACACAATGAAATCATCTGTCGATCTTCCATTCCGTCTATGTTATAGTGCTGCAGGACTGCTGGTGCCATATTTTCTAACTATACTATCCATAATTTTCTTCACTTGTTTGGACTACAGTATAATAGTTGTATACACTTAATCCTCTCAAGTATATATTGCTGAAAATGTATTTAGCTGCAATGATATCAATCTCCACAAGAGGCTGCTCTAAAACCAATAAATAATTTCAAATGCCTATCCTGATCCACAGACCCTGAGAAAAATGTCTCCTCTTTAAAATAAGTCTTCCTGCCAGCCCTCCTTTTACTAGGATATTTCCTCTCCCTGTACCATTTACACAAAAATGTAGATTACTAAAGAAACATTTGACTCAAAAATGAAAATTCACTTAAAACTTCCTCACTCTCAGGCCATCCAAGATGAAGATGAGTTTGTTTCTTTAATGGAACAGATTTGTGAGAAAAAAAAAGAAAGAAAAACAAGTCTTGTCTTAATCGGTAGAGAAATACAAACAGATCAAGCAGCAAAACAGTCTAAAACAGTTCTAAACAAAAATGTCGGTGGATTTTAATGTTAGAGGACTGGGTGTATTTTTCACTGAAGAAAGCATTATTATAGACATGTATTTTGGCAAGAAGTGATGTAAGAAAATGCCTTAATGACGCCTTTCTTACAATCAGTTTTTTGCTTCTCAAGACATTAAATGATGGACTGGAGCTGTGTGGATTATTTGTGGATTATTGTGATGTTTTTATCAGCTATTTTCAACTCTCATTCTGCCGGCACCCATTCACTGCAGAGTATCCATTGGTAAAGTGATGTAATACTAAATTTATCTAAATCTGTTCTAATGACGAACAAACTCATCTGAAGTAAGTTTTCAGTGAATTTTTATTTTTGCGTGAACAATTCCTTTAGTCCCATGTGGGAACTGACTTGAATTTTTTTTATACATTTATATCTAGATTTCATTATTGCTTGTTTAATGTTTCCATGTCTCAGCAAGCGTTACAGTTAATGCCTGTCTTTTGTACTTTCCTGTAGGAGCACTCTAGACCAGATTACCTGCTTTCAGAAGTACTGAATATTCAGGCAAGATGTGCCCCATATGCATCACACAAATGCCTTAAAGACATTTTCACAAGCCAGAAACTGAACAAAGCAACTTCCCAGCTTCAAACTGGCTTTAAAGGGCAGCCCTTTAATAAAACTCCAGCAATATGCTTTTCTTTGAGAGACTATGTTCCCTGAATCCTTATCTGGCCACTTCAGTGTTTTCAGCTCAAGGCCCAGCTGTTACATGCAGTCAATGCGACACTTATTTTTCCATTAAATACTGTATACTTTCGGGTTCAGTGTAATCAAAAGTCATTAATGACAGACAATCGCGTGTCTATAGTTGAGGCGTCTGAATGTACAACAGCATTGAGAACAGCAATGAAGGTCCAACACAGAGGATCTGTTCTCACAAGTTCTTGGCCCTAGCAGATGTGCTCTGTGACATTTAAGCATTGCTTTAGAAAAAATCCCCCTTCTAATGATCTGAACCGCAAAGTTAAATGAAATGAATTGTCATTGGTGCGCTGAATTGAAGCTTTACTCTCAATGACAGTGCAGTACATTAGAAGATAAAACCAGTTTTACAGGTGTAACGGGGTGAATGAGACATGTGGATCCATTTGCAAGGCTTTTATTCAGAGACGTGGTCATAAACTCAAGCAGGGTCGAACAACAGCAAACAAGTATGACATGGGCAAGACACAGAGTAATCCTAGCGCAAGCGTGGGTCTTTGGCAAACGATATCCAGAGGGCTTGAGAAGAGGGTTAGTCCGATAACCTGAACAATAATCAAAACAAGGTGTAAACAGAGTCCAAATGGAGAGACAAGGTTTAATCCAAGATATACAGGCAGGAATCAGAAAACGAGGCTATAAACAAAATAAACTAAACTTAGACAACACGGAAGGGCTCCGTAATGTAGCTATCACTAGGAGAGCGATAAACGCTAGACAATACTGGAACTCAACAAACACAGAATGGCTCAGTAAAACAGCTATCACTAGGAGAATGATAAATTCAGAATAATACTTGGAGCTAAACATAAACACAGAATGGCTCAGTGAGGCAGCGAACACTTGGAGAGTGCTAAACGCAGAACAATACTCGGTGATCTGTGAAAGGAAGTCCATGGTTTATGTAGGGTGTGTGATTGTGTTATAGTTCTCAGGTGTGAGCGTGTGATTGAGACAGCTGTGTGTACCTAGTGCAATGAAATGCAGTCCAGGGTAATATGTAACAGTCTGTATGGTGTGAGAGTCAATATGATGGAAGAGCGACCTCTGATGGCGAGTGGACGGAAGACCACAAACCGGATTCGTGACAACAGGCTTTAAATACACCTGAAATGGAAATCTATCCCCGAGTCAGTGTATGCAGCTTTTTTTTTCTTTCTAGAAAAGCCTAAATAAATTGGCCTAGTATATCAAATGCTTACATTCATTTATTTATTCATTACGTTTATTTATTGCTAGTGACTATAAGCTTAGATTCAGTTCCTGAACATTCAACATTTACATATTTCAATGTAAAATTTCATTAATTTATTTATAGCTCAGTATGTGTATTTCAATGGAAAATTAGTGCACTGTCACTGACTGTTATATGAGGCAAAAGAAACCCATAAACTGTAACATAAACGGAAAAGATAAACTGATATACATGACAAAGGTAAAGGTCATGTTACATGACAAAACACTACTGTTCAAAAGTGATGTTTTTTTTATATATATATTTGCATTCAGCAAGGATGTATTAAATTGATCAAAAGTTACAGTAAAGATGTTTACATTGTTCCAAAAATGTCAGTTTGAAATAATTACTGTGAACTTTCTGTAAATCAAAGAATTCTAAAACTGTATCTCTAATCACTCAGAAAAGCATTAAAGGTTATAGCAAAATTTTCTGCTATTTGATATAATATTAATGTACATAAGTGCAAAAGTGTAATACTGAAGGGATAGTTCACCCAAAAATGAAAAATCTGTCATTATTTAATCACCCTCAAGTTGTTCCAAACCTGTATGCAATTCTTTCTTGTGTTGAACACAAAGAATATATTTTCAAGAAAGCTGGTAACTAAACAGTTGACGGTAGCCATTGACTTCCATAGTAGACAAAAAAAAAAAAAACTATGAAAGTCATTGGCTACTGTCAACTATTTGGCTACTAATATTTTTCAGAATATATTCTCTTGTGCCTAAAAGAATAAAAAAAAAGGTTTGGAACAAATTGAGGGTGAGTAAATGATGGCAGATTTTTACCTTTTTTGGGTGAACTTTCCCTTTAAGGTTAGGGATTTGAACAAACCTAACAAATTCTAAGTAAAATCAACAGTAACAGTGAGATTGTCTTAATAAGGGACAGTAAATCTATGCATTCATAACAGTAACAGTGTCTTAATAAGGGACACAATAGATCTGTGCATTCATAACTCACTTTAATGAGAGGAAGACTATGAGAGGGACTGAGAGAATTAAAGTGAACTCTGTTTTGACTGATGGATGAGGAACAACTCCTGTGCATATGCTCCACATGTGGATTGTCTCACAGCCTTCGGCTCAGAGTCCACAGGGGAGCTGAAGAATCTGCACTGGCCCTTCCTCTACTATTGTATGAGCTCTTTTCTTACACATAAAGACTAGAGAGAGACAACGGAGGAGAGGGGAGCCGAAAGGGGGTCAAGGGAGAGTGAATGAAACGTTTTGGAGGCTTTCAGCGTCGCAGCTCGAGAAGGAAGGATGAATGAGTGAGGGAGTGACAGAGAGGGACGTGGAGAGAAGGAAACAGAGAGAGAGCGGGGGGTTGAGCGGGCAGCCACATGGGCAGTTCTCACTCGGGATAATGAGAGTCTTTTCTGCGGCACTTAACCTCCAAACGGCACGCTGGGAACCCACAGCCGCGCGAGCTGGTCCACACAACAGCCACGCTCGGACACGCCTGCCCACCGCTTAATCAAATTTTACACCCAGCGCGGTGCCCCCCACTACACGTGGCCCTGACAGCCTCTCTCCCAGGATCACGCTCACCCAGAGGCCATGCAGAAGAGAGGAAGAGAAGGAATGCTAATTAAGATGAACAAAACTTTCAGGAGGAAATAAATCCAGCACATTTTCCTTGCAGACACAAGTGTTTTTCTGCAATAGCATGATACATGACAACATGTTGTTGGGCAAAGCTTATATCGAACAGGGGAAATCAAAGGAAAATGGTCAAAACATGTTCATAATATATTTATCTAAAGTTTTTCTTCAATAAATAACAACAGTAAACAGTAATATTATATGTTATTTTATTTCCAGTGCTCTATTTAGTTGTCTGTAATACTTGTGCCACCCACTTCAGCTCTACTGTGTAAACACAGTGAAGCAACAGTTAGTACAAGTTCTCAATTTCTTTGCTGATATACAGTCCGTTTCACTGTTTGTGTCACTCTGGTTGTCTGTATTTATTTCAGACAGGTTGTCGGTCTGTGCATTCATTGAATTTTTCATTGCCTCTTTCTGCAGGTTACATCAGTACAGGTAAGTGAATTAATTAATTCGGGAATTAAACAAGTGTCTCTTTACGAGTGAGTCATTTAATCATTCACTCAACTGATTCATTCTCTATAAAGAGAGTTATTTAATTATTATTTTATTATAATTTTTACTATTATTATTATTATTATTATATATATATATTTTTTTTTTTTTTTTGCAAAAAAAACTAACAAACAAACAACCAACCAAACAAACAAAAAAACTAATTCATTAATCAACCAAAAGTGACTTTCAGAATTGGGAATAGCATACTAATCTTACTATGAGAAATCGCAAGTGTAGTGTGTAAATCAGAATTCAGCCACAAATGACACACTACACACTATGCACTTACATTATGCATTATGTACTCCAACAATGGAGTGTTGGGTGTATGAAGTGTCCAACATTCCACTATTCATTTTTTTCAGTTAATTAAGTGCATCATCTGGGCAGTTGAAGTGCCCATTTCTTTTTGGAATTTTCAGTGTAAACACACTAATCACTGTTTGTACTAAAAATAGAATAGAATAGTGCATAAGTTTGCAAATTGGGATACACCTATAGTCTTTTTTAAGTGAGTTGTTGATTCACTCAGTGGATTCATTTAAAAATACTAATTCATTCATCAATGAAACAAGTGTCTTGCTGAATTCGGAATAGCATACCAATCTCATGAGAAATAGCAAGAGCAGTGTGTTATATATGTTATTTTGTACACCTACATTTCACTGCTGGTTATACCCTGTATAATTGTGTATGTGACAAATAATTTATTTATTGTGTTATTCAGAACTCAGCCAGTCTTCTAATTCACTCAACTGATTGATTTAAAATCACTAATTCATTCATCAGCAAAACAAGTGACTTGCAGAATTCGAAATAGCATACTTATCTTACTATAACCAATAACAATATAAGTATGCTAGTATGCTCTTCCAATTCAGCCACACTCTTTTTAAGTGAGCCATTGATCCAATCATATGATTTATTTAAAAACACTAATTTATTCATCACCGAAAGAATTGACTAGCTGAATTCGGAAGCGCATACTAGCATACTTTTACTACATAACGATATGGAAGAAATACCAAGATTATGCTAGTACGTTATTCTGAATTCAGCCACAGTCACTGATTGAATCACAAAAAAACTGATTCAATGAGGAATGAAACACTACAGCTACTCTGAGACATAAAAGTGTTCTGCTTTTGTTTGGTCTAGAACTATTTTCATTGGTAACTGACAATACTGTATTGTCATACATTACATCATTGCAAAAACACTTGAAAGAGCTGTGATCAACCAAGTCTCACACAGAACAACCTCCTCGACAGCAAACAGTCTGGTTTCAGAAGTGGACATTCAACCGAGACTGTCTTGCTCTCAGTTGTTGAAGCCCTAAGACTGGCAAGAGCGGATTTCAAATCTTCAATACTTATCTTGCTGGATCTGTCTTCTGCTTTTGACACGGTTAACCACCAGATCCTCATGTCAACCCTATTGGCAAAGGGCATCTCAGGAACTGCACTCCAGTGGTTTGAGTCTTACCTCTCAGATAGGTCCTTCAAGGTATCTTGGAGAGGTGAGGTGTCCAAGTCTAACACTAGCTTGCTCTATTCTTTTTCTATTCTATCTGTTTTCTTTTTATTTATTATATAATTAAAAAAAAAAACTTGCTATGTTTACTGCGTTAAGCTAACTGAGACTTGTTATAGCACTTCTCTTTT
Source organism: Barbus barbus (assembly GCF_936440315.1). Taxonomy (NCBI): domain Eukaryota; kingdom Metazoa; phylum Chordata; class Actinopteri; order Cypriniformes; family Cyprinidae; genus Barbus; species Barbus barbus. The sequence continues at coordinate 15,075,734 of NC_136717.1, forward strand.
GTTGATTTTGATTGCTTCCATTGTCCTCATTTGTAAGATACAATTAAATGACTAAATGTAAATGTACTGTGTCACAAAGTACTTAATATGAACTTCTTGTTGACTAAACTGTCATAGAAATTCAATATAACAATCAGAAATCGTAATACATGTTTAATTTGGCTTTCAATCTGTGGCTAGCTTAACCAAAGTCAGTGAAAGCATTGCATTTTTAACAAAGCATGTTGAGTTAAAAAACTTAAATCTCCAGACCTTGTTCTATTCAGTTGTGATCCGTCTGACAGTTTGAAAGTAACAACGTTGGTGCAGGCATGAGACAGAAAGAGAGATAAGATACAGGGTTTACTAGCCTCAGGGCATGAATGTTGACAGGAACCAGCAGCACTTTTGTGGTCAGTCTGAGTAATAATCAGCAGAAGGAGTGACGTAACACTCCCCTGGGCATTAGAGTGCGCTCAGCGTGACGGCTACCTGACGAGCCCAGTGGAGAAGGGACGTGGGCTGCTGAACGTGGCTTGGTGGCCGGGGACGTCCCTCCATCCTCTCTTGAGCAAACACAAAGGTGTTTTCTCAGCACACTGCCATCACTTTCTCCTGTCACTCAAATCATCCCTTCTGATCCCTGATTGTCTGAGGGTGAGTGTTCATGTGTGACTGGGCAGTGGTGGTTTCGCACCCTTCCCCTTAAACCAAATCTAAGCAGGAAAAGAGCAATAACATTTCTGTGTTATTAGATTTAAAAGTTAAAGGGATGCTCTGGGTAAATTCAACTTGACCTCTATGGGCAGTATTTGTGGAATGCAGTTAGTTACCACAGAAAATATTTTGGTTTGTTGTTAATAATTTCAGTTTGTATAAACAGCGTAGCAGCGTAAAAAAAACGTAGCAGTGAATGATGAGGTATCATATACCAATCAAAAATGCAGTATATGGAGTACCTCAAAGCTCAGTACTAGGACCATTGCTTTTCACGCTTTACATGTTACGCTTGGGAGATATCATCAGGAAACATGGTGTTAGCCGTCACTGTTATACTGATGATACTCAGCTCTATATTTCTTTGCTGCCCAACAAAGCATACCAATTTGAAAAAATAACGGAATGCATAGTTGATATAAAAAAACTGGATGACTAGTAATTTCTTACTGTTAAATTCTGATAAAACAGGTGTTAATTATCAGACCAAAAACCTCCACATGTAATAACCTAGAACACTGTCTAACACTTGATGGCTGCTTTTCAATTCTTCGCCATCAGTTAGGAACCTAGGTGTGCTGTTTAATAGCAGTCTTTCCTTCGAAAGCCACGTTTCTAGCATTTGTAAAACTGCATTTTTCCATCTCAAAAATATATCTAAGCTACAACCTATTCCCTCAGTTTTTGCCTCAAAGACTTGTTAGGCTGCTTTAATTAGGTCAACCGAACCAGGAACACTTCCCATAACACCGAATGCACTTGTTACATTCTTATTCCAAGGTCACCGTAGCCACCCAGATCCAGTCTGTATCTAGATCAAATGGTGGATTAGCACCTAGAGACGACCACTACAACCCTGAATGTTAGTGGAGACCATGACAACCAGATGAGCACCAGAGACTGATCCCCAGCAAAGATCTTAGCACCTAGACAGCCATCACCACAAGAACACAGGAACCAGATAAGTCCAGATGAGATTAATTAAACTGCTGGTTTCGTCTGGCCAGAGGAGAATGATGGAGTTTTGGTTCCTTCAACACACTATTTTCCTGTTTAATACTGTACAGGTGCTTTGACACAATCTGTATTGCAAAAAGCGCTATATAAATAATCGTGACTTGACAAGACTGTCAGTGAGTCTCAGTCACCTCAGTCACCACAGTCATCAGTCACCACCTCCCCAAGATCATAATCACCTGTGTTCTAACCCTCAGCACCTGCCGATCTCCAATCAAGCCACCTATAAAGCCACGCGCCACTCACTCACAGATCGTCCGATCTACAGTTCACTATC